>NC_063275.1:19198249-21598249 GCF_910591885.1 Bombus terrestris | reverse complement strand
GCTCGCGATGAAACACAGTGCCAGGCGAAACGGAGCGGATCATTTTTCAAAACAGCGTGATTTGCAACTGGCAGCTACAATTTCAGCTTGTCACTCGGTAAATTCGTAAGCATATCTGACGTGTTTCTTGCAACAGGATTTCTGATTGGAACCACGTCACGAGCGATTTTAAGCGACGTCTTAAGTCTCTGAATGCCTCGCACATAGAATGTTGCACCGCGAGAATGCAATTATCAGACGGTGAAAAAAAAAAGAACGCGTTTCTTATACATATTCATGAAGACATTAGCATTCTGTAGATAGCAATTCTTTTTTCTCCGATTTTCTTTTTTTCACTTTTGCTGTGTGATACTGTCCTTAGCAACCTTTTCAAGCGCGCACGAAACTAATTTATATGTGAAAAATATCCCGTTTACTTACCGTTCGATAAATCGTTGTTTGTTTCACGTTCAATTTACAAACTTTACTTTTACGATAGGTTATACAGGATTAAAAAGGATATAAGGATAAAGCGTATATACATGTATAAAATGCAATAGAAAATAATAAGGAAGAGTATACATATTAAAATGATCTTTTTAAACTATTAGATACAGTTATCTTCAGAAATTGCCTTTGGAAACGACAGACACAAATGTATGGGAGTATGTATGAGTGTAAAAATCAAACTATAAAACAATAAAAATCAGTAGAATTTACTTTTCAGTAACTTGAATTTCGTAGAAAATTAATACACTAGCATACGAACACCAGGAAGGAAAAAACGATAAGCAAATATTTATTAATTTTATAATATCGATGTTTCTTGGCTAGAAGAAAGTATTTCAACAGTCGAAGGAGACAGCAACTTGTTAAGCCCAAAATCTTTTAAAAAATAACTTTGGCGAACTTCCAAAAAGTGGAAAAAATACGTGCATGTTGAATTCAAAAACTCAGTAAGAACGTGTTTCCGATAATATGCGGTTGGTTGAAAGTATATTAAACTTTGGAGCTAAAGAACTAAAAATAATTGAATTATAATATATCTTATATTTTTTTCCTCTAATGAGCACATATCGCTAAAGATGCAAGAAAATAGCATTACTTATCCCCAACATCCACTGCCTATCCACTCTTTGCCTAATCTACAAACCGTATCCGAATGTTTGTGCATGTTGCGATATCTCAGTCACAAGCGGCATGCAGGTAGCAAAGAAAACATCGCGGGGCCACCAAGAGTGTTGCAGGTGCAACAAACGTGGTTGAGGTTGACTTATTGAAAACCTCCGGCCGGTTTCCGGTTCCGATGAAATCATTGATACAGTGACCAATGGCGGCGCGCCTTCTGCAGAACTTAACCTTCTGGATAGTGTGAGAAGATAACGCTTGTACGCGCCAGTGAATTCGCGTGTGGGAATCGCGAGGGCGTAGCTACACCCTGGATTTCTTCTGTCGAACGCACCGACCGCATGTTCCAGGAAGACAGAAGGGAGAAAAAGTCGCTAGGCGTTTCTCGGCTAGAGAAAGTTCGACGAAACGACCGGCTGCGTGTACGGCTGAAGGGAAAAAGGAAAAGAATGCTGGCATCCTCGATGTTCGAGTTGTTACTCGATGGAGGAAGTAAACCTAACCGCATGGGTTCGACGAGGCGCTGGAGTAAGAGATTTTGTGATGGAAGACTCTATAGAAACGTGTAGTCGTGGATTATATTTAAGAATTTGAGGACAAAAGTAGAGTGAACTATATTTGTTCTACGTATGTGTAGGTTTATTGCGTTAATGAATAAAATGTATCAATCGGTAACTGGATTTTATCAGATTAGCAATTTTTATTTTCGTGGTAATTTGGAAAATATTCATTAGGAAGTAGGTATCGTGTGTATTAGCATCTGTTAGCCTATGTATAATATACTTCACTAGTGTGTAAATAATAAAGTAATAAGTATAGCACAAAGAATAGTACCTTCTTTTTAATTATTTTAATTATCATACCAAATCAAATAGAGTAATATAAATAACATAGTGAAATAAGATGTAACACTTAACATTTTTACGCGGCGAGTTATTCGACTTCTTGAGTATTGAGTTTAGTTGACGTTTGCTGTCGATACATTATTTTTGAATTTAATAGAGCTTCCTTTTTTGAAAATAAAAATGGGAGATGCTTGAGGAGCTTCTTGGAAAAAGGAAGACAAAATAGCGAATTGTCTATTATTAAATATTAGTTATATTTTTGATAATTATAATAGCTATCATAAATTTCGTCCTTTTTGTATCTACAAAATAAGTGGAACTTTTATGAAATAATCTTATTATTAAACTAGAAAATATATTTTCCCTATAAATATATTTCTCGTAAATCTATAAGTCCTTGTTTTTTATATTTTTTACAGGCATTCTGTGGATTTCTGACGTTTTCTAGCTGCCAATTTGATCGAAGGTACAAGAGAAAGTGATTATGGAGTAATAAAGTTTTATTCAATTTCTCACCTGAAAAACTTCATATGGTTATACAAACGAATAAAAAAGTCTGTCGATTTACATAAAGATCAGACAACGATTCAAAGATCATATAAATGTCAGAAGTTATTATATAAAAAATTCTTTATATATTTAGAAAGTACACCATAAAAGAGAATTTTGTAATACCCATGTAACATACTCGACTTTCACCATGTAATTATCTTCAGCTTTCTATGTTTATGTCGCATACGACATAGTGCTTTGACAAAAATCACCAACAGCCTTGCCAGCCTTATTATCATACTATACCCATTTACTTACTCATTTAATAACACATAAACCATACATATAACAATAGTAATAAAACACTACATAACAAAAAACAAATAATACATTTCCGCCATTGATTTGTAAATATAATCGAATCATCGTTAGGCGACCTAAAAAATCGTTATAAAATTCTTAAAAAATTCAAAACTAATGTATTTTTATAGACGCGATATTTTATTTAAAGCAGTGCTACATTTTGAGATACAGTTTTACTGTATCTTCAATGAAAATTAATTACCCAAACTACTGTCATTTATACCCCATACCCTAACATCAATTAAGTCCGAACAATCGAATACTGTATCACTTTCTCTAAGATACACAACTCTACGCTGTTTCCTCAGCCTACAAACAAACTCTACACACATATTCAGCCCAACAAAAAAGAATTAAAAGGAGCCAATTCACAGCTGTTGCTCGTAAGAAGATCAGCTAGTAGACGAACTATACTACGCAGGGGTAAAGGGAAAGCAGGAAGAAATCGTAGAAGTCCCTTCCTCCTGCGCCTCCTCGAGGCTCTAAACGTTTGTACGCGCGCGTGTACCGGTGCAGATACAGCAGGACGCGGTTGAAGAAAAATTTGTTGGGTGTTCCTCGTTCGGCCTAGACCAGGGAAGTGGCGCCGTGGCAAAGGATGGATGAGTGTTCAACGGAGATAGAAGGTGAAAAAAGTCGTAGGTGTTTCTTCCTTCCAACCACCCTGCTCGAAGCAACGGCTCCGTAGGTTGTTGAACAAGGACTCTCTTTCTCTCTCGAGGAAATAAGTAAGAGAAAGAGAAGAGAAGAGAAGAGAGAGGGAGCCATAAGCACGAGCAGCTACAAGGTACACGGCACCACGTAGCGAGGATTAATGATTCGCGTCCGCGACGTCGTTACGAAGCGAGAAAGCATTTTCCATTTTTTTCTTACGCCGCCCTCAGCGTACGCCCCTCTCCTCCTAGAGATTACGCTGCTCCAGGAAGATCGGGTATATACCCGCTCGACTTGTTCGAGAGGATCGCACCCGGGATGCTGGATACTCGGTACTCGGTGGTGGTGACACGTTACTGACACGCATGATACGGGCACGCATCCTCGCGTGCCATCAACCGTTTATCCGTCATATAATCGGCAAATCTCTCGATCTAGATGGTTAATTTATCCGCTCTCGATACATTACTATGTATAACATGAGAAGGATTTCCGGGAGCCAGGATGCAGTTTTTGATGAGATTTATCAAAACTGGTCAGATATGATATGCAGCAATTGCTTAATCCCTTGGCGTGCGATTTAATTGAGATCAGCTCATCATTGGTATACCTTGTATACGATATCATTATCGTTATATGTATACATTGACGTCATTTGAAACCAAGAGGTTATAAATATTATCAGGATGAGTCAGATTCGCTATTTGAAACGGAAGCATTAAGCTCTTTAGACATGTTTTAAAATATTCTAATGAATTGTTGGACTTAGTTGGTTGTATTAATTTCGTCAAGTTAAAGTTACCTTCTTAGCGTTAGTGTTATTTTATGTTTTCAATTATTTTTTGTTTTTTTTTGGGGGGGGGGGGTTCCTTGTTCGCTAAATTAATTCGGTATATCATCAAACATCATAGAATATTTGATTCTTCGCGTTACTTAAACATAATTTCATATGGGATTAGAGTGAAATAATTTACATTTCAAATTGTAATAACTTCGAAATTGGTAGTTATATTGTAGTATTTTAATTAATACTTTTCTATAGGAGATGAAAAATTTGCTCGACTATATTCAATTTAACAAAAAGGATATGTCACATACTGTAGCACAAAGGCGCATGAAATGAATACAAGTATGTGATTAATTCTGTATCGTTTAATTTCATGTTTCAACATTTTTTCCATTTATAACCGTTTCAAAGATATCACTGGTCCCAGTCTCATGGAATAATCTACCTCTGTTCGCCATAAATAATATCATATTATGAAAAATCTCATCTCTTTAACAAAAAATTCTAAAACAAAAGTTAATCTCTCAAAGTGGTGATCGTCGAATATTCTGCCAGAGTTGCCATAATTTTATCTATACACGCCCGATAACCGTGTCCACGATGTCATAATAACGCGATGCGGAGACCAGAAACGCGACGACCGCGTAATTTCACGGCGATATTTACTCGACCGAAATTGCACGCGGCTGAGCCACGTGGCCAGTCTATCCGAAACTGTCGACAAACTGTAATATTACGTATCACGGTTGCAACGTAGTCGTGCAATTATGACCGCAGCAAGCTGGTTACAACTGATTGCCTCTGTGCGTACCGTGTTACGCCGCATCGTTCCCGATAAAGTGGTTCGAACCGTTCGAAAATTAGTGCACCTCTCTGGCTGACCGATTCCGTAAATAGTAGCTTTTACAGGCAAACAGGTGCCACGATATTCATTAATATTCATCAGCCAATCGCAATGAATCGCCTTCGGAATCGAGTTCCACGATTTCTGCGACTTCTACGACCGTGTACGTTCTTCGTGCTATCATTACGATTCGTTTCGCGAGAAAGAGACACAGAAAGTATCAGAGACCGAATCGTCAATCACCGGCTCGATTACGCAGTTCACCGATTCGTTTCCTCTGCTGTTTTATTCTCTTTTTTTTACATATTCCTTTCTTTATTTTCCTTTTTCCTTCTCGTATAGAGCTATACAAACCGTGCTAGAAACGAGATAACAGGCGTTCGATTAGTATTCTAATCTACGGTTCGAATTTAGGCCTGCCACCTGTTCCCAGGCTCGCTGCCGCAACAGGATGTTCTAGCGAACGGGTTTTCAAGCCAGCCAGTGAGTTTTGTGAAACTCGATACGCGTTTGATGAATGTTTACTCCTGTTACGTTTGATGCGTGAAGAAAGTCCGACGATTTTCTATCGACATTATTTAAACCGAAGAAGCGTAACTCATAGAATATACGAGATAGGTCGAACTTTTGAATAGAATTATTACAACTAACATCGTGAAGATAGACTCGAGAATTTCTAACGTCGAGTTAGATTGAAAACCCCTGGCCTAGAGCATCGAACCAGATTTTTCTCCCCTTGACTTACAACGTGAATCGAATCCCTTTAGGGTTGCCTATATCCTTTCTCTAGGGTCTTCTCCTACACCGCAAGCTGCTACGAGGAATGTAATTAGCCGGGGCTGGTTTTATAGAACACGGATTCACCAAACTATTTCTCACGGGTCTCCCACGTTGTTTCTTCGAAAGACAACGTCCAACGTCCACGGGAGAAGGAGAACTCTAAGCGAGATCTTTCGCGATCTTCGCGAGAGAACGACCTATTACGGCCAGGAAATGAAACGTCGGGATATTTATCATCGCGAGCACACTATTCTCTGCTTTTTCCTCTCTTCTTCGTCTTCTTCATTTTTCTTCGTTTCCTTTTTTCCCCTTTTTCTTTTTCTGTAAACTTTTCTTCGCGACGAGAACGCGGAAAGCGAGCGAAGGAAATAAAGTTTGGATTATCCAGAGAAGGTTCGAATGGAATTTATCGATGACACGCGCGCGGAATTTTACTCGACGATGCGGAAATCGGGATCTTGCACGGAATGCGAACGACGTTGCTGTCGTTCGAGGTTGAAAATGGAGCTTGTGCTTGAATAACGATGTTCAAGGATTGTTTCACAAATGGTCGTTGCTGTTAGAATTACTATTTTGCGGTTTCAAGTGGTTCTCTCCAGTTTTGTGTTTTTAAATGAACACCATACGAGGCAATATTGACAGCGATTGGAATTTATTGATTACATTACTGAAACCTTTTTGAAATTATATTAATTGGATCAAATGTTTTTGTATTTTACAGGTATTACAAACATGAATATAGAATACTTCACCTACTAATCTTTTCAATTTACAAAACCATCAAGTTCATATACATACGTGCGCTTCGTTCAACTTTCTCAACCTCACGCATAACTGCCGTCAGTTGCACTTGGAAAAAGTTTTGATTTTCCAATTTTGTAATTCTCATTTCGACATCCAAAAGTACATTGTTCTAAGAAAAACTCTCACGTGGAATTAAAACGAAAAATCATGTTTATTAATAACGCTTCTTCGACGATGGAATGTATTCCATACGAGGCAACGGATTTATGTACAGTTTCTGTAGTCAGGTATATAGAGAAGTGCCGTGATAGAAACAATTGCGCGCCAATAACTTTCGTAGCCGTCGTTATGCTTCTATCCGAATAAAAGTCGATATAAATTTTCTCAAACACGCCTGTGCGTACCCTTTCGACAACTATAACAAAAATAAATTTCTACGATCTTTCACTTTTACGAGTTTTATAATAATCTGCATTGCTAATAACCGATCGGCTCGCATTTCGTTGATACCTGAAACTGGAAGAACCAGCCGATTATTAGGATTTTTCTGTCGCGATACTTTACACACGCGAGTCGTGTCAGGTTCTTCGCAATTATTTTCAATAAAATCGTCGCTCGTAGAAAAGAATCGTTTAATAGACACGATCGTGAGATTTATCAGGCTACTTTGGTCCAGGTTTAACGAGCGGAGAAACAGGGATCCGCTGATCGAGAAGGAAGAGCCTCGCGTAACAGGTGCCAGAACCACAGAGAGATTCTTATTGCTGGCCGATCGATATTAATCAATGATCCAACGAGATGCAGCTGGCCCGTGAGCATAAACGTCAGTCGTTTCAGTTGTAAAATCGCGGATTTATATCTTCTGCCCGTCCTCTGCAAGGACTTTACTTATGTATTCCTTCTCTTCGTTCTCTGCTACCGAAACTCTCTCCTCTTCTTCACTCTCCTATCTTCCCCTCTCTCGTTGAGTCACGTTTTCTGCTTGTCTTATTCCGTTTATTCGATGCCCGCCTTTTTCTCAGCTGAGCCGCGCCGAGTCAAGGATTGACGTCGAATATTTTATGCATGTAACGGGAAACAGGTATGTACGAGCCTTCGATACTTTCGTAGGCGAGAGATACAACGGCTCTCTCTCTCTCTCTCTCTCTCTTTTTGCCAGCCGTTTCCACCTATCGGAGCTAAAATAGACTCCTGAAATCGCCGGAATTCTAGGAACGAGACAGAGATCGCCGAACATGTCGTTTTGTTTTCAATGGATGTGTTGTGATTCGTGGTGTGGAATTCTATCGGTGATACTGAGTTCTATTTTTGGAATGCGCGGTGAACGTTGCTTTAATTAATTTATAGCGTGTTCGACATGTTAGACAAGCTTTCTTTGTTGATGTTTAGATTTGTATTTAATTAGTTAATCGGGAAAATGAGTAGCCTCTTTGTATGGGGATTGTTTTATTTGTACACCTATTTCTTAACAGGCTGTATCGTAATTTTCGTTAAGAATCACGTATGTCATATTTATAATCGATCTACGCGAAAGTGAAATTATTCTATCTTTATTAACCTTGAATTTTAGAATTATAGAAGTTTCTGTAGAAGTAACACGAGTTTTCTTTTTTAGGCATTTTTGCCATTCTTTGCAAAGAAGAATACTTATCCGTGTTTCAACACTATTGATACTTTTCTTTTGGTGACATAATCTTTGAGAATAGTACAAAGTTTCATTTACAAGAGAAGAATTCTTATAACTTTCACGACACTGGCCTTTCTGTCGTTTCAAAATAAAATGAGCTAAAAAATTCTTAATTCGAATGAATTCGATTATGCTGTGTCGTTTGTACTGTTTTTATTACAGTTTCTATGATTTTGAATGAATGTAATGTGTGTTTTCTAGTGGTATTTTATACTTTACTCAATTTGTACTACGGCTATTTGATAGGCATTTTTAAATAATTTATAAATAATTCGCTGTTTAACGTAAAGCGTAAAAAATCCTTCTTGTACGTTCGATGATAAAAAACTGTTAGATCCCCGAATACAACCGATTTACAAATTTGTAAATATTCTTTGAGAGATTTTCCTCCGTGTGTCAATATTTTTCCAAGCAAAAAACCGAGGCACGAAATCCCGTGGCCAGAAAAAATAATTTCGACGTTCGAAGTTTCGTCGTACAAACACGCCTCGAAAGAGACGAAAAGTTCAATATTAACTCATTAACGCGTCGACAAAGCGTCCCATAAACGCGCAAACATCGTTCGGCAAATATTTTTGCCAAAAGTCAACGGCTAACCTGCGGATGCGCGCAAACAGAACTGGAATTCGTCTCAGAGAGAAACCAGGAATGAGAAGAGAAAAAAAAAAAAGAAACAAGAAAAAGAGCAGGGAAGTAGAAAGTAAAAGGAACGGCCACGAAAAGTAAAAAGCTACGAAACGATCGCGGTCTCGCAATCGAACGTTGATCGATTAAATCTTAGCCGCAGGCGAATAATGATCGTTTGACACCATATTAATTAATTAGCATCTGAAACGAAAATCTTGTCTTTGGCGCCAACCTGTCACGTGTTCTCTTCTGTTACACGGTCCAATGATTTCTTATTGATTCACACCCGGGAAAACTCGTTTGCAGTGTATGCGATCCGTAGAGTGTGCCGTGAATAGTAATAACAGGCAACAATGAACAGTTTTCCGCTCGCGTCGCCCACGAAGACCACTGTTTGCCGCTCTGAAACACATTCGTGTCAAGGAAGGTAATTGCGACACGTTGTTACCGTTTGTTCCATCGGCCTGCATCGATGGAAAGGCTGTCCTCTTAGGGCCCGATCCAATCACGATGTGTCATGCTGTCTCTTGGTTGAAACCTGTTCTTGTTACTGATATTGTGATTATCGTAATTGAACGGGAACGAAGTTCAGTTAATAGGGATTTCAGTGGAAACGATCGTAATTAGGGTTCTAAGTTTGTGTCGCGGTAATATTTAGGTGTTTTGAAGAGATTCGTGACAATTGGAATCAAATCATGGTAGCTATACACGTATGTATCTGTACGTATGTTAAACTGAATTATTAAGAACGTGCATATGTGAAATTGCTTTCCTTTTAACCCGAAGAGACATTTCTTAGATTATTGGATCGAACTTAAATGTACAATTTAAAAGAATCAAGCTTTCGAGATAGGTATAGGATACACCTGTATATCAAGGAATCATCATACCCTGTTTCATTTTTAAGTTCCTTTTGAGGGTTTATACAAATACAAGAACGATGGTGAAAATATCGAACCTCATCCTTGTTCTTTAAAAATACGGACCACAGTAAATTATACTTCGCTTTAATCTAGCTCGACAAACTGATCAAACATTATCAGCTACTTTTACGACGAGTCAAACAGAAGTTGTTCTTTTTTGCGATTTAGAGACATTTTTCGAAGCTTCGTAAAATCCCTTTCTTATTCCTTTAAATTTCGATCAACATCTCGTATGATCTTTATTTGTAACAAACGACTTTAATAAAAATTTCATTCTTAATAGATTAAACTGTAGAAATCTGCGATGCATACTTCCAACACCTGCTATCCATGCAGCAACGATACCAGTCCCTACGTAATTCCATAATTTATACTCCGGCTTACCAAAAATTCGCCTTTCGAAATACTTCGCGTGTTAAACTTCCTCGAAACTTGGATTCTTCGAAGCCAACCGGCTCGACCAGGTAACTTTTCAGCCCAACTTCTCTTCCTCTCGGACGAAGTCTCATTACTTCGGGACGTTATCTTCGCGGTAGCAATCGAATCGCCGAAAACGTCGAACTTCAATTACCATGACACGCAACGCTTGTAATCTGGTATCCGGCCCGCCGTATAAATAGTCCACGGTCTTGCTGCAACGTGATTCGAAAGGGATGCTCGGTCCGCTAATAAATACGCGCCAATAGAGCGTGGCTCTACAAAAAACCAACGGCCGCTAAGAGTTATCATCCTCTTTGGCCGTGGTCGGTTGCCAGCGGACAATAAATGTCTGGTCGGTCGGTATCTCGAATTATTAAGGAATAATGACGCCATTTGTAACCGGCATGAGGACCTGGCTAGAGAATCCCTTGACCGAGGCGGAAAACGAGGGAGAAAAGGAGAGGCGAGCGCAGATGCGTTGGAGGAAACGCGTGTTGAAGGGATCCAGAAGGTTGAAGGGTGGAGGAGGGCAGAGAAGACAGAAAGCACAGCGATATTATTACTGATTGAAATTCTTCGTGGCCGGAGTTGACTTGCCGCGCGCACCGGCAGATTGCGCGATCAGTTTACCTTCTTCTCGTGGCAGTGCGCCAAGCAATCCTTTTTTTTTCTTTCTTCTTTTTAACTTGTTCGTCCGCTGTACTCCTCTTGTTTCTCTGCTCTTCTCCGCGTTGGATGCATCGGCCTGTCCCGCGAGCTGCCCTCCAAAGACCAGCTCGGTTCGCGACCCTGGAGCGCACACTGCGCGCTCGACACCTGTTGTTTGCGGGCCACGCTAAAGATTTACATAAAGGATGCAGGCTAGCGAATTTTGTCACGTAGATGGCGTGTATGACTAGATTGCAAAGGTTTGTGCGTTTTATATTAAAGATGCAAAAATAGTGTACAGGCTCCTGGAAGTATCCAGACACCTGTAGACACCTTTTATGAATACAGTACGTGGGTTATACGAAACATTTTGAAATTTCATTAGCGCTGTTATGAAACTCGATTATCGTAATTATGTTGGCGTAGTTTGAAACTTTTGAAAATATGTGTAGAAATTACGAGATATTTGGTAGAAGCATATATTTCGCAGATATTATACGTTAACAAGTATCTCCATATTTGGCGAGCTTATATTTAATGCCTATTATATGTTTAGACTATCCTAATCCTAATTTTTTATTAAATATACAATATTAAATTTACAATAAACATCTCGTAAATTCTATATACGCTTACAGATTCGACTATTTCCAGATTATCGATAAGAATCTTATCGTATCTTGTTCAGATATCAGATATTTCATAACGTCGAAAAAATAAAGTATTTACACGTTGTTGTGTCAATATTATGTCTTTATCTGTATTTTACATCTGTAAAAGATAACACCTGAAGAACAGATCAGTAGGGATCATCTTTATCTTTCTACATCTCGATGCGGTTTCTCTTTCCACGCACGTCACAGACACCAGCATGCTCACAAGGAATAAATTGCATATTTATCGATGACTATAATTACGCCACGTTCGACATCTACGTTACGCCTGTCAGTTACGTCAACGTTTCCAGTGGGACTGTGATTTCCTGTTAATTGCACGAACGACGCTCGCTTCCGTCGTTGCATTGGTAGCGCGGCATAGTAACGTCCTCTATTTCTGTTCCTTTATCTTAGCCGTCCATCTTCAACAAGAGATGAGACTCGTTTTCATTCAATCCTAGTCGATGATCCTGCTGTTTGCATCGGATGACGCAGTCACAGCGTGAAGGTCGCATTTTTAAGCAACTGCATCATCCTGTTGACACTATTTGTTTGTCGATGGTCAAGAACAATACCGGCTTATTTTTACTTTTCCATATACTTCTCCGCGATTTATTTGAGGAGACATTTGGCAGATTATTGAAACAGTTAAGATTGATAGCATGAGGTTGGCGTTATCTTCATTGAAACGTCGTTATAAGTTATGCAGAGTTTAAGTTTATTATTATTATATCTATACATAGTAAAATTATAGTAGTAGTTTCATAATGGAATCCCATGGTTTCTTCTTTAATTTCGTAGTGATATAAGCTTCGTACACTTTTGCTGTTAGCCTGTGTCACAGCAGTCTCTGCTCATTTCTCATCGATATCGTTGCTCTTTGCATCGCTGCTGTTTCGAACCTGGACAAAAATAGCACAGAGAAATTACTGCTCGATCATCAAAGTGCTGTAAATTTATATGCATTTATGGAAAATTTAATGGAATCTTGGTGCAAAAAAGCATAGAATGCGCCTAGTCGAACAATTCTCTGTCTAAGTTGCATTTTCCAAGTTACATTCATAAATGACGAATTTACATACGTTGAAAGAAATGGTATGGTGTTTTTATTAGTTTCGATTCTACGCGAGAATAGATCATGAAATTTGTAACAACGGTAGATAGGGCAGCATCATAATTTCATGGAAGACGCTAGAAATTCTAAAGCGAACGATGTACGTAGTCTGTTCGCTTTAGATCGTTGCTGTTCTTCTTCGCAACGCTGTTATTTCTATTCGAAATGAAAATAGACTGGGAAATTTCTAATAACGAATGATAACAGTGATAGTCTAAAAATATGAGGAGTTATGAAGTTCTTTGCAACGCTATTGTTTCTATTCTAAACGAAAATGGACCATACAATTTCCGACGATGAAGAATAACAAAGATAAGAAGACAGGAGGAAGTTTGAAGCGATCGATTCGCTCTGTTTGTCTTGCATCACTGCTATTCTCCTTTGTAACATTGTTATTTCGATTCTACATGAAAATACACCATGAAATTTCTAATGGCGAAAGATAACAGCGATAATTTGAGAGCACAAGGAATTCTCAAGCTATCGATTTGATCTGCTCGTTTCAGATTGCTATCGCTTTTCTTTGCACCTCCGTTGTTTCGATCTTGAATGCAACTGGGCATAGAAAATTATCCACCAAGAATTTAGATTTATTTCCGATCCTGCCACTTTACTAGCTCCTCAGCTATCAGATTCAAAAGATCGGTATTCCAATACTGTTAAATATAGAGCGGTTAATAAGAGCAATTATCGACAGATATATATAGTACACGTAAATAAAAATATCGATTGCATCAACGATTTGCATATACGAATAAGATACGAATAATTATAGCAATAAATATCAAGTTATCACATAATAATTACCAAGTTATCAATTATAGTGTCCAAACCTATTTGCTCTATTCCGCTTGAAATCTTTTAAAACCTGTTTAACCAGAATTGCTGGATTATGTACAAAATTCTATTGCAGTATTTTCATTATAACTCAGCCTACTTCTAAATTAATTCAACCTTATTTCAACCAACTACTGTGATCATGTACTTTGCTATACGCTAACGGTTACAGTTTCCTTCGATTGATAATCACTTGTATCAGTCACTATCGCTTCTTTACAACCACGCAGCGACTACTTCCAATTACTATCGTCTGAATTTTTCTTTAATTCTAATCGAATTAATGTTACCTTACGAAAGGAAGTAGATGGTGCGATCGAATACGTTGCAACGCCGTTGTAGCCATTCTTCGATCGTAACGGCGGTAGACGCAGCGCCCGGATGCTCAAAGATCGATCTATATGTCGAACAGCCACCATAAACAATCTTTCACGCATGTTCTGCGCAGCGTATAAATGATAAAACAATTCCATAGCCGAACTAATAATACGTGTTCGATACAGAAATTGATCCATAAAGCCTCACGACCGTCTTATTACCGCGTACGGAAGATTATTAAGCACCGCTTAAAATTATTAAACGCCAAGAAGAAAGACCATCGAACGAATTCTCGGCCGTTATCATTTGCTCGCGCCATCGTGGCTGGCACCGAGTGCGTTCGAACGTTTATAAATCCAATCGTGCACTCCAGGAGATATTCTTGCCTCCTTGTGTTCGTCTCCGTACGCGCACCGCCACCACAGAAAATTGATGCGACGCAATTTAGATTCGATTTGTAGCCGGTGCGTGTATCGCGGTTAATCCGATCGACGGAGTCCTGGTTTAATGTTAATTAAATAGGAGAAAAACGAACCGAACGGCCACACACGAGTCATAATCGCTTGCTTGCCCCCGCGGTCGCGCCCGTCCCCTGATGAACTCGAAGATTACTTACATCGGCGCCACCCACTTGCTCCTCGCAACTATAAGACGCTGTGTTAAGAGTCTTCGCGTTGTCGCTTCTTCCGGTATGTACACTCTTAGTCATAAGTCACTGGGTACTTGATACTTTTATTAGAGGCTAAGAATGTTCGTGTAACTTTCACAGTGTCGAAACGACGACATGTTTTGTTATTGGCTTAAAGCATTTGATCGTTGTTACATTTGATAATATTTTTCAACATTTAACGATTGTTAGTTTGTATACTGATTTTAAAAAGATCACGTTAAAAAGGTCTGTTAATCTAATTGACAGGAATTTTCTCAATTAAATGGCTTTAAATCGATTGAATCCTAAATTAATTAACTGCACTTTTTTAAATCCCCCAACTTCATCATCTAAGTAGATGATTAACGTTCAATTTTTAACAAACAGATAGCTTGCCTGCATAGATTCATTTGTGATACAAATAACAGTGCATTCTTACATAAATGTAACAAAAATTATGTTTCTAATGTTCTTCTCTATTTTCCAATTTATATAAGTAATTCGCATCCAATATATGTTTGATATGAAACACTAAACTAAACAGAACTAAACTCGGACAAAATCTCTTCGTCAATGAAATTTCTTCCAAACGAATCTGTCTCAAAATCGACCAAATGATACAATTAAAAATCAACGAGTTACCGAAAATCATCCACAAAACAATCTCCTTACGATTTCTAGATAACGAAATTGTCGAAATCGTGAGACGTGCGCCGGTAACTTGGCTGTGATAATGAGACGAAATCGCGAGAGCAGGAAATAGCCGGTGATTGTTGAGGTACACAGCTTCGAGGGTACACGGAGAAAGGTGTTTGCGGACAACCTTGGTGGGCCCCGAAGAACGGGGGCCCCGCATTGTTGGTAGGTGTACCGCCTGTCGCTGGCCTCTGATTCATTGCCGCGCCTTGCAATTCATCATTCTACTTCTCGTGTCCTAGCGTCGTTCTGCCCTTTCTTCTTCCCTATTCTTCCTCCGTGCTTCTCTTTTCTCCCTTCTTGTTCTTTCCAACGGGCAATCCGCTGCTGGCACCAATGGTAATCACCGGTTACTTTTTCGTGAAACATTTCATTTTCTTAATTATTCAAATGTTAGATAACATCGTCGAACGTGAAAGTACTGAGTGGAAAATAATGTGTATAATTATTTGTTACTTTATTCTACTTTCTTTTTTATTTTGTTATTGGAAGATGTGTACGCCGTAATATACTTTTAAATGGCGGGTTGAATGGAAATGTTGTGCAGATGCATCTCTTTTCAAAAGAAGAGATAAATACAGGAAACGGTAAGTGAGACGTTTGATTGTACAGAGGATCTTCTGCAAATTTCCAAACCTTTATGAATATTTATTTACGCATAGTAATATGCTTTGATGTTTGACTATAGTATGCTTTGATGTTTAATTTTAGCTACACTTATTTTCCCACTTGTACTACTTCTCCTCCGACTTTCTCAAATAGAACTCTTAATTTATCATGTGGACGTTTTATATACGTATCTCGAGAGGCTCACATTTAGCAATCGAGTCCAGGATCGAAGAATTACGTTTGATTGTTCATATATTATGTAAACCGCTTGAAATTACAACATATTTATATGAATGACGATGTATGATATTATTGACTTATTGTTTGCAGAATTGATATTACCTTGAATATATTAGCTATATATTATTCAATGATAATTAAGGAGTTTTCACGATATTTTACGGTATTTTGAAGATAGAATACCTTGAAAGCCAGAATAAAATAGATATCTGCAACTCTGAGACAATAAATCTTCGTTTCAACGTAATCCAAGAATTTCTACCCAAAGCAAACGTCGATTTACGATACTTTTACTGTCAACCATTCCGTATGGAGGGAAAACTTCTTCATTAACTTCTCCCACGTGCAAGTTCCACCAGGTATCTTGTCATTAACGACGATCGGTCGAGACAAATGCAGGAGATTCCAAAGGTAAATGCACGCTGTGAAATCTCGCGAGAGAGAGAGAGAGAGAGAGAGAGAGAGGAGGGGGAGGAAAGAAGAAAAACAGAATTCTTTATCATGATATGAGAAGACTAATAACGAGAGGCAGAAGAGGATCGTAAAATCGAATAAGGTTGGGATCGTGCGTCGATCGCCGAAGTTGACCGGCCTAGCTCTTCTACGCAAAAAGATAAAAACTGGCAAAATTAACGAGGAGGTCGTAATATGTCGGTAACAGCGTGCAATTAGAATGTGATTAAATGGTGGCGAGATAACAGCGAACGAAGGTAACCTTAACGGTATAACGGGGACCAGTGGAGTGGAGAGTGGTTTCTCGTTGAATTTCTTGGATTCATGATCGAGATAGGAGGTGCACAGCCTCGTGGACGTTCATTCCTTTTCGTGGATCCCTTTAACTGATAACGATCCATCGTGAGGTCCCTCGGGGTTCCTGCTCGTACTATGCCTAGGTATCTTTGAAATCGCGAGAAGTGCGATTCGTTACGATTGCTGAACTACCGTCTACTAAATGCTGTAATTACCATCGTTTAATGGCCCATCGAGGTAAATATACGTCTCACGGCGCGGGGAAAGGTCATACATATCTCATAGCGCGATTAGCCGCGGCTGTGAATAAATCTGTGCATCGAGAAGGGAAAAAAAGCGGCGAAACCGGCGTCAGGAGAGGTTGGAATGCGTCTTTCGAATATACGTGCGAACCATTAAGGAGTTACAACGGTATAGATCGTATCTGGCCGGCATTTAGGATCTGGTTACGTTCAAAGACAGTTTTACAGGGAACGATAAGCTGATACGTAAAGAAGGTAGAGTTTATTCTCGACGCGGAATGAAATCGTTGTTACTCCAATGATAGGTTCCGTGCTGGATCATTGCGTTCCGTGTGTATTATTTGTCTAATCGATGTACTTGCGGGTTCTTTGATAAATTTATTTTCTCTATACTGTAATTGTTGCTTTAATACGTGAAAGTTTGGAAAAGTTCAAAGTTAAAGCAATGCAACTTCGGTGTATATTATTTTCTGTATTATGCACCTATACTACCACTCGAATGTGTTAGGACGTCCCCTGTCGTTAATGAAACCTTGGCGTTTGATGTAAATTGAGAATTACATATTGCACATATGTTTTAGTAAAATCACTAGTGCAATTTTGTCGGATAAATAATATTTGCTTAGCTTTTTCAATTTTTGTATCTAATGTAAGAATTGCTGTAAGACTTTTGAACGGGGGCATGTGTCGAGAAACAACAATGACTTTAATTTTTCATGTGAGAGGTAAAAATATTATTTTACAATAGTAGGGTAAGAATTTTTAGCGAATGTAGAGTAAAACATATACATCCTTCGGTATCATTCGCTCTCGTTACAAATAAAAATAACGACCAGTCGATTTATTTTATACCAATCACATATCCAACCGGTGTCCTTTATTAACATTTTCCCTTAGTAGTCATCTCCGCAATCTTTCCGGTCGCGTTATTTTTTCGCAGACACAAAAAGTTGGGAAAACTTTTACGAAAGCTATGCTTCGCACCACAGCAGAACCGAGGATTAAGCAGCGGAAACTTCGTGAGCATGGATTAAAACTGCTAAAATTAATTCGCGTAATTGCGGTGGAAGCGATGCTGCTTGGTTGCACTCAAATCTTTAGTTTTCTGGAATCGAAGGGATTTCCTCTTGGCTAGCTACAAGAATGTTCCAACGGGAAACGTCCCTTTATGTAGAAACAAGTTTCAAATGTACTGAAGTAGCTACAAGTTTGAAAGTATATCGTTGGATTAACCATATCTTTTAAGCTTTTGTTTGAATCGCCAGCTAATTTGCTGCAGTACGTTGTAGTATTTTGTTACGAACTATACAAGTTGTATCGTGTGCTTTCGAAGAATTTTAGTACCATATGTATAATAGCATATATATACCTGTATTTATAAAAATATTACGATTGGCAATATGTAGGATAAAATTCCTCCTCATTTATCATTTATCTACATCTGTTATACCTCACTTCATTTTTATCGTTAAAGGTAAATAAGGATACCTTGCTTTATTATCGACACATAAGGTTTTTGATTAGAATAATGAACGGTGGTGTGATTGTATCGTTACAATCTGGTTAAAACTGTACGCGTTTAAAATTCAAATTATTCAAGCAATATCGAAATCGTATGAATAATTATGAGCGATAGCGTGCATAATATATTATTTTAATCTGAATTTCATAATTTTTCTTTTTTAATCTTCTTCTGCAGTTAATGTTAGGGAATAAGTGTGAATCTATATTTTCAGTGTATTTACAATGTATGTATCAGTAAGATATTTTGAACATTATTAATTATTAAAATCTAAAATTTATCTGTGACATATTTTGAACTTTATTAATTTAAGATATCAAATTTATCACAATGCTGTCTATAGTTTCTCGGCAACTCTTGTCGATTATATTCTGATACGTGTTTCCATCTCTTTCTTAACTCTTACTTTTTACAAAACAATTTCAAGCTTCACCAATAACATACGTAATTTCTACAGATAATTCTCAGATGCAACTAATACACTAATTTCTTTGTAACTACTAATTAATACCTCGAGCAATCGCGAAGTGCAATTTCAAAATAATGAATATTAAAATAATATCTTATACAAGGTTTCCGTCTGGTTCGTCTTTACGGTAATCACGTTGAATTCTTTATTACATTAAACCAAGCAAACGGGCTCCTCCTTTCCGGTTTTTGTCCTCTTCAGCTGACGACGCTCGAGGAGTCTCTACGACTTGGGTAAACTCCTATCTGTCGCTTCGCATTAATTAATTAACGTTCTCTTAATTGAATCACTCCGCGAAACAACGTCGCATTAACTCAATCGTCCCTCGCGGATACTCTCACTCAAGTGAGCCGACGACATTTCATTTGCTTTTCACTCATGATTCCTTACCAGTTGTTTCCATTCCGGGAGAGCGTCGAGTGGATTTTCATTAGAGACGAGTGTCGTACCTTCGTATACACCTCGATTAGATTCGAGACAATGCACAGTGCGCCATTTGAGTGATGATTCGAGACAAAAATCAAAATTCTCTGGCCATGTTCGCCACGTTTGCAGATCAGGTTCGCACGTTCGCGGACTAGGTTCGCATATTTGCAAGCTACGTTCTCATGATCCACAGTGTGGTATTTGAATAATGATTCGAGACAATGATAATGTGCAGTTTTCTTGAAACTCGATATCAGGGGATTCGACGTGGGTAAAAGTGTGTTTGTCAAATCCTTGCTAGTACTATTCCTTGCTCTTACTATTCCTGGCATAGTTTAATTATCTTGAATATTTATTTCTTCGTATAACCACACAGGATAACGTTCAAGTAAATAACACCGATATCGGGAACAATTTTTCCATTTGTCGTAAGAGCCACTCAAAAATAATTTATTATTAATTCTCTATCGATTGATATTGTATTTTGTATATGTCATATATTATCATGATGATATCGAATAATAAAATCAAAATTAAACGGCGATTATTTCGATTTTTGTCCACTTCATGCCACTGTGTGCAGCGTTTAAAATTTTACTGACAAACGCGGTAAAGCAAAAATTTCACATTCGAACTTTGTAAAGGAAATGAAAATTGTATGAAAATTTTCAAACGGAAAAATTATAAGTAAAGATATGTATATATACGTATATATTGATTTGTACTGTGAAAATTAGATATCGAATTTAGGTATGACTTATTTATTTGAACATTTACTATAAAAAATTTTATGAATATGTCACGTATTTTATACAAAATAGTTCTAAATTTGTAACGAGACGCGACTATCGACAATATATCGGTAAAGTTTGAAACCAATGCGAAATTGTACATGGAAGTTACGAGATATTTATTATCGCATACAAAAATATTTCAACGATCAATTATCCGGTGTATAATATTAATAAGCCTCAACAGATTTAATAAGATGATCTTTATATTATTTAAAACGATTATTCAGCTGTATTGAACGCACGTACATACGTTTGCAGTAAATGTGTTTTAGCTTCTGTACATTACCGAATTTTTTATCCATATAATCATGACGATCGTGCCTCCTTAGAAAAATTTTACAAAATTCACGTATATTCTATTATAAAAATACAAGACACTTCTAATTTTTTTATATAAAAATATTCCTCTTATTGTTACCATTATCGTCATAACGTACAATTACACTACAAATACAACTAAATTCAACTTCAATTCCACGGTGATATCGGAACACATGTTTCGTTGAACAAAATTGAAAGAACACCACAATATGAAAATCGACGTTGTTCTCGAGAAAATTTCTAGAAAATCGCCTTACAGCTCGCGAAAGCCACTGCCACGGCGGCGAAGCGAAATCACATTACGCGGAAACGGGTGACGTTTCTCTCCAAGAAGCAACGTCAACAACCGGTAAGAAAAACCGTCGCCGTCTCAACGATCATTCCACGACTCCGACAAGTCGGTACGACCGTCCTCGGCAACATTTTGCAATTTGTATCTATCCGTTGCTCGCCCTCGAAGAATCTGCGAAAGAAAGCATCAAGGGGAGAAACGAAAGCAAAAGGCTAGAAACCGAGCCGAGAGACGACTGTTCGCAGGAGAGAGGTGCAGATGCGCGCGAAACATGAATTATTCCTGGCGACGTGCTGTCCAGAAACCGCGGGGATCCTGTTTCCCACGATTCATAACGCGTTATCAATAATTAATCGCGTTTGAGGAACACAAAAGCTCGGCGAGGACAAGGCCAGAAACCGACGCGGTTGTTTCTCGCACAAAGACGAGAGAAACCGCGTTCTACGGGAACCTTCAGGTTGTGTGGAAGCGCAAAGGCGATCTTATTCCTGGAAAATCAACTTCCCCGTAGTCACTCCCATAAATCTCCGCCGATGACAGATCAGTATGCGATCCTCGTTA
Source organism: Bombus terrestris (assembly GCF_910591885.1). NCBI lineage: Eukaryota > Metazoa > Arthropoda > Insecta > Hymenoptera > Apidae > Bombus > Bombus terrestris. Next base: position 21,576,832 of record NC_063275.1, on the reverse strand, counting down.
TCGATGCGCGCGCCGATTTTGCCGATACACGCGTCTCAGACGAGCTGGACTTTCGATCCTTTCGAGAGATTCTGTCGTTGCTTGAGAGACCCGATCGCGAACGTGGAATAATGTTTGGTGAAGATGTTTAGCGATTGTTCCGGCACGACGAGCATTCATTTGCAGAAAACGATCGGCGCTTCGCGTAAATGCGAGTGCCGGTCGCTCGTGTGAAATTTAACCCTTCGTGGTCTGGTATGTCTGTCCTCAGCTACCGAAACGTTTTTACTCTACAAGTTGTATTCGTAGTCACCGAAGCAAGGAATCAGCCCTAGTAAATAGGATCTTTAATAAAACTTTACGAGTTAGCGTGGTTAGAAAATTTCGCCCCTTAAAATATTTAGCAAGAGATAGCTTTATATAGCAAAAAGAAAGTTAGGAAAAAAACGGATACCGTGAAATGTAAAGTAACGACGATGAATTTTATTTTCATTCTTCGGATGTCTCCTCTTATTACAGTAAGTTCGATAATCGTATTTCGTTATAATGCTACTGAGATTACAAAATCTTTCGTACAACACATACATTAATATATTCATAGAAGATTTTCTAAACACTCGAATACTTCATGAGCTAATATAGTAATATATATGAGTTTAGTTTCGGAAAAGCGATCGATTTCAATGATTCGTATTCGATGAAGATCGGTATAACGGGAGATGTTGCTGTGGATTTACCTGGTTGGAGGATTGCGGCGAGCGTGGGTGTTGAATAAATAGTTTCGTCGTTGCGTACTGCATGAATATTTGCGGATATTGTAAACACGATGATATGATGTTTTGCAACATTGTAAGAGGATGTTGCTGTATGTGGAACAACATTGCTGATATTTAATAAATGATTCTATTTCATGGGGATTTATGGTAGCAGGAATGTTGCGAGAGAACCTTTTAAAGATAGGAGTCGATGTTGAGAAAAGGTGAGATAATGTCAAGGAAAGATGTTTAACAGGCAATTTCACTTATGTAATAATATTAAACTAAACGTGTATGGTATGTAACTAAGTGTCGAGGATGAGTATAACTGAATAAATAAGGTGCGCTAAGAAACAGTTACTAAATCAGTTATGACTAAAAAGATATGAAATAGAGAAAGAATTCTTGTTTATTACTAACGTAAATTATTATGTAGCTTCCGCCGTTCAACATTATCGTAGACTTCTAACGAAGAATCAATTTACGATTATGTCCGTTTATTTATATTTCACGTAGCTATTTTAAAAGCGCTTTCTTAACTCTGGTCTCAAATCTTCCTTAAAATTCATTCAGCGGTATTTTACATTATGAGATTTATTCTCTTTCAACCTCCATTGTCGACTGTAGGTATTTTATTTATCTATAAACACAGATACTAATTCATCATAAATAATTTTGTGCCTATTAATACGAGATAACAAAGTAAATTCGAAACGTTAACTTAGATACTTCTCATCTGTGTCTCTTGAAATATAAATAAATAAAACGATATTTCTTCCCCGTAGCATTTATTTAATCATCCATATAAATAGATTATTTTTAATAAATTATGATACTTCAATATTATCAGAAATATTTTAATATAAATCTTTTTCTGTTGCAGGTAAGAGTTCCGGAAGTACAATAAGGAAAAAGCATGAAAGTTCGTATAATAATCTTGTTATTTGATCGGCGTAGATTATACATTACAGATAGAAATTGATATGCAGATTCTCTCCCATCGATTCTAAACTAGTTTCTCGGCATTCCGGATATTTATATACACGTGTGTACTCAAAATAACGACATTTAATAAAAACATCTCATAAAATATACTGCAGTCGCAACAACAAGACATACGGTAAGCACGGATCAGGCTCGGTAAATCTTGACGAATTGCCGGATTACTACACTATTCTTTTTTTCATAAATTCTCCAAAAAATTGATGTTGAATACGCTTCAGTGCATAACGTTTACCACACGATCTTTACGAGCTTACCTCAGGCTTTAAATCCCCCCCAAAAACTCACTTCCTTTCTTAAAATGAAACCAAGTATAGAATCACATTCGTACGTACACACACAGACAATTTGAATATAAAATCACAATAGATTTCGAAACAGATTCCAAAGACACGTTCGCTCTTTTCCTTGAAATAAAATGAGAACAAATCAGGATTGTATGCGCATACAGAAAACTGAATATGAAACGAAAATATATTGCTATTTTGTGGCTATTTGTAAAAGTTTCGTTTGTAAATGTTTCACTATTGTACGTCACGGGCTGAGCTGCAAAATATTCGCGCTAAACGAGAAAGGTATCATAAGCGTTCGCCGCTTATCGCAGAACGGAATTGTTAACCGGTGCTGACTCGACGCGAGAATCGGCCGTCGATTGGCCGACGCGTTTTTCGCGCATAAATTACCGGTTACCGCGCGCGCCTCGGATAACAAATTTTCAGCACGCTGCACGCGCTCGAATTTTTCCAAGCGCGTTTATCTCGCCGCGAACGATCCCATGATATATTTATGTACCCTGGCCGATGTGTATTTATACGCGGTTCCAGGGGAGCTGCGCGGAGGTTCCCAGGAAAGCAGCTTCACGGAAGCTCGAGCTATTCAACGAAAGGTTATACCCCATGTTTGAACTTCGAACCATGCTAACGAAAAATATCGAGTGAAAAAGCAATTTTTTGAGGTGTCCTTTATAGATTTTCATTTTATGTAGTTTGTAGATTTTCTATGTGTTTCTGGTAAATCTTTATAATTTTAAATAATATTCTTTTCGTAGTAATGAAAATAAATAGAATTTGTTGCGTCTGATTGTACTGAGTGTAAAAATTACATCGGTCTAGATCTACTGACTGACTATAAAAAGCCAGTAGAACTTGTTTGTTTGATGACATAAAATTATTTTTTTTTACATAATGCCATAATGCCAATCCCCTCATTGAACGAAGACAAACTGCTATCGACACTGATGCCTATTTTTAGACATTTTATGATATCCAGTGAATAACATCATAAACATTCGAAGATTACACGAAAAAGGCACGATAGGCATATTTTTATCTGACTTTTTTATTCTAGTGTCAATAATTTTTATTGTTCTGTAGAAGCCAAAGATATAACTGTTGGAATAAACTTGAAGTAACGTTACAGTAAAGACGACCATTTTGATAACACGAGATTAATTAACAACGTAGTTAATTCATAATCATCTAGATGCAGAATACTGAAGTATACGTATATTGGTAATTTTAGTCGATCGTCGTTAATTTGTGCAGATTTGTTAAGTTTTATAGGAGAATATTAGAGAATCTTGCTATGTACGACTCTTTCTCTTAATTCCATGCAAGTGTTATGCTTACACCACAAATCTTTCTGATTATTGAATTTTTTTTATTATTTACTAAATTATGGATCATGTATTATACATGATCATGCATAGTGTCGAAGAAACTGATCAAAGAAAATTGTGGAATATAATACTACAGGATATTAACGTATTCTTTCTGCGCAGCTTTCATATGAAAATGTTTAATTTTCTCTCGATCCATTACCATGACACCGTCGAAAACACAAGAAACTTCTTACCTTAAAATTCACCACTCTTTCGCTCTAACCAATCTTCTCTACCTTGATTGTATAAAATCGCGGTCCGCGAGCCGTTCCATCTTCCACGGGTCCAAAATTACAATTACGCGGTCCCCCCATCCGCCACCCAATAAATAACACGTCGGCTCGCCTCGACCCGATGTAAATCTTGTCGATCGTTAAATCACGCACCGGCGAGATTACGCTTTCGCGAGGATCCCGCGTAATGATCTCTCATTGCTGATATTTCATCGCGTTAAGTACAGCCGGACGTTTATCGCCCGCACGGCCGAACCATTCGCGCGGTGGTCCGTTAATTTCGTTACGAAAATATTCCAGCATCCGACGGGAAATTGCCGGTTCGCGAATAGAGACGCTAGAGACGCTCGTTTCCACGGGAGGGATCGCGATTATTGGCATTCGGCCGGGCGCGTCTCATACCGCGCGTCTGTTTACGAAAATGTCCCTTTCCACGGTTGTTTGACTTCCGGTTGATCAATGGCCGCGCGCATTTTCCACCGGAGCTCGTTAGCTGCATCGGTTCATGCACTTAGAAGGGTATATTTATGGAGAAACGGCGCATCGCCGCGAAAATATGATCGCGCCAGCCGAGTGTTGTTGAATCGACCGCTGCCGGTTTATTGATGTTCCGCGTGCCGTATACTCGCGCGTAAAATGCGCACCGGAACGCGTAACAGCCGATGCTTACAAGATGTCGCGCGTCTGTTACGTGTCAGAGTAATTCCTTCGTAACTGTTCGTTCCTTGGGTTTTTGTTCCTGTCGTACGACTGAGTGAAATAAATGGAGGGCTGAAAATCATACCGCGTAAAGTGCAAGTAAAAAAAAAAAAAAGAAAAAGGAAGGTTTGAGAAGTTTCATTTAGTCGTATGTTTCGCCTATCGAAATTACCATCTATCTGGTTTCGTATTTAATAAATACGTGTTATAATTGTATACTCTGGCGCGATATGTTTTCATAAGAGGAATATTTCGCTGTAATGATGAATATTATTTTGTAAAAATTAGCAGGGGAATAAGTAACACGGAGTATTTAGCCGAGGAATAACTAACTGGCTTTTTAAAATACTAAAAATACCCACTACCTTTATATGGTTAAGAAGAATCATATTCGAGGAATACTTAATGCTTTATGCCGATAACATCTTCATATAAATATATGCAACATGTATGAATTTAAATTACGCTTTGATAAGAACCAGCAGTTTACAATGTATCACAAAGTTAATTAAATTCGCAAATAAAAAAATTTTTAATACATAATATGTAAGTATCATGACTAGCGCTGCTTTTGAAAACACACGTTATTAAAATGGAGTTTAATATCTGAAACAGTAATTACGTGGAAAGGTAGGTCACTCGCCCAACGTCGCTCACACTTCTAATTAAAATAACCCAGCATCGCGTGCATTTCATTTCATAATGTCCATAAAAATATGCATTCGCAATTCACTTAAACGTTACATTGTACCGTACACGAGTCTCCTTTTACAAAAACATCACCTTTCGCGGTTGACATGGTCAGGCAAAAATATCATGAGGCGCGTATTAACATTGCCGTGGAACACGAAACGTTTAACGATGATAGATACACGAGCATAAACGGGCCAGTCAACTTGCAATGCACATTAACCACGTTAGTAATTACCATGAAGTGTCGTGTATTTCAGTTGATTGCACTGGCATGCAGGATTGTACGGAGATGCAGCGACAGAATAATAATTATATTTTCATCCATTGACCGCTGGGAATAATTAAAAAGTCATATCGGTCACTGCTTCGAGCTATGGATCACCGTTAAGGAAATAAAAGGGATGCACTACGTTCGTTTGTAACGCGAATGATGTCCCTGTTTATCGGAGTAATTATCAAAATTAGTCGATTCCCATTAAAGATGTACCCGTTTCTAAACGCTTGTTATGGTTCATGCTATTAAAGTGAATATAGTGTAATTTGTTTGATACATCGATGCAACTCTATACGCACTAATACAATAGGTGTTCAGTGATGATAAGATTAAATGACTTACGCTTTATGACTGCGATTAGTTCATTCTTGCAGTATATTGAAGAAGTTTCAATACCTTTGTTTGTATAATCGTTAAGGGTAGGAGTGGCAAAGCGATTTAAAGTTATACGACGAGGAATTTTTGAAGCAGATATTAAGCTTTTAGTCGAGGTAATTTCTATTTTTCCTCCGTTAGATTTCTTTCTTTCTTTCTTTTCAATATCATTCGTAATTCAATTTGAATTCAATTCTTAAACTTTTTACATTCGATAAGCAACGTTGTACTTACTTTAAAGGGTTATCTGCTAGCGTGCCAATTTTCCAGCGACCATATGATGCAGGATATTTGAATCAAGAAAGACGACAGACGCGTCAACAAAAGGAACTCTAATTCTTTCCTCGTTAAATTCTGAAATCTCATCTTGAAACCTATGAAGAGACAAGCTCTGTTCTATCGTTCGTAACTTGTGTCTATGTTACTCGAACGGAAGCCTCCGATTGGATGACGAGGCGTTTTAATAACGCTCGATATCCTCGCTGGAATACGATACACGTCAGCTCCGAGCGGCCGTAATAACTGCAAAACGGGATCGCGGGTACCGATTACGTTCAAATTGCCTGCAAACATTTAATATCGGCAGTGCACACCACGGCGCGGTAAAAGCGTATCAGCCTCGCGGAAATCGACGATTCTGCGAGAGACGGTGACAGGATCAACGGATGCACCGTCGACAGGATCTCATGCACGTACGTGCACTGTGCTGCCCTATCCACGCTATATCTCTATTTCTCTTTCTCTCGTTGCAAAGGCGTGTACACAGCGGTATAATTAGCGATTCGTGCATTTTATTCCCCTAATTACGAGTACATAGAACGCACGCGAATGTTTACACTCGTCTGGTATTACGTTATTCGGGGTAATTACAGGGTGCACGCCATTCCCCATGCATAAATGATGCGACCAGTAGGGATGGTCGGCGAATAAAAGCGATTGCTGCTGCTTGTTTGATCGAGGATGAACGAAAGACTCGTTGTTTCATCTGAATAGAACAGATTTTCGAGAGGCATACTGATTTTGGGGAGAATGTTTCTGGCGGTGAATGGGGTTTAGGTTTTTCATGTTTATTTGATAATTGCACGAGTATTCAAATAAAATAATGGACGTGTATGTATGTACTTGATCGAGTGAAATATACTTACAGATTTGCGTTAATTTTCATTGCTGACAATTTAATCATTCTTTTTACAACGTGGAAGATAAATCGATTAATAAGTTTCTGGTTAGACCTAAAATTCGATGTTAGTAAAATTTCCATATATTTTCAATTGACCGATGCCCGATAGTTACCGCTATTAACCAATGATATATTTTTACGCTACATTTTTCAAGATATTCCAATTATTTTCAAACACCCCGACGGAATAATACCAAAAGTACATAATACTATATACTACGATCAACTACCTAAACCTAACAACAGCAAAAATAGTCAGCAAATTTCTACAATTCCTAAGCTCGTATTCTTTTCTTATTCCTCCTCTTACCAGACTCAACCAAAGTATCTAAATCCTCAATTTCTAAAAAGCAGTAAATTCATCCACCATCGAACCGTATCTTCTTCGAATCAACCGCTAAAAGCACATACCACGGTATTCCGTTAAAGCCATCAAGAAATGGCAAAAGCCCTGTCTGTCGGCAGACAAATTCATCCTGGCGGGGCATCTCTCTTTCTCTCTTTCTGACAAAACTTCGAAATTACAAGACACACGCTCGTCGCGCAATAATCAGTGCGTACACGGCATACATTACATTCTCGCGTTCCAAGCTGGACACGAGCGCGAGCGCGAACTTAAATGCACGCGCGTGTCCAGTCAGCAAGCAGCCCGGCCGTAATGGCCGATGATTGCCCTTTATTACAGCAACGGTCAAAGCACGGCCCGGAATCCGGTCCACACGGCCCGTACGCGGGCCGAACGCGAACGACGGATTCGTCGGTCCATGAGGATGTGCCTGTTGGTTCTCTACTCGTTATCCGAGGCGTGCGTGTGCCTTCGCTCGAACGCACGCTCTTTTCGACGAAATCAGTCAGCGACACGCGAACCACTCGTTCTAGGGCTCGCGAATGCTCCTCGACGATCGTTTCGAGGAAAAGGCGTTGGTCCTTGGACGATACCTGCTGAATAGATAGAAGCTTTTGATTAATTGGTTTCTTAATGAAACTACGTGAATTGAAAAAGGTAAAAACTGATTTGAATGAAGATTAAGTAGAGAATCGGTGGTAAGGTACCGTTTGGTAAGATTTTGGAATGTGTATATAGTTGGAATCTCTAAAGAAGGAGTTCAAATGGCGTAGATCTCAGAGACGAAGATTACAGATGAGAACGAAAGATGTTTTGCCAATTTTGGTATTTATACTTGGTATTGTTTGTTACTTGAGTACCGTAACTCTGTTGAATAATTTTCATTCGATTTTGTTACGTTTATTACGTTTGTAAATTAGAGCAGTTAAAGGATTTATCTCGCGATAGCCTTGAAAGCTAAAGTAAATTCTTCTACATAGTACGTATAATTTTTGTCGTGGAATATTTCATGGAATTTATATTCTTCGCTACCAAAGAAATTGTTTTGCTCTTTTTGTAGCCCCTTGCATCATTTGCCATTTTAATTGCTCAGATGTAAAAGTGAGATACGGTCTTTTTTTATATGCCTGAGAAGTTTAGAATTATTCTTCGGAGAATTTTTTCATTTTTTGACATTTTATCAGTTTGATTAGTCTGAGATCACGACGATAGACTAATGTTAGATAGCAGCCGGACAAGTTAAAAAATTTATGTATTCTTAAATGTTTGAAATCGTGAAGCAGTAAATATGAAATAGTTATTACACGATAGAGAGGCGAATAAAATTAAGCAATAGTTTTGTAGGAACCTACAAAGCGAATTGAGATAAATAGAATTCTAAAATTCAACAAATCCATAATTCATCTACTCCCACTTAATAAACGTCTCCATTGTGTCTTCGTTAAGACAAGAATTATATGAGAAATAAACTATAATACATCGCCATGACACATATACATCACAAACCAAATGTAACACTCATAGCACATATATACACGCAATAACATGTGTATCTCGAAATTGCTCACTCTTTTTATAATCTAAATTACGATCTCAACTTCGATTTCCATGTCTTATCACGCACACGCAAAGAAACCGACAAAACTACCACGACACCATCGAGTGTAATTTTCGTGTCTACATTGTATATGGTCAACTATATACTTTGCGCGGACTTATTTTAATAAAAAGTAACAGGTTAGGTAGTGTAATAACGAGTCACCAAAACAGGAGCGAAAAGAACGCACGATCCAGTACATTTTTCTTCGAAGGGCTGATCGCGTGGAATCGTCAGTTAGCAAAGGATTGATCATCCTCGATCTTCTCCACTATAATTTCGCCGGGTATCGATTGATTCGCGTCAATACCGATTTCAATCACTTTTAAATTTGTAACAAGAATTTTTTAATCATCTGAGAACACGCGACGAAGCGGCTATTGCAGAAGATCGACTGTATATTTTGGTTGCAAGATTCCAAGCTGAACATTGCAAAAAATATACCATAGAAGCTTCTCTTCTACATTGATCAAGTACGAGTGTTTCTCACGCATTCTTGCGTCTGCGAGTGTGTTTATGTAAATAAGAGTTTTTAATCAGAGGCTATCTCGGGAAATCTGTAATGCCTGATGAAACATACGGTATCGTGTAATTGATACCAAAATCTGCACGAATTACATGCAGGCTTTGAGGATGTTAGCTCATTAAATTTAATCAACATTGAATTTAACAGAGTGATTACCGGGATTTTGTTATTTATTGCCTGACGAGGCTCAGCCTAAATAACTGGAAGTTGAAATTGCTGTTATAACGTAAAGCGCCTACTTTCGGCTGTCAATTAGAATCTTTAAAATTTCATCGCACACAGCAGTACGGAACAGCCAAACGTTTTCACAAAAGTAGAATTAAGTGGTAGACGATCGTATAAATTTTGTACGAGAATTGTTAATAGTTATATCTAAAACGAAATAATGCTAGTGTATCTATCCTTATTGAGACAATTATAGTTATAAAAATTTGTTTAATTAAATCATTTTAAATTGCGTCCAATTTAATAATTTCTGCAGAAATGAAAAACAAAATGCCCTGGTGCAAATTCTCATACCAGTGATATATAGCTTCGTTCATAAGTATTGTTACACCTGCTGGTCTTGTACGGAACATGATAATGATAATTGATCCAAAGAAATAATTGACCACTTAGAATTTTGTGATTGTATGACAGAGATATGCAAAACTATTTGCAAGATTTTAGAATAAAATAATGGATTAACAATTACATGTTGGTGTCTATGGAGTTCTCTGGTTAAACATCGTTAAAAAATCTAAGACGAACTAAGTAACCTAGAGCCTAAGTCTGATTTATAGAGTCGTTTACAATGTGCAACTAAATAACTAAAACATAATTAAATATCTAATACAGATATACTAAATAAGGACCTAATAATACAAATAATGGTCCAAAGATACGACGCACACAAATAAAGGAGACACCTAACTTTATTACATCAGGTTGTCCCAAAAGTTCCTTTTGTTTTATAAGGAAGTAGTAGATGCACAACATTTTTTTGTTTTACATTATTTTATTGAATTACGTTTGATCCATTTTATTTTATTACCACAAAATGGATCATACATAAATCCATAAAATAATATAAAATAAAAAATGTTGTGTATCTATTATTTTACTTATGAAACGAAAGAAACGTATTTTACTTATAAAACGTAAGTAATATTTTTATTACGGTGTTGAATATTGAATTTTTTTTACAGTTTAAGCTTTCAGACGATGATTAATAGCCCTTAAATAGTATTTCGAATTTATTAAATTTTTTTATACGTTCCAATACTCATTAACGGCGCTGTATTTAATTCCATTAATTTTATTTTTATATATAAACCATCCTTTCAATACAAGTAAGAAAAAAATGTAATACAACACGCGTTCAATGAATTTTCATCTCTTGTGAGAAGTTGAATGTAAATCGAGAGAATGGAGGATACATCGCGGCGTTCCACGACGTCTCCGTCGCAACAAGTGCAATGTACACGCAAGGTGGACCGACTGGCAAGTTTCCAGGCCGTTTTCGTGCAACGACCGTGATATCGTTCCCATAATTTTGACCATCCTCCGTGACTATCCGTTCGTTCTTTCGTAGTTCGAACCATTCGCTCGACCACGTCTCTTAAATTGATTATCACTAGCACAGCTTCCAAAGTTTTGGCTTATTGAAAATCTATTTGTGACATTTACATTTTCTGTTGGTTTTATGGCAATAAGCAAGAGAGTTTTTCGTTGCGAGTCTGTTAAAGATTTTTCTGTACTTTTTGATTTATGCAGCTGACCAATGTCGCTTCTAAACGACGCTTATATTTATTTAAAGCTAGAGAAATCGAAATACTTTAAAGCTGAAGGCTAGAGATTCTTTTCGTTACAGAGGAGTGTGAATTATGACATTTGCTTCAAAATATCACATTTTGAAATTAAGAGAAAGAGACGTTTAAATGAGTGTTTCAAGTGAGATTACGAAGAAAGTAAATTATTTCATATCAATGGGTGTAAATTCGTTAGTCGGCAATTTAAAAACAGATACAGTAACTCGTCGAAATATTTGAAAATGTATAGAACTTTTCATGCATATACGAAGCGCATTATATCAACCATTTTGAAATTTCATTAGTTTGCAATACGAACGTTTCCAACGTAATCACGACAGTACCAATAAAATTCCAAAATGTTTTTTTTATAATGTACATACGCTATACCCTATAAAACATTTCTATGATAAACGTTGAAATACTTTTGCAAGCCATTATGTACAAAAATATATCTACAGAACTTTACCTCTAAAATAAACCATCACGATTTTTCGAACGAGACCCAGATATAACTGAGCATTAAATACGATCATCGCTTGGAGCGAACAATTATACGACTTTCTTACTTTTCCTTTACTCGATGCAATAACCTGGTTTCTCAGACCACAACACCGAACCCGCAGTTTCTCCAAATATTTCATCTGAACCACGCCAATCGATACATTCGTACGAACCTTTACACATTCGCACACGTGTACCAAAAAAGACAAAAAAAAAAAAGGAAGAAAGAAAAAAAAACGGAAGAAAGAAGAATGGAACGAAAAAGAAGCAATCATTCTCTCCATAAAATCGCGGGCACGATCGGTGCTGATCTGTAATGCAGCTGGCCGAAACGAAATCGAGTCCCAAAAATGGTATCCGTATCGACATCGATATCGCGATCGGGCGCGAGTAATCGCGATCGCTTTATCGGTCGGACGATATTAACAAGCGGGAATCTGACCAGCAGCTTTGGCAATGAAAGATGGGAACGGGGCTTTCTGGAGGCTGCAGAGAAGCAAGAAAAGGAAGAAGGACAACAGAGTTGGCAAGAAGGAAAAGAAGCGAGGAACGTATCGCTGAAAGCGAGCGAGAGGAGCTCGAGACGAAGAGGCAGAGGCATGCCTGGCCCGCCTCGCGCTTGCTACTCTCCGCAGCCAGGTTCAACGACACGCCTTGCCTTCTTTGTAGTAAACAACCTGGCGTAGACTCGCTCGTTGCCTTCTAGCGCGAGTATAGTGGTTCTCAGTCGATCTTCTCTCCGCCTTGCTTAATTAGCAACCACACCGGCCAAGAGTGACGTTCGGGCTTCTGCTCGTTTCTCGCAGATTCTTCTTACGTTGGAGAGTTACAGCTTCTGGAATGGGATGTTTCTGAGATACGCTTGGGATACTTGCGAATTACACCGAGAAGTTTAATACAAGCGCTACCGGCCATAAGCATCACCTGGTGATATTTAATACAAATTAAGCGTCTTCCACTGCTTTTATCCTCTACTTATTTTACTATAAATGTGTTCCTGTTAATCTAAAATACTAAATAGAGTAAAACTTTTTGCAATTTTCTAATAAATGCAACGGCGTAGATGTCTTGGTAATTATGACTGGTAACGTATACAAGTTTGTTCATAAGTTATTGTACACTTGCTAAATTCATATGTCGGTATAACGTTTCTTAAGAACTTGCGATTATCGAGAGCTATAACGTGAAAGTCGGACCAAAGGAGTCGAAATGAAAAATGAAAGAAAGTAAGATTCGAGACGTATATTTTAGAAAATATCATACACGTGTCAAGAAATGAATCGTGTTATGAAATTTCTGTGGGAAATTGCGAACTGTTCGTTCTGACCAATCCGGTAGCTGTAATGTTGGCATTGATTTGCAATAAAATCTTCAAAATATAAGATAACTTTGTTTGTAATGCAAATGATTAAAAAGTGGCAATTTTATCTTGCAATTAAAATGTTCATTTATCCCTATCCTAAATGTATTAATATAGATGTCTAGAAGCATATGGTCAATTTTTAGTAAAACTTTTTGTAATTAATTATGTTATTGGTATTTGATAATTTCTGATAAAATCTGTATTTTTATTTACACAGTTATTTTTTATTTATTATTTTATTTATGTATTTTGAAATATGCATTTATATTTGGAATTTTATAATTCAAACGTACTGTATCTCAAAAATTAATATTCTATAACTACTCGGAAAAGTAATCAAACGCGCATGATAATGATAATGCAGAAACACATATACGTATACATATAATATTTCAAGCTCTTTCAACAACAATAACTGTGGTCAAAGTAAAGATTCCAAAATATACATGACAAGTATTAATTTTTATTATCCATACCAAATAGTGAACCTCGCAAGACCTTAATAAATTTAATAGTAAATTTCTTCTTAATTATAAAATTCCAAACATCTTAAATTTTACCTTGTCTATGAAAAACTACCACATTTCATCGTTAATACAGATTACAATAAGCTACACTCACTTTGTATTCCACACGTAATTTAATTTTCTCCTCAGAGCTCTACGTGTGCGAACAGTTGCGTATGTTTTAAGCCGAACAATAACCAGTATTGACCAGACGTGATATCCCTGGCAATGCAGCTTGTAATTAAAAAGACGCGAGAAGCGTCGCGTTGCCGAGGCACGGCTCGCCATCGATCATTTCACAGCCGACTAACAGGACAACTATTTTCTATGGCGTGTTTACTATAATGAGGCCAGGCGATCGCGCAACGACTCGCGGCTCCGAGGGCAGGCCAGGTCTTCCTTCCTTACGGCCAAATTACAAGGGAGAAGGGATTAAGAAGGCTCGTGTCCGTGGTTTCACCAGTTACATTCACGAGGCGTGTAGTTTAAATCGGTCCTCGCCCCGTGGGAATTGCGGTGTACGCGACACTTTTTCTCTTCCTCCTAACCTCTTCCACCTTCTCTCCTCCTTCTCCCCTTTATTTTTCTCAGCATTGTGACTCGGTCGCCGACGCAATCGCAGCGATTCTCAAGTTCATCCGTGCGATATCCCATGGACCTATCGTTATGGTTGGTCTGTTGACAAGTTCCATTTTTTATTCTGGAATTTCTATGATAAAAGTGAGATTAAAGATTAATAAGGACAAGATTATTTTGGATAGATCGACTTTGATCCGGTTAAGATATAAATGACGATGACACGATTAGTTTCAGTGGAAACGAAACAACGCATTAGCAAATAGGGAAATGCGTGGAGACTGCGAGTGTTGACGGAAAAATTCGTATTTTTACAAACGCCATTGAAGCAGCAGATCTAACGAAATACAGAAATTTATTTCACTTTTTGAATATTATAATGGGCATTCTGCTTTGAATATTTCATGTACTTTTGCATTATACGCGCATTCCGTACATTTTTGTATTCTTAAAATTTACGATCTACCTATATAGAAATAGATCTATGTTAAATCGATATATTTATCCACAAACAGAGAAATTATTACGTGGAAAAGTTTGGAAATCCAAATGAAGAGCTATTAATTTTTTCCGATACTTGTGTTGTCATAATTGTTTTTGTTACTTAAATGTTGCAATATACGAAAAATGTAAAAATATTAAATCGGATTTAGTGATTTTTAAGTTGCAAACCGAGATTAAATTTTATAGCGAATTCGATTCGTTTCTACATTTAGATCCTGATCTACGTTTGCGAGTGTTACTCGATGTTGCAAGGCAAAGGAGTTAATTAATTAAGGAGGCGTGTTTGTCTCCCCATGAAGAGACATTGTGGATTGGATAATCGATCAGGACAATCTACGCCCATGGAAGCCTGGCGTTTCGATAGTTAGCAAGCTCCGAAAACCACCCCTTTCGCGTTTCCGACTACTGTTCTGTTTCTGTGTATTCTCAATAGATCCTTTTAATAGTTAAGGATATCCTAATCTTTTTAACGTCACGATAAATACTTTAATATAATAACTTTTGTATACAATAAAATCATTTTTTATTCCTACGTCATAATAAACAATAAAACGGTATGACTAATCTCATTTCATAAAAGAATCTTTCCAACCAATGCAATTTACTAAAAGTTTCCAACATCTCTGTTGAAGATACGTGTTGTATATTAAAATGAGTTATAAATTAAAAGAATAGCTCCTCTATATGAAAAACCTAATCGCGCGCAAATTCTCGATCATCCTATAAATATTATCGAATAATAATCAGCAGATGTATTTTCTGAATTTAAATTATTTTTTCCTATCTAAAATTTGATCAAAATTACCTAATCAAGAATAATAACCTAATTGTTTGACGTTCAATGTTCAGAGTTTAGAATCCTTTTCTATCTGTCGTTAATAATCAGTTATCAATTAATCCGTTTCCGAAAAGGACCATAAATAGCAGCTGGTGCTTATTATACTATGCAATATGTAGCTACGCAACATTTCATTCATCTTAATCTGATGGAACGCCCGTAAATTTGGCTAAGGAGGCGCTAAGACGACTTTGGTAATATGTAGCTAAGAGCAACGTTGAAAGGTATACGAATGGAATATTGAATATACGATTCAAAGTGTATACTTAGTTGCTCCTAATCGCGAATGCTACCGGCGCTTTTATGGAGCTTGGCAGCCAGTATTCGTAACATCTGTTACTCAAGTGTCGAGTTAATGCGGTGTTGTGTTACAAGAACAAGGAACATTGTATTTGAACAACATCGAGATAGCTGGAAGGGTGCTGTTGTGGTGTAGATGATGATCGCATTTGTTATATTTCATCTTCGCAATGAATCGTAGATGTTGCTGTTGCACGATGTGCACAATGTGATTCTACAACAGCGCGAGACACGTTGAAAAACGACGAAAAGCTTCAGTAGACACAACCTGTACAGTTTCAACGTAGAATTATGCACACAACTACTATGCAGCTTCGGTGTGATTGATGCTAGGGAGTAGAATGCATGTATTTGGTATTTTTAAATGTATTTTTAAATCTTGACGATATGATTATATTTTATATTTTGGAGGAAGTGTGGATTTACATCGAAGCGTCAATATGTTTGTACTTTTACTGATTCGAACGGGAGATACACGGAATCTATCAAATTGGTCGATTTCAACAAGATTTTAATCATTCGATTTCTGAAACGTTAGATAACAATCGCGAGTGGTTTTTATAGTGTAGCATGTAATTGATACTATAGCATTTCTATTACCTCTATTACTTCTATTATTATTCTATACTTCTATTATTATATGTTGTTCCCTATGATCATGACGGAAATGGATCTTTTTAATGGATCTTATATGCGAAAAAGTTCTGTGCTTTAACTTTCTGTGGTAATAAAAATGTAGATGCTCTTTTACATCTTGATATAACTTTCATAATATTTATATTAATGACAAAATATTATGCTTTGTAACTAACATTTTAGAAATATCTACGGATCTCGATGTAATCGTATAATTCTCATTCCAGGGGAAACGAAGCACCTAATGAATATAGAATATTTCACAACTGATTATACCATGACTAAAAGCATCGATAACACAGTAAATAACACAGTCGGAAGTATCGTTGACACATTTATTGCAGAGAATTTCATTGAATCGCCGTTGTCATGCCTTGCCCATAAAACGTAGATACTTATCAGTCATGATTTACAGTCGTTAATTTACTCTTGGCCATTAATTGCCAAGTGCAATTGGATGAAACGGACAATGTTTCTCTTAATCGTCTACCTAGCGACAAGTTCCATTACAAACCGGCCAATATTGTTCATTTAAGAGACATGAAATCTTCTGTACTGTGCAAAATACGAAAATCATGATACGCGATCGTTGATATAGCCCCATAAATCATGATGTCGTCTGTGGCATCTGTTGCTCAAGTATGCAGCCACGATTACCCCGTAATGCAAGGGTGAACCAACGTACAATTACACAATAGCAAGTTCCTCGAGTCTGCTCGTCAAAGAGCGTGTACCTTAAGCCAGGGATCTACTGGCAAAATAAGGTAGACTATGCTATGCTAAATTTAAAGATATTCGCTTCAATGCGTGCATATCTATAACGTCATTTCCAAAAGCAAAACTTAAACTACGATTTGTTTTAGGTTTGGATAAGCTAAATTGTATTAAATTTTACTTTTTACAGTCAGAGATAGAAATAAACGGATAGGTAATGAAAATAGGTAAATATATCGATATTTATGTTAATTTCATGTATATAGCATGATTACACAAAAATGTAAATATCAATTTTAATTATGTATTAAATGATCTATGTACTATAAGAATATATATAATAGATAAAACTTAAGTTCCAATACTAATACGATTAAATTGTATTCATACGTATTTCCATTATTTGTCCATTAATTCTTGTCGTCGACTCTATGTACCGAAGCAAATAGTTTTTAAGTTAGCATAACATAGAACAGTGTAACTTAGCCTACCTTTCCGGTGGATCCTCGCCATAATTCATAGTCTACAACAATGTTGCTGGTTTTCTGTCCGTTTGCCAATGCAGATCGCTATCTAACTGCCACTTATTGGTAGCTGAAGGCACTTCGTTCGAGCGTGCAAAATCGAAGAAATCGTAGGGCTACAGTTTAGTTGCGATATTAAACGACGTCCTCTTTATTAAGCCGATATGGGAGCTGATAAGGCGATAGGAGGGGCTCAGTTAGAACCTGCATAGGTAGAAGGGAAGCTATACATCACACTGAAGGCTTCGGGAACAGTAATGACTAAATTGCGAACTTCCAGTGCGCCTGCACTTTCGTGCCTTGATTCGGTCTGGCATTTTTACGCGGAAGGGACACCGTGTGCCCGGGCTGCATTACATTTTGCCGACGACTATACAGTGACATCAGTAGACAATTTTCGTCACTGATCGTTGACTCGTGATTGTAGATCACATCGAAAATTATAGGAAAATCATTTTAATTCGATTGAAGTATAAGTACACGAAATAGAAGAAATTTAAAGGTATTGAAAGAATAATGATGATGATAACAATAAAATTACGACTTATATACTTATGGGCATATAAAATTACGACTTATATACGATATACTTATGGGCAAAAGGATGTTACGAATACACATAATAGATAGAAATAATAATTTAGTTAATTTCTAGGTAAATCTGACTACTTCTTATTCCCCTCCTAATTTCAATAATAACGCAAACTATCTTTTATTAATGTTAACTTAAAATCTAATTCCAATATGGATTTTCAATGGTAGTTTCAAGACTCATTGCAACACCCATTAAAATACAAATTCCGATACCTAATAATCGAGCCGATCAATTCTATGTTTCAAAGACTTCTTCATTTTTATATTCGATACATAACTAGTTTTTAATTTTTTCAATTGTAACATTGATTTCGATATCGAATAATTCCACCAAATTTTATATTCTAGACACATATCCATGGAGAAACCGAGCCTCGCACGAACGCTGCAACAGAATTATGTCGATTGAATATTTAACAGGCTGAAACATCATGTTAATATTATTTAATATTGTTGTCAATTGTCCACATAAACTTTTTCATTTGCCTCAGCACGAATACAAAGGAAGAGGCCGGGGCTCGTCCGAAAGCAGCGCTGTGCGCGATTCCGTCAGTCGATCGCGCGAACTTAATTAGAATTTATGAAGAGAGCACGCCGCGACCGTACAAACACAGCGATATCATTTATGCAGAGGCGCGACGTACCGCGGGGCGCAATTAATATAAATGATGGATTATTGCTCGGCTCACTCGACAATGTCGGATGCGTGTCGCATGAGAGACGCGCGCTCGCATACACATCTGTTTAGCTATCATGTACGTACGTAGAATCTGTCTAAAAATTGCAAGCGACCTCGGTCGGATGTGTTCGTTTAAAATATGTACGGTCGAGACTCGTTCAATTTTTTTTTTCACGCAATTTTTTAACCATTCGGTTGCGTTCACAGCTTTTACCATTTATCGATTGCATGAAATTGCACTTTACATTCCTTTCTCGAAAGTAACGACTCGGACGTCGTGATTATTCGTTTTTTAATGTAGTGCGTGAGATATTCAACTAGATACAATATTCGGAATCTCGTACCTTAAATATTCTTTTTATTGATTGTTTGGGTTATTAGTAGATACGATGAGTAATCAGTGACTCGATTGAAAACATACGTTAAGTTATATAACTTTAGGAGGAAGATTAGCTTCTTTTGAAAATCTTGGCAGTGGAGATATTTGGTTTGAGTATTTTACGTTATCTTGCATGGAAAAGGAATTATAGTAATTTGTATAATTATAGTGGTTTTATATTTATTATAGTGATTTATTTTAGATATAATGTCACGTAATGCTGCAAACAATACGGGTAGATCTATTTTGTGTAGTCTATCTTGTTTTTGAAGTTTGAAACTGAATCCTGTCTAGAGAGAAGGATCAAGGACCTCTTGATTACTTTTATAAAAATTATATCATTCACAATTGGCAATCGTAGAAGACTTGTAGATTTTAACCTCTTGTTACAGTAATCCTTTGTTTGCAGTTTCATCTACGAAATGAAATATATTTTGTGCGTTTATCGCCAGAAATATAAGAAACTTGTTTGATAAAGGAATACTTAATACACTGTGAAAGAATTACTGAAGAATGCGATGTAGTTGCGTTAGAATTGTATTATAAGTAGGAAGTTATGCTAGAACCATTATAGGATAATTATAAATAATTTAAGAACGTAATTTGAACATTTTTCAAAAAATAGTGGAATCGAAGAACATCACTTGAGAAATAATTTGAGGTTGAGAGTTTGCGATATATTGAAGTTAATTAACACGCTAGGCGAGAGTAAAATAGAGAATTCTTATAAATATTCTTATTCGTGTCTTTCTCGTGAAATTAACTAAAGAATAAAATTGAATTCGTGTTTCTTCATTTTAATTAGTTGAATCATTAGTTTATCAGATTTCTTACACGGAGAATTATATATACATATTATCTTGGTAACGAGACTATGTTAAAACGATTTTAACAGCTGATGTAGTCCCCTTACGGATTGATAAAGATATAAAAAGGAGGAATACTCGACGTGTTTCTTTATCGGCAGTCTATTTTTTGCCGATTTAGAGAATGAAAAATGAGCGCAACACACGAAATGTTGCAGGTGGTGGCGTGAGAACTGTATCAGAGGATGGCTCGGAAATTTTTGCTTGTTCTTCACGCGTGTTTATTTATTCATCAATGCGTGGAAAAAAATTTTGTTTCCCCTTTTGAAATGGAAGACTCCAGCTGTGATACTCTGTAGTACTGTAGCACGGTTAATTACGATTTATGACCAACTTCGTATTTTTATATAAAATTTAGTAAATAATTGAATAACAGAATTATGTTCGTATTTATTTATTTATTATCGCAAAATTAGATTTATATTTCACATCGTTAATCATATTATCAGCATTGACATGTGTTGTATTTTCTCACCAAAACGTGCGTAAATAAAGAAAATACTTTTGAAGCAACTTCGTAACTTTAGTAAATACGTGACACTTGTTTACGTATCCTTTTTCTCTCATCGTTACCTCGTTAAGGACTGAGCAGTAAAATGACGCATAGAAATTTCGTAAACGTGATGTTATTAAAAAACATAAATATAGAGTAGTTTATATATCGTACGTAATATCCAACATTACATAAAAACCAGATATAACTAATCTTTACTTGCATTTCTGTTCTTTCAACTTTCTCAGGAGTCAGTCAAGGCTAACTAGAACCTGACTCGTGCATGCATCTTTCACGATATTTATCCTTGCACCCGCACATTCTCTCCCTCTCACCCTCTCCCTATGCCTCTTTATCCCTCTCACTTAATTCAGGAAAATTCAGTCTGTAGCAATCTCAATGCTCGCATTTACAATGAGAGCGTGCACTTGTTGTCGAAACGAAAGTGGAATATACATACGATTATGCAAGAATTTTCATGCGTACGATTGAATATTTTCTTGAAATTTTTTTACACGACTCTCCTAAATTATTTTTCACCGTTAAATTTCTATGTTCTGCCAATGATTACGCCTTTTTTAACAATGATAATTCGATAGCGATAACGATAATTAACGCGCTTTCAAAATGCGTATTGCGTCAGTGTAACATTAGTCGCTAAAGGGTTAAGGACGATGATCGATAAAAGGTCTCCGTAGCCAGCTGCAGGTGCAGAAAGATAATAAGGCAAAGTACCGAGGATCTCTCACGCCTCGATCGTCCGCCTTTTTTCTCTCGCCGACTTTCTCTCGCCGTTGCACGAAACCGAACTACGTGTTACCTGGAAATGCGCGATCTTCTTTTCGCGAACCGACGATCCTGAGCCGATCGCGCCGTTGTTTACTATTTATTCCAATATACGAGCAGGGAGGCGAAACAAGCATCGCGTCACGCGAACCTCGCGCCTTCTGTAACTTCGAGGTTTATGATCGTGCATCGTGGTTCATTAACACGATTCTCCAGGATGTACGCGGGCTTCTGGGATGGTCATACCTTTTGATCGAACTGGGAACGACGAAATAGATTTATCACAGTCGACTAACCTTTCGATACTGGGCTCTTTTATCCTTTATAAATGTTGCAGGAGGATTTTGCTACTTGAAGAGTTTGATGATATTTTTTCAAACCTTGTTTGTTTGATTTCGATCGTTCTTTCGAAAGCTTTATTTTGTCGCTAATTGTAAAACAAGAAATCAATCGAAGAATCTTGAGAAGCTGATGTACTTTTCATCATTTCGTCAAGAAAGCAACAAATTTTAGGATTTTCCCTTGTTTCGTAAAAAATGATTAGGATGAAATGGTCAAAAGTGAGAAAAGTTGTGAAACTTCGCGATTATTAGGATTTTAGGATCCAAGAAAGAAAATTGTAGATGAAACAGATAGCAAATACTTTGCTGACTTTCTGTTCTTTGAATGGATTCTTTGACAGCAAAGGATGAATCAACTCTGACTCACATAGATTTTTCACGTCTACTATTCTTTAATTTGTATTCTCATATTATTCTGTCGATTTATATCGATTTGAGGAAAAGCAAATTTTTCTAAAAATCAACTTGAAATAGGAGATTATTAAAATTCATCAATGTAACGATAAAGAATTACTAATGCTTTTACTGTGTGACGTGTTTGTCGTGATATTCTTAGAAACTACTCGTTCAGTTTGATTGATATGCTGGAAGCGTAAATAATAAGGATAAAGAAAATGTTCATAAGTATACAGTAGCATAGTTTATCGTAGTTACTAACTGAATGTACTTGTTTCGATCAGCCTATTGATCGACACACAGCAGCAATGAAGTTAGAAGTTAAGAATACAAACTCGATAGTAAATGATCTATCAGATATGATTCAATTGAATCCTGAAATTGACTTAGGCAAATACAACGAAAACTACATACGAGTGAAAGAATATAGCTACTGTGAACTGCGTTAAGATCGAGGTTATTGGAGAATTCTTTTCTTCTCCTCGTTTCAACGTTCATTGAAATAAAATGCAATTAACTACACGTATTTAAATAAATAGATATTGCGTCCGTGTAATAGTTCTGTCCATAATTTCAAATTTATTAGCTACTCAATAATAATTAATAATTAACAAATTAAGTAACATTCAATCAATTATCATCAGACTACGAATTTTTTAAGCAAATATTATACTTTCACGAACACGACTAAAATAATGAAACTTAAATACAGATTCACGTTTCATCATTTTGTATAAATATATATTTGCATATGAAAAATATTCTGCGCATTTATACATTTAAATATCCCATAAATACTATCAATTAACGTCTAAACCAACATGTACCATGGAAAAATCCATCTGCCCATATAATCCTCCCATAACTCTAATACCAGCTTCTATTTAAAATAATGAAACTTAAATAGAGATTCACGTCTCATCATTTTGTATATATATATATATATATATTTACATATGAGATATATCCTGCACATTTATACATTTAAATATCCCATAAATACTTTCAATTAACGTCTGGAAAAATCCACCTACCCATATAGTCATGCCATAATTCTAATACCAGTTTCTATCTGAAACCACTCTGACACTTAATCCAAATCAAAACACACCCCAAGTACCCATCTACTTCACTTATACAGCGTATTACTATCATCTCACGGAACTTCGTTCCATCCACCGATATCCCGTGCTCGAAACCGCCTCCGCAATTAATCCCATCGTGCGTCGCCGATGCAACCGCGGCGCTTACGAAGCGGCGCACTCTCGTAAAAGCGTTGGCAAGTAGGGTGCAGAGAGGGAATTGGCAATATCTGGCCGGCATAAAATTCATCGTCGTAGAGGCAGCACGGTAATTGTGTGCCGGTCGCTTGCTCGGTGTTGACTGGCTACGTCACGCCATCATTTCCAGCGCGTACTTTTAATACTACAATACGATATTGAAAGGTCGCGCGAGCGCGAAAACAAAGCGTGGCGGTTTTAAAAAAAATATCGTCTCCGTCGTGTATACGACGGTTGCCCGGCTCCTTTCATTCGCCACATGTCGAGGCGGTATACAGCGAGAGTAAGTAGAATAGAAAGAGAAGGCGACAGTAAAAGGGAGAGAAAGAAACAAGAAGATAGAGAGAAAGAGAGAGAGAGTAAAAGAGGAAGAACGGTGTTCCACAGCCGGCGCCCTCGTCGTCCGTCTCGTTTCACGAGATACAGAACAATAGGGCCAGGCCATTTCGACAATCCCGTCACGCGGTCGTCGCGAGATAGAATCGCGGGGAAAAAAATTTTTTTAGCGGCAACCCTCGCCTCTGCTGGACGAAGCGGGTGAGACCGTTCGTGGGGACGACGTTGGTCAGAACAGAGAAAG
This sequence comes from Bombus terrestris, assembly GCF_910591885.1. Lineage (NCBI taxonomy): Eukaryota > Metazoa > Arthropoda > Insecta > Hymenoptera > Apidae > Bombus > Bombus terrestris. The sequence continues at coordinate 21,552,864 of NC_063275.1, read as the reverse complement.
AATATCTACGGCTAACGTGTAACGACGAGGACCACGGTACTCCGGGGCCTCTGTTCTTCTCTCGTCGGCCCTCGCCACCGAGGAGCAAGCCACCCCTTTTGTACGGCGAGAAAGAGGGTGTGTCGTTGTATACAGCCGCGCCCTTGATAGCCGGAGAGATTGAAAATAATAACGGTCGCAAAAAGCGCGCCGCTCGAGTAAGGCGGGGAGGGAAAGAGTGCAGAAGAAAAAAAACGTGCGCGTCCGTACTTTTTAATCCGCGCGCGGGGAACGCTCGCGGTCGTGATATGCAGATTTCACGAGCTACCTTTTCCTCGTCCCGCACGCGTGTCCCCTGCATTTGCCCTTTTTTTCTCTCTTCCTATTTTTCTATCTTTTTCCTTCTCTCTCTCTTCTCTCTCTCTCTCTCTCTCGCTCTATTCTTTTTTCCTTCTTTTTTTTTGTCAGTTCGTTCATCCCTGTCGCAGCCGCTCGCTCGCTTTATCCCGCTTCACATCGCGCGATCACCTCGGTTCCGACACTAAATCAATCGACCGTTATCCTGGACAGTCAAATGGTAATATCGGTGAATAATCGCGCCTCGACAATTCGTACTGCAAGCAATCCGATCGTCAATGGATGGAAGTGACTTTCGCCAGAGGATGTTGTCGATTGATTCGCGCTTTCGATCTGTGAATATGGAGCACGGTGGTTGATGACGGGTGTTTTTTAGGGGGAACAGGGCTTGAATTCGTACAGATCGGACGGATGTTTCTGTGGTGACTGAAGTGATTGTGCACAGAGTGGTTCTAGGATGATTGTACGTGGACCAGAGATGAATTGCGATGAATTGCAATTTAAAAGTCTCGGGATATTCAAGTCTACGAATTTTATTTGACAGAGATAACTTTAATCTTATAACAGCGATGTCGAGATTTAAATGTTAATTTTCTTAGACGTATCGTGAACGGTATTTGAATATGATAATACGTTATTTTGGAGATGTAATTTATTAACGCGAAAGATAAAATAAGACTAATTGTCGTTTTTGTTAATTTTGGTAGTTCATAAGGCGTTCTTTCCCGAATGTTACTTCGTAGTATTAACTTGTTCCATTGGACTGTATTGATCACACAAAAGTTTGTTTTTCTCCAATTAAAACCAAGAAACATAACAACTTCAGTTCCTACGTTGAATATTTTGTACTCGCGTCGAACAGCGAATTCCTCAGTTTTTTTTTTTTTTTCTTTTTTTTGAGTATTTGGTTAGTCCATTTTTCCTCTCAATGCCTCGTATAATATTTTTGAATTTGCCTCGTTTAATTTAAGTAAATGAAACATTTTTCCGCGTCTCAAAGACTACGATTATTAATGAACCGTAAATATAATATAATGTAGCACATTAATCATCGTGCGTTATAAATCGTGTGTCTTTTTTTCGTTATTCATACGTCTACTATATCGTGTCACGTGCTTAGTAAAGAACTTCACGCTGATGAAGAAAGATCGTCGGTGCTACCATTAAATATTTTCGAGTGGAACGAAAGTATCGAGAAACGTTTTCGTTGATAGTAATACCAGGAACCGGTATTTCGCGCGAGTAACGAGAGGACTCCGGCGTTCGGATTTAATAACGAGTCGCGGATCATCGGTGTTAAAATATCATTTTCGCTCGAGCAACTTCGTTTCTTTCTATTTCAGTTAGCTCTTTCGATTACCGACTTGTCTCTGTAAATTCGTTCAACCGATGTAACAGGTTGTTCTTTAATGCATGGCCGGTACTTTAGACAAACGCGACCTCTTTGAACCGGCCTTTTCGAATTATAGCATGTTCTTCGTGTTTCATTAACGGTCTCCTTCCATAAACCAGTTTCTTCGTTGAATTTTATAGCTTCTTGAATATTCTTAAGTATAAATTCTCAAATATATGGGTATAAAATCACAATGTTTTACGTAATTTACGCACTGGCCTAGAGTGAATATTTCTTCCTTTGTAGTAATTTCGTGCAGCTAATAATAAAGTAAATTGGGATATTGGTATTTTGAAAATTAATTTTTCATACGTCTATTATGCATCAATTTTAAGTATGTAAAGTAATTCGACGACTTGTTCAAATGGAATTTTTAATCTTCACTTAAATTATATGACATCTCTTTAAAATCTTCGCAAGTAAGAGATAATATTTGTATTTGAAATATTTATATAATATAGTTACAAGTGATTTATATGCCTAAGAAATTTTAAAAAACGTAATAAACGTAACATACCTAATATAATATTACGTGTAATAAGCATCTGGGTCATTACATGATAAAACTACAATTTTTTCATCGTTATAATAATCCAAGTTTCTGTCTTTTAATAATATTGGAATAATTGTGATAATGAATAGTTTTATCTTATCTGCTAGTACTAAAAACGATTAAATATTAAATTCCATTTAGAATACGAATAGAAATAAATTTTTATCAAATTTATTTCCATAGAAAGAAAGAAACGGAAACTGTATGATGTAAAAGTATGAATGTTGCAGAAATATTCGCGATTATAGATGCGTATATCCGTATTCAAAATTCTCGAACGATTTCTTCAGAATACTTGTTAATCTACACATTTCAGATTGAACTAAAAAACCGTATTTGATGATAATTTTCTTTCCTTCTTACGCATAAGTGAAACAAAATTCTATTTGCACAACGTTAACACCATAAATATCGCCAATGATACTTAAATAGTCACGTACCTTCATCATCGCGTTACAATACAAACGTATGTACCTTAAGCGAAAGCGGCCTCGATATCAATGAAACCATCTATGCGAGTCGATCGCGGGCTTTTAATTTAAATTTCAGTCAAGCTCGCAAACGCGTAAAGTGTTTCGGCAAAGCGTATTACGTTGCGTTCCATTAATAAATATGATATATCGCCGGCGCGCCTTCAGGCATCAACGATGAATCGCTCATCCGTATTTATCGTGGAGACGTGTAACGCCTTGAATTCCAATAAGCTTCCACGCCGTGGAAACAATATAACGTGGTATTATCATTCGTTACCAATTTTCCCGTTTTCGTCGAGCAGCGATGCGAAAACGCGCCGATTTTCGTCTCATCGATACTCCGCAAATCGTATGAGATTCCTCTCGATTCGTCAGAAATTCGCACGAATGAAAGCTGCCGTCGAAGATGTAAGATTAAGTTCCTGAGCAGTTGGAAAATTCGACGAAACTTGACGATTCTCAGTTTCAAATTTTATTAATATAATCTCGACACATTGTTCTAATTTATTTTATTTTACTACGTATGTTATACGTGTTATGCACTGTTATTTGTACATACGAAACACTATCATTATGACCGCGTGTTATATTAATCGGAATTAATTTTCACGGAACGATCGTTAATGTATTCCAATAATACGATATAATCGAACGAAACATTCGAAAAGTCAAAATGGCAGGGAAATATTTTCGCGAACCGGTGTATATAAAATCCTGATACATGTAAAATCCAAGTGTAAAATATTATCCTCGCATCTTCCACGATGCGAATCCTCCGAAGTGCTCTTAGACCGAGTCCTAAATTTCACCTCGGATCCTCCGCGTGGCGTTCACGCGGCCGCCAGCCAGCAACGGTAGAGAAAGGGAAAGAGAATTTAATTCGAACCATGGTCCGGGGGTTATATAAGCAAACAGACAATGGTTGTTATTGTTTGAGCGGGATGAAAAGGACGGACGGGACAGCTGTGAACGTGGATATACACGGCGTGGCCGTGACTGACTGCAGGGACCGTATTTCTGGAGCAAAAAACCATGCTGCCGGTCCAAGAAGCTGGCCGTAGCATGTGCATTCGCATGCACACGCGCTGGTTCGCGCGTAGGACCCGCATATTCAGCGAGATGAGCCAGCACAATGACAGCTTTCACGAGGAACCGACGTTCGTCGATGCGATGAAAGCGACAGCGCGGCGGGTCTGCCTTCTCCCGTCCTCCAATCCCCTCGTTAGAGCTGATGTTTTACTTAAGCCGCGTCTACACGCGTGTTCAACAATTAAGTTGATTTTCTTGCTACCGAGAGAGAAGACTTGGCATTCGAAGCTTGCTTGTATTTTCAGAAACAGCCGATTTGGTTGCTCGAAGGTTTGGTTGATGATGTCATCTGGCATTATGAGGCATATTTTAGTTAGCGATAATTAAACTGTGGATTTTTGTGATCATCCTTTACGAATAGAAATAAAAGATAGTATCTAAATAGCGATTTGTTTCATTTATTACGTATTCTAACAAGTATTCTACCTTGAACATTTTTCTATAGTTTTGCACGTTGTGCGTATCTTCATCTTTGCACCAAATTTCCTCTAAATGGACAAAAACTCGTAGTTTAGTGATAACGTCAGGGCGAAACTATAGGGTTGTTGATAATTCTACGAAATTTTAATATTGTCCCCAGAGGTATAAACAAGGAAAGACTATGGCTCTAAATATTATATGTATAGCAGACGTCCGATATCATCAAATATTCGAACCATGTTTGTCCGTGCTCCTCGTAACAAATAGAGATGTTTGCGATAAAAAAGGGGCAATTTCATTGGTACGATAAAATGTCGAAATGCTTAACTATTGAACGATCTCGTTCGAATGAAATATGCAAAAGTAAAAAAATAAATGTTCGCACATTCAATAACTTGTGAAATATTGTACGGACAAATAATGGATTGCGTTTGTCGAAATTGGCAAAATGAGAGTCACTGACGAAACGAGCAACGACCTATTGGTGAACGCGACGAAAACATCGGGTTTCCAGTGAGTGGATTAATAACCGGATGGCGCTGGTTCGTTCGAAATATTGCCAGTGCACCCTTCCTTTGCCCTTCGACCCCCTACGACTCATTTTTTTATCACGCCGTGGATCGTTTGTCTCAATAAACAACGTCTCATTGCGCGTATCGCTGGCAAAACAGACCCTACTATTTTCGACCCGAATCCGTTTCCATCGCTTCTTTTTTCGCGAAGTGTCTTATGGAAGAACCGAAATGGGGTTGCGTTACAATTTCATGCGTTACGCTCCTATCGTTATTAATGGTGTACATATGAAACATCTCAAAACAGTTGATCTTCATTTTTCGTTCGCTCTTCTAGAAAAAAAATGAATATCTTGAAAATTCATATAGAAGCTTGGTAAATAAATAGACGCATTAAAATGTAAACTAGAAAAATGACCATGAAGATAACTGGGAATACATCGTTTAGTGAAAATTCAGATTCTATAAAAGATGATGACATTGAGAAATATTTTCGTACTTCATTATTAATTACATGGTCGGTAGCATACTACATTTCACTTTACGAATAGTATTATTTCAATTCAAAAAGGCGGTAATTGCTCGTTCTAACGACCGCCACTTTGAGCAGATCATCTAATTAACGTAAGCCTCCTAACTACTTCAGGTCACCGATCTTCTAATTACACCAAGCGGTTAAATTCTCCAATACTGTCAATTAACTATTAAAACCCATGCTTCATTCGCTCTTCTACAAATCTTCTGTTTAATAAGTTATTAAACATAACCAAGTTATTATTAATAACCAGTCAAATGCATTGTGTTTCTCGTGTCGCCAATTCTCAGTTTTGTAATGATTACTTCAATTAACTTTTCTATACCTATATGATGAGATTCAATTCGACAAATTCTTAATTACGAACGTTACAACGATGTTTGTTGCGTTCGCTATCGCGATCGCTTAATGGCATTTTATGAACGTAATGTGCATACGCGAAGATTCATGGTCGGTCGGTTTCGAGCGGATTCGAGCGTCGATGCACATGGCCCGAGCCTGTGCCTGACGTAATTTGTCCCGCGCGCAAAAATTCGAGTTACGAATGCGCGAGACGATGCAACGAATGAGTGGGATGAAGGAAGAGGACCCCTACATAACGAGTACCCCCTAATGAATGCTGCAGCATCGTTTTTGTTCCGAACGCGGTTTCTTGTACATGTTTTCTGCTCGCTTTTATGGATCCTCATGTGCGGCCGAATTCTCGAAAAATTATGTTCGGAACGTTCCGTCATGCAAATCGATGGGCACAGCTCTGTGATTATAAAAGAAACATCTTTTTTTTTACTATTAAAACACCTAATGTACATATGGAATTTCGGTTAATGACGTATTCGATTTATTTCTTGCAAGTTATTTTACGAGATATTTAGTGGTGCACATTAATTTGTAAACGAATTAATGGAACGTATGTGTTTGATACAGCGTGGAGGAAGAATTAAAGTGGTCGTAGTATGCAGGAAGTTACGTGGTAATGATTCAATTGAAAAAGAAAATGGCAGTTGTTTATAAAACGTAACCTAATAAAGTCATAGTGCAACGTGTGATTAAAAAAAATTCGTTATTTGATAGCTTTAAATTTATACTTGATTTAGTTATAAATCGTTAATCGATTGAAATCTGCCCTATGCTTCTGTTTAATCATATTATTATATATCGTTTATTTCACATTTTTACATCTCGTTTTAAAATAACAATACGTAATTTATTTTAAATTTATTTTTTATGAAGATGAAACAACCCTTATTTTAGAGACTTCGAAAAATCTTGCTAAAAAAATTTTCCATTAAAAGAGAATCTGATTTAGTTTATAGAAATCACAAGAATCTAATGTAAAAATAATATAGAAATTTAGTTAAGTTCGTTCTCCCTCATAAGCAACGTGTAACATATTCGACGTCTCTTCGCAACTCGTTCCATTCGCATTTCGATCGAAACCGCATCCCGATTATTTACGGCCCGGCCGATAAACAGCGTAGTCGAGCAATATTAATTAATTAACAAGTGTAATGATCACTGCGGCAGTCGATAAAAATATCTTGGACGAGCAGCGAACGGACCAGTGTACGCATGGAAGATTGGATCGACGTTTTAATGACTGGAATACATCGGACGATGAGGATAGCGCGTTCCGGCTCGCCAAACAATTTGATTTGCATAAAACATTCCTATCGACCCTAGCCCCCGTGCTCCCGTTATCCTGTGGACCATGCCCTCGACGCTCGTAAAAACGTCGAAAATTCACCTGGACGACGACGCTGGACCGTGTAATTTCGAATCCGTGTCACGACGAAACAACCAACAACTCGATTCAGTCTATATGTCCACTGAAAGCTATTCCTTGAATCTTTGATGATTCAACAAATCGGTTAGCGATCGTCATCCGGACGTGAACGAATTGGAAAATATCGTATTCAGTTGAATTTCAACGAGTGATTCGTGTTGGTCGTCAAATGGGAGTTCGTTTGATGGAATAGGATTGGTAAGAGGCGGTTGAATTCTATCTGTTTTTAGTCCTGGTGATAGTGAAAGTGTCGTGTAACTCTTAATTAACAGTTGAATGCTTGATGACTCATGAAAGTTGTAGAAGAGAAGTGTTATGTGACGGGGTTTTGGTATTATTAATGTCACTTCTATTTGTACATTAGATTCGAATTATAATTGTGATTTTATTTATTTAGTATATCTAATTTGTTTAAAAAATTCCATACTGATCATAATCTTCCTTACTTATGTATTTTATTTTCGTTATTTTTGTCCATGTAGATAGTAGTTTTTGTATCTCAAGGCCAACTAATAAAATGCCATTCGTATAATATTACTTACTATTAAAAGAACGATTAAAAGAATTTTTCAATCATAAAATTCTCCTTGTTAAATGGTATAATTTTATTGAATCATTCTATAAAAAAAAAAAAAAAAAATAAAACACTGCACTTCTATGTTAATTTCTGCAGATATTAGATGTCTCTTTCCTATTAAATCTCCAACATATACTTTACACAAAATCTTACGAGCAAATAAATATAAACAGGTATAACTCTGAACTCTCTGAATTCCTGGATTGACGAGGAGTCTTGGAAGCATAGAGAATCGCGCAAACGAAAGGCTCATAAACGGGTTACCAGCTTGTATTCGGTCGATGTCGGACGACAGACGACAGACGACAGGACCCCCGGCGGCAGCAACAGCAGCAATTCTCCTTGCTGAAGGGTCCTCGTCCGCGGATCTCGGAGCCGAGCCACCCTTGAGCACGACTCGCTTCTCTCTTCGTAGACCCCTTGTCTCATGGCGTCTACGTTTCATGTAGGCAGCCCAGGCCCCTTTAAGCATATAAATTATTAGAGCCGTTTTAAGGGCCACTTGGAATCCGCCATTGTTGCCAGCCAGTATATACTTATATGCCCGTAGGAGAAACGTCCGTATCCTACACCTAAGACGTGGAGAACTAATTCCAGGAACCCACTCGAAGACGTACTCAACGACTCTGCACCTTCACGACCTGGCCTACAACCATCATGCATTCGCGACCTTTGATTCGTTGCTACTTGTCCAGATCTTACGACAGACATTGGAATTCATTTTCTAATCGTATTTTATTGCTTTGTATATTACCTTTCATTATATTTTATTATGGACATTTTTATTGTATTTTATCGTTCTTTGGATTGCGCTGTACGTTCTTTAAATTGTTGTTTGCCGTGTAAATAGTCTTTGGGATATTATTTCTAATTTCATTTCTAATTTGATTTATTATTTTTAATTTATCTTATTGCTTCAAAACATTTGTATCGCTCTGTGTTTACTGTGTACAATTATGTACTATTGGCACACTGAGTATGTACTGTACATGTATGTATCTATATGAAGGAAAAAAGATACATCATAGAAGGTATGTTAGGTAAAATAGGAAAAGAAAGAGTTAGTATTTCTACAGGTATTTATAAATGTGGAAATGTAATTGAGGACTCGAGTATTTAATTGATTTCGAGGAGAACTATCCATAGCTTATCGTTAAATCTTATACATGTATGTTTGCATATTACGTGCATTATGTGTATGTATATTCATGTATGTTTGTTGTATATATGTGTTATATCTGTATTAATTCTGTTTTACGTTAAATATCTTATACTTTCTAATTGTAGATATTTTAAGAAGTTTGATTGATTTCATTTTACCCAACAAATATCTAATATCTGTTACGTAGTATATCCATATTAATTTTAATTTATCTTAAACCTTTCATATTTTTTAATTGCAAGTATCATTTTAAAAATTTCGATCAATTTCAATGGAATTGCTCTTTACTTTCCGCCGAATCTCTCAGAGGCTTATTCGAAAACTTATAACGCACCAAGTTCGTTCGAGAATTCACTCGAAAACACTCTGTTCGTTTCTTGCATCTGTGAAAATAGCTACAACGATATTGTCGCGATGTTTCTCGATAAAGCGATGTTTGGAGCATTTTTTCCGAGAATGATTTATATATAGCGTTTTGTTACGAATCTCCACACTTTTATGAGTATTTTTGTATCTACGTATAATGGTATGCTTCACTTTTTAGAACCATACAAATCGTCATACAGATCATGGATAATTTTCTTAAATTGGAGATTTCGTAATTGCCAAACCATTCAAGCGTTCTAACATTTCTGGACATTAAAATCTAGACAAATAATTTAAAGAACAAAGTAAATCAAAATTACACATAACTTCTTAATCGTGTAATTGATTAAAATGAATAAAATGAAACTACCACAAAAGGTCTTCGTTACACTAAGAACATATCAACGAATATCCCTGATCTGTCACGAGTTCAGATATCTTTTCGATTTAAGAGCAAAACAAATGTAGAGTGACAAATTTGACGATGAAGCAGCGAGAGATCGTTGTCGGTCTCGAGTTCGTGTAGTCGTGCAGGACGAAAGAAACACAAATGCGTAGGAGCCATAGCGTCGACAGGATGCCCCGGGAACGACTCCGTACTCGAAGGCACACGCCGCAATCATAATTAATTACAACGAAGACAGGCGTAATAATAGATTCGGTCCGCTGACAGACCCTTCACGCAGAAAATCTTCACAGAAAGAAAGCTCGCCGTTGGTGGTATCTCTCGACTCTCGCTGAATCGAGAGTCACCCAGGGATCGAAGACAGCGTGCAATAGCCACGTGTCGCCAGCTAACAGCGTGAATTTCTATCGTAAATTTTGTTAGAACTCCGAGAGACTCGGAATTTATTTTATGAATAACTGTTACGTTTGTTTTATGAATAACTGGATCTGATTAACATATGTACATCGTGACTGAAATTAGTCGGAATTTTTCCTGTTAAATTGGCCATTTGTATAGGAAAAATAGGAAACGGTTATCTTAACGCGTAATTGAAATCTTGAGGCATTTTGTAAATGTCGAGGAGAGAGTATTCATATTGGAAATGGTTTATAATATTGGTTTCGATATTTGTGAGCTTTTTGTACGAGTATATTTCGTATGGGCAGGAATATTGATATTTGCTATTCTGTCTGTAATAATTCATATATTTTTGTAGTATACATAGGAATGTAAATATTTTTGTTGGAACGTAGAGGATTTGTTGTTATGTAGAGGATAAAAATATATCCAGTTTCACGCAATGAAAATATTGTATCAACATATAAGAATTTCTTGTAATTTTCATGTTCCATCCAAGTTTTAATCTTTAAGATTATAATTCTCATTTAGTTGTTCATAATCTTTGTGTCTCGCATACATTTTTTAAGACCGTAATTCTTCTAATTGATCAAGAAAAAAAAAAAATTCATAAAATGAATTTCGTGCAAATATTGCCAAATCTAACACTTGTACTTGCACCTGGTATTATAACTTAATTTTTATTTGCGGAGCATAATTATTTTTTAAATTTCATAAAAGTGGATATACAATACATATACGAACGAACAGGCATTAAGGCAGTCATTGTTATATAATATATTTAGAAAAAAACAAAATTTTCCAATTATCTGTCACAAGTACAGATACAACGCCAAAAGAAGCAACTGAAAATCACATATTTATGTGCCAATATACATATCTCACCGTTCAATATACATATTTCATGGTCACCGTACAGAAACGAGGATCGAAAAGCAATTCCATATTTTCTCAAGTTCATTGCTTTGCTCTGTTATCGTTGCTTGCCATTGCACCCGCAACAATTTCTCGACTTTCAAAAATGTATATACACCGGAGCAGCATAAAGTATGTAGGTTTAGGATCCACGAGCATATCGGTTAATAGCTGATCAGAACCACGAATTAATTTACGAACGCTGGCGTGGTTTCTTGGTGATTTTATAGCAAGTCGCTAAGTGCTTTAATTAACCTGGAACGAGGTGAACGTACTGGCGGAACCTGATCACTTTTTCGTGTTTTACCTTCCTCATTGCATAATGTAAAGCGTATAGATACGAAATAATTAATGGGATTTTTTTCGAATGTTTTAATATAAATTTGATAATAGTATCGATTAAGAGTGTTAATAATATGAAATAATAAGATAGATAAGTTTAGATAATTTGCTAGAAATTCTTTACTCAACGCTGACGAGAGAAAAAGGAAATAGGATATCTAATCCATTTATTAGCGAAATTTTACGATAGTATTTAATTACATGAATTGTCGATTCAATCTATCTATCTAAATGCCAAATGCAAGCGTTTATTATCTATAATATGAACGATAATCGTATATACCGGAGGAAACCAATAAACTTCTCTGTTATGAACATCAGTTACTGCACATGCATTATCTATCTCCTAACGTGTTCGATTAGTTTTACTGTACTTCTTTCTTCTACTCAAATCCCTCTGTCCTTTTTTACTTTCGACAATATATTCGAGTCTTGAAACCCATAAAGCCGACTAATTATAACACGAACCATCACCCAGAGACTCTGATAATTTGTCACTCATTATCGGATAGCGATCCCGCGCAATTTTTCTTCGTCCCGTAATTAGCCATCGTTTCGGGACTCTTCATCAAGAAACATCCTCCTCATCGGTCCGCGATCGGCATCGAGGTCGAGCCGTTTCGATTTCGTTACGCTTTGCCCAAAACGATCGATACCGGTCGATCAACGCTCGTCTAACCTTGGTGCCGATCCGCCGGCGGTCAATTTACATTTCGTCAACGCCGGCTGTCGTTAGGCAGATGCGAGCGCAAATTGGACGGTCCCGATGTTGTGTCCCCCTTTTTCTTCAGATCACCTGCCTTCCTACGTGCAATTACGGCCGATTTCATCGGGCTTTTGGAAGTGTCGCGCGATCACGGAACGATACTTCGGCTTGAACGTGTTCAAGCGTTCGACGCACGCCGCCTGGATACGGGAAGCGGCTTCCACGATCGGTTGGCATCGACGAATTGCTCGTGATTCCCGGTACCACGGCTGAAAGAACTTGAAACCATCATCGCTGTAATTTATCACCATTACCCGAAATTGACCGCGACACACGAGGCATCGGATCGCGTTTTAATTCTTGCGCGACGCGCACGCTTCTTGCATCGGCAATTTTCACGCCGACGGTATTCGCCTTACCACGCGGTGTAATAATCGCCCCATCTGTGCCAGCTCGCGTTCGAGATGAGATGTTCCTCATGAGCAATTTCGCTGATGGCCTTTTTCAAAATATTCTTATAGGCTTGGCACTGTTTTTTTTAGCGAACAGTTATTTTGTATATTCGCAAATTACACGTTGTTTTACTAGTAAGTGTCTACACCGTGATCTCTGCAGTAATGGAATCGGGACATGGTGCAGGATAATTTGGTAATTGATAATATTGCTGAGTCGACAAATTATTGGTTCTGGATCTTAGATTTCTTTTTTAGAATTTTGTAATCCTTTGCTAAACGGTAGTAATTTGAACTTCCTTCAGATTTCTTCTTCGACTGTTTGTTAGTGTCAAAATTGGATACTCCGTAAGAGCAAGTGCACTTTGACAGCTTTAATCCTGAATATTCTAACGCTGATATCATCGTCGTTATAATAATAATCGTTCTGGTCTTGTATTATTTAAAAAATACGAAGATCGTTTCCATCGATTAAATTGAACAAATACAATTTTTCACGCGAAGAATTCTTTCGATTTTTGAAAACTCAAACGCTTCAACCCCAAGTTAAATACTTAAAATGAACCAATGAACAGTATATCTGCGATCATAACTAAATCAACATACGTACATCAAAAAATGAAAACATTTACCCATTATCAATTTTAACAAACGAGTATTATAATTTTTAAATACACACTTCCCCTATTATTTTCGATCGTAATATCAATCCTAAATACCTTGCCGATACACTCAACCAATTTTTATAAGCAATTTTTATTTTTCAATTATATTAATTTGCACTATCTCCTTACACGATATCTCGTCGAAGCGGCAGTCATACTCACGTACAAGCGATGTCATAGAACGACATGGTGATTTTAAATCGTCTTGGGAGCGCTAGTAGCACAGGAAGTCTGGTCGAACGAAGAAAATGTCCTTGTTAGCGGGCCAATCTTTATCGAATCATTGTAATTAGAGGTCATTGAATTTCATGAGGGGGCCGTGTACCAACATTTCGCCGAGGGTAGTCGAGTTGACGTCGGTTCCACGATCTGACAGGATTGACGACGCCGGAAATTTGGAGATTATCGTTGATCGAGCAGTTTCGTATTATGTATGTGAACAACATGCTGGTCATAATAATAATGGCACCTAGTTTCGTGCGTGTTAACGTCTGTGGCAAATAACAGCGGCACGAAGGTGCCACGATGATTGAATATTTTTTTCTAATACCGATGCTATCGGTGACAACGTTCATTTCGTTGAAATCAATTTCTTGTCCGCGTATCATCTCATTCTATGGCTCGACTTTTTAATATTTAATACGTAAATTGATTATGTACAAGATGCTAATAAATAAGAGGAGTACGAAATTCTCGGTTAATGTTAAAGCTATAGTTAACGCGTTTCAGCAAAGTGTACATTCTGATAATCTACAAAATTGAAATGGATAAATTTCACGTTAGTGATCAATGTTCGTGATAAGTTGCAAAGTCAGTTAAAACCAGATCATTAGAAAAATTATGGTAAATATTCCTTAAGCCAACTAAGCATGAATCTTTCTTCGATCTAAGGGATAAAATATGCGGGAAAAATTCAGAGAAATATGAGGGGAAAAGTATCCAACATCAACGCTCGTAAAAAAATGCGCGTTATGCTCGCTTTAATAAGGCAACCTTTCAACTTTGATTTAAGTTTGAAAATAATATCTTTCTTTCTGTGAGTACACTCGCGTTACCATTGCGACGCCCACAGAATCTCGACACAGTGTCGACGCGTTGCGACAGTAAAACATATTTTAGTGTTCACCACAGACTCTTCATCGTAAATAATTCTGGCTGACAGTTTACGGGTACGTATAAATATCAATAATTGCTGTCAGAAGGCGTGTTGCTCTGTGTGCAGTACTTGCTCCATTTCTGACCGATGCTTTTTACACGAACCAAGCTCGTGAATGCCACTCGTTCGAGAAATTGAATTGTCACGTGTGCTGCAAAACAAATCCATATAACTTGTTACAATTCGAAACATATACATTTAAATATCGTCCACGATTTCCTGTCTATTATTTCAGATATTTAACTATATACCTTGTATTTAATATATAAGATGTTTACAGTCTATCAACAAATGTTTCTTTAATGAAAAATAAACAGTGCGAAATTTTCAATTAATAATGAGCGTAACTTTTTGAAATTTCTGTTTGTCTTTGAGATAAAAATATTGAAAAATAATTTTATATGTGATATTGTATTAGGTTGTCCGAAAAGTGTCTTTCTTTTACAGACACGTCTTTTACAACAACGCATCTTTATAAAACCATGAAACCCTCATCTGTCAAACGTTATGATTTTTATCTTGATAAAACAAAATGGATCGTACGTAATTCGATAAAATAATGTAAAACGAAAAATGTGCATCCATTGTTTCCTTATAAAACGAAAGAAACTTTCCGGACGACCTGATAGTAATACAAAAATGTATCGTAAGAAATAAAATTAATTTTTGGGAATCTGTGTCAACATATTTGAATTAGTAAATGATTAGCGCATAGAATATATGCAATACAAATGGTAGGCATTTTTTACTCAACGAATCCAATTTTGTCAAAGCGATGTGGTCGCTTATAATTATACATTCTTATTCTACTGTCTTATTCCACTTACTGAACAGACAACAGGGATAAACCTCTATGCACTATAATTAGACAATGGAATTAGAGTTCAAAGTAGGCGATATCCTTCTCTTTACTGATTACTGTAACATTAGTCTTAATCGATCTTAATTACTCGATCTTAATTTTCAGAGTGTAATTTCGTTCATGATAACGTCAACTTTCCAGCTCTTTCAAATACAAAATCTAAAGAATGTTTCAACATTAACATGACAAATTTTCTTCTTTAAGAGCAGCTTTTCTTACACCTTTATTAATCATAAAGAAGGAAGGTTTACTACTTTTTACAAAATACCTGTATATTTATCGACCATACAGTGGTATGAAAATTATGGAATAAAACAGATACAAAAATTCACTATACCGAAAAGAGTTAAGACTCCATTGCCTAATTAATTTCCTCATCAAATTTTTCGAATTGATAAAGAAACTAACAGTTTCCACTTGCATCTTTTCCGCAACAAGAATGTGAAGTGATCCAATTAACCAAAAGCGAGCAGCCCTAGTTTCCCAATTGGCCACTAGCCGTCGAGAACCGGTGTAAATGGTGTCCGTATGAAACGCTGATCCCTCGTGAGACGTCAGTTCCGATAGCCCTTTCTCTGAGTAATATCCCACGTATATACATATTTTACCATAGGCGGACGCGCGTTGCCGCCGCGGCGTTTACGTGCTACGGCCTAACCACACCCAGGGCCTCTAAGCGCCCGTAAATATCCACGCTCGCGGTGAAACTATCTCTCGGAAATCCGAAGGAGCTGGAGCACAGCGCGCGCGTTGCGTCCGCTTGGTCCTGTGAAAGCGCTTAGGCGCGGACGATCGGACCACCAACGCTCGCAAAAACTTAATCGTCGTGGCTTCGACGCGGGAACGGCCGCGATATACCCGGCGTCCCGGCGCGATAAACTTTAAGGTGAGCGTGATTTATCGCGCGTACGCCCTTATAATGCTAACATATTTCCGATGCACTAAACCGAACTACCGCGCCACGGACGTGAAACGAAAACGTTGGACTTTCGATGTAGAAAGAGGAACGAAGTGAGAGGGAGAAGAAAGGAGAGAGGGGAGGGAAAAAAGCGGAGCCACGATTTATAGCGAGCACGATCGAGATTAGTAACAACATTTTGCCGGATGCAACAACCCTGCCGTCCACTCGTGTGCTGCCGGTTATTACGTTTACCACCGGCGACAAACGAGACACCGGAATTTATGGAACGCGTTTTTGACGTTTCCTTTGAATCGAACTGAAAGTTCTCGAGAGGTTCGCTTTCTATGAGAAATCTTCGCATTTCGTGATAAGAGGCTGAATATGGTTTCGTCTATTGGTTTCTGTATGGCGTGATCTCGTGTGCTTTACGGAGATGTGGAGGATGTCGATGCATACTGGGTGCTTTGAAATATTGTAGTTCTTGTGGAATTTTAAGGGACACGAGGGGCGGTAATGCGGTAATACAGGGGATAATGGTATTTTCTGAAGGTTTCCTATTTCGTACGCGGATATTTGGAGAGGAATTTGCGTCTTCTAAATTTAATATTAAAATTATCCACCTTTAATACGTATGACGTGATATGATTATGATACATGTTATGAAAATAAGTTTACATATAAGTTTCTAATCAGTTTTGTATCATCTACGACAATCGATCTTGCGGAAGG
Organism: Bombus terrestris; assembly: GCF_910591885.1. NCBI lineage: Eukaryota > Metazoa > Arthropoda > Insecta > Hymenoptera > Apidae > Bombus > Bombus terrestris. The sequence goes on along the minus strand of NC_063275.1, from coordinate 21,536,132 downwards.
TATTTCTGTTTTCTATTTTTCTATTTTCTTCTCTAAACAAAATATTCGAAATCTACCATATTGGTGAGTTTGGTAGTTCATATTTGTTAACTTGAAACTGGTTATCATAGGGGTGGTAGATGATTAGGAAAACATTTGATTGATTTTAGGATAGGTCACTTAATTTTTATTTAATGTTAATTCATATTCTATATCTTTCGTGATAAATATCATTAATGGTCTTTATCGTAAAAAATATAAAATATAAATTAAAAGGATGCTTGACTCAAGCTGTTGCTCATTATTTACGATTCAACGTTACCTATTCTACCTGCAAATAATATTACTCAAACATAATTTTCCTATTTTTCTCTAAATGTTGCTCGTTGTTTGCAAATGCAACAGAAAGTTCGCAATATTCAAAAAGTTTCTCCGAAGAAAGAACAGATAACCGAATTGAAACATTGTACCTGTAGAGTTACAAATTTGTCAGGTAAGCTACGATGTTGTTGATTAAGTTGTAAATGAGGCATATATTATTATGGTCCGCACAGTTTTTATACTTTTGATTTACGAAGCTTCTTTCTACAAGAGGAATCCATTCCGCGAGATGCAATGAAATACGAGCTTCATAAAAAGCAGAATTGCGAAGCGGGCGTGATTTATGCGATGGACACTTCACAATAGAAGGGACCATTTGCAATTACAATGTCTGAGCCGCGTATTTTCGTTAATGCATCGTAACACGGAAAAATAATCACCCCTTCTCGCGGTCCGCGTAAATTAATCCACCGTAAAATCCGGATCTGAAAATGGCACAAGGTATTCTCAGACTGGCTACCTCCTGAAACATAAATTCCTACCTCAATAAAGAAACCGGCTACTGTTCGATAATTATTTTTTATAGTCAATAACATAATAGGTAGCAATAGAGATTATAGTACCTACATATATAATAGTATGATCTTTGGAATTATAATAGAAGCAGAAATTCATCTTGTATAAATAAGAATTTCATATGATCGTTGAAGTAACATAGACTACAAGAAGTAAAGTACATTATCATGTTATGCTTGGACCACATAAAGGCATTTAGAAAAATATTGACTGTCATAAAATTAATCATCTGATGATTTTTTGCAAACCACCGTAGATTAAGTGATAACAAAATCTACACATTATAATACAATACACTCACCATTACAATACGATTACAATACCAGTACAATAGCTGTGAAAATAATAAGCAAAACGATTGGACTATACATCTTTATGCATTTATGGGAAATTTGATGGTGCAAAAATGCATAAATATACTGCATGAAATGCGCGAACCAATTGGGTTCCATTTAGATTCCATTCTTAAATTATATTCATAAAAATGACAAATAATAACAACCTCTTCATAGAGTCTTAGATTCCTTTGATAAAAGAAATAAATGCAGAAACAAACGAGAAGGTTCGCTGAAAGGATGCCCGAAGAAAACACTGGTAAATGTCCAGGTCGCACGAAATCGACAGGGAAGCTTTTACATGCACGCGACCGGGATCATCGTCCGAGTGGAAGTTAACTTGCGCTCCAGACGCCTCCTCCTTGGCTCTGGTCGTTCACCGTGCCGCAAAAAACTGAGGCCATCCATCTCGAGTCCGGACAGCGCCCTTACGAATTCCAGGGACGTACGTGCCGTATAATTAGAACGTAAAAATTTACATTGCTCGCGAGAAATCGCGACCGGATTCCCTTCTTTAAACTATCCTTTGTCAACGAGAAAAGAAAGAGAGAGAGAAAGAGAAAAAAGGAAACGATATGAAGCGTGGAAAAAAAGAAATCGGAAAATAATAGTCGACCTACAGAGCGAAGGGGAGTTGAACGTCGAGAGACGAAGAGGAAGAGGAAGAGGAAGAAACGAGAGGTACGTTGCCTTCTCTTCGAGTGACTCAACGGGGGTTCCCTTGGGGTATTTTGAAAATTCCAGCTAACAGCCACGTAAGTTAGGTTTCTAATTGAAACGTAAAAATTTAATACACGACACTCGTGACACCGTCGTCACGGTGCCTGTTTTGACCGCGTGTAATATGCACACGCGTAGTTATAAAACACTGACGACCAACCGCTCGTAAAATCGTCGTCCATTTCAAAGTCCCGGTTATGAGATGCATTCTGCTTAAGAACTAGCCGTGGACTATAGATGAGTTCATAATGACTGGCTATGCACTGTGAAAAAATCGCGACAGATGAATAATTTAGTTAAACGTGTGTTATTTCAATTTCTTGTTGGTTCGCATGAATTGTCGATGATATTATAGATGTTAGGTGGAGGTATGGAAACGCGTTAAATTTTTTTGTGACACAGGAGGCACAAAGATCACCTAAAGTCTGTTGCACGTTAAACTATCTACTAATAACATTTTATCACTTTTAATAGCATCGGTTGAATTAGTGCTATTAGTATACTTTAGAGCTATTCGTAGGAAAAGGATAGTTGTTTTATATTAGAAATTTATTCGCCGAGTAAAGTCTCGTATTTATTTAATGTATATTTTAATATGCAAATGTGACGACCTACTATAATTTATAAAATTTACATGTCAGGATTTATTCGTTTTATTGTCTTCGTTGTGTAGGAAAATTTACTAATATGTGCGTACTGGTAACTTACCTTTGATACACGTATAAAATTGTGATATATTTTTCTTCGTCGATTTTCGTTTACGCCAGTGAAGCATATTCTCTGTAATTAAAAAACGGAATATTTCTTCGCAAGTTTGGTACGAAATGACGAAGCTTCGAAGTGCAATAATTACATAAACGTTAAATGCATGATGTTGCAATAAAATGATTAATGATAAAATATCTTGAAATGGCAAATTTATGTGCAGGAAAGATCATTATACGTACAAAATCATAGAAAAATAATAACTAAAAGAATTCATTTTACTTTCGCATCTTTTTACTACGAAAAATATCGTAGTTTGTTGCCAAAATGTAATGAATTACAAAAGGAGGCAATAGTTATGAATAATTAGGACAATCAACTTATATTGATAATAAATTAATGAGCCAAGAAATCATCTATTTATACACAAACTCTCAATTTGTTCACTTACATTTATTTTAAATTAAATTAACATGTGAAATATGTATACGTGTATTGAAACACAGTGTGCAACATTATGCACATGTTACATTAGGAGAAATAGACATATTACCAAATGGCAATATGTCACCATGCGTTTAAGGATCACAGTTCGATATTGTCCTGTTGTCGTACTTACCTTTCTGTAAAAAAGAATCTTACGAAAATTACCTGTACTTAGCGTACAACGATCTTTCGTAAATAAATCTGTAAACAGGTTAATCTCGTTAAATGTGATTGGATAAGAAAATATATTGAGTTACTTTGCAATGCTAATTCGAATTCCATTAACTTCGCGTGTACCGTTCGCATGAATCCTTGGCGATAAGAGAAATTTTACGATCAATTTCGACATAAATAGAGATCCCTCGAGGAAATTAATTACTCATAGTTCACAGCGTCTTGGTTTGGGTATTGGTACAAAGCGTTAATCACGGGGTATATTAATGGCTGCGGAAAACACGTGGAGCGTGATCGCAATGAGCACCGTCTTCATGGTTTGTTGAATTTCGGCAGCGTTAGTAAAGTGTCTGCCTTTCAGCCTTAATTTAAGCCGGGCGAGCAGAAAATAGTGTACTGGAGCCAAGTCTGGAGCACAGTGAGGATGATACAACGCTGTGACTCCTTTTTTGCTCCGAGAATTGTTGGCCAACGACTGCATTGTAAGGCTGTGCATTGTCGTGCCGCGAGATGACGGGAAAAACGCGTTCACAGTCACTGGGCAGTACGTACATTAAAAAGTGAAAATAATACTAGAGTTTTTAAATTTTACGTAGAAAAATTTAGTATAGAGATAATATTGAGAAAGTGCAGTCTTTCAACGATCTGATACATAATGCTCGTGACTAAATAACGACTATTGCATCTGTGTGTGAAAGATTGTACAGAGGGTAGTAATAGTTCCAAGTATAAGAAAGTATAAATATATAATAAATTTGTAGTACGAGTAAATATATTCAAAATATTTAACGAGATAAAAATTCTAAATTTTGAATCCTAAACTTGTAAATTTTTATTCCGAGTCTCTGAACTTTTATTTCTTATCTTAAATTTCTTCGTATATTGAATCTTTAAACTTCTTAAATATTTCGGCTGTTAAATATTCAAGGTTGTCAGATGTTAATTATAAGTGTAATTATTCTCGTATAGAATGTACCTAAACGTATACCTTTTTCATTAATTTATACTGCATCTGCGCTCCAGCTCTGATTACAACAAGTAAAAGAAGAAAGATAACAAGCGATATAAACAGTATACACCACGGAAATCATTAACATACTACTCTGAATTCGGAGAGCCATTCCAGAAAGGTGTTAGATCCGCGAACCATGTCAAGATCTGAGATACCTTACAAATCTAACTTATGTACAACTGCCTGCGTGTTAGATCGGAATCTTGTTGATTATCTTCCATCGAAAAATCAGTCGAATCTGCATGGACTATCATTGACTACAAAATCGAATGATCTATCAGAAGGTTCCCGGATGCTAGTTATCGCATGCAAAAGGACGAAGAGGGAAGATCCTGCGTCTGGCAAAAACTCCCCTCTGAAGTTCGAACGTCTTTTCGTCTGCTTAACTCGAAGTCAATCTCTCTGCGTGGAAGGAAGAAGAGGGAAAGTAGCTGGTGGAATCGGTTTTACGAGCGCACGATAAATTATGATCTGTCAAAACAGGACTACCAACCACTCGGCACGTCGACCGTTTCGCCTGGTACCAGGTCGACGATGCAGGTGCAATAGACGCTTCGTCCGTTGCCGGTTTTTAATTTCGCCTTTCGCAACGTTGGTTGTTTCCCGTTGCTGTGCCGTTTCGAAATCACCCTCCATCGCGTTCTACGATCATGTACGAAATGTTTAACGAAACATCCGAGCGATATCTACTAAAATTTAATTGCCGACAAGCGACCTGCCTTATTAACAAACTGACAAACGGTGGTCCGCGCTGTATCTATCGAACAGGTTTGCCTTGTGTCTGTAAGGATGAGAATTCGTGTACACGAGTGATTGAGAACCGAAAGAATGTTTATACAGCGACGAGTAAGAAACGATTCGGAGAATATATAAAGTAGAACTCCATTTACTGGAACAAAATTTTAATTAGTCTCTGATCCATTAATCTGAGCGCCAGCTCTTAAACGGAAAACGGTACATAGCGGGGAAAATTGGCGATTTGCTATGATACGAAGTCGAATTATGTAGTCCGTTTGTCCCGCGACGATTCAGATAAGTGTAATCTGTGAGAATCGTCTGTGTGGTATAAAGCACGGCTCTAATCTTCTCTAATTGTTAAGTTAATACTTGCACAAGAAAATCGTACGAATATTCTACACGTTCCTGATAGCTAAAGTGTAACAAGGTCCTGCTATTCTTATTATAATTCTTGTTAAGATTAAATATATATAATTTACTGTAAATTTCTTAAATTTACTTCTTAAATTGAAGTAAAATTAAATTAAATTTCTTAAATTTAAATTTAATTCTATGGCTCAGTCAATTGTATGCAAATTCATCAGCAATCACCGATCTATCACGTCCATATCGTTCTCTCCAATTAGTTTATGAAGCTTCACGAAAGCTTATCAATTATCGCGTAATAACGCGGAACGGATTAATTCGAAGATTTGGTATCGTGAAACGTGGTTACTTTTCGTCGATGAACGACTTTTAAATCGTCACATCCGAATGCACGTCCGCTCGAGATGTTTCCAGTCTGTTCGGTGTTTACGATACCAGACAGGCTGAAACGCGGAATCTGTCAATAATTACGGTTCATCATGCTGTTGCATCGTAATTCATAATCGGTATTCAATTAGCGTAGCTGCTTGATTATAGGCCATAGATCGGTGCTTGGGTAAATCCGGACTGTGTGCCTTTGAGGGATTTGTGCGTTGAGGGATTTTCGACTCTCTGATTTCACTCATAAACAGCCAAGGATGATTATTTGCGGTATCCGCGAAACATTTGTCGAAGACATTCAACGAATTAACCGCGGTGAATTGGTGATTTATGCCCTTGCACGGATTACGATGTACTTTATCATCGTTACGACGATGAAGATGCTTGGACGAGCGTCGATTCAATTTTACGCCTCGGTTAATTGATCTATGTAAATCTTGAACCTCTTCCGTATCTTCCGTATGGTTAACGAAACGTATATCAGAATAATAGAAGATTTCTTTGAAAGAGAAATTTTGTATAATCCGTTAATTTCGTGCAAATCCTAATGCGAAGACTGTAAAATTTACAATTGAAGAGATAGCTGCGATGTGGATGCAGCTCCCTTTTCCAATAACTTGACCAAACTAATGAAACCCAATTGATAATCGAATACTTTCTCAAGTATGCTATGGATTCATAGACGATTAGTATTCGTACTAATAAACATTTGCTCTTTCGGATATAAAACCTACACCTTTCTTCCTCTTCCATTCTCAATGGCAACGTTCGACGATAAGATGTTCTATTAAAATGAATTTGTTCGGGCAATTATCTTACATTAGTATTTATACGATACGATTGGAATAACGCCCAACTTTCATCGGATCATGGCAGAAATGTTTGTTTCTTTCCTGTCGGGCCAATGACAGGAGAGAAAAAAGAGAAAAGGGGAATCGTGATTCGACGGTTACGGTTGGCGGCGAATCGAAACAGCGCGGTACAGCGCCAGGTCCCATCGACGTTCTAATCATCACGCACTGATTCCCGGTTTAATTCGCGGGTGACGCGTAGTAGGCGTTACACGAGTCAGCAACAGCTACCAGTTCCACCAGCCGGCCAGGAATCCTGGTCATGGTTAATCGTTAATTAGCACGACGTGTTTTATGGCGTCGCGCGTTCTGGTCGGCTTTCGCCTCGTCATTTGATTTCTGTAGAAGATTGGCCGATCGAATGATCACCGGATGCCAATCGACAGGATATCCTGCTTGCTAAATTAGCCAGTTTCCCGTGGACGCCGATTATCCGCTAAAATCGAAGTTATTGGCATCGCGGTTTAACCGTGTGCTAATTGTCGCTACATGTTGCTTTTGTCGAATATTGATCTAATTATCGGCGAAGGTATGTCTTGTTTAATCGATGAATTTAATAGTCCTGTTTGTTTCACTTAATTAGAAAATCCTACATTTCATAGTTAGAAGGAAATTGTTGAAATGAAGAGGAGAATGTCAGCTTATATTTCTTTAAAAGACTGTTTCCAGTAGGATATAGAGAAGGAAAGCAAGTTTTGCTAATGGATCTGACGCGAAGATCTTTATCCGATATTCTGTTACCAAGTTTCTATATTTCTTTCGAAAATAATTTTCATAGATTTATTTCAACAAAAGCCTGATCCATTTCCTAGGATTCAAGACAGAGCACCATACACGTATATATTTTATCATTTATTTACATCAATCGTCTAACATTTTCGATTTAGAGTCTCAACAAATTTGCAAAGCTTATGTATTCAAGTGAAAGTACATACGTATCTTGTGATTAGGATATGAAAATTGTGATTAGGAAAACTGATTAGGATATGAAAACTGACGGCGTGACCTGCGCACGACGTATTATACTTCATCTTACTACCACATGTCGACTAAGTCGACTAAATTCTCTCGCATTAATCCACTTAGGTTTCAAGCGAAACTAGAACGATCTAGGCGCGAAATATCGATCGAGATATCGCGCTCGTGTATGAGCGTAGCAGAACCATTGGACCACTAAACGACGAGAAGGAAGTTAAATCACGACTGCCGACAAGTCGTTATTAACAGACTATTCTGTCAAATATTTTCTCCACGCCGAGATATTACGTGGCGTGCGATTACATTTACGTAACTCACTAGCTGCGTAGTCACGGCACGATAATTTCTTACGAGAAAACGTGCAAACTTCGTTTCACCGACCTCGAAATATTAGCATTGGACACCGTTGCCGTGATAACTCGCGAAGAACGATGGTATTCCGAGCATGTGTTGCCATCGAAGTTCCTCTTCCTATACTCGTTTTCCGGCGGTCCAATATTGGCTGACAAGCCAATATCTGTTCTTTCACCTTCATTCTACAGATAATCCCGTTAAATTGCAAATTAGTACACGTCCACACCTACGTATCGTTTGTTACGAAGCTTTTTTCGAAATTGATCCGTGCAATTTGTTGTCGACTTTAGTGCCACGATAGCTAGATAATATTGTCTGGTCTATGTAAAGGCGGCTAAGGATTGGCTTCGTATCTTGCGACAGCGTATGGTATTATTTTAAGATAATTGTTGCGAAAGTGCACGGATTTATAGATAACTGTGTAACTATATAGTCAGAAAATGAAAAATTCGGGTTACCAATACAATATACAGTTTGTAAAAGTGGTTCAAAATGTATATTGTAATATTTTGTCATTAACTTATGCGTAGCTGTATTTAGAATTTTTATATACCACAGATTGAGAAATGTTATCGTGAGTTTAATCACAGTTTTCTTTATGCGTATCGTATGATGTATCGAACAGTACCAAACATAGGTACATGAGTGTTTAATCGTGATACAACAATTTCTCCATACATTTTATTCCCATTATCCTAATAGTATTACTATATTATATTATATTATTATGAATTGAACGACTAATAATAATATAAGGTTAATAATAACTAATAACAACTAACATTATTATTGTATTAGATTAATAATAATGTTGGGATAATATCACTTTAAATCTTAACTAATTACGTGAATATTACTAAGTTTCTACTTATCATAGTTATTAAGTATAGTGAGTATCGTGCGTCTTATTAACATTCGCGTATATTTAACACTTGTTACATGCCTAGATGGCCAGTATACTTAAAATTTCTATTCGTGCTACATAATAATTTTTTACCAGACATATGTATATATGTGCAATAAATGTTTTCTAATCTCCTTATACATTTTCAGATTGGTTTCAAATTTTACCAATGTATTCGTTACGCTCGTATCTCGTTACAGTGCTAATAGAATTTCACTATATTTTATTTTGCATAATGCATACAATGTGGACACGAAAGTTTTCCGCGGCAAGTGTGAAAATACTTTCACGAGTCGGTGTAATAACTCGGATAGTTCAGTGCTAGATGATGTTAGTCCGCGTACTCGTCCCATGGCTTTTTCGCGGTCGAAACGGACGGCTGTTTTAATACACAGTGCATCTCTATCGTCCAACAATCGCCTTACCCTTGTGTGCGATAATTCTGTTTCTCGTCAGAGGCCACGATCCCTCGGTTGGGCGATAAATTCCGTACGCGGCGTACATAATGAAAAAAAAAAAAAAAGTAACAGGAACCAGCCGATGTCTATGCGTATCCGCGTTGATCCGCGAGTGGACTTTATTGAGTATCGCCACGAAGCTTTTGCACGGTCATAAATTGTTGGAAAAAACGATCGTGCGCCAAGAGTTATCTGCGTGAAACGCACCTAGCAAATAGCGTAGTGAACTCAAGTACCAAGAGAGGAATAGAAGAGAGAAAGCGGGAGAGAGAGGGCGGAGGGCTGTAGAATATCAGATAAGTCGAAATGAATTGCCCAGCGCAAAGTCACCGATTGTCAGAGATCTCATTGCCGATTGCAACGAGCTTTCAGTGTTCGAGCTCGCGCATTTGATACCGTGCCGGCACGCAACGTTTTACGAGGCTGCTGCACACAACGTTCGACCCGTGGACGTTACGATTCTGAAATCTGAAATCGACGAACAATATGCTGTTGGTACAGTACATTGTTGGATAAGGCGCGACAACGTCGCTCTTTTGCGACATTGGGCGAGACCAAACGAAGGAAAAGACGCGTGGCCTTTGAAGAGGGTAGTTGAGGAAAGATGTTGGTATTAATTGTATGAAAATCTTTCTGAATGACCATCTATAGAACATTTTGGTCAAAGTTGAATTAACTATGGTTATAATTCCCCTTGATCGATTTAGAATACACAAAAGTTGCAGATATTTCGTTGGAGGGCGACGTAATGTTGTAGCAAAGAAGAAACGCATTAAGTGAAACTTGAGGAACAATCTAACTTAAAAACTTTTTTTTCTAAAGTGCACTAAATGTGCTTTAGATCCTCATCCGAGCTTTCCATTCAATCGAGTTAGATGATTATTGATGGTAGTAGGTTGTATTTTATGTAGGTTAAATGATCGAGTAGCTTTGTGGTCTAGTTTTATTTCCATTTGCTTAGTATCGTTAGATAAAATGCATTAGTATCATTTCTTTGCGAATTGAAACGAAGGAGGTCACTGTCGCATTGAAAATGACACATAATCTTCCAAGAAAGTGTTGAGAGAAAATGTACCATTAACGGTTGAAGTAATGACAACTAAGTAATTATATATATATAGTCTTGTTTTATTTTCATTTACCTAATGTCATAGGATAAAATAAAATAATTTTGTTCACTCGCGATATTATATGTATGAATTTGCTCCTTGTGCTGGAAGTAATACGTAGTCTTCGAGAAGAATAGTAAGAAAACACGTTGATAATAGTTGGATGATTTCACGATGGTAATTTGTATTTTTATGTGTTGGAAAAATTGTCAGTAAACAATTCATAAGGATTCATAGCCTTACGTTACTATCATCTAATGGTGAGGGTTGAAAAATTGTCTGTTATATAAATTCTTATACAAATAATGATTATTCTCCGTTAAAAACTTGTCGTTATATTATGTACAGAAAGTTAAACGACACGAAAGAGAAATTATCGGCTTTTATATCTTAATAAGAGGAAGCGTTTAATTTTATTGAAATCCCACAAATGACGATAAAATAAATTGTATTTTTCTTGATAGCAAGATTAATTATATCGCATAATGTAATATACATTACATCCAAAACCGGTAGCTTAATTTTCGAAGACTAATAATTATTACATCAATTTATAATATCTACTTAATTTAACGATATAAAATGACGCTTTTTAGCCTCGTGCCAAATAAAAGACGCTTATAACACCTTTCGATACAACGTACAGATACGAATAACCTTCCACGAGGAAAAGAAACTCGTGCACATCTGTTCAACCACAGTTTTAAATAACAATTTTCTCTTCCAGTTCATATTAAGTAACGTACACACCTCCACCTGGTAATCGATCCAATTCCTATATGTTCCCATTGCATCTTATATCCGGAAGCTTCGATAATCTTTAACTGCCATCGGCACTTGTAATGACGCCGATTAACGAGTTCAAGTGGCAGCAGCCTTGCAACACAGTTCTTCGTGGTAAATGTTACGACTGCAGCAATTACCACGTATCGTTGCTCGTAATTACAACCTAACGACGATCGGTTCAGTGACTTTTTCAAAATCGTTTCCTTTGGATGTTTCCAAAGTAATGGTGCAACGCGAAAGGAAGAAAAGCTACACGAAAAAATAAATCGAAAATGGATGTACAGAGTGTGAAACTTTATTTTCAAGTAAAGTACGTGATCTCATTTCATGTTTCCGTCTGACGTATTATCGCGATGCTCGTATCGCTATTCGGATATGTTAAATTATTAAAGTATTTTTTACTCAACAATTTTTTTTGTTAAAAGAAAAATCGTTAAAGGAATTAGTGTAAAAATAATTGAGAATAACCCCAATTTTCTTTGCCAACGTGATCGTGTCCTATGGACTTTTTCTACAGTATTTCCTCTTTTTATGTGTTCGAATGGAAGAAGGATTTTATCCTTGAGCTTGTGTTCTTCTTGCAGTACACGAAACACATAACACGGATTCGTAAGTTAAAATCCATCGATGTTGAGTCTAAAGCTCACGTTGAACAAATATTTATTATAATCTACTAAGAATATTGGTACTTTAACGTAGTACCATTTAAATGACTGTACTCTCGAAATATCCTGCTTTCTATCTTCCGAATGATTGATTGTGAGTCGCTATTTATATTCCATTTCTTAAGCAGAGGTATCGTTGCTTTGTAGTTTCACCGCATCTACTCTTCCAATCTCTAATTTTTATCAAGTCCTCAAAATATCTCTTGAAACTTTCCATCGAGAAGCACCTTCAATCGCTGAACTAATATAATTACGGTGACTGTCTAATGCACCATAAAAATTCTCTAAATTCACCCAATTGAATAGCGTGATTTATGAATTACAGTAGCGTGTACAAATAAAAATGAACATGCAAATATGTATAAATATGAGCCTTCAGTTTTTATCTAAAAATGAAGCTTCGTACGCAAAAATATCATTATTGAGATATGTATAATTTTATGTGCTAGACTAGGTTAGCTGCGTAGTAGTAATACTAATAGTATGTGAATATCACTGTGTGAAAGTATGTGTGCGTCTCGAAAAGAAATGAATGTAAAATGTTCAGTCGGTTAACAGTCGGGTATGGAAGAAAGTGCTGAGACGCAGTGCTGAGAAGTGTGTATCGATGAATATCTTTGAAATCGCTTATCAAATAAATGTATAACTACTCTAATATAAATTCTAAGTGTAAATTTAGTGTTCCTATACCATTATTTCGACTACCAAGATCCAAAATTCTCAACAATCATTCTACGTTTTCGACTTACGTTTTCATGTAGAATGTAGGTTCCATTCTTTCAGAAATATCCTGTATATGATAAAGTTTGGCACATTATGAATTTGTAATGAACTATAGTTGAAATATGAAACTAAAAGGTGTCCCAGCGTGGAAAACGGCACGTAAGGAGATTACAATGCCACCGGTACAGGATATTTCGTTTGGTGAAACGCAAACAATGAAACGATCGCCGCGGCAGCGACTCTGGCTATCAGATAAGGGGCAAGGACTTTATTACTCCACGTTATGAATCGGCCCTCCCGCGAAAAATAAACAATAGACACGCGTGTACGCTCGCGAAAGGTTATCACCGCTGTTGGAACACAATACGAGACATCAGATAAGATCCACGGCTGCATAGACGCTATGCTGCCGTATGATCCCTGATTATCATACATCTCACCGTAGATTTGCCATCTTCATCGAGAATCAGCCTACGGATTCCTTTCTCAAGAACTTTTCTCAATGAAAAGTATTCTGTTTGTTGTTCGAGGCGTATTCGTGGAACTTGATGGGCTTAACGATTAAGTGTTACACGGTCCATCGTTTATTAATTCTCTATAAGGTATGTTGTACGGTTAAAATATTTATTTTTAAAGGTTTGTAGATTTTTCATATTTGTCGTCCAAGCGATTGCGTCATGGCATGGTTATTTTGTGCAGCATAATTTTGTCAAAGAGTTGGTAATTGGTGATACATCAATACTATAGAAGATTGTAATAATGACAAATAATTTTTTAAAAAATTTGTTAAAAAATAAAATTGCAGTAAGAAATTGACATAATAAGAATAGCTGTAGATCATAAATGTTTTAAGAATTTAATGTAACATATCAAACAAAATTGTCACGCAAATTGCGCGACGCACAAACGTCATTCACGAGTAATTAATTTATTCTTACGATTTCTATTTTCACGATTTTCATGTTGATAAACGTTTGGAACTGTAAAATTTACTTTTAATTTAAAAAACATTTACGATCGATGGAAACGCCAGTAATTTAACCGGGATCCTAAATTTCCACATAATCACCAAGCTAGAAGAAAATTGAATTCAACTGGCCGCGTGCGAAACGTTCAATCGTCTATGAATAAATCAAGCAAGTTTGATTAAATCAAAATAATTTCCGAACTGTGAATACACCGTTCGATTAATTCCAAATCAAACGCCCGGCCTTCCCAGCGGAAATGAATAATGAATGCATGAAACATTCGATGCATCTTCTGTCCATGAGAGATTATTATCGTTACGAGAGTACAATACATGGATATCTGATAAAATTCTCGTTACGTGGGCGAGGTCCATGATATTTGATTATTTATATGTATGTCTTATCGAAAATTTACTACCTTTCTGCATTCGTCGTATTCTTTTATGAACAAATAGGTAAAACCAACCGATCCATCATGATCTATTCGCTCGAAGAAATTTATTGAACGTAGTAAATGTTCTTCTGTTGTGCAGTTAATTTGAAACAAAACAGAAGAGAGAAAAGCAGTAGCATGACAGAAATAAATTAATCAATATCGTTAATGGATGGTAAAAATATAAAACAAGAATTATACAAATATTATAATCGCAAGTAATATAATTTTATTTAATAAATAAATTCCAATGCTTTGCAATAACAATGTGTTGTCGCAATAATAATAAATTAATTAATATTACTTGCGGATAGTGTAAATACGAAAAAAGAATTGTGTAAATACTATGATCACAATATTATTTTATTTATAATAAATTCTGACGCTTTATTATAACAATACATCATTCGAGGTAGAAATAAAGGATTTCATCAAAGAAATGAAGATACAAATGAAAATTATTTTTTAAAAACTACATTATATTATGGCCGAATAATTTAATATCCATGTTATTTGTCTGTCTGTTCAAAAAAGCAAAGCCGCGATTGACAGACTCATTATTTGGTCATTTGCAAATTTTCCTCAGGCAAATTTCAATTAAAATTTTTCGTCGACCGTTCGAAAACGAATGGCTTCCAATTCACGAGACACGCGTGCCTTCGGCTATTCCATTGCATCATTTTGAGGAATTATTTCGCACTATTACATGAAAAATTCAACGGTAACAGGGGAAACCGCGTTTGCAAAAACCATTTTCGTTTACCATTACCATACCATTAACATTTTTCAATTGTACACACATCGCGCAGATACGTTCAATACGTTCGAACGATAATTACGGTTATTGCTTTCTGCGAAATAATTAATTACGTTTTTCTGAAAATCGTAAGCTTGAAATATGTCGTGAAATTGGTCGTTTAAAAAATGATTGTGATTTTAAATGTGAATATGAAGCATTATACGTAGTAATACGACAAATTTTACCCGCGAACAAAGTCGTAATATCCGAATTTTTCACACTTTAATCCATAAATTTTCCAAGTTTCGAGGTTTCAATTTTTCAAACTTCCAAACTTCCGACTCTCTAAATTTTCGAACTTTCCACGTTTCAATTTCCAAATTGCGAAGATTTCAATTTTCTGTCAAATTTCTTCATTTTCAAATCTGCAAATTCGCCGTACATTAAAATTAGAATGTTCCAAGTATCGATACTCTATCTCTCTTTCATCGTCTAATTTTCGCTGCTCTTTTATTTCACAATTTTCAACTTTTACTGTTAATACCTAAACTCGTAGGAAAACACCAAGCAACGATACTCAGAAGGCTGATTGATATCGCAGAATAATAGTTCCCCATTTACAAGACTATATTTATAAAAGAAAAAGAAACAGCGTACTTCCCACTCACATATCCATAACATTTTCATCAAACGATCCTAATCCGAGATCTCGACAACGACGTGGCTAATTTCTGATTTCCATGTTTCCTGTTTCGTTCGAATCTCGATCGTTCGGTGTCGAAAGCCGTTTTCGATAACCGTGAGAGATCTGCTAGCAAGGTTTCCTATCTAATTACGAGACTTCCACGAACAATCGTGTGAAACGAATGCATTGAAAACACAACGGGTTTACGTCACGGTGACATTAAGAAGATATATACGTGCCAGCCGAGAGAGTCAACGCGATCGAATCGCATTATGCATTGAATCATTCAAATGTTTCTCCCTCTTTCTCCAGCTAATTATATTTTCTACCTTCTCGCTGGCCCCTTCTGGCAGAAAATGCCGCGAGAAATCGTAACGAACCGTGACCCGCGTCCGTGCATCGCTAGTGATCCATCACTATCCGCGATGATCACGGAGTTATGCGAAGGACGTTGCTTTACCATTAGACAGACCATCGCATATATGTACGTGTGTTTTCTGTTACTCTATCTCATTTGGTCATCGAGATTTAACCGGATTCGCGATACGAGGATGTGCTTTCGCAATCCTATCGTACGTAATAATTGTATATACTACATTAAAAATTGACATAAAATTATATAGTTATACATCGTATAATTGGCTTTTTTTCTTTTTATATTTTTCATTCGCGAAAGGGTAATTTTTATGACTATGGAATTTCATGTAATCATATTGGAAAATAGTGGACAATATAATTTTATGATTTATATCGTCTGTTTATTTATAGACATTCTTATTAGCTGTTATTTCAAAGATTTTAAAGATACGAAGATAGGTCGTAGAATACGGCGAGGACTGCGCCTTTAGATTTAACCGCTGTAAGCAACTTGGTTATTCGCGATTAAAGAATTTATTTTAATATCTTAAATATGTGATTATGTATGTTGGACATTTTAGATTACTAAGATAAATGAGTGAAAATTGCTAAAGCTGATTATCTAATAATCGAATGTAAAAGTATAGTCGACATCTCGCAACAGTCACGTGAAATAGTAATTTTGTTTCTTTCGCATTTAATTTTGTCTTGCAAACTGTCATCAAAAAAATTGGCAGCTAATTAGTAGAGAAAAAGTTAGTCCTTTCAAATTCTGAAATCATCATGGAATCATAATGAAATGCAAGAATTACTACAACCTATTTACACATTTGAAACTGAATTTATATTACTTCTACGAATATTTCACTTTCTTTTTTCACCTGAATACACGTCTTACTTTCTCGTATCTACAATTTTTACGTACACATGTTGACAAATTATACATTAGTAAATTAAGATGAATTGTATCTCAGATATTTACAAAAATTACGAAAATAACTTCAATGATATTAAATCGTCCAGACGCACGAATTAAACGAAATCTTCCTAGATCCTACGCCGTAGATCCTCTTACTCGTTGTCGTCGTAATACAGGGAAAAAGGAGAGAAAGCTCGGTTAGTTCACGGTCGTGGTCTTTCTCGAGTCCCGTTCAAGGTAAAACTCTCGATGGAAAAATCGGGAAAGAGAACGGCTGAAAGTCGACGGTAATTGCGATACTAGCGATTCTTTACCTCAATTAACCTTTTGGGCCAGCCTTCACTGATTTTTCGTGTATCCCTCGACCTTAGAAGTCCCGTGAGCCCCGTAATCTTCGCTCATCGTGATTACGTGTTAATTTATTGCCCGATAGGTGAAATCAACGCGAAATCATTCGTGTTTGACAAATATATATGTACTCTACTGCTAAAAAGTATTCGAACTTTTGATTATTTATTACAGAACGTAATTTGATCGTGACATTACCAGAATTTGCAATTAACGAATAGTACAATGAAACTGATTTTTAGCAACTAATATACGATTGGAAAATTGGTGTAAGCGTTTAATTATCAATTCTGATATTTAGAGAAAGGGGCGGGGATTTCTAGATCGTATTTGACGTTGTATGAGTTAGGATAAGAACTTTATAAAACTTCCAGGAACTTTATAAAAACAAGAAACGCCATTTTTACATTAACGAAAATAATTAAATGAAATGTGCATACACATCTCAACTTACTCTCTGCTCTGTTGAATTTCTTTATTTCGGAAGCTCCTATCTTTTAATGTGTCCTTTTATTTCGATTAAAACTAAGTTACATTATACTTATATCTACGAGGACTAGAGCAACCGAACTAAAATTGACTTGTCTATCAATTCTATTAATTTATTTCTATCACCTATTTATTCGTTTTTATCGATCCATATATTTTTTCACGATACAGAACTGGAACAGTTTAATTCTAGTTTAACAACAATTTACACTGCCTCCTTAAATTCTTAATGTCATAATTATTAAATATTCCGATTAAGAGACAACGCTGTTAAAATTTCTCCAACAACCAAATTTCCACAGAGGGGTGGACTGAATCGCGAAGGGTTAACGCACGCTGCAAAAAACGACAATTTCTATCTTCGATGGTACCAGGTAAGAGGAAAACGGAAGAGCCTTGGGCGGAATCATTTCGCAGCGTAGCGGTATCCCGTGATACCCTAGCGTTTGATTTATACCGCGTGTTTATGCGAGCATTCGCGCAACTCCGAACGACAGGATAAAGGGACGAGGAAAAGGGATACCTCCGCTGCCTACTCTGCCATTGTCCGATGATTTACGCCAGTCCTATTATCGTACGAAGATTTCTGGCAACGTTGTCTCCGTTCCTCGTCGAGTAGAGAAACCAACGAGAAACCAAGCACCAGAACGGGACGAACACGAAGAAGCGAAAGAAGATGAGAAGGTAGACGAGGACGAAGAAGAAGAAGAAGAAGAAGAAGAAGAGCGAGGGCCCACGGTAAAATCGCTGCGAGAAAGCACGCCGCTACGGGGCCGACTTGTTGAGTGATTATGACTTTAAATGGACTCTAAAGAGGTCCTAATGGCGTAATTATACGGAGCAGGCTTCATGGAAATTACGTTTAAATGCGTCCGCGGAACGCCTTCTGGTTTTCACGACGTTTTCACTCGGCTTGCAGCTGCCCCTTTGACTTTTGCATTCTTCATGACTCCTGCTTCCTTCTTTTTCTCCTGTTTCTCTTATTTTCGTACTCGTTTGACCTTTCGCCGTGAATTCCAAGTATTTGGGTATGTTGAGACTTAATCTAGAAGTAGGTTAAAATTTTTAAAGTCTGCGCCTCAAGACCTTTTTGCTCCATTGGCAGCTGCCTTCCCGTGACTTTCGTTTCCTCCTTCTTCTTCTATTTTTTTTTCTTCTATTTTTAGCTTCTTTTCTTTTGTTTGGTATTTCGAGATTTAGCTTGGAGATAGGTTGAAATTTTGTCGGAATTCAGACATATAGTTCAGCGTTTGCACGACGTTTTCATTCGGTTCACAGTCGATCTTTGCATTTCTCGCCTCGCTTTCTTCTTTTTGCAAACCTTTCTTACGTTTTCTTTTCATTTTCGCTCCTGTCTGGTCTTTTGGACGAATTTTATGTATTTTGGTTTATCGAGACTTGGCTTAGAGATGAGTCGAGGTTTTGCGATCGAAGATTATGCAGAATGTTTGAAGAATGGGGTTCACAGGGTTATGGGGATGCGTAATGCTCGGTAAAGGGGACCAAAAATGACGATTTCTCACTCTGACAGAGTTGATTTGTGGAGATTGAAGAGTATTATGCAGTTTTATGCCCCGCAACTTTTTCTCGATGCTCCGTATGCTCGACCGTGAGTGTTTTCCATTTATTTATGTCGCTCTTTATGTGACAGACAATCTGTTTTTATTATTGAATGTTACGGTATACGAACGTGTAATGTTAAGTCAGGAAGGTATATTTATTAAGAATGTCGCACTAAGACAGGACTAGATGTAATATAATTGAAAAAAAAGAATATCCTATAAATAAATTATATTCATCGCAATATTAAAGATCGACGAAGAAACCTATTTTCTGATTACAAATAAGTAATTACTAAAATATCGAACATTTCTTACACCATCGTCGAATTAATCGTTTCCCAGAGATAACATTTACTAAAATTCTACATACGAAACATAAATAAACAATCAAACATTAGAAGCATCTTAAAACCACAGCGATATGCCGGTTAATTTGTATCTTTCATTAAAAATCACGCGATGTATCCCTCTCCGCTATCAACGCGAACAAATTCGTACACGTGTTCCTCGTGATTCGAACTCGCTCGTCCACAACGAGGCAACGACAAAACATACCAGGAGAGAAGAAAAGCGTAGGAAAAAATAGCTCGTCGAGGGGGTACGCTCACGGTGAAACGTATTACCACGTGGCGATAGGCATCCCGTTGAAGAGCACGCGCGTGGAACAAAGAAACGGTTGGGGCCGGGAAAACGTTGGAAAATAGCGCGATCTCTTTCATTTCGGTTTTAATGTAGGAAGGTGAAAATGAAAATCGGCAAAATGAAAATGGCCGGCGAATGGGGTGGTGAAAAAACGAGTGGCCCTAGTCGAGTCACGAAGATCGATAGATAAAACGGGTGGAAAAGCGTGCACGAGACCGAACCGCCACTACCGAATTATTCGAAGAGAGATAGACACGAGAGGGCACGAGAGACGAGGACGAAAAAGACAGAGAGAAGCTCTCGAAGGGATGCAAGAGCGAGCTGTTGGTTAATTGGTGCCGCTAATTAGTGGCGAGGCGTCGTCTCGAAAGCTCATTCTCGTACACCTGTACGTTTATATGGTGCAACAAACGAACGAAATTTCCACGTGCACCCAAGTGTGTGTATGTTGGTGTAACACAGAGGCAACGGAAGCAGGTATTACCGCATTCGTAAACGAGCATTCGAAAACGTTGTTCCACCGCTATGGATTCGAGGGTAATTAGTCATTCGAACGTTTCTCGACTGGTCGTCTTTCACTCTGCTCGGCCTCGTCCCGCCTCGCCACACGGGCGTCGCGATGGGACGACGGCCGAGTAATTAGGTTTGCGCAGTCCACTGGTGAAAAGAAAGGAAAAGGGAATAAAGGAGGGCAAAAAGGAATGGTAATGGGAGAGGGACGAGAAGAATCTGGCCCCGCGACACCGTGCTCGCGCATGTTCTGCGACGTTCGCTTTATCGTCGATCCATCGTCATCCGTGATTAATTAGTATTAATTAATTAACAGAGGCCGCGCACGGTCAGCTTCGACCGGGCCGCAGTATGCAAATGCATCGCGCCACCATCTTCCCTGGCCGGTTCAATTATTTAAAAACGCTGATGGAACGAGACGCTCGGGTAACACGTCGACAAATCTCTGTACTCTTCTCCCGACTGTTGACTCGTTCGCTTGGTTTTTTCCCTTTTAGCTTTTGGGTTTGAATTCTTGAACTCAGACTTTGGTTTAATTAATTTCTAGGAAGAACACCGATTAATTGGAGGAAATAAAACTAAAATATCACTGTTCGTAGTAGGATAATAGATGAATATGTATGAGCTGTTGATGTCAGTATATATACTTATGCACATTTTTTACGTGTTGCTAATCGTAATATGTAAATTGAAAAGTAATTTTTGACAGTGGAATTTTTGATTAGTTGTCATATGCATATTTCAAAAGATATTGCTTCATCGTTAGTGCAGGAATATTCGCGTGTCTAAAATTTGATGTTCGAATTAACGATACGTGCTATTTAGCGAGTGATGAAGGTATGACAAATTGGTCTTGATATGATGAGCCTAAATGAGATTCGAGTCTGTTTGCGGAAGTAATGTTTATCCTGAGATTTAATTGACAGACTTCATACATCTAAAGAAACCCAACTTCTGTACCTGCTTTCAACATGTTCTTAATGATGTATAAATGTATATGTAGCATATCCTCTTATACTCCTGTTATTCTTCCGTTATCTTGAAGGTATCCAAAACTATATTCAGTTTAAAAATAAAATATTTTCTTTACAAAAAAAACCGAAACCTTCTACCTTCTAAAAATTCGAAACGCTGCAATTTTATATAATTATACAATATAATATAAGTTATATTATATATAACGTAACTACAAAAAGTAGAAGAATTTTATATAGAAAATGTATATAATATACCTACTTGTAGCTGTATATATGGTACATATGTATAATATAAATAATGTACATTTAAACGTATAATACATAGAATTTTAATATGGAACAGATGTATTTCTACGTGACCAATATGAAATGTATAAAAAATGATGAAAGACAAAACTCTCATGCATCGTTGCGCTAACAGCGAAGAATGTAACGTTACAATAACAGATTTAAAAGAAATATAGCTATTTCCATTGTTGCAGTTATACGCGTAGCATTAAAATATTAGAAGAACCGAACGAAACGATTCATCTACGGTTGCACTGGAAACGGGATAACTAAGAAAATTACGTGCGTGCAAGCGAAAGAAGACCGATAAGCGGCGAATATGACTCGGTCTTGAAACCATAGGTAGACAAAGCGGCCTTTTCCATTCAGCGAGATACGAGCGTGCAGCCGCGTGTGTCGGTCAGGTATTGGCCAATTGCGCGGCTGAATCGCGCACAGAGGGACGTTTGATTTAACGGAAGTCGATTAGTAGCGACCAGATGAATCACGATTGCCGGCCAGAAACAACACGTGTTGCTTGAAAGCAAATGTATGTTAGCTGACCGATCGGTCGGCGGCCAAGGGGTTTTCTTCGCGAGCGTGGCGAAGAAGGAAAAGAAGGCAGAAAAGTAAGCAACCACGCTGCTCGACAATCGGCCGCGAACCAACTGAGTCATCGTCGCTCACGAACTCGCTTCGATTTAATATATTTATCACGATGTCGAGCAAAGGTCGACCTGCCGACAAAGTATGTATAGGCGACAAGGCAATCGCGATCGTCGAATCCCAGCAATTTCGCTGTCTCGTAGATCGAAGGCATTTCGATCGTGCCAAGCTGGAAGATGCGTGCACGGAAATGCGTCTCTCAGGGGACGTGGATAGTATACTTTGCGTATGAAATAATGATACGTAGCGCAGGTGTTTGATGGGCTGCAGTAGAGAGGTTTTAAAAATTCGTCAGTGGTAAGGATAGGATGATTAGTGGTTGATCGAGATGGATTCAATTCTGAAGCAACGTGCGATATTAAGGTGGTTGAAATTAGGATACAAATTAGAAATGATGAAATTTTGAAAAAAATGTGACCAGGCTATAATAACTCGCACTTCGTAATTCATAAATGATAATTCACGAAGTTTCGTGATATAAAAATAGATTGTGTATCAAATTTATTTTATATAGCCGCTATAAATGGAATCTACTGCAATAAAAATTCGATCACACACAGCGATGAATATGTCAACCGAAACTAATTCTTCTGTGTAAATTATGGAGAAGTTAACTAAAGATTTAGATATCGAAATGTTCAGAGTATTGAAGCCAAATTTCACCTTCGCATTGTGACAAATGAATTCTTTTTATAGTAGGTAGATACACGTTGGGAACATTTTAAGCTTTAAAGCGCTATATCTTGATACAAGCTTACGTATAGTGCAAACGTATTATCTTCTAGAAAAAAAATGATATTTATTTTGGAACGCTAGGACCGAGGAAACATTTACTTTCATACTTTTCATGTTTCTTTGTTTAAAAAATTAGAAGATTCATTTATTTCGGTAGGAATCGTTGAGATGGAAGAAACAGAGAGGCGATATTGAAAGGAACGATGTCTGTTTCACTTAGGACTTATTAGTAGAGCCGTCACTAAGACTGCCTATCAGATACGTATCCCAGACACGGAAACATTTATTAGGAAAGGCGATCTATTCGAATGGAGCGGTGGTTAGCTATGGAACTCACAGGAAACTGCGATTTTGTAATAACGATGGAAACTCTCTAATGGCAACGGCAGCCACAGAATTAGCGATAATATGCAGATGGTCTAGCACCCGGATTAATAGAATAGTCATGCGTCGAGCAGAAGGTATATACCAACTTCGAATCCTAATTTGCACATCTATCGGACCTGCGCGTCTTTTGTTGCACTTGAAATTCTATATCATACGATATTCTAACGATAATACTTTATCGATACGTTTGATAGAGAAATTTTTGACAGACTTTTTCAATAAAATCTGAACATGACATTAGGATACGTAATCCTAGAAAAATAACGATAGCACCGAATTTTGACACTTTGATTCTTTTAAATTATTTCTTTAACTCTTCCAAGTTCTCTACCCAAGTGATATCGTTTTAAAGACTCCCAAAACCAAAAATCTGCCAATGAAATTAAAAAAAAAATTACATTATTTAAACGACTGAGTAATTTATATTTTCCATTTCAAGCCGATCTTTTGAGTAATCCGACGATGCAATCCCATAGAGATGCATATTCGATTATGAAAATCAGAATATTAAAAGACAGTCTTGTTCTCACGCTGAACCGTTAATTGAACGCCGATATCATGAAGACCAGGTGACAAGGTTCTTGGAAAGCGGCCACGTGGCGTCGATCCGCCAGAAGGCAGAAATTCATCTTCGTCCTTTTCCTTTCCCCTTGCTTCTCGCTAAGACTCGGGTATTATTAAATATGCTGTAACGATTCTGTTGAATTATGAGCTACAAGCCGCGAATTGGAAGCGTGTGATCTATCGACGGTAAATAAAGAGGTATTCGATTCGAAGGAGGTTGAACAACGATATCGCGATCGATGATCTGCTATATCCAGGTGCCTCGGCTAACCAGAACGGACCGCGCGTTCAGTTTCTTTTAAATATCAAGCGCGCAGCCTCGCATCGCGTCGGTGGGAGCGAGTCTCGCGCGAGTTGTTAGCAGCAGCCTCTGGACTTGTGTCTGGCTGCCTATTGTAATTCTGTTCCTCTCTTGCGCACCCCTGGCACCAGTAACTGGACGTTTAACGAACATTAAGATAACGATTGAAAATATAGATACCGTGGGAGCGAGAGTACGCTGCCACGTACACCAAGCTCGTGGATACTGTGTACGTTTGCCTGAGATCACTTGTTTGCTCGGCTACGGAGTCGTTCGTTTCGAAGATACAACTCTAGATTTTGAACAGAGAATAGTACGAGTAATGATGTTAACGAGTCACGGTTGCGGCGTGATCCTTTTTTCCACGACCGCTTAGAAAGCTGTGCTTCGGGAATTCGTGCGAGGAATATGTGGCATTTCGAAGCTGACGTGTCGTGAATGAACACGCTGAAGTAAGATTAGTGGAGTTTGCTTCGTGCCGTTGTTATATATGAGATTTTTTTCTCACCTTAATGAGCAGGGTTGATGATTAATGTCTGGTTGCATGCGATTATACTGTACGATGTATCGATTAGATTTTGTCGATGATAAAAGCGGGGCCGAGTAACCTGGAGTTTGACTCGGTAAGAATTTTGTATCGGAATGTATAACATTTTTCTCGTTAGTTTAGAGAGAGCATTCTGCGTGATCAATGTAAAGACCAATTTAATATTTTCGTGTTTTATACAAAGGTATATTCTTTTATAATATTCTTTTATGCAGAAGATTCTTTGCGAAGAACTTCACAATATATTTTCAAGATTCTTGTTTAATGGATCAGTTCCAAACATTCCTTTCGAATATTACACCCTTTCTCATTTTGTACAAAAAGTTCGTCCAAAAGAACTTCATAATAAAAGTTCAGGATTCTTGTTTTATAGCTCAGTTTCCAATATTGAAGTTCTTCTACAACACTATACTCCTTATTTTCCTCGTTTTATAGAAGGAATTCTTTCAAAGGATATTCATAACACAAGTCTAATATTCCAATTTTATCTCTCAATCTTCAAGTTTCTGTTTAATTATATCTTTTTTCCATTTGTACAAAAAAATTCCTTTAAAGGACCTTCGTAATAAAATTGTGTTATGTCCGAGATTTTAATATTTCAATTTCCTTCGATATTATATACTTTTCATTTTTTAATAACATATGTGTTACGCCGCGCAACACATCTGCATTCCATCCCGCGCGGCGTGACAGCCAACGGTCTACGTGCCGTCCTTCGAACCCTCCACAGGCCTAAGGACCCACCATAAAGTCGAAATTCTAACTGCATTGTTCGCACACATGTTTTACGTCAATCTGTTTGCCAGAAAGGACTTTCTAATTCCAGAAGTGTTTTCAGCTGGTTTTTTAGAAGGGTCCTTGGGTTTATTATGTGCTCTTAAGAATTACGAAGAAAGCGGAGATATACCTAACGAAATATCTGAGTTTCCCTGTAAACAATGTCTCCTAGGACCCAAGTTGGTAGGAGGTTTCTTCCTCCTCTCTTCCTTCCTAACATTGGTCCCAACCAATCGACATCGCGGATTATTTCCCTCACTTTACTAACTAAAAATGTAAAGAACGAATCCGCGTTCTTCGTTCAAAGGGCACACCCATACCAAGCTTTCCTCCGTATTCACATTAGAATAAGCTTCAGAGTTTGATCGTCTCTCACGGTGCCTAGAGTTCCTGCACTTCCTACAACTCTCACCGTTCCTGTATCTTTCTGAGTTCCTTCATCATTCATCAAGGTGCCTACACGGCCTAGAGTCTTCTAAGGCTCTCACTTATCCAGAACTCCGACAGTTCCTATAACTCTCAAGGGCCTAGAGCGCCTAAAGCTCTCCTTCTCTCATCCAAGACTAACCCTTCTCTCGTTATCTGTATCTTAATCAACGGCGTTACTACTTTGTGTGATTGTATAAAGTGTTGGAAATATACATTATTATAACTCTGACTCCCAGTGTTATACCGCATTAACCACCCCGATTATCCTAACCGAAATACGGGGATCGAACTATTCGTGGTGTCGATTATTCTAATCGTAACGGGAATTTACGACTCCCGTTGACGCGTATTCTAACGACCGCGTCTCCCCGCGATAGTACGAATAAAACATGGTCCTTCGAGCCGGATACTGTGTCAAGTGAAAAGTGCACGCCAGTGACACCCACTCTCATACAGTGCCACGTGAATCCAACACAACCAGCAGCGGAAGCGTTACCACCCCAGCGAGGTCAGTAACGTAAAGGGTCGTCACCTTTGAAGAGGTATAATTCGGTGGTTGAAACGCAACCACACAGCCTCCTGCCACAAAGTAGACAATCGCCAACAGAAGTAAGTTCAAACGATTTCCTTATCAATTACATAAAACATAATGGCAACCGAAAACGAACTTGCCGCCTTGCGTCGACGCCAGAGCTACTATATCGCCCAGTTTACACGCCTCGAAAAAAAACTCGACGACATTGAACAATCAGGCTGT
The DNA here is from genome assembly GCF_910591885.1 of Bombus terrestris. NCBI lineage: Eukaryota > Metazoa > Arthropoda > Insecta > Hymenoptera > Apidae > Bombus > Bombus terrestris. The sequence continues at coordinate 21,509,452 of NC_063275.1, read as the reverse complement.
CCGAAAGAGATCGACTTGCTTCATATTAAAGATCGTCTAGAAGCCTACGAGAAGGAATTCCGTGCATTACAATACCAGATCGTAACTTTGGACGAGGGAGAGATCGCGCGCGGCAGTGAGCTAGAGGAAGAATACGAAAGACTGCATCTCCGAGTAGTCAAACAATTAATCAAGACACGACGAAGTACGCCGTCACAATCGGCAAGCGGCGAATCAACCGTCGGCCGCGAGTCCGCGTCGCTTAAACTCCCGGAAGAACAAACGCGCGGTCTCGAGATCAGAGAACAGTATAACGATAGATGCGATCGGCTAAGACGTAACCAACGTACAGCACGACAACCCCGGTCATCGAGACCGGCACACAATGGATCAGCCACTGGTGTCAAATTGCCGCGAAATGCCTTGAATCAGCCAACCTCTCACGATCCACTGGACCGGAAGGAAGTGAATCCCATCCAGGACAACAAGGATCAACCTCCGCCGACGGAAACCATCGCAGTAACTCGAATGGCGATCCCGTCGCACACCACGCGGAGCTCAGCGCGTGACACTCATAACGTGTCACCCACACGCGATCTGACGACAACCACATTCCCATCGTCAGCATCGCAACCATCTGATTCAACGTCACAAAACGTCTTGAATCAGTCCATCACTCGAGATTCTCTGGATCGGACAAAGCTGAATCTCGTCCAAGACGACAACGGTCGTATTTCGCCGACGGAAATCATCGCACCAGCTCAAATGGCGATCCCGTCGCATACCACGCGGAGCTCACCGCGTGATATTCACAACATGTCAACTGTCTGCGATCTGACGACCACGTTCGCAGCGTCAGCATCGCAATCATCTGATTCGACGTCACACAACGTCTTGAATCAATCAATCACTCAAGATCCTCTGGACCAAAAGGAGCTGATTCTCTTCCAAGACGACAACGGTCGTACTCCTCCGACGGAAGGCACTGCCTCAACTCCAGCGCCGATCCCGTCGCATACCACGCGGAGCTCACCGCGTGACATTCGCACCATATCAACTGCCCGCGATCTGACAACCACGTTCGCAGCGTCAGCATCGCAATCATCTGATTCGACGTTACACAACGTCTTGAATCAATCAATCGCTCGAGACCCTCTGGACCGGAAGGGACCGACTTTCATCCAAGACGACAACGGTCGTATTCCGCCAACGGAAACCATCGCATCCACTCAAACGGCGATTCCGTCGCATATCACACAGAGCTCACCGCATGACACTCGCAACGTGTCAACTACCCGAGATCGGACAACCACGCTCACAGCGTCAGCATCGCAACCATCTGCTTCAACTACACAAAATGTCTCGAATCAGCCGAATGTTCCAGATCTGCAAGACCAGAAGGAACTGAATCACGCCCCGGACAAAAACAGTGATACTCCGCCGGGGAACACCACTTTACATGTTACGCCTGACATGGACATCATATCGGAGAATCCGTCTCCGCGACCTAACGTGAAGAATTCTCTATCGCCACGACGGCGAGGAGCCACGCCTGCGAGTAACCCAAATCGGGATAATCTCCACGTTATTACCACTATGACTAATCATTTAATTGTCAGTAGTTTTCAGAACGCGCCAGCTGATTTCAACACTTGCCCACTAAGCCCACAGAGCACTACGTGGGACAAATCTCTGATTCTGTCTCTTGCGGATTGTTGGACCATGCCGGTACAACTACCAGCCATCAGAGAGAAGGCGCGATCCGGATGGGTCAACGGGGGGAGCCTCGTCCCTCAATCAACTATGACCTCCTCCACGCTTCCTCAGCCGAAACAGCAACGAGGATGTCCAAATGACATGCAATACTTTCACGAGTCTGATGTTGCAGAAATACCATACAAGAAAGGCGAACCCTGCTCCCGGTCTTACCATGATACAATCCACGACATGTGGGACAAGATAGCACAATTGGGGCAGATCATCGGGGGGAGCTCAGTCCTCCAATCAAACACACAACTCTGCGACGTGTTTGAACCTATACCATGCATCACCGGAGTTTCATTCAACGACACCTCCTGGGGCAAACTATTCAAGGACACCTCATGGGCCGAGGTGTTCCACGATACTGCATGGGCCGAACTGTTTCACGATACATCCTGGATCGTGAACACCAACAGCCCCTTAACGCAACGGCGAACCAGACACCAGGACAGACGGGTGTTCTCTACGCAACGGCCTTTCGGTCGTATCATCGAGTTCACCCTGGCGACGACGGTCTCGTCAAGACAACTACGAACATCGAAGGAGGCGGATGAAAAACGCATCTCCATACAGATATTATCTACCTTTGGGAAATCGGCGAGATGTATAACGACACCTCCAGGGCTGAGGTGTTCCACGATACTTCACGAGCCGAGCTCTTCACGACATTTCTTGGTCCGTAGACTTCAGCGGCAACTTTCTTGGCAATGCCAAGAACCACGGCGGTCCAGACTACAAGGCAGTCAACGGTCCTTCGACGCAGCGGCGAAGCAGACTCCAGGACAGACAAATATCCTCAGCGCACCGGCCTTTCGGCCGCATCATCAAATTCCTCCTGACGACCACTACATCCTCTGGACGGCCACAGTTCACAGGGCAACAACAATCAACAAGGAGGCGGATGGAAGATTTAATCCATTTTATCTCGACAGATTTTTGATCGGTGCCCTCTCAACGGGGGGAGGATGTTACGCCGCGCAACACATCTGCATTCCATCCCGCGCGGCGTGACAGCCAACGGTCTACGTGCCGTCCTTCGAACCCTCCACAGGCCTAAGGACCCACCATAAAGTCGAAATTCTAACTGCATTGTTCGCACACATGTTTTACGTCAATCTGTTTGCCAGAAAGGACTTTCTAATTCCAGAAGTGTTTTCAGCTGGTTTTTTAGAAGGGTCCTTGGGTTTATTATGTGCTCTTAAGAATTACGAAGAAAGCGGAGATATACCTAACGAAATATCTGAGTTTCCCTGTAAACAATGTCTCCTAGGACCCAAGTTGGTAGGAGGTTTCTTCCTCCTCTCTTCCTTCCTAACATTGGTCCCAACCAATCGACATCGCGGATTATTTCCCTCACTTTACTAACTAAAAATGTAAAGAACGAATCCGCGTTCTTCGTTCAAAGGGCACACCCATACCAAGCTTTCCTCCGTATTCACATTAGAATAAGCTTCAGAGTTTGATCGTCTCTCACGGTGCCTAGAGTTCCTGCACTTCCTACAACTCTCACCGTTCCTGTATCTTTCTGAGTTCCTTCATCATTCATCAAGGTGCCTACACGGCCTAGAGTCTTCTAAGGCTCTCACTTATCCAGAACTCCGACAGTTCCTATAACTCTCAAGGGCCTAGAGCGCCTAAAGCTCTCCTTCTCTCATCCAAGACTAACCCTTCTCTCGTTATCTGTATCTTAATCAACGGCGTTACTACTTTGTGTGATTGTATAAAGTGTTGGAAATATACATTATTATAACTCTGACTCCCAGTGTTATACCGCATTAACCACCCCGATTATCCTAACCGAAATACGGGGATCGAACTATTCGTGGTGTCGATTATTCTAATCGTAACGGGAATTTACGACTCCCGTTGACGCGTATTCTAACGACCGCGTCTCCCCGCGATAGTACGAATAAAACAATATGTATGTGATTTCTCTCGCGGTTATATTCTCTAACAACTTCTATCTCCATATATCCGTACGTACTTAATACGTTCTCAATGTACTGAAGCATCCAACTAGGAATAACATTTTTCTAAACAGAAATCACCGTTTCATTATCTAATAAAAATTCGCAATAAATAATTTCTCCTCTAATCGGAACTTATTGTCAGAAATCGTCGAAAAGGTTAGGAACTTTTCGAACAACCCAAAGCATAGATCGAACATATAACAGGTGTACCTCATTATTTAACTAGAAATATCTAATTTTTATATTCGCAAGTAGACTCCATGCATTCACCTCTTGGTAGTTTATTTAACTATATTTTATGGTAGGACATAAATACGTATAAATTCTTTCACTAACACTATCCTAAGAGATAGTATATTAGATAGCACATTTTTCGTAAATTTAAAGAAAAGAATCTCAGCCTATTAAGAAACTAATTCTATTAGACTCTCCTCAAGCGATTAAAAAAATTATTAAAAAACCAAAAAGGTATCGCAAATTGCAAATGATGCTAATTCATTGACCAATTACTCACTCAGTGTACGGTATGTATATTCAGCAAATTTCGACTTTTCTTCCAACATCAGCAGTGTTCATTTCCATCGTGGAGTTTCTGGAATGGAATCACGCACGCGAGAAACACGCGTCGCGTGCCGAACGAGGCTCGCAGTGATGAAGACAACTTTCAAGCGGCACGCGGAGGAAAATAACGCGAGAGCCTTTTACGCGTGGAATAGAGATCTTCGATTGAAAAGAGAAGTCACGGTGTGTCGAACGGATCGCGATCGATGATCTCCTTTTTCGGGTGCCTCCTCGAGGCCAGAATAACACGTGTTCCTCTTAACTCCATCCATAGATCTCTTTGCTTCTTCGTATACCTGTATGAGCGTACGAGCTAATTTGCATATTATAACGATATCGATATAGCGGCACGTTAATACCGCTGTCGTTGCGCTCGCCGTATAAGCGAAGGCACACCTGCGCTCGCGTTCGCGCGGCCCTCCGGCATCCGGTGATTGTCCGCTCCCCGTCTTTCTTCGTTTCTCTCCGAAGCGAGCCTCCCTTTTTCCATCGTCTCATCCGATTCTTGTATGTTTCCCTTTTAACGATCGAGGAAGGCATGCCCGATCGTCACGCTTCTCTGACTTCGTCGCGATTGCGTTTTGGATCGTGTTATGGTCTGTGCTATGGGATAGCTAGGATGGATGAAGACAGCGAGGAATATTATTTTATTCTTCCGACTACAATAGCGCGAAGTTCGTGCTACGTCTATCTCGTATAATCGAACAGCTTATAATAGAAATGATTTTTGTACGAGTTTCTTTTTCCTGGAAAAAAAGGATGATATAGAATGTTTAATTTCTGTTTTATATTTATGTATACGTTATTCATTATATGACTGTATTTTTCAACTTTTTTTTTAACAAATAATTCATCGATATAATCGATGTAGACGTATCTGTGATTGTATTGGAGAACTGCGTTTATTTAAATCATGTTGTGAAATTTGAATAAAATTTTTGCAGAATCATTAGATACTTTTATAGAAAAAGTAATAAGATAATCTTTGTTGATTATTGAAGATACAAAGTACATGTGTCGTGATGATGGAAAATTAAGTTCAATCATATGTTGTACCAGCAGCGTTCAAATATTGCTCGGCCTTTGTTCTTGAAAGAATTAACATATTCCACGCGTTGCAAAATTGTGATTAATCGTCGCTCATAATTCTTTCCTGTCAGACGGATACTTGTTTTAAGAAACAACGTTTATTTTCGTATGTCTCATTTTTCATAGTATGCGTACAGTTTTCCCACAACTTTTCAATATTAAGGTATCTGTCGGTAGTTTTCTACGACTAAAGTAGCGTTAGATTTAATAAGGATGAATTTATTGATATTAAAAATATTAAAAATTATGAAAAGGTAACAAAATGTATTGTGATAATGTAAATCTTCTTAGCAAAGAGGCGTTTCCTTCTCACTGTCGGCATTGAATTATAATTACAAAGAAGGAAAAACTCAATAAAAAGTTTCGTCACGTTCCTGTTGTCTCTATCTTATGAAATTTATGCAGGTTAAAGATGAGGGTAGCTAATGAATATTTTCTTACTGTGGCGCCACAACTTTGTCTCCACATGAATTTGTATGTCTATTCATCTGGATATCATAGACGGAAGTTGAGATTATTTATAATTCATTGGTTCGATCGTACGTCTGACAAGAAAATTAAAGATTCCTTAGTTTCCACCCCTTTTGTTGGATACTTTGTTAGAAATGTACATACTAATCTCTTCGAATTTTTCATCAGAAATTTATCACATTTCTATTGAATCGAGGATTTCGATATTTTTCTTTTTCTTTTTTTTTTTGTAAGAATTATTTGTTCTTTGTAATAAAAAAACGTTGATTTAAATAAAAAATTATAAGAAAGGAAAGAAACCAAAATGATCGTTACAGTAGACTGTTGCTAGATATATGAAGCTTATCCTTTAACTTCTATTGCGTTAAAAATTATAGAAAGCAATCAGTGAATACGTAGGATATAATTTAGTTTGCATAAGCCTGGACTAGATCTTTAGGATATGTAACACGGCGAGTACCTGTTGCAGTAGATTAAATTCTCAGGATACGTAGACCGGATATGTAACTTGCCAAATACGTATTAGATCTCTTCGATTCGATTTGCGCGAATATATATGTAGCCGGAGATTCAATTACAAAGTCAATCACGAATGTCAATTAAGTAATCGTCTTAACGCTGTGTTCATTACCGTGACTTACGTCAGATTCCTTGGAATTATACATATTCACGAATGAGTATAATTAGACATATTTTTTGACGATACAAAGACAGACGGTTTCTACTGACAAGTCAGGTTTAACAATTTTGATTTTCTTGTAGATTAATAATATTCGCGTAAAAGATGTCAGCATGCGAAGATTACGAATGATATAGTCTCTGAATATTTTTGTGTAATAACATACAGTCATCGCATAGAAGCTTCATAGAACTTTCATAAAGTATACAAGCACTTTCCCAAATGACTATAAACACGCACTTTGTAAACGAAATAATTCCAGTTAATTAATTTCCATTACTTACATATATATTTACATTGATCAATCGATGAAAAAATCTGTAACAACTAAAAAGTAATATTTCCCTTCGTTATCTTGTGTTTTATTTCAAATAACAGCAGATTCTTCTTTAACCTCGTTCTTTAATCAGAAATTCTATAGTTATTCTATAAGTAGAAATGAATTACCAAGCGTAAGATATAATTTGTTTTTAATAAAAATAAAATGACACGTCAATAGAGAGGAGATTTCCAAATAAACAAAGCTATTACGTTCAATAAATTAACAATTCGAATAAGTTAATACGTATTCCACGATCAATAAGCGAACGATACTTAAAACGAATACAAAAGAAGAAGACTGATATATCAGCAATATAATAACATTAAACTCTTGACTATATAACTTTCCTACGTTTCTTGCACTGGCTATACGTCGGTAACCAATAAAAAAAAAAAGAAACCATCGACTCGACGATTACGCGTAAAAATCGTATCGATACCAGTACCCTTAACATCATCGACGCTTCCTAAATATCGTTCTCAGCGGGTCGTCGATCAGGGTGGCTTCGCAGGAGTCCGAGAGTCGAGGGTTGGTTAACCAGCCTCTTTCCTATTTGGCTGATCGCAGCGGGTGACCCGTGCGAACCAACAAAAGCCAAAATTGCGGAGCATTAGTCAAACATCGCCACGCCGTAAACCAAAACCAACCACGGGGTCTCTCTCCCCATCGTGGTTTCTCTGTTGTCGTCTTGTTCTTTCGTTCGATTCGTTCAAAGAGTCGTTCGTTCTCCCTTTCGCTCTCGTTGATGTTCGATTGCCAACGATACGCCGGTTCGTCCGTTAGAAACGGATCAGAATCTGACCACCTGGTGGCAGCAAGAGGCTACGGATGAAGCCATCAATAACCGGCGATCGACCAGAGCCCTCGGCTTCCATATACATCTTGTATATGCGTATTACGATCGTATGAAACGCATCTGGAACTTGCAAATGTAAATTATTGCCGACGTTGCAAAGAAATCGGAGGAGAAAGGGAGAGAAAAAGAATTAACGGTAATGGGAGTAAGTTGCGATGGGAATGACGGAGAAGAAAGAAATTGGTTACGTTCCTGTAGAGAGTTAATGCTTCATTTTAGAGCTTAGATGGTAATTTAGAATAGTAACCTTGAAAATTTTGAGGATCGAGTCTTAAAACTTCGAAAACTTGAGTTACATACTGTTGGTTTACTAAGAGAATGATACGATTGAAAAATACGTGTATTTTTTAGGAAATTGGTTTGGAATAAAAAGTTATTGATTATATACTTAATTATTTAACTATGAAGAAATTGATTTTCCTTCGTACTTTAGTTAATGGTCTTTAGGTTTCGATGGTCTCCGATAAAATATCATTTATCTGTTGCCTTTATTACAAATTTATTAAAAATTTTTATTTGGAAAAAAGGATTGGAGCTCTATTTTGAATCGTAACGTTGCTCTTATCGAAACATAATTTTATAGCATAATTTTCCATCCTAATAAATGTCTCACATTTAAAATTCGCTTCTATAAATATTTGCAAATTACAATTTTTACCAAATCGATATGATGTCATTACCAGATGACGTTATTACATTACCAGTTTGCCAGCTGTGAGATATATCTAATCGCGATGAAGTTTGGCGAAAGACAGTTTTTCAGTTAATTATTATTTCCAGTTAGAAGGAATCACTCATTTTCTTTTTCTTTTCGAGTAAAGCTAACATCTGTGTTCGCAATGATATTGTCTTTCTCTTTCATCTATCGTAAAGTGTAGTATTCTTCAGTTGGGCAGTAGTCAGAAGTCCTATAAATCTTGCGGCAAACTGCGTTCTGATGGGCTTTAACGACTTACTCGCTGCTTTCAATGCTGTTCTGTGTCATAAATTTCTGGCAATCTGGACGAATGAGTTTGCGACGAATGGCAGGAGGAAGTGTGAAAGCTTGTTTAGGACGAGCACTTTGTGACTATTAGCTGGCACGAGAATATTAGTAGAATCGATTAAAGAAATTTATCTACGACAGGAGGAAATTCTAAACTGTTATGTCAACCTTAAGTCTCAGAGAACTCGAACTTAAAACATTTAAATTGACAGCTGTGATTAATAATCATTTCATTATCCGAAGATGCAAAGCATCAAGAGCAGCGATTCTGTTCGAAATTTTCTTTGCTATTATAACTCGAATCAATTAATTGTCAAAAATATTACATGATATATCTACGTAAAAATTCGATCAACGTTACAAAATTTCTTGGCAATATCCAAAACAATAACTTTCGTTACTCGAAATACTGTACCTTATTGTTAATCGCAGAAGATGAGTTAATATCATATTTACATTTGCAAGAACTAATTCGACTATACTGAATTTTAATACCAGGATTATAGAAGTTTCTGATTAAGAAACGTTCCGATTAACTTAACTTCTGCACTATATCTCCTATCATCCATCGACAACGCAAGTAAACGGTAATTCGTCAAAAATGACTTAATATCGTCAGATATTCGAAACACGTTAAAAATCGTGAAACACCATCGAACCAACAAATTTCTCTTAGAAATGAACGCTGTTGGATTTTTTCGTGCCACGAGCCGGACACGTGCTGATTCGTGTGTACGGCTGTGGCCGATATTAGCCGGCCAATTTGTGCTTTACATTGTTCACGAGCGTCACGAGCAGGTAATTAACGTGTGTCAAGGCGTGGGTCGGAATATCATTAGCGGCAACGAGTCTCTATGAATTAGAATAAATCCAAGTGGTGTCGGGCGGGTGCGCGGGCCAAACGTTTTATCGCGAAAAAGTGAAAGATTTATTTGAATTCCAGCGACACGGATCCAGAGATAAGCTAGATCTATCCTTTGGCGTCAAACGTTCCGACTTCTTTTATCGGTGCGTGTAAAACACGGTTTTTTCGCATCAAACTCATTGTCATGCTAATTATGCATTCGCGTTGGAATCTCACGATAAATACTTACCTCCGACGATAATTAGTTGCCAGAAAAAAATCATCATCTAAAACCGAGAAATGCGTAGAGAAGTGTTGTTCATGATTCTTTCTTCTTTTTTTTTTTCTTTTCTTTTATTCCTTCTAGCGTTGCCTTTTTTCCCTTCCTTTCTCCCTTTCTCTCTAAAGCGGAGAACGGATAGTTGAAGTCGTAAATTATGTTTAATAGCGCTGGAAACGTTGAACGTTAGCGGATAACGGTAGGTTTGAGGTGTGCAAGGACAACGTTCTTATTAATTGTACGACACGAAGGTGTTTACGCGCACCGTTAATTTATTGGATTGTTGCGAGTGATTAATGTATCATTGCGATTCGACGGAGTCGTCACGGTGTTCGTATGGTGATGCGTGAATATCACGCGAATATGTACGTACGTTACGTCTTATGTATATTTAATTTTTGATCAACAAGAAGGTTTAGACGACGTTCTCCAGTTGTAAACCAGGAATCAGCAGATTTATCGACATACATATAGGTACTTGTGTCTAATTTCGTATCGCCCATTAATGCCACGAAGAATATTTTTATTCGTTGCATAAGATATCGATTACGTTGAATTATAGTAATTGGTATGAAAGCCAGTTAAATCTTTCTCGGTTGGATTACACTTTATATCCTTCGACCTAATCCGATAGCTTTCGAGGCTCTGAAAAGCCTGATGTATATCAGATTTAATAGAAGAACTGTGCGATACTTTACATACTGCTTCGCGATTTAATCCGATCAACTGGACGATAAATTTTATCATTTTCATAAAATTCAACATCATAAAGGCACGAATAACGACTGAATAAGTTCATCAATTACGCAATGTGACTTCTTCAAAAGCCAAACTAATCCACTCCACTTTTCCTTCATTTCTCCCTTTCGCTATATACAGATTAACGGCAAATTCTCAAAAAGCAATGACTTCTACGAGTTCATTTATCGCAAGAAGATTAAATAGACAATAGAAAATTCTACAGTTTTAAAAAACGCTGATTCTAATTTATTTCTCAATTTATAGAGATGGCTATTACGTTTGTCGTTCGTAATAAGATCAAGTATGTTGCATGTATGTATATACGAAACTAAGTATACACCCCTGGTTTAATATAAATCAATATTGATCGATGTAAAAATATTTTATATTTAAATTGCATATGTATTCAAGGGATTGAAAACCAACGCGTGTGATACAAATCCTTTGAAGATATATAAAATAAAACATCGCTTCTAATGAATAATAATCTGATTCCACAAAGTAAATATTTTGTACGAAAATAGATTCGTATTCGAGAAATATGTTGCTCATCACACTTTAGTCTTCTTCCATACACGCAAAACATCCAACAAAAACCAAGCAGCCAATTACCAATTGACAATTACCAATCACCTTACAATCAGACGTCTGGAGAGAAAAAAGCAGATAAGTTGCAGAAACTATTTGCTTTACAAGCCGCTGCGTAATTACGTTGACAAAAGAAGCGTTGCTACAACGGGTCGATTATTACCGATCACGTGTCGATTGAAAAACGTCGCGTTCTCGCGTCCGTTTTACACGGCCTGGTCGGAATTATGCAACAATTTATGAACACGAGTGCGTGACGCATTCACAGCGAAGTAAGCAATCATCCAATTAAGTTTTTTGGAAATTCTGACGTTTGGAGACTTTAGTCCGATGCAACTTGCCCCGTAGACGTTGAAATCCAAGCACGTATGTACCCGCGTCGCATTACCATACTTGTCACCGGCTCGTCGCATTATATTCGGCCGGTGCGCCAAGTTTTCCCTACTTGGCGACTTCCGGTGTAGCCGACGAACTCATGTCCCTTCCTAACAGGGCTGTCAGTGGTGCTCTGCAAATTTAATTCGTGCCGATCATGACCCCTGATAACGTCGTTCCACTTAGGGGCCGCGGACCTGTCTGAAAACTGGCCGACTGATTCGCGATCAGACGAAAAAACATTTTCGTCCATTTTGTGCCGATGCGTTCCACGGATGCCTGGCCGAGGAATTATCTTGATGATAGTGCGCCGAGTTTCATGGTTGTACGGTTGCTTTGAAGAATGGTTGCCCGCGTAGGAATGCGGATGGGAGTATCGCTCTCCTTTTTCGGGTACTGGCTTCTCGAATATTGAGCTCCAAGTATGGCTAAAATTATAAAAAGAAACGCGGTATGCGATGATATTTTGTGTGCAGTAGCCGCCGTTGGTTGGAAATTTTGTTTTACGAAATAATTTTTGTGTAGGCAGAATTGAGATTAGGTTGAAGTTTCTGTCAAAATTATTTGATTGTCAGTGTTTCACCCTTTGCTTTATAGTATTGCAAATATGTATTTTGTTCTCTTGGAGTACTCGTCGTTGGTTGGAAATTTTGTTTTACGAATTAATTTTCGTGTAAACGATATTAAGATTAGGTAGAAGTTTCTGTAAGAAGAATTTAATGACGACTGTTTAATCTCCTGTTTTACGGTATTGATAAATAATTGCGATAGACTATAGTATTCAAATTTCCTTTCAATTCATGACAGTGAAGATTATTAGACTCAAGTTGGAGGAATACTATCTTACGATCAGTGATCTTTGTATCAGCCAAGATTGATTGATTAATTCAACCTATCGGAGGACGAGCAGTTCATACAACTTCCTCTTATCTATGATCTTTCGTTCATATAGTAGGAATTCACGTCTACATATGCAAATTCAACAAGCTACAACTTCGTTTAAAGAAATGGAGTTCATATAAAATAAATTCTATCAAATAAACATTAACGTGGGTAGCCTAAAAGAAATCTCAAAACACAAGGGATTAACTTAAGTGAAAGTGATTATTAATAAATTATTTTCTTGGTAAACAGTTCAATCGACCAATTATCAAAGTGTTCATTACGGAGATGTTAGTCGTTCGTAAGAAAATGTAACGATCGATCGCACGTTCTTGGTTAAACACCCTGGTGATGTGATTCCACGAAGAACTAATGCTGTCGAACTTTCCTGGTGTGCTTCATTTCACGCTAACGAAGCCTTTTACTCAGAACTCCTGACCTCCGGCGCAGCGACGTGGTCGCCCTAACACATCCGGTAATCCGATTAACGGCTCGTTTCCGATTTTATATTTACTATCGTATGTTTTTCTCCACGTTCTCGGTCGGTATCGACATTCAGATCCATTACTGTCTTTATAAACTCCATTATAAAATTTTTTTATCCATTACTAAGCTTACTTGAAATTATTCTATGTGCGAGAACTTCAGTATCTGCAGACAATTAACCAAAGGGGAACTATACACGTTATATTAAAATTTAATTACTTAAATAATATATCTTTTTCTACGATTATTCACGTTATACAAAACTATTCCTAATGTTTCTCTATCGTTATCACTTGTCGTTAATAAATGTCTATTGGGATATGTGTAATTTTGTGTGCTACACTAAATTAGCCGCGTGGTAGTGATACATATAAGAGTATGAATGTGTGGGAGTATGTGCGTACACAGCGTCTCGTAAAACAAATGAATGCAATTGTTCCGTTGGTAGTGTAGTATAGAAGATGGTGAGACAAAGAGAATGCTGAGACGCGTGCAAACGTGTAAAGACGAAGATCTTGTAAATCACATATTAAATAAATCTGAAACTATTTTGATATTAATTCTAAGTGTAATCTAAGTGTTCGTATACATTTATTTCGGCGATTAAGATCCACAATTCTCAACAATGTCAACCAAATCATTCAATATCATTTAAACCACGAAATTTTCAAAACTATAATTATCAATCCTACAAAAATACTTGTAACTGTTTACGTAATTAAAGCACGATTATATTGTGTGTGCTTATCGCGCGTCATTAATAACTAAATATCGTATCGAGTCATCAAAAACCATCTAAATCTCAACCTTATAAACTTACCGCTAGCATTAGTCACGTAATCCATCATCACGACTTATCAAATATCATTAGTCGAATTACCCAAGATCATACCGATCTACCAACGTACGGTAATCACCCCTAAAAAATTCTTAACGGTAGCCACATTACTAATCCGTCAGTATCACTTATCAAGCGTCATTAATAAACTATCCATTATCAAATAGTTCAAGAATCATTTAAATTCCAAGCTTACAAACCTATTTCTAACGTTAGGCACATGACTAATTTATCATCTTGACTTGTCAAGCATCATTAACACTACAGAATAGTTCGAATACACTTTATAAATTTAAAACTGCATTTGTGAGGATTTAAATGATTTTTCATATAATATTTATATATATATAAAAGCTTAACTTTCACCTTGTACTATATAGCTTTCTCTACCTTTCACTCAAATTTATTTGATACTAACTTTATACTTCAGCCATTAATAATTCTACGGTTAAATCAGCTCATCGAAACTCACGTGAATTCTAACTTACTACAATTTACAATTTACAAAAGATTTCAAAGCTCAAGTTCATCAATCAAATCAATTTTCGCAAAATTTACTGTAACCGTTCCTAAAGAATTCCAAAAGTTAACATAATCTGTTCGCAATTAAATTACAAATAATAATTGAATCAATGGATTTTCAGGAATGTTTAACGACCTTTTTGTAAATATACGAATGAAAGTCTGTCTCCCTGGTTGCAGTATCGTACACATATATCTTTTTTTACGTACCTTTTTCTTTGTCCCCGCATTAATCAAATCATCTGAACTCACCTAAATTCCAACCTCCTAAAGCCCACAATAACCATCCTAAAAAGTGTCTAAAATTATCCACACGACTAATCCATCAGCACTTATCATGCCTCATCAACAAACCATCCATTACCAGAACGTCCAAAGAGATCACCTGGAATTCCGCCTACGCAAAGGTCTGACAAGGTGTGCCCGGTTCGTCAAAACGTTGACGACTATCGCACCGGTGTGCGCCGGTTGATCCGGTGAGCGGCTCGGCTGCAATGTTTTATCCTAATGAGAACAACAGTCGCGTCCGATACGAGGCTCCTGGGAATCGGTGGCTAGGACTGATGAAGATGGAGGCAGCGGAGGCAGGCAAGTTGAGGCGAAAGGGGTCGTTAAACTCGCTGGAGCGAGCGAAAGAGCGCTTTACCTCTGTGAATAGAGCGAAAGAGAGATGGGCTCGTTGGACGGGTCGCGCACGACACCGGACAGTAGCCGATACACTAATTTAATTAGCAGGAAATGAACGCGCCGCCTGACCAGGATCTATGCGGCCGCGTAGGACACGTGCGTGTGCAACGGCATTAAATGCGTGGACACGTTTCACGGGAGACTGGAAAGGGACAGGAAGGGAGAGGCCGCCGAAGGTATTGCCCGATCTTATTCCGTTTGCATAAGCCGGTCGATCCTGTCTCCTCGCCCTGTCTCTCATTTTCTCTCTTTGCGATAGCATCTGCGGAATCAACGATAATGAGATACGGACGAAATTGGAATAGGATGCGTTACGGTGAAAGAGCTTCACGCTCTTGTCACGACACTGCCATTGTCTCTCCCTTTTAGGTAGTGATAATGACTGCGTTTCGTTCGTATCTGATGTTCGTTCACGGTTCTTCTTTCGGGGTATTGGAAAAATGAAAAGTTGGTTATATCGAGGGGAATTTTCTGAGGGAAACCGTGTTTGCTCGAAGAGAAATTTTTGATCTTTCTTGTATGGGCGTAGTTTTTACGAATTGTGAATTTACATGTTGTATTTCCAAAAAAAGGTTCAGTGATGTTTCTAGATTAAGCTTGTGTCCCATTAACATTAATGGAATATTTTTTGAACAAGTTTACTCGTTTGATATATCCGGATATCGATTACTCAACATTGAAGATCTTTACGTAGTAAAAGTCTGACAATTTTTCGTTCCTTGTTGTAAACCTTGTTGCTTGAAATTACAATTTCTTATACAGACGTATATAAAAAATACACGCATTCATCACATTTGAAATTCTAGTATCATTCGTTAAGACACATTCCATTTATTACCAGTATTTTGAATCGCATATTTTGTCAGAAGATTTAAAAGTAAAGAATATATTTAATATAACTTTATTATACAATAATAGGATCTGATCTATAGCTCGTAATTTTGACCGATCTTTTAGTACTTGAGAACAATTTAACAACATAACAGGATCCCCAGAATTATCCGAAGAAACAATAAATTGGTAGTAATACACCAGTTATTGATTTTATAAAGAAGAGAAACGAAGATATGGTATCGAATACAGTTTTAATAAAACCCAATAAATTCTGAGATAAATTGAAAGAAGTATATTTTCACGATATGCGACCCTGGGTCACTGCATCAGCGAGCTTAATGCTTTAATTTAAGACCTCGCTATATCATGGGAACTACTGTGCAAGTAAATAGGTCTGTATATGATACCGTGAAGATATGGAAATGAGCAATGATTTAAACTATCGATGACTGTATTTTCAAGATATACGATATAACATAAAATAAAAGAATACAAAACTTCTGGCTTCAGTTGAAATATAACTGTATCTTGCAGATTAATAATTCTCTCAATCTAACACAATTCTTCAAATAGTTGAAAATTCTTTTAATTTAACAACCAATATTGTCTTCTTTTGCCTATGTCATTCTTTATTCCTCTTTGTTAATTTTTATACAATTTTGCAAGCTCGAGCTGTTCTTGTCATCTCTCGCAAATATCCTCATAAATTCCGACTTTCTTAACTATATATATCGGATTGTCCGAAAAGTTTTTTTCGTTTTATGAGGAAATAATAGACGCACGTCATAATAGACGTTTTTTCTTTTATATTATTTTGCCGGATTACGTACGATCCATTTTGTTCTGTTGAGATATACACCGTGACATTTCACAGACTTGGTTTCACGTTTGTATAAAAGTACACTGTTGTAAAAAACACGTTTGCGAAAGAAAGACACTTTCCGGACAACCTAATACAACGCTCCAAAAGAAATCTTCAACTATTGAACCACGACCAGATCGTAGATCGTAGCGAATTAGTGTCCGATCAATTGAAAGTTCGATGAGTGCAAAATTTATAAAGACAATAGATGCTCGTATTGCCTATATAAAATATCAATTTGTATTGAACGTTGAAGTGACCTATAAAATTTATATGTTGATCAAAAATGTAGTTCAAGGTACCATTACGAATACTCAGAAAAAATAGAATTATACATATGTATATGCAATCCTTATGGCACGAAACGGTTTATTTTGACGTAATTAATCGGTAGCTATCAGTTTGGCCAGAATATGGCAGTCAACTTGGCTGGTCCTCAATAAAATGATGATATCGTTATCTACGATCAACAGGAAGGAATTACTCAAGAGGATGACAGTATGGTAGACGTTGAACGGCGAGGTTACTATTATATTTATTAAGGCTACATCGAGATCGAAGATCCGATAGGTATAAAGGGTGAAGTGTTGTATCAGACAGTGATAGACGAAGAAACAAAGAGAAGGCAAAAGCCAGAGGCTGCTCGTATATCGTGTCTTATGATCATGAAACCTCTTCGATCACGTTTCCTTTCCCGTACTCGATCTTTTCCCGATACGACCTATCGATCGATAGATTTTTCTTCGCTCTTGACCGTACACCTGCGTTTCTGACGTGTGTGCTGGACGAAGCCCGGTAATTCTACACCGTTACGCTGAAATATATATCAATAGCTATTAAGTAATTTTATCTTCGAACAGCGATTGTTTAAAATGAATATTTTACATTAATATCGTTAAACGCGAATGTAGTTGATATTAATTTTTGCAACAGGATATATACAAGGCGAATTAATCTTCATCGCAGAATAAGAACTTTAATGTTTTACGTATTAAATATTGGACAAAATAATTTCGATAAAGTAACAATTAAAAACTGATTAAATATAGTAGAGAAAAGTTTATTAATAAAGCAGAAATAGTATCTTTGTTAACAGAATATTATGTTACTATATGTATTAAAAATTATGATATTACTTTATCGTAAGCAAATGTTAACTCTTGAACATGTTTGATTTCAGGTACATTTTAAACGAGTTCAGTGCCATTGGTCGTAAATAAAAACCGTAGAAGTCAAACCGAAGCATTTCTGCCCTCCAATTGTTTTAATTTCGTAATTGTAAGATTTGTAGAGCACCGACGAAGGTTAGTTCCGTTTCGGATTTCCATTCGGTAACATCGCGTTAGGTCGCAGTTTTCTCTTTGCCTGTGTTAAATACGCATAATTTAGTATTCGATCGTCGTACTAAAGTAGTTAATTTTACAATCGACGTGTCTCCTGTTTCAACGAAACAATGAGAATCGAGCTCCTGCGGTCTCCGGTTAAAGGTAGGAAAAACAAATCTATTCGATATATAGATATCCTGTTTTAAGCTAATACGTACTATCTTCTGCGTATTTTCATAAATACCAGTTCGTTTAATTAACCCTCTGTAACACTTTATCACGATACATATTCATTTTACCTAATATACATTTACATAATACCTTACATATATATAATTTACATAATACCTAAGATTAATGTTATCTGTCTGTTATTAGAGAATTTTATGTTATTAGTATACCCCTATATTAATACCAAACGATCTATATGTAAATATAATTGTACGTTCTTAAGCTCTCAAGTTTTAGATCATAGAAAATTGTAACTGATTATCTTCTTTTTTTTTTAATATATCAGTAAATAGAATTCTGGCTATAGAGGGTTAATGATCAGACGACTTTTTACGTCTAATTACTTTTTGATTATCTACTGTTGAATCGTAATTGTAATTTACACAATACCAAATATCTACACTGTTTTACATTTACGTTTGTTCCATTAAACCGTATAGGAAACGTTCATAATCATACTCGAAGCATATTATATAGTACGGCATTTGAAACGCGTGTCAGTCTCTTAGAAACGTTGAAATTTTGCCCCATGTCTTTACAGTCGTACGTAATATCACAAAACCCATGGTCTTGTATCCAACTTGAAATTATTTTACGCTACCAAAGCTCTGCTAAATAAATATAATTAAATCTAATGTCATAATAATAACACATAATGCCAATAGGCATACCTAATAACTACAATCAAATCGCGTTTAACATTCGAACGCACTAAATTGCTGCAAAAAGATTAATCGTCGAGTCTAGCATACTGGCAGGCAGAACGGCAGGCAACGTGTTAAGTCTTCGAACTTGATTTTCTCGGAAATTTGGCCGTCGTACGACAAAATTTTATTCTATTCGTTTTCGACTAGTAGTTGTTCGCTAGGAACGTAGTACGATTACTGTGGCGTCCTGAATAACAAAGTTTCGCCCCTGCCGACGTATCGTCGCCATTCTCAAGCAACGCGCGAGCGGAGGCACATATAAGGAACAGACGCGAGACGAAACGGAAGCCACGAAGAGGCGATGGTTTCCCATTAAGGGGAGGCGAAACACGGCGGTCTCGTTCGCGGAAAAACTATAAAGACGATAGTCGAATGGTAATTGAATGAACGATTACGCGCGATAGTTAGGGCGAATAAATTGCCGGGATAATCGTCAGCGTAAGAAGCCGCGACTAAAGTGAAATACGCGTGGCGGTGTTGGCGAACGCGATAAAGGAGTGAACCATAGGAGGAGAGGAGAGGAGAGACAGTCGTACCCTCGAGGTATGTTCCTCGCGAAAAACACGCGAGTAATAACGTCTATACCTGCGGAAGAAACGCGTTATGCCACTTTAGAACTAATTCGTGAGAAGTCGTAAAACGCACCTATGACTGTGTATCGGTCTTCCTCTGGTTTAATGATATGATCATTCGAATATTCATTCAATATAATTTTAATATCTCGCACGAGCGTTTATCGTTATTTGATACGTTTTCAAATTGCACATTGTGGGGTTTCTTTTTGACAGTGTGTGAAAGGGTTTTGAAATTATTGAAAGCTGATAGGTAAATTTGGAATTCGTAATTACCCCTCGTGAGGCTACGCGACTTGGACAGTTTTCTGTGATTTAGATATCCGTATTTTTTTACATTTATGTAACTATATTTTATTTTATTTACGTGTCAGTATTGTATTGCTGATTTTCGTAGTATGTTATTATATTAAAGATTTTAATATAGGCGTTAATGACATTAATAAAATAATTTCAATATCACGAATTCAAAATATTATTAACATTATATACGTCGAGGCAGATGATTTTTTAAAAGTGATTTCAGAGATCGTAATTTATTTGATAATACGGAAGAACGTTTTTTCGTTCGTGGAAAACATCGATATAGATATATTTTCTATGGATTTTAGAAGTCGGCGAAAACAATCCTTACACTGATACATTTTATATAGTTTATTTACATTAATAATTATTAGTAATTATTAATAATTACAGTTAATGTAATGTTGGAAATCTACTTCTCGATTATAATACAGAGTAGAAATTATTTTATAACTCGATGGCTCAGAAACTCCAATACTCACATTCGGTATTCTACTCCTTATACAAATCAAATTAAAATACAATTTATAAAAAGTCTCAGAAAAACTGAAAAATGACCCCGCTAGACTTTTAAACTTAGCAATTTCCATACTCGCTCCTGTAAATCTTCCAATCCCCCTTTTATTATTAATTATGACGAAAAAAGGCAATTCCACAGATCCTATCTCGACCAACACTCACGTCGTAAATATTTCTTATTTAAAATTCACTGCTCGTATAAATTTTGACCCTCGAGTATAACATCAGAAGCAAAATTACCGTCTCATTGTTACGTTCCTGACCATCTTCGCTGCCATCAATTTCCCATTAAAAACACAACAAACACACCTACCATTACGAGGTTTCGTCTCGCGTATACGCCACGAATTCCTGCGGTACACACGCGAACTGAATTATTCCAATAATTCGAAACCTCGCTTCGTTGAAACGGCCGAGAGTGGAGTAACGTTGGCCGTGGTCAAAGTGAAATATAAATACCGGAAGTAACCGAGCAAATACCACGATAGCAGGGAAAAGGGAAAGAAGCGGGGAGGAGGAGAGAGCGTGTCTATCGCTGCGTGTCGGAAACGCGTGTTGTCGCGCAAAAAGCTGGATCGCGGAGATTCTATCGGGGGCTCTATTGGAACGGATGCGAATATTAAAACGGGACTTGTGCGGACGAGCTTAGGAAAGAGAGAGAGGAACGTTTATATTCGTGTTACAGGGAGGCTTGATGCAGGTAGTCATTAGGCTACGGTTTCGCCTCGGCGCGGCGTTCCCGCGGAATCCCCGAGTGCTCGGTGTTTTCGTGTTTTTGCATCGGCCGAGCGATAAGCGTGTGCACGCCTGTTGAAAAAAAGAAAACTCGATTGCCGTTGCACGTATATGGAATCTGTAATTCGTCCGCTACTCTGTGATTCGAAAGCGCGTTTCACGGGCTAAGAAGCGATTTCGAAGTCGCGCGTTAACCTCTCGCGAGCTATTACGTCCGAGAGATCGATTCGGTGGTCTGCTCGTTTTACTTCGATCCCGCGAGATAGGTACTTGAACTCTGCGAAGATACGCGTGTACGTGTAGCAAGGAGAGAGAGAGGGAGAGAGAGAAGTTTATTGCTTTCTTCGATTCATTTAACTGTTCCTGGAATATGTGAATTGATTCGAGGCAAAGTTGAACACCGGCTCCGAGTAGTAGATTGATGTTGGATGACGTTAGGTGGATCTATCTGTTTCTAAGGACGTTGAAAATAGCTAGGACGTAATTTGGATAGTTTCGAAACGGGAAAGTCTTTTTGTCGATACATTTTTTCGTCAAACTTTCCAAAGTTGCAGGAATTCCTTTTTCGAAGATCGTGTTCATACTTGCCTTGTAACGGACGTTGAATTACGTTTGTAAGTTTGATCGTGTCTGATTTATGATCTGGAATCTAGAATAGCAAAAAAATGGCCATCGACAAAATGTTAACAAGAGTTCAGTACAGGTTAGATCGATGATGTAGAACAATGATAAGCGTAAAAATTTAGATAACTATCGTTCAAGTTGTCGATCGGTGGACATATGACTCACGTGCGATATGATCATAACTTGCGATACTATTGAAAAATTCGTTACACCGTACATATACAAATATCTGAGTAATAATCGTATCGAATTTCATGTGACCAATAAAGTGCAAATGAAGCATACAATTAAATTTCGTCTATCCATTGATCCTAAGTTATTATCTTCAATATCAAGTAATTATCTTCAATAGCGATCATAAGTTATTATCTTCACTGTGTCAAGCATGGCAGGAGAAAGGACACGTTGTTAATTACTTTACTACCTCTTAAATCAATTCTCCTAGTTAATTATTCAAATTATAAATTATCTCACGTTCATCTTCCCATTGAATAATATTTTTTCAAACACGAACTATTTTCAGTATTAAATAACAAAATGACAATATTTTATTTACTACCTTCCATATATCAATCATTCGCATAAGAAATTAATTCATCTTCATTTGCACATAAAATAACACACTAAAAATCACGATAAAACAAAATACGTTAAAACAAAGGACACTATGAATTATTTTACTGTCTCCTAAATGCCAACCATTTGCATTATAAATCAACTTACTTTCATCTCTCCGTTAAATTTCTTTCACTTAAAAATTCAGTCATACATATGAATCATTAATTTTATAAATTATTTCACCTTTTTCTCTCTAAATAATATTATACTATATTATATCATAATATATTATGAGATGTTATAAAGAGCTGTCTGTTAATTACCTTACTGCTTCTAAATGTCAATCGTTTATAAAGCATAATCGTAAGTTCACTTACCTCATCTTTCCTTTAAATATCTTCCATTTAAAAAAATCAGCCATGTCAGTGATCAAACAACGTATCCAGTACCGAGACAGTCTGGATGTTTTTCACGATGTTCAGTCTCTCTTTATTACTCCATAAAACGGTTATAAATCACTTTGCCCGGCTATAACAATTCTTGTCTCCCAACTGTGTTCAACCAGACTCTCTTGATAGCCGCCACGGAAGACGCGTGAAAAACACACATGCTTGAAAGCGCATTCCAACGTTTTGGCGACAAAGTGGAATGCTGACGGCGGTTTCGTCTCGCGGATACACGTAACGCTGCTTCCGGTGTTTCTCGAGGCCCAGGCATCTCATTGGAGAAAATAATTAAGGCGCAGCCAGATGTCGAGGATGATAACGCGTCAGCTTTTTCACGCGAACCCGTTCCTCCCATTTTCGTCGTCTTGTTTGTCGTTATCTAGATTCGAGCTCAGGGATACTTTCCTGAGAGAGATAGGGAGACAGAGAAAGAGAGAGAATGGGATTAGGGCGTAAGGGAAAAGAAGAGAAGAGAGCCAAGGAGAGAAATAGAGAGAGATCGTGGTTCTCGAGTCGCTGAACTGTGTTCTTACGCAATCGTTCCTCGTAGAAACGTTCGGCCGGATTTATTGCCGGTATTTCGGCCGATTTCGAAATCGTAACGCCGTTCCTGGATATTTCTTCGATGGTTTTCTCGTTTTTACACCTTTTTTAGAAGTGGCCATTTTTAAATCGGTCTCTAAGGTGTTGTTGTGAGGGCTTAGCGGTAATTAAAGTATCAGGCAATCTTGGTAAATGAGTGATCGATCGTAAAAGTTTGGCGTGCGAACTTGTTGCAAATATCTTGGATGTTCGTAGAGATCGATGGTCCGTCTTAACTTTAATTTTGGTGCTGAAACAACATAGCGGTATCTCGAGAAATAAATAATTATAAATAAGTTTAATGATTATCTGCATGTTTATGAAAATTGATAATCACAGTTTCTCTCAGTTATTTGGATACGCTGTCCCGAGAGTGGGAATTGCTAATAATAATTTGATCACACTCAGAAGTATTTATTTAGTAGATACATATACGTAAGGTTTTTATACTTCGCGTATCGAGAAATGTTTTCGAAAGTTCATTGTAACAAAATCATTTAAGTTAACGTTCCTAAAAATTACAGTATAAAGCGGAGTATGGAACTATGCTTGTCAAATAAATTGACTTGCAGAATCGTAGAAATCTAGTAAGTGTTCAATTACCTGTATGTATATAATATAACTTCGTTTTTCATTTTCACTTTACACCTCATTATACTTCAACACTAGAACTAGCAGAGTAGGTAGTGCAAAATGTAGAACTCGTAACTTTTTGTAGAATATATCAGAAATTTGAGTGAACTTTTGTAAACTACATAGATGAAAGTGTATTTTTCCCTCTGTATCGTATACCGTTTCATTATTTTTATTTTTCTCGTACAAGTTTCATACTTCAATCAAGCTTAATATACAAACTTTGAATTTCAAATACAACGATTCGCTGCAATAAATGTAAAGGTAAAAGTTCACCATCGTGTGTGAAAGTTCTTACGATTAATGAGAAGATTGTCGGTTGTCTGTGATGTTGAGAAAGAAATCGATAAAACATTACGAAGGAAGAAGAATTCGAAAAAGGGGAAAAGGAAAGAAAGGCAAGCTACGGAACGAAACAGGTGAACTCCATAGACCCGACATGCGTTTTACACATTCCCGCCGTGTTGCAGTTATACCTGCATCATAGCGTGTAACATAGAATAAAAGGGCATCCGCTGTAGGACGCATCAACCGAACAATAGGTTTCCTCGGTAGACGAAATTAATGTTATTATTGGACCAAATGTCTGGGGCCACGTCGTGGGAAGAAACGTTTCTCGACGAACCTTCTCTTCCTTCGACTCTCTGTTACCTTTTTCCCTCAGCCCTTCTTCTCCTCCTTAGCCGTTTCTTCCTCTTTCAAATGACATCGAGTCGACTCGTGACTCCTTCCTTTCAATTTAATACGAAGAAAGGTGTTTGAAACCCTATTTTGTCAGCCGAGAAATTATTGGTTTACGGACAAAGACAAACGTAGGATTCTGGAAATTACCGTGGAAATGTGTAATCATCGTGTCTGTAATTGTTTAACGAGGTCTGTTGTCGTTTTAAATGATATTGTCGTTTAAAATTATGAATATGACGATCGCGAAGTATAGTTTCAGAATGAATGACATCGTTTTCCAAAATTTGAAGAATTATTGCGAGAATGGCACTATCTTCCATAAAATGCAAATTAACTAGTACTTATGTAGTTAGTCACGTATCTCGGTATTTACTTTTTAGTGGAAGAGGCGAAGAGTCTACTTCATAGTCTCATTTGATTTGTGTCCTAAACATTTTTTATTTAATTTCTCAATGTTTCCATCAAGCTCATTCTGATTTAGACAATTTAATAAATATACTTATTGTTAGTCTTATTCCACAGCAAATATTTTGAATAAGAATTATTGGTATTCAGTTATTAAGTTAGTATATTAAATACCAAGACATAAATTTTATAGTATATATACAGTGTAGATACAATAAAAATTTATGCACACAAAATAATAATTATTGAGATTTATATTTTATTAATGCAAGTAACGCAGTATGTATCGTTAAAATCATTGTACGATTAAAAAACATTAGAAAATTGGCTTTTAGAACATACATAGAGTAACAAATAAAAAGAGAAACATTTTCAACTTCCATAATCTGCTCTTACGAATCAAATTCATTATTCTACCTAACTTGTACTATCGTCCTTCTAGAACCACGTATACGACGTATACAATTTCCATCGGACATTCAATTTCTCGAAATCGGAATCGTGTAAAAAATTAGAAAATTTCGAAGGAATCCGTGGATATTCCCTGACGTGCACGTGCAAACCGATCGACGATACGCGTGAAAGGTTCTGCTGCATTTCAAAGGTCCGCGTTGTGTGCACGCGGACGGGACAACAGTTCCACAGCGCGAAAAAGAGACAACAAGTAATGAAAGGCGACTGGGTGGAAGCGAGACGGAGCGAAAAAGTGAGAGAAAACGCGGCACGCAAACGCGGTAGATTGTATTCAGAGGCTCGACAGGAAGTAGGCGTTCGATGGAATTCGGCCAAGGTAGGAGAGCTCGACCAAAGGTGGAAGTCGCCCATTACGATTACGTCGTTTCGTTTGTAAAAACAAACGTTTGCCGCCGCTCGCGCTCTGCCCGACATCGTCGTCGTTCCAAGATAATTATCATTCGGCCATTATAGAACAAGTGAAAACTGGCTGGTGAAACGAGCGTCGAGCTGATCGGTAATGGGGCGAAAACTGTATTTTCGAACGAATTCTTTACCTTCGTTTTTCTTCTGTTACGGTCACTGGAGGTGGTGATTTAGCTTTAATCGCGTTGAGCTCTTCAATTACGATGCACGTTCTCGGGAAACTTTGTTGAGTCCGAAGAAACATTTGAAATTATAGAGCCGCGCGTTTAGAAGAACTTCGTTGCAAACGAAGCAAACTTCGTCGTTTTTGTGATTTAAGGGTGGAAGGAGATATCAGGCTACATTCCACGAGGAACGTGGTTTTTGCTGAAAATTGAATTTAAAATAATGGAACTTATTACGATAAAAGGGAGAATCGTAAAATACTTACAGTAGTAGAAAGATGGCAGAAAGTAAGAAAAATATAGCAATGATGAATCGAGCAACTTTCTGAGAAGAGCATCTATAACGATCTGACGAATGTGTGTTTTTTCTTCTGAAGTTTTTCTAGTCAAGTAATTGAATTAACATGAAATTCAAAGTGGGACATTCCTCCGGAAGAAAGTTGTATAATCGTCGATATTCGTTCTCGTCTGGTATGTGTGTGAAAAATTGAATTATTTAATTAGTTTCCTAATATATTTTAAAACACGTAATTGATCATGAAGTTGTTATTTTATTTATTTACATCATATGTGTCTCTTATAATATAAAATACTAAATAAAGTAAGATCTGTTCAAGTTTTCCAACAACTATAACTAGTATGTTTTCTAATATATAATAGTTGGCAGTGTAACTACGATTGCTATGTATTCCAAGTCTCTGCTCTTACTTTATCTTTTTTTCCTCGTATCAAGAACGAAAGGAATAGACATTCACTGACAAGGCCTCGTACGTTCATTTCTCGTAATCGCAGAATCATCCTGGTATCTGGTCCATTCTCTCTCGTGCAAGTATTTCATCATCGAACGTTTCTTAAGAAGCAACACGCTCGTCAATTTACTCGATCGTTCTATTCGTTCCGTGCTAGTCGTAACGCGTGAGGTCCGATAGTCTTTAAATCGGCAAGTATGATTGATCGCTCTCACGTTACGTCCATCCACTACGGCCCTTTTGCACGATCTCATTGTGTACCTTTCCTTTTTCGTAGCTCGTCATCCTGACGGCTCTTCCCCTATCGATTTTCTTAATAATTAACGGCTTGTCGCGCGCTCGCTCTCGTCGCACGTCTTCGTTTCGCCGACGATTTACACGCAGGTAAACACTAGTCGCCGTGACGTGGACAAGCTATGCCGATATGACGTGTAATTTGTCGGACTGTGTTGTTTAGGGTGCAAAATCGTGATTAAAATTGGAAGGAGGGATATTGGAATGAATTTTCTGCTTTGAATTAGACATGCGAATGAAACAAGAAATATTCGTGTTAATCCTTTGCACTCCTTCGTCGAGTCCCAATCGACATTCTTTCAGTCCCACCTTTTTTTTGAGAAACGTGCGAAAGAAAACCAGGGTTGCATCCTGGAAATTGTTTCAAGATATATCATACACTTAAAAATTACAAAATACAAATACAATAGTGTAAATAAAACTGGTAAATTGTCTTATTTTTTAATTATAGTAAATTTCAAATAAGACACTTATAAGCATCGGAAGGTGCTGGTAACGAAATTCGGAGTGCAAAGGGTTAATCAATCGGTTCCGATGGAGAACATTAACGTTACATTACATTACGATTTATTGTATGGCTTCCGACACACCGATTAATACGAGAATCGCAGACACACATATCCTATGTCTCTTGATTCCGATGATTTCCGATATTATAAACTTCAACGAAATTTGAAATAAGAATAAAAATTGAGCTTCAACGCACTTCCTGTTTCTTGGTAGTTTGTCTATAGTCTGTTACACGTGTGATTCGATGTTATGTATCACAAGCGATCGATGACTATTTTACTACATGACTGATGTATAAAATTCATACGATTTGTATCTTCATTCTGAAGTCTAAAATGATCTAACCTTAGTACAAAGTCGCATACTAAATATCATTTAATAAATCTACTTCATTGACAATTTTATTGATCGTTTTTCAAATCTTCCATAAGATTCAACCAACCGACACTTGTATGATATGACATCGCTAGACAAAGAAAGTGACGTTAATGACAAATTTCTCCGATAAGACAATAAAACAATTCACAAACAAGTACATAAAGAAAATAAATGATCAATACTATTAATAGGTCCGTCTTCAAAAATGATCAACGCCAATGAAAACGCCAAGTCTTTAAACATCCTAGGCGATCGTCTTATTCGACTGGCAGTTCCAGTAGCCGCGTAACCTCCCCTCTCGCTCCCTTCTCTCTTCACCATCTCACGCAACAACAATGTCCTGGAGGCTATCATAAATTGCAAACGATTTTCTCCCATTCCACGACCGCCTCTTCCATCGCATATCATTCCGCCTCTCGGCCTCCCTCCACTCAATCTTCACCTTATATCCTTTCTCCTCGTCGCACCTGCTTCCTCCTATCTATAATTCCCTCTTTCCACTCTCCCCATTCGTTTCACTCGTTCCGTAGACGGTAGAGAAGAAGCGATCAGGGTCCACGAGAGTATCAACCGCTGTGACTCGTGATGCCATTCCACGGGACATCGTTGTGTATATGCGTATATATATATGTATGGAACCGCGAAGCAGACGCGAAGCGTATCGCTGGAACACGGTCTCCGGAGCTCGCAGGCACGGCTTCGCGAGGCTCTATCTGCCATATCGCAATGTGACGGGTGTGTCGGCAGTATATCAGTCCGGACCCGCCAGCCAGTCATCGTTGACAACGAGATATTAATACAATGCACGAGAAGCTGCCGCTTATGCACGCGCGCGAGCGCCAAGCGTGTGCAACCACCTCGCACGCCGCCGCGCTGCTCTCTTTCTGAGAGAACTGGCTGGAAATTATGATAGTCGATAGAGCGTGATTAAACGGACTGGATGGAAGGGAAAGGATATCGGGTGGGCGGGAGGATGAGGCGGATACAGGAGATTGAAAATTGTCACATCTTTTTATCTAATCGGAATTTCAGTAACCGGTTTTTCCTAGAAATTTTTGTTGATGTAGATTCTGAAAATTTGATTTTTGAACCGCAAGCGAAAACCAATTCGGAAAGCTAGACTATACGTAACGCACTGTTTGCAGGTGTCATAAAGAATGATGGAACAGCCTATGCGACGTTCGAGACGCTGCATACTTCGAAACCGGATTTTGAGAGATAGCTATTCCAAATTCGAGAGGAATTAAATATCGTAGGAAGTTTACCGTGAAAATTGGTTAGAATAAAAATGTCATTGTGGTGTTTTGAAAGCAGGATTTTGT
The DNA here is from genome assembly GCF_910591885.1 of Bombus terrestris. Classification (NCBI taxonomy): domain Eukaryota; kingdom Metazoa; phylum Arthropoda; class Insecta; order Hymenoptera; family Apidae; genus Bombus; species Bombus terrestris. Next base: position 21,480,220 of record NC_063275.1, on the reverse strand, counting down.
TCTGTTAGAAGAGTCGCAATTGAAATGGCTTCTACAGTTTTGCGTTGAAATTTCACCTTGATAATTATAACGAAGTTTTTATGTGATTGAGAAGTTGGCTAGCTCAGGTATTTAATATTTGTTGGAAAATAATGTCGAATCAAAAATTCGACATCTGTCGAGTTTTCTAGCGTTACTTACTGTGACTTCGTGTAAATTTAAAGAAAAAGTAAATGTCTTAGATAGTCTTAAACGTCGAGCCGGTATCTGAATTTCAGCAAATCGTCCAAGTGTGACTAAATTATGCAATTTAAGAAAAGATAATGAAATTTTATGTGCACATTAATCCTGAAAATTGCAATAAATTCTTCCTCCTCGTAATTCAGGTTTTCCATTCGCGTTTTTAAATAGCGTCATTACTGGGGTGGAAAATTGTCATATGACGGGCAAATCGCGTCTAGACAGTTGTATATTAATAAACGCATAACTTTATACGCTTCAATAAAGTACATCTGGTTTGAGAACGCGTGGTAAAAGCGGGCAAACAGAGAGATAGACAGGATACACCGATAAGTAAATGACTTTATTGGAGAATAATGTTGTAAGCCAATTGCCGTAATTTGCTAAAATACTCGATGGTGCTGCAACGCGCGACAAACTGTGGTCGCGTGATGAACGATCGCGCAAATACCGGGCGGCAAACTATACAACGTGATATAGTAAAATCATCCAAAAATTTGGCACATAATACAGTACGTGGTACATAGTACTTTCTATCACCTGTTCTTACTTTCTTTTTCATAGAAATCCTTTTTAGATATGTACGTCCTTATATTTCCTCATTCGGAATTAGGAAGGAATGAAGATAATGAAGTGTTACAATTTGAAAAATGAATTGCACGTGTGAAAGTATATCTCATCTTAGTAATTTATGTGACATTTATTGTTAGTTGGATATGATGTTTTAGGATAAAAATGTGTGCAACAGAAGTTTTTACTATACTCATTTTCTTGCGTTCATTTTAGTCTATCGATATTAATTCTTTTTTTTAAATATCGTCGATAAAGGAATTAAAAAATAATAGTATAGTATCTATATATATATATGACACATATTTATACTTTTCTATATAATATGAAGAACTTTTGTATTTCTTGTGAGGTAAGAATACAATATGAATATTGGCGGTACCCAGATAACAGTACCTCGCAAAATAAAATTCTATAAATAACAAGTTCTACATACCTAAATGAAACTTGCAAAGGAAAAATGAAAGAATCTTTTTACTAAGGAAATATTGCTGTATGCAGAAATATGTATTCAAGAATCAGGGAAAGTGTAAGTTAAGCGAAACGCAACACTATGATTCTGTGTAAAATAATGCCCGAATTACCGTGGAAATAAATGAAAATTGAAATTGAATTTCAAACGAAACGAAGTCACTAGTACATGTAGTTGGATACTCATTCCCCGATCCGATCCGATGGTCACCCATTTTCCCGGTCACCCTGTACATGCAACGAGCGGAATACGCTCAATTCGAAAGTGATTGTGTTTCCTCGCGCGAGCCGCTGTAAATAGCGACCTTGGTTCTCCATGCTGCAAACTTCAAGGCTATTGCAATCGGGTTGCACGAGTGGGTGGCTGTAAACGACGTCGCGGGAAGGGAGATAAGGGTGCATTCACATCGTCTGCCAGAGACGCACGCGTCTCGCGTTATCTGTAATCTGCCGTATCTGCCTTTATCTCGGATCGGCTACGTTCAACGCCGTATTCGCGACACACTCTTCTCCTCTCCCAGAATACAATATATTTCTCATTAAATTTTATTGACCAATAATACACCGCGTTCTCCGACCATAAAATCGTATTGAAATTTTCAATTATTGCACAAATACGAAGTACGTATAAGATGAAAACGGCAATATCAAACTCGAAGTACAGAAAATTGAATACTTAGATTTATAAAAATTATTGTTTCAATATTGTTACGCTTTTATTTTATCGTATCGCGAGTTCGATTTTTATTGCGCTAAAATACTTTGTTACGCGGCTCTGTTTCTTTCTATCGTTATAAATCGCGCATAAAATAGTATAGCCGCGTGTGCAGAAGAAATGTTTCAGCCAGCGAATGGAAATATTCTGGTTCGTGGGTAGTGAAGAGCACGGTAATAATGATGAAATTTATACGAACGTAGAACGTTCAATGTTGATAAGTTTTACAGTTGTGCTCTGTTATCAGAAGCGCCGTTTGTCGTTTTACGATCTATATTTATTAAATGATCGTATGCGTACATTTTGCTATATGGTTGAAGACTACGGTTTATTCCGAGGCTGATATTGCACGCTAAGTTTGATGAAGTGGATGTTCATGGTTTCGATACGTAGGAAGGAGGAAGAAAATGAGGACTTTTGACACGTGTATTTGAATTTATCGCCAATTTCTGACCGTCCAATTGAGTTTTATGACAGATAAACTAAATTTGATATTTGAAATAGTATAAGGTACGAGAGGCGGTACTTTATTTGAGGATAAGTTTACGAAGGTAAAAATTTGTCGCTCTTTATTTTGCAAAGATCTATAAAATCTATAAACAGTGGTCGATATTTACTTACGCTACATTTCATCGATAACAGTCGGGGAATGAATTACAAACTATACATCGTTATTTATTTTATGATTATTGGTTTAAAAGTGTAAAACTTCTATACCATTCTTGACTGAATAGAAAATTTCTTAAATTCAAGTAAAGTATATAAACGAGAGAGAATATAAAAGTTATAATTTTGTGCTAAAAATGTTCTTAAAAATATGAAAAGTCACTTTTACACTACTTGACAGAGCAAAATCGAAACATAACAAAATTCATGATGCGCACAGGATTGATAAATTTATTAGACATATGCACTGTCAAATTTATTTATACTACGAAACTAAATACAAACATCATATACGTATCTATGTTCTCAACATATTATAGTTCATGAATAAAAATAAAATTCTACGAGTTTCTTAAGATCCTCTTACGTTCCGTTTTATTTTTCTAATCGTTTCAATTTATTATCTTCTTCGGTATTCGTAGACTCGAAGATACCTTCGTTTATGAATTATTCTAACTCGGGTCGATAGAGACAGAGAAAACGCGCTCTCCGCGTACGGAATAACTGCGGTTCAAACGCGCACGACCAGCGCACGATTGGCCGCGTTCATTTTTGTGGTCTCGACTCACGTCAATCAGTAGACGATCCACGCGAAACCGCACGCAATCTCCATCCGTGTAGGGCCAGCCAGCATCTGGCCAACGCACACAGTCGTAACACGTGTGTATAGAGATCCGCATAGGAAACGCAGAACGCACTGCGAACGTGTGTAGACGCTTTGGTGTGAAGTGAACGTGACGGTCGTTGTGTTTTTAATATTAATGAAGATGTATAAAATATTAGTATATACGTATGCTAAGGAAGAATGAGGAAAAAATGAAAATCCCATAGCTATGCGTGTACAGCGATGGACGAATGGAAATTTAAAAGATATTATTTTATTATAATTTTGTTATAATTTTTAGAAAACGAAATTCTATTTTATAAAGGTGATGAATAGTCGCAATATACAAAATATGTATTTGCCAGAATAAATGAAAAGTATTTAGCGTACAGTTACTAATACTGAAGTATATGTAAGTTCCAATTTTAACCCAATTTTAACCAAATTTTCTTTTGACCATCGTTAATATGAGAGAATTTTTAAAAAATATTTGTTTCACGTTATAATAATAGAAGTGGTTTTTAAAAAGTTTGTAAAAATTGATATAATGCGATATATGCATTTTTATCGTCTTTTATTTGTTGGTATTTTTATGGTAATTTTATAGCTGAACTTTTAAAATTTAATCTCTTTGCTTTTATTCGCAGTGCATGTTTTTCGTACAGGCATTGTCGGTTCGGAGGAATTTTTTGGAAACATTTGTTCAACATTTTCATAAAACCAGTTAATGTAGAAGTGAAAACTAACGATGTAGTCTGGGTAAAATTTTTATGCAATCCTTTATATACGTAGGAAAGTTTGAGCTACACGAGCTTCGTGTACAATATTCGATAGTAACATTATGTTAACTTTCCAGTCTCGAGCTGTATAATTAAAATTTCAAATTACGTCAATATCTTCCTCGCGTAGATGATACGTGACAGTTTAAATATGTACTTAACGATTTAGCTGTTTAAAATATTTCGGAATTTCCTGCTAATATCCTCGGGAACGCGAATATTATTTTTAATATATATCACAAATTTTCTGCGGCTAACGATAACCGATCTACGTTAGAATTGTCGCGCGGAGAAGTAAATTATAATTAATACAAAATATGAAAATAAAATATCATTTTTCGCAAAGAATAATAATATTTGTGGGGCCGTGGCAGGCCTAAATATGTATCTAGGTATTTGTAAATAGAGAATGCACTTAGTTTCAGCGATGTGTATATGGTAACGCAATGGCGTTTACGAAAGAGAATCGAAGTTTATGAAAAGCGACGCGGCGGGTACGCAGGTGCAGTCGACGAGGATTTGTTGTTCCAACACGGCGCGTGTTTTTCCTGTTCTGTACAATTGCGGAATTATTTAGTCTCGAGCGTAAAATGCACCACGCAGCGGCAGAAGTTGAGGGAACAGTCATACGTGAAAAGGGTCGCCCGTGGAGAACACTTGTTTCCTACTAGAGACATTCTCGTAACATGTAAATTGTTAAGTCGACTGTTGTTGACTGAGAATTATTATATTTTTGCTGTATTTTACCAGGAAATATTGCCATGGAAATGAACATTTTGTTTCGGTTTAACACTAAAACTACCAAGATGGGGGTTTAGTTTTTTCTTTTTCTTTTTTTGTATTTACTGGTCGTGAAAACATAAACGTTTCTGGCAAAATCAATATAGACATCAAAATATGATTATATATTCGTTAGTTTATCTTTAAGAGAATCTGTAAAATTTTTTAAAGGAATGTGTCAAGATATTCCACAGGGTAGATACGTAGTCACATCTTTTCCTAATGTTAAGGTGATCATTTTTCAATATTACCTGAAACACGATGAAATTTGTGATGTATGCATATATTAGCACATACAAGCTTAACTTCGTACACCTTTTCTTATTGCTTCTATTCAGGTAATTACAGTTTTCTTATATGTAGATTCTACCCTTTCCGTGTCGTACCGCCATTTCAAGGATTATGATAAACATGATGCATTTTGAAGACATGACTTCGTATTCTTCTATCTCTTCTGATATCTTGGGAATAATTTCATCAGGTACATCATCTTCACATTTGCATTGCCATCTTGAAGTTGCGCGTGAAATTATACGGTATAAATTATCATATAACACCTTTGAGTACTGCATTTTCCAAATAATCATACCGTTTGGTACCAATATCTACACACCTCCGATACCTTGGTATCATTCACACGAAACAAGAAAAAGAGAGAAAGGAAAGTACTATCCACGTTTATATAACAATCTTGTCAATGGTTACCTCTTTGCTGCTGTCTTTTCTTCGAATCAATTCCCATAACAATTCCCAGTACATGAAATTTCTCCAACGTGCTCTGTAATTTCTCCGATTCCCAGTAATCTCAGTGACACCGTAGCGATAACCATTACTGCCGCTATCTTTGTCGGTACATACTTGAATCTCGATACGAATATGTGTACTCGTCGATCACATCCTGCGCTCGCAGCTGCCGATTTCGCGCGGGAACACGAACTCGAGTATCGCGAGTCGAGAAGAGGATACTTTCGGTAACTCGAGGCGGGAATTCGTCGTGCAACGACACCGGAAACGTGGCACAGGAAATCGATGATACGTACACTTATTGGAAGAGATATATTTACATAGCGAGATTGCAAATTGAAATTCTAATCTCTTGCTTCGCAATATTTTTCATTGGTATTTTAATCGTGGAATTGAATCTTTTTTAGATTCTGAGAAACTTTGGTTTTTTATTAATAGTTACATTATCGATAGACTCGTTTCTTTTTCTTTTTTTTTTTTTTAAGATAATTTTGTAAGGAAGATATATTTATTGTACTAAAAATTGGGATCAATTTTATCGAAAATAGATACGCTTATCGATTGTTCAACTAGCAAGTTACAAAAGTACGAAACGTGAAAAGCGAGCGACATTAGATTTTCGTTGTTGCTACGTCGTATGTGGTACAAAATACGGATAAACTTTACATAATTGTAATTATGTGATTTCCAGTTTGAAGAATTCTCAAGTCAGAGTTCGAGCTAAATTCCACTGCAAACGAGATCTACCTTCGCTGAATTAGAATTATATCTAATCTGTATCATGAGTGTGATTCGATATTATAAGACAAGGGGTTAATCAGCGATACCTATTATATGTCATTATCTATTATACAAGAGTTTAAATCTCAAACTGCAAAAGTTATTTGTGAATCGATCAAGTTGCAAAACTCGCCAATATCAAATTTGTGTTGAAATTTTTCAAATCTACTTGACATGTCTATTCTATGCTACATATAATTTGTTTGAATGTAGTAGACGCTACGAAGGAAGAAACAATTCTGAATTGACATCTTACGATCCTAATCGAGGTCTCGAGCTTCCTCTCTCCTCTTACATTTTTCAAATTACCGATTCGACTCGCGAAATACGTATATAAACTGCAACACCTGTCCAATTTTAAGACAACGTTGTACGTCTTTCACTAACTACATTGGACATAATCTATATCCAAGACATATCGTCGAACGGAAGTCGATGCGCATGGAAATGACAAACTCATTAACGACGTAGTAACGTAATCACAAGTTTGACCGGCAATTATCGTTCGTTTCGACCATGCAACCGACGAATATCGGTATTTGAGCGGTTTATAATGGTCTGGCTGACGTGTTCGAATCGTAAATCGTGGCCAGAGCATTGAGCAAGGCGGCAACTAATCGAGTAGCCCATGTATACTCTCCCTTCCTTCGTAGAACGGCCAACGTCCGATATTCCATTCCGTTTCGTTTCATTGCGGTTTCCTTCTATCAATTATTTCGAATCTGAGATCGTGCCTATAAATCCACCGAATGAGGATACGCCAGGTTATTATCCTATTCCGTTCTCTATCGGTCGCTGAGCGGCGCTAATTTTATTTGGTTGAGAAATTGAAACAAAGGCATCAACCCCTTTGATAAAGACGATTTATCTTTGACGATGGTCAATTATTAATTATATCTAAATAATTTCGATAGCTTTCGTTTGTTAGATTGCAATTAGGTGTCTTGGTTAGCGATTCCGTGCGAAATTATTTAGAGGACAGTGCAATGTTTGTATTGTGGTTGCGATTGATGCTCTTCTTGCAGAAATATATACATATAGTATATTTAGAAATTTGCATTGCACTAATTAATAGGTCGAGGCTGATGAAAAGGATCCAATGGCTGTTAGATGATTCACATGGTGGATTTGAGCCTTCTTTGTTTGTTAAATGACTTTTGGGAATATCATAATTGATCCTTAACTATTTTCTATTTCCTATTTTCTATTTTCTATGTCCTTAAATACCAAAAATCACAAAGGTTAATTTCTATTTTATTATTAAAAATGTCCAACTTTAAAACGCGATCGAATCTTCCACCACATCCTCGATTATCAAAGACGTTAAAAATGAACTTGTATTTTATTCATCAAAAATAGTTCATTTTAGTAGCCAATAAAAAGGTAAAAATTTGCGATATTTTTGTATTAATGATAAGTAAGTTGTAACAACAACCAGTTTGAAATATTTCAATTATAAAATAGTAAAGACACTTTATCAAACGTATAAGCACATAATAGCTTTAACGATGAATTTTTATTGTTCATTGTCGTCGATTCTGACTCACAGTCGGTATTGTTGCCTTCGACCATAGTCGCGACGCAGCTGGATAGACGCTGTGGCGTCAGCGACGAGCTCGAGGTCGTTCGCACTCGCGAGCTAGAGCGAGCAACCGCAGACTTTGCGTACTCCAATTATAATGGAATTAAGGTCGCGCGATGTGTCGTAATTATTCGTCTGAATAGCGTGCAACAGGATTTCGTTGCGGTCGTAACGAGCGATCGACTTGTGCAACTGGTATTAGTTTACTCTCGTCAAGAAGAGAATTTTATTTCTATTAGCCAGGCAACGTACTCAAACGAAATACATTGCAAATTAACGATAGCCGAACTTCAAGTACGAAACTTTTTCTAATAATTTTCTTCAATTTTTTCCAGGAATTTTTAACGAAAATGTTATCTCAGAAGTTTCGTTTCTCGCGAGTGCTATCTATGTCTTCATAGTGTACGAAAATGACAAGTTTTTAATAGAAGCTAAAACTGCATTAAAATATTAGCGTAATACTACACTGCTAAATTTTATCATTTAATAAATCAAAGAATAACAATTTCACACCTAATGATGTCATCATCTACGAGGCACTTTGGGTGTCTTCGCTGTTAATTTAATTGCTTTAATTACGTTAAATTATTAAATACGAAATAATGTATAAAAGTTGCACGAATGTAACGTTATTGAGAAGCATAAACAAAATGATTTGAAACGATGATGTTGTTTTATCAAGGTATAAGAATCGAAAATTTGGAAGTATTAAAATAATAGATGTAACTATTTTGCACACTTTGCAATACGATCAGCTATACAAATTAAAAAAAGAGAAGGAAATTATAAAGGAAAATTTCCAAAATTTAGATAGAAACTGTTTAAATTTTATATAAAGTCCAGATGGAAGAAGAAATGCTAATGAGAATTACACAGTAGAATGCAATAATATAAATTGACTGAAGAAATATCCAATTAGAATTTTGGATTAACGCAATCATCGTGACCAATCTTGCTTTTGTTTCAAACAACGAAAAATCTTGTAATGACCTAAAAGCAACTATGATATAAAATTTAGACAATACAAATCTCGTATTTCAGCATAAAGCTTTCTAATGTTATAAAAATGAAAAAATGATTTCAGAGGTGTATAGGATTAATATTCCCATTTTCGAAAAGAAAGGACATAATCGATGTCCCGTTACAAATCGTTTCAACAAAAAATGGTCCTTCTGGGAAGATAAACCGATTCTATTCGGATGCAGCTCGAAGCTCTTGTCTAATTTCTTCATGGCACCGATGATACGTCCACTGCTATAATAATAAATTCCTCCTTTGTCTCCACCTTCTCGAGCTCTTTTCCTCTCTCCTTGTAGTACGATCCTCTTTGTCCGTGTTGCCTCTTTGTTCTTGCGGGACAATATAAGTCCGAGCACAATAAATTTGCTTCGCCTCGCCTCGCCTCGTCTTGCCTCGTCTCGCGCGAGTCTTTTCTGTAAGATCCGCTCGCGAGTGCCAGAGGTACAGCTAATAAGGCGGGTTTTTATTAAGCGACCGCCGGAAAAGCGCGCCGTTCCTAATAACATTGGCGAAGATACTAATACACCTTTACACTAATACACCTTTACGTTGTTTTGTGATACGTGCAATTAATCCGACGAATAACTCGGTGAATAACTGGTACCAATCTGCTTATGAATATTTAATCGTGTCAAGGTAATCGCATGGTACTATAATAATATATTCGCCTTAATTTTAACGTCTTGATCCACTTGTTTTTGCTTTCTTGCGTTTTTGTTTGAAGCTCGTAAATAAGGATAATACGTATGAGGATATAAATAAGCTTCAGACGTTATAAGGAGAAAATAAGTTTAGACAATATAAGTAGAGGTTTCAGGAGAAAAATAACGCTTATAGCAGAAATAGAAATTAGATCCTGCAATTTAGCGAGAATTATATTTTAAGTCTTACATGTACACATGAAGGTTTTCGTAATAAAAATCACAAAATTCCCTAGATTGATACGGGTTTTACGTGTCACTTCCTGTACTTGTCTCATTTATGGACAAAAATGTTCTTGTATTATTTTTTCCATCGAGTTACTCAATTGTTAGCAATGTAAGGTATATTATTAAATATACCGAATTTAGAATATTATGTAAAGTAGTATGGAAATCTTTTATATTTTCGAGAACATCCCAGAAATATATCTATGAGGTTCAATAAGGGATTTAGGAAGCTTTCGTTGAGAGAGGAAAGTCTTTTGAAAAATTATTTGTTCTTTTTTCTTCATTATTTTCTAGAGTAAAACTGCTCGGTAATATATCATAAAAAATTTGACTCATGTTGACGAAACATCCTATACGTGCACATGTTTTCTCTTTTCCTGTCTGGCTGCTGTCAACCGCGCGGCCTCCTGATAACAGTTATCACTGTTAGCGCAACGTAGACGAAGATAAAGAGTCTGTTTGGTACAATCGGTGAGTACCACCTTTCCACGCAATCCTCGTATCATAGAAAATACCATATACCAAATTCACTGTAACGCAAGCTATTATACAGGTGGTCTGACCATTAATAACACAATCCACTTTTATATTAAACGCACTGACTATTGTCTACTTGATATTATACATACCTATATAGATATAATCAGAATTTTTCGAAAAAAATAGCACATAATAGTTATTTAATTCAGGAAATTCGAGGATTTTAATTGAGAATTAAAGATTCAAAAACTCAATTCAGAATTATAGGATTTCGAGAAAAATGAGAATTACGTCTGACATTAGCTTTTTACTTTTAGATTGAAAAAGATCGCGTATCAACTTAGTTAATGACTTAACGTTTAATTAATATGTATACTATAATGGAAATTATGTTACTTACTTATCGCATTGAATAAATTTCGATATCAAATCTGAAAATAAATTTAAACACTATGCACTCTTGCTACGTTAGAATCTTCTGCATCATATAGGGCCATAATTAAAGAAAGAAAATTAATATATCAAAACTTTCACTTATTCCTCTAAAAGATTTTAGTATGGATCAGCTAAATTATCAATCCATTATATTTGAGTGACGAGTTTAAGTTGCACGAAAATTCAATGTGTTCCAACATTTCTATTTTTATCTCCGCCGGTCTTTTTCCTTTTCATTTTTGTATTTAGAACGGTCCTTGCACGATGGCACACGGAAAGCGTCATCGAATTTATTAGCAACCAGTCACGTGCGGCGAATGCGTCTATTTATCATACGACGTTATCAGCGCAGCTGCTGCGCCCTGCTATCATCAGAATACCCAAACGCGCGGCACTCGTAGACTTTTTGGGCGTGACCTCCTGAATTCCATGAATTTCATTGCGACGAACTTCGTACTTGCCGCCCGATAAATGCGTATCTGCGTCACCTCGCTCGTAAAACTTTTCACTCTCACTTTCGACCTTTTGCTTAATTATCACGATACTGATCCTCGTTACCATTTTATGACGCACTTCATCGTCGTCAACGATGCGACCGTACACACGAATTTTCTACGGAGAAAATATGCTGACGTTCCAAGCCCTTTCAAAGAAAATTGCTCATTTATGACAATATTTCTGGCTATGTCGAAGCGATGTGAATGGAACGCTTAATATCGTGATAAACAAATTACTTTTTTATTTTAATAATATATCGCGTGGTCGCGCTGTTGTAAGAAATTACAGTAATAATAAGCATAATAAATTCAGTATATTTTACTTAAAATTGCAGAGGGATCGTTCTTGGTTGGTTTTCGTTTGGACTGTGAATTTTCAGCAACGCATAATCCTCGTGTATCTTCTTTCTATAACCGATATTTCTATGATTGAAACAATTATCTCAATTATCTCCAATTGTCTCCAAATAAAATTGTAAGCGTACACGATAACCTAGCGACAGAAACCTTTGAAATCGATGCAAATGTCTTATAATTCGTTTCGTTATTAAAATAAAGCTTCTCAACAGAATCATTAACATAGCCACCAACATCGGCTCAAAGACTCGCCTTGTGCCCTCAAGCGCAAGTGTCCAACTTATTACCTTGCAATCTGCTTTTTGAACGAAATGAAGTTCGTGAAACGAATCATTAATATAACTACCAAAACCAGTTCAAGAGCCATCCCTTGCCCCCAGACACAAACATTCACGGAACGTATCCTAATAAAAGAAGCTTCTTCGCATTTAGTAAAACGTGTCTCAAAAAATGCGTACATACGTCAAAACGTCGAACAGCCGCTCACTTGCTTATTGGAGAACTGGTCTTGGAACAACGAACGCATTCCGAGGTAGGCTTTTTATTTTCCAATCGAATCTCATCTTCCTTTACTTTTCTTCGACCCGGCGCAAACGCATCCTCTCGACTTGTTTATCCGTTTCTCGCGGCGTGTTTCTCGTCTCGTTTCGCGAAAACCGGTACGGATTTACGAATGGCCGAACGAGGCTGGCGTGCAATTGCTAACCGTCGTGCCAGAGCACCGATGATCGTCCGCCACGAATAATAATCGGAAATCGACGGTAACCAAGCCAGACGATCGTGGTATATTCTGACACGGGGTCGTATCGTGTCGGTGGTGGGTATTACGACTGATTGTGAGCACAATGCCGGTAATATCTCGTGATTTAGTGGCGGGTGCGGCTAGATAGCCAACACCGACGTGTTCCATTACCCGCGAGCTTCGAGCCCTCCTTGCTCCGACACCTCTTTCTTTTCCATCTGCTCTTTCTTTTCCTCTTTCACGTTTCTTCCAGGAGGATACGGCATCGCGAGATACACGTCATAAAACGAAAATGTCCAGCGACAGTGTCCCGTAAATATGCGATTCAACGCATCGTGGATTCATTGGGAATCGTGCACCCTGCCCTTTGCCATTGTCGACCTTGACGATCCGCCGATACATTCTCAAGCTTACGACTCGATGAAATTCCTCGCCGTGCGTGTTTTCCGTGGAATCTTCTTAAATAGACGAAGGATGATTGATTCTCAATAAAAGGCTGCTAGGAGAAATGGTCCGTGAAAATGGTAATTTTTTGGCTGATAGAGTTGCGGAATAATGTGAGTTGGAAGGGCAGGTTGTTACATTAGATAGGATCTAGGTGTACGTAGTTTGTCTAGGACCTCGGATCTGAAGTCTTATCTTGAAAGATTCTGGATAATCAAATAACGTATATGTAATAAAAAAGTAATCATGTACTTATGGCACAGATGGGATTTTCTACTGGGATTTTTTTTATTAACAACGGAAGTAAGATTTGAAAGTCTCCTATTGGATTTTGTTAGTTATTTGAATCTTTTTATCGTACTTTGACAGGCAAAGAATCTCTTAATCCTCTCCTAATAAAGTTATTATATTTTATAATGTAATTTCTATATAAAGATGCCTACTATCAATAACTTTCATTATTATTATATTCGAGCTTCAATTCTAGGTATTGATCTGACAAAAGAAATTTAGTACATGGTGAACATGTAATATTACTGTTGAATTACATATCGTATCATATATTTTTCAAATCTTATTTAAAATCTTTATGCTTTTAATTCATTCACCTCTGAACTATTTTTATAATCTCGTCTTCCTTTTATCTTCCAATAGTATTATGTAAAATCGACAAATATATTAATTCCAATAGAAAAGAAATGTTTGATCTCTATTTACAATAGAATTTCATTTATCCGAAGCCATCAGGGAATAAACAATTCATACAACTGTAGTTCATATAATGGGAGTTAACCAATTGTATCCCCTACCTGTGATTTCTCGTTCAAATAATAGAAGTCGAGACGAATAATTGGAGTTCAGATGAATGGATTCAATGTATAGAAGTTTAGTTAATTCAGCACTAATTTACCCATTTTAATAAATGGAGTAGGTTTCCGCAGGAAAACAAAATCTTCATTTTACAATATAGAACTACATTTATAAATCATCCAACAAATTCATTTCTGCAAATTGAAAGAAATCTAAATTTTCTAAAAATCTCTTGATTTTATTCTGAATATTTAAGCAATGTTTGATTAATTTTTCTCATGTTTATTTCTACTAATCTCGATACAGTTGATCGGTTTGGCTTGTATTTTAAAACTTTCACTTTCTTAAATTACTCTATGTTTGTTCGAAATTTCTTCGCAGATAGAAACATTAAACAGATGGAAGCACCAAAATAAAATAAGGCAACGAAAATTCGCGAAGTTGTTGCCACAGATTTATCAGCGGATTCGCGTTGTCTGCGAGTTTATCAAGATCCGACTACTCTCTCTTTCCTCGGTGTTTTTATCGCGTCGGCCAGGTGCTCTTGGGCCGTGCGTGGGTGTTGACGGAATTTTCGGTAGCACGTGCACGCGTGCAGTCTGCCGCGTGCACGCGGAGTAGCTACCGTATGCGACATAAATAACTTTCGATAAGCCCCGCAGGACAGGCTTTCGCTACCAATCTTGCCCGTGTTCTACAGAAACGCGCAGGTATTGGCGAAATATTTCCTCGATGCCGGACATCTGTCCACCTTCGTGTGAAAAACTGACTTTAGAAAATGCTACGTACATATGTAACAAGAAAAATTACACAATATAGAAATTGAGAAAATTAGATGAAGTTTTGTATGCAAGTAGAATAATTCATCCGTGAAATAAATTTATTGTTTGTCATTGTCATAATAGGTCAAAAAATCAGAAAAATATTCTTCTATATCATCTGCTTAATAACAAGTTGACAAGAAAAACTCATGGTTAAAGCTAATATTCCAATATACACTGCTTGTACTAATCGTATAAAAGTTGTTGTATCCATTCGTGGCCTGCTTCGAACGAGAATCGAGCAATCAAAGCGTTTTCATTCCGATTCCACGGCCGCAACAGCGACTTTACTTTCGTGCTTCACGTTGCATCAACCCGTTGTTCCGCCTACGCGGCAGAGTAATTTGCACGTACGCTGGCTGCTCGCCGATACGACCACTGAATACAAGCGATGCCCTATTTGCAAATGTCAAATTGTCCATACGCATTACCGCCCCGTCTACGCTACGTGCCGAAGTGTCTCCGCGAGGTAGCCAGCGCGCGAGCTTCTTTGCATGTAATTATCGGTCGAACATCGAATTCTCTGGCTGACTCGAACGAAAACGTCTCCTCTACGCGTAGTTACGTAACCATTGAAACGGAATCGCTCGCCTGGGTGGCAAAGGGGAATACACGCTCTCGCATAATGTGTACAACGTTGCTACTTTGCTTGGACATCGAAACTTGTAGAGAGAATTGTTAGGCAATGGAATATTGGAATACGGAGCGAATTTTTAGAAATTGGACATCGAAATTCGATTAGGATTTGAGTAGCGATTTACGAAGAGACAATGGATAGTCTTTTGAAGTAACTTTCTGAGGAGTCATAGGAAGAATTTTTTAAGTTTGTCAACGAAGTAAATCAATTTTCATTCTTCAACTCTTTATCGTAGAAATCTTCCTTTATTTACGAATAAAATTTTTTATTAGAAAAAATAACTAGTGATGAAGTGTGATATATTTATTATAATCTTAATTGTGAATTGTGGAGATGTAAAATAAGCAAAATTATTAAGCAAGAATATTTAAGATAATCGTATAACTGTGCCTGTATATGTCGCGATTGTGGACGTCAAATGATTGATTCAAGTGTCCATAGAAGAACCTTGTATTATATTACATTTAATTTTACTGTGTTATGCAGAAAAGTTGTTTTAACTCAACTCGCACTTTTGTTCCGTTATCCTGAATCTTATATGGAATCTTAAGAAAAGCGAAGATTTATTATAAACTTGAAATAACAAAACATTAAGCGTATACCACTTTCTAATAGGTTACTGTCCTATAACAATATCAAAGAAACTTTATCTGTCATTTGGTTCGAAATTATTTCATGATCAAACGATAAATAAAATTTAAATATCACTGTGAAAGGCACAGAATCAATTTACACGTCAAGGTATACCATCAACAATCTCTTCATGAGAATTTATTAACACTTGAGTCAAAAACGACAAGAGATCCGTGACAGGGTTAACAGAAGATTCAACGTTCACTCCTAACCAGCCATACCACGTTACAAGCTTCATTAATACCACGAACAAACACCCACATCCGGCTAGCGCTAAGAAATCTTGAACAAGACACGACGTTGACGTAGATAAGAAGAATACCACGTCGAAATCGTGTCGCTGCAGGGAAAGTCAATCTCTGGTTTATTCTTAATCGGGACAAGGGTTGCGTTTATTCATGTAGTTTCTAACACGTCGTTAATGATGACATATTAATGGCTCGTTAATGCCACAGCGTATCGATTTTCGTTTCGTATGGTTGTTTCGTAAATGTCAGTTATCGTGCGCATTCCAACGCTTTCTTGTTTCTTAACGAGAGGCTCATTAACATAGCGAACGTATACGAAGAGGGATAACTCGTTTCACGATTTTAAACGTTGTAAACGTCACGTCCACGTACTGCTGATCGTGCATGTAGTTTGTTTTGATATTGGCCATCAGGAGTTTGATAATTTCGTCGAATAATGAGCTGAACCAGCTGACCAGGTAACGAGTGGTTCGTTAACGATGAAATGTTAATCACTCATTACCCGATCCGCTGATCGCTTGCTAAGCCTTTCGGTACATTGTACGCGTTGCTTTCTCTGCGTTGTTGATGCTAAATTGAACGTTTAGTCGTTTTGGTTGACATTTTATTGATAATTTCGCGCTACCGCTCGTTGTATCCTCTCTAGTGTTAATTAAATTCGTCGTAGGTGGTTGAAAATCTTCAAAAGTTTACAGAGAATTGAAATTATTCTAGAAAGTGTATCTTTTTGGGTTGAATATTGGAATTAGCGAAGTGGTCAAAATGGTCCAATTCGTTATTTTTGATAGAAATTTGGAAAATTTTCAGCCGTGTATTTCTGAGAATCTGTGTGATCTTTTATAAAATATAAACGAGTATTTTTCTTTTTATAATATATATTTTTCCGTATTCTCTACATCTTCATTTCTTTCGAACAAATTTTATACATGTTACGGTATTAAATAATGCGATTAAGATTGTTATTAATGTTTTATCATACTTTACGTAACGCCATGTTTATATAATATCATGATTTAATTTGTAACATTACAATACATTCACGTTCGTGTTCAAATTCTTCACGATATGGGTTGTGGTTGCGGAGATGGATACGAGTATGCACAAACGGCTATATTTCTATCCGGATATGCGTTTCGAATATCATAGGGCTTTTTTATTGTGTAACAAGGTGTAAATATGAAAATTCGAGAATTGCAATGGAGTTAAAGTACAGCTTATCTTAATGTATAAATATGAGTTGAAAAAGGACATTTTCTAGCCTTATCGGCATACGCCTACGAGCTGGTTATGAAGAAAATATATACAGCCATTTCCATATTACAATTTGTACATGGATGTCAATTGCATACGAAGTATGCAATGTTTGTAAGACAATTCGACATAAATTGAAAATCTTCTTATACTGAAATGTCAAATTTGCATTGAAAAGAAACAAACGAATATTCAACATTTTGCTTATAAGATATCATTGTAAATCATGTACTCATTTGAGGTCAAAAGAGACATTAATTGTATGAGTGACACGGGAGCTGAGCTGTTCCATTTCTTTGAAGTTAAGACATCCATACTTAATTAGATGAGGTTGCTGAAAATTTGTACACAAGCAAAGTCCTTTGCTCGTAAAGATCTTTCTTTCAGCTTAAAAGCTTTGATGAGAATCGATAGTGTATACGTATCAGTCATTAGATACACGGTTATTGACACCTATGATGGATACGTTAATTACGAACATGTATATTTTCTTTATTTCTGAGAAACTAAACACTAGCCACGCATTCTGATGCAAAAAATACGAAAATTTCAGGAAAATACCGTTCTGTTTGTTTTTCAAATGGCTCATAAATATCAATAAATATCGCAAACAAAGGCTGTATGCAATTTATTCTTAGCAATAATAATCTCCTTGTAATAAACTATCAGAATGATTAACGTACGTATACTAGTAAACACGACCCAATAAAGAACAAATTAAGAACCACACAATTCCGTGATAAATTCATTCCCATAGAAACCCGTACGAAAGACAGAATGTCCACTCGACACAGGCCCGACATGCGCTAATTGACCATATTATGGAAAACAGCCGCGGGTCAAGTAGCCGCGTGACCCCTGATGTCATCGCCGCGAGTTGCATCGAGACCGACACACGCGAGGTTCAGGAAAGTAGTCTTTGTTGAGGCTCAACTCTCGAACCCTTGCATCACGTTTGTTTACACGAAGAAAAGCTTAGCCAACCGCGCGAGAAGTGACGCATAGACGACCATAAAGTTGAATTTAACACGCCATGAATGCAGGAGGTCTAGCGAGAGTAGAGGCTAGGCGACGCGTGTGTTGTCAATTGTGGCGCGAGAAAAACCTACTCAACGTACCACACGTAGCCGCTGGAAAAGTTTCTACGAGCGATAGATCAAGTCAGGCAGCGGCTCGGTTTCGCCGTGACAATTTATTCGATGGTTTCGTGGAAACGCTAACGATTCACGATCGCAGCACGAGATTCGTATCTCGTGGAACCGGTAAGCGAAACGAGTGAAAGAAACGGAGCATTAC
Organism: Bombus terrestris; assembly: GCF_910591885.1. Taxonomy (NCBI): domain Eukaryota; kingdom Metazoa; phylum Arthropoda; class Insecta; order Hymenoptera; family Apidae; genus Bombus; species Bombus terrestris. The sequence goes on along the minus strand of NC_063275.1, from coordinate 21,461,710 downwards.
GCGATGGTTCTTGAATTTCCCACTCGAGGCAAGATCCTGGGGTTGTAGAAACGAGAATGGCGCCGGGGCGCCGATGCCTCTGTGTAGATCACACAGAGGTTCGAGCTAGGCCAGCAATTTATCATCGTTGACGCGCGCTGGACGGACTCGTCGGGCCCGTTCAAGACTGGCTTTTGATGTCGACAGACAGTCGCGACGCTGCCGAACTGCTCGTGCCTCTAGATAGCTGCTCGTACAAGCAACCGTTCTGATAAGAATGTTTGCAGAAAAGCTGACCGACTATCGTCGCTCGTGATTTATTACGATTACGCCTAGCTAGTTGTGCACGAACCAGCCTACCATATAGCTTAGGTCAGAAGTTGCTATCTGCTCTCTGTTGACGAACTATTCGACCATCAACGTCGTGAAGTCTTCGACGTCATGCGATGTAACATTGACGCGAGAAGCTTGAAACTCTGCCTGAACGGGTCTTGCGATCCTCTTGAGCCCTCTCTCACTTTTCTCTGTTCTTCTCTAACTACTTTTCTCAATATGCTTCTCTCGGTTAGTCGTCATCGTTTTCTTGCTGGTAGGGGGCTGTGTGTAGCGGGCAGCGTCGAGTATCATTCATCACTCGACACTTTTTGGTATAGCTGACAAGTTCTCAGAATATTGGCGCAATTATATTAAACATAAATCAGTTATAACAAGCCTACGTGGCTGCAATGAGCAGCGTACTATTGATGTGCACTGAGACTTACTTCAACGTTATATCGTTGTACCTTCTTCTGATTGCTTTTTGAGTTTCGTTTATTTCTACTTGGTCGTTTCAATGTCGTTTTCATTTTTTTCGAATATGTGTCGCCAGTTTCTGAAGTGTTTGTAGATATGCTTCATGCGGGTTGATAGACCTAACTATGAGTACGTAGATTGCTGCGTGAAGAGACCTTGGTAATAGTGCATTGCATGCTGCGATTAATAAGTGCGACAAGTGTAAGTAAATACTTACATGTTGTATAAAACATGTTCCAAGTATGAATATGTGTTTTTCAGTTATTTAGAGATTTAGGAATTGATACTATTATTGAAATTTCACGAGTTTCTGAACTAATAAATTCCTTTGCACAATAATAACAAAGTGGATAACAAAACAAGTTCTAGAAATATATTTTAGTAATTACATGTCAGAAGATTATCCTAGTAATTGATCTTATCTTCGTCAATTCAACTTGTTGGAGAATAGACATTAGTAATTTGCTTGTGACTTGAAAAATTATAAAACTGTGAAGAAAACAGAAGTCTACAATCTATAACTTGTATATACTCATTGTATATGTTCCTAGAAAAAAGTGAGAATTATTAAAGTAATTCAGAGGGATTAAAATTATCATCAAATTAAGAAAGTTGATGATACTGAATAGTTAGCTTATAAAGTTTTCCATGTTTGCTTCTGTATTCTTTAAACCTCTTGAACATCATAGACGATATTAATAATATTAATAATTAATACATTATTACGTTAGAAGACACTGATAATAATTCTCGTACTTTTTCTCAAACTATTAAATATTACTATAATATTATACACAATTTAAATTAATTTATCCATTTTCCTAGTATACAGTGGTTCCTGTATACTTTCCCTTACGCATTCTCTAGACCTCTGCTATCATAGCCGCTTATCGTAACATTTACCTACCTAATCCTCCAACTTTCATCGCTAAATTCTCGAACTTTCTCACTCGTATCCCCCAATCTCAAACTTGCTAACACTACAACCAACTTACCAGCCAATTTCTCTGGGCAATCTGCCATAGTCACTTTCTACCACACACCTCGTCATTGTCCTTCTATATCGAACCAAGTGGGCAGTATCCCATTCAAGCCTTACGGCACGATTCGTCCCCGATCACAGCCGCGACACGATACCCACGACCATCCGTTTCCAGGCAAATAACAAATTGTACGGCGGGGAAAAGCGGCGACCAGGTTTCGGAGAGTCTATTTCGTGTCCCAGTAAGGCCAGGTCGATTAGTGGCGGCGATAAGACGAGCCCCTTATTAGGAGAAACTCGTAGAGACGTTCTCGCTGAGCTGTTCTCATCCCCCTGACTCCACTTTGGTTCTCTTCTCTTCGTCCTCCGTTCTTGGACAAAACTTTTGTGTTCTTCCTCCCTTCGCTCTGTCTCTGTGTTCGTCTTGTTTCGATCGTTTCTCTTCCTCCTACGAGCGCTAAGACCGAATGAAAATGTATGAGAGCGATATCTATGGAACGGAGAAGAGGGCCAGAAGGGAAGCAGATGAGATACGATCCTGTTCTCCCTTTCTCTCCACCTTCTCGCGGTGCATCACGCGTATAATGCACACGTGTAGCAACTGCAGATGGCCGGGAACCAGTAGGAAAAAGGGAGAAGGGAGCACAGCGAAATAGGCAGGAAGAGGATGGAGCGGAGAGGAAAAGATCGCGAGGGAGGGAGACAGTTTTGTTTTCAACAGACTGTATGTACGGAGTACCGTGTACGTGTGTCCGAGGCTGAGGAAGCTACCTACGCCCTGAACCGAGCACGGCGCCGCGTCGTTTCTGCACCTGACCAGCTAACCGACGATAAATTTCTGCGCAAGAAAGAGCGCTGCCTTTAAAGGGCGCTGTCCAACCCTCATCGCACCACTACAATGTTGCTCACTGAAGATAGTTAGTCTTGTTGCATTATGATCGAAGGTGGCGATGGGACAAGGAACGATTTGTTCTCGGGAACAGAGATTAATTCTTTGGTGATTTAGTTTTGGATTGTCAATAGTTTGACAAATGATGACGGTTTGAAGATTTTGATTTATTTTTAGGATTTTTATGAGAACCTATGTGATTCCTATAAGGCTAGATATTTACAGAGAGTCGGCTGATAAATTCGAAGAAATAAATTTAGGGAGTGTCAAAAATTTTAAGTACTCTAGCGACTAAAGAGAAGCAGTGATAGAATATATGGTAATTTAAGCAGTAAGTACTTTAAGTCGTAAGTGGAGGATATGTAGGTCAGGATAACACAAGGATCACGAAATAAGAATAGCTGTAATTACGAGCCGAGTAAGTCAACGTCGTACTATACAGACAACGGAAATGTTCAAAATACATTATGGAACGAAACAAAGAAAAGGCAGGAGACGGGACGGTGCGTTTTGCCAGCTGCCTGCTAGTGGATTCATCACTAAAGACTTCCTAACAGCTCCATATCTTAAACGTTAAGATAGTGAAGAGCCTACCTACATTAAGAGATATATTCGTATGAAAGAGATCATTAGTCAAAAAAACCTTCAAAAATTTTGTATTTAATGTACGTACCTTTAATTACGAACATGCAAGAATGACTTTACATGGTCACGTATAAATTAAAACTAATAATTATTATAAAATGGCTACGTATTTAAACATATTTTTATTTTCCGATGAAGCGTCTTTTTATGACATTCTATATATCTTATTTCCATAGTATCACATTCTTGCGGTCTACTAGTCTCCAACTAGTCCTAAAGAACTCCCAGACTGCTGCTCGATGAATATAAGAATCGTTAATAACGTGAAAACGAAGTATAACATAGAATGAATTTTTCGACTAGGATATTCGCAAATCTTAACTAGAATCGTATCTACAAATAATATCTACAATTCTGTACATATGTCTTAGAAAATATTCACTGTTCAAATTTTCAAATCTGTTTTATAAAAGTAACCTCTAAACTTCTAACCTCTAAACGTCATTTGTTTTCTCAAAGATTCATCATAGATTTTTCAGTGGCGCCGCGAAGAAAAACCGGGGATGTTCGAGACGACCAAGCAAAATCACAGCCCGCGGCGCGCTAACGCGACGGCGTTATTAATCGCGCAATAAGTGGTGTAATCTAAACCATTACCGTGGCGTAATTATGCGCATAAATCGCGGTGCACTGGTAACGGTGCTAGCAAGCTATATAGCGAGCATGGACACACATGCGCGCGCATCCAACGCGCCATAATAGCTTGCAATGATGTTGCCCGCCCTGGTTAGTTATTTATTTGACATTATTCATCGTAAAGTTAATTGGCTCTGGAAATCGCAAGAACGAATATAGAAAACAGGTATTATGAAAATTCTGCCGAAGGTCCGGTTAAACGCGTCTTGGTATGTAACAAGATAATAAACTAATGAATTATGACATATTGGGAGTAGAACTATGTACTTAGGTTAAGGTATATTTATTTTTAATTTATAATAATTTAATTTAATATATTACAATATATTAAAGTCGTATTGATAATACAAGAATGGAAGGATTCTACTTTTTTAAAACTAGAGTCAGATAATATAACGAAATTCATTGGATAAATTCATTGGATATTTGTATATGGGATATTTCGTGTTTACATGTAGTTTAGACAGAAAATTGTTCAGTTTGTTGAATATATATCACTTTTACTCTCAATATTTCATATAAGTAAAATATTTTGTTAGAAATTTCTTCAGAAGCAAAAGATTGAATCGTTTGGAAAGTTTGTAGTGAAATCGAAGAATAATTATAAGGCAGTGCGTTTACGTAAGGTTAGAATTTCATTGAATAATATGTTGAATATTTATTTCATTCACATTCTTTTGCTATTTATTGGCTAGATTCATGAACTATTTTTATAAATATTCTTTATATTTTGTAACACGATATTATTTCAAGTAGCTTTTGCAAATCTCTGTAAAAGGTATGCAGTTTGTAATCGTATAAATAGTTTTGTAAAAAGTGGAATAAATGATAATCAGACAATTCTCTCATGAATTAAATAAATAAGATTAAACATTTCAATAGAGATTTACCAACCTTTTCTGATTGTTCATAAGTAAGATCGAACTTTATCTCTTCTAAAAACTACTTTTCTTTGATCTATCAATTTTGCATCTTTTCCTTGCTGCATTTAATTTCCAGCAACATAAGAACACCTTTTGCTCAATTCATCATTTCATTATTTGACAAAAATTCTTCTAAAACTCTTTCTGAATCTTACCAAATATACAGTAGAAATATATATCAATCAAAATACAACAAACCTTTTAAAAATAATATTAAAAATTGAATAATTTAATCACCACAGATCTTTAAGCTTGTAAAGTAACGCATCGAATCCCTTCTATGAAGGTGTTCTCGCTCTTCGGTCAGCTTCCTGAATTTATTCTGCGTGTTTGGCCTATCTATTAAGCATCTTGTAATGGCTCTATTCGTGAAGAAGTGATCGTTCGACGAAGGGAAATCAAGATAATAGAATGGAGAAGAAAGAAGGAAGTTACACACGTTTCTAGCATAAGATCGTATCTGGCTCGCCGAGAGATTCTGACCCGTCTATTAGTTGAATATATCACGGTCGCTTCTATAGCTATTAATGGGGATTCAATTTATCGGTTGGCAAAGGTTAATCCGCAATTCTTTCGTTGAAATATTCGCGACACCGGCGCCTCGTTAGGTGCAGCTTGGCGGATGAATAACGTTTCTTGATCGCGGCTAGATCGTCTCGATTAACGCCATGGAATTTTATTGTGTTGGAGGATGTGGGTAGACAGGATAGAAGTTTGGATATACAGTCAGTCGCAAAAGTCTATGATACATTCTTTAAATTTGAGATATAACAAAAACGTTAGACCTAATATTTTAGTATCAAATTTTGTATTAATCCTGTTGTATTCTTTAAATCATTTTCAACTCAATCGTATTTTTCCTAAAAAGCTGCTAAAAGGTTTCCTAAGCTCGCAAATAAAGTGCAAGAATTCTTATTAATATGTACATTTTTATATTTCAATTTTATGTCATTGAAACGACAGTGAGATTGACGTACACGTATTTGAGGAGCGCAGCAGGGCTACTTGAAATTAGATATATATTTAAAGATTAGCACAATTTATTATACATACTTGAAAGAAGAAGTAAAAGAAATATAAAATTAAATTTCACAAAAGTATACGTAAGCCTGTTATATTTCCATGAAATTATAAAAGAGCTGGATTTAACATTATATGTAACATCTTATTAGACATTCATAGACTCAAATGTTTTGTAATCTCCGCTGTAACTTCGTTCGAAGATTCCTGTGACTTAAATGTTTTAGATTTTGTGAATTCATTCTTAAAATACATTAACATAAATCATTCCGTACTGATATTTAAATGTACAGGATTCCGTGACAAGTCGAATGTACGTAGACTTTTTTGACTGATCGTAAGTGAATGTTCAGAAGAGAATGTCTAGAGTTATTATTATTATTATATTATTACGTAATAACGTAATTCTTAAATTTGTGAAAAGAGTGGGGAAATGTAGATTGGTCGTGTTAGACGGGAATTTTTAATAAAGTAAACACGGTACATTCTGTTACTTAAACGAACAGTACACGTTCACTGGCTGGATCGTTACTCCATTCTGTACACGATTTCGTTGTTAAACGAATTTTCATCTCCGCCAGTTCGATGTACGCGGTGTTGGCAAACCAGGTAAATGTCTATGAAACAGCAAAAACGTGATTGCATTTACGGTTCCCCGATGGAACGTTTGCGTTTTAGTCAAATAATAGCGCGGCTGTCGGGTGAATTCTGTATCGAAGGGATGTTGCAATTGTTTGTAATGTTTCTCCTAGCTAATGGTACCCTATCTTGTTTGCACGGTGTTGCATTACATTATCGTACGTTCAGGAGGAATTGCGGCGCACGTCAATCATCCTTCAACGGTGCCTGGTATTAATTTCTCAACTTAACTGCATGATAGGTTAACAACGAGCGACACATCGCGCTACAACATTTATTTCTGCTGGGGCCCACGCATTCCTTTTGCTTATACACGTTTATTGTATACCTGTAACTTACATACAGTTATGCACGCAAGATAGTAATGTTTAACTAAACGAAGCAATTCAGCATTTGTATTTTTGATGAATAGTCGATGGAGCGAATGTGTAACTAGATATAGTATAGAGCATAGTTATTCTCGAGTGTGAAATTTGAAAGAAATCGCCGTTTAAGTAAACTATTCGACTTTTGTTTAATATAACAGATGTCTCTTCAAATGAATTAGATTCACTTTTGTTTCCGATGCACACTTGGTAGTATCAATAAGTAAACACAGCAGATTTATTCTTGAGTGTTAAATATTGAAAGGAATTGCCATTTAAATCTCGCGAAAAACATTTGATATTTATTTATTTATTTGTTGCTTTGGGATGTTTCTCCAAACGAATTAACTTTATTTATGTTTTCGACGCATCATTGATAGTATCATTATGTTCACACAGCACAGTTGTTCCTGAATGTTAAATTTTGAAAAAGATTATCACTTAAGTAAGACAATTGCCAGTTTCATGATCTTTTCTGTGATATAATCATAGACCGATACTTTGTTACGAAATCAAAACGCTTTTTTGTGCCAAAATGTTAAAAAAATATAAGATGCATGTAAAAGTAGAATATACAGAATGTATGCTAATATATATATATAAGTAATACTTCTCTGGCTGAAAAATTATGCAATTGTATGATGCATACGTTTTACTGTGAACATACGTGGAAAAACGTGGTCCTGACGACTTTAGAATTCACTTTTCTTCTCAAGCACGTTTTTCTAATTACAATCTGAAAGGAGCTGTGCCTTGACCTAATTGCATACTGCCATACCATATTACATTATATGTCTACATAGTAAAATATTTATATAGAAACAGAGAAACTAGAACCTTCTTCTTACTGGTAACCACCGGGCTGTGAATATGTATATATTTACAGGAAATCCAAATGTACAAAAACGTGAGAACTACACATAATACACAGAGACATATAAAATATCCAAACTAAAACGCTCTTTATAAATCCGTACTTAAATTCCATTCTTCGGTTCTGTTAATAAAAATATGAATTCGCGGAAATATCTCGTTTATCAATCGCCATTAAAAATTTCTGTTGCCATTCATTTCTCAGTCTCATTCCATTCTCACGTTAACGCTGAATGAATTGTCGAAGAAAAAAAGTAGCGAGCAATGTCTCAGCAAGAAGAAATCGCTGTGATGTAGCAGGAACGGGGTGACTAGGCGAAGAATGTTACAGAATACCATGTGCTTACACAGAGGGCTATCGTATGTGCTGAGACTGGTCGGTTTTTACGCAGTCCGGAGTCGGAATCTCGAGGACGCTCGCGCGTGTTTACACGGCCCCTGAATGCGCTTCTATATGCGGTTTTAGACACCCCGATAAGAGCGCGAACGGCGTATCGACTATCGAGCCGCTCGTTGCAAAACACCTGGGTGTTGCAATACACCTTCGTCGTAATGCCGTTGCCTGGCCTCCGCTCCGTGCTCTCGGTACAAACACGAGCGTGAACTCGCGCGCTTGTGTGGCCGTGACGAGTGTGTTGCATCGTTGCAGCATGCGGGCGTGCAAACAGTCGAAGATAAATAGACAAACACCAACGCGGTTCGTTGTTTCCGAGAAAAATTGCCGTGTGCCACAAAATATTTACGAAATTCTACACTCCGCTTGGATGATACGAGAGCGATAAGGCGGCTAACAAGAAAAGAAAAGAAACTGTGTTTGTACGTAAAAAGGCTTTTACGAGCTTACCATAATAGTCACTTACTATAAAATGTTTTAGTGCGTCTAAAGTGTCCGGAATCGGTACAGTTGAGTTACAGATTTGATTAGTTAGTAGTGAGTGGTGAAGGTTTAGCATCTACACATGGTTAGTATCTATACAAGTTTCTAAATTACTCGCCACTCGATTAAATCACTGAATACCTCCGATATTATCTGTAAGAGGATGTTAGTACTTGTTGTTTGTGGTTGGAAGGTTGGATAGAGGAAGAGATGCAAGTTGTTGATTTATACTAATGATTGGTAATAGGATCGTCTTCTGTGATGAATTTGTATCCTTTGTAGTCTGAGTAACGTTCGATATTTTGCCCCAATTGATTCCGTACTCGATAAGCTATTTTCTAAGGTATACATAATTTGAACGTGTTTTTATATTTTGGTAACTAGTGACGTATCTACGTTGACGTATTTCGATTAAATTAAATACAAAGCAAAAGAATATATTTTATACGTCATAATAAAAAAAAAAATCAGAATAAAATAGTGGTCGAGTTTAGTTGAGCAGAATTAAGGAGACGACACGCTTATCTTGGTTACTCACTGAGATGGTCACATTTATAAGTCGTTCGTCTACATCTACTGATTAAAAACTGAACCAACGAATCAATTGCTCCTTTTTTTATTTTAAAGAAAACAATTTCTTGGTACGCCTCTGTGTTGCACTATTAGGCAATTTCTCAGCCACCTGTAAGTTCGACAAGGTGAAAAAGATCGTGGATGAAAGAGAATGATTTTTTAAAACTAACAGTGTACCTTTCATTCTTTGGATTCTATGAATCTATGTATATGTTTCAAAGAAATTATAGTAGTTATATATTAGAGAAGATTATAGTCTTAAATTTTGATGATTCCTCTAAAATCATATAATAACTTCTGACACTAATAATATTACAAAAATTTATCTGTTTTAGGTATTATGATACATGTATGTTGAAATATATACGGATAGTTATGAATTTAGAATTCAAGGTTTTTGTGAAAAGTAATCACGATTCGTTGTATCTTTGAATTCTGCGTGGGAACAAAAGTTCTGAGAAATTTAAACAGTCGTGTACATGTGCCGTGTTTCTTGTTGGGAATTTACGTGTACTTGGAATTCTGTATTTGAAATATTATTTCCCAGTCAGGCAAATATTGACGTTGATGATTCAATGTTGACTATGAAAATCTTATCTCGAAGACGTAGTAAAAATATATTTTTTGACCAATTCTTTTTCAAAAACCTATAATATCTCTTCAGTTATATTGAAGCAACAAGAAGAACAATATTTATAGAATTTGAAACTCGAATGGTTAATAATTCAGAAATAATTAAAACAGTATTTTAATTACTTTGTTTTACATTTATCTTTGAATGTACCTATCGTTAAACAAAAGTTACACGTATTACAATTAATATTGTAAGCGAATTTTCGTAGTTGCAATGCAACTTCGATATGGTGGATGGTCGGGTTCGGAAAGCCGATCGCGAAACCCTGTTATTCCTGCTTTGCAATGGCTCGAACGAGTTTATCGCGATACACGATGCTCGTTTGGTTACCGGGGTATCTCGGTGTATCGACATCGATAGATCTCGATAGAGAAAGGAGGATCAGGAATTGGTTACTGCAACAACCATTGTTGATTTCGGTAAACGGATTGACGTATCAACATCGTTTATCGTCGGCTTGCACTAATCTCACTAAAATCCCATGTTGTGTCTGTTTCGTTTATTCAACATGTTAAATGTTACTTTTAACAGATGTTATTTAGATAAATATCTAAAATGATAAATATAAAGGTTATTTGAGTTTCTCAGAAATCAAATTAATCAATTCTACTTGTACGCTTTGCAATTTCATTACTCGGACATACGATTAATGTTGAACCTCTCGAGAAACGGATGACACTTCCACAAATTCATTTATCATAAGGAGATAGCATAAATCATATAGAAAAAAATGTTTATAACGTCATTATTTTTTTTATCTTTAAACTGAGAGAATTGACCAATGTCAGTGTCTGCCGTACGACTGATTCAGTTATTGTTTTCGATGTAGTGACCATCTTCATTTATTTTAATTTTATCACGAACTCTTTATGTAGTTATTGCATCTTAATTTTATTTCATTTTTAAAACACGAGAAACTAGAATATCTAAATATATGACGAATATCGTCTAACAATCGCGACGATCAGAATAAGACTAATTCTTCCGTTTGCAACAGCGATACAATTGCATATAAACATAAATATAAAAAATTGCAAACTTCGTACGATTCCGATCGTCATACACCAAATTTACAAACCAGTTATTGGAAACTCTACTACGCTGATCCAAGTTTCTTCGTCCTTTTCAAAAATTTTCTGCCACCAGCTCGTTATTATCATCTGGTCCTCACGAGCACCCTCCACATTCGAAACCAAAAGTTACAATTCCTTCGCCTCGAAAGATGCATACATCCCCTGCGGCTGTTGTTCACGACTTTTCGACAGCTCGTAGGTACCAAGCTAATACCAGGAAATTACCGCTTGTCAACGCTTACCGCCGACACGCGTGACGCGGATCTTCCAATTTTCACGCTGCAACCCGATACCAGGCTGCGGACCGCTCGTTTCCCCCGAATCCTCCTCTTCGTGAACGCCTATCTACCACGCAAGCATGCACAGGCCCATCTTTCTTTCTTTTTTCCTGTTTTATCTTTTTTTTTTCGTGAAAACAGCTTCACCCTGCCGGGTCTAAGGCAGATTGTTCGTCCCGTTAGGTCCCATCCGCGAGGCAAAAGCAATCAGTTATCTCTGGCCGTGAACTTTCCACCTACCGAGGTTGCAGGAAGCGTATCCAGGTTGATCGTTACGGTCGTCGTCGAGGCACCACGGGTCATCTCGATTGCAGGGGATAATCGAGCCTCGAGGAGGCTGAATGAAGCTTCTTCTTCGTCCTCTTCTTCTTCTTCTTCTTCTTCTTCTTCCTCTTCATTCTGCCCCTCCTCCTCCTTTTCCTCTTGTTCACCTTTTTCTTTCGGTTGGTTCGCGAGTGTTTCGTTGTTGGCTAAAGCACCCTCGTCTGCTTGCCTCCCCGATGCGGATTTATCGGCGCTTCATAGAGACGTAAAATCACTGTCTGCTTTAATCTTGGCCTGGGCCGCGATCATCGGTCAGCCGACCAACGGCCCGCGCCTCCAAGATTATTGAATACTATGGTCGGTTATCGTCGGCCAGGATCATGCTTTACGGCTCGCGATACAGAAATCGCCGGTATCCACTGTTCGGGGAAACTCGACGAGAAGCCGCGCCAACGGATGCAATTAGGGGGACGATTATTGCATAGGTAGCCGCCGTTTAACCAACACTGGCCTTCCGCGGTTTATCGTTACGAAGAATTTAGTCACGTCATTCGGCTCCTTTATGGGCTTGTTGATACGAAGCTTGATGAAATTGTAGCTAATTTATTTCCGAAGATTGTAACTTTATTTTGTCACTTTTATCCGAGTCGCTTAGATGTCAAATTAATCGTAAGTTGAAAAATGGGAGGATTTGACGTGCTAAATGTTTTATCAAAATTTATTTTAGTGTTTTGGGATATTTATGTCATTTCAGCTAATGAGAGAATCAAGTCTCGAGGATCAATTTGTGTAATGATCGTAACAAATAAAATCATTGTCGATATTTTTGTCTCTGGGTCTGTAATCAGGATACGTATATCTTCTCAAAAATAAATTCGGATTTGTTTGAATGGTATGTTCGTAATAGAATTGGATTCGTATGTAACTTTCAGCACTTTTGGAGAATTTTATGAAAATCGGATGAACTATGGCTTGAGCGATTGTTTCATTAAATTACGTATTGATTATGCTTCTCATCTTTCACTAGAGATATATAAAATCCTCCGTACCTGAAGGTTTTAAATGCAAAGAAATTGAAATATAAGAAAATTGCCCACACGTACGATTTACACAAAATTCTACAGAAACTTGATTGTCCAAGATAATATCTTTTCATCTTCTGCAAAATTACTAATATTTAATTCCGTCAATGCTCGCAAAACAGGAATTTCTCCTCCGACTCATTGCCCAGCTAATTCCCTCGATTATTCTCATTGACCAGCTACAATTTCACAAAACATCTACTACTACCTGCGCTCATAATAGAAACAAATCATTGCTATTAGAAGAAAACAAATCATTACCATCTTCTTATTACACAATTTGCCTCTGATCTTCATAATTTCACGCGAATTCGCAAAACATCAATGGTTTCCTCAACTTGTTTCCCACAAGAAGAAACGAACGCGTATGAACGTTCCCGTTCCAAGAACAAGGAAGATGGGATCCTTTGCCGGACAAATTGTCCTCGTCTGATGGAAGAAGTGAAACATCATTGTTCACCATCCAGAATGATGAACAGTAACGTACGTAGGTACGTCTGCCAGTTGCTTATTACATTTCCTTGACTCTCGCAAGCTCGACGCTCTCGTATAAGAAGCATTACTTTTCCTCGAGGACCTCTCTACCGAGGTTCGTCTTGTCCTCGTCGACCGATGACCCGGAAGCCTTTACCGCGCATACGTAGAACCTTGTGCGTGTCCATGTGCGAAGCTATTTTATTGCGCGCACGACTCTATAATCTTCCTGTGAGTGCTGTGCGCGCACGACGACTTATTTCCAATGCCTATACTTACGTTTAATGTCTATATCTGCTCGCGAGACCGGTAGCTTAGTTAAGAGAACGAACAGGAATATAGCGGGTAGAGCCTCTGAGAATTTCTTTTTTTATTTCTTTTTTTTTTCTTGCTTTTCTTTCTTATTCGTTGCCATGGAATTGTGAAATGTCAGTGGTTTTCGATAAGCTATTAGCAGAATGTGGAGCGTTGATTTTCTACCGGGATTTATATATTTCTGAGACTGTGGATAGTGGCAGAAATTTGTTGGGTGCTAACAACAAGCGTTCATCTGCTGTTGGTGTTTATTTTGAGCAATTGGCCTGGCCTTTCATCTTTTGAAGATGAAAAGTTTGAAGGGGATATACCGTATTCTTGTGTATGTGACCCTGTCAACTTGAAACTTCCTTTGATCAAATAATATTTAAAAAATAGCAATCCTTTCTCCAAAACGGAGAATTTTCAACATTAGCTTTTTTTTTTACTGCAAATAATCCGATTTTCATTTTAAGATATAATTGTAACTCGAGCGCTTTGTTTTTTCATAGAATCATAAAGAATCCATCAATTTTTAAAATGGGAGAAAATGGGTGATACGTAGATGGTAATTCATAGAAACTACTATTAATAAACAAGAAGAATCTTTTTCAACGGGGATGTCTATCTTATTCTAACGAGCAAGAATATTATTCTTTTCGTATAATTTTCTTTGGAAGAATAATTTATTTTTTGCTTAAAAGATATAAAAGATCGGCCATAAACTTTTAAAGGCTGCTGCTTAGAAGCGGGCATTCTCCGTCAGGCGATTCCTTTTGCAGTAGTATTTCTCGGTTCGCTTTTACGTTTGCCACGGCTTGAAATTTATCGCATGACTGAGCACTAGGTGGGCTACAGTGGTTGATATTTCTTGCATTCGTATGCATTGTGCTTAACGAAGCTGGCTTCGCGATATGTCCGGCGATACTAGCTGATTGAAGTGACTTACGAACTTCCAGATGACCGGTTGCACTTGGGATATGCGCGGGCTACTATTCTTTGGATTTACGACGTGTGAATATGCGCGCTGGCTGCGTGGAATCGTTGCGACATTTGTGCGGTTGCGCATTCTAGATCCTAGATCTTTGCGGTATATCGTGTCGTACGATTTGAATAACACGTTTATGGTTAGCTTTTCCATGCTTAATCTCGCGGTATGCTTGAAAAATGATGATATTTTGTAATGGAATATTGAAATATTCTTTTACGACAGCAATTACTTATCGACGGTTATAATTGATTATTATTGAAAATTATAGTCATATAGTGGAATATTCCCCTTTATTAGTATTCATAGTTTTAATGGCGCTTCTTGAAAGATATTTTATAATTTAAAAAAGACATTCTGCTATTAGATACGTCGAACAGGTTTGGGTATTATTGAACTGAAATATATGAGGAATGTTTATTTAAACGATTTATCATCTTGTTTAGCAAGATGTTGTTTTGAAATAGTTACGAGTGAGTTCATTTGAACGAGAGAATGATTTTTCTTATAACGAATTAATTCATTATTTAGTTGTCGAATGAAATAATTTTTTATTCTATTTCATATCTTCTATTTGTTATATTTATTTGATTTTAACATAAAATACCTACCTCTACCTTATTGTTAAGATAAAAGTAACCAATTTATTGAAATGATGCGTTTTCTATGTTTATTTCAAATGAAACGTATCGACGTTTGATATCAAGTATAGTACCTACAGCAAAGTTTTCGTTTATATAATATTCTTCTTTGTTTAGATTGTTGTATATCTCGTTCTAGCAGTTGATAGAAATTAATTAGTTTCCATGCTCGCTCGCAATTTAAGATATTTGTCAAAACGAACCACAAATATTCGGGAATACCTCGAGAGAGGAAAAGGTGAGATTAAACGTCCTGTATAGTAATTCTTTGCATGCTTCCGTGGATCGTACGCTAAATTCGTGTGGGTCGAAGGCTTGGTGTGTGAGGTCCAACCACGGAGTATCAAAGGTATGGGCCACTTCACCAGGTGTGGAGAATGGCACGCCTCGATGGCAATTATATCGGCAAATAAACCAGGAGGTGAATATACTGTGAGCTTGGCTGCGGGTTGCGCTATGAATAGACCACTGTATATAGATAATTCTAATCTTCGAAGTACTAAGCGACAATTAAAGTGAAGAAACTGTTCCGTGCTCTTTGAATATTCACTTATTGTCTCTTCCCAAGTGGAAAACGATTAAACGATAATATCAAATTTTTAACAACTAATGGAATTGTATTCTGTTATATGTTTAAATTGTTCGAGGTATTTTATGCAAAGGAAGATTATATGCTCACATGGTCTGTGTCGTGAACATTTTAAGTACATCTTTTCCAATATCTCTTTCTATTAATGTGAATAGTATTCTTCATATTGTAGTCTCCTCGTGTTTATTATTATCCTGTACTTATAAAATCTAAATTTTCCAATAATTTAAGAACATCTCGACATATTTACAACGTTTGCCTGACTTGTGCTTATCCTGCGCCTCTATTGACGTCATTATATTTGAAAATATTCCTCGAATTACGAGAAATCTGATAAATCTTCGTCCATCAGAAATCTGTTAAAATCTGCAATTAGTACAGTTCACCATAAGAGAAGAAAATATTTGACGATACGTTAACATGTTGGATTTAATTGACGTTACCGGTGACCAGCATTAGACTTTACAATAACTCCAAAAGAGTCATCGGTTGACCGACGATGTTGGTATTAATCGAAGTATGTAAATTAAAGGAATCGTTATATTCCTCAGATTTGTAATGTTACGGTAGCAATATAGTGCTAACTGAATACAAAATTAAAAAATTTGTTTCTTTCGTTAAAATGTACAGTGATGTATCCTCCTGAAATAAAAGATAGCACTCCTAGCAAACTATAGAGAATACCATCATTCTGACACGAAAGATACAAAATTTGTGTATAGCGAACATATCAGAAACTCGATGAAATACAATTTAAATAGGATATTCGAAGCAACGTCCAAAACCAACGAATTTATACAGTATATACGTTGTATATTCATGCGGAACACGTAAGTGGTATTGCCTGCGATACACCGACTCTTGAGCGCTCCTCATCAGGCTGCTCGATTAAAGCGCAAACGCTGGCCGAAACCGCTCCGTCGACTTCCCACGGCTGTTGACATGTTTTGTGTTCATTAGTCGGCACTCGAGAGAGTCGGTACACAGGCGGCGAGCAGAGTTCCGCAGTGCACGGCGTGAGAATAGCCGGTTCGAAACGATTGTCGTTGCGGTCTCTCTCGCCGCTCGCGAAACCTTCCTCTCCGCGATCGCAGAAATTTTATGGAGGCGAGTAAACCGCTCGTCAGAGAGTGGCAAAAGGGGACTCCTACCGTTGAAGCAACAGACCACGTGAGAAAAGAAACGAGTTGAGCGTGAATTTCAGGGTTCTCGAGGCGGTATCACTGGCGAACGCCGCTTACGAGAGAATAAAATTAGCCGAGGAATGCGGATGGAAGGAGTGGACTGTTAATGTTCACGGTTCGAGTCTCCAATTCGTTTGGATCTCGTTGAACGTTATGCGCGACACGTGTTGACCATAGTTTCCGGAACATCGTCCTTCTAAGAGATCGTGATTTAGTGTGGATGGCAAGTAATTCGGTTGTACGTACCATTCTAGAAAAGTATCTTGTCAGATTAATGTTAATTGGACAAAATTCTCCGAATTTCCAATCCCTTGACGCTAGAATGTATTATTAAATCTGTCATATTGATGAGTTTCGGATTGCTTGCTTTCATAATTAGAAAAGATAGGCAGACGATTTTGATGTAGAGTGATGATTGATGATCAGATGCAGAGACTTATTTTCATTATAATCACTTTAATTACGATCATTTATTATCTTGACATTCCTCCTCAGGACCTAGGAAAGCAAGTTTGATCAAACTTCGGATAGTAATTTCTAACAAACTACTAGACTACACTAGATGCAGGACATATCCATCGAAAGAAACCGAATCATTATATGTACGTAAGATGTTGGCAAATCTGTTAAACATCATGTAGTATTTCTTCGAAAATGTTTATAGAAAATCAATATGTATATTCGATTCATTTAATATCTACAAAGTATGCAGTCAAAATTTGATCAAAATTTCTCTTATAATTTGATCTGGCCGTCCTTCGAAAATAAGAACAAATGTAATCAAAACTATATTTTGTTTCTAGTTTTTCAAATCTAGTTCCTCTCTACTTACAATTTAAATAGTTTGTATTTATTTGATTGTTAGAAATAATGCGAATATTTGTCTTCGACCGAACACGATGAAACAAAATAATTTGTCTACAATTACTATTCGTCAATACATACTCTCTAATGTCGCATATCACTATCGAGTTTCCAATTTCTACGTATTCCAATCTTCATTTCAATAAATATTTCTATTTCAGTATCAAATGTCGCTTATTGCCTACGATTATGACATGACAACGATAACAATCGTTTCTTTGGTTTTGTGGTTCTTTCGATTAAGCGTAATACCATAGAAATCACTGGCATTCGGAACGAGGTAGCTACTCCAACAACGTTGTGCTGTTTCCAATTGCTTCACCAGTGATTACCATTTACGATCGCATAGAAATCGGACGATTTCTAACGAAGTGGAAAATTAGTTACGGGCCAGCGTCGTTTGCATTCGCTTCTATGCGAATCATTTCGAATATGACGAACAGTTCGACAGAAAACTGACGTGATTTGCATAAGAGTAGAAGAAAGTTGTGGAAAAATGATAGCTTTGTCGACAAAGTGAAGAACTTGGTAAATTATTCTTTTCGTTATAGCACGCGAATGACTGGAACGTGACTTTTAGAAAAATTTTGTTGCATAATTCGATGTTGATAGAGATAATGTTTTATATTTACTTACTACTTACTTACTTTTACGTTGCAACGAATCTTCGAATCGACAAATAACGTTCATTTGACTTGGCATGTTTTATTCATTACCGGTGAACTTTTACCTCAATACATGTTGCGAGAAATTTATTACATTTTCGATACTTTTTGTAGTTCTTACATTATGATACATTGATGTCATTTACGTTAGAAACTTCAGTTGTCGAATAATGTATCCTTTTGGATAAAACTAAATTCTATGTTTAGATCGTATTCAAACACTAATGACGTCGTGACATAATGCCATGTTACTCTCAATGCAAAGTTTCTTCCTTTGAATCAACCGTGTTCTATGAATTCACGCTCCTCTTCAAATAGTTCTTGAGGAAAGTGTTTGAGGAATATGAATTAACCTTAATTCATTTCGCGTGTCGTTGCGTGAAGCTTAATACAAAACTTAATCTTCGTACTTTCAGCTGAACAAAAGAAACGTAACAGGATGTACAGTCGGTTATAAAAATCTACGTGCGTTCCTTCAATTTCACATGTTATAACAAAACATTAGCTCCAGTAATATTTTTGGCATAAATCTTGTATTAATTAAACTTGAGCGTATATTTGACGAATTTATTGCATCTACGTATATACAAAATAAAATTTCGATAATACGTGCAAGTATACACAAGCCTAAGGTTGTAAAATAGATTTTTTTATTTCTTATTTTACTTTCACTTTTCTCACTTACAAGTGTATGTACGCTTTCGTGATTGTCTGTACTTCATTCAAAATTCATTACAAAATCATCCAACGCACCATAATCGCACAGATCCAAATCGTGAAAGAAAGATTGCTCTCGCAGGCAATCAACAAGATATCCCAGTTCAAACGAAATAAAGCAATCATAGCAACTCATTAGACAGTCTAGAATTACCCAACATCCATTACAACCAACAGCCACGAGGCACACTTTGATCAAGTCTCAATGATACACTTGGAATCGACAGCAAACGCGCCCACTAAACCTTTAACCCCTTGGACGACTGTTGCTTTGGACGGCGAAACGCTCTTCGGTTTTCTAGCATTCTCCTTTCTTTCTCAGCCTCGGAATGCTCGTGATGTCCGCGTGTACGAATTCAAACGAGGAGCACGAAAGCTATGAGAAGGAACTCGAAGACGTTTTACGAAGCTCGTCCCGCTCGTAGATTCAGCAGAAACGATGGCTCGAGTCGGCTCACTGACAGACACGAATAAAGGACCGATGATAACGAGCAGACGGCACTACGAAATGAACGGTGACATCTCGCCGAGTGGCGTCGGATTATGACGATGGAAGCGGTTATGAATTTTCATGACTTGGCCCGTTTGAAAGAGATCCTGACGGCAAGTAACTCCGCGGATAAATTACGATTATTCTGTCGAACAGTTGTCAGGATGCTCATTTTTCCCCCCTTCGCCATTAACCTGAGCCAGATTTAGCTGGCGAGTGGGCGACTATCCATGTGAAACTTGAATTTCGCCCGCGAATCGTTCTCCCACAGGATAGATTTACTAAGCTGCCGGATATATGATGGTTCTCGCGTTTTGAATTTGAAAGCTCTTGATTCTGATCTTGTGCTGGTCGAGGTTAATTAAATGGCCGAGTTTGTGGACGTATTTGTATTGGATGTTCACTGTTGGACGTTATATGAGTGTTCGAAAAAGATAGTGGACTGAGGACTTGCTCATCTTCTGAGTTTAATTTTCTTCTTGATATCAATCGACCTTGGTACTCATCGGCGGTATGATACGAAATAAATATAAAGAGAATGTAGATAGTTTGCAGATTCTCGTATTGAAAATGGAAGAATGGCATGTTTGGATATTGGAGTAGATAGTTGTTCACGTCGTTCGCAAATAATAACGCGCAGAATATAGACATTGCCCTCTTACATTTATAGCAGTTTATCAAATTGATATAGAGGGTGATATGAGAGTGAAATATATAATTTAAATTAACCTAAATGTTCAGTGATTAAACGCATCGTAAATTCTTGGATCAAACGCGAATTCTATGTTATTTCATATTCTCTGTATATACTGGAATTCAACGATACCTTTCATTTAACCAGAAAACCTTATATCTCACAAAATCAAACATCAATAACAACTTGAAGAATTCGCACTGTATATAGAATTATCTGATAAAACGATATCCTTTAATCATGTTTCACTAAATTAAATGTCACTTTTTCTTAAATATATTTTATCGCATTATGTTAATCGCATCGTGGATAGTAATTAATATACCACGGAAATAACACCAAGTAGTAGAAACACGATCACGTTCATACGTTGTTTCGCACAGTCAAAAATCATCACACCGTGCATTATGGAAACGAGCAAGATTAGATTGCATTCAGATAGTCAAATAGTATTATTAACGCAACGACGCAATGTTTGGTTCGTTCAGTTTCGTAATTATACCGGTAGAAAAATACATTCGAATATGGATGATTTGTCAAATGGATGATTAATCGTGGAAACGGTTGTTTCTCCTCGCCGACGTCGGTCAGGATTAATCAGCTTCTGAATGCGCAAAGACGGGAACAACGTGATTACCGATGACTCCGATAGTCTGTCGACTATAAAGGAGAGAGAGCCAGTCATTGTTTAAATCAGGAAACTGCTGAAGGTGCATCGACGATGGTTTAAACATCCATCGAGCTCTTGCGGCGCATCAGATAGCGCCCTGCTCGGTTTCTAACATTTTTTAACGTGGATTGTGAAAGTCATCCAAAGTTCTCCGTTTATCTCGTCGAAAGGTTTAACGAAATTATTAGAGGTTATTGATCGATGCAATTATGATTGTTAATTTCTCGGCCATTTATCGTTGAAGATAGTTGTTGAGGTTTATGGATATTATTAGATTGTTTCATTTTTTGTATGAATTATAATTGTACCAAAAACCGTATATGAACATTAATATCTATATTACACTTAAATTAAAAACGTGTGATTCATGGTTTAATTCTATTATACCCTTCGCTTAAATATCTTTTTCACGAGAATTCTATTATTTTTTAAAGTTGATCTAAAAGAAAGTCTGGTATCGGATATGTATTATATGAAAGATATTAATTTAAATGTTTAACTAGTTCTTCTAGTAAAAATGTATTGTAGCAAGAGGACATAGATAACAGAAATTGCTTAAAGCACTTCAACACTCATTTCAAAATGTAGAATCCATTACCAGATCTATATTTTAATTTATATAATATTTTAATTTATATAAAATGCAATAAAGCATTTATAACAAAACATTATATAATTTATATCAACTTTTCTAATTTGACAAATTCGAATTTCTCAAATTTGAATTTTCAAATTTGAATTTTCAAATTTGAATTTTCAAATTTAAATTTTCAAATTTGAATTTTCAAATTTTTAAATTTTCAAATTTGAATTTTCAAATTTGAATTTTCAAATTTTCAAATTTGAATTTTCAAATTTTCAAATTTGAATTTTCAAATTTTCAAATTTGAATTTTCAAATTTGAATTTTCAAATTTGAATTTTCAAATTTAAATTTTCAAGTTTGAATTTTCAAATTTGAATTTTCAAATTTGAATTTTCAAATTTGAATTTTCAAATTTGAATTTTCAAATTTAAATTTTCAAATTTGAATTTTCAAATTTGAATTTTCAAATTTTCAAATTTGAATTTTCAAATTTTCAAATTTGAATTTTCAAATTTTCAAATTTGAATTTTCAAATTTGAATTTTCAAATTTTCAAATTTGAATTTTCAAATTTGAATTTTCAAATTTGAATTTGCAAATTTTTAAATTTTCAAATTTGAATTTTCAAATTTGAATTTTCAAGTTTGAATTTTCAAATTTGAATTTTCAAATTTGAATTTTCAAATTTGAATTTTCAAATTTTCAAATTTTCAAATTTGAATTTTCAAATTTTCAAATTTTCAAATTTGAATTTTCAAATTTGAATTTTCAAATTTTCAAATTTGAATTTTCAAATTTTCAAATTTGAATTTTCAAATTTGAATTTTCAAATCTAAATTTTCAAATTTGAATTTGCAAATTTTTAAATTTTCAAATTTGAATTTTCAAATTTGAATTTTCAAATTTGAATTTTCAAATTTAAATTTTCAAATTTGAATTTGAAATTTTCAAATTTGAATTTTCAAATTTGAATTTTCAAATTTTCAAATTTTCAAATTTGAATTTTCAAATTTGAATTTTCAAATTTTCAAATTTGAATTTTCAAATTTGAATTTTCAAATCTAAATTTTCAAATTTGAATTTGCAAATTTTTAAATTTTCAAATTTGAATTTTCAAATTTGAATTTTCAAATTTGAATTTTCAAGTTTGAATTTTCAAATTTGAATTTTCAAATTTAAATTTTCAAATTTGAATTTGAAATTTTCAAATTTGAATTTTCAAATTTGAATTTTCAAATTTTCAAATTTTCAAATTTGAATTTTCAAATTTGAATTTTCAAATTTGAATTTTCAAATTTGAATTTTCAAATTTTCAAATTTGAATTTTCAAATTTGAATTTTCAAATTTTCAAATTTGAATTTTCAAATTTTCAAATTTGAATTTTCAAATTTGAATTTTCAAATCTAAATTTTCAAATTTGAATTTGCAAATTTTTAAATTTTCAAATTTGAATTTTCAAATTTGAATTTTCAAATTTGAATTTTCAAGTTTGAATTTTCAAATTTGAATTTTCAAATTTAAATTTTCAAATTTGAATTTTCAAGTTTGAATTTTCAAATTTGAATTTTCAAATTTAAATTTTCAAATTTGAATTTGAAATTTTCAAATTTGAATTTTCAAATTTGAATTTTCAAATTTTCAAATTTTCAAATTTGAATTTTCAAATTTGAATTTTCAAATTTGAATTTTCAAGTTTGAATTTTCAAATTTGAATTTTCAAATTTGAACTTTCAAATTTGAATTTTCAAATTTAAATTTTCAAATTTGAATTTTCAAATTTGAATTTTCAAATTTAAATTTCAAAATCGAATCCACTTGCTTTTATGTGGAAAGGAAAACTTCGATTTATGAAAGAAATTTTTGTTTCGCGAAACGTGCTAAAATATATCGATTTGGTAAATAAATGAATGACACATTTTGAAAAATTTAAACATCAGTTTTTAAAGACGTTTTGAAATCTTAGGATTTTATCTGAACGTAAGTTATTCATTGAGATGGAAGCGCTAGAATTATCGACAGAAGCGACAATTTTTTACACGAATGACGTTACAAATTGAAAATAGGTGCATTTTGATATCTTTTTAAATAATTTATCCAGTTGATCGCCATTGTTTTAATCTGTCATCGAATATAGTGTTCCTATTATCAACTTTCTTCCATTTTTCAATTTATGGAATTAATTATTTTAATAATTCCAGTTCTTTCCTTTTGATAAAATTGTAACATATATCACGCGCACGCACTGCAGATTATAATATCTAAATCCTTTTTATCTACTCTGGTCAACCCTGACTGCCGTGAAAAGATTATCAATCCACCGCAAACAAGAAATTTCCAGAAAGCTAGGAAGCCCAACCTAGTTGCGGTAGCCGGTGCAATCTACGTTCATCGCGTGCACCGGGCCCTTTCGCATGCACACACGTCCGCGATGGGACTGCGCTTGGGTAAATCGGGCAGCCGGTGCATCGTCGGCGAATCGGACCACGGGTGTTCCGGTCGTGTCGACGTTAATACGCGATTGGATCTCGCACCGCGTGAGCCGCTGAAAAATGCGCACGATCAGTCAGCGCGGTCGTCTCGCGAGCGTACGCCAGGCCGCATCGAAGTCTCATCTGCCGCGACTTCTACGTCGTGATTGCATTTGTATGAATCTGATCTTGCGTATAGGAGCCACAAAGCTTCGCGAGCAAAGACTGACTTTAGCGGAGAGTTGTTCTCTGCTAAAGAGGATCTCGGTCTCTCGGGATCATCGCGATACATCCTCCCTTGGGAGCTATTCCTCTCCGCCTAGGTCCACGTGGTCAACCGCTACGCGTTCGTTGGTCATTATAAATTCATCTTCGATCACGGTTATGGTGGTCGACGACGATGCAACGGTTGGATGGCTCGCGCGATTCGATCGTTCGGATGTTCTTTTTGTCTTGCTTGTTTTCTCTTGTTTATTTCGTTGGAGGGAGATAGAGAGCGAGAGAGAGAGAAAGTGAGACGTACTTCCGCGAGCGTGTTCGAGCTGGAGGAATCGGACGAACGATTTCAAACCGGCCGCCGTTTGATCTTGTTGCGTTCGAGCAACGGAGAGTTGGATAATCTCTGGTGAATTTCTGCGGAAGCGATGCCTCTTGTTGCATGTCAGGAGGTCATTATAAATTCATCTCCAGTCACGCTCCTTTAAGTGCTTCTGACCCCTGTGCTCTGTTATTCTAAGTACGCTTAAAGGACTTACGCGCTCCTCAGCGGCCGCAACGGGACTTTTGTGTTCTGGCTTCGTGTGTTCTACCGGGACACAGGTACTCGACGAGTTTCGTCGATCGATGACAGCTAGTGACAAGAGGCCTTTTCGTTTACGCTGTATGTCTAATAGACCATATCGTTGCTTCGTACACGAGTACAGGAAGGTGATATGATTTACGAAGCAATTAGGGTTTGAAGATTGTTCATTAATAAACGTAAATTTGCGGTTTTAGTTGCTGTTTTATTTATACGTTAAATGACTGTCCATTTTTACAATACGAAAATACTCGTAAGAATTAATCGTTGATTCTTTATCGAATCCTATTCTTTTCAAATTAATTGAAAGATTAGTAGAAGTAGGATACGATAATTCTTAGTACGTGGGAGTTTCTTATTTATTGGTACACAGAAAATTTTGTAAAATAAGCTTCGTAAACTTTCTACAACATTCGCGATCAGTATTTGATATGCCTTTTCGTGTATAATGGATTTTTTTATCCTTTTATAAAAATATTCTTAGTTTACATACAAAACCTGTACATATATTTCATGGAAGTGAAACTTGTTTTCATAGTCTGAACTATGCTCAGTTTCCCGTTGCAGAAATATTACATTGGACATTGATAATCCATCTGCCTCTAACATAAAAGTCAATGTAATCAAATTGTGTATTTACAATAAACAATCTATTTGGCTGACAAAAGCAACTATAAAATGTACAGATAGGCCATTTATCACATACTGGGAAACCACACCTACGTATTCGAACATCGAAAGCTTAAATTCCCATTATGAAAAGAAATTCTCTTACTTGAATAAGAATATCTTTCTATCATTTCGAACAATGGAGGTCGTAAACGAATAGTCTAACTAATAGAGTGACTATCCGACAAACGAAAGATCAGAGATCAACTCCTAGTCCATTAATCCCATCGGTCGAATCTTTTTTTCATGCTCAAAGACAATAAGGCAATTCTACACCTATAATGACAATCATTTGTTTCCGTACAATATACGACGAACAGAAGCAAATAAATTTAGCCGTACACGTGGCGTAGTGTGACAGGTCTCGAAAGGCTATTACGAAACGCAGAATCATCCTTCAGAAACGCGTATGTGTACCCTCCCATCGTCATCGTGCACGGCTCGTGTATAGTAAACTGGACGGGCATTAGGAGTTTATAACGTATTAAGGTGTATTACAAGAATTGAAATGTTTATATTCATCGTAAATATTTTATTATAACGTTATATCTTGTTATTATGTTGCTACAAATAGACACAGACATACATGAAATTTTTTTGTGCTTTTTCCTTTTCCATGTACATATATTGCTTATCTGGTAATGTTGCTCCATAATTTTGTCGTAATATTAATTAAGCTATTAAGTAATCAAGCGCGCAAAATAATTTTTTATTGATTTATTTACATCCTAATTATCAAAATTTAATCTTTCCTTTGACAAAGGGATGTTCGTATATTTGATTCTATGATCGAAAATTACAGAAATCTAAAAATGACGTTTACGTTGTTATACTGCGATTAATCAACTTTTACGTTTCCAATTCACGAAAATATTTTCATAGTAATAAAATTGCTTACAGTCGTTTCAGTATCGTTTCATATCGTTTCTCTCTTCGATGTTTGATGGTTGCTCGACGAATGTTTTTTTAAGGTATCTTTTTCTTCTTCGTGTTTTATTCTATGCGTCATTTTTACTTTATCCATAAACTTTGTGAAGAACACGTACAAAAATCTCTAAAAATCTAGGAATTTATATTTGACAATGTAGTTGTTTCATGCCTATCTTCCTTTCTCGTCTCTTCTTCATGTATCATTTCCGTTCTGTCTTTGAGTGTTTCATGAGAAGAGTAAAAA
The DNA here is from genome assembly GCF_910591885.1 of Bombus terrestris. Taxonomy (NCBI): domain Eukaryota; kingdom Metazoa; phylum Arthropoda; class Insecta; order Hymenoptera; family Apidae; genus Bombus; species Bombus terrestris. Next base: position 21,435,221 of record NC_063275.1, on the reverse strand, counting down.
TTTTGCCAAAACACGAAATTTCTTGTACTTAACATCGTCAGTTTGCGTCGCCAATAGTTTTTCAGTTAACGATGTTTCTTCTAAGAATCACGCGTGCGTTTGATCAGGTCTCGTCTATCAGACGGATTCCCGTGAAAGGCTAGTTCTTCCTGATCGATTTCGCAAACACCATTTTCCGTACTATTGCGTGCACTGGTCCAGCTAGGTTCGTGGGCGAACAAAACCGGGCTACATAGAACACGTGGATAATAATAGTGATTACTCACTGGTAATGAGTCGAATTAATCATCCTGAGACGAGATCATTCGATGGACTTTCGATCTAAATGTCGTGCTGGTGGATGAGGTAAATCCGTCATTGCGACATCGCCAGCAACATCTTAGAAATGATTCGCCGCGTGATATTCCACTACGCGAACAATTGCACGTCGGTCACGGAGATCTAGAGTTTTTTCTTTTTTGCAATTACCTGGTATAAAGAGTCTTTAATACCTTATAAACTGGTACTTTATAAACGATGAATTACACTTGTATTTAGTACGCTTGTATTTGATAAATCCGTGGTTTTGTTTATATAGGGTACGGTTCTTCCCTTTAAATTTGAGAATCTAATTCGGATGATTATTTAAAGAAATTTTATCATATTTACATCATGATCCAACGGTTGGCCATCTGATGTAGTTTCTATTTGCCAATCATCTTCCCATTGCCAAGCCATGGATGGCAATCTTACTTTATCTCTGCTACGGTCAACTGTACCATCTTGATTAGAAAAATTATACCTATCTGTAGATAATAATCTCCCATTAAATCCTTCTAAAGGAAGCCAACGCCGTAAATATTGTATTTGATTAAAATCTGAATAAATATTACATGTAAGCATAATTGTAATCACCAGTTTTTCAACGACATTTTAAACATACTTCATTTTCATATATTTCTTCTTTGATTCTTATAGGTAAATCTAAGCCATGCACGTGTACATGAACTTGACGATCGCCACCTATAGCCCACATAAAATGTGGTACGTCTGATAATTGTTTAAACTCCAGACCCAAGTATAATACATGAATTCATCTAATGGCGGATAAAAGAAACTTTAAAAAACAGTTGCCGTAAAAAGACTTTTGAATATACATATATCATACGTATATAGATTAGATGAATTTTATCAGATAAATATATATCAATGATCAATTGTTTCGTGGATTTATAACCATCTACTAGACTGATTTAATCAATATTTTCGATCTGTCTGACATGGACTAACTTTATTCTACTTCTTTCACAGCTAATCGCAATAGTTATATGTTTCATTATTTCAAAGTCGTACGGATTATCACTTCTAGAATTAAAAAATTATTCGATTAAACTTATTTACAGTTTCTTGTACAATAATCATGCAATACGTTATTATCCAGATGGAATATAAACTCATATCTAAGCCTAAAATCATGTAAAGAAATGACAGAATCATTTCGCTTATTCATAATCTTAATATAACGAATATATGACAAACGTAATCGATAATTATCAAAGAGATCGTAAGAATACTCTGATTATTGCTAATGTCTACTGAGATCTTCGTAAAATTCAATATTTATGCACCTACCTTATTATAGTAAATAAATATAAAAATGGTATATTTATAATCGATGATAGGACAACATTTAATACATTCGACGCTGTTATTCGTCGTCGATGAGATCACATAACGAATGTGTAAAATATACACAACACTCGATATAAACCAGATGGTGTAGAATTGTAGTAGTACAACGTTACTTCTACATTTCACTGTTCATTTTAATTTAAAATAATACAATCCTACGAACGTGGTAATGTTTCTTATCGATCCGTTAAATTTAATTTCCAAAGAAAGTGTATTTCATACGCGCCAACCTAATATTATACATCGTTAAGTATATCAGCGTAATTAGTCAAGAGACTCGCATTCTTGGATATTCGTGTGGTCGCGATCGTCGGAGAAACGTAACACACTGGCGGCTACAAATGTCCCGTGATTCACGCACCACGTGTACCCAGGAACGTACATACGCAGATGGCGTATAAGTAAGTACTTACGCGTTGTCTGTTCGAAGCTCGTGTCGCGTGCTTGCTTTCCGCGGACTTTCCGGGAACGCCTTCCCATTGTCGTGGTCGGTGGCGTTGCTCGGATCCCGGATACGCGATTGTTCGTTTTACTGGCGGTCCTCGCCACCGATGAAAAATTATGGTACACGAATTAAGAGACTTCCTTTTAATTTTTGCGCGGCGCCGGCGATTGTACTGTAAAAGGATAGATGACGGCCAACCGATATCGTCGTTTTTCCTTTGCGGTCTGCTCGCGAAAACGCACAAAGGAGGCTGATCAATGCGTCGCGTGCAGCCTTACTCATCGGAATGTGGAAAATATACATCGTTAACCATTCGCTGGCTTCCACTTCCGAGGCAAATAGAAATTTCGTATTAGGCAAGGGGGCGCGGCCATACGCGCTACCATCCCTTTTGTCTGCTACGCTCGATTACGACATTTATATAGGTTGAAGGAAGTTTTGGCTTCGAACAATTGCAGACACCTTTTACCAATATGTTATGTGTGCCATACGAAACATAGTCGTGTGTAGTTGAAATATAGTCGCAAAAGTTTCGTAGGATATGTTCAAATACTACCTTGATTTAGTGCAAGTGCGCGTTTGTGTCTGTGTACGTATGACTGGCCATTTTCTGATAACCACTGACCTTGAAGATAAAATATATGTATAAAATAAATAATAAATAATATCTAAATATATAGATAAAAATCTGTTTCCCTTAGATTGTCAAATGAAAATAATAATAGCTGCCTTGCACCGAATATAATATATTTTTTAGTGCTTTTGCTGCGCAATTTTAGTAATTAGTTCAACTGTATATCCTGAGACGAGGAAGAAAAATGTTGCTCTGGTTCGTCAGAACTCGCACTCAACGTACATAGCCTTATCTATACCAAGCCAAATATCAAAATGTTTCCGTGTAACCAAAAATTGGTATCTTTCGAGTAGCGAAGGAAAGCAATTCGCCGGTACGAAAAAATTGCCAGTGATTCATACGCCGCGTGTGCCACGAAGCGTAGACGGAGGGCGGCGGGGACAAGAAGGGGACGTATGTCGTTGGCCTGTCGTACTTCCTTTCCCGTGAGCCCCGGGAAGTCTATTCAGAGGCCGCGCCACGACGTCCAGCATCCACATAGGGCCCCGGAGCGTTCCACGGTGATTACCATATTGCATGTCACATTGTCGGCGCACCCCACGAACGAGAAGAAGAGGTGGAAGAGGTGGAGGAGGCACGGCTACGGAGGACGAAGGAGGACAAGGAGGATGAGGACGCTAACCACATTGCAATATACCGGAGGGCACGGCGTCTATAAACCACCGCAATTCTATCTGCGTCCCTTCTAAGCGTACATAACTCCTGCCGCCAGGATTAAGCCTTTTATAGTCCTTTGAAGCGGCGGGCCCTCGCTTCTTTCCAACTCCTGCCTCTCCACGCGGCTTCTCTCTTTCGAACCTGCCAGCAACCTCTTTCTTCCTACCGTTTAGTCTTCTTCGTTTGTTCGTTTCTTTTTCGTTTTCTTTCTGGCGAATGCGTTGTTCTTGCGTCTGCTATTGATGCGTGTCGTATGGCGTAAAAGGGGCGATGAGGGGTGGATATGCGGGTTTTTATTGGATCTGTGACTGTGATGGATCGACGTCGATCAGAAGATGTGTAACTCGGACTTTGGCTTAGATCCAGGAGTTTGATGTCAGTTTGAATGAGAATATAACGTGTATATACACGTTCGTAGATACTAAGACGCTTACAAAAAGTGAGATAAATAATAAAAACTATTAGGGAATTATTAAAACGTTTAGAAATTATTATTTATTTTGAACTTGCACGCAGATAGTTAGAGATTTTTAACATGTATACGAAATTCATATGTAATTTTTATATTTTATTCGTTCCTGTTCATTCCTAAGTTTCCATTTATATTAGGTAAACGTTTCTGAATTTCGCGCGCAATCCGTACATTATGGCAGTCAACACATCAAAATAATTAATAATTGCTCGTGTTGCAACAGTTCCTTCTGTAACTTTTATAAACAGAGTTTCTACGCATTTTTGCAAAACTATAATCGATCGGTCATTTCTTTCATAATCTAAATTAATTATCACATCTAATATGAAACCAGGGGTTGTTCTCATACCTGTAAACGGGGGTGTAGGTTCTGAGTAGAACTTCTTGTTCAAGAGTTCCTGACGATTTTTTGACAAAATGTTCTGTTAGTTTAATTCTATGATGATTTTAATATCAATACCAGTCTTCCTAACTTTTATAAATTTTTATAAACACTATAAATAGCACGAAAGAAACGTTCTTCTCATAGCAATACTACTATCGAACTATTACATGAGGAACTATAAAAATTTGGACGATATTCTTATCCTTTATACCTACACTTACAACCCTATCGATATTTCATCTTATAAAACTTCATCCACGCACTAAACAGCATCGAAAACGTTCACAAACATCCAGCAATCTGCATATCGCGGTAATATACACATTTCCAATTCAACGTGGCTGTCTACGCAGTATAAAAACGAGGCAAACGTAGAGAAGGAAGCGAAGGAGGAGCAGATACGTGCGAGAAAACTTGAGGTATTAAAGTTGGCGAACTTGCCAGCCACCGTATCTACCTTTTAGCCGGCCTTTTCCCGTATCTTTCTATGCCTCCACCCTCTAGCCACCGCAACCCTCGTTTCGTCGCGTTTCTCGCTCAGCTCCGCCAGGATATTGCGATAAAAGAATTACTCGTTTTTCACTCTCCGCATGAGAACGTCCCACTGGACGAGTGTGAAAGGAAACTCGTGATATTAAGCTGAATCCCGAGGCTGCCTTTTCTGTCTGTCAGACGGCTGCATCTCCGGAAACGACGCTTCAAAGAATGCTTTCTCTTTTCTTCTATAATATATCTGCTTCGACTGCAGCGTTTTCCTTTTTAGTTTCTTCCTTTTTCGATTATTCTTATTTTTGTTGTTTTTAAAGAAAATCCAGGACGAGCCGCTACTAATTAAAGGACTTTGCTTCTCGTTGTCGTCGCTGAAAGAGACTGTGTATTTATTGACTCACGGTGGTAAATGCTGGTTTTCAGCCATAATTCGTCTTGCTGATGGCGAGCTTCTTCGTTCGCTGATTTAAGATGTCTAGCGTGAATAGGAGTCGAAGAATGAAAATTAAGCAGAGGTAATGAGACCGCTAATTAAGTAATTTGCTATTCCGTTTAATTTCTTCTTAGACGATAATACTGGTTTCGTGGCGTTATTTATTCTTCGAATTATTTTTGGCAAGCTTCAATTTTAGAAGAAAAAGAAGATTTTTTTAATTTTCAAATCGCTTTTCTATTGCCAACATACGAGGCTTCTAGAAGTCGCACCAATCAATTCCAGTTTTTATTAATTTCTTAATTTCATTACATAAGTACACGATTAGTATTCGATTGTCGAGAGACAAATAACCGTTGCGAGCTTATTTATCGCTTTTGTCTATCGATCTTATGCAAATTTCCTCCCACGAGCAGTTTCACAAATATTTCGAAAAAAGAATTGCTTCTGGCAACAAGAAAATACCGAAGCATTCAGAAGCACGATTCATCACGGGACGTGTTCGCGTCTGGGCTACACAGTTTATCGTGTAGCTGATTCCGTATTTTTGGCAAAGGAACTTGCATTTATCCGTAATCTCTCGCAAACCTGCGAGAAACGTGTTCGCGAATACCGCAAATCAGTCACTGCGGGACAAACAACGTGCCAACCTCGTATCTGAGATTCCACGCATGGTTTCCGTCGCAAACACGAGGAAATCCACGTCCTTTCCCCTCGGACGTTTATCCACCGGTTGAACAGGCAACTTCACCGAATGAAACGATCGTTTTTAAATTGATCGAACCGTAGTTAATTGCACAAAAACGAAAAAAGGGATAAAATTACAGCCTGCAACAAAGTGCAGCTTGATCGATAACGCAGAGGGGAAGATCGATAGAAAATTTTAATGTATTATTAAAATATATTATTAAACTGAAACGATAAGATCTGCTTGAGATTGGACAGGTGGTTCTACGGATTTATTAGTCGCGACCGATAAACGGATGCAATTTATCGGGACATCACGCCGATGGCATCGTGTATCGTTACTTTCTAATTTATACATTTAACGTCTCAATTTATTCCGCTGAAAACTCCCTCCGCCATCGTCTAATGCGGATTAATTGAACAACGAACATGAAGGGTCGCGCGATTTATGCGAGTAATTCATCTGGTTATCGTGGCATTGATTATTTGTGGAATGTAAAAATCCTGTATAATTTTCATGGTAATGGATGGTGCGCAAAAAATGGTTGATGGATGGACTTTTTGGGAGATTTAGATGCACGAGTATCTGCTATACTCGTATGGAGAAATAATATCCGTCGCGTCGCGTCGCGTCGTTTCGGTCTGTTCGATGGCTGAAATTATTTTCACATTCAGCAATTTTATTCCTAATGTTTAATGCATTTGTTAGTGTAGTTTACGAATGTTGAGCTCGTTCAAACATGTACTCTTATCATATCTTATCGCGTCTTCATCTTATCACAATATAAAAAGTTACGGATTTATCGATAGGTCGAAAAAGAACCAAACAAAAATTAAACCACGTGTGTACATATTTTTCATTCCAATAACTCAAACCTTACATATCGAATCAAGATAAACTTGTCAAGATCGAGAACATCGTCAAGATGGGAAGATACTAATGAACCGCACAAGAGCAAGGGAAGTGCTGTTCGCTATCGCCCACGATACTGTATGGTCTTTTTAGATTTTAAAAGCTCTCACGTTGATCGATCGGTTTGCGCTATGCTTTTGGCTTTTCGGGATCAATCGTATTCTGCGTTGCGTTTACGCCAACGTCACGCAATGTTTCGCGAATTATTTTTATACGTGGTACTTTCCGTCAATACATGTGCTTATCTTCATGATGGCATTAAGTCTAACATAAATAACCAACCAGACCTGCATTTCTTTATCTAGCCATCTTCTCGCCTCTGTAATACGCACTTCTCAATCCAACAACTCGAAGCTTACACATCTTGCCGCGCGCGTTGTTCTGTTACCTTGATGAAGAAAAGCAAGGAACAAACTATCCCGTTCGATTCCTCGCGTAGGTAGCTGAAGGCTATCAGACGGAGGAACCTTGGAAAACATCATTAACAGCGTTTAAAGACGCGCGACGGTTTAGGCATGGCACGCTATCGGCTAACGAGCAAACGGAAGAATTACGACTCGGTTGCCGATGTTCCGTTTACATTCATGATATCACGACATCGTTTAACGGGCGCGGAAAATGTTTGCTATTAGCGCAAAATTGCCCATTTGCTGGCCAAGCAACACGTTAATTTCTATGATTTCTGTCCGCCCTGTGGGCCTTGTCCAACCATTTGGCTCGTCTCCTTGCTTTTCTATTTGCCCCGAGGACCAACTTTTCTTCCCCTCGTTCTAGGCCGCGAGTTTCCTCTTTTTGTTGATCCCTTGTTGCACTTCCAGGTATCCAGCCGCGTGATTACCGCAATTTACTCGCCGCGACGCGAGTTTCTCTCTATTTCGATGGCGTGAAGAAGCTCCAAGTCGCTCGTGGCGTTTTTAGGCAAGTGGCAACCGTTGACTTCGCTATCAGATTTCTTACGTTTCTTTTGAAGGAGATCTCGCTGCGAGAACGATCATGCCAGGTGTAAATTAAGTTATTAAAGTCGCCCGCTTTTTATCCAACGCTGAAACCGTTTAACGGTTATTATGGGCAGGATTAATCCTCCTGACGACTTCTCAGACTGGACGTCATGTGCTTTGGATGGCGTTCTAATTTATGATAGTTGGTTATAGTGTTCTTACGAGGAGTTGATTTGACGAGAGTTAATTGTGATTCTGATTATCCTATTTGAAAGAAGAGGAATGTCTAGTAATCGATGTGCTTCGTGTTAAATATCTGTCTAGGCTTGTACGATGTGGACTGAGATCGAGTTTTTCAAACTTTTGTCGATTATTAATGTTATTTCCTTGTTATTTGTTAAAAACGTATTGAACAATATTCCATGATGAAGCAAGCAAGTCGTCCAACTGAATTTCACAGTTAAAATTGGATAGTAGCTATTATTTATCACGTAATTGCATTATCATTTAAAATAATTACAATTTACTACCTAATAAATTTTTCGGCAAAATTTTAATATTTCTCTTCCGATAACATTGGCTTGGCAATTAAGTGATTGCGGATTTTGTCATTACCACCTAATGGAAAAATCCGCAATCACTCAGTTGCCAACACAATATTACTCTATTGTGACATATTTTTGTTTTGCATTGGATTTCTTCATTAAATTTTTTAGAAAAATACGACTTGACTTAGCTACTACTTTTTTGTGTTACTGATCAGCAGATTGTCATAATTCGCGTCTTATGAATCATTGTTCTTCGCGCTAACATCATCCAGCAGCTAACATCATCCAAAGCGAATCTCAAGGTGAATTTTCCTTGCAAGAAAAGGACACAGGTTTTCTGCGAAAATATCGAATTATCGGTGTCAGTGGGATAACATTTCCTGAAAAACACGGCAACAGGCTGGCGCAAAGGTTACGGTTAGCCTGTGGGCGTCGGTTATACCGCGCTAATGTCAAAGTCGATCGAGGCGTTAGCCAGAGCGAATTGTTATTGCACGCGCGATACTTTTCCGCTTGCTCACTCGTTGCCTCTTAACGAGCACAATTTATACAGCCGTTCATTATAGTTATTCAATAATTGACGGTTCGCATTGTGCTCGTGCCGGATTCCGGGGTCAAACTCGAGTGAGCGCCAACTTTAATTGCGCCGAGTCAGCGCACGCCAATAAGGATTCTTTTCGTTGGCTTTGAATACATAACGAAACCATGGCCGCTTACGATTTTCAGATAACAGGCCGTGTCGGTTGCGTGAACGCGTAAATCAGCCTGTATGCGAATTCCTGTTTCTTCGGGGATAATAGGGTTTCGTTGATGAAGTAAAGAATGTTTTAAAAGGGGACGCGATATTGTGCAATATTATTACACGTTGCTGTTTTTCGTTCATACTGCTGGATGTGTTTACCGCGAACTCGTAGCTTTTGTGGAAATGATATTGTATTAATTATCAGTGTATTTAGTAGAGTAAAATGTAGTAGACAGAACGTAACTGGTTGTCGTTACAATATCTCTTTGTATTATTGTAAAATCTGTTACATGCACATAGTCTGAAGCAAAATTATCATTCCGTATGGATAATTAATCTATTTCGCTTTTGTACGCGATATATGTTTAACCATAGACAAATTTTCTTTGATAAGAGACATAATCAATCTACATTCATGAGAAGAATAGGCTGTGATCGCGGTAGCTTCTGCTCTTGTTACAGTGTCTCGATTTTATTGGTAAAAGCTATTCAGTATCGTTTGTTTCATACTACTTTACTGTTAGTGTGTTACTGTATATTAAATACAAATGGATTATTTCTAAAAAGTTACATGAATATGGTCTAAAAATTGATTCTTATACAATAATACACATACGCAGAGATAACTTCGAGAAATATAACATACAGTGTAATACAAATATCATGAATATATAATATTACATTGTAAGAATATACGATAGATAGCGTGAACAAAATATATCAACTTGTATCTTCTTCAAGAACAACGGAAATATTCCAACAAAACAATTCTTGTCCCTAGACGAAGGAAGAAATAAGCATATAAGCAACAAAATTCCAGAATCTCAAAATATCATACAACAATCTACAGCCACGAGAATCCTAAATAATAACACGATACAAACACACGAAGAAACTGTTTAAACGTTTGTCATATTTACCAGAGAATGCATCTAGCTCACCTATTAGAAACTTTAATCCTAACCCACCCTAGATACAAAGCCATAACAGACACACTCTACAGCTCGTGTACGAAACTGCAACTCAACGAAAGGGCTAATAAGGTTTGGCATGGCGTGATGGTCACACGTGCAAGTCGGACGAAACGCGAATTACCGTTGTACCGCGTAACACCCTCGCGAACATTATCGTCTCCTTGCCTCGTAGACTTGTTTATGGCTGACCGTACCGCGTGGCTAATGGGCATCCTATTAGTCGCTGCTGAACCTAGAAAAATCCTCTGGCGGCCCTCTAATGCGCCTCCGCTCTAATAGAATAATTCTCCTGCCGCATTAGTCAGTCCGCGACTCTAATCACGATTGCGGAACGCGCGCGGTGGCTACGGGTGAACCGGACGAGAAAAAAGGGCCAAGTAGGGGAGGCAGGAACGCGAAGATAGAGCGCGGTATGATAATAATTGAATTAAGTGAACGTCGCTTAATGACACTCGTTACATTACCGATGGCCGGGTCGCAAGAAAGCACCAACGCAATCGCGATCTCACGTGTAATACGACGTACAAGCTGCCGACGAAGACGATGCATTTTACATTAGCGGCATCGCACAGTATTCTGAAAAGGATATCAGATCGTGAAAAAGTTGTAATTTTCATTATTTTATGGTACTTAATTCTTGGCTTCTTTAGATTCTTGTATTATAAAGGATCCTTAACACTAGAACTACCGGCATTTGAGACGTAGCTATCTCTACCAAAGTTAGTCGAAATGACCGGTCTTTAAAAAATACGTAATAGTAGAATATTTTCATATTTATTATTATCTTACAGAAGGAACTCCGTGTTCTATATAATAACAATAAGTACAATAATGAAGAATATTCAGTACCAAAACCTTTGGCAACAAGAATGTAAAAATAAATTTCCATTGGTAAATATAAGAAGTATAATATAACGATATAATAATAAGTGGAATAAGTGTAATAGAATAAATAAAATACAAATATAATTTAATTAGTCCGTTTTTTGTCTATGAAAGTTATTCAGGTAAAGTAACGTGTACATACACTGGTTCACGAAAATATTTCAACGCTTACTATAAAGAACCTTCATGTCCATATTGTGGATTAACTCGTTGTTATATCGAAGATTATAACAACGTCTGTAAAAGGGAATCTGAGATACTCCAATTCTTCACAACGAACTCTATTCATCAAGCGAGTGTTGATTATTCTGCAAGTTCGAAATTAATACTTGTATACGCGAGTCTCTTAGTAGTTTGTGTGTTGGACATTTTTCACCATGTTCTGAATGGTTATTTATTCTATTGTAATATCTATATACATTTCCAGATTGGTTTCGAAGTTTGCGAATGTAATCATGGAGGATGTATCTTATTACTATGATGCTAATGAAATTTCATTAACATATATCAACGATATATTTATATATAAATTTTCTACGATAAGCGTTCAAATACTTGCAGAATCTTTTTATGAATATAAAGGTTGTAACCTCCGTATTCACTTTCATATTGGTTTCAAATTTCGCCGATATAATCACCACAGTCGTGTTGTATTGCAATTACGAACAAAATTTCAAAATATTTTATATAACACACGCGATACACGCATAAAAGTTTTTTAGGAGAAGAGTTCGAATACGTACACCTTCGTAAGCCAATGTACCTGTACCATTTAAGCCGATGGAATTCCACAAAATTTCAAGCGTGTACGAGCCGCGTCGATGATTAAGGGCCGTTAATTGAATTAACTGCAGGACTTGTCAATCGAAAATATCATGGCGTGTTCCATACGACGGTTAATCGCTTGACAATCCGTTGCAACGCATGCTGCCCAATGATAAAGGCGCTGTGAAGGAACGTAATTTCCTGGCTGCTCGCTTTTGTGTTAATTGCGAGCCATCCAACGGCCAGGGATAGCAGGTTCGTTTTTCCTTTGAATAACAAGTTTTCTACCGACCAGAACGCAATTATCCGCCAAGTCGCCGCCACCACTGGCGAAACTTACGGCCGAGCTTTCCCATTCCAGCCACTTGATCGAGCGACCAACCATTTGCAAGTTAATTTGTAAACGTTCACGGTGCGGTTGCGTCGGAGCCAGTGACATTTTTCTTCCTACGAAAATACTGATTTTTAGATCATTGAAATATCGTTGAACTGAAATATTCTTGCAAGTTTGGTTTAAGGGAATCGGAAATAGCGAGATTTAGGAAATATATTTTAGCGTGGAAATGCTAAAACTTCGAAGACGATTAGGAGCTTGAATTTGAAAATGTTAAAGTTTCGAAATTATGACGACTTTCGATCTAATTTTATCTTAGGAATTCAACATTACTAAGATTCTGTGATTGCTAAGGAATTATACTGCGAATTCAAAGACTAAAGTCTTGATTATAGTGGATATTTGAACAATTGAAGTTTCAGATTATTAAGAATGTAATATTATTAGCAACTGAAGTTTTAAGATTGCGAATAGAAAAGCTTAAATCTATTTTTTAAAAATTAACTATACTTTTATTTTGTTAATAAAAGCATCGGTCTGTTGGTTTATAAATAGTTCAGGTTTTTTTAAATATATGGTTAGGATTAGATTTATTATATGTAATAAATATACTTTAATATGCTGGAACTGACGATCGACAAAGGGTCTTGTTAAAGATGGTCGATAAAGGATCTTAATTAAATAGTAGGCCTGTTTGAAATAACATTATAATTATGATACAGGGACGCGATAAAGTTTAATAATGTAATTAAACGATTCTTTCACGATAACTTTGCATCGATTTTATTATTCCCGTAGGCGCTTTTCATAGGTTTTCCTTCTCACACGTATTCTCAGTTTTCCTTCTTTACCCTTTTATTCCCGGTCCTATCTTCTTGTTTGTATTGTCTTATCGCTTTTCCAATCTTGTACCGGAGATGATAAACATAATGATAGTAGGATTCCTCGAAATTATCATTTTTCGGGTTGCACGACTGATTAATGAAACTAAATGATTCCTTGTTATTCAGATCATAAGATTATTACAATGTATAATTTCCCTGTTCCTTGTACGACGTAGATTTCCATAACGCGGAAGTTTTAAACAACATATTTTCTATATCTTTAAATTTATAAAAGTGTATCTTTCAAATGAAATCTTCGAACAAAAAGATGAAATGAATAAGGATGACTATATCCAACATATTTTTATTTCTTGCTTACAAGGATGAAGGATAAAATATAAATATTTTATTTATATACATTAGGTATATTCTACTTACAGAAAAGTATTTTCCACTTGAGTTTCAAAAAATTTGTTCAATCAATAATATCGACGTATGCTCTCGCGAATTATTTTTCATTTCAACTGTTTCCATAAAATTTATTCAGTTGAATATTTCCAATAATGTGAAAATTGTATTTCACTCTTAATCCGATGTCAATTCTAAAGTGATACGATCAGAAGAAATTTTATCAATATTAAAAAACATTAAATGAAATTATATCATAGCCGTATAAGTCACTGTAACATTTCCTTAAAATTTCATTGCTTCCAACTAAATTAAATTCTTACTCGATTAAAATATAAGAAAGCGGCATAAATTCCTACAAATTAATTTTCATTCCTATTATTGCTTCCTTGAAATTTATTCGCAACTGAATACCTCCAATTAATAACGTTTAATTAATAGTACGATAATATTAAACGAGTATTTTAAATTATCATATACTCCTACGACACAATTATCATTTCAACTACTTTTTCAACGTTTAATCATAAATGAACACATCGATTCCGCTCGTATACACATTCAACGATTCTACCCTGTGTTATCGCACACTTTTGCTCTTCGTTTGCGTCGTATGCTTCTTCTACTTTACTCGAAAACTAAACTTTACTCAAGGATAACAGGATGTACTTGGCGGAGGAGCAATAAAGGCCAATGAGAGGCCGCGAGGCATAATAAAAATGCTAATTCACAGCTTAACGCGCGTCATGTTTGTTTAACGAGAACGCTGAAAGTTTCGCGGCCGGCAAATCGGCCAGGTTGCGGCAACGATCAAAATGGTTGGGAAAATGTGTCAGAGAAACGATGGTAGAAATTGGAGCGGCGCCACAGACGAATATTTTTGTCGATTGATTAACATCGGAGCTGATGTGCAATCAAGAACGGTATGCCCGTCTAATCAAGCGATTTGTATTGCCGTGAGTTGTATGAACTCGTGATACGCATACTACCTTCTATAGGGTGTCATGGATATAGATACATTGAAACCATTGAGCAATTTGTAGACTAATTTGTGTGTATTTGTGTTAATTGGAAGGAATATTCGTGTTTTTTTTTTGTTAACATATTATTTTTATAAGTGGTTCGGTAAAATGAATAGATCTGGTAGAAAGAAATTGGAAGAATTATATCTTAACGTGGGAATTTTTGTAAAGTAAAATGTAATAAAAAAGGAAAAAGACAAGAAATTTTAATGTTTTCAATTTATTAAAGTAATAACTAAATTATTCATTAATACAATTCATTAAGAAAGTAAGATGAATGAAAAAATCTAATTTTACTAAACTTCGTAACACAAAGCCTATACGCTAATTAGACAATTGATACAAAAATAATAAGACGCGTGCCTACTTTGAACTCACTAGAAATGGACGTTTCTCTTTTTAAAAGCGTTTCTACCTTTATCAACAGAAATTTCTTTATTTCTGTTTTTAAGAACGAAACAGACATATATAACGATTTTTTGATATAGTGTTTCTAAACAATACTTGAAGAACAGCATTACGGTTTACAAAATTCTTATCTTAATTTTCATCCGAAATGGACTATCGACTTACTTCCTGTTTAAAATATCATTTCTCACGGAAAGTTTTATTCATAAGAAATAATCTTTCAATAAATTAAAACGGCAAGAAAATCAGAAATTTCCAAAGAATCGCTATGAACGAATAAATTACCTATATCCATTACACCCAATACATTTTTCTTTCTCTAGACACACACCACCATTCGCCGATATCTTTTAATCAACGATTAAAACAATCGAATTAATATCAATTAAATTGATCGATCGCAAGAAAGGAATCAATTTCAGCGAACGAAATTGCCCGTGTTGGTTACACGTGACTGTCGTTCTGTAGACGATGCGATGAATTGCATCACACTCTATTGTGGCGTTCGTGATGCAACCTAAAATGATCGATTGTTCAGGAAGATCGAGGACTTGACATTTTGCTTTACAAGATCCGTCTCATGGACCACCCGGTAGACACTCGAGGCGTTTGCACCTAAGATGCCGGCTTGTTGACCGAGAGGTATAGCGGTATATACGCGTGTGCGTGGTTGATTTTACGCGTAGAACAATATATGTGGACAATTAGCGGGCGTACGAACACGAAGAGAGCCACGCCGGGAGAAAACGAATTGGTTATACGGTTGTCTGGGTGGGAATAATGGAGTCTTAAGCTTTGCTTGGTAGACGATCGAGATAAGTAATTGGGTTACTTTGACTCGTCTTCTTCGCTGGCCTTAATATTGAAATTAATATAGTGTGTAATTAAATTATAGAGAAAAGTTTCTGGTCGAATGGTAGGATTGAAATGTGAATTGAAGATAAATTGCCGGTGGAGGAAGTTTTGAAGTACATACCTTGATTATACCAACTAATAAATGTAAACTAATCGTTACATATGTTTGGATCTTTGGTATTATTCGTATGATCGAATATAATATTTCTTTCGTATTAAAAAAATTTATTTTAGCTATTTTATAAATATCGACATTAAATAGAAATATAAAATCTGGAATAAAAATGTGATAGTTTCGTTCAGTGTTTTCACTTGTTTTTCAATTTTTCTTGCAAAGGATCATTCGCAAGTTTCCCATTGATCGATGTTCCAGTAATCGATCGTTCCATTAACCGAAGTTATAGCATAATAATTATTCTCGATCGTGTAAGAATTACGGCACAGTCGCAGAAGAGAATCTCGTAAATAAAATATCAGATAATATCTGGATTTAGTAATTTGTACGATTGCTTGTTTTGCTAGGATAAAATGAATCAGGTTTGTGATATGTGTAACTATGTATAGCAACGAATAGTATTCAAACGTAATGTATTACGTCGATAAGCTAATCAATTACTTTGGAGAATTTAATCACGTGTATGCTCCTTCTTCTATCTAAATATAATTATCTTAATTAATGTTTTGTAGAAAATACAAATGTTAAATGTTTAGACATTCTCGTATGTCAGAGCCTACTAACGATTAAGTATAGACGGATCATTGAATCGAAACATTTTGTGCAAACTATTTAAACTTAAAAATTCTTTATATACCAAATAATAATTAGATGTACTTTTAATATAAAATTAGTATACAACGTGAATAGTAATCTCAAACGTACATTAAGCGTTAAAAATGGTCCCATTGAATATCGTAACTTATTAACCAAACGAGTTATTAACTTGTTTAATTACTTTTGTAATCTTTGCCAAACATATATTTAAGCTTGTAAATATCTTGCAATTTCTACGTACATTTTCAGATTGGTTTCTAATTTTACCAATATAATCGTAACTCGTAACGATCGTGTCTCATTACAGTCTAAATAAAATTTCAACATGTTTTATATAACAAACATTCGCCATATATATACACAAATATTCTACGATAAGCGTAGAAATACTTTCGTGAGCCAGTGTAATGCAATTTGAAGGTTCATCGTCGCGTTAATAAAACGCAGTTCGAGCAGCTTAGGGTGACGCAGGAGAACCTATGAATCAGTCCTGACCGCATAGCCGCAGCGTTTCACGTGCGCGCGTGGTCAGAGGAGGCAGAGCGACTCCACGTTCGGTTTCCTCCTCTGCACGAGTCGTCGCATGCGTGAAATCAGGGTGCGGCCACGTGTTGACTCCCTGCCCCTGTGTGTTCTGCCTATTTTGCGTTTCTTCGCGTCTTTCCCTCGGCCTACTCCTCGTCATCGGTCTTCTGTCGTTTTTCTGCCGGTTTCTACCGCCCTCATCGTCTATCCTCACCCTCTAGCCTGTCCATTTAGCAAATTGATTCCATAATACTACCCGCATCGCGGCTTCTGGCTAACGTGATGCTTTAAATGCTGTGTTACCGGCACACGCGTGTTATACGATGAGCATCAAATAAATTTAACGTAGTCTGCGATAAAAGGGGAATATCGTCAGGAATGAGTCAAAGAAATTTTTTTTATAGCGATTTTGGTAAGACGGATAGATAGATATCGGCTTTTTTTATTTTTTAAATTTCTTTTTATCAGTTTGAAATGGTTTGGTTGTGAGATATTATTTATTATTAATTATTACTGCGAATTTTTTTATAGGTTTGTAGGAAATTTGAAATTGCAAATATGCGCGTAATGCATTAACATGATATACAAAGATATACAAAATATTGAAACTATAGTACTTATGATATTTAGTGTGTGAAATAAACATCTGCTTAGATTCCATTTTATTGTTTAAAAATATAAATTTCTATAAAAATCTGCAGTATATTAATTACAGTAAAACTGAATTTATTGAGATGAAATTTTAGTTCGATTTTAGTTAATTAGATTAACACATTCGTTACGACTCATTCTTAGAGACGTATTTTTCCTTTGTAAAAAATGTTTTTATTTTAAAACAATATATCTTAAATAGTTCGTTTCGATACATTATTCACTATTTTGTTTCTCTTCTTTCTGCCTAGTTGTTAACTTGTGGAAGAATAGAAAATCTAAAAGACAACAGTTGTATTGGCAGTATTAATCGAATAATCGTGTCGACGCAACACGTGCGTTAGTAGTAGTGGACCTATTAAATGAACTGCTGTCGACTGAATCTACTTATCTGAACGTAAAATCGCAATATGTTCGTCCTATGAATTAAAACTTGGAAGTAACGCAGAGATCAGTGAATTTTTATTGCTGTATGAACTATAATTATAAACATATGCACTTGTTTAATGGATGATTAATTGTTTAATCTTTATATTTCATGACAAGATAAGTAACACGTTTTAATTCTTGAAATATATATCCTATACATATAGGAAATATTAATTATTAATGTTAACATGTTTATTGGGAATTGGATTTATAATAGTTGCGTCATTTAGTAAATTCTGGAAAGATAGATTTGAAATGACAAATCCCTGAGTAAATATATTGTTACGTAAAAAATATTGACAATCCAAGTAACAAGTATCTAAACGCGTGTTTCCCTGTCGACAACTTGGCAAACATGATCGGCAGATTTTTATCAACGTTTCAATATTTTATTTAATATCGATCACAACAGAATTCTGATATAATCATTTTGAGGGAAAAAGACGGATTAGGTTGCAATGTAACCTGGAGAAACATGATTGGAAGATTCTTATCAACGTTTCAGTATTTTATTTAATATCGATCACGATAGAGTCCTGATATAATCCTTTCGCGGAAGAAGCATATTAAGTTGCAATGTAAAACTGGTAAAACAGGATACGAAATTTCGAAAAACACGAAGCTGGAGTAGTTTGATTTATGAAGTGAATTACAGTATTTTTATATCGAAGAAAAATTAGTTAATAAATAATTATATCGAAATTACGAAATATATCTGAAATGTACTGATATTCGGTAGAAGGAACATAAATGGTAAATTATTAAAAAATGATAGGAAACATGATATCCAATTAATTCAATTAATAATGAATAAAACATAAGTTAAAATTCCAACTATAGCAATTTTGGTTATAACGGTTAATTTAATTTTATTTTTTACTCTATAGTTTACATAATAAAAAGCAGTTACTCATTTTTATCATATAAAATGAATAATGCAAGTTAAAATTAAATACCTTAGAATTCAGTAATTTGGAACCCAACAGTACCACTTGAAGATTAACCGATAAATAAAATACATTGCATATCATTGGAGAATTGGGCATGCACACAGTAAGCAATTCTTCTAAAAAAATTTCCACGAATAATCTTCGTTCAAAAAATGGTTAGAAAAGTCCCAATAACAATCCCAAAATATCCACGTTCAAATGTTCTACTTCTTAGACACCACCAGTTATCGATAGACTACGTATATTTATGCCAATTCATATGTCTATAAAGAAGAGAATGCAACTTAAGCAGAAATTTATTTTATATAAATTCGTGTACTTTTGTCTACTTTTTGTACTTTCAGATTTCTCATAAAAGCAAAAAATTCCGCGCTTTAATTCTAAACCTTTTTAATCGTTTCGTGCGACAGGAATATTCCGCGCGAATGGAAAAATGATGTGAAAATCAGTGAATAAGAAATACGTGTCGCGTGAATCGAAGGAGAAAAGGCAAGATTGATAAAGAGGTGAACGCGAAGCGATTTCGTAATTAGTCGAAACGACGGGCCATGGTGATTTCGTTCGAAAGGGCCCAGCCTCACCGCGTTTCCCGGCGCACGCGTGAATCGTTAAGTCGATCGATGGCGTAATTAAGCGACGATTAACGAATTATCGGGAAGCAGGGCCCGTTCTTTCGTGGCAGAGCCCGAAGATTAATGGTAACGTGTACGCAGCGGGTAAATGTTCGTTTAGTTCGAAACGTGCAGACACGATGCGTACAACGTTGTACGCGCGAGCACGAAACCCACGACGAACTGCGCCTCATTGAATCACGTGCGGTATCGATTTAATATCTGTGTTTGGTAACGATCCTGGATGTGAGATTAAAAAGAATATCTGGTGTTTGCGTCAGGATCATAAAAATCGATCGACGATGTAATATGGGCGTGATGTTTACTTGTTACTTTTAAAGGTGAAGCATTTTTATTTATTTTTTATTCAGCGTTTTGACGTACGTTTTAGCGTTCTATGATTCCCTGGACTGCACTATGATTTTTGGATTTAATTTCATCCAAATTCAGCGATGGCATTTTTTATTCTCTCTTTTTTTTTTAATGGGAATAATTCGCTGGAATCGAAAAGCTATCTGGAGAAGAGCCAATCATGTTTGAATTGCTAATCATAATGATTGTTAAAGAACTTTGATCATTTTAGATTTAAAAAAGAAACAAATGTCAGAATTATTCAACTGTTTGATTAAAAAGTACAGTCGGCACTTGTATATCTAAAAGCCTCTCAATTAATGTTGTTAATCCTTATTTGCTTGTTTCAGCTCTTTTAGCTCACAGTTTTCAGATTAATTTTAAATTATTGTGGAAGAGATAACGCGTTACAATGTTTAGAAAATTATTAAGATTTCTTAGATTACCTTAAATGTAGAAGTTGTTTTGAGCTCTATAGAGAATTCAAAGAATTTGGCCCGATCTTTGGACATTTATGAAAATTTGTATAAGATTGAAAAAGTTAGACTAAGTTGGTCGGTACGCAAGTAATTTGAAAGATAGCAGTGATTAAAATGATGAAGCACCAACATCAAAAAGATTTACGGCACTGATCCTACATTAACTCACCACGCAAACCCATTTATTTTCAAATTAGCGACATACATATTATTTCCGAAACGAACTGTACACTTTCCCCAAATGTTAATGTTCTTCGAAACAAATTATTATGTTAATCGTCCTCTACTAGATGTAGACGCAATCCGAATAATCTGAACTTTCTAATTCTCTGAATAAGCGTTCCTCGCCTAATATTAAATTGGAATGTTTTAAAATCCATATACGTAATTGTACTAACTATATGAAATATTATTATATTTGAACAACATTTAAATATTATATTCAAACAATGAACAACATTGTATGTCTCTTTCCACCAACGATACTTTCGTAATAAGACATTTTCTTTCTTAATTTTTTTAATTAATTATATAATAAACAATTAATCATACAAATTTGATCGTAATCGACGATATGACATGTACTGTAGAAAATTAGTTTTTATTACAAGCCATTGAATCTTTCGCAACAGGAAAATATTCTTAATATTTATTTACTATTACCGAGATTTTCATATAAAATTCGATATTTTCGTAATATTTTTCCCCGACAGGATGCGGTTATACAGTCATTTTGTTAAAACCGTATCTCTTAAATTAACCTGCACATTGATACAGATATTTGAGGATACCTAAAAATGTTTCGATCATCGTTTCTATATTATTTAAAATTATTTTAAAATATTACATATTATTTGAAATACTTGTATCTCACGTTTACACGGTGTAACGTGATTATTTCGCGTAGAACGGAAATTGGTGTGTCCTGTCGTTAAATACCATTAATGTGGAATTCAAAGTGATATTTGGTATATATATTTCGAGCTGTTTAAAAAAAGAGTCTTCGTGACTATTACGCAATTATATATATATATATATATATTGCAAATTACAGGATTAAACTGTGTTTATTAAACTTTATTAAACTATGTTTATTCTCTTCAACGTTTCAGATTCCTTATCGTAAATTCGAAACTGCATTAGAGTCAATGGCCCTGTTGCCATGAAATTCATACAATCTCTTGGCGAACGACAGACGAGATGGCTGAAAAATATATTTTTCGAGGAAGACCTGGAAAGGATGCCGGATAAACAGGCCGTCATTCACACGACTAACGAAATTCTACGTTGTGTCGCCAGAGAAACCAGTTCGTTCGTGCTTACGTGCGTGGCTGATAGAGGCGCCCACATGCTTTCCTGCGATTTCGTGTGGGTGATCGTGCGTGCGAATCAGTTTCACTGCTTTACGCATGAAATTTATTGCAAATCATCGTGCGTGCCGTTAGGATCGATTAGAATTTTTGCGTGCGAGATATGCTTCGAAGTTGGAGAACTGAAACCTGAATTACATTTTTTAGAGCGAATCTGGTTTCGTGAAATGAAATCGATTTCGAACTATCTCTAAGGGGAAATGTGAGCTCTGTATATTTCTTCGTCTTTCTATTTTTTAGTTATGAGAAATTTTATTAAAAGATGCTTTGATATACAAATAATGGCAAGCATATAATTAACAAAATACTTGTAAATTCAATTGATTGCATTATGAAAAAATATATTTCTATTATGTATGATTTAATGATATATTCCTGTTACTCTGAAGCATTTCTCGAAAAGAAGAGATAACCATAAATGGACAAAATTCTTTACAGTTCTTTATGTGATATCATCTTCCCTATTTCATACCATTTCTAATTAAATAAGATATTTCGATCTGTTACTTATCGAACGCCCACATCCTATGAATATAGAACAACTTCCAAATTTTAACTTCGAGTAATTATGTTGGTAAAATCATCGCACTTTATCTCACTGTCGGTAGACGGGTTGACGTTGGTAGAGTTGACTCATGGAGACGATCTGTATACAGACCGACGTAAACGTCGTTCCTTCGTTTATTGTTAAATATAAATTAAAGAAGATTTCTTATTCCAATATATAAAAATAACAATTACAAATTAATAATGTTGAATTTAGTACGAATGTGTCAATGTACGACAAAGAAAACACACGTAGGAAGACATGACATAGGTAAAACAGGAAAGAAGAGATATAACATAGTGACTGTTGGTTTTTTTTTTTTATACAAGATATTCGTTTCTACGTATAATTCTCACGTTATTAGCAATTTTACTGATTCTGCCTGCGATTCGTGTCGACGAAATAGGCACAGTGGGACAGCCACGTCATCGTTTAGAAACGAAAACCATTAATACCTATGGGCACTTGTAAAACATTTTAACACGGTACGTTCACGTTTGAATCTGATTAATTCCGAACATCAACCGTCCTAGCAATTAACACGTCCTTTTAATAACAAGAGATATTCTTAAGCCTCGAAAGAAATTTTAAGAAAGTCCCACCAACGCTTATAAAAATAGCTTGGAATAATAATCAGATAGCGGGGACGCTAATTATGCGTGCTCGAAACAGTGTTCAACGTTGCACACGTGACATATAGGAAATATTTTTTCTACGATTCTACGCCCATCTAACAAGCGGGACACATGTTTCGTTGAATATTAGCATAAAATGATTTATGAATTTATCTTTAATACTTTCGTGTTTACGAGCGTCGTTAGAGCCATCCATCGTTTCATTATGTGCCACCAAGCCTCGGTTACGTAATCGGAAACACGATCCACGTTTCTAGGAATTTTATTTCAGTAAATTCATTGTAATATAATTGTAATGTATCAACGTCCGCGTGAGTTTACTTTTCAAACATTTTTATTCCTGATTTCTCTTCCGAACGTACCGCTGGATGTCTCATTCTTATTCTATTCCATAACCAACGCCATTTTGACCTATCTAAATCTTGAAAACCTTACGGCCATAATATGATTTCTCATATTGTTAGATTCTACTTTTAATATTTTATATCTATCTTTATTATCTTATATAAGATATCGAATAATCGTTGACTTCTCGAGACTTCGAAAGGTATTCAGACTCAAAATATCTTGAGACTGAAGATTCGAGATTCTTCGATACTCTAAAGGTTTTAAGTATCAAATCACATTGAAAATTACTCGCACTTTCGTTGTATCGTACAATTTTCAATTCGATGCCTATCACTATGTACTTTTTCACTTTCACTTTCAATCACCTTCAATTTTAAAAGCTTCTGACACATTTTCCCTGCAGATGGGATTTCACTGCTGAAACTCAATCTACATTTATCGAACTTTCTAGCAAGTGTTGCAAGTACGATTATAAGTAATTAATAGAACGATGCATAAGTAGTTAATTCCTGAGCGATGACTCGTTTTTCTTTCGTGTTAGCTCGTAGGCCGATCCCTTAATTGCTTCTCGTAATAATATTTCACCGTCTAGTTTTGCTGTCTTTAGGTTCTATAACCGCGGTGTAATTAAATACACGAGCAGCTATCATTCGTGACACCTGCTCCCGCTGAATTTTATATTTTCTTATTCAACCTGTATGGTATTATTAAATTATTAAATTATATTATATATGTATATCGTCGTCAACCATCAAGCGGGTAAAGCCTCGAGTTTGTTGTGGTTACACGGCTAGTTTGTACTTTGTGTTTACTGTACAACTATCCTTGTATATATGAAGGACATGAGCGAAGTAGTTTTTGAAGGCGAGTTTTTAATGAATTGATGGTAGCAATAAATGGGACAGCATACATAGTTGGTAATTTTTTGTGAAGTTTTTGATGCTAAGATGTTAATCCGTTACTAGTTTTAACGATGTAACGAAATATTTGATGGTACAGTAAGGTTCAACAACTTTCAAACAAGATACTTTGTCACGAAGTCCTACATCAATTTATTTCAGTAATATTTAATTTAATCATAATTTAAACTAATACTTCAAAAATATTAAATAGACAGATACGTAACTTAGAAATCACATAATGTCAAAATTAATTAGTTACAGGATCGATATTAATTTTTATTATTAATTTTAATGTGACATATTTGTTGCTTCTCGAAACTGTTATAATACCGATGTTCTGGTGATTTTTAGTTTACAATTATACGCTTCACTTGTCAAAAATTATTTTTAAATTATACGTTTCACTTGTGGAAAATAATTTCGAAATTATACAGATATTTCCAAGAGAAAGAATTTAATGTTTACACTAAATGGAACACACTGCACACACACTGCATTGCGAAACACCGTATCTATTTTAGTAGCATTAGTAAATAAAGCATGGACCGTACCCATTTTAGTATCATTACGCACACGGCTTGTTTCACAATATTGCAACGTCTAACCTTTTATCTCGGCAAATAAATTACAGATTTGTGGTCATTTGTATCGTACGCTCTTGTCTGCGTTCTAGTTATCATTATTACTATTGCTGTCGTAGGAGTAGGAGTTCTTTAACCCGGCAACTTGATTGAAATATTTAATAAATAAGGACTGGAGGAATTGTGTACGCTATCCGAACTGGCTGAACGATGGCATATAATAGACGTGCACGCTCGCCTGTGTACGATAACATCAGTGTCTTCGAGTTCATAAGAGACTATCATAACGGTGGATTTTTAGGATGAACAGCTAACAATAAAACCATATATCGGATATATCTCACTAACAATTGCAATATCAGTATTCTAAATTAAATTTTCTACTTTACATAATTAATATTTAATTAATATTTCATATTTTTCATAACGTAATTTTTCCCTTTATAATCCCATATATAATTCTTTTTCACTCTTTTATATTTTAAAAAGATGGATATTTGAAACAATTTGCTCTTTATCATTTGTAAAAATTCTATTTTTTATTAGATTACGATTAGAGAGGTTTCCATTCGATTTTTATTCAAGTGTATATTGTTCATCGATCGAATATTCTCAAATTACACTCTGTCATTATACCCTATCATTGCATCGCAGATAACGCAGTTTGAATTATAAATTACCGAATTTTGCAGTACCTATTCTTCACCTTAATTTACATTATATCGTATATTTTACGTACTCCATATAGCTAGTGTCTACGACATCGATCACGTAAGATATTAAAATAGAGAAATGAAAATTAAATAGCGTAAAATTAACCAATAGATCCAATAGATTAACTGAAATCTAAATCAAATTGTCCCGGTCTAATTCAAATCTAATTTAACAATAGCGGAGTTGATAGGAGAAACTACCAGAACAAACGTTTCATTAAAAAATGGAACAGTATGAAACAATCCATTCTATACATATTTATCAAGGATACATGCCAACTAATCTATCAGATAAAAATATTTAACAAATACTTGTCGCACAATGGTCTTCGTTAAGAGATGATCAAACACGCGGTGGCGAGGTGATGATTCATGGAAACGCAACGAATAAATTAATGAGCCATCGAGGTGCGATCGTTAGTGGCATTCGCGTTGCGTTTTCCTCGGTCGCGATGCTCGTTTGTAAATTACTCTCGCAGAATATAAATGTTTACGGCAGACTGAGAAATATGTTGAGAGTTAAGAGGTGTTTATTAGATGTTTCATCGTGGGAGGCGATTCTTATTTAAATCGAAATCACATTTAACTAATAAGCCGTCCTTTAACGGACAAAAAGGCAGAGAAAAAGAAAGAAAACTATCATTCGTTTATGCGACAATAATTTTCAATCTATAAAACTAATTTCACTAGCGTGCTGGAGAATCGCAAAGACCTCGAAAAATGGTTATTCACTCGGTTTCATTTTCCAGACGCATTTTACGATCGGTATATTCCTCTTATAATTAATTCTCGACTTTTTTAATTAATGGCCATGTAAAAATCTCGATTTCAATTTTACTTTTCTTGTTATTTAATTATAGATTCATCGATGCTATAAAATCGATCGAATAACAGAATAACCGGACGAATTTCAATTATGAACATTGAAAATTATAGGCGTTGAAGTCGTTACGCGGAAAGATTGAATTTAATGAACGGTCCAAGAATCCTCCGAATAATTATATACCATTTAATCAAATTCTTCCTTATGTGCTGAAATTTTTCTTCGAACCTCGTTACTCCCTTGCTCATGCAACTTTTTCTATACGGTACTTCCATTAAATTCTTGTATCTTTACATTTTCGAATATTTTCAAGATTTTAAATTATTAAATATCTAAGCTACTTGATTCCTAAATCTTCGAACACTTTGCGCGTGTAAATTCCACAATCGATTAGTATAATTCTTCGTGTAATTTCAATTACTTTCAGAAAATTTTAAAAGCAGCCTTAATATATTAAAAGAAGCCTACCGTTGCTTATCGTTACCTTCTTCATTTTCTTCTTTCTTAACCCGTTGAACGAGAAGGACGTGTTAAGTTATTCATTCATATAGCACGTATAGTAGTTTCTTTATTTAAAAATTCTCAATTCTTTTACGTTGTTTCATTTCTCTTCAGAATAATTTCTGCGAGGATTCAAGCCAATCCGATTGAAATTTATTTCTCTGTATTAACTTCTAATTTCACGCTCATAACAATTTTCTGCTTAGGAAATAATCTTATTAAGACACACGTTAAACCTGTCACATTTTTCCAATAACCTCGACCGAGTTGTATTTCTCTAACGTTAAAAAATATCTCAAGCTTAAACGAATTGCGAGAAACTCTCTATTGGTATGCGTGAACTCTCGCCTCAATTTCCTATCAAACATCTTAAAACGTTACAATTCCCTTTCGTTTGCTAAAACGAGAATAAGATTGAAACATGGTAATTTTAACTTCTCATTGAAATAACTAAATATCGTTTTAATCATTCGTGTCTCACGTGAAATAGAATAAAAGTCCTACAGAGAAAATGATCAAAATCAACAGAACCTGATTTTATCTAGTATAAGAAACAATTTATCTTAAGAAAAAAAGAAAAAGAAGAAAAGAAAAGAAAAAGAATACAGTATCGTTAAGAAAATTTGTAAACCGTCCGTGGGTCTTGGTATTTAAAACGAATGTGATTTCACCGAGAGCCACGTGGGCGATTGATCGATTCGAGGATCGAAGAGATCTATTGGTTACGTGGCCACGCGAAAGGCCACCGGTGAATTGCTTCGTATAAATTGTTAATTATACGGAACCGCGGCGGCTTGTAAAGATCGCGTGGGAGCATTTTGTGGCTGGACCGGTTTTGGGCGATGGTAATTAATTTTCACACTCCGTTTCTAATTGAAAAGGATCCAAAGCCCCTACCTAGGAGACGGCAGCGTTTGTTTGCTGGAAGCGTAACTCCGTAGTCGATAATTGAAAACGGGTGATCGTGTTTTAAAAAGGCTGCAAGCGAAAGTGCGCGCTGCGTTTTCGTTTATTATCGTTACATTTGTTGATTTATCGTTTTAGCGGTCAATTTCCAACGACTTAACGACCCTATCTCGTTTGTTAATGCCGTTCGATTTGTGAACGTTTGTTAATAGCCGTAAATTTTCCAATGGGAGCGCATTAAGGAACATACTTGAAGGGTTATTTACTTAGCGGAGTTAGTGAATGCGATTTGATCTTTACGGTACACAAGTAGTTTAGTGAGCTACCATTGAATACTGATTTATGTGTAAATTTGTTTAATTCTGAGAAAATTATTATTTGTATAGTTGGAGGTTTTTTAACGAAGAATTAATATGTTTTATGAGAGATGGAATTTATTTTAACAAATAGACCGTATACAATATAATTTAAACGATACTGCTATAAAGATACTATACGTTCCGTTTTATGTTTCGTTCATTATCATTTCTAACTGTAATTCGTTTCTATTTGATACATTTATATTACCAATGTCATCGTTTACCTTTTGCTGTATTTCAAATCGTTAAATGATCGTCTCATCGTTTCTGAAGGTCTGCGAGAACGCGATGAAAAGATAAGATCAAATTATTAATAAAATTCTAACATAATCACGTTAAAATAATTTTTTCATTTAACGTATTAAAACTCACGAACGATTCATACAGCTTATTGGATTAAATCAATGGCATAAATTCGTTAAAAAATGTTGTTTAGTCCATTATTGCTCTCAATCTTCCTGCTAAATGTAATGTTCCATTACCCCCAAGAAGGTTAATTACGAAAAAATATACTGGCACGTTCCATTGCTTTCCAACGAAGTGTTTCCTTTCTGTCTGCTTCTGTACATTTCATCTGTACCGTATCAAACATTTGTAATGATATAAAAGTGCCTAATATATGTAACGTAAGTAATTAATATATAGATGGTATAATAAATACAACAATGCGCGAATATTTTTTATATCCATCGAATATCATAAAATTTCCGCAAATGATGTTGAAATTTCTGTACGACCATCAACGCCACTAACATTCCATACGTAATCAATCTTCCGGTATTAAGTCATCGCGAGCAACAACGAGCATAACGCGAGATGAATCTCGACAAAACATCCTATTTACGAGGCCATAACCAATAAAGTATGCTGCAGGGGTCACGGGCAGCTGTAATAAATATGTTCACGCAGCGTCTTGTTCGAGTGGCGGAAAGGGGATAGAGCAGGCGAGAAATATCGAGCAGAGGCTCGAGTGGCTCGGAGAGATCGCGTGGCCAGGCAACATCAATTTCGAGGGTGATTCTCGCCGCTGTCGGAAGAGCCTCGAAAATTTCGAATGGCCGCGTAATCGAGGAACCTCCTGGTGCACGAAGTTGAACGGAGGAGGATACTTCCAGTCCTTCCTTCTCTGCCTCCC
This sequence comes from Bombus terrestris, assembly GCF_910591885.1. Classification (NCBI taxonomy): domain Eukaryota; kingdom Metazoa; phylum Arthropoda; class Insecta; order Hymenoptera; family Apidae; genus Bombus; species Bombus terrestris. The sequence goes on along the minus strand of NC_063275.1, from coordinate 21,406,144 downwards.
TTTCGCTCCACACTTTACCTTCCTTTCTCCTTTTTTCTTGTTTCTCGCGATAATGATACCACGCGTTCCTCCTTGGCAATAATATCGATGCTCTCGTGTATATACCTTCGCAAGAATGTTGTTGCGGTTTTGCGAAAGAAAGGGCAAGAAGCATGGTTTTTTATGTAACGAAGGCTCCTACAAGAACTATAGTTAAGAATGTGGTTTCGACCAGCTTGATTCTTTTTGTATTCGCATCTATTGCGAGTCGTCTATTTCTACTCGCAATGTCTCATTTGAACCTCTAAGAAGCGAAAGATCAACAACCTCGCTTCTTATAAAGTTATTCATTTCGCATCATTCAGGTACATTGTTGGTGTCCAACATCTGATAGAAGAAAACCTATTTCTGTAAATTTATTTACCGTAAAGAAGAAGCATAAGTAATTGTAAATTCCAAAGAAGCTACTGAAAAGTAATCTTTACGATTGTCGTTGTTCTATGTAGTTTAATTAATGGAGCAGATCGACGTGACTTCTGCGTAGCTTGATCAATCTCTCTAACGATATATCGTGTATGACGTATAAAAGATATACGTTGCTATTATCATAGATGGATTCTTCGTCTTTGTTTCGCTGAAGATCAGGCTAAGAAAGGTACCGGAAAATAAATGTTAATTTAGAAATTCAACATCCATTGTGAAACTTTATAGCAGTAATTTTTAGTAATTGAAATTAAAATGTGATTCTGATTGTACTTTACGGGTTTTCTGAATAATTTTACAATGGTATATGTAATTGTACTTATGCTCTATTTGCTCTTATCGCTGGTCTAGAGAAGACGTTGTTAAATTGGATTGGTTATGCCGTTCCTTATATACGAGCTCTTTGCTGTTTAGAGTTAAAACTGTTAGAGGATTTCACGTGTAAGCTGCATTGCTATAGAAATTTCGACTAAAGATATACATACAGAAATATTGTCACATTTTATCTAGAGAAATCTTCTCAAATTGCTTGTCTCTAGCTGTCTCTATTTTCTGGAATATAGTCGTATGCACTATTATAGTAATGTAGTATCCAGACTATAGTAGTTACAATCTATAAAAATATATTTTATATTTTAAGTTAATTAAGGGTTAAAATATTATATATATACATATTGGTAAATTTGTTTGTATTAAATCTTCAATGACGTAGTGAGCATAGCTCCTATTGGATTGGTAACTAAGTGATTGCGGATTTTGTCATTAGGTGGTATTGACAAAATCCGCAATCACTTAGTTGCCAGCCCAATACTTCTACTAATTATTAATTCATCATTAATTCGTACATTTAGATAAAATTCATATACCGTTATCACAAATCCGTTAAAATGTTTAATAAATTACTAACTATGTTGGGAAATACTACTAAATTCGACTAAAGCTTTCATTTCGACTGTTTTCTATTATGTAATAACAGTTAAAAATATAGGTTTTATATTCTGAAATATTACAAGCAAAGAACAGCTTCCAAATTTTTACTTCCAATTACGACTATTTTTTCAAGAATTTCGCGTAAAAACTTTCCGTATTTATATGCTCGTAAATTATCGACACTCTTAGTTATCACCTGTCTACTGTAAATTATCGACAGATTCCTCGTGTTTACAACTTGCATAACTCTTCTAAATTTTTTACAATAACAGCCAATCCTTTCGAGTCACCCTAACAGTAACTTTTACATGAAACAATAAAGAACATATTTCGTTATTCTAATAGCGTTCCATTAATGAACCTCGCAAGAAGCAAACTCGCTCGACCGCTTACATAACGCTAATTACGTTATCCAACGTACGTACATACGTTCGGGGTTGTACGTAGAGAAGAGTTTAGCTTAGTCCATAGCGGTTTCGCCATCGACGGATGCAACTTGACGCATTCCTGTTCATTATCTAATTTGCCGATCGTTTACAGGCTCACGTGCCCCGAGCCCTATTTCGTCAGCGAGGGTCTCTACGCTACTCTCGAGGAGTTGGAAAACACGCGCGAGGTTACCCTACACGTGATGACCATCGGCAGCTTCATCGAGGATCCGACGAAGGTAAGTCGTCCATCGTTACGTAAACGTTTTCTTTTTGCTTCGAACGAGTAACAATCGCGTCCATCGTGTTGGATTCGCGATGGATCGTTCTATTCTTTACGCGTATTCGCCTTACCAAATCGAACGATGCCTTTGGAATGATAACGATGAAAGAGGTTGCGTTCTCGAAGTTGGTTCATCGTGAGGTTTGCATTCCGTGAAATTTCATGCAAGGTTGCAGATGTAGAGGATTTTGTAATTCGTGCTAACAACCAAATGCGCAAACTTTTTCGCGAGTTAGTTGGAATATAATGTATATCTAATCCTTGGAGACAAAGTATGGTATTGAAACTATATAAAAATTAAGAATTGAAATAAAAGTTGGTGATAATCGAACAGTCTACCCGAGAATATACTAATATTCTTTGATTGAAACGTCAAAAATGAGACTCAGTGACGAAAATTTTGATTGTTATCCTATCTTTTTGGATCATATTACCAACTAAAGTTCCGTAGAATACCGTATCATGTGGTTATATCTATATCATACAGTAGTTGGACTTCTACTTCCTCCAGATATCAGAAAGTAGAAAAACTGGAAGAATTAGATTTATTTAGAGAATCGATCAAAATAGAAGATAGGAAGTCAATCAATGTAGATATACATATTTCCATAAGTACGCTCGTTAATTCTCACAAGTCACCCCGTGCAATTACTTCGAACAATTTCTCCAACTATTAATCTTTACTTTCAATTAATCGTCATCATCCTACCAAGCAACCTGCGTAATAACTCTAAAAAGTTTGAATCGAAAACAAAAAACGAACAACGCTGTAATTATCAGAGGATCTTTCGAAATCAAAGAAGATACGTACTCGAGAAACTACCTTTCCTGGTGTCTGGTTCTCTTTCTGGCGGTCGGTACGCGGCGCAATAGGAGCCAGATACTCGAATAAATAAAAACATGGCTAATTGCAAACGCGGCGAATGCCGGCTCATCCGTCGACCCTTCGTTATCTGACGTGAGCACCGATTAAAATTACGTACGACTGTGCAGAGAAGCGTACGTCGGTCTCGCGCGCTGCCTGCTCTATCTCCCTCGGCCCTCTTCTCGGGTCGCTAATTAAATGCAACGGCTAATTAGATAACTGATAAAAGGTTATGGCGGTCCGCGAGCCGCACTATGTACTTTTGGCCCCACTTACGTACTCTGTCTAGCCTCTATCTTCTCGTTCTTTCTTTCTATCTTACTCTTTTATTTCATTCTCTTATTCGCTTTAGATAGTCGCTTCTTTTTATATTATTCTTCTGCCTGTTAGATACGTTATCTTGTACTTTCACTTCTTATTCCACTTGGTCAACGTTGTTTATTTTGTACCTTTCTTCCCTTTGTTCTGCCACTTCTGCTTCTTCCTCCGCTTCGTCTTCTTCCTCGTCCACTTCTCCTCAGGCCCTTCACTTCGAGTTCCTGTATTCTTACTTCTTTTAATTCCTTCACCGTGCATGTTAAGTTGTTGCTTTTGTTTCGTTCCCTCCTCTTAGCTGTTGCATCGGTCGCTTTTTGCCGTGCTTTCGCTTTCTTCTTTCACCTCCGCGTATTTTTACGCCGGGTTTTGCTCGTTCGTTTTTCACATTCTGCGGTCTTTCCATGTTTTTTCTTTCCTTCCCTGTGGCTCCTTGCCCTCTCCACGCGTTTCGTTCCCGTCTGCAGCTCTCTTTTTTCTCTTATGCTTAATCGCGTAATGGACGCAAGAAGTCAACTATTAGGTTTCAGGAGTATTTCATTATTTTTGAATAATTTCCGCACGAATAATTTCGAATACAACGTTTGTTAAAAATTACGACTGCCGGTAATTTTCCAATTGGAAGCTACAAATGATTTTATGTGTTTGCATAAATATATATTCCATATTTAAATTGTGAAAATCCTTTTTTGGTTGTTTCATATTCCTCTTCTATCGTTCCTGGTCGTTCTTGGCTACTTCGCATGTTCTTCATAAAGAGAAGTGCCCTTCTTAGAAAGAAGTGCCTTCTTGTATTTGCTTGCTCTTTTATTTCCGTGATTTCTTCTATCTGTTCGTTTTTCTATACTTTTATTATTTCGGTGATCAATTTTGTGCGCCCTTCCTACGATATGATTCGCGTTCTCTTAATGAATGTTTTCTCGTTATTTGCTTTTGCAATTGAACCGTCCATTTCCTTCTGTTGTACTTCTCTTGTACTTCTCTTGCTGACAGAAATAGATTCGCTAATTTACTTTCCCTTCCCCCAATTTACGGTTGCTCTTTGTATCTTTACATTTTTATTGCACTCGCCTTTTGCTACCAGTTTGTCTTCTTCTTGCGATTTTATTTTGCAGCTTTTTATGTAGTATTTCTCTTTTATGTTCCCTATCCCCATTTTCTCTTCGATCTTTCTGTTTCTCCCTTTTCTACAAAATCTTTCTTTCTCTTCAAAGATAGAATTTTTTCAGTTTCGTTTCTTTAGCGATGTCACTTGTCGTTCTTTCTTCTATTATTCCTTTATTTTCCTCTTTAGTTTCTCTTTTTTACAATTATCTACTATCATCTTCAATTCAGAAATTAAAATAGCTAAAGGATTTCGGTGTAAAAAGATTGAATGCGAGTTTTTAATTAAAATGGATGTAAATCCCACGCAAAATATAAAGAAAGAAGTCACAAACGCTGGAATAATTTATTTTAGCTTGTAGCGCTATTCTGAAGTAAAGTTACATTTGTAAATGCCAACTACATTACGATCGAAAAGGATTTTATTAAAAATCTCGGTAATTTATTTACAAAGCGAACGAACTCCTGATTTCAATGATCTTGAAATATATTGTCAAGATCAATTGTTCCCTATAGGTATCACCCAGCTATAGTTTCTGACATATGTAAAGGCTTCTGGTTCGACGACAATATGATTTTGATAATCGAATAGTTGCTTTTTTCAGTGTCATAGTTCAAGCGTTTCCAATTTTGAATAACGCTGAGATAATATAGAGCTTAATACGAATCGTGTCTGTCTCATTGTGTAACACCTTAAATTATCTCACAGTAGCGCGAGGTAGCCGAATAATTATCTCATTTGAACTTATCCCAACGGCCAAGCAAGAAATTAGCAGATACGCAGAAAAATACAAGATAAGAATAGCAACACGCCCAAACTGGCTAGCTGCGGAAACGTTCAACACCTTAAACATGGACAGAAGGCTAAAAAGGAAGCACCCAGCAGACCTCGCAGAGGCTATAACCTAGCAAACGCGAGGATGGTATCCCGCTGGGGGTAGCCACCTACATAATAATATAACTGCTAAAAAATTCGACCTAATGTCCAAAATGGACAAATTGTGAATATTAAGAAACAAATAACAAAAAAAAAAAAAATTTGAACTTATCCCATTGATGTTTCTTTCCTACTCGAGTTGAAACTGATTATCGAAAATGAGTTAGGTCGAACTACGCGAAAATACGGACGCCGTGAGGCGTCTGTCTATTTCAGAACGAAGTGTGATCGTATCGTAGATTGAACTGAAGATTTTTGCGAATATCTCGAAGACCAAAACCAAGCGACGTTAACACATACAGAGAAAAGTTGCACAGAATGTTAGCACCGAGAACATATTTTAAGATCATTGAGATCGGTGAGATCGCCGCTCTATAAATAATTACTAAACTCTCCTTTTATGCTACCTGTGTCATCTATCAGTTTCTTAATTACATCAGTTTCGACTTTATTCATCCACATCTTTCACCAAGTTTCTCTACTCCCTGCAACGTCTACTTCAACGTCTCTTGCTCTTCTTCTTCTTCTTCGAATCTTCAATTCAATTCTTTTTTTCTCTTCTTCTTCACCTCTTTGCTTCAACTAGCTACTCGCGTTCATTCCGCTTGGAAATTCGAAACTCGGCTCGAATTCCAGCGTCGATGAGGTATCCGCGACCTTGAGGCTTTACAGGCTTCGCTTTGGATAGCAACGTAGGAAGGGCAGCTAAGTGGAAATCTAATTAATGCGTTTTTACCAGGAACGAAGTACTACGTGGAGCACCGTTCCGGGAACTCGGCTGGTATATGTGCTTTAGGTGACAGAACATAGTCACGTTATCGCTAATCTCGTGCTGTATAACAGGGGCTGACAGGGCAACGATCCTACCTCGCGGTGGTTCCCTGGCAAACATTCGATGACACGTGCTGTTGCATCGTAATTGTGTTATACTTGTGCTCGATTGAGAGAAATTTGTGCTAGTCGATCGATAAAACTGTAGCTTCTGGATAATAGAATTGGAAATTAGGCGTATCTTTGGGGAGAATCGACTGGTGGCTCGAGGATGTAAAATTTTGAAGTTAATATTAACAGATCGTCGTGTGAATTTTATACATTTTATCTCGAGGGTCACGGTAGACTGAAATATACCATACCATTTAATTTTTCCAAAATATTATATTGTATTTGCGTATTTTTCATGTAACAACGTCGTCTATGTCATTGTTGAACATTTTTTAATCCATAAAATTTATCTTATTTTAATCGAGTTTAATGAACTCGGATTATCGATGATCATCGTAACGGTCAACTTGCTAACCCGTCAATTAATGATGACTTGTGAATATTTCAAGCGTAATGATATATTTATCCGAGGATATTCTTGATTATTAATTATACGTTAAACTGTTTAATAGGTTAAATCCATTCCACTGTTCTAATGTGCATTCCGCCGTGACTGTTATTCGCTTTTGAAATGTTTATTACAGTGAAGTACATTTCTATATCTACGCCATTTAGAATGTACTTTTATATCGGTGAAGATGATATATTTTTCATTCGAGTTTCATTTTTTATCATTCATTTTATCTGAGCAAATTGGAGTTTCAGAATGTACAATACTTTCTGAGACACACAATGGGAATGGCTTATGATTCATTGACGCGAATTGTTTTAAACTTACTATTCATCTATAAGCAGCTTATGCTGGGTGTGTTTATATCTTTATTGATACAATAAGACAGTACTGTGTGAACTTTCATTGCGTAAAGGTTTCACTATTTCAATACCTTGTTATCTTAACATTTCAATGCGCAAATGTTTCCACTTCGACACCATTGTACTTCCACTGGAATTAAACGTAGAAAAATTTCAATTTCATCCGAGCACACGATATACTACATTACGATAGCGTAAGGAATTAAATATGTATTAAGTATCGTATGAATATTATACTTGTATAATAGAATGTTTATTACATATAATTCTAGTAGTATACATATTAATCAAATATTATTTTGAAATAGCGTAGTAATAACGAAATAATAAACAAGTCATTAAGGTGCATACATCAGACAAGTACCTACAAAACGTTTCATCATAATTTATCTTTTATACCAACCCTTTTTCAAACGTGCGGGATGAATCGAATTTTTATCAGACTATGCACATTATGAGCCTTGATACGTAATTGGCATTTATGTGGCCCGTAAATAACACCGGCTCGTACTCGGAATGATTGCGGGAGCACGGTTAAAGATCAGGAATCATCGTTTATGAAGCAATAACGTATCGCTGGAGAAGCCGCGTTGCAATAAAATATTGTCTCTAATTCACGCTCGTATGAATCGATCTGCCAATCATCGCAACATTCATATTAAAAACTAAAGGCGTCCTTTCATGAGCGACGACACACTGCGGCGAAATTAATGGAACTATAAAAACTATTATGCATGGACAAGCGAACAGCAATTACCATTGGCATTTCAAAATACTTGACCGAAATATTAGTTGGCGTTGAGACGCGATTGGCGATCCAATATGAGACTCGAGCGACGAGTAACTTTAAACACTGGTAGCACTCTTTGAACTGTTTTTCTTTCTCCTTTTTTTCAATGGTTTTAAGCGTTTTAGCGAATAGCTACTTATTTGTAATTTCACTTCGTAAGAAGAGCATTCTTTGGATTGTTCTTCTAAACGATTTCAATGATTTAGTGGAAAGATATTTATTTCTAATTTTATTTTACGATCAGTGTGGAAGAAAACATAAGGATAGTATTCTGTGGTTATTTTTATTAAATTAAATAATTCAACAAATTCTGAACTTTCATTAGTGATTTTTATCGAGTTGTTAGTATTTCCAATTCAATGGCTGATAGGTTAATAACTGACCTAACGTTTAATAATCGAACTTTGTTAGCGTATTTTATAGATATTATTAAACGAAAAATGCAACATAAACATAGGTGATTTAAAACTCTATTAAAAAGTTATAATAGAAAACTATCAAACGCGGTAATGGTTTTGCGGTTACTATGTTATAAGATAAGAATACAAACCAGTTTACAGCCAATATAATCGTTGAAGTCCTTATTTACTTTGGGTCGCTTGGCTCGATTAAGTAACTATGTTAATTAATGGCTAGTTAGACGTTAATTACAGTTGTAAGCAACCTTCTTATGAAGCAATATTTTGCAAAAATACATAGTAGATAACATAACATACATTATATGATAACATAAATCGACTGTCAGAGACACTATGAATTTTTCGCAACTAATAATTATTATTTGATTTCCCATTGTAATTCTTAGACCACCTTGACGAATTTATCTCTCTCTTCTTTTTCTCTATTTCTTTATTTCTCCGTACAAAATATTTTTTACAGAGTTTATATACATTTTTCGAACAATTTAATAATCTTCTTTCGAGGGTTGCTCGTAATTTATCGACCAGCATAACAAATTTATTGAATCGATTGCTTCCAATCTCTCAAAATATGGAATTAATATCCGTGCTGTTTTTGAAAAAAATGACACTCGACGAATATTCGTCGGTCGCGACGATCTTTTCCGTGAAAGTACCTTTCCCTGTTTGCCCGTGTCGCGATTAACGAGTCGAGAAACTGGTTCGCATCCCGTTTCGCACGCCTCATTACCTAGCCGAGGGGTTCTACTATTTTATTTATGCGTCTATAGCCGACGATAGTTATTATAATTGCTTGTCGCTTCCACGTGATTTATGAGTGCGCTGCTAAACGCTGCCTCTTTAACGGCTAATCCTGTTCGTAATGGCTACCGTAGCCAGGTTACACAGAAACTCTCCTCTCGACGAGTCTCACCCCGGAGTAATGACAGAATTCGTGGAAAATTGAACGCATTTTTCAGTCACGAGCCATTTCCTACGGTTATTTCAGTATTTTCTCGACGCTTGTTGTTTGCACATCTCTTTCTTTTCTCCGTTTTTAAGCACGTGTGTCATCCTTTATAAATTATGGTCGCATGTATATAATCAGCTGGACCTTGGATTAACAGTAACCGTAATGTTATGTTCGCGTTGATAAATCATTGTTGATAAATCATTTTGAAACATATCCTTTGTATGAATTATTTTAAAGTTAGTCGTGATATTTGTCTTTTCACGATTGTTGCGTTAGTGTGATATTTGTCTTTTCACGATTGAGCATTAAAATTGCGTGGCAACGAAGTTGGAAAATTAATAAGACGTCGAGTTGATCAGTTTGGATCCCGAGAGACTCGTACGTCGTTCCACTTTTGTTCTCGCCATTTTTTTACCACGAATGAAATGATCGCCCACATTCCTCGCTTACTTACTCGGTGTACGTATCATCCTTGTTACGTAGTCGAATTCGAATCGTATACAACGAACGTGTTAACGCTGGACTGAAGCAACTAATCGTCGAACACTGTGCGTTGGATAATTATCGATAGACTTGCACTTATGTCGATTATAATTTACGTGTGCCGAGGTTGATGAGCGTAATATCTACTGAAAAGCAATATATCAATGTACAATGTAGCTGTTATGCAATGAAATAGACGAGGAGATCTTTCCAATCTACCAATGTAGTCATCTGTGCAATGAAACGAATAAATCCAATGAGAAGAGATTTGGTGAAGCGCTCGAGTATTAGCTTTTTGTGAAAAATGATACTTGGAAAGTTCAGTTCAGTACCATTTCATTATTTCATATAGAGACTATAGCAAGGAAAAACTGGAAATAGCTTAGAAGAATCGAGGGTCAGAAAGTACTTGGTTCGGAGGAAAATAACCAACGTTATATCTTCCAAGTGGAATATCGAAAGAAATATTCTCGTTCTAGAAAGAACGTTGTGTTTGCTAGGGAAAATGATCGATGATCATTCACACCCTTACTTATTAAAAGAAAAAGGGCGCAAATTAGAAACTAACACTAGAGCTGGAGGCTAACGCTAGAAAGTCCAGATTACAAAGACAAGTTTTACTTTCACAAAATTTACGAACAGTCTTTCCAAAAGCAAAGGATACATCTTTGTATCTTTGTAAACTTCTTAGTTTACGCAGTTTGTTTGAAAATAAAAAGATTTACTTTCTACGGTTACGATCATTCTCACGTATACTGTAACATCAAAGAAACTTCGTCAAGAACTAAACAATTACAATGGTCGCATTATCGTATTAACAAGTAGAGATAAAAGAGCTGAAGCAATGCAAAACTAATTAAGGAGAGAGCGGAGCAACAAGATTACAATTCGTTTATAGTAATAAAGACATTGGCTTAGCTACCACTTCCACGGTGGAAAACACGATCCTCCACGGCGAAACAAGCTACCAATGCATCAAAATGGCATAACTTGCGAAAGGTTAACCGGCTAAACACGCATCAACTCTGTATCAAAGCGCGACGGCCTTCCAACAAGCGGCCACTACCGATCGCGCGCCGCTAAATCCCAGTAATGTTATAATTACACCACTGATGCGGTGTTCGTGAGATATACGCGACGCATAGTCGCATATACATATATATATGTACAACAGTAGTATATAATATAGAAGACTTGAGGCGGTTAAAATAAGGGAAAACCGGTTTCTCTTCGCGCTTCAACCGCGAAACGTCCGTTAACGCTGATGACGTGGAAAACAGACGTACCACTGCACGCGGATTACAGTAAATTGCGGCAGGTGTTTGTAATACTTGGCCGATTCAAAGGCAGCAAAACACGTCGTCGATGATACGAGCCGAGGAAACCAGATAGACTCAAGGAAGATGGGCCGCTATCGTTGGCCAATGCGGCAACAAAGACGCGGTTGCAGCGCCTCTGAAATTACCCTGCCGCAACCGTGTTAATTGAATTTTATTTTACTCTTCGGTTGGATAGGTTCGACGATCTTCGCTGTTTACCATCGCCGCGCCAGGGACGTTCAATCTGCGATCGATGGCATATTTACGAACTTTGATGACCCAGGTGCCGGCTATTCGGCATAAATATCTCGCTAACGGCCGGATGGAATTTCTGAAACATCGCGCCAAATCACCTCGCGATCGTCGACGCGTTCTTAACGTTGGATACCTTTTTTCGTTAAAGGAGAAGTTATACAAGGTCTTCCATAAGTTCCGGGACGGGAAATTATCTAAAAAACAATGTACTTTTGACAAAAATGTTTGAGACCAAAGTTTTAAGGTCTTGAAAGTCCTACCGAATAGTCATATTCGTCTGACCTTGAATGGTAGGATCAAACTCAGGTCCAGGTTAACGCGATTCTCGTTAATGATACAGTCTACTTTTTATCATGTACATGTTAAAGCTGACGACTGGAGATCTTTTCAAAAGATCTTACTACAATAAATGTAGTCGGTAATTTTGTATGTACGATTGAAGGGATCGTCAAACAGTCGATAGACATCAGATTGAACGTCTCATTAATTAAGCACCACTCGACCAAACATATACAAAGCACAACGATACAGACTCATGCATACATACAAAGAGGTGTAAAATACGCAACGACCACGCGATACATCCTGCATAATGCTAATGCCGGCGTCACTACCTCTTTCGATGCTCATAAATCAGATAATTTTTATCAAGAAAAGGTCATCAACCAGTGTTTTGGAAGATCTTGCCCCCGGCTCTAACATTGTGTGACAAAAAATAGGGTATACCATTAAAAAAATCATGCTAACCTCGACGTCAGCTTGATCCTTGGCTCAAGCTCAAACGGATATGACCATGCAATACAACTTTTAAGATTTGAAAACTGTTGTCTGAAACATTTGTTTCAAAAATGCTTTTGTTTTTGGGGATATTTAACCGTTGCAGGACTTTTGGAGGATCCTGTATAGTGGCGTTCATTTTACCGTGAACAGAAAGTGATGGAAACGATCTATGATTTTTGTTGCGTTCAGTTAAAATGAAAATGAGTTTTGTGAGGTGAAGCCACTTCGAAGTTGGTATTTCATACGCATCTTGACTTGTTCCTTTATTTGTAACAATATGATGGAAAAGAATCTCGCGTTGAGCGGGTGTTGGATAGCCTTTAAAGTGGAAGAAATGCTGATAGAGATTAAAAATATTTATAATCTTTTTTTGCATAAGGTGAAATACCTTCTTCGCTTATGATAATAAGTAAATGAAATTCCTCATGTAGAAATGAAATGCTATTTATTACCCATCGACCTGTTACGTTACAAGTAGAATGCATTTACTGTCGATGAAATTTGCATCGCATGGTAGTAAATAATTTCTTACGAGGTATATTTAAATATTGCAAAACTTTACGTATATATTCGACGTAAAGCGAACTTCACTAAATAATTTTTGAAAATTTTCTGATTTCCAATTTATATTCCATATATCGATATCATATCATCGTATCGTCAATTTACCAGAAAAGCGAAACAATTAAAATAGCAACGACGTTCAACGAGCGTAACTTGTTTGTATCTTCGATTCGGTAATATATGAAAAATACCGAGTAAATGGAAACCATCTACGGAGGAAGAGTCAATCTCTTCAAGTGCTGAAGCAGATTTCCTGATGCGTTGAATAATGCATACCACGACTGAAGGAAGCATTGTTGTCTAACAACGAAGACGTTAAACGGAAGCATCTTCCAATTGGCACGTAGACAGCTTTTACGAGCCAACGACATGCGGCCATCGCGATACTTTCAGGATAAAAAAAGACATCAGTTCTAAGCGAATGATCCGCAAAAGTACCATCCTAGACTCGTACTGGTTGCCCAAGAAGTTCTAAGAAACTTTGTGCAATAGTTAAATCAACATAATAGTTTGTTATCTGGTTAAATTTGTGAAAAGTTTGTTTCTAGAATCTAAGTTTACGAGATTTTGGTTTATTCCGGTATAACTTTGGAAGCATTAATATTTCAAACAACACAACATTTTACAAATTTCATATTGCAAACTTCTAACACGTTCACGTAAATATTAATAAATTTCCTGCACGTCGTATTAAATGGTATTGTTTAATTTTTCAAGTCATCGCGAGAATTCTCAAGCTTCTGACTCATCGTTATAGACGCAAATGAATTTCTCTCGATTATGTTCAATGTCCCCACGTACATATTAAAATTCACGAATCTTGTTCTCACGGATCTTCGATTCTTCGCTATCGAGGATGATCTTCCTTTTATCTCGTTGTTCCAAAGATTGCACTAAACAAACAACAAGATTTCTAAATTCTCAAACACCTAATCGGTGGTCGTATTTTACCTTTCCTCTTCTTCACTTCGAGTTTCAAATATAGCGTACTAGAGATCATAAATCTTGTTCGTCAAATTCCCAGCCATTGATCGAAGTCATTGATCTTCGATCTGTATTTCGAGTCGTCCGTTGATCTTTACTTGGAGTCGTCATCCAAAAAAATAATCAAGTCGATGGCTAGATGATTTTTCGTGGTGGTGACGAATACAAATGAGGCCTCGGTGTTCCATGAAGACCGTGTATGTCGCAAGCGGAACGCCACGGACGACGTCCCGAACGATGATCGGCCAATTCCTAGACACGGCAGCGAGCATAAATTATTCAGGCGATGTAGCAAAAGCGATTAATTTTATTGGCCGACGTCCCGGATATGGCTCGTCTGCACCCGTCACCGTCGCTTTGTTGCAACGTCGTCGTATCCTATGCTCCGTGTTCCTCGATTATGCGCGAGCTCGGCTAACACCTTATTAACGTCGCCGCTTGTACGAGGCACTGGCCACAGGGAAATTGCGCAAAAGCGGCTGCTCATGCTCAACTGTGTTGCTCTTTTCTCATCGTCGAGATCGGATGCCGATGCCACGTAACAAACGGGACCTTTCGTGGTTGCCACCTTCTTTCACTGTTACCAAGATTGATCCGCAACAGGATGATTTCTGGGCTGAGAGTTGAGTAAAAGATTATGGGAAATGTGAACGAAACCGAACGATTGCAGGATGAAGCTTGGCGATTATCAGATCATTTTGCAGGTCGGATATGGTCTCGTTTGGATATCCACTGGTTGCTTGTTACTCAAAGATATCTGGATACTTGCTTATTTTTGACAACATATATTTTGATTATAAAATTATAGCTCGCGTAACGACAACCAATTTGTTGTAGGCTATGGGATATTCTTTATCTGATTATGTACTAACTTTTTTCTTTATTGTTAAATACAGTACAGTCATCCGTTCTACTGTTGCAATATTTTGTTATCCGAACAGAATGTCTGCCAGTAACAGATGCGTTTTTCTGTTATAAATACTATTATTACATTATCATTACATTCGAGCATAAAAATCAAATGGAAATGATAGGGATATCGATTGTCTCATGCCGAAAATGCAGTTTAGCGGACAGAAATGTATGGGTTTTTGAAATGTTGAAACAAATTGATAATTTTCTTGATTTTTATTTGAACGAGTAAAATGTAGTATTAGAGAAAGGTGATTGTTCTATTGTTCAGAAGTTCCATTATTCTATCATTTTTATCCGCCTATTTTCGGATATTTTTAAGCTCCACTGTATTTCCAATCGAATCAACGTTACGAATATGGTTTAAAATAGTGAAATCTGATCATATGCAGGTAATATTAATTACGGAATGTTGATAGAATATTGATTACATTTAAAAAATTCGTCAATTTTCGGTCTCAATGTCAATTCATTCTTCAAATACCGAGCTTACCCGATCAATGATATTATCAATATTTTAAATTAAATGTTAATAATATGGCTGGTTATAATGTAATCTATGGGATTCATATTAATGTAATTTGTGGCAACATCTTGGAAATAATTGATAGAATGTTCTACTTCTGTTTCTCTTAACTGATCTGTGATTAGACTAGTAATAATTGTGATTTAAAATAATTAGACATTATATCTTTCTTTGAATTAATTATATTTAATTTGTTGTTTCGTAGTTGAGTTAAATGTATCATGAAAATCTTGTTTAGTATCAACTAAAAATAACAAGAAACGTTGCTTGATCTCCATACAAATGAACAAAATAACGTGTTGTTATATTCCGAGATTATACTTTTGCAGTTTTGCAAAATTTTCGATTTAAGAAAATATTTAGATTCTCATTAGGGACAACGCGCTGAAATTTCATAGGAGAGGCAAATGTTTCTGGCGTGGAGAGTTTTGTCACAGGTTATTCATTTAATGTAGTAAGCAGTTTATGACCATTTTATTAGTCTGATTGGTCAATCTTTCGATATATGCTCATCTGTTAAGAAACGGTGAAAGGAAATTGAAAGGAAACATGAAAGGGAAAGTAGAAGGGAAGATGAAAGGGAAAACAAAAGGAGAAGAGGCGTAAGAAGGTAACTACTTTTCCAAGTCTGTGATCAAATTTTTCGACGATATTCGCGATTTATGGAAGATTTTGTTTTGAAAAATGTCAAGCTTTTTCAAGATTATATAAAGTATAACAATCTGCCAAGGGTTTCTCCAGTCTTTCTTATTTATCAATTAATTAACGTAATACAACGACGTAATAATAAAGTTTGGCGAAAAACTTATCAAGTTAATTTAACCTTCTAACTCTGATTTAATTCCTGATATTACGGAAAGCTCTTAACATTTTCCTTCATCTTTCAAGAAACAATTATTCAAATATCTCTCTTCTTCAAACTCTAACGTAAAGAGAGAAAGAAAGATTAGAGTATATTTTACAATGAAAATTAATCGACAAATTTAGGTATTATTATTAAATGGATACAAAAATCATACGGACGTACCAAACTATAATTACGAATATCGGTGGCCAAAGAAAACTACATAAAATTTCGCGAAAGTAAAAATTAAAAAATTCTCTAAATTGTTATACAAAAGCTATTATCACGATATTTCGTCAAATTTGGAAATGACAAGAACAAAAATTTGAACATTTCTCCACGTTCTCTACAAAATCATCGTTAAAAGTTTCTAATTTCCCTAAAAATCCATCTTTTTATATACCTTATAATTAAAAAAATGTTATCCAACACACATTTCTCACGACGTATCGATTAGGTTTCTAATCGATGTCATTTTGCCGCGATGAAAGCGAGCGCAAGCATCGTACAGGATCACGAGCAGAACACCGGGTAGCAAATTGATTTACGAACGTCGCGTACGACCGGTCGTTCTCGCGTGATTCAGCAACATCTTGGTACGGCGAGTCGCCCTAAAATCGCTGACGACGATGCTGACCTATGTTCCCTGAGGGCAGGGTAACCAAATACCTGGCTAACAGCCGGGTCATTCATGCTTATTATCCCGACACTTAATTCTAGCCTCTCGCGTAGTCGCGTGATCCCTGTCGATGGACTCTGGCAGACCTACAGCACTCGCCATGCGATTAATAAAAAGCATAAACTGATTGATTTTCTTCGCCTCGATGCGCCTCCAGGTCCAAGCTATCGAGAAATTTAACGTGTGAATGTTATTATCGTTCTATTGTACGTTACAGAAGTTTTAAATTTGGGATCTATCAAATAACGTTGGGTATATTGATTTTGTTAGATTTATTATGGTTAATGGTTTATTCATAAATAGTTGGTATACTTAATTGTAGTAATTATTAATCAAGTAATATAATAATAAACAGATTGATTGTGGATTTTATAATAATTATAAAATAATGATTACTTTAAATACCATATACCAGTTGCTGTATTCTTATCTATTACCAATTATATTTCATTTGTCATAAATATAATAATATCGATTACACTTCATTTTCCATTACCGTTAAACACCATCTTTTCGATTACTTTTTTACCATTCTTTGTCATCATTTTCTACCTTCGTATTCATATTTCTATAAACAGAATTAAAGAAATAGATTGTACGAAGAGATTTCTACGACGTATATCTCGAACGTCGCTAAAATTTAGAAGATTAAAGATCGTAGCGCATTGATTAGCAACATTGTGATTAAAAGTTTATGTTATATACCACGAAAACAGTAAGTTTAGCCTGGTAAGAGAGAAATAACACGAATTTCATGCATATTCATTGCTCCGTTACAAAGAGAATACTGGCAAACTTCCAACGCTATCTCAAACGAATAATACGCGAAGCAAAATAGTATAAATCAACATTTAATTTTATGTACATAAACCATATTGTCAGGAACTAATATATTCTTTACTGCAATCTACACGTGGAATCAATTGGAAAGCGTCCAAATAGACGTTTCGTACAATAATATAAACAGAATAATATCTGACGTTGTCTCTTATCTTAAACGTCACACATACTTCTAATTTACGACGTATGTTCGAATGCATACTATTTCTATGCACACGTATGTAGGTGCGTACATCTCATATTTGCAAACGTTGAACCACGTTCGATCGGATCTACATGCATTCGCATCTCATCGGACCTAAGAGATTCTTTTTCCTTCGGCCTAATCCGGGAATTCGTTTGCGATGGAAAGAAAATGATGGTATGCGCAGGTGTACGTGGCAAACGTAAACGCATTCGGCCAAGATCCTTCCGTCATTAAGTTTCTTTCCTCTTGCCCGGTTTTCTCATCGACCAAACATGTCCCGATGTGAGTGTTGACCTCGCGGTTACTGGGAACTCATCGAGAGACGAACGTGAACGTTGCTAGACATCTATCTATGGTGTTGGCCGTCCGGATGGTTTTTAGGCTTGGAAAGAATTGACGCTTAACCCAGGTTGGGAAAGTTGAGTGGTCGTCATCGAGTCGCAGAAAACATAGTGGACTCTCGCGTGTACTACACTAATGTAATTCGCTTTTTTCAACGAGCCACGGTCGTAGCCGTGCGATACACGAGGAACCCGCGACTGCTTTTTACCCTATACGATGACAGTTCGAAATATTTTTATCGATCCTCGAAAACCATTTGCCCCCGAACGTGGATTATTCGATTTATGTAGTTGATTTTGCGAGATTAGTCGGCTTCGACGATAGAGGCTCTAGGAAATGTAGTTCGAATAATTTTAGATGGTTTTTGCTTGTTTTGTCGCATTAAATAGTAACAGAATGCTGAGAGTACGTGAGTGATTGACGATGTCGGCAATATTTCAGTCGCTGTAAGTTGTTTTGTGTCAGCAAGCAATTGATTGAATTTTTTTCGGTTTAGCCATGTTTAATGCCGTTTCTGAATTAGCCGCGGGCAATATTTCATGGTAGATGCAGTCGCAAAGAATATCGTACGATTTGTACATACGTAAGCAACTTTAGGCATCAGGTTTACGAATTCATGACTTAATTTAAGTAGATACGCGAAGATAATGCGAAATAATTGTACACGTATTCACAGATGCTAATAATTATCATAACGACAACGTGCTACCAATTATCTAATATTTTAGATAATAAATATATTCCGTTAAAAAAGCACTGAAAGATGATAAGACAAAAATCAAAGATGCTTTCGAATAGAGATACAAATTGACGAGAGCTGTGAAACCTTTTGTTGTATCTTACTGAACTCATTGGAAGATGATCAATTTTTATAATTATAGTTCATGTAAGAGTTCGCTATGTTTCTCATGTTACGATATAAATGAAGTTCATATAAATGAATTCAATCGATAAGTATTAATTTGATCGGGCGCTAACGAAAATTCCCTTATTTTATCATTTTACAAATTTACAATAAATATTTTGTTATATGTGTGTATAATGAAATAATTATTGGATTGTTATCAAGTATATAACGAAATATTAATATCCAAAGAAAGATCTTCAAGCAATAAGTAAAACGAGATACATTTGGTGCGCTCATCGATCGCACAAAGAGACGAAGAACGAAGAAACATTTCTCTGAACAATCCACCTTTCGCTCGTCCATTACAGACGCTAATTATGATTGATAGCAACATTGATTATCGACTACTGATTTCACAATATATCACAGAACGAAGTGGTAAATTTAAATCGCCAGACACGCAGGCTAGGAATCACTCTGTTACTCAGCAGTTTCGCTGGTTCGAGCGCAACTAAACGGTGCGCGGATTTTGTTCTTTTTATGTAGTTATTTTTTTTCTCTCTCCCTCTCGAAATCGCGACATAAATCATCGAACGTTCCTTTCTCCTCGGCGTAGAAAACAAACGTTCGAAACGAAACATCCATTACGAGCGTCCAAGCGAAATAGAATTTCAATCAATTCCCCATCAACGTTAAGTGCCGGCCCGTCGACTGTCAGGATCGCTTCATCGCTGTTCTGCGCGATTATCGTCATCAGTGATGCCTAAACTTCGTCGTTTGACTAGATTTTCCTCGATCGAAAGGCCCAATCGATGAATTTACAGTGACTCACGAAAGTATTTAAACAGTTACTATAAGAAACTCTTATCGATACTCATCAACGGTGTGATGAGACACGACTGTCATGATGGTATTGTTGAAAGAAATCATTTTGAGAATGTATATAGAAATTCCAATCTTTGTATTTACAGAAGATTTCTATAAATATTTGAACATTTATCATAGAGAATTTAAAATGTAAAAATACAAAGAATCTTTAAATTTCATTGAACACTGTCGTGACTTTCACGACCATACCGATAAAATTTTGAAACATTCTGGCAATGAGTATAGAAATTACAACATAGTTATTGCAAATGTGTTAAATATATTTTAGTAAAAAATTGTATACGACATAAATAGAACTTTCTCGAACCTATGACAAGTATTAAATATGGTCCCACTGAATATCGAGATTTATTAATATAATAAATAATAGATCGTGTAAATACTTTTGTGATTTTTGCGAAATATGTATTTGTCCTTGTATTAAATATCTTTCAATTTCTATATATACTATCAGACTTGTTCCAAGTTTTCTCAATATAACCATGACAATTGATTGTCATAACAGTGCTAATGTAAATGCTTCCTATGACACCGTGAATATATTCGTAAAAGGTGTCTATAACTGTTGCGATACTTTCGTGAGCAACTATAACTCGAAAATGTCACTGACGAGTAATCTCGAACATCGCTTTCCAACGATTCTTGATGGATCGAAGAAAATTGCTTCCTCGAGACAATTACGGAAACGTCTATCGCGCGAGATGAAGAATTTGTTTACAGAGATATCGGCGATGCTGATTGCCGAGGAAAGTTCGCGATTCGAAAACGACCAGGAGAACCGATTTCTACCAACGCGTTCGAATCGGTAGAAACGGTTGCGGCAGGAAATAATGATTTTCTGTGCCAACGATATTAATTCGCGATTTGACAAAAATGCTCGATCGCGAGGAAAGTTTCTAGTTCGAAGGGAGATCCCGAGATTTCTATGCTGATGATATTAATTTGCAATTCGTATCCGTAGGATACGTTATTTTGCCCGTTCAATTATGCCGGCGAGAACATTGAAAAATGGAAATCAACCAGAAGATATCTAACTTTAGATAACGCGATCGGTTTCCTGCGTTGTATATTCACGTGGAAAAAGGCTAATCTGATTCCCCTTTTATTAGTGTTATCTCGAATGGAATTCAAAATAATTCGCTCAAGCTTTGTGTAGAAAAAGAACGTAAAAGGTTCTGTACGAAACTGGTTTTCCGTATATTTCAAAAAGTCTTAGGATTTGTTCACTTTGGCACGAAGTAAATCCGTTCCTACTTATGGAACAGTATTTATCTTGATTATGGTCGCCTTTTATTAGTCCTACACACGTTATTTGCAATTCCTTAATCTCTTTGTAGTCGTTTACTGCGAACAACATTTATCCAGTCGTAAGTAACACATTAGACGCGGAGGGTATTTTTAATTGGATCTCATTCGACACTGTTTAAAACCAAAACAATTCCTAATAGTCCTTAATATTTAATATTCAACCAGTATCGATAAATTGTATGTCGATGTTTCACGAAGGAATTTTTTTCAATTAATACGAGTTAAAAATTATAATCTATATCTAGTGGTCGTTCAACGAGAGCTGGAAGAAGCGTGCGATGGTAACTGGTGTATCGTGGAAAGTTATCATTATAAAATAAGGAAAATATTGTGTCGGCTGGGTATATTTGGAAGCTTTCTCGAACAACACTGTAAAATACGGCATCGGTTAGTGTCAACCGGTATCTAAATTGGCACGGCGTCAAGCATTTACAGATAAACAGGAGCTGACCGCGAGATTATAACGAGCTTCGCGAGCATTCGAACCACGACTCGTTCCACTTTACTTCACTCGTGTATGATTAAGATAACTGCGATGCTTCCTATGAAGTAAGCTATCCAACTATTTTTACTTTCTTTCCAACTTGTTCTTTTTCCTAGATTATTTAGATTTGATACCTACGGTATCGCATGTACAAGGAATACAGTATTTTATAAATAAATCTGTACTAACGAAAATGTTGTATATATACATGAGCTGCGTTATATATTTTAGTGGATTATCGGATCGAGTGAAAGTAATTTAATTTCGTGTTGTAATTGTGTAATAATTCAATTTGAAGTTTATGTTTAATTTAAAGAAATTATGTTGATATTAAAATTTCTTTGAATAAAGTTAACAAAGAAATGCAAATATTTCGTTACCATAATAATCTTGGTTCTTATTATTGTTACACTTGTATATCGTAGATTATAATTTTTAACTGGTATTAATTGAAAAAAATTCCTTCGTGAAGCATCGATATACAATTTATCGATACTGGTTGTTCAACCAAACACAGTAAATGTTAAACGTTATCATGACACGATAAAATTCATTTTTAAGAACTAACGCGCAATAATAGATACAATTAACACTTATAATTATCAAGCTTTATGAAGCATTTTTATAAAATCGTTCCTTCAAATTCATGAAGACATCATTGTAATCAGTACAAGCAAAGAACACATCGACGAATCGCAAAATTTAATATCGATATATTATTAGTAACTTAACGCTATAACGTTTCCTATATAATAAAAATCTGTTACATCTTAAGAAAATTCCATCAAAATATTCTGATATCTACGAGCATCATATACACTCGAACCAGGCATACAAAAACGGGTATTCACAGGAGACAAAACCAAATCTAAATAAGAAGATCGAATCGCAAATACCCGCGTAATTTACTGCATCCTCCAGTTAGCGATCGCACGTGAAGAGCCGATTCCAGACCAATACGTTTGAACCGACGATTAAACTCCGTTTATCTACTAATACCACCATCAACAACAACTTAATCGTTCAAACTAGTCATTACGATTCGAACAGATACTCCGATCTTTGCCGAAAAGCGTTCCCGGCGAAATAACCGTGAAAATTAGTCTGGCAAACACGGCCTGTTTCTACGTTTCCCGGCCAACAACGTTGTCTATACTCGTCAGAGGTGAAACAAGTCCCTGATGGAGAAACGGCTCGTGTAAAATGCAGGCGAAACGAGGATCGCGTCGGCACGATACCGTAAAGTTGGCTCGGACGTCTCTCAGTGGCGGTTCTATCGTACGGTGGGACGTTCTCCAATTACGATATCTCGTTTTCGCGTGCAGCTGCGAATAGCCAATCGTAAGGTACACATATGTGGCAGCGAGATGCGAAAGAGAGAGAGAGAGAGAGAGAGAGTCATTACACGTAGCTCGTGTCCGGCTTAATTGTACGCCAGAAATGCACTCGTAAGAAAGTACAATGGGCCTCTGGATATTTACAAGGAGCCAGGCACAGCGATAAGAATAACTGAGAGTTAGGTGGTTTGATAGAGGGTTTTGGTTGCCTGGCCTCAACTGACTACGTAGCTACAGAAAAAAATGTTAAGCTGCATCCTCACTGAAGCAACAATGAGAAACTTTCTGTTGACGTTTCGTGTCTCTCGAAAAAGATGCCGAGTGCTGTCCAATGTTTCACTAGGTTTATTTACGTTTTCGTGCTGTGTGTGCTATTCCGAGCAACAAAGACCAAAGAAAAATAAGAAACGCGTGACAATATATGGTGATAGAAGAAAATGTTCCTTCATTGTGTACAATTCGTCGTGTTTCACAATGCATTGTTGCTGTCTGATAGGTGTAGTTAGCAAGTTGTTGGTACGCGAGCCGACGTTTCTCATTCCGTAGACATTGACATATTTTCCGAGAATATGCGCGAACTGCAGTAAAATTGATTTCTCGGTATTACAGTGCGAAATGTGTTAAGATTCTTGTAATAATAGGATCAATGCCGAAGTAGATATTTTAAATTCGAATTTAATAATCTTACAATGTTTCGATGGCGTCGTTCGTTTGTTAAAATATGTCGTTTTTCTTCAGTCCGTTTCTAAATAGCATACCACCGTGATGTTCTTTAAGACTTGGTCGAATCCATACTATTTCTTTTTATCACTAATAACGATAAACGTTGCCGTAAAGATCAAGTCTTCTTCGATTAATTGTTAAATTTACACGTGAACAACTTGTTTGTAGGAACACGTGCCACTTTCAAACCGAAACAAATCCAAATGTTCCTTTGATTCTGTTAATCCACTGTCCAGGAAATAGTATCTATAGTTCGATATTTGTTAAGGACACTTAAAGGCATTTGTCTACGATAGACAACAGAGAGTTGCTCGTTGTTGCTTCGGTGAGAACGCAGCTTAACGTTGGTATCGAGTGTGAAAACAGATATAGCGATTACAATCCGCAGTAAACGAGTCTCGATTGGATGGGGACGCGTAAAAGTTTCATGTAGAAGGTGTGTATAAGAGTTATTAGATGATATGAGCACTGTTCAGCTCGGCGAATCACCGATGGTATTATGGGTTGAATTTTTAAGTAGCGGTGATTAAAAGTGTTCAACTTTGATTTAATGATTTTTTAGCTTGACGTATAACAGCGTCAGAGGTATATAATTTGTGTACTTCATTGGGAGAATATTAAAAAGAAAATACACAGGTAAGGAGATATTTTAATAACCATGTAGTTGAGGAGTTAAACGGTTCCTGTTTCCTTAGTAACGCGATGAATGTTGAAATTTTTGTTCTTTCTTCTTTTTTTTTTTTTTTAGTAAATGGTTTAATGTTTTCGAAGGAACAGTAATGATCAATTTCTGTGGAAGCTTATTACGAAGTTGATCATGTCTAAATGCTTCACGTGACTTTGTGCGATATTTAAAAATACAAGAAAATACTGAAAAAGGAAATGAAAGAATTTATACCCATCTACTTGTGAAGTTTACTTCAAAATTAGGAAGGCTATTTCAAAACTAATCATATTCACACGTTTCACGTAACATTGTATATTTTAAAATACATCATAGTTACTGGAAAAGAAAATCAAGGAAATTATACATATTTCTAGAATGAAAGGTTTCAAAATGTTTTCCAAATGAAATCAATTTAAACGTATATGTATGTAATTTTCTATTTGATTTTAGAACAAAGAGACACATTAGAAGAAACAATTGAACTTAGGGTAGGTATTTACGAGGTGAAAGGTCGTTTCATGATTGAGCTGATGTTCAAATGTTACACGTGGTTTTCTATGGTATTTTAAAAAACAAGAAAGTATTGGAAAAGAAAATTAAGGAATCTATATGCCCGTGTAGAGTCAAAGGTTATTTCGAAAGTAAATACCTAATGTTAAATGTTTCACGTCGATATGTATGATATTTTCAAATACAAAATGTTATTGGAAAAGAAAAGGAAGGAATTCATAAATGCTTGTAAAGTGAAAGGTTGATTCACATCGAATTGTATGCCATGTTGAAATACAAGAAGATATTCGAAAAGAGAGTCAAGGAATTTATATAGACCGTTGTACCTATCTGTCAAAAGACACTGCAAAGCGAAATAGGCATTCATCCCACTGTGAAAACGTAACAAAATTTTTTAACAGGTTGGAACGCGCCGCCACATTCTGTTTCGTTGATTTTATGGCAAAATTGTGAAATTGGAGGAATTCTTACTTGAGAATTTACAAGATGTCTTGCGCAATATTGCAAAGCGATGGAAGTTTTTCGAATTCCTGGCAGCGTGCATGGGATTTCGAAACCCATAAAAGTATCCTGCGGTTGCATGCTTGCACAACACACTTCCCGATATTCGTAAGCGGTCAATGCTTGATAAATCATGCGCGGTTTGACGCACTTGCAACGACAATATATATTCATCACCGTTGAAAGAAGTAACGTGCCGATGAATATTAAAAGCCTATCCAAAAGGATTGCCTTTTGTTCTCATTGTAACACCGTCGGAACAAAATTCCAAACAATTCCGATCCATTCACAGCATTGTAGCACTTATGCTTTTAACATGATAATTAGGTAGCAGGTGTTCAGTAAGTTTAACCATCGTATTGTTCAAAATTACACCTATTTTTTGTTCAAGAATCTAAGTAAACATTAGTGGATATAATACTTCCTGATATTTAGTTTCTTACCCTAGAAAGTGTAATTTAAAGAGCATAGTTATTATTCGTTTGAAATAATATAATTAAAATATCCTAAGAAGCTTTTCATGTAATTGTTTCGCATAAACCTACGATGTCATTGCACGCACACGCAACATAAATATTTAAATTAATATGAGGTTAATCTCAAAGAGTTATATCCTTATCTGTCTTCATGTTATAATATCATCAAGGTAAATAATTATTCTTAAAATAGAAATGATTGCGTGCTTATATCTATAGATATTTTGAAACTAAAATCACTATAATTAAAGCATTAAACGAATATGATTAATTTAGAAGTACTTGAGGCCTAGAGCAATCTCTTTTTTCGAGTTCATTTATTAATATATATCATAGCTACTTATCATTCTATTATTATTTTATTAACGTCACAAATCTCATAACGGAAGATGATCACAATTTCCTACACGATACTACGTAGTTCTATTCCACAGGTACACAATTAATATTCAATTTTAAAAAAATACGCGTCAAGGGAACCACATTTTATTTCTCGGATCTTATTGGAAGAAACTGCTATATAGAATAATATTAGGGATAAAATATTTGTAGAAACGGTTCTTCTAATAAAATTCTACTATCTTTACCATTCTTTCAAAATGTCATTTTAAAAAAATACGCGTCAAGGGGACCATATTTTATTTCTCGGATCTTATTGGAAGAAACTGCTATATATAAGAATAATACTAAGGATAAAATATTTGTAGAAACGGTTCTTCTAATAAAATTCTACTATCTTTACCATTCTTTCAAAATGTCACGAAGAAAATAATTTAGACCATCGTGCAATCTTATCATATACCTATAGGCATGCAGCATGCTTTTTAATCTCACATTTTCACAAAAACGAAGAAGAGAAAAAGAAAAAACATTCTTCTACTAAAATTCCATTGTCATTGCCGTTCGTCAAAAGTGTCACAAAGAGAATAATTTCTGCCATTACACAATCTTATCATACGTGCTCATATTTTATAACTCTACATTTTTAATAACAAACTTCTACACACTTACATTGCTATTTAATGATACAAAGTATCCAATACATTTTTACTCGAAAAGCCTGCACGTCCAACAGCATATTCGTCATAACGATCCAACTATCGATGGTTTGATGACTCTTTACAGCGAGGAACGAGAGGTTGGTTATAGTTTCGCGATTTCGCCGTTTTCAAGAGTTATATACTCGTGCGCGCGTTGGTCAGAGTTCAAATCAAAAGCCGGTCGAGATAGGAACGGCGACGCCGATAAATCGTCGCGGTGAACCGCGATAAACGTTCGCTGCCTCCGTCTTTCTTTCCTCTTTTTCCCGCGGTATCGCGCACGTACACAGACCGCAGATTTGGTAAACAAATTATTCTCGGGAGCATGGAGAGAAGTGGCCGAACACCGTCGTCTCTCCTTCTCTTTTTCTTCTTCTTTCACTCTCCACGTCCTCCTCGCGAGAAACGAGTGATTACGCGGAGGCAGCCGTGAAGGCTGCGGTTTCGCGGGATAATGATTTCGCGAGATAACGCGTAGCCCGAACGGCGACACTGTGAACGTTTGAAATTTTAATAGGCCGCGCGTAGTAAAATGAAAGCTGTCGATGAGAAACCTTTCTTTGGTTTTCCCAGTTTGTGTCTGACTTTACTATTTTCTTAAAAATTTCTCTGCCTAAATCGACTGCTTGCCATCGTATTAACCACTGTAGTTAGATTAGGAACATTTACGCAAATTCGTATTTTTCTGATCAGAAGCGAAGAAGTAGAATCGAAGAAGAAGTTTGGTTCGTTTAGATGTGTTATAAAGAGTAGTATATTTTAGATGTTTTTAATATTTTCTCATGTCGTATTTTTGCACGTTGCAATCTTTCATAAATGCATGAATACATATAGTATAATATCATCGAGTCGAGTAACAAGTTTGTTCATCCTTCGCTAACGTATACCTACGTTTCGAAAAATATAGAAATTGAAGACCATATGGCAAATTAAAATAAATTGCTTAGATTAGATTAATTTTGCTTGAAAGTAATAACGTTATACGTGTTCTTTTAAGAAAACGAAAATGTATTTATTGCCTAATATATTGTGTATATTGTAATCATTAATGCACACGATATAATTAATATACAATTTTATTAATATTATTAACTAATCGATTGACATCGTAGGTCGAGTTCATAATTTTTAGAAAAGATTGGAACACACGACAATATGGTACTCTTGTTTGACATTGTCAGTCCGTTTCTACTTCAGCAGTATTATGTTTTTCATTCGATATTTTTCACGTTATTCTCGAGTTTCACATTGTGGAAACCTTTGCCTAGCTTTAAAACGGTGCAAAAGGTGATATATGATGCCTGCATAGAGTGCAAAGATCGACGCTCTGACAACACATCCTACATTTTTCGTGCACACCGACACTAGCGTTTCGCTTCTTTTTAAATACGATTTATTTTCTCCATCGGAGTACAATGACTCGACGACGACAAAAGACATTTTTCTTTTATGATTCACGGCACGAAATTTGAATATTATTCTTCTTATTTCCATACAAGACTTTTAAAAATTATTTTTGCGCGTAATCTGACGTTAATATTAATCTTTAATATTGTTTGAATTTTATTAGAATTTTTGCAATTATAATAAATTATTTATTAATATCAAATTTATTAAATTGGTGAAATATTATCATTGCGATTGAAAATAAATGTCAAATTACTGCCGTACGTATTCAATGTCGCATAAATTTTATTAGAAGCTTTGAGTCGTACGAATGTTTTTCGCGATACCGATTATTTTTTTAAATTAATTTCTTTGTCTTAATTACGTTTTAGTATGTATAGTATTTTAATTTTCTGGAAAGATATTAATTTTCTGGATAATATACTAGTATGCCAATTTTTATTTCCACAACAGATATATCTTATATATGCCCCGTCTTTCGACCAAATAAATTTACACAATGAATGTTCGGTTTTTATATTAATATTATTTTCATTCATTAACACAGTAACATTTATATCTCGAATGGTAATAAAATCTGAAGCATAAGAAATCAATCGGGAAGCTTTTCACATCTATTGGTATGTTAAACGAGACAAGTGGTATATGGATGTGTATGTAATCAGTATCGGAATATAGTTCAAAATGCTTATAGACATTAGCTTTCGTATCTTATTAAACAAAAATCAAACGTGTGCATATATATATATATATATATATATATATCTGAACCAGTATTCTTTAAAAGGATAAAAATGATTATTTTTATAACCGATCAATTAACTTTAAAAATCTAACATTTTATAAATTCAAATTATAGAACAAAGTCCTCACACCAAGCCGATTACATTCAATGAGAACCTAATTGCAGTCTACCGAAATTTGTAAATTTATTTTTCCAATTTAAGCAAATGCAACAATCCTACGATGAATTTTATACACCTTGATCAAGGAAAGCTAATTTTGGCGTAATAATTATCGCGTGTAAATCAAATTCTAAAATGTCGTATTTAAAGAACCACCAATTCCAGTCTAGTTGCTCGTCCTTTTACGTCATTTCTTTTCCAATAATCTTACGCGTAGGTTTATCTTCACACATCTTACAAAATACAATTACTTAAGGATCATTCGTAGGTTAAAAATTCGTTCTTCGATTTACTACTCGATTAAAACTAATGAAAACAGCTTGAGCAAATGACGCACGTCATCCATAAGATATGTGCCGGGTGCGCCGCAACGTTCCAACATTCGAAGAAATTGCATTGGCCGGTGAAACGAGCGGAAATCCGTAAAGGTTTCACAGTGATTCGAAAACAAGTTCGATTCCGGTGTGGAACACTCGCGTGTGCGTCTTAAACGGTGGCTACCGGGTCGAATAAATTCGCGTGTACACGCGGCAAGGGTGTGCACGAGTGAGTGCACACGCGCGCGCGCTAACGAGTTATGTCTATTGCGGCGATATAAACGATACCGTAGGCGCAATAAAATGAATCGATAAAAACGTAGATCGATTAATGTGCAAAATAGAAGTTGTCTCGATAACGATTAGTGGTTTAGTGGGTACTAGTTAGGCGCGGAAAGTTCTGGCTGAAAAATTGAATGACTGTGACGCCAGGAAATCTACGAGAACTTGCAAATTATGCGTTAATTTGTTCAATATATGGGAGCAGATAATTTTGTTCACGAATATTATCTTTTCCAGAGAAACTAGCATTAAAGATACGGACACGATCATTCGTATCTATGTAGTTACACGAATATGTACAAATTCGAATAGTTCGAAATTCTGATAAAAGAGAATGTAAAAAAAATCAATGTATCGACCACATTAAAATAGTAAAAATTACACATGTTTCAGGATTGTTATTATACATTCAGAACGTTACATATTTACAAAATCACACGTAGAAATTACCAAGGAAGAAAGGCACTGGTATGCAATAAAGGAGGAATATACAAACGAACGTTTCACAAACATTCCAAGAATTCAGAATGAGAAACGGGCTCTCTACGTTCCAGCACCTGAAATTCTTCAAACTTTGGCGAGATCAAATACCAGAGTGTCTTTGGTCGGTTCATTGAACTAGTTTCGCATGAGTTTGATTCAGGATTCGAGTGTTGCGGTCCTCGTGAATCCGCAAACACGATCCATAGTTTGAACAGCGTCGCGAAGATATGCTCTACTATCCTTTCGCTCGGACGCGAATTTAACGAGCGCGGTGTCGGCCGTAAAAATGACTTTGTCATTCATGAGATGCAAAACGCGTTAAGAAGTCCGGAAAAACAGCGAGCAATTAGCCGTAAATCAAAATCGCGCGGCTCGGTGAGTGCGTGCATTTAATACCGGTGCCCGAGTAATTTACTCTGGCTCGCTATTTTCGCCGGTTTTACAGTCTTTGATATTCACTAGCATCGTGTAACGACGCCAGTGTATTGAAAAAGTAAGATAAAAACTTGATTAGTGGGATTCTGTTCAAGGTTTATTGGAATATTTTTGTACACGATATGTTTTAGATACATGTACACTTTTTTCATTGATTTATAGCATAATTGATTGAATTGTAACTAGTGGGAATTTGCATCTGGAATTTAAATGAGGTCTTGACGAAAAACTTGTGAAAATTTGTAAATAGTTTAGAATTACATTGATGAATACAGCATATCCAATTTTTATGAATGTATCGAGAAATCCAGTGATAAAATAGGGGCAGTAGTATGCTGTCGAAAACTACAAACATTATTACAAAAATTCAACGCAAAGAAAAATATCGTTTATAAGAATCCCACAAGTTACAGCAACTTCTCTATTGAATAATTATTTAATATATTTATGTTATTTTATTTCGTACTATAATTCCATTCCCCTGAAATAAAACGCACGATACCGTGACGTAATTCGATGAAATAATCAGCTAAGTACTCTGTAACCAAATAACCCAATTCAACTTCATAATCTACTTACGAACTTCCTCTAAAAGCTTCGAACTTGAAACACCATTAAGTACATCGAAACTTTAACTTTCCAAATCTTTCGATATATTACTTTCACACCTCTTATACACCTTATTCGTCTAATTATCAATATTTCTGTTATAACGCCACTGAAACTAACTAACATTACGATAAATTCCCAAGAAACTTGCCTTGTTTTTATCAACTGTATAGAGTGTTTTTGTCATTTGCGGACATGTAAAAAAAAAACATAAAACATACTTTGTTTTCATGGCGAAAATCAAAATCAATTTGGGTAAGTAGAACCATATGTCTTTCTCCGTGAAATTGACAGAGGTTTTTACGATAAATTCAAAAAGCACATTCCACGATATCTTTATTAACTTAATAATAGGTTTACTTTAGTGGAAATAATATTCCACATTTCAGAAACATTTCAGAATTACTGACATTTCAAAAAGAGAATATTACTACAGCACGTTGAGTCGTACATCCAGCGACTCTAATAACACTAACTCGTTTAAACTTTTGCAAAAGAGCAGAATCTTGTATTGCCGAAGGCGGTAAATCTGGTATTGAGTTGATAAAAATATTATATTATACATTTTGAATTTGTCGTAGTCTCATGCATTCTCATAAAAAAAGCATGTGGTCCTATTTAAGTTATCCAAGGTGATCTTGGTTTCGTCATGAAAACAAAATATATTCGGAGTTCTTGTTCTCGTCATTTGTAATACACTCGATGCCATTAAAATATAGTTTAGAGCATTTTTTATTACATGTCGCGCACTACATGTACGCAAATGACAGAAAAGTAGCGAGTCGTGTTACGCGGAGCACCCTGTATTTATGTATATCGATCAGCCCTGGTTTTTATATAAAATTGCATCTATCACGTTGTTTCTTATTAAAAAAAATAAAAAGCCTATGATCAGTCGTGATTTTTCATAACTCGCATATATTTCGTCCCCCATAATGCTTCGTTGATCATAAATTCGATTAAATATACGTATACGTGAAAATTCCAAGTAACTAGCATCGCGATATGCAAATTTCTAGGGTGATTAAGAGTGCGTGATATAAGCGAGGACTGTAATAAGTGATGGAGCATGCCGTTCCGCGTAAATACGAAAATGTTATCATGGAGGACCGATATGCGTTTTAACGAACTTGGATTCCTTCAGGGCCGTCCGTTTCACCGTTACGCTGCCATCGAGACAACCGGTTCCACGGTGTTCTTATCACTGCCCGAACCAAGAGACACTTATCTCAAACGTCTTTATCGTAGCCCGCGCAGCGGTTCGTCAGCAATTTATTTGGTTTTCGCGAAAAAAAAAAGAAAGAAAGAAAAAAATAGCGGCCAAGTCACGCGAGCCGTCACTGCGTGTATCTACCGTACATCTGTTGATTATAATAACGATGTAAAGGCGATTCGAGCATGAAATTAGCCGTATCGATGAACATCGACGGAACGAAAATAACATTCGGGACTCGAAAGTTCCATAGTGACCGCGATTAAAGCGTTAACATTTTTGTTTTCCTCGAACGTTGATTTAAAGACGAGTGTCAATTACGTACCGTAATTTCTTAAAGACCGTGTAATTTTCATGGAATGTACGGTTTGGGAAATGTGTAGAATAATTTGTTTTGTATTTTTGTAGTTATTAATGTAATTGCGGGTAGTAAGATCGGTTTGCAAAGTGCGCATCTTTGTAAGAGTTACGCTTAATTACCAGTTTGTAGGTTCGAGTAAACTGTTCTCTCCTGGTAATGCGGTTTTTTTGTAAATTTAGTCGCGTTTAAAATTCATCCTGCGACTTCAGAGAACTTTAAATCAAATCTAAATGTAAGACGATTGCATACATTTAATTAAACTGACAAATTTTCATTCCAATTTACTTGTAAAAATATATGAAAATCAATGAGAACGTTGAATTTTAGTTAGCTATATGTTTCATGGTACATATATCATCGAAGAATTTAAATTACTCCATGTACTCTTTACGATAACCGGTGAAACGTCTTTAAAATAAATCCTCCGTAACCCTCGTGCTTTTATTTCAAATTTATTTTTCAAACTGCAATTCCCGTACAATTGCACTGCCGCTCGATCGGACCAGTGTCCGACTATCCTACTCTACTTCCAACCAATATCCTATTCTTTCGTGTTATAAATGAATTAAGTAGAAACATGCCGACACAGATATGTCATTAATTATGAAATCATCAGAGTTCATCCGATTTATAACAAATAATTTATTGAATACGAATCGGTTGAGATGAAATGTCGAATACTCGGACAGCAAAACGATTAATATTACGATCCACATAGAATAACAAATATTCTGATAATATCTCTAATATTCTCCCCTTCCAAAAAACAATTTAAAAAAACACGTCCCCATGCTCGCACATTTACCTTCGAATTAACCCGGTCTTGTCGTTCATCTCCCTTTCAACCGGACTAGTTGTCGCACGAACGATCGTCGTTAATTCGACTAGTCCGATCGATTCTGTTCTATTGCTCGTCACCCGTATAGCGAAACTATATTTTCTGCGACTTAATAACCACGATCACCAGGCGACACTTACGGTCTCAGATACGGGAAGTTCGGTCCCGGTGGATTCGCGCGTTGAGCAAGATCTACGGCGTTTAGCAGTCGGTGCAGCAGCCCCGATAACCGTAAATATCGTCCTTAGTGGCGCGATAAGTTCAGATTTCGCATTAACGTCGGCGATGCGAACCTGGTCTCTTGGCAAAGAGAGAAACGTTTGCACGAGTCTCTTCGCTGCATAATGACCGCGTGTCTCCGCTCCTTAAAGGTGGGTGATCGCTGACCAAACAAACTACGTATACCTGTATCGTATATATACACGGTATCTTTTTGTATGTGAAAAGTACAGCAGAGGCGCATTAAAATAAGAAAAATCTCATGCAAACATATATCATATTTGGAAGAACATAATTTTCTAGTTACAGCTTATTTTATGCTGCAATCGTTTTTCTAATTTTTTGACATAAAGACACGTCATGCAGATTCCATTTCTTCACCAGCTCGCTCTCCGGACTCGAACTTACTCGATTATTATTAGGCTGCGGATGTTTATGCAAATTCATATTTTTATAAACATAGCTAAAGGAACAGAACGCAACCGGAGACACGTTTCACATATTAAATACTGCAGCGAGGACTATATTTGTATATGCTATACTTGGTATGTATTATACAATTTTGCATATCACGTGCATTATTGCGTCTTTTAATTTCTCATAAATGCATGAAAATCCGCAGTTTAATTATTACATATGGGAATATTGAAAATCTGCAATTCGCAAATCACCGATCGATAGTGTCGACATAAACAATTTGTTAATAGCTTGATCAAAGTTACTTGTACATCCATGTAACTTGTTCAGAGAAATTGGACGATCTATAATAAGACGTATTCGTTTAGTTTCCCTAAAGGTAAGTAAGCAGCTGTTTTAACATAAAACAAAGTGCGATTCGAAGGCAAATGGGATATATACGAACCTTTCTTCTGATTTTGCTCCGCTGAATTCATCCCTTCTTTGTTTCTCTTATACAACGAGACACCCTGTATATATTTACATATGTACTTACGATTATTTCAGACTTTATGCCAGGAAGTTTGTCGAGAATCTTTTTAACCTGGCTATGAGATATCGTTGTTATAATGTTGATTGGGACGTGCGTGATGATCGCGAGCTGCGATTGTATGCTGGTTTAATTGCCGGCTTTATCGAGGTCGGAAGACTAATGGGGTGTTAAATTGATCCTTGGAAGGTAGTAATTAAGGGAACATTTTTCACAGGTTCGATATCGGTGTTGTGTAATTTAGCTGTAATCGGTCATATGGTACGGAGAATTACATACGTTATGCGTGTTATGTCCGTGGCGGGATAATTAATACGAAGATATAAAAAAATAACGTCCTACTATACTTGTTTTATGTTTATACTCATTCTGTGTTACTGCGATACGTAGAATTACATCGTAGGTAGGGTACGATAAAACGAACGATACTGCAACGAATAAATTGTTACGACGAATGGTTTTTATTGATAAAATCGTAAAATGCTATATAACGCTATAGAATGCAATATAATTAACGAGAAATTGTCTTTCCTTGTATGTTAGGTTGCTTATGCTTTCCAAATTTACGTGTACGGTATATTAAAATTCAATTTTTCATTTTGTCTACTACGTTTATCCTACTTAAGCGAAATAGTAAGTTTGCATTGAAACGTTTGCTTGAAACGGATTGCTCCTATCTAAATACACATACGTAAGTACATGTATGTATGTAGCTACATATATTTGAAAAAATGTTATAACAGACGAGTTCCACATAGAACCGATTACTGTTCGGCCACTATGTATACGCCACCGTATTGCCTCGGTTTCCTCTGATTTAAAGACCGACTGATATCGCAAATCGATACCCGTTATGCACCCTCCAATATATATTTTTTCCTCGGCAACAACAACAACGAGAGAGGGAAAGAGAGCAACTCTCCTTCGAATCCCATTTACACGTAACAATCGCTGGCACTCCACATTTCGCGGTCTTATCCCCGTTCAAATCCAAACAGACTCAATTTCCAAGTTTCTCCTGCGACGTGCTAAATAACGAAACTTCATCGTTTGCGCGCAAAACGTTCCTCGTATTTATGCTTGGAATATTTTAAAGTTCGTCGTGTGGCTAAAGTAAAATCCTCGTCGAGGACCGCGAAAGCCAGTCCGGCAACATCGTATTTCGCGAATACACGCAGGCTCCATGCTCGAGATAATTTCGATCGGCGCGGCGTATCGGTTGATATATTAATGATACCGCGTGATAGCGTTCAACATTGTGGTAAACCAGTTCGCTAGTCGACGAGGAGTGCTTGTTAAATATAACCGGATACGTACGGCGTCGTTTATATACAGGTTGCCTGCTTCTGCTTAAAATTCTAAACCGTCGAACGTATTTCCCCGATGATCTTTTATATGAACGAACGGAATCGTGAAAAAGAAACTGATAAGAGGAATGGAAAATTGCCAGTTCGGCTCGGTCACAGTCTGTAAGTCGAAATTAAGTCGAGTGTCTATCGGTTGACAGCGGACACAAAATTTTGCTTATGAATATTGATTATTAATCTATTTACTACGTTCTATTCATGTTTTCATATTACTTTTTCAACTTCAATTTTCTCAATTTATTCGCTACATTTATTATGTAAAATAATACAAGGATTTTTGTTAGATTATCTCTAAAAGCGTGAGAAGATACAGCTTGTAAAATAATTTCGGCACTGGAATGACGCTATGACTGAATGTAGCGGAAATTAATTTGACTATTAATTGGCTCGAAAACACAAATTTTTCGTCTAAATGTTACGTATTAAACGTGAGATATCAGAAGAAGATAAGTAGGAAATTTCGTTGGATTAGCTTGGAAAGAATAGGAAGCTAGGGATACAAAACAGTGTCAATAGCGAAATAAAACTGTAACTAACAGTAAGTATAGAAGGTACACCCACTCTTTTAGTAGATCAACGTATGTACTTGTAATATACATACACATTCTGCGAGAAGTAATGAAAATTCTGTGGTTGTACATACGAGAGGTGATTACACAACGAGGCGGGATTTACGCTTTATTTACTATAACCCGAAGATATAGATGTGTCATAAGGCTACCGATTCTCGTAAATAATACAAGCTACGAGCTTAAAGGCCGATCGCTACGATCGAATCCTTCATTAATTTTCAGGCCGAGCCAGACCGCCGGCACAATGTGACGAATTTAACGACATTCCGTGGCCAAACAGATTTACACATAATTCCTTTGTCAGTGAACGTGCAATGACGACGATAACGGTGTAGGCTGTTGCGCATATGATACGCATGCCGTATAATATTATACCGTGGTTCAAACTGTATATTTGCATACACAATCTTCGATGTTACGTGTACGGTTTGAAATTTTGCTGCTTCGAATAATGAATCATTTCAGGCATAACCAAATTATGCATATCTCTTGCGATAGTTTTATACTATTTTTCATAAGAAATTTCTTTCTTTCATAGTTCATTCTATAATTAATACTTTACTGATTCAACCTTGGAGGGACTCATCGACCGAGATACACATACATTCATTGTAAAAAGAATATGAAAATGAATTAAACAGATAAGGATCGATCGAATGCACAATAAACAAATTATAAATCCGAATTTTTTAATAGAAATATTTCATACAGATTTTCGATAAATCGGAAGAAAAGTTTTAATCATAACAAGGCTATTAAAATTACGATATCGTTTAAGATCAAATTGGTTTCTGTAATACGATAAAACTCCAACTTTTCTTTGCAATCCTTTATTCGAACGTTCCTATTTGTTGCTACAAATATTCACATTTGTTTTATAGTTTGTTTAATATAGAATAGTGTGCATCTCGACAGTGTTAGCGACGATCACTAGGGTGGAGTTTTTGTTGTTTTAGTTAGAATGTGTGTGGTCTATTAATGATGTATTAATGGCTGGAAGCGAGCAAGTCAGAATTCAATTTATCTGAACTTGTCGGGAGTCAAACAGTTCTTGTAATACGTGTTCGCCAATTCTCTCCACTACATAGTATTTTTCGCTTACAATAAAAGTTCAAGATCAAACAAGTAGATTTGATCGATATTAGTTGAGTTAATCGAGCACTAATCGAGATAAATGAAGTTCGTACGTAGTAAAATTCTACTACACGCAGAAAAGTTTCGTTGAAACATTCATCTTGCGGAATTTTATTTAAAATCATCAATTATTCATAAATATATTCTTACCTTGACGTTGATAGCTTTAGTAGCTATCATATGAGGTGCATACGCTTTAAGTGGTAAACATTTGCAGCATTTAAACAGTGAATTTTTATTTATTTGCCGGAGTATCAATATATTTTTGTTTATCGCAGTATGTAGCCGGTGATTACGGTGTTGATGATTTTATTGAATATAAAGTAGATTGGGTAAAATATGGTAAACCTTCGTCAATTTTCTACTTCATTGGTCATTGTTTCCAAGCGATTATACGCGTTTATTGCACCATAAAACGAATATACAGGGTGAGTCACCATAAATTAACGCGTTAAAGAAATTTTTATCCTTGGAAATAGCAAAAAATACTTGTGTCGGACGTGTTTTTTTTCTCCGCGAAATAAAATAATTAGATGCTTGGGAATAATTTTTGTTTTTTAGCACTTTTTCGAATCTCAAGGTTCTCGTCTTAGTTATTTTCTTGTCTAGAAACGAAATGCGTCATTTTCCTTCGGGCAGCTCCATTTTAATCGACGCACGTGGAAATTCAGTGCCAGGATACTAGAATTACCTTGAAGCTATTTAGTTATTTAAAAGAGTAAATTACAATGATTCACCTAACGCACGACATAACATAATTATCCAATTAAGAAAGCATGCAACAGGAAGTTACTACGCTTATTTTTATATCCTTTCTTTATTTATTTCCCTTAAGTAATTAAATGAAACAGTTTATCATATTAGCTGTATTAATTAATTAATATAATATATAAATATATAGAATTAAAATCCTTTTTTCCGTCTTTAGAACCTAATGAAATCGTTTAAAAACTAATTTCAATATATTACACGGTCGTAATTTTGATATCCACTAAATAGTTTACTTTTTACTCAATGTATAGTATCTTTTCCGCAATAACTGTCTGGCTTGTTGATAGCGTACTTTCTTACTACCTCAATGTACATAGTACGTTTCAAGTTTTTCTGCTAAACGTACACAAGTATCCATTAAACTGAACGAAGATTAATAAAAAAAAGCTCTTAACGAGATAAATTTCAGAAGTAGTTTCTTATTGATGTCGAATATTGTTATTTTTATGTTTGTGAAACTTTCTTCTTTTTTTAAATCGTAGAATGTACTGGCCTCATTTGACACGAAAAAATTTCTACTCCTTCCATAGCATTATACATATATTATATATATATCCTCACACAATATCTTAAAACACTTTCCATTTTCATAAAAATTAAGAATTTTATATAGATTCTAAATTTCGTGTACTTTCTAATAAAATTATTAAGATAGTTTGTCAGGGCTTTGTATTTCCTTTATCGTATATAAAATATCTAATGTCAGATATTTCCTGGTGTTCCTTGATCTTACTTAGCTGCTTCTAATTCCGACAAACCGGTATGACAATTGTCCTAAAATCGTTGATCGAGCATGTGGATACTCCATTCCATTACCTGGTACTCACTTCGTATCTTATTTTCCTAAGAAATCATCATCCCTCTTTATCTATTTATCACGACGTAAACATCGAAAACATCATCTGGCAAATTCGCAGTCTTTACGACCCTTACGCTTTGCTGTCTGTACATGCATGGAAGAACTAGTCCGCCATCACAAGAGAAGCATAAGAAGCCGAGAAACCTCTCATTAAAGAAAGTAGCTGTCTCCGAAAATGATGTCGAAACATCTGTGCCCGGGTGTAGCGAGCGGTAGCCGAAATTAAAGCACGCCAAAAAGTCTCCGGCTGTATCGCGGTGAATTTAATGTCGGAGCATCAAGCTGGCGCGAAAGTGTGCGCATAAAACAAAAGAGTTCGACCGCGAGGAACTTTTTCTGTCTGGCCATTAGCTGCCGGCTTAATTTCGGCCGTTGTTGCGCACACGTGTACCTATATACGGTTGCGGTGGAGTGTCGCCGTGAAGGGTGGTGCAGCGTGCAGAAAAAAGGAAACTCGGTATCGTTCGTGTTTATACCGCGCGGACATTGTAATTACAGGCAAACATCGCGTTTACCGCGCCGCGAATCGCGAGATTATTAAATGTCATTAAACACCGCGTCGACAGGCGGGTCTGGGCCGTGCGCATCTTCTCCCTCTTCCATTACGCGAGCGAAAGGGGATGGAACGAAGCGGCGGGGCTATAATTATTCGGCCGGACGCGGTATTATCCTAATTGTCTAAACCTTATGGCGTATTAATATCGAGCTTCTCGATCTTGGTAGGCGGCCACGACGCGGATTATTATTTTCGTATCGCAGCAGCTATTTCATTATACCGATCGTGGCGCACTTACCTCTCATTAACCTCGTAGCGGCCGCGCCGATGGAAAAACGAGCGTGACGACCGCTGCGGTGTTCGCGTCGCTTCGAGACAGTGTTTTAACCAGCGGGCTACAGAAAGAAGGAGGGAAACGGTACTGGTAATTGAATTTTGAATTACGATGTCCCGTCGATGTTCCAGTACAAGTATTAAAATTTAATATCTCGAGTGGAGTCGCACGAGTTCCGCGCACACAGAAAGAGGAAATCGTCGGCAACGTAATGTTCACCTGTTAAACAAGCCGCACCATCCCTTTCTGTCTTTCTCTGCGCTACGTACGCTTGATTTAAGAAACGTTGCATAGGCATTTCTGTTTGCAACCGGAGCTTGTAATTATTGCCGGTTTATGCGAGCATTCGGTCGAAATGAAACGTATCCTGAGTCGTAAAATGCTATGTGTAAAGCGGTTTCAGTAAATTTCGAGTTTTTTGCGCGATTGTTGAAATATTTACCTTCCCGGTGCAGTTAGAAGGATGTAAAATTCATTGGTTATATCCGTGTCTGGTTAATTTGATGGAAAATATAATGCAAGGTATATTGCGCTGGAGAAAACGATCGTCACTTTACCAATTTTTACTATAGTCTCGTACGAGTAACGTGTCCATTTAATAAGCCTGCGGAACTTTACTTGTGTTTACTTAGTTGGCGCAATAAAATCGTTCACTGTAACTTGACGAATTTATTGAGCAGATTAGTATTGAGCTGTGTTGAATGTTTTTCTTCTTTTTGATAGGAAATTCTGTGATCTTTTTCTTTTTGTTAACGAATCTGTGGTCTTTTCTGCTGTTTTCTTCTCGTAGAGTTTCTGTGATCGGAGAAAGAGATCGGAACGGCAAAATAGTCGGTGAAGTTGTTTTCGCGAAACTTGGAATCTTTGGTGCGATTATATTATAGTTGAGCGGAGAAAGGTGTTTTCGGACTGGGTTTAGAGTTCGTGGCTGTTATTTCAGACCGGGAACGCGTACTGTTTGTACGAAGGTAAAACCCGAAGAAGAAATAATCAACGCGATCGTGCTCTTTGTACGAAAACAATTGTTGTTTTCTATTTGAAACGGCTCGTTACGTTTTTAACGACCATGGTTTAAACTTCAGGAGAAAATTCTTCTCTCGGACGAACAATGGCTTGGCTATTAAACTAAGAACATAGTTTCTTCAAAATACGTACGGAGCTTCTAGCTTTTTTTCAACGGAATGCAATCTTTTCGAATACATATTTATAAAAGTTAAGCGTGCTTTCATGTATTCGTGTAAACACATATTGTGTATCCCGAAAATAAGGATTTCAGATGCTGTTTTCTTTAGATTTTCGAAATTTTTACTATTAAACTTGTATTTCAAACGTACATACATTTTGCAATTTAAAGTATCGAGCAATATGAAATACTATTATCTAATATTTTATATCGAATATTAATAAAAATTTCTCATTTAAGAATCAACTAGTGAATATCTATAGACATTCTAGTGTTATAGTATTTTATACTAAGTACTCAACTCCCTGCCCTATAATATCAAACTTATAATACGGACCAAACATAAAAAATACACGAATCGAGCTCATGATACGTACCGCAAATCGAAATTAACAAATAAGAATCATATTTATGATTACGTTATAGATTCGGAATATTAATAAACGCTTTTTCTCTAGCACATAATAGCCGTTACTTTCTATTGATGTGTGATATTGTGACAAAAAATAAATCGTAAGGCATGAAATTAACAGTAAACTCGTACCTCCATCTGAAATTATGTACGTTTAAAAAGTATTGTAACCAACGATCAATTTATTCTTTCAGATACTTAAAAAATTCTATACATAATTTATATAAAATAAATAACAGATTTATCAAGAATTCGAAGGATAAAGTTCAGACAAAACTTTTATTTCGCTTATTATTGATTATTTCATCGAGAATAATTCTGAAAAACAGCAGCTATTTATAAACCCTTCATCCTAAATTCCTTATTCTAGCTTCGAGGTGGAAATATCAAATATCCAGTGGTCGGTGATAAAAGAAAACGCTCGGCCAGTACCGTATTCTCCTTTAAAGGTAATTACGCAATTAACAGGCCAAACGGCTTCCCGTGGTGCAGGAATGACTGTACAAAAATCCTAACGGCATCGGAGCGTGGCCATTAACGAGCAGACCGATACTGCCCCGGCGCAATAAAAAAGTGAAACTCATTAAAATTAGACTCGGCTCGTTGCTGGCTAGATCGCGCTTAGGCTCGAACACCTATTTCGGTTTATCGTGTACGCGAGTGGCACGATCGCGAGCGCAGCTCTTTCCGGTAGGAACGCAGCCTCTATCTCGCGTCTAATCCGCGATGCGTTAGCGGACACGGAGTTTCCATTAGTAGCTCTCAGTCGTAAGTACAATAATACAAATGGCAGGTTCGCGCGGATGCCCATAAATTAACGATAAAAAAGCACGCGACTTTTCAGCCGTGACTTGTCTGCCTTTGAAGAGCTTTTCATTCGCGAGTCGCGTCCAACGATGCGAGTATCTTGTTCCTTTGTCTATCACTCGTACCATTATTTTGTAATGTCGTTTGGTAGGTTTCGACCTGTATCCTTTCCTTTAGATGAAAAGGAGACATTGCTTTGCGTATAGTCATTTTTGATAGAGATGATACGGATGGATTTTTTATGAGATATATGGGGCTGTTGTTGATGACTGTACGTATTTCATTTTTCTAGGAATTATTTTTATTTGAAAAGGGTGTAATGGAAATTGTTGAAAAAGGGACATGTCAAGATAAAAATTTTAAATATCATGTGGAGGAGTCGGGAACAGATGACGCTGGATCTCTCGGTAATTTTCGATTAAATCTTTTCGATTAAAACAAGGTATAATACTCAAAACTTAGTAATTATAGCATAGATTCTTTCTGCTTTTAAAATAGCTTACAAGTACAAAAATATATTCCATTTGTCTCGCAGAAACCATAATCTAAAATCGCACCGCATTACAACCGCTTTCTACAAATAACCATCCATTAGCACATTCGCTGCCACTAAAATATGACAATCTTTCCCCAGAAGCTTCATATCTTTTCAGTAAAAATATTTTTACTTTGTGTAATAATATTTGTTTTAAGAACATTGCCCGCTATCTCCGTTGCTTTCCAACTAACTTTCTTAAAACGCGTAAAACTAAAAACATGCTGATTGCGTCAATAGAATTAGATACTTTCAGCCGGACAACTACATTTTAAATAACTTAGTCGTCGACTATTAACTCCTCTACGTTCTTCCAATCATTTTACACCCAATCGTGTTAACAAGCCTCTCAAATTTGAAGAAAGTCTAAAAGAATCGTTGTTGATGTTATCAATGATAGTGTGTTAGAATTTTTCTTCGAACGTTAAACCTGTTTTTACTCGTTAAAAGGAATAAAATTGTCACGTGAAAGAACCGTAGCGGGAATAACGCGATAAACTCAAACGAATAATCAGATTGAAAATGTGGAAGAGCATAAAAATATCACGATACACGTTCAACTCCATAATGTCCGCAATTAATAATAATTCGTAATCCGCGAAAAGAGCCGGTGCATGGAGGCAAGTTACCGTCGGTTGGCGAAACAAAGCGATAGAGGGTCCCGCAGGCCAAAGTTATTATTCGCGTATCGCGGAAATCGTTTCATTATCCGCTCGCGAAGCTGTAATCGCGCATTGTGTGCTAAATGCGCGTAACGTGGCCAGAGAACCCCCTGCGGAGACTTGGCTAGAGCCGATTCTGTTTGACTGGAGGTTGCTCGACAGAGCGGCGCCAACCGGTTGCCGCGGCAGCTGGCTTCCTTCCATCGATCTCAACGACTGGACTGCGACTACGAGAACCGATCGTGCCACGTCTCCGGGCGACGCTGAAGAACGCCGAACATCGGCTCGACGTGCACTGGCTTACGAAAGTATCCGAATATTTGGCGTCGAAAATTTTTACATTCATATTGCGCGTATTATACGAAACATTAAAAAATGTCATTAACTTTGTAACGAGAGGCGACGATGTCAATATTGGCGTTGGTCAAATTCAAGACAAATTGAAAGATGTACATAAGTTGTAGTCTGGTATATTCATAAAGAATTTCTATAAATATTCGAACATATCACAGAAAATTATTGCACGAAGCTTACACGTATATATTATGTGTGTCATATAAATCATTTTGAAATTTCATCAGCGCTGTAATGAGACACGACTGTTATGATTATATTGGTCAAATCTGAAGCTAATTTGAAGATGCATATAGAAGTTCCAATCTGTATGTTCGTAAAAGGTTTCTATAAGCATTTGAACATCTATCATACAAAATTTCTGTGCATATATTCTGCGTGTCATATAAATCATTTTGAAATTTCATCAGTATTATAATGACACGACTGTCATGAGTATATTGGTAAAATTAGAAACAATTTGACTATAGAAGTTACAAGATACTATAAGTATATTTCACTAAAAATTAGTATACATAGCCATCTCAAGAATGTAGTAAGTATTATATTATAATATTGAAATT
The DNA here is from genome assembly GCF_910591885.1 of Bombus terrestris. Lineage (NCBI taxonomy): Eukaryota > Metazoa > Arthropoda > Insecta > Hymenoptera > Apidae > Bombus > Bombus terrestris. Next base: position 21,361,404 of record NC_063275.1, on the reverse strand, counting down.
TATTAACAAAATTAATAATAGCTCTTAAATACTTTTGTGATCTATACGAAATACACACATACACACACACACACACATATATATATATTGAATATCTTCCAATTCCTACGTATATTTTTAGATTTGTTTCAAGCTTCATCAATAAGATCATTGTTGGTTGCGTAAGTCTCGTAACAGCGTTAATGAATTTCAAAATGTTTCGTGACACACATAATATATTCATAAAAGGTGTCTACAAGTGTTGGAATAGTTTTATGAGTCTGTGTATCGATAAATGCGTGTTGGAGTGGCGGCTTCTCGAGAAGCCTGACACGGACAGGCAACGAGCCACGGAACGTCGTCTGTGCTTCGTTCCTTGTTCTTTTTTTTTCTTTTCTTTTTGTTTCTTTCTTCCGGTTGGTTCACTGTCGCTCGTGGCTGGTGTATCAAGATTGATTTATGCCGGTACATCTAGTGGGCGGTCATCGACAAAATGTTGTGGGACGTATTGTCGATGCTGTGTATGACTAGTATGATTTGTGTCGAGAATATAGTGGGTGAGATTGATCGTGAGTTGGTCTTGAATCGCTGAATACGCGCGGATAATATTTAGCAGCGAGTTTGGTATGGTTTGAGGGTGTTTGGTGTTGCAATGCAAGTGTGGGACGAGACTTGGTGGAAGACGACTTACGTGATTCTACGTCTTTAAACCTTCTGACGTGGATTGTTTTTTCGTACTTATCGATATTGTTTAAATTACAAATTTGTTTAATTAATAGTTTAATTCAAAAGTCGTTTTATTGCGGTCATAAATATTATACGTACTGTTTATTCGAAAAATCTGACAGTTTCTCCTTTACTTAGCATTTTACATTTTAAAACACTGATGATAAGAATGAAACAACAGATTTGTATTAGGTTGTCCGAAAAGTTTCTTTCGTTTTATAAGGAAATAATAGACGCACAATGTTTTTTGTTTTATATTAGTTTATCGAATTATGCACGAACATAATAATAGAAATATAACGAAATGGATCATACCTAATTTAATAAAATGATATAAAACAGAAATTGTTGTTCATCTATTATCACCTTATGAAACGAAAGAACCTTTTCGGACAACCTAATAACAAAATAACTAGAAACTAAAAGCAGAGAAGAGTATCTAATTTATATTAAATATATGAGTGTATATCCGTGGATTAAATAAATTTTTGGTGACTTTGTGGATTATGGATATTCAAAGTTGCGACGCATAATTTTACTGCGAAATATTAATTATATTGTATCTGTAAACATTCAACAAATAGGATTTAGTATATTCGTATTGTGTGAACGTATCGTATGTATATATTCATTGGCCCAAGAAAATGGATTTAGTTTGCACATATAGGCGTGGTTGATGAGATTGAAAGAATTAATTTCAACGATATGTTCGTCAACAGTACGCTACATTTCTTTATTGTTGAGGTTGAGGTTGACTGATTGAAAAACGAGTGGATGAATTTGTAATAGAAAAGAAAATGGATTTAGTTTGCACATATAGGCGTGGTTGATGAGATTGGAAGAGTTAATTTCAACGATATGTTCGTCAACAGTACGCTACATTTTTTTATTGTTGAGGTTGAGGTTGACTGATTGAAAAACAAGTGAATGAATTTGTAATAGAAAAGTATATTGAAATAACTAAAGGTATAAGCATAAGTTTATGCTGATTCAGATCCTTACTCTCTTACTAGACAATGGAATCGATCGTTTATATATTTGTAACAAAAGGACATTACCAAAAAAGTTAACCATATAGCTTTAGCTAAAGGCTACAGAGAACATAAATAGAAATCTGTTTATTAGTTCCTTTGTTTCTAGACCTTGCAACCCAAAACATAATGTATATTCAAGGGTACGATAATATGCACCTCTCCTTATTTAGAATATTTCTGCGTAATAGCAGTCTGCAGGTCACGGATGTCCATAAATAAAGATGTAGAGTTTTTCTTGAAGTAGTTACTTCAACATTTATGATGCAAAAAATGAAGTCTACTGAGGGAATATGAAACGAATGTTCGCTGAAAGTTGGTACTTACAGATTTATATTGTAGATCAATGAAACTGGTGATATAAAACGAGTATCCCCAAGAGCTGAAATTCAAATGCATTCTAGGGAAAATAACCGTGCCGATGAAGTGTGGAATTCAAGGAATGCAATAAGAATCGAAAGCAACTGATCATAAATCACTGTTTCGTACGAACGTGTAATCTGCTAGAACTTCAACGAGATTACACAGGGGGCTAATAAATGACGACTTAAAAAACACTCGATTTGTTTCCTTAATTTAAGTTAGAAATCAGAAAATTGCAAGAAATTCCTGTTAAATTTATTTTAGAAAGTTCTCTATCATTGAGCACAGAAAAATTACGAACCATGGAAACAAAAACTTCGTATCTTTAAATGGAAATAATAAGAACAACTGATCTGATAACTGTACTGGCCATCCATTAACAGTTAACATATTAGAAAGAGGGTAAGATTATTTACTATGAATATAATAAATCAAATACTGCAATGTAAAATGTAAAATACATATTGTTCCAGGTTGGCCATTAAACACAGTAGTCAAAGAGAAATATCCAGAGTTTTGTAATAAAACAATATTAGATTAAAAAGTATATCAATCTTCAATCATCAGTTGGCACGTAATAATCTATACTATCTAAAATATATTCAATCTTAGTTGGTACATTCTATTCCATCTAATACCATCGCCCGGATATCGTTTATCTTGATACTCTTAATGTTACAAAACTAAATGAGAAACCGAATGAACGCTGGTAACCTGTAAATTGAAAGAATTCATTCTTTTTTTTAAAAAAATACAAATTATAGCGTTACTTAAATTATAATAAAACGTCGTAAAGAATTGTAACTGATTTCACAAATATAGCTCTCGAACATTTCTTACATTTTACTGCGAAACTTTCGAACAGATATTTTGTATTGAATTCAATTGTGAATTAAAAGCATACGAAACCACCGTTCGATCGGCGAAGAACCACTGGCAATATCGAATTTGATTTTGGTACACAAAACGTACAAGTACCCATAGAAATCCATCAAATGTAAAATCAGCCGGTTGCATCATACCGCCTCCGCCGCTGGTGCAGCAGGAGGAAAAAATTCTTTTAAAACTAGTCATAGCGCATACATATCCCGCAGAAACGATCGTCCGTTCGATGTGTAGAAGATATCGATGATGCAACGATGCATTTCCAAGGTATCTCAACCGAGGACGCCATTACTGTAAAATCGAAAATACCCGGTTCGTCGTAAAATTCAAATAAGCGTTCCCGGTCGAAAGTGGTTCGGTTGCGTGGTAAAACGTAGCATTTATTTCGATAAAATCGCGAAACGAGCGACCGGAAACCATCGGGTGTTAATAACCTTGGCCTGTGAAATCGAGCTGCTGAAAAATTTACTTGCAACGTGTGTTTGTTACAAAGATAGAGTTTAACGCTTCGAGCGTGCCAGCTAGAAATAAGCTGCGATCCAAGTTCCACGGGAATGGTTTAATATCAATCTATTCTTGACTACAATACTTCTTTCCATGAGATACTTGCTACGTGTTTAGTGTTTCTAGTCAACTGGTTTGGAATTTGTAATATAGGGTCATGATCTTCTTTCCTTTTTCTTGTTTTTTCTTGTTTTTAATTAATTATTTGCAGTCGTATCATTCGCTATAGTGACGACTCACATTCACATTGGCGACTCACAATCAGCCGAAATCATCGGTTGAATTTCTATATTTGGAAGGAAGTGGTTTGTTTGAGATTACTAACGACTTTAACAATTGTAGGATTTTATATGGATTTTTATAGTTAGGAGAAAAATGAATATTAAAGTGTAATCTAGCAGTAGAAAATTTGTTATAATGTAAAATGAGATACGGTCCATGGTTTTCTATTAAGAAATGGATTAAAATTAAATTAAATTGCCTTTAGAGGGAATTTGAAGATCTATTTTCATAAAAATTATCTTTCATAGTTGGCGACACATAGGAGAAATAAACCAGGATATTAATAAGTAAATAATAAGCAGCAATGTTTGAAATTATAATAATATTATAGCATTCGTGGAAATAATATATTAAAAATATATAAACAGTACGAACACACAGTGTTCAATAATAATGCAACAATTGTAAAATGCATTGTCCAATCCCTTATTTTCCTTATTATTGACGTAGAGCGATCAATATCCATCTTGTTTGAACGTTTTGAAAATGCATAATGTATCAACGTAGCAATAAATCAAGGGCTGTCGGTTTACGTATATCGAAGAGATTATATTCAGAAAATTTATGGCTAGGTATTAAACGTAATTTACTGCATTTAGTCAGTAACTTTTCTTACACGATTATTCTTGGAATAGATTTTAAAATGTATTAGGATATTGTTGGTATCTTGCATATTATTATTATAGAAAAATGACATACTATGCTAAACGAAAGGTGAAATAATAATATATGAAAATAACTAACAAGATATTAAGTTTATCCTGTAAAAAATCTTATACCGTTACGTATTGTACATACTTTGATCCGCTAACGGTTCATACTACTGTGTCCGTGTATAATTGGCTCAATCTACTAGCCAACGTTAGGTTAGAGGAGCAAGCTGGATAAAATGGATTATATTTCTTGTCTCCTTTTTATGTAAAATTTCAATTATAAAGTAGCTTTTTGTAAATAAATTATTTACGCATGTCAATCTATAGAAAATATACTTCATATAATTCTTTGTCTACTGTATTACTTTACAAAATAAGAAATTCTAATAGTCCTTTATGTTACATAATCATAACGCGAAGCACCCTGAAAAATAAAAATTCTTCATCCCAAAAAAGAAGTCTTCCTGAATAACAAAAGGATAGAATTCCTGACTAACGCTTTTTACTAGAAAATATTTCTAAATAACTAATGATTCTAGCCAGCAATGGCTAAAATTTTCCAATAAGTTAATACTATGCTATTTGCGACGAAACGAATGGATTAGTTTCCACATTATAGCAGACAATGCCTGTCAGATAATCCTTTTCATTTCCAAATCGTTCGATTCTACGCCTTTCGCTCAAGCATGAACGTTGTCCAGCCCTATTTCGCGGCTATAAAGTCTGGATAACCACGACACGCATGATTTCTTACCTAATTCACGGAAACGAATAGGAGAAGCATGAAACACCTCGCGTAGACAGTGTGTTCACCTCGGCTGTTTCAAGGATCATCCCTCTGGCCATCGACAATCACTTACTCGACAATTATACTTGCATCGAAGGAATAACGTTTACGCCTCGATACGATGTAACGATAGTAGACGATACACGACCCCTTAAGCAGTTTTGCTGGCGAATAAAGTTCCTTGTGTGGTTTCTCCATCGTAGTTATAGAACGGGGAGAGAATTTCAAGAAGGGAATTAATGGATCCAATACAATTTAAAAAACGAACCGATGAATCCAACACGAGTCTTCTTCTTTTATATTACGTTTGTTAGATATGGAACGATATAGTGTAATAAAACAAAGCTGTTCTGTTTGAAAATAAGAGTTTGAAAAATTGGATTGAAATAGAAAGTTTGAAGTAAACGATTAATAATTATTCAGCCATTTAGCAACAGTACAAAAAGTAGCTAATTATCTACTAATGATATACAATATACATATATAATAATAATATTCTTTCGATTACAACGAATTCTAACAAAATATTATTCTAATTATATATAAACTACTATGATGATATAAAATATTAAAATTTGTACATCGACGCTATCACGGAACATAACGAAGGAAGAAGAAAGAAGACGAAGGAAACAGATACGTAGCAGACGAGATAAAAAACGAGGAAAGGAGAAAGAAAAGTAACGCATAGCAAGCAGCGATGCGACGATAGCTGAGCTACGTGGCCGTAAATCGCTCAGATCGTTGAATTAATCGATTGGTAAATAGCAGTTTGATTGCATGACACGTTTGTTAATGAATTCACATAATTTCTGACCGCGATCTCCGCAAGCTTTTCAGCTTTCGTCTTGGCTCTCTTTTTCCGTTGGAAAGTGACATACGAGCAACGCGGTTCTTTCTTTACTCTGTTCGTACGGCCCGCGTTCCGAGCGAGCATCTAAACGATATCCGGTGACCCGGCGTTCGTTTCTTGCCGTACGCCACGCCGACCGAACGTTCTTCAAGATTTATGGAACGACCGAGCGCAGTGACGGATGTTTTGCTGGACGAACGGCGAAAATATCCTGCGAGACGATTCTTCCAGTACTTGTGGGACAAAACAGACGTCTTTCGATAGGAAGTCGAACTCTCACGTGAAATATAGGAATAGAATGCGATCCCCTACATTCAGGAGTATCTCTATATTCGTTTTATAATATGAAATAATGATCGGATATCTTAGGATCATCTTAAAGCGGTTTGTAATAAATAATGAGACGAAGAGAGAGAATAAGTAAAATTGTATAACTATCAGCTGGATTTATTGCACATCTAACAACTGTTGTGTTCATATTTGGTAATATGAGAAATACTTAAGAAAAATACGTATGGATCGACAACATCGTTTGTTGTATTAGTGCTATATTACAATATGGTATAAAGGGATGTTAAATTTCTCAATTCGTACTTTTACTTTCCAAGTTTTATATGCTGTGATATGAAAAAACGAGAAGACCAAATACCTTAGAATTTATAGAAATAATATAGTACATTAATACTATATTAGAACTCCATAAAGCAACTTTATAGATGAAATAAAAGAAGAAGATAAATAAAACTGTAGTGAAGAGGATTGAAAATGATCATTTGTATTAATAAAAAATGTATTTATATATATATAGATACATCTTTATACTTCCAAGAACGTAGTCAAGTCGAATGAATTTCGAATCCTCGAAACAATAGACGAAGAACAATTGCTAATTGGAGAGCACTCTATTCACAAATCTTCGTAACCGCAAAGTCAACGGTTTCCCTTGTCCCGCGGTCGTTAAACTTCCGAAAATTGGCGGCAAGTCTCGAAATCTGAAACAATCAAGACACGGCCTCGAACGAAAGGATTTCATTTCCAATCGTTTCTGCGGCATTGCGTAACCTTGACAAATCGTCCGGAGAGTATGTTTCAGTCTATGGAGCCGGCGCGGCGTAAAACGAAGGGACACAAAGAGCTCCCTTTCACGTTTTTCGCGTTGGCGACTCGCGCTAATTGGCTTCCACGGAACACGTAATGAAACGTAAATATTTTCCGTCAGTCTGCCCTGTCTGTTCCTGTCCCCCAATTTTCCCTTCTCTCTCTCCCTCTCCCTCTCCCTCTCTCTCTCTCTCTCTCTCTCTCTCCCTCTGTATCCCTTTTTTATCCCACACGCAGTTTATCCAGACGCTAAGAGAAGGAGGCACAGAGGTATCGACGATGATGAGGTTATTTTGAAAAATGATAAAACGATCGGTCCATCGGCCTGACCTTTAAGCGATTCTAAAAGAGAGGAACTTAAATACTAATGGGAAACTGGTTAATGGAGGACCGGGCGGCGACCTTTCGAAAACAATCGATCGCCGCGCGGTTGGTCCCGGTTCTGAACGAGGAACGAGCCTTCCGAGTGAAAGTCCCCCATAGCATTGGTAGCATTCCGTCTTGTTTATTCGCCGATATAGAAGCTGTTAAAGTGGGTCAGCTGCAGGCGTTGCACCACCTTCCTTCTAGCGTATCAGTTTCCGTTTCGTGCCGGCGGGATCCCGCGATAGGGCGAATGTCGATAGTGCAATGGATTGCGTTGAACGGTTAGTACGAATGTTGAGGGAGTATTTCGGAAAAAATTAGTTTTCGGTACGATACGTGGATGGGGGTTGATGGAAAGAAGAATTTTATGGAAAAAGCGAAGAAATCACACGTACTTGGTGCGATATTAATTATGAAGGCTAGGGAGAATTAGGAAGGATTAATATTTATTTAATTTGAATGTACTATTTAGTAATATTTGGGGCATCTTTAGTAACTCAAATGAGTAACTTAACGATTGGTTCAAATAAATTGAATTTTGTAGTCTTGTTACTTGAACGTGGAATTGTAATTATAATTAAATGTTAAATAGAACTTCGTAAATTTTCTTCTTCATAGAAAATATATCATTGATTTCTTCTAATTTATAGGAAGAATAACACGTCTTAATAACTTAAAAGTTTAGAGGTATTATAATGGAGCGATAATTCCAGGAATAAGTGAATAGGAGAAGTTACAACATTGTCCTCTTATCTGTATAAGACTTGTTTTTTAAAAAGATTATATTAAATTGTGGGTTCACAATTTTTTGGTTTCTCTACAAGATAATCTTTTAGAAAATTCTAAAGTTTCTAAACGAATTTATGCCTTTCATCATATACGTTAAACTTTATCTTATCCATTGTTGTGTAATAATTGTGATTGTTCATCTTTTGATAAATCTAACGAGAAATTGCTTCTTATTTCTTAAAGTATCTCTCCATAATAATATACAAAATGAAACAATCTGGCTGCAGTATAATTGAATACAAAAGGTTACGGTAATTTGAAGATGCGATGGGATCATATAGTCCCGAACACAATGGAAGGATTAAATTGGATTCTAATTTTATCTATACTTCGTAGTATCTTTATTTTAATCAAAGAAGATTCTAATGGTACTTTGAAGGAATTCGCTATTATTCTCCAAAACAAGTCGAGAGATTTATATTTCGATTATCTTTAGCCACGGAATTCATTAGGGATGGTGCAATGGGACTGGCTACTATGTAGCATTTATTTGACATAATTAATAGTCGAATTGCTACGCAACTGTGTTGCATTTCCTTAACAGCTGGGATCATTTATTTCGCTCGTTCTACGTGCCTGTCGAGCGATCTATACCATCGTGATCCTTTTGTGTCTGCATCGTGGTATTGTCGTCAGATCTATTAAAAATTTCCAGGAATATTTCGTTGCATCGTAAAAGATTGGTTACGAAGCTATTTGATAGCCGCTTCAGAAATTAAAAGCTTTTTTCTTATAATCGTTTACATAATTCAGAAGTCGGATTTCGTTGCCAATAAAAAGGTATCGCTTTTTATATCGCGCTTCTTTTGTGGTGTGAAAGTTAGCAAATACTTCAAACAAAAAGATGAGAATCGAGTGTAACATTGAAAATTACGATCTTATAATCAAGATAGCATATTAAAATCTTGCGGTCAAGACAGATATTATCAATAAATAAAATGTACAAATTTGGTCGACGATTAAATAAAACAAGTGCGTGTAATTACTAACTGTATTAAGCTACTTTTATCCTCTTCGTTTAACGTTTAACACGTCTATATCTAAATCATAAAGTCCTTTTTCATCCAATACCATTATATACCTTGTTCTATCATAGCTGCGATACTAAATTTCATTACTATATTCTTCAGTACTACTTTCTATGTACATATTTTGTTACTTCGTGTTTAGTATTAGAGTGTTTTGTTATAAGTAGTATGAAACGTAAGAAAAGTATTCATCCTATAGTAGCTTTCAAAATAAAATGATAAATATTTCTCGAATTCATTCTAATCTTTCGAAAAACCTAATCCAAAACGTATTTCCTTTATTCAAATACTACATGTTCCTTTCCATAAAATCGTTTCGAGTTAACTCTTAAACAATAGTCGTTCTAAGAGAACCACGTTACAGGAAAACGCAGTTAAACTTAACTAATAACGCCATTAAAGCATTTGCGCCTTTTCTAAACAAATCTAGCGATCGTCTCTTCATTATGGACATCTCTCGGAGTCTCGAGAATGTCTGCGTTTATTGTTCAGGTACCGGAAGTGAGGTTGCAGCAATCGATGCACAATGTCGAATGACGCGAGGTCGCAAGTGATCGATGGTTTGGCCGATCAACGCGACGATCATCGATCATCTGACTCGCGCAGACTTCGCGTCTCTTTCTCGCCGCTTCCTTCCTGCAAAATCCGCCGTCTCTTTTTTTCTCTTCGAATGATGTCGCTCGACTGGTATTCGGCGGCAGGTACATCGATTATTAGACGTATCTCAAGTAGCTTCGTCGAACGGTTTTAGATTTTTGTAATGGTAATAGAGGTAAAGGAAGTTTCCTCGAGAAAAACTTGGAATATCGTGATGGAAATTTTTGATGGGGTCGATGGCACGTGAGAGAAATTTGTTATTGACAGATCGCGCATATTTATGCAAATTTATATTTGTATAATGTGTTTTAATATATGAAATATATTTTGAAAATTGTATTTTTAGGCAAAAGATTGCTTGATTTACATTTGACCTACTACATTTTGCATATTTCGTATATCTTTGTATATTATGTCCATTCTATGCACCTGTTTGAATTTGACTTCTCATCAATGTATAAAAATCCGAACTAGAGTTATTAATATAATGGCTACTTTATGCTAATTTTAGAAGTTGCTTACGTTGCGATAGATTCGTAAATTCGTATAAGTAACGACGTACTTTAACAAATTGCTGCTCAATTAACCGATATATATAAATAATTATTTTTGGTAAAGGTTGTTTTAATTTTAATATATTACATCCACTTTACAAAAAGATTAAAAAAGTATTTTTGTCATGATTAATTGACGAAAGAAAATATTTTTCCACAGCCCGGAAAACATCCGGCCATTGGTAGGTGTTAATATTCTTCTGAGATTTTTTAAAAAGTATTACGATAGTTATTGATAGATACAAAATATTGTATAATACCGTAACACGAAAGAATTTTCTGTTATTCGTTTATTTCAATAACAATTGTATCGGAAAATTAAATTGGTAGTTTGTGTCTTTCTTCTTCTTTGATTCCTAGTTTTATTTTCTAAAAAAATATTTGCTTCGAATTGTAATCACTATTTTTTAGAAAATTTAATCTACTAAAAAATTTACTTATCTTTTAAACTTCTTATAAATTACAAGCTAAAAATTCCTTGCTACTAATGAATATTATTTTTATGAAAAATGTTATTTACCAAATACATCAGTTAAATGTGATTTTCACTGCAAACAAGCGATAAATTCCTTAAATGGAAGATATAAAAATTCCCAGCTCTTGAAGCGTCATCCTCTTTAATCATTAGTGTCACTCATTATACACATACAATGAAACGAAATATACCTTATTTACTTATTAATAACTGCATAGCCGATAGTCAAGCATCATCCAATCAATTCCCGATTCTAAATGCCTCGAATCGACATCTTCTCACTTGGTTACGAAATATTAAGAAGTGCAACGCAAATTTGCATTGGCCAAACAACATCGATTTCCTTTTTCGCGCATTTTACACGATCGTGTCTCGCGGGGATCTCCTCATGGACGGAGGGGAAACGTGGCATTTCTATCACGGCGAATTCATTAACGAACTTTCCACTTGTCATGTTCCGAAGAACACAAGAGTACTTACTTGGTATCCATCTATCATAAGTAAACGCTAACCTCTCGCTTTATGCAAATATCGTAACCCATAGGAAGGTGGTCAGAAGGCGAACATTGCATCGGAGAAACGCAATGCTGTTCCGTTCGTTGGTTTTAAATACAATTACCACCATCATACGATCGATAATATGACAAGTTGAAAGTAATGAAAGATTTACTTAAGGCCTATAAATAGATAAGATATTGATTTATTGTTGTGAAATAATTTGCCAATTGGCGAACGTGAAATAAGAAAGAGGTCAAAAGTCCTTCAGTTATTGAAATGAAGAATTCTTTAAAATTTCTATCCGCAATCGTTACAATGTGTTTCACTTGTTCGTTGAAATAGAACACGTAATATATTACAGTAAATGATTCTAGAGATGATAATGTGTAGAAACCAGAGAGAAAAAGCAGACGAATTTGAAGGACTTACAATAATGGAACGAAATATGATCATGCGATTCCTTCTTTAACGTTTGATATGTACATCCTAGCTCGAAGCAGATAAATTTAAATCATAATATACCACATTCTGATCTAAATATGTCACAGTATTTAAACATGCTACGTATTTCTAAGAAAGAGTTAAAATCTTTACCCTAAATTTATTAAACAAGGTGCAAGCTTACAGAGATTTCGATTATTAATTATCAACATTAATCGTTGTTATCGCAAACTAATGATCAAACCAACCAAGGAATAGAACTGAGATTCGAAACAAAGCTAATTATGCCAACTGCGATGGTTGTTTGTAATCGAATAAATAATAGGCAATTCGTCATACGACGAACACAACCCCGAAAATCAATCAGCCAAGCCGTGTCGTTCAAACAAACAACATACATGACATCGATTTACTCGAGTCATTCTCGATGCACGAGGACACCTATAACGAAACACGGCGTGTCACAAGAAGATGAAGTAAGAATATCGAAGGTGTCCAAGAAAAAGGTGCTGTGCCGGCCGGAAGACGCTTCTCCGACACGCGTATCTCCGAGACCACAAAGTGGCCGCCATAAAATCATTCAGACTCTCTCTCTGATTTCCAGAAGGAAGACCGGTGCGGTCCACGCTGCGTCTTATAAATCTCGCTGCTGAGAATGTCACATAAACGTCGAGCACGTCCCATACGCGACGACCTTCCGCGATCCGTTCCACGCCGCGTTGGTGATTACAATTTATTTCTCGACATCCAAATATAGTTTCCATTGATTTCCTTGGACATCGGCTACGACCTGGAGGACTTCCTTCGTGCCAGACTCTGTGTCGTCGTACGTAAGTATCTACGTACCTACGTGCTCCACGAGGACCCGAACGTTCATGCAAATCTCGGTGCTGAGCGAGGTCCCAAGCGAAGTTCCTCTCTTTTTCTCTCTTTCGTTTTCCATCTTGCTCTCGCTTTACTTCTATTTTATTCCGTCTCGTTCTCTCTGTCGGAATGGCGCAGAGTGCTGAAAACGTATGGACTTCGTTACTGTCGGTGGACATGGTTATCTACGAGTGGTAGAGAACTCTTCCTGAATAAACACCAGTGGCCAGAGGGCTGATGTTCGACTTCTATATTACACGAAGAATCTTAGCCACGCCAGTGGCATCGGGGTCTTCCTGGACAGGGAGAAGGTGGCGGGTCATCGAACGAGAAAGACTTTCTACTTTTGTGTTGTACACGGCCACCGAGTCTCGTACCACTGGGCTCTCTCCTTCCTGGACGATGTAGATTACCCGCGGAGCATCTCTCAGTACAACGAGATACCAACCAAGCGATAAGCCGCTACCGTGCAACCTGCTTCATACGCTCTCGTCTTTCCTGCCCTCTCAACGTTCTCGCTGCTTGAAACTTGCTTTTCGATAGAACGGGGTTAAGGATCAGAAACGGAGGATGGAATTCGCGATATTTGCGAATTCTTCTTCGGTTTTGGTTAAGTGCTTTTGCGGAAGATTCATGGGTCCCATTACTGACGTCTAACATTTGAATGCATCGACTCTATTACATTTAAAGGAAGATGACCTACTTAGACGTGAACGAAGCTAACAAGGAACATGCTCGATTTTTAGATTGCTCATTCGTTTATTTTAATTTTAATTACCGATACGTTGCGATCTATGCACAAAACTCAACGTACTGATGAAAATACGATTGAAACTCGAAGCACCAAAAATATGTCACATACCGTAGACTTCTTTTTCCAAAGAGATTCTTTTTCCAAAAGATTTTTCTCAATTGTTTCATGTGTTAAACAACCTACTACGCGAATTTCATAGTAGCCAATACAAAATCGTAAATAAATCGTAATAGCCAGTGAACCGTCTAAACTTGCATATCAAACATATGAAAGCCAAACATCGGTATTTCCCATTGCATCATTAATCGAAATAAGTCAGTCGCGTGATCCATAAAGTCAGTGGTGCGAGCTTCAACGTCATGGACCATCGTTACGTTTAATCGAGACTCGAGGTCCGGATTCGTATGATACATATCGTGTATTATTATTCCTCGAAGCTGTCCAATTACCTTAGCCGGCAGTGCAGTACGCGCTAATGGATCGAGAAGCATGGCACGTCGTCGTGGCGGTTTCCCCGCAGCTCGCCACGACGCGACGTATGCCGTTCCTGGATTTCTTTGGCGGATTTCCAAACGCGCCGAATGAGCCGAACCAGGCTCGCCCCCTCCTCCCTCTCTGCACTCCACCCTCCGGCCCCTTCCCGCAGGAAAAGTTACGTTTACCTAAGGTTTTGATCCTATTTCCGTGCGGGTCGCTGACCTCCTCTCTTCTGCGACCTCCCTCTCTGTTTTTCATCGTTGTCGTTTCTCTCCTATGGTCTTTCTTTGTCCTTCTCGCTTGCCCATTTTCGCGCCCTTTCCTTGGATAATCTTCTGTCGGTTTTTCTAGATCTGGTGTAGCCTTTATCTTTATTCGATTTTCCACAGCTCGATGTGGATCTTCGAGAGACTGTTTACGACGATTCCCGTAGAATCAATGCTTGCTTTTTGTGCGAATTTCTTTCTTTGGTTCTTTAGTTTTTACGAATACTATAAATTTCATGGCTTATATTATTATACGTTATCGTTACATTACGGACTGAACAAATTCACGTTTCTATCAGCGTAACTAAAGAATAGAAGGTAAAGTAGACTTGGAGCGGTATTTCAGTTTGGTGTATAACATTTGTATTTTTGCATATTTATGCGCGTGCTATGCATTTTTATATGCTTCGAGTTTCCATAAATATTTTAGTTACCCAGTATAGTTCTTATATTGCAACGTAATGTAATTATTAAAATTTATTGAAATTTGAATAGTTGAACGTACAACCTATAGATTACAATTACGAGCCACTGGGTGATTTAATCGACTAACTCAATATTTTGAAAATTTCTTTATTATATATTATTATACATTAGAAATAATGAAGGTAATTAATAATCATTGATATTTAAAAACAACCCACGTCGATAACGTTGATCACAACTTGTGATTACAAAATATATACGTACATATATGTATATCGGAGAAATAAAAAATAAAAAATAGCTGGCAAGATATTCGTAAGTCCGATTACATTGTTTCCACGCATAAATTAACAAAACGCCGCCGATGAAACCAAGGATACATTATCATTCACTCGATTACGAGGCATTTTACGAGCGGATTCTCTGACGACGCAATAATTTCTAATCAAAAGACTTTCTGCGAGCCTATGGCAGAAAGCGCGCGATCGCGACCAGCTTTCCACCAGGATCATTTCCCGGTAGTTACGTGATGGTCTTCCGCGTGTTTCGCATTTCCACGCCGGTCCTCCATCACTCGTTTCTTTTTCTTCCTCCTGTCGGCCGTTTCTCGTCGCTACTTCGTTTCAGCCTCTTGTCCTGCGCCCAACGAACCTCTTAACGTTTCTCCTCGCACTATACACCTGTCAGACGCCTCGTAATTGTGAGACGACTTTATAGCTCGAACTGATATCCGCGAAGATAGCAGCGCGTCCGCTCGGTGATCAAGCGACCTGCGTCGGACGACAGAACGCTATGGAAATAAACGACGCCGATCGTAAAATATCTTTAGAAACGGAAATCGCTGGCCCAAGCGTTACAAGGAATTTGCATCAGTTATTATATCTAGTAAATCGCGTGATAGAAGATTTCCGTAAGTACGTAAAATCCTGATAGTTGGACGAGTCAGGCACGAAATGTAAAGAGCGATGCTGCACGTTCGATTTCGATGCGATAGCATTGAGCGAAGGTTGTTTGAAAGATGGTGATGGAGGATGATGTTTGTTGAGAGAAGATGAATGCTTGCCACTGTGTTTAACCCTTTTACAGTGCAACCCGAAAGAGACGCGGATAAGCTGTTAGATATAGTGCATCGTACATTTTATATGCTAAATATCGTCATGTGTAGCGCAAAAGTTAAAAATACTTGTTTTTGTACGTTTGTTTCATTCCTACATCGTCTTATTCTCTACTGTAAAAGTGTTTCTAAATTACTTCAGGAGAATGTATCTTGTATCATATATTTGATATGAGAAATGTAAAAAATCTTAAGGTTAAACAAATATGTCGAAAAATAATTATTGTTCACATAATTAGTTCTGAATTCTTTGTTATTTTAACGCAGCATTAAAAAGTTAACCCTTAACTATTGGAGGATGGAAGATTGTCAGGGTTGAACAACGATTAAAAAATTCGAAAAATATTCGTGAACTACTAAACTATGAAATTAGAGAAGAACAAAGAAAAAGAATTCACAGAGTAGATAGAATAATACAACTTTCGTTCAATCAATCACCCGTCAATTTCGCTGTAAACGATGATGCTCAAACTACTTGATAGACCTTCATAAATCGTCTCAACGTCGATAGAACATTGATAAATATCTAACATTTTAACATTATCATTAACATTATCTATTTTGTAAATCCTTCAACTTTAAATTAAATGATAATTTCCAAATCGTTCTTATCTAAAAATTCTCTACGATCCTACGTTCAATATAATTTTTACAAATAAAGTAAACCATTCCTGCACTAGAATAAAATTTAAAAGAAGTTTAATGATGAATAACGATAGAGAAAAAAAAGGAACACTTCGGTTCCATCGGAACGGTCCCGATCTCGATCTTCTCACGTGCAACACAACGAGAAGCAATAACAATAAAGTAGAATGAATCGCCGCGAAACGCCAGTTACGCGAAACCATCGATCTCCTGTTAACGACGCGGGCAGGCGTTCCTACACGACCACCATAAGCAAGATCCGTCTTTCGTCGATCTTCATTGAGCGGAATCGCACGAAAAAGCAGGAGGATCGAACGACCGATGTCGGCGACACGAAAAATTAATCGGCCCTTTCCAGAGTGGCTGCCCCTCGGCATTCCACCTCGTTCGCCACATCGTACGTCCTTGTTCCCCTAGTTGTTCGTCCTTTTCCTTTCGCTATAACCGTCCTACTGGTTGTTCTTCGCTAGCAAGAACCGTCGAAACGCCCCGGAGACGATCGCTGATTAAAGAAACAGCTAATTAATGATTAGCACGGTGCATCAAAAATAGCGATGCCTTTTTTTGCCATGCTGAGATTACCATCGCTGGACAGACCAGGGGAAAGAAGTGGAAGACTCGCGAACGACGTTTTACAACGGAAGAACTTGAAGGCTTTGAGAATGCTGCGTGAATGTAAAGAGAAGCTCCATTTTGACTTTAAACCTTGTTGCCGATCTACGATCTTCCGATCTACCGATAAAGAAACGATTTAACACGATCTTTCCTCGCATAATCACCTTAAAAGGTATCGCACCAGGTAGCCTTCGATTGCATCTAAAATGCGAAGTGCGCGAAGTTTCGTCAAGGTTGACGTCGATGGCGTTTCATCACGATCATGTACGCTCACGCTCGAGCGGAATACAGAGATAGAAGAGAGCGTAAAAGAGGAGCGGACACGCCGTACGGCTAGCACTATATTATAATTGCATTTCTTACGACTCGCGGGTGATATAATAAAAGGAAAAAGTCCGCGCCCAGGTTTTCTGTACACAGAAACAGATACGATACTCGGTGTGTATAAGCCACCCAACGTTAGAGTGGAACGTTTCGAGAATATGCTGGTCGCGGCATTAATTATCCAGTGATCACTCCTTTGTAATTAATTGACCGATCGACCTCCTTCGGTGCTAGAGATAAGAAAAATGAATGCACCGTGGAATCGTTTCCCGTAAGCGGACGAGAGGAAAGAATACGATATACGCGAGAGAGGCTGGATCGAAACTCGATATAATCCTTGCTACGAGACTTGAACGTCGAACAGTCCCATTCGTGGGATTGCCAGTATCGATGTTACGGAGGAATGTGTGTTAACGCGGTACACGTGCAAAATAAGAAAGTTGCTGATGTTACTACTAGATGTATTTAATAATCGATACAAGCTTTTGGTTTTAGTAGCATGAAGTTGATTACGATGGACAATTTCATCCTGCGATGACACTTGTATTTGTAGTCTTTCAACATTTCGTTCTTATATGACGAATTTATTATCTAATACAAAGTAATTGTACTATTCGATTTCGACCTACCTTCTAACTAATGATCCGTACTTTCATTCTGTCGTTAAGACACGCGTACCTTTCCCATTAAAGCTCGAAAGGTGTATATTTGTGAAGTTTATTTTAAATCGTAAAAGTGGATTGACGTAACCGATGCAGTAATTGTCGTCGTGTTACTAAGAAGGTACAAACGAAAGAGGGTGATTGTGCAAGACACGAGACTAAGATCGCCGACTATAGTCAAACATTTCACGAAACGATAACAACGATACGTGACTCTAATGACGAAGAAGACCGATATGTAACTTCCCAACCTAATAGACGTTTGTACTTTACGATTACATCAAACTCCATCACCCTCTTCATAATCTGACAGCGGTTCCATCGCCGATTATCATCGAACGTTTCAAGAAACGATATCGATATATGACTCTAATAACTAGGAAGATTGCATATAACTTCCAAATCTCAAAAACGTTAATACCTCACAATTACGTTAAATTCCATCGTCCCCCTCACATTCCAACAAAGTTACCATTACCGATCATCATCAAACCTTTGACGATGCCTGTGACGTCTGTCGATTTAAACCACGAGACGGATATCAATCTCCCATGGTATTCGTCGTATGAGTTCAGTACTCTGCGGTGTGCCTTCCCAGCTGCGTACAGTACCACGGGGTGCCGAAAAACGAAGAAACGGCACCGGTGTACAGCTCGGCGGACCGTTAGTGGTGCGCAGCGTCGGTAGATTAGGTTCGCGTCGGGGCACCGACGGCGACCGTCCACATCGTGATAAACATCGATATTTTCTCTTCCGCATACCGATTTCGCGGCTGGACGTGACCCGGTGGGCAGAAATTGCGGCGTGCGGTCGATACTCGATACGATAATGGGCAACGACGCAGAGAAATTTCTCCGCCGTAGATCTCGGCTACGTAGCGGACGTGTTCGTCGATCCTGTACCTTCGGATTTTCTGTTTCTCCTCCCCCCACCCCTCCATCCCTTTTCTTTCTTTCTTCCCTCTTTTACACTTTCCCTGCTCGATTTCTGAGATACGAATCGGCGAAAAAAAATGGAAAAATCGCGAGTAGAATAATACGTTTCAGATAGGAAATCGTAATTTTAGCGAAACGTTTAGATGAATATTATTTGCGAGGTTTACGTGTGATGTAGCTTTTGTAGTGGTTCTGGGAATTCTTTCTTGGCTGCAGAGTTTTGAAGAGCTTTATATTTAGATTAAATTTTGTTATTGGTAAACTGCGGATATTTATGTGTTTTTGGGAAACTTAAAGGTGCAAGGGTATACAGAATGGGCGCAATGCATAAAAATACATGGAACATCTGGAATAAAGCCATGGTTATAACATATAGTAGTATTTATGCTAACAAAAATATGAAATTGCAGAAACGTAATTGTTGGTTAAGATTTGTGTAAGCGTGTGAGCGAAAATTGGAAGTTCGATGATCGTAGGGATGATATAAATAGTAATAAAGTACGATGACAGAATGAGAAGCAAATAAACTGCGGATATAAGTATGTGTAAGTTTTAAATCACATGACGTTAAAGAGGGACAATTGAAGAAACGTTTTAATTCTTTATAATATCATGCGACTCATCGTTAGAAGTTACACATCCATATACATGTTCCTTTAAATTTTGTTTTATCTACTTATCGCTACTCCATTCACTTCTTATAGTTCTTATTAGTGTTCCATTTATTCTTACAATTCAAGAAACTTGGTGCCTTTATAGAATTCTTCTCCGTAGTTTCAAATTATGCCGAAGATCGTTAAATGCAAATTAGGAAAACTAAAGTACGATAGATATATAATCCAGAATAATAGATATTTCTGAACTTTCTATATTGCAGGATTTGTTTTGTATCTAACTTTCTCTTTTGTTTAGATTCGTGTAACTCCGCTTCTCTCTATACGTTTCATAAATCTCTACAACTGTTCTATCTTTGACTTGCCGTTCGTATTTCAATGCATCATTACTACTATCATTCTCTTGTAAACTATTTTTCGTTATACCGTTTCTTGTATTACAATCACCCGGCTGTAGGTATGTTCGTATATAGTATCTAGTTTAGACTGTCTCACGTTCGCGCTACATGATACGTTGTGCCTAATTTATAGGTACTAAAAATGTTGCTATTACTTACAGCGATCTTTTAGAATTACACTTTATTACACACGTACTTACATATTATCCATTTACATTTCTCATATTTCATGTACTTTAGAGTTTCAAATTGCATTCGATCATATAACAAGGAAAAATTGGATTCTACCGTTATGAATCGTCTATTATTTATAAAATGAAATAAACGATGCGATAAATACAGCTTCAAAAATACTATTCATCGATCGATGTTTTAAGATACGTTCAGAGTGAGAGCCAATAATAGAATAGTAAACCGCATTGAACATTTATCCGATACTTATCGAGTAATGGTTTATCATATATGGCGTATGCATAGCAGTTACCACGCTGCGTGAATTGAAACGGCGAATTGAAATTTGCTGTCGGCAAATAAGGGAAAGGCTTGAAATCTTCGAACACGCACGCCTGAGTTTCTACCGGATCGTCGCGTCCGAGTTGAAACTCTCGTGTAAACTTTTTGCTCGAATCGTTCGCGTTATCGTGCGACTTTTTGCTAGCGAAAACGCTTTCTATCTCGTAAACTAATAATTTCGAAATTTATTGTTACTATACGCTTGTTAATGTAATCATCCACTTTGACAGATTTTATGACTCGTTTGTTTACAATTTTTCATATAGTACGTTTAAGCGGTAGTATTTTATGGAATACGAAAGAAAATTTTGAAGAAATGTGCACTGTTTGGATGTCAAATTGGAATCGGTTTCAACATATATGGTTAAATTAAACGTGTACTTTAATAGAAGCGAAGGAAATGAATTAATCGAGTGATAGCAATGCTTTCAAATTACTCTTAACAATTAAAATTCTTTTAAGTAATTCATACTCAATAAGCTACTTTCCAAAGATGTTCATAAATAGAGCAGAACTCCACTTATTGAAACGGAAATTAATATTCACTGAAATGAACTTATCCAAACGCAACTCTTACTATATAAACGAAAAATCGGAAATAATGTAGAGAATCGGTAGATTCAATAAATGCAGATAAACGAAGTTCTGGAGTATTTTTAAATAACGTATCTGTATTGGCATGATTCCATTGAATTAAACTACAACATAAAAAAATATGCATCACGCATGTATTGAAGTTAAAAAAAAGATTGAGATGAAATAATTTGTCGGCTTCAAATCAATACAGAAACAATTCCATATAAAAGATAAATTAACATAATTCTTATCAAGAAATGAATTTAAAAATACGCATCACAAACCAAAGCAGCAGCCAACGCAAGAACCCTTCCAACCTTAAAACGTTAAAATAGGATAACAGTTAACTACTAAGCCGATTTCCTTGAATAGGTTGATCGATCTAGGAATCGACAAATAATGGTCTACTTCTTCGGCTAACACGCCACCTAATCGAGCAACGGTCAATTAAGTATTCACCTTACAACGCATTAGCGTGGACGACAATTACTCTTCGTCCCATTTCGCGACGCAGTCCACGATCCACGCTCGCGCACATTCGGAATACACATCACCATCCGAGAGGCGACTCGCTTGGAACAGATAGCATACGTTAAAGCCAGACTAACCAGGCTGGTTCATGTTGTGTGTGAACCTCGAACTGAAACGCGATTCATCGCAAATTGACGCAAACGCGCTTTGCCGAGATCATGTATTCTCAAAGCAGCCCTTTCGAGGATGCTTCGAGAAACACATCGTCGCATGTCCTCCACCCGGTCCATTCACCCTCGAGATATCATCCCCTGTTCTCCTCTGTTTGCCCATCACTTGAACCGTGCTACTACGATCCTACGCGTTCGAGGCAACCTGCTGTCTGGTTCTGGTCGTTTCTCTTCGGGCGTTGGATTTGCTCCTTGCGTCTGTTCGTCTCTTTCCGTGGATCTGTTGCTTTGGCTCATAGCGAAAGTCTTTTCGGGAGTGGAGAGAACAGCCGTGGAGCACGTGTTCGTTTCGCAAGAGCTACGTCAATATTGACGCATCCTCCGTGCAAGTCGACAAACGCGCTTCTGAAATCCGCGACGACCAACTTCGATGACACCTGTCACGATCTGCGCGAAGAAGAGGGCGGATTCTGCCAAAATGTTAGAGACGTTGAATTTTTATTTGTTTTTATAGAATGATGTTTTGGACAGAAGTTGAATTTCCAGGTTGAGCTTTGTGCAAATTAATGCGCTGACATTGTTTGATCTAATCTGACACGTTCGATTCCTTTTCGAATAATTGAGTGAATTCTTGTTGGATATAGGAAGAGACAAAGGGATAACAGGGGATTTGGATATCGGGATATGAGTATAAAATAGAGATTTGAATATAGCAATATACAAATAACTGAGCGAGTACTTTTTGGACATAGGAAAGGTTAAAAGAATAGAAAAGACTTTCTTAAATAAAAGAGCGGTTGAAATAAAAATTTATTGAATGAACGAATGTCAGTTTATCTTCGAATTTCTCGTAATTTTCTATTATTTTGAAAATGAAGATCGCATGGAAATCATGATAACCTACATTTTCCTCCTTTTATAGAGGATAAATTTCAACAGAAAAATCCAATACGCTGTCAGTCGATCGCATACTCCCATACAGCTAGGATTTCTTTATTTATTGGATTTTAATATTAAATATATGCTTTTGACATACACTGATTCTCATAATATTTATTTTCAGAAAGTCTATTAGCCTAACAGGTTATTTTCTTTCATAACTGTTGTATATTCGCGTACCTATTTTTAGTTACCAAGTTGCACAAAAATCGAGCAATCGACAGAAATACTGTTATGTACTTAGTAGAGATATTTACATAGTAAAACATATAAAATAGTACTTATACTTATAAAATTCTTTAGCGTTTCATACATTCCACAAAATTGCACTATTCTGCATTAAACTTAACGTCAAATTCCTCGCGCGCGGCGCGGCGCAAGAAAACGAGCTCGCTTACGCGCACGCGCATTTTTACGGTTGCTCGGAGGCGAGAGCGCATGCGCGCCGCGTCAGAACGCGTACGGAATGGGACGGAGCGCGGTAATTAAAATGCTACGTACGAACCGCGCGGTACGGAGCTCGAAGCTCCCTTTCTTTCTCCGGCAAATAAATTCAACGGCGGCAGCTCGTTCCTCTTCGTTCCACAGGCGGTTTCCCTGGAAATCGTCGACACAGCCGGGGCTGCTACGACGTTGCCCCGCTAAAAAGAAATAAAAGCATGAGAGAAAGAGAGAGAGTGAAGAAGGGAGGGGGGAGAAAGAGAGGCGGAAAAAAAGAATTGCAGCTCGTAACTGGCGAGAGAGCGCTTGTGGCGACAGCGATACTAATTTCACCTCTGCATTCCATCGCCCCGTTGGCCTGTTGCCTTAAGGCACGCCTCGTTCACGCTTGTCGTTGCCGCACGGACTAAAGGACAGATTTTTCGCCGCGGAACCGCGGAACGAGAATTTGTAACGAATGCCACTGATACCGTTTATCTTGCCGCCTTTGTTACGGATTATTTATGTTTGGCTTGAAAATGTTATTCATATCATTACGTCCCTGCAATTCTGACATGGATATAGCTACATATACGAGCACGAAATAATAATATATATATTACAGGATATATAAGATTCACTGTAAAATTCTTTAAAGTCCTGTATCATTGTTTTGGTATGCTTCTTCTTGTGATGGAAACTCTGCTTGATTAACGAGTGATCACGGCCTATGACTAACGTCTTGTATGTCTTTTTAAACGGAGCTAGCTTCTAACAAAGGCAGTGAAAAACCTTCGAGTCAGACATTTAGTTAAAATTTTGCGCAGGTATATTTCCTCGAGTTGCTCGTAAATATGTATAGTATATCGTATTTTAGAGTCAAATGCATAATAGTTTTCGAAATATCCACGATTATATTATTGTGACGACTATCATGATAAAGTGAAGTCGAGGCATTCAGGTTTTCCTTTTATTTTCTAAAGGCCCTACTCCTTTTTCAAGGAAGATAATTTCGAATCTCTAAGAAGAGTGCAAAATCTTCGGGTCAGCGATTTCATTGAAACTTTCCATTCAGCTAAATTTTCTCGCTCCATTTATATATTCAGTCGCGAATTAAATATTATAGGATTAAATATTTATCGTTAATGTTTCATTATCGTAAAATAAAGTTGTGGCACCATGTCTTTATTTTTTTCATTAGTCACGGTTTGATATAAACTAATTTGCGATAGAAAAGTTGTTGAAAATAACAACGTGAGTTCTCGCTCGCCATCTATTTGCTGACGGCTAGTTACAAAAGGAGTAACTAGAAGTTGTTCCTAGACACGGTCGATAGACCTGATAGTTTTAGGCCCCCCCTTGCTTTTTTTTCTTTTTTTTCATTTTTTCATTTTTTTTCTTTCATTCGTTTGTGACCCTTCTAAGTGTGTGCAATAAAGTTCTTTCTGCCTCCAGAAGTGTGGATTTATTATCTATATAACATAATAATAACTAACGCGATCCTACCTCTAAAACATATAATAACAACAAAAGTTTTCTGGAATAAATTCATAGATGATAAGTCGCTCGAGTAGTAGCAGAAAAGTACACAAAAGGTATGTTCGCAGTAATGTCAATGGATATACATATGTATATGCAGTAGAAATCACAGGTGAATTAAGACCTAGCAGGAGTTCTTTTTATGATGTAAGATGAAATAAAGGAAGGCGGATATGATACATAATAGTACTTCTTATCATTGTTCTACATATATCTGTCTTCTTGGTAACAATAGGTTATGTGGTTTCTTAATTAGAATCGTTCTTTACAACGGGAACTCTTTCATGATTTTCTCATGACGTTCTGACTGTTCTTTGTGTACATACATTCACATATGATCGTTTTTAAGAATATTCTAATATCGCACGATCCTTTTGTCTTCTATTAAAAACTTCCGTTGTGAAACTTGCTAAGGATAATTCTTGTAACATTGCACGTGTTACACTCGAGAGAATATACCTTTCATTAGACAATATTATCCTTCTTCGACGACAGGTGTTCTCCATTTCACAGATTTAACCTCTGGTTGGTAATATAATTAAAAACTCACCTGGACATAATTAAGATTGTATTTGAAACTTCAATTTTATTTCCATGGTATCATCCTGTTCCATTAATTTAATTTTCCTGTATTTAATTCTTTTTATCGAATAATTGTTTGCCTTGCAAAAAGGAAGGTTTCATTCTATTTCCAATCTTACTTATCAGATCAGAGAAGCTAATTACAACCATAGTGTGGTTGAAAATTTATTAGTGTTGCCACTAGTGTTACATTGTATCAATCAACACATTCATTGCGTAAGATACGGCCAACTGTTTCCTAGATTTTCCTTATCCTAAAGATGAGATTTTAATTAATAGTACTTATCTTAACATACTGTTTATTGTGTCGTTTCGTTTCTTCAATCTCTTTGCGCAAACGCATAGATTTAAAAACACAATAGATACTTACAATTAAGTTCTAGCAACAAGTAAGATAATTAAATGTATAGATACATCAGTAACAGTGGAAGTGTCAAAAGTTAAAATCTCGTGTTTGCAATGCACTTTGCAGAATCTTTCCAAACAAAATTCAATTTATTGCTGTTTACGTGATAATGATCCTAATTTGCATTATCAATGTGATCAATGGGTTAACGCGGAGAATATTCTTCGGTTAGCTGTGCAGTTCAGTAGAGAATCTTCTACGAAATTGAGACCAAAGGGGTGGAATCGAAACTGAAACTCGTGTTTCATTTGAAGAATCGATCAATTTGCATTGAAACAGTTTGATTGCAATTTGTCCGTCCACGGGAGCGCAAATGGTGCGTGAAAAGTTTGAAATGTCAGAGCCAGCCGAGGGAAAAGTATAACAAAAACTATCGCCAAAGCGGGTTGAGTACATGAAAGGACTTATCAAACGCGGCTGAATAATTAAGATAAGTAAGTAATTTCCGTGTTGCATTGGAGATAAGGGGTCTGCTAATATACACGGTGATAATAAAAGTTCACCATTATGTGAATGCTAGCCGTGAAATTACAGTTATTATGTTCTAACTTCCGGCAAACTGATAATTTACATTGAATTATACTCTTAATTGGACGATAAAACTGGCTATTCGGATGTCAAGTACCTGTGACATTTACGATCATTGACTCTCTTGATTTCTGATAGAAACTTATTAACGTGCGATATAGAAATAATGTTATGTTTACATGACATATTATTTATTCGTTCGACATTAATGTCATATAACTAATAAATATAGAATTTATCCATAATTCTAGAGCAAGGGTAGTATTATTAAACTACCGTAAAACATATGTATATGAAAAACAATCTAAAATACTTGATAAACTATTTACTGAAAAAATTAATATGCATATATCAATTCATTCATATTCATTCATCGTTGGTACGTCTCATCTGTAACATTGGACTGATATTATGTATTTAAAAAAAATAAAATTGTTTATTTATTTTATGATGCATTTATTACTTCATGTTGCCACCGTAATATTAAACGAAAACTGTATGTCTATGTGATTGTCAATTTAATTGACCAGACTTGATCAAATATATTTAATCACCCTTCATATAATTGTTATCATTTGTAATGATCACCACGACAATCAACATATTGAAAATGATGTTTAACCGTTAACGTTCGATATGTCCACATGGGCCACATGAACTTTACTCTTCATCCCTAAACATGCAGCCAATAAGAGAAAATTTGTTAATATAAATTTAAATAACTTCTGTACTAGACGTTCTTTAACATATTGCTAACAACTATATATTCTAAGATATAATTATATATCTATTCAATCCTCGCGATAAATACACTTACGTTTTATAAGATTAATGTGTTTCTACTGTCATCGTAAGTATATATGTATATACAATAATATACGTTCAGGTTTCATACAGCACCTAGCTGCACCTAGCAAAGCTCTTTTTATCGCAAAGCAATTTCATACAAAGCTTCATTCATCGAAAGTACACATACGTTGTCGACTGGTCACCGAACAAAATCGTCTCTTAACCGTACAAAATGATTAATAGTGCAAACCGCACACTCGAAACAGCTGATGTGATCGGTCGCCGCTGATAATTCGTTGTATCACTGATTTATATCGCTGCTATCATACAGTCGTGACACGAAATTCTTCATCTTCGCGGCAAACCCGTGATCCGTCGATCGATTATGTAGCACGATTAGATCCTTCTGCTTCTCTCTTTTCCTCTCTCAAACGTACAACGAAGGGATGAACACATCGATGAACTCGTCGTCCGATCGAACGAGCGGTGGCCGGCGTATAATTACTGCGATGACCTTAAAGTCGGCCGTGCAGGCGTCGAACGGTTTTGAAAGTTAGAAAAAATGTCGGCGCGTAATTTCGTCGTGGAACGTGGCTGACATTTAGAACACCCGTTACAACGACATTCACCAACGTCGCGAGCTAGCTGGAGCGAGCGCACGCGTGTTCGTTCTTATGCCTACGCGTGCTTCAGCCGTGTTATTAACGCGACTAATTATCGATATTATGGTTGTTGGTGGAATAATTAATCTGTTGATCGTCTCTTAAGCAGAAACTTGTACGATTTAAAGTGGAATTAAAAGTGAACATAGACACATTGATTTTATTTAAACCAATGTTGCTGCTTACGAATATATATACTTCAGTGAAGATATAAGAGAATATAATTTATTTGACAAATATAGAACGACACGCCTAGAAAGATAGGAGATACGCGAATAAAGAAATTATTCTGTCCAAACGATTGATAATTTGAGTTAATTCGTCTTCTCTGGTTAACAAGGTACCGACCGATTTACGTAGAATGTGTATCGCGTCAGGTGATAGATGTTTTATTAAAAGAGTCTGAATCCTTTCACACAATTGAACTAATATTATTATACGAGCTACTTTAAAAAAAACCATACTAAGTTTGATCATAGGACGAGTTATTTATATATGAATTTTACAAATTAAAAAACTTAAATTGTAAAACTTATTTATACAACAAAAGTCTCACGCAACATGCAACCTACAACTTGCTTCTCATCATTTCATAAATAGTATTTGTTACTAAATTATTGTGCAAGAAACACTGACCTGCTAATAAGATTCTTTCATCTTATTCCGTCGTTTCATGGCTGTATTTCTGAGAGAATGTCGACCATAATGTCGTGAGAAATAGGCGTGGACCTGGGCGAAGGAGAAAAACATGGACAGGGGGAAAGTCAGGACGACATAACGGGTCTCGATAATTTCGGGATATCGGGAATCCGGATCGACGAGTGGTTAGGGTGTACATTGTACGTTGTACGTAGGTCTGTTGTGCACGGTGTTAGAGACAAACCGGCGCTCGAAGGCTGCCAGGTTAAAAGGCCGAGGCGGTAAATTATCCGGCACATACCGCGTGGCCGAATGAAATTAAAGCGTGCACGGGTAATGAATCAGCGCGGGGAAATGGATTTTGATGCGAATTTAATTGAGGCGATCCATGAGATGATCGTGAGAAATTCGCCATTTAAACCAAATGAAAGAGAAAGTATGATACTTTGATTTTCCGAGGATGTACGTACAGAAATTTAGGTACAGCCATTCACAAGCATTCGCATATTGTACAAAATATGATTTAATTAAATGTTAAATAAATCGTATTTTGTTTATTTTATTGCTTCAGAGTGTAAATATGTTTTATTGGATAACATTTATAAATTTCAATACTGTGGATTTCGTTATTCGTTGTTTGAGGAATATTTTTACTCGTTCGTTGGATTTATATAAGACATTTTAATATATAAATAATTCATTACAGGTAAATTTTAAATTTATTAACGTGTCGAAGGCTTTTGACAGCCATTTGTATCTCTAAAGTAGGTGTATGTTTCTCGTGGATTAATTGTCATCTTGTTTGTCATCATATCGTATATAACATACTGTGCACTTTTCAAGAAAGTGCACGAGCGAGTTCATATTCGGTTCAGTCACAGATCATTTTGATCGTTAACACCTGAGAAGTAAATTTCACGCAACCCACAGGTAAGAAATAAAATTGTCCCTCGAAGAATTGAACAAAAGTGGAACTTGATTTCTTCTATATCAATTAGAATAACTTACAATTAGAAAATTATAGTCATCTATGCATTAATATTATACATCAACTAATTAGAAGTTTTATATAACGAAAAAATTGTCAAACTTCTATATAATAAAATAACCGAGTATACAAATCACCGCAATTGACGTTCTCCAAAATCTAGCTCGTATGGCGTTCATTGGAGTCTTAATAATTTTAGAACAATGACTACTCGATCATCGATCAATAGTTCCTGTATTGGATAGCCCTAAAAAGTAGTTTCTTTTCGTTCTGAAAAATATCAGATTACTATAACACCTGCCGGTGTCGTTAAAGAAATCACTGTACAACTCGATCACGAACAACATTAACGAAACTTCTAAAAACAACCACTGCATCGTTTCTTATACGCACAATCATTTCTCCCTACAAAACACCATTCAACACAGGCAAATTACAAACACAGCTTACCAACTACGACTTTTACCCTTGCTCGTTCTATATGAAGTCATCTTAACACGATCGTTTCCGAACCGGGCGAAAACGAGTGCCAGTTGCGAGTTGGACCTTGGCAGAAGGATGACGAAAAACTGAGTTCGCGCGGCATGATCTCTCTGGTTCCTCGTTGGGTCCGTGCGATTCGGACCGAGACCACTGAATGAAGCTCGTCGACGATATAAGAAATAAATAAAGACGCGGGCCATAGGGAGCAGCAGCCGCCTGGTACCGGTTGCGACGTGGTCACACGTACTTCCAAGTAAGAGCCGCGGACAAAGTTGCATGCGAATGAAGCTCCGCTGACCAAAACGGGCATTCTGCGACGACTGGCTGGCCCGATGGCTCCCCTTTTCTTCGGGATCTCTCGTCTTGGAATACCGTACAGTTCCTTCTTGCTGCCTGCTTCCGAGGAAGCCGCTTTCTTTGGACTTCTCTTCAGCGTCTTCGCACGATGCTCACACTCCTTGCCGCGCTGCCACTCCAAGATCAGGCTTAGCTCCGCGTTAGAGCTCGATTCAAGGAAAATCACCAGCAGCGATATGGTTAACAGGTTCACGAGTACAATAGGGTCTCGTATAATGTAGTTAAAAGATTGCTACTGCTCCCGTATAATTTTATACCTATATCATAAGTGTTCATAATATTGCGATGTAATCTTCAGCTTCGTCAATAAGTATGAAGTTTATTTTGTAATTACAACGTCCATTTAAGCTTGTTTTAAGTGTGTTGGGTGGCCTGTGACTTATGGTCGATAGTGTATATAGGATGCTTTCGTAGTTCACGAGATATTCAGGTCGGATTCTTTAGTTTCTTTGTTTCGTGTGAGTGTATATTCTATGGACATGGTGAAAATACGTGTGGAAGAATATATGGTATAGAAAATTGTGATAAAAGTGACGTGAAGAAGAAATGGACTTTTAACATATTCATCTGTTTTTTTTTCTGTATCTAACTACAGAAATTGTATATGAAAGTTTAAAAACACTGAAAATTGAAATGCATTTTATTCGTCCATACGTCCATATGTGTATGTAATGAACATTAAGTATTTATCCGTTTCGAAGAGAGTTACGAAGCTGGAAAATAATTACAATAAACTTACCATAATGAGTATTGTATAATTTTTTCATACAAGGTCTATCTACAAAATTGAAGTGGCTCGCATAAAGCTACGAAACTCTATCGAATAACCAAACTAGAGATTATATCAAACTACATACCCAATCGACAAAATGTTACACACAAACATGCAATCACACAAATACAAATTACCAAAATTCTCTAATCCGAGAACTGACAAATAGATCAATAGAACCACACTCTATTAACGATCAATTAATATTAATATCAAATTACCTCAGTACGTATTGTCCACGAAAAATCGACCAATCTTTCACAACCAAACTACCATGTCTAATCGCTTGACCGAGGATTTTTATGTGTTTACAAGAAATTAGAAAGCACAAAATTGCACAGAATACGGAGAACCAAAATAACAAATCATCCAAAATACCGTACATGTTACAATATTTACCGAGCGAAACAAACCTCCGCTTATATTCCATTTCTGCAATTTCGTTCGTGAAAATATGTATTTGCATAAATATCCGTAGTCTACTAATCACTAAAATTCCTTCCATTTGCACCTCGCGTCTCTAAAACTACGGTAATGGGCCGGATCAAGCTGTTTAGCACGAACCGTCCGAAAGAAAATCAGTTGTGTAAAAGTGTGACGCGAAAACAAGGTCAATGTTGCGGTCAGAAACGCGGTTACGTAAAGAGGAAGAGAAGGAAGCGGCTCGAACGATCGGGGGGCTTAGGTTCGAGCACGGTTTTCGACACGGAGCTTCCAGGAGGAGGGCGTCACGGTTCTCGGGAACGGAGGAGAAGCACGGAGCTGGCGTCGAAGGTGGGAACCTTCGAGGAATCTCTAATAAACACCACCATTGTATGCTAATCCATAAATATGCTCTGACTACGGTGCAAGCTCGCGTACAAACCAGCTGCGCCGTACGTGCGTGCGTACGCGCGTTTTCTCTCGGCCAATCGGCTTCCCCATGCATACCAACGCTACGGGTATCTCGTGGTTGTACATAATAATATGATCTTCACGACGACGTTGTCTACGATCAGGCATTTTTACCATGGACCTACCTCGATTTCTTCCCTAGTCATTCCTTCCTTGAACGTTGGATAACTTCAAGTTAACTTCTTCGTTAGTATCTTCGTTGAAACTATGAGATTTTAGTGGATAATAAAGGCTTGTTCGAAAAATATATAAAACGACGGTGTAGAAGAATATAGAGCGATGCGTATATTGAAATTCTAGTGAAAGAATTTTTTAAGCTTGAAATATCAAAGGGTTGGCGTTTAATTGGTTAGAGTTATAGGTTGCTACAGTAATTTTGGATATTTATTATTATCGCAATTTGTGTTCGATATTCTGTGCAAAAGAGGCTATTAACGATTCTAATCAATGATTTATAGAATATAGAGTGCAAAATGAAATTAACAATA
Organism: Bombus terrestris; assembly: GCF_910591885.1. Taxonomy (NCBI): domain Eukaryota; kingdom Metazoa; phylum Arthropoda; class Insecta; order Hymenoptera; family Apidae; genus Bombus; species Bombus terrestris. The sequence goes on along the minus strand of NC_063275.1, from coordinate 21,329,185 downwards.
TCAATCGAAGATTAGATTTCGTTACTTTAAACTTATATTTGATATAAAAATAGAATATTTTGTGCGAAGTAGAAAATTTGGGAAGTTTATTTATTAAGTTACCGTCTTCTTTAATTTTTCAACGAGATGTTTGACATTGTCTGATATTTCTTTCTGAATTTGACCTTAATATTTCACAATTATTTTATGCTAAATTTTCTATTCACTAATCCATCTATTCATTAGAACCTACCAGAATGCTATATTTTCTAATAAAATCTGCATTGAATGAGAATATCTGATAATTGCACAACTGAGAGTCGTATTAAAATGTCACGGCGCAGAAGAAAGGAGCAAATAATAAACTCTTTACGATTGGTTAACGAGTATGTCCTGACACGAGACATATAAAGCAACGCGACAGTTCGATCGACGGCTGTTCGACAATCGATCGGCCAATAAATTAGCAAGAAACCGTTTCACAAGGCACCGAAACTGCGAGCACAGTAGTATTTCCAGGCGTAATTTACATTCCGGCCCGCGGACACGTACGATCCGATCGATTTGCATAATTTAATCAAGTGCGAACACAGCTCGATGTTTGACTGACCCAGTATACACCTGTTTACGTAAGTTTCAGCAACCGGGAACAATCCACTTACCGAGAGGTATTAAGTTCTCGTCACACTTTTTGCACGTGGCGCTTGCGCGTCCACTCCTTCTGAATTCATTATTTTATGCATTAAAATTTTCTTTGAAAGCAATTAAAATCAAAATATTGGAGAAGTTGTTTAGAAATTTTAAATCTTGTAGAACGGTGACGAACTAGTCGTAGAAACTTGAATTCCGTACAAAAAATCTACATGTATATGTATATCGATTAATTTCTAATTTAATTTATTTTTCTTATAGTCCTTTTATATATAGAGTATGATTTTTATGGAAAAGCGAAGTATAGAGAATTGAATTAAATCCATTAAATTTAAATCCACAAAATCCATTAATAATCTATTAAATTTGAAAAGAAAGGATGAAGTGTAATATTATAAAATAAAATAGTTTATTTGCTGATGAAATATTTTGTACACCTAAATCTATAGAGAATATACGCTAATTTTATGCCATTTTGAAGGATGAACTATTAAGATGAATCATCGTTTGATGAAGATTAAGATGCATTATAGAAAGTCTTAAACAAATGTAATATAGTATCAAAGAGGTACAAGTTTGAACCATTTCGAACTAACAATAGGCTAATTAATAAAGTTTCTCTACGAAAACATAAATATTAGCAAGATGAATGTTCCCATGTAGGTAAGAGCCATTATACAGTTGACGTACTACATCACTTTCATTTGAAGCAGTAAATATACTTTACTCCGGGCTCTGCACAATGCTGCTTTGTATGAGATCAGTAAGCAACTACTGATTTATTTCATTGCCATTCTAAATACATTTTCTAGTAATAAACTTTCAGAGGTATTTCAGTCTGTCCAATTCTTTTTTTAATTTACACCATTCTCATCCTTAGAATTTCCATTAACATTATCCGTCTATTCGATCACTAATCACGAAACTTTTACTTCTGTCATACGTATATTTCTTCATACATAAATCTTCTAATACCTTTCCTCGTATATGCAGGAATATAAAATAGCTTCATATAAATTTTCTACGTATTAGGTAAGGAATTAAGTAAAGAATAAAGAAAAATAGCAAGTATATTCTGATGATAATTAGAATTACAGAACTGCATCGGTACTTAATTACTAGATCGAAAAATTTACGCAAATTTTGAACACGATCGATGAAATAAAACCTAAATGGACATTTTTTTTAGCTTATTAAATATTATAACGAACATTCTATCTTAAATATTTCGTGTATTTTTTTCCGGTATACTACCGTGTATTTTTTCTCGTTAAATTTTGTAATTTCCTATAAACGAAATTCACAGTCTACCAATTAGGGAATAACGCTTTATGTTACAAAAAGATTCAACGAATTTTATTTCTTTCGTCATAAAAATTTATTTGATCAATTAAATTATTTTATTAACATTCCTCGCTTTTTTCTATTACACAACAATTAAAATACGCTATAAATAGGCTAATTTAAAATTCATTTACTCAACATCAATATAGTTGCCTAGTTTTACGATTTTCTAAAATTATCCTACGTTTCTCGATTTCCTAATTTCGTTCCCAATCTCCTGGTGTGGTCACGCGGACGTAGTTCACGGTTTTACGATTGCTCCGAAACGAGAAACATTTTTCTCAGTTTGATTCTCGAGAAAGGTGTTACGAGTTTAAAGTTAGGAGAGATTTATATCGTTTCCGACTCGAATACGCCTACGAGATTTCGAGTAATCGATGTTTAAGAGTCCTAAGCCGATCATGGGAACGAGCAGTCTGTTCGTATTCAGAATGGCTAACGTGTTTGTCACCTACGCTCTTCCTTCTTAATTTTATGCGGCGAGATCTCCTGACTGACGTTTATTGAAATCTTCATACCAGATTTATGGGTGTATATTTAATAGAGACGTTCTGTTTTATTCTACAGTTACGTTTACCTGTAAATTTTATTGTACATAAACTCGACAGATTCTCAAACGATATGTTCGTCAAACTGCAAGTTAAATCCAATTTGAGATTATACAAGGGGGTGAGTTAGAAACTGAGCATTAGATTATTTTCCTACTTTTATCGAAAAGGTGACGTGTCTCATTGCGGATGTGTTTGTACAAATTTGTATTTCTCTAAACATTATTAACTCTTTCAACGTGGAATTGTTTTTAGTTTGTGAGAAAAATTATTCCTTTATTAACTGTTATTTACGCAGACTCCTTTTTCAGATGGTCTTATAAGAAGATCATAACACACTAGAATTTTTAAGTTTTATTAAAGACAAGCACACTTATCGGTTAATTACCAACTTATTAAAATTTATTGCGTATATGTAACACCGAGTACGACAAAATTAAAAAAGTGGGACATAAAAACAAATTTGTTCTACCTTTTAAATATTATAATGGATACTTTGAATATTCCTGTGTTTGCTATATTTAATTTCCCTAAGATATTGATGTAAACGTATTAACACCAATGTCCTAGCGATTAAAAGCACAAGTCGTTAAGGTACTTGACATAATCAATATTTTATAATAAAACCATACAGATATTTTTCACGATAGAATCTAATTATCTCTCCAATATTCCTTTATACCATTAGTATGGCGAGAAGAAATTTTGTGTTTCGTGAACCAACGCAAATATAATCTAAAGATCTCTGTAACAACCTGAAATCGGCCTAAAATTCGAAACGTACATTTCCACACATACATTTCAACTTCAGAAAAAGCTATTTGGAAATAGATTCGAAGCAGAGGAATCACTTCTGGTAATGACGCAAGATCTCTGTATTTTCTCTCTCTTCCTCGTTTTCTCATATCCCTTTTTCTCTGTACTTTTCAAGAAACGTTGAACGAAACCGGCGCGGTTTCACGTTAATAAGTTTCATGCTGAAAAGTACCACATTAGAGGTACTGCAGATCATTAGAGTCAGAGGGAGGGGCGGATGTAAGGGGCCCCATTAAGTACCTCTAACCAGGACAGAGACTTACACGCCGCCAAACGTTAAGCCGCATTTACACCAAACCGGTCGAACCACAAACTTCCACGTAATCCCCCAAAAAAGCTTCGAAAAGCAACGTTCCGTGTCGTATCTCGTTGGTTTAATACGTAAATGCCGCGTTCATTCTTCTGTGCTCGTAACAGTTTATGACCGTTGATGGATCTGATGGATGAGAGATAAATGAGATTTTTTACTCCAAAACATAATGTTTATAATATTTTTCTTTATTTCACGTTCGATGCTGTCGAGACAATTTTTAAACGAAATTGATAAAATTGTAAAATGTCCTTTAATTACATATTACGTTATATTAGTACGGAATATATAGAAATTTTCCATTACGTTATATTAGTTTCCGTAATGTACGAAATGTCTGATTTTCAACAATTCATAAAATTACATCGAATTCTGAAACGATTATAGAAATAGAAAACGAAAATAGAAATAGACGAAAGTAACAAATTCTCAGATTTAAAATGGTATTGTATCTACAAGGATAAAAATATTATATTTATATTTAATATCGAAAATATACGATCTCCGTAACTGTCCAGTAGCATATAAAAATATCGATATTTATAAAAAAAAAAAAAAAGAAAAAACAGAGTTATTTAGAAACTTAATGGAACAAAATGGGAAGTTTCATATGTTACAATGTAATTTATATGTACGTGTGTCATAATATTTCAAAGTATGGATGATGTCATCGCCGAAGTATGGAGACATCAGTGAAACCGGAAATATCGCGTTTCCTATCTTTATTACAAAATTAACGCGATAAGTGGCAAGCTACGATTCGAAGGATTGCATAGTATTGCCTGCAACTATATAGTATATGTCATGAAAAAGCTTGAAACGTTACGGTCGGTGATTCGAATGTAGTTGATCGCTTTCATATTACTTTTTCTCCTCGTGACGTTCGTTGCGCATAAATTTCAACTTGACGACTCAAATGATCTCTTAATCGCAATGCTCTCCTATTCTCCTTGAATTACAAACGGCAAATTCCAAGAAACAACCATAACCCGTAACATGTAAGACGCGCTACCATGGTTTAATAAAAACAAAAACCAATTCTTCGAAAGCAATCTGTGCGCGTATGTACAGGAGGAGTGTCTTTATCTGTCGACAATTTTATTATAATAACCTATAACAATGTTTCGTAAGGAAACAGTTTTTCTCGCTCATTATATTGCAAACTGTTGATTGTTCTTTAGCTATCTACGTTCTAAAAATTATTCACACGCGGTGAATAATTTGCGTACTTAAATACGGTGTCTTTAAGAACTAGTATGATTTAATGTAATCTGCGAAAACTTGAAAGAAATTGTACTTATAAATCTTAGTGTAAATCGTAGTAAAATATCCAGAGTAATGAACTCGTTATAACGTTTAGTAAATGAAAGAAATTCCTACTTAGATCCCATTCATACAAATACGACTTTCTATAAATATGCCAACGATAACGCTCGAGGTATATCCATGCGTCAAGTGTCGAGTTCAATATTTGAAACTTTTTTCAATAAAGATAAAGAACCTCAACGGCACTCTTGCAACATGAACCGCTTGGTTTGCCAACGAAGAAATAGCAATAACAATTAAAAAAATCCTGCAAACCTAGCACACACAATATCCAATAAGGTTGAGCAGTAACACGTGTCGCAACCCTCGTGATCGAGTGTCATATAACGCACAGTTGCATCGGCGGGCAGCGTTCGGATTTTGTTGCAAATGCGACATAAGGTTCACGGAGGTAGGCGCAGCACACGAACACGGCATTCGTTGCTGTCGTCGAGGCTCTTTGCACCTTGAGGAAATCACGATGTGGAGCGGTTGCGAAAAACGACGACGGCCGCGTCGGCGTAATGGCCGCACGGGCCGGCGTCTATTGCGGCGGCGGCGGCGGCTGCTGGCTGCTGCAACAACTGCACCAACAGCCAGAGCCCAAGCGAAAGGAAATCCAAAGGAAAGGGTAGCCGGAGAGCGCGCGCACGCCAGCCTATTTACTCTCGTCGCGCACAAAGAGCCGCACATAATGCGCGATTTATGCGCCACGTGTTTCTATGCTTCCACGTCCATTGTGCGTTTGTACTTTATCGACCAGCGTTTCGGCGTTCGTTCCTCGAGAAACGAGGAAGGCGAGAGCGGGAGAGAATAAGCAGAGAACTAGGAAAGAAGAAAACGAAAGGGGTAATTATTGGTAGACAAAGGAAATTTTATTTTTCGATGGTAATTGTCGTACCAGAGTAAAGAGACTGGACGTTGGAATTGATGGAATGGGTTTTCATTTTTGATTTTCCTTTCTTTTTTTTTTTGATGTGATGGGAGTTCGAATCTTGTAATTTAGGAGGTTTTTTAACTTTGGTATTTTACGTGGATCGTCTAAGTTACTGAATACTATTAATTAAGTTTGAAAGAGATAGATAGTTTATAGATAGTTCAAGTTTATTATAAAATTTTCAATCTCGTGAGTTTCGAGATTGAATCGTCCCGTAAGTGAAGTACGAAGTATATTTTTGGCTTTTCAAAATCTTTATCATGACGTCCACAATTTTATGATTTCTGATTAAATATGCTTCCGCGATGTCAACATGCATAGATACATTTATAAGGATTACGTAACGTAATGACTAGACTTATTGTTTAAAAAAATTAATATGTATTCTTTTGTTCTGTTATTCTGCTGGAGAAAGTTAAACACGGCCAAAGATTGTTTTCTACCTCTCAATTATCATCGAAAAATTTCATTTTCGTCTAAAATTCCCGGAACATATAAAAGAATGATATCGAATAAAAAGAAACAAACTGTACACGAATAACAAAGAATTAAACAAACAAAGGTATACGTTCGATCACATCGTGCAATATCACACTTCGTTAGCTTTAGCTTCGAAACTTTTGATAATGATTCTCTCTTTGTCGACGTGAATGATGTTATAGCGTTCTAAATAAGGTGTTGTTCAGCGGGGCTGAACGAACGAGACGATATTGCGCCATGTTTTAATTTGCTCTACAACACGATGCGTAACGTCTTTGTTGCAAGAAGAGATATACGCGGTTCCATTTGGGTGAACAGAGTTAAGCGATGGCCAATGGATATTTAATCGAGCATCGTTTAAATAGATTTTGCGGCATTGTTTACGCCGACCTGGGATATTTGATACTTCATTAATCCCGCTGCGGATCTATTCAATTATGGTAATACAAAATCGTAGCGGTTTTGGCTACTGTGTATTATCTGGCTCTGTCGATGAATTTCAGTCGCTGACATCGCTTTTGCGGTATCATGTAGACATGAAACTGGATGACGTTGAACGTGTCCAATCGGAATATGAATAAAATTCAAGAGCAGATGATAAATTTTGTTTTCCTTTTTATTTTCCAGGCGAATATGGAAACATGATATGATAGGAATCGTTCTTTTAAAATCTAGATACTTGAAACCGAATTTTTTTTATAGTTCTTTTTTGTCAATTACAACACTAATTATAGATTTGCTATTTAATATCGTATGATCAATGGTAAACAATGTAGAGGTCTTAGAAATTTAGAAATCTTCCTTAATGTTATCGTACCTTAGAAATATAGTCGTATCTTTTCCTTCAATTTCAGAGATCCTTCGTAACGAGTTTTGAAACATTACGTATTTATCTAAGTATACATAAAATTGGAGTACTTGTTTGATTTAAAAATCTTCAACTACAATGTTTCAATATATTTCCAAGAAAGAAATATTTTGCACGTTGCACGTGCATTCTCGACTATGTTTCAAAGTTTACCAATGCAATCGCTATCGTCGTATCTCGTAGCATCCTTAAACGAAATATCGAACCATTCCACACAACGCGCATAATATTTTCATCAAAAATGTTCACAGCAAGTATTCAAATATTTCCACGAGTCACCACCCTATACTTTTTATATTTCCAGTGGCAGAGCATGCTGCAAAAAGCGAACTTAAAAAATCACTTTCGTCACGAGTCTTACTGCGACGAATTTCGAAATCAGCAAACCAAACGGAAATCACTTACAGACGTACCCTTGGTACACAAATACTCTGTCCCACGGGATGTTTATCATGCAGAGAGCGTCGCGTCGATGGGCAGCAAGAACGAGTCCGCGTTTCACAGCCGTCGATCGCAGCGGGGACGCGAATCGCGGCGCTGATTCCGACAAAAGCCGGCCTCGTAAAGTCGATTCGCGCGGACGCACAGGTGAAACCGTCCGACAAGCAAAAGCAACAGCAGCCAACGACAACAACAGCAACGACAACAACGTCATGGCGGTGTTCGCCTGTAACACGTGAACCGCGGTGGCACAGGCTCTCTTTCGAAACGCTTTAACGCAGCAACGGCCGCCCGCGGTGCGGTCCTTTGTCGTGGCACACCGACGACCGCTGCAATGAGACATAAATTGCAATTAGCACCGGCGTATCTGCAACGCGTCCACAGGCCGACTTATGCGCGCGGCTGGTCAACTCCCTTCTTGCAAGCGTGTCGCTAGTTCGATCGAACGACACGTTTTCCATCCACGGATAGATCACCTCCATGATGGAAGAAGGTATAAGGTAGTTATTTAATATAGAAGAGTCATCTGCAATGGTATTGACCTTGACACACACTGCTGGCCATAAGTATCAAGATATCTACTGATATCTGAGCCGTTTATTTCAGAGAGATACGATCGATGAAATTATAATTTCAGATAAGCATCAACGAAGTACTGTGACAGAAAAATTTTAGAAATTCTAGAATTAAATTGAATACGCTTCATCGCTTTCGTTTTCATGCTATCTTATTATAAAGCTGTCGTTTTCTTTACGACTTATGTGTATTATAAAATATTATTTCTTCGAGTTTTTCATTAAATATAACGAGTTCGATAGGATATAAGGCGATTGCAAAAATGTAAATCTACACAGGCATCCTATTTACGTGTGCGAATTTTACAGAGTCATTGACAATTTCTAAATAATCAAAGAAGATCAATAGGAAAAGATCAATGGCGGTACAGTGTCGTAATCGTATCTACGGACGTAAAACTCTACTGTCTCTTTCTTCGTCTGTCGAAGTCCACTTAATTCATAAACTAATGATACGAAAAACACTATGTAATAACCCGTGGCCCCGATAAATATCATCGTCTCGCGAACTATCACACGAGAGCATAGATAACTGCTTGAAAGGAAAACATTTAAGAACGAAGTATCGATACTCTATAATACCAAGAATCTATAAGAGAATTCCAGAAATCGGTCGCAGTGTACTGCGATACTTCACGACGACAGAAGCGAGGAACAAAGAAGAAACAGAAACGTGTCCGCGTGGAGGCCGTCGCATTACGGAAAGACAATGAAAAGAAAATGCCGCGGAGTTCTTGTTAAGCCAAGCTATTATCGTTAATTAAATAGCGCCTTCGCTATCTCGGCTCACGTCCCGTCGCCGTGCCCGTGGCATTAAGCCCGTATGACACCGTAAAGACTTTAAGTCGCTGCTCGTTATCGGAGGAATGACAGACGCGTCCGTGCGCCAAGGAAAGGACAGGGCTGCGATCTCCATTCCGGAGCCATCGTGTTATCCGCGATCGCTAAACCGTTCACGAAAAGGAAATAAAGAGCAGCGTAATGTGTACGTGTGTGCAACAGAACGTTTTCTCGAACTTTAGATGTTTTAGAGAATTTTTAATTCGCTCGAATAACTGCGATCCATTTTGTTGTTACGGATCCCTAAATCGAGTCGACGGCAATGTTGATGGGAAATGTTTCTATCTTGATCTTCTTAGGTCTGCCAGGATATCTACATCTACTTGCTTAGACTCTGTGAACAGTTTTGAGTGGATATTTTTTTGACAATTTTTGTTACGTAAGTGGTCTATATTTGTATATTGTACGTGCGATATTTATGCAAATTCGTATTTTTGCAGACGTGACTGAAGAAAGATAGAATCTACGTTGAGATATTAAAATGGATACTGACTATACTTTGGATATTTCATATGCGCGTTGGCATGTTTGATACGTTTTGCAGCTTTAAAATTTTGTAATTGTATTAAATGCAATGCGTGTTTCCCGGAAATGTTAATATGCTGCCAAATGTCTGACCGTGAAGTCCTTTTCTACTTAATAGAACATTCATGAATTCTTCGACACTGAGTCGTGGAAATGATACAAAAACAAGGTCGACAAAATTGTTGTTTTTTTCTTGAATAAATATTTTTCTAAAATATTATTTGTTATATAAAAATTATGTAATAAAGTGGGAAGTGATATTATTACATAATAATACTGGTATGATATCTGGAAAATGAGACAGAATGATAAAAAGTATATTGCTAAATCCTGGTAACGATAAACTGGTAGTATTGAAATAATAAATATAGAAAGTTTATTAAAACGGCTCGATTTAGATGCAATTCTAAGATTTTTGAAAATATTGCACACATTTCCTGCATGGAAGCAAGAGTAAATATGTCTTTATCTATCAAATGTTTGAACTAGATGTTCTATGCATATATTCTTACACAAGTGATTACGTATTAAACTCTTCAATCAGTATTTCAACGTCATTCTACGCAGAGTGCAATAGACATCTACATGTTGTTTATACAGAACGATTTTGCTACAATTTCCAAGATTCAAATTGCCTTGTACATATTTCATTATATATTTCATAAATTATACATAATTCCGTTTGTACATATTCATTCGTATAAAAAGCAAACAAGAAATTGTCTAATTTACACAAAGATAAAAAAATAATTGCTGGAGGAAATAGAAATATTGATCAACATAGTGAATATTAATTTCTTGGTTATTGAAAAGTCTGGCAAAAAATTAACGCAATTGATTTTTGAAGCGAAGGAAAGATCTGCTAGAAACTGAAAGAATATCAGGTGTATCCATTCAATGGTTGTGTCGTACTGCACTCGATTTTAGAAAATTAATTTAATTAACGTTTGCGGAAAAAAGAAAATAGCTGTTATGAACTGATAGAGGATATATTCGCTGTGATCGACGAGGAATGTTAATTTCATGGTTATGTTGCAAGGTACGCAGTTTTGAAAAACTTGGCACGTCCATTCGTGTGCCTCCACGATTGACATTTAAATCGCTACTTGTCATCGATAGAATGACCGGCACGATCGAACGCGCACGCGTAGAGAGCTACCGATTTCCATGGGAGATGTCTCCGTTTACAAATGAGGATCATTAAAATCCAAGTAACCCGCGAAGTACGACGCATGGAATTGTAAATGCTCGTCGTTAAACATCGCTGGCCAACTATTAGCCAAGATTTTGTTCGAGCTGCTTGCCAAAGAATTACGCTCGTCAATTTTTTCTTAATCACCTGTTTTATGTACGTGTATCCTGAACAATGAAACTAATCGTTCATTTTATCGACAACAAATCATTTGACCGTGTGTCATAACAAAATTAAACACTGATTTATTCAAAAATGTATAAATATGTATGTATCTTCAATGCTTCATGTGACTTTAAAAAATGAATCATATTAAATTGTGATTATTTATGCATATATGGGATATTCAAAAATACAAAATACACATAACGAATGTACATAATAAAAATATATAAGATATACGAAATATATGAAATATCAAAAGCATAGTACCTACTCATTATGATATTCAGCGACTGAAAGAAATTCTTGCGTAAGTTGCGTTTCTCTAATTATGTTTATAAAAGTGTAAATTTGCGGTTTAGTCATCCAGTCGTTATCTAATCAAAATTTCTACTCTAGTCTTTTTTAACAACGTATAAAATAATTTTTGATAAAGCATAATAACGGGAGTCTCGCATTTTCAATCGCATAATTTTCAATAATTCCAGATTTTAATCAATCGCATTGTTTCGGATAAAATTACAGATTATTCGAACCCAAAGACAAATAATATTCTAGGATATTAGATTTTGTTAAAAGATTTGAAACAGAATAAAAAGAATGGAACACAACGTTCTGCATAAAAGATATTCGATAGGAGCTTTCTATCGAAGGAAAGAAGAAACGTAATGTTTTAGTTTTCGATGGAAACGTCGCTGCCTCTGAACATAATAATTCGTCTCGTCGTGACGTGTCGTTTTCAAACCTCCGTTCTATCTACGATCGCAGAAAGTGAAGGTTTCGAACTGGTATTCTGCGAATACCGCAACGAGATAAAGTGGCTTCGAGAAAGGCAAACAATTTTCTCGCAGCGGCGTTGCCTTAAATCCCGCGGAATTTTATTCCGCTTATCGTGGTTCGTTGCAGAACGATTCAGATCGGTCGATTAGAGTGGTTGTTGGCGAGCGTGTTCTTGATTCGCATGAACGCGATCGAACCACTCATGTGGATTCAATAATTCAAAACATCGATGTTTGATCGACGTACGTATGATCAGACGAATTCTATCTGTAAGAAAGTCTTGTCTTTTAAATAATTTCCGAGTTTAAGAATATCTAATGATGACTTTCTGTCTTTATTTAAATTTACCATATTTGTTATACGTTTTATTAGATGTTTGTATAGGTTTGTAAATTTTCAAGCGAATTATACGTACTCTGTTTACTTTACAATCGTGAATGTTATAAATTTAATTTATCATTGATTGATTAAATCCGATTAAATGTCGAAGAAATATTCGGTTTACCTACTGTTCAATAGTAAGTTTCTAAAGATCGTCGATTATTATTAGTCTTAATGTTACATGTTTAATAATCCTTTGATATGACAAATTAAAAATTCTTTATCTCGATGTCAATTAGTCTCTGTGAGACGTCCAATCTCCCATTAGATTTGCACTATTATATCAGAATTGAAGTTATGAATCATCGCTCGTTAGTTTCAATCAGCATTGTTATCCAAGAGACAACGTCTCATTACTGAAAATTGTCCTAGAAAGAGCCTAATTTAGAGCATAGAAAATATGTGCTGGTTTCGTTCGTATACTTCTATATGAGCCGTATAAACAATGTAAATCCGTAAATTTGTACAATTCAAAGAAAGTTTTACATTCAGCATACTGGAAATTTATTTAATGATTCTAAGTCTAATAATTTCTCCTAACATTGTTAATAATTCGTAATATTCTGAAAAAAGGTTCTCTGTTTATCGTTAATAAGGATAATTTGAATAATTTGCATAATTTGAAAATAAAAATCTTACATTCGTCGTAGTTAAAATTTATGCGAAAATTATTGAAGATATAATAGTACATGAATATGGTAATCGTTATACGATAAATTTAATAACTCGTTAATAATTCGGAATATTGTTAACAACTTGTAATATTCCCAAAGAACACGTTCGACGAAAAGAATTCTCCTCTTCGGTATTAGCATTGAATACATTGGTACATTACAGAACTGAATACCCCTTGATGCAAACGCGAGTCGAATCGATTTAAGCGAGATATCGATGACTCATCAGTCGGCAAACATATCGTGTAACATTTCCACTATTGTACAGAGCAAAAGATTTTGACATGGTTGATAGCAATTCGTGATTATGGAACCGCCAATGATACTTTAACTTAGTTAGTCACAGCTTTCAGATCGAGATTTATAAACGTCACTTGAGTGGCACGTGACATTTAAAGTATCGGAACGTGTGTCGATTTTTACGAATATAGAGTAGCAAGTGTCAATTGCCGTTTAAACGGCATCCATGTATATTTTTCCTTTAACGTTATGGCCTGTTATGCTGTTAACGACACCTTCATATCGTACGTTTTCCTGTCAGATTAAACCGTGACGAGGTTCATTCGAAATCTTTCCCTCGTAGACGATACAAACAGTCCTGACATGCACTTGAATTCATTTATAATGGTCACATACTTTTGAAATACTATTGCAATTACAAAAATGATTAGAAAGTAAATAAGTACAACCACAAATATTAACATCGAACAAACTTCTTTCACTTTGATTAGTACTTGTAGGAAACTATGATCTTCCCATCTATCCGTGTAAATACGCGATATACTTCCCTTGGCGTTCATCACGCCATTAACGACGATTCGAATAGTCTGAATTTCAAATAGATCGCTTCAAATCTTAGCCAAATCTTACAAGCCAAATTACTTAACTTGATTCGAATAACTCTACCTTACCTATCTTAACAAAGTCAGCCTGAAGAAGACCACCTAGCTTTATTCAGCGTAAAAAGAAGCACCAGTGAGTCGTCATCTCCAAAGGATTTTCGTAATCCGATTATTATCATCGAGAGAGGAACAGAAAGGGAGAGAGAGAGAGAGAGAGAGAGTAGAGCAGAACAGATCGAGCAGCCAGATTTCGCGGGAGGTCGAAAACGATCTTTCGTGTCGGGGACATTTGGATTTTTCCAGTTAGTACGGTATCGTACCAGGTACACCAGGTACCGTAACACGTTCCCCGTCTCGTCATATCGTGGAAGAACAAAGTCGAGCAGTCTCTTCGTTCGACTCCTCCTAGTCGAAGTCGACAGAAAAAGACACCGGTTGGTAGAGCGATAGCGACGGCAGCAACGCTCCAGCAACCAAAGAGCAGGGAGGAATGGTATTTCATATTTTACGGTCGACCGTGCAGGAAGCAGCCCGGCTCACGAACTGGACAGTGCTCCTAGCTTTGATGGGGGACACAACATCGTCTTCGGCCTCTCGAGGATCACGATTCGGTGACGTGTGGCCGGCCCGCTATCGGGATAGCGTCGTGTACGGGCGCATATAAACGTAAAGTTGGCGGTGAAGGCTCGGGCCGGCCACGTCGAACCGTTCACGAGGCCGCACACCGTTTCCTAGTAGTTCTAGTAGTCCCGGGATCAGCCGGAACTGCCGAGAAAAACGGATCGAAAGCAGGGCCAAGCGGAATCGTGGTCCATGCTCCGTGATAAATAAACGCGAGCCGTGCGGCTGCAAACAAACCGAGCAACCGCGTTCCGCGAAATCTTGCATCGTTTTCACGGGAACGAGCGAACCGCTGTTTCTGGCGGTGAACGTTGTCGCGGATTGTTTCACAGGTATCTAGGTTTCTTTCAATGGGAATATTGATCGACGTGTTTCCTGTTTCGATATGCTTCTCGACGAAGCAGCAACCAGGAACTTTTTGTTGCCACGTGCTCCAAGAAGTACGCAACAGATATCGTGGAGAAAAATTACAAATATAGTAGAATCACTTACAGTGGTTACAATAAATATTTGCATACCATTGTCTATGTTACAGCATTTACGTGATTAATTAATCACTTAGATCCAAGTATATCAAATTTCGTATCGGGTACTAGTACCTACTTTCACGTGATTATAAATGTTTGATACTATAGAAATGAAAGCTAGAATCTGATAAAGAGACGCTACATTAGAAAATAAGGATATGTACAAATACCTTTCATAGTCACTGCAAATTTAAAGGGAATTCGTGTATGGTGTGTAAGATGTGGTGGATGGGCTTATGATAATATCGCTACATGTACATCCAAAGTATTGATATTTTTCAATATTACTATTATTAGTTTAAATCACAGAGAAACACCGTATAGTATATAGAATTTTGTCCAGGTCGTGGATCAAAATTGGAAAAAAGAGATTTCGTTTTTTTATTAATTTAAATAGGTACTGTGTTTTGAATTCTGTTTTCAATATTTACTTTGTGTTCATTATGGAAGCATTTAATAAATACAATTTTGATTACACAATTTGTTTCATAAATTCAAAGTTATTAGATCTACGTATATAGGGGCTCAAATACATGGTTTTATACGAGTTACCTGTACACGTCAAATTTTCCTGCAAAACAAACATGGCCACCGTCGCGGTGACATTTTACAATTCAATTATGTGAGATTGTACAAACGCCGCGTCGTCCTGGCTCTCCGGTATAATCGATCAACGAGATTATTCGTGGCCGCGCGTATTCGCAGCCGACGAGGATCCATTACACTTTCAACACCTCCGTGTCTCTGTGGAATCGCGATTTCCCATAGCAGCCTGGTCAGGGCCCGGTTTCTTTCGAGCGTAGCCACGAGTCGCGTCGCTAATTAAACCATCGAAGCATCCGTCGTGTTCCGAGCATCCGAACGTTCCAATTAAACGGCGAAATTACGGTGTTTGCGTAATTAAGGTAGCGCTGTCTTTCCCTGATCGAGAATCGACCGTCCTAATCGTCCTGGAAATAAACCAGGTCCCGCATACCACTAACCATCGAACGTACTAATTAAGAGTGGTCGCAACGTCCGCATGGTATTGCTCTTCGAGTTCGAAAACATACTATACATATGTATCGTAAGTTTTTGCAACAGTATTTGCACGTATCTTTATTTTCTAGCGAAGTGTCTTTTTATCGTTTTCAATATACGTTTCATTCTCATAGTGTCAATTGTTCATAATCGTATAAAAGTACTATTAAATGATACGAATACTAGACTTGGATCTAATTAAGTAGTATATAAATGATAGAATAAATACAATGAAATGTAAATACCTCTTGTAGCCACTGTTAATTTCATGATAAACATCTTCAATCCTGTCAATCGATATTCTGCCAATGATGCAAAGCTTTATATCTGTGATTCAATATCGATATCCATTGATACATTCAAGAACGATAATTCTCAATCTTATATACTCTGCCAAATTTTGTATACCAAGTCATGCTCGTATTTCTTTAAGCCAACATTTTCTGATTTCTCTGAAACCTGCAATATAAATCTGAGTTACGTCACAATAAAAATATTACCATACTGGAATCTTTAAATTCAACGAAATCTACCCAACGTGTTAAGAACATTCTTACGCAATAAAGGCAACGAGTATAGTAAATACAACGAAGAAAGGGAACAAGATTGGGGCTATCGGAAAAGAAGAAGAAAAGAGCTATAAAAGAAAGGTCGAACGCAGTCACAGATGATAGCGATAACGGGCGTATAAGGGGCGTATCTACGTTTAGTTCGGACAGCCAGCATTTTATTCGGTTGGCAAGCGTTAACAAGTGTTTTCCATCGGTTTAAAAGGCGCCAAGACACAAGACAACCGGTCCAGGTACCCGCGAACGAGCCTCTATCGGTGACTCATTGGAAACGCAGCCGGTTTTCGTGTTCTCCAAACACCCAATTCAACGATTTCGCCGCGTGGTTAAGACGTTCGATTCGATACGGCCTGATGGAATCGTCTTCCGCCTCGTCTCCGCGTTATTGCTTTATTCCTCCGTTACTCGGCAAAAAGTCAGTTATTTGTTTAGTCGGAGAATGTATTTTTCTTTTTAGAGCCAGAACACGAGTTGCGTGACTTAAAAAGAAACGTTATCCATTTTTGGTGGTCGTAATTTCGCGCGCCTTTTAACGTGATTTTATTGCATTGAAGTTCGAAAAAAATTCAAATCTTTAATTGGTATAAGAGTAGAAACAAACAGAGCATAGTTATCAAGACGGAATTGTAGTCTCGAGAAACTCTTATTTGAAAAAATCGGGAAATTACAAAATCGTGGATTACGGCAAATCAACAAAAGATGATAGGATTGTAATTTTTTCTTTTATTTTTAAAAGATGACAGTACGACATCTCACTGATAATTATCATAATTCGTCGAGGGTTATAATCACGAAAATGGCGATGCCTTTAGGGAAAAAGAATGTGAATATTTTACAAGTAAGTATCATTCTCTCTGTGCTAATTAATGCAAAGTGACAAATTTCTAAATGCGTCACTGATGCAGCAAATGAGTAATATGCAAATAAAGATTGCTGTATCAGTAAATTTTAATTAGTTCATAATCGAAGATTTCTTTGTTAGCCACCTTATCGAAAGACATACTCAAATAACAAAGGCTACGATCAACTTTCAATGAATTTATCTTTGTTCTGTCCAACATAAGACAATAAAGGAAACAATCAGTAAGTACTCATTAATGCCTCGAAAATTACTCATCGCTTAAAACGAAACACTGTCGCATATGCTGATCGTGTGTACGATTAATGACAAAGATAATAATAAAGTTTCAGAGTCAAAGATCTCACCAGACAAAAGATACACGTTCCATGTACATATTTATTCTTAGTTTTCATATCTTAATCTTATATGAATAATCTTATATGAATAACCACATATGAATAATTCATCGAATTTTTACAAAGAAAATCAGACAGAAGATCACAAAGAAAATGATTGTTTTTAATCTTCGTCGATTATCGTTCATCAAATTTTTATAGACAAAATCACAGAGACTGGCGAGATATAATAGAAAGTAGAATCGTGAACTAACCGATTTTTCCAATCTTTCTATTCTTTTAAACAGATCATCGTCGATCATTATTTGTTGTACTTTTACGAAGAAGATCACCTTCCTAATAACTTTTCATTTCGTTTAGCCCTGCAACCTGATTTTGTTACTAAGTATTATACGATCAGGGATAAAAATAAGCAAACAAGTAGTGGAAATGGTTATAAAGTTTCGCTAAATGCTGCCTATTTACACAAAAATGTAAATATTAATTTCAATTATTTACTGAAATAATCTATGTGTTATAAGGATATGTAACAAATAAAACTCAAGTATATGACGCTAGTACATGTTCGATTATATCTCATTGCTATTTATTTCCACTGTCTGTCCACATATTTTCGTTCCCGACTGAATACGCATCTACTTATTCAAGTTAATTCCAACGAGCCACGCTATTTTCATGTTCATGGGTTTTTTGTGCTGCGTTAAGAGTTCCCTTATACCTTATAACCCGTACAGGATATACATTTCGTCAGTGATTTTGAACAGAAAGATATGAAAATCGTCCGCGATTTAGAGATATAGAAAAATACGAAGATCGCCTGGGGCAGGAGGATTGAAGGTGAAAACAGTCGATTACATCAGGCGAAAGACAGTGAAGGAACAGCTGCGAAGGGGTCATCGCGCGTCGACGTTGTCCTCGCGAGCATTGCACGTAATTAGGAGCTCACTAGCGGCGAGCAAACAAACAATGGCTGACTCTTCTCGCATGCGAGTAAATACGTCAGCGCTACGGTAATTGTCCGGCAATTACCAGTCGCGCAATCGCCACGAACCGGTGTGCATTCGTCTGAACGAACCGAGCGCTGTCCTTTCGAGGCCTCGTCTTTTATTGATTCCTTGTTAATTGGACGGTAGTACGACCGCTACCGGCGTCGGGCTTTTTGCCAGTCGTCATTCGATGCGATGACAGCAAGGATTATTTTGGTAGAAAGAAATCGCGGATCTCGGGATAGACGGTTGCGTAAGCCAATTCGCGATGCACGATCATGTTCGGTTTCAGTCAGTTTCACGGTAAGACGATCGTAATGGGAGGTAGATTATAAGAAGTAGCAATGATTCGATTGATGCGAAAGATCGAGAGTGTTCTTTTTGTTATGGATGTTATAGATAACCTGCGGATCTTTATGTATCTATATATTTTATATTTATGGGAATGTTATATATCTTTACTGAAAATATGCAAAATGCACGTAATATGCGAAAATATACAGAATATTCAAGGTAAAATATTGGTATATTTAAAAGACGATAACTATATATTTTTAGGTTCTACTTCTATAGCTGTATTTTTAAGGACACGAGTTTGTATAAATATCTAGTCTAATTATAAGCGATGAAAAAAATCATTTAGCACCCAAGAAATCTATGGTGTGCTTATTATAATATGTTTTTTGTTTTTTATAAATTCATTAATACATTTTTAGAAGAAATAACTCCAAAAACATGGAAATAAGATACGTGCCATTAGAATTTTAATTTTAATTTGAATAATAATTCTATTATCTACCTACTTCTTCAACATGAAGCAGCGCGGTCGATTTATTTTCGCAGCTTTTAATAGAATTATTCTGCACAGTATATCAAATTACGATTCGCGGTTGTTCCGTCAAGAATTTGAAAAAATTTATCATAAAAACATTAATGATTTTAATGGCATTAGTGCCTACTTGTTAAGGCAAACGATTTATTTTTGAAACACATTCTTTCGCGATCTAGATGCAATAAGAATATAATCCCAGGAAATGAAGAAGACCGATGTACGCAGTAACGCGGTAACAATATTTTAACTTTCCAATGCACATTCGCAATTTCACCAGAAATAAAGAAACCCCACAGATGTGTAGTGATAAACGAATTCAAACATCAATCACGATAGCGACAAATTGACATGGTAGATAAGAAAAACTGTAAAACATTGACGGTGACAGCAACTTTGTAGATTATCTGACACCTTGGGTGCTCTTACGTTTCACGGGACGAAACGAGATTGTGTCACGGGGCAGCGCGACACGTCCTGTCCCATGACGCCATTTTATCGGGATTTCAGCCGCCATACAGACAAAAAAAGACGAGCAACGACCGAGGTTAAGATCCACAGGAAAGATATACGCGAAACGGAGAAGACACGTAGCGGATTGTCGTCGATCATCAGACCGGAAAAGGTCCCCGTGCATTTTCTTCGTTTTGCGGCACGTCACCGGTTCTCTGACTGCGACGACTACGCTGGCCACCGCCGCCAGGCTCATAGAAAATTCTATTATTCTATTCTTATCATCGGGATGACGCGTGCTGGCTCGTATCGACAGCCGGATATATAATGCAACGTGAGTTTCTGAGCTTACGGCGTCTACCGGATGCGCCCACACCGAGCTTGCATACTGAACAGCGGCCCCGGCTTCTAAGGTCCAGCTAGGAAACGTGCTGGCTCGTCACGGCCGTTTGTACGTTCGGTTTCTTGCTGGATCTTAGCCACCATTCAGCGTTCGAGATGTTCAAGCCGTGAATTCTTGCTCCGAGCATTGCTTCTTTAACCTATTGAGGACGAGGCAATAATTCATTGTAATTAGATCGCGGATGTTATTCATGAAAAATTCGAAGATACAAAAATTTACAAAATGCATATAATGCACAAAAATACGTAAAATATTCAAAGTAAGTATTTGTTATAGTTAATAAGTAAAAGAGTTGTTTTCACGCGTTTCATTTTTTAAATTAGGTATATTCACAAAGCTGCGAATTTGCATAAATATTCGCAGCCTATTTATCATACTTACGTCGTAGATATTTACACATTTGTGTGGAATTTAAATATACATAAATGTAAAGATATGATGTATAAGAATATACAAAATAATCAAAGTAGATCACGTATTATAATGCTTAGAAAATTAAACAAAACTTTACTCAATTTTCACTCGTTTAATTTTTTACATTCATAAAAGTTTGGATCTGTTATCGCAGACTTTTGATCTTATTGAAGTATTTATTACTAAGATTTCTAAGAACGAATTTTTAGTATAATTGTAAGAAATGCTAAGTTCTGATGCTAGATTAGTCATTATTTTCTTGTAGCTTCTATAAAATTAGAATATTATTCGGAGAAATAATATGATTGGAATTTAGGTTGTACGAGAAGACGATGATCGAACAATATGAGAGAAAGTGTGATACTCATTGCGGAATGTGACAATTCTACTCTGTTAATTATATGACAAGCATTTAGATCTGTATAAAATAAGTAATTTCAATATTTCAGTTAGATCTGTGCCGCTAAAAATCGACTTCTGTCATGGATCAGTTTCCCACTTATAGAAATCATGTTTGTTCTCTCGAAATACCACGACAATTTTATCCTTTCGACGTTTCTTTCGATCAGTAAAATTACATTAATAAAAAACCAGAGAAATATATTAATATCATGATAAAAATTAGAAAAAAACTGACGACGATTTGGAAGATAGAATCTCTCTATTGCTGAGAACCGACCCCACCTCCCTAGAATTTTAATTCACAGGATGGAGAGGTTTTTGTTCTTGAAACTCGTCGACAGATTCGTTGGCGCGGGACTGTATTTCAACGCCCTTTTTAATATTTCTGGGGTGTTTCGCGTGCACAGACCAGCCGGCATGGCATTCCATTTTTGCAATCAACGACTGGCCGTGTGCGAGGCGACGTCTGCGTGCGACCTATCGCGTGGCAGATGCAACGTCGATCGTGACGTATTGTTCTCGCACAAGGCGAATTAGTTCTACGAATAGCCAGCGAGAATTCACGGTGTGTTAATTAAAACAATACCAGCGCTGTACGAGGAGGCGCGCGGGAATTCGAATTTCGCGCGCACATGTCACACCTCGGTCTTTTCTTCAGTCCATCTATTGTTCCTCGCGATTTACATGATTCAAGGAGGGCGGATCGTGCTACCCCTTTGTCGATCGATTTGTTCCCAATCTGTATGTATTTTGCCAGCATTTAATGTTTAATGCTTCGTCTGTAGTTTCTTAGAAAGGACGAGGTGTAACACGAGTTCTTTATTGACTTTTAGGTGCTTTTTATCGTCGAAATTGTTTCAAAATTATTTTTCATTGATACAATCGTGAAGATAGACTATAGAAAAGATGAAATACAATTTTAGAAGATATGTTTGTGATTCTTCGAGTTTCAATCGTGTCATTGATAGGTTGCGTTTTGTTTCGACATTTCGCGAGCATTTCAGTTTACAACTGAATTAAAAATAAACGCTTAAAATCTAAAATTTGTTAATGTAAATAGAACAGGGTTTGGCATTACTTATATCATAGGATAAAATGTAGACCAACTCTTGAATAATTAACATCTTATGTTATTATCGTACATATTAATATTTATAACTGCATATTATAAGAATACAGAAGGAAGTGAAGTTGTGTTAAAATGAGAATGTATGTAGCTTGTTTCATTCAAATAAGACTTGTTTGTTACTATAAACTGAAAATTGTTAGTCTAGTTTAGATAATAGTACTTTCAGCGATAGTTATTCTAACGATAACTATGCTGTATTTAGCGCTCGAAATTTGCATTTTAGTTTTACAAAACGTTAGGCTTTCCAAGATTACGTGTTAAACTTATATTTTTTTCACTGAGCATTCGTTCGCTTTCTATTAAGAAATATTGCTTAATAAAGATTTTTACATTTTTTTCTAGCTATCGCAATATTAATTTCGACATATTGTATAAAATAATCCAGAAAATTTCCAATAAATAAAACAACAATATCCCACGATTACATAATTTTCAGCTATGAAAATACTCAAACGAATATATTTTAATATATCTGAATAAAATTATGAGCATCCCAAATACATTTGTAATTACATATACACATTAACATATTTCTGAGTTTTTACAAAAAATGTAAAAATATAGATCGAGATCGATAAATCGCTGTTGCTTTTTATAGCTAAGATTTCTAATTTCCAAGAAACACATTGCAACAAATTCCAGGAATTGTGTCGTTTAATCAACCGATCATTAAAACGTCATTTCGCGATGAATCTAGCGCTTTCTTGAATTGAACACACGGAGTATCGCGAGCGCGGCAATGAGTGCTTCTTTGAAGCGCCGTGATTAATTTTTCTCTTCTTCCCTGTCCCAGTTTAACGGTGATAGAAGCTCTTCGCGCTTTGCGCAATCTTCGAATTCCACCGTGCAGATGTTCGTCGGCCTCCTCTGTGATTTAAGACGCGCGAGTGATCTTTGAACCAAATCGCGAGGCCGCGATCTAGATCACTCCCCACCTTTGTTCTCAATAAATATCTGTTGGCGAGCTGTTAACTTCCTTGCGCAGTTTATATCAGAATATTAGAGTTATATTAGAATGGAATAAAGCTTGTTTTCATTTCGCGATTCTCTGCTTAATTCTAATTTCGTTAATATAATCGACACTTCACGATAGATAACAATTTCGTATTTCATATCTACGTTATAGATATGATTTTGCAGCTGTGTCCTACGAGTTGTTTTGTAAACATATTTTTAGCACATGTTTAGAATAGATAATTTTATATCGATCTTTTGTCTGAGTTTATATAACCAGAAGTTTCGTTTCGCTCGAATATTCGTACAAAGGCATCGATGATAATTTCATTTTCAGTTCGATAAATTTCCAAGAATAAATTAATTGAAGAATAAGAAGAAGTTAAACATAATTTAAAATATATAATTTAAAGCATCGGTCGTACGTTAGAATTTAAAAAAGAGTATTAATATCTTAATATGTGTTTCTACTTGATTATAAAAGTATGAAGATATGATCAAGTAATGTATATTTTTTGAAAATGATTTATCGAGCATGAACCGCTATGCGATGGAATGTCTCGTGTAACTTGGATCATCAAGGGCTAAAGTGCAGTGCGTGGAATTTAACCTTTCGCAGGCAAACTGGATCGCTTATCTTATATAGGTTTAATTTTTTTATTATTCCGAGCTTCCGAAAATCTAAAACAATGTCTGGGATACTTGTTCGCGTTCTCGATGAATTATAGAATCGTATTAATATACGATTTTATCGATGTTTAAATGTTTGCAGCTTCGTTGAATATTAAAAATAAAAATTCTAACGAAGAAATTCCAGGAAATTTGTCTCGTCAGATTATCAACGACCCAGTTTTCCTATGAAGCGTTGAATTTAATTAACTTAACCAAAATTATGTTCCACTTATACCTATCCAAACAGATAATCTACAGCTATCTCTTCTTCAGAACCCATTACTTTTCTAGAATATTCCTTATACTTGAAATTGACACCAACAGAGAACAATAATGTATTTATTACATTATGTTCTACTTGTCCCTACTCAAACTTATAATCTACAACCGTAGATTAATGTACTGAAATCACATTACCCCTCTAGAACATTTGTCATATTTGAAATTGACATCAACAGGCGACAATTATCTATTTATTACACCATCGACAGAAGTATCATACAGTCATGCTTATACTCTTTTTCCAAGGAATCCATTATTCTACAATTAACGAATTCTACAATGTTACCAAAGATATCTATGACTCATGCTACCTTACCACTACCATTGACATTATTATCATTATCTCTATTATTTCAAATTACAATAGATTACTCATCAAAACGGTGTAACGAAGCCATACGACAATGCAAAGAAGATACGACCCACAGGGAAATTGTTATCGTAGTCAGGCCGAGCAGCTTTTTCTTTGTTTCTTCGCGATGATACATCGCGGTCAGAATTGCTTAACTCTATCTAGTGAGTCATTAGAATCGAACACATACTACGTATTTGCAGAACAGCGCTGGCGATGCTCGTCACGCTTGTGCGTGGCGGCGAGATAACAGCCACGGCGAGGCACCGATGCAAATGAAAAATCGCGTGACAAAGATAGGGGATTACAGCTGTTGCGCAATCGCGCGCTTAATGATTTCGACGTATAAGCCGGGCAGATACGTGGACGCCCCGTTTCCCTGTTCCAAGTATTACTCGTTTGTCGGGAATTATCCCTTTAACAATGCAGCCCGTGTCTCACGTGGGCAATCGCCAATCGTTCTATATATACGTAGCCCTGCGAGACGGCAACAGGAATTCATACGAGTACTTTTTAGCGTCTAACTTCAAATTTCTCGCACGTTATCCTTTTTTTTTTTTTGCTAGAGAACATTATATATATGCCAGTCTCTGAGAAGCTGAAACTGGTCAATTTCACTTTTTGTAAGTTTCTGAATCTTATTATCCAGATACGCGATTAATTTCAATCTTTTGAGACGATACGGATTACATATTCACTTTCAGAAGCTTATCTGTCGCAAGAAAGTGATATAAATAAATACAAGTTGTTGGGAAATTCTTTAAAAATTGTGACATTCAACACATTTCTTTGCCTCGTAGTTTATGGAGTTAATCAACGTGGCTTGCGAGCAGCGCATATGTGACGTACTCCGATAAAAAAAGATTAACAACTTTAACGTGCAAAAAAACTTAATGTTATGCACTCCAGAAGAGAGATCTGTTTCGTTTTCAGCTATGTTACGCATGTCGTTTAAAACCGACCAGGATACGTAGTCCACGATAGTTTTGGGAAGCTCGTGCAACCAATTACAAATGTTTCGTAATTGACATTATTGCAATGAACAATTCTCTACTTTCATTATCCGAAGAAACTTGAAGTTAGCCTCATTGCAAAGAGCATAGTTACTATTGCCTATAAAAAAGCATGAAAAAACCACAACCAACAGCATGTCGCGTATTAGGATTCTCCTGTTAATTGATAAATTTGACATTAAAATCAGAAAAACAATAACAATATATTTATCACTTTCCTCTCCTGCGGTCCTTATATATTCTTCTTGCTTTTCCTTTCCTTTTTTTTTTCCTCACTTGAAACCCAACGCAAAACTTGTTCATCGAGACGATTTGAAGAAGTGTGGTCCACGAGTGGAGAAGCTGCTAATTTTACGTGGTTCTCGCTTGGAATCCAAGGGAGGCCGTTGCACTCTCTGGTAAGTGCAATAACGCGATAATCCGTCGGTTCGATTTCGGCAGATATTTTCGGCCGTGTGGCATGGGGACCATTCGCGAGCACGCGAATGGTTGAAGAGGAACGCGTGGCGAAGTCGAAGAAGGCATTTCCACGCGCATTAAGCGAACAGACGGCCGTCTATCGCGACAGCACGCCACGAGCGCAATTAAGCCGCGCAGAGCCGTATGCAAATCGACGCATTGTCTTGACCCGAAGTGGCACGGTGTCGCCGGCCTCGTTGCGCTTTCACGAGCACTCGCGAGGCCGCGGCTCTTTTGCCTAATTCCCCGAATGACTCGTCTCGACGCCTCTGCTCGCGTTACGCTCGCGTTCCACGATTGTTTGCCCGATCTTTTTTCCCTGTCGTTCTATTCCTTTCGTTTTTTTTTCTGCCGTGTTTTGCGTTTCTCTTCTCGTGGAAGATGATTTCACGCAGTTTTTACGCCACGTGGGTGTTTTATGACACGGGTAGACGATGTTGATCGAGGGATCTTTGTTTTTGACCGCGATTCCGATTTTTAAATTTGGCATAAATTTTGGTGAGTTAGGTTGATGTTTATTTGTAAGTTGTATTTTTAGAATAGGTGCTGCACATTTTGGTTTAGGTTGTGTAGGTTGTATTTTTAAAATATAAGATCGTAGAACGGTAGAGACGTCGTAGAGCAATCGATATAAATGTCATTGTGTGATCTTCGCTGCTCAAAATTCAACGCGATAGATATTGCGATGAGATGCACGATACGGGGCCTTGAAATACAAAACACTTCGACCATTTCTTTTTCTTTTTTCCAAACGACGCAAAAACTTTCGATTTCGAGTTTCGTAAACTACAGAAGTTTACTTGCATAGAAGAGAAAATCATTTGTCTAAAGTCATATTATAAATATTAATATTAAATAGAAATAAAATATAATTCTCTTTTTATTGTTCTATTCTTGTTTCCAATGTTTCTCGTAATGTATGTACCATTTCCAAATTTTTCTTCAACCAATTAATAATTATGTTAATCGATACTCTATTCCCTGTCGCACAATAATTTACCAACTAATGCTATTGGTAAATCGCCTTTATCATTGCATGATTTCTCATCAAATGTATAATCAGAAAATTTATAATTTTATATAATTTAATCTGTTTTATTGCCAGACATGTTAACATTCAAATGTATTTATCAATGCTTATGACTTGTAACTTACGTATGACTTACAAAATTTCATTAAAAATATTAGTTCGAATTTACAAGACCGAATAATCAAGATTTTACTGTATCTACAATAAACAACCAAATATAAAACCTAGAACAAACAAGAATATAAAACGACTGAAATTCAAAGACCAATCCAAGCTAAAATAAAAACCAAATTTAACAGGTTTCTCGCATGTCGAAAACGAAGGATGCAAGGAAACCGATATAACAAGAATATTTAAAGATCGTACACTGGCCTCTCTCTTTCCTGTGCGAACGTCATAGAAATGTCTACGCGTGTTGTGCCAGAGCTGTTGGTTTAAGCGCAACGGGGATTCCGTAAGAGTCCTTTGTCCTTCCTCGATCCCAGTCAGGAACACCCTGGCCGGTTCGGTTCGCATAAACGGGAAACGGGTTTCAGTCAGAAAGAGCTTTGGTAGTTCAGCGTAAAAGAACGGTGCTTTGTCACGAGGACAAGCAGAGCAAAAAAAAAAGGAAAAAATAGAAGAGGAAGAGAGAAAGAAAGAAGAAACGAACACACCTTTTTCAATCGGTCTCTCTTCTGCTAAAATAGTCCGGACGTTCCTCTTTCTTCTTCTTCGTCTTATCCTTTCTCTTTCCAACTTGCTCTCTGTTGCAAGGAGAAGGAGCGAAGGGCAACCAAAAAGCTGATGTTAGGCGAATGCAAATAAATGCGCATACGGAGGACCGACCATTCTGCAGCGTGCTTCTAATGTTTGCCCAATGCGGTTTCGCTGTGCATGCTTTTCGGATTTTTGCAGGGAACACTTGGCTCTTTTTTAGCAGGAACTTTTGGGAAAAAATTTGCCAAAGAATAGAGTGACTCTTTGTTGGTTTGGAGTGGGTTTTTGAAAGGTTTGATTTGTAAGGGTTGTTTTCTCCAATCTTTTGTCAACGGTATGTCGTAGAATATTTTCGAAAGAATAAATGGATTTCGTTAAATTAGCGGGTAGTTTTCGTGTACTCGGGCGTTTTACACTGTTGGGAACGACAGATTAATTTATTTATTAGTAGCAATAGTAATCGCGTAAACTTGCGTTTGAACATATTCGGTATTAATTTCTCTTTAGGGTCTTAATTACGGTGCGCTGCGTTTGTGTTAGGTAATAAAATTCGTGGATCAATAAATACAATTGCAATGAAATATTATCTGATATTTTGACATGTGGTAGCAACTTAACGTTAAATTGTTTTATATTCCATATTGTTAATTATTATTTCAATCTGAAATTACAAACAGTGAATATATAATAAATTTGAATATAAATGTCTATGAATATGTGAAGAAGTAAAATATTGCCTGAATCGGAAAGTAGTATATTCTGTTTCGTAAAAGTGGATTAAATTTTTAATTTCACTTAACATGTAGCTAAAATATTTATTATTTCACGTTATAAAATTTCAAGCGAGACGTGATCAACTGATTGAAGTGGTTAATATGTAAACCACTCGGAAATCAAACTGATCGATTACGTTTTCTAACAAGTGTTTATCTTTAGTATCACAGTATATAATTAGCGTTAGATCCTTCAAAGATCGAACGATTAATATTGGTGTAGAAGGGTACTTTGATTTTTATATGTTTATGTGTATATGAATTTGCCAGAAACGAAATTGATCTCTACTGTCTGTATATTTCTGAATTTCGTTGCACAAGAACATAATTAATGTACAGTTTTCAAGAAAAAGACGACCTATTTCCATAAACTTATTCATCATAAGGAAGTGGCATAAATAATAATAAATTTTAAAGTTAATGAAATAATTTTCATAACATCATCGCTATCCTCTACTTTTAATTTATACGACTGGCCAATGTGACTTCCGAACAGTTCATACATTAACTTATAATACATAAATAAAACAGCTAAAAGAAAAATTAAATTTGTAAACATGCATTTAACATACGGTTCACATTGTACCTCATAGAAACAAGAAACTATACCAAATTTTAAGAATAACTTATATCATGCAAGTACGTACACATATTTATACGCTTATAAATATTCGATAAATCATCACAAATACTTCATAACAACTCGATATTTAATCAAAATAATACTAGAAAAAACAAGTCAATGTCCTAA
This sequence comes from Bombus terrestris, assembly GCF_910591885.1. Classification (NCBI taxonomy): domain Eukaryota; kingdom Metazoa; phylum Arthropoda; class Insecta; order Hymenoptera; family Apidae; genus Bombus; species Bombus terrestris. The sequence continues at coordinate 21,300,000 of NC_063275.1, read as the reverse complement.
ATTCTTTTTAAATAGCGTCGCCCCTGTCACGCTTGATAAAATTGCATTGCACCGGTTCTGATCAGTTTTATCCACAGGTTTGGCGCGAGGATCGAAACGAAAAAAAAGGAGGAAAGGAAAAAACGGGGACGGTAATTAAATTTCATTACGCGATCACTCGAGACAGCAGTAGGAAAAACACGACAGCCGGCCTATCGAAGGTCCCGTATTAAACGTTTGAGAGCCGCTGACCATAGTGATCGTTGTTGGCTTTGCTTTCGAAACCTCCACCCCCTCGATCGACATTCGCAACCCCTCCGCGGAGCATGGCAGCGAGCGCCGCTCGCGTTTCATTGTTGTGAACGCATGCAAATTGCGATCCCGGTGCCGGGACGAGTATCAATTCTAACAGGATTAATTCGAGTGCAGTCATTGTTTTTTGCGCGTCACAAAAAGCCCACCCCTCTTTTTGCAACGATGGCCAGCGTTTAGCCTCGTTTCGAACAATATCCAACCCGTCTGGTCCGGCCTAGAGTCTCTGTCTCCCCTGCGGGAAAGAAATGCCGGCTTTCGAAATTGCGATCAATGAGTTGCAAAATAAGGGTTGAGCGTGTGATGAATAGTGGATCGTTTGTGATCGATTCGAATGCTTCTCGATTTATAATACTGTTTCTTTCGTATTTTCTTTTTTGGAGAATAAATGGTAGATTTGTTAAAATATATGTAAATATTTTTTATGAATAAAATGGTTGTAATTGAATGCTTTTATAAAATATAAAATAGATTAAGTATAATATATTTGGTATAATGTGATGATATAATTTTTTTATTAAGTGTGATAAAATATTTCTTATGAATAAAATGAACGTAACAAAATATTTGTATAATTTGTTGTTGCTTTTATAAAACGGTTTTATAAAATGTTTCATATTTCATTATATAAAATGTCTTCATTAAGTGTTATAGAATGTTGGAGACGGAATGATGAAATATATTCTATTCTTAAAGAAATATTTTAAATATAAGAGCACCGATGAAAATCTTGGACATAATAGAAATAATAGAAATCTTTTCCTCGACAAATATTTTGATCCTCTTATAGATAGTTTTCAATATCGTTTTGAAGGCGAGAATCTTTTTTAACATTTTTTCTATTCGATGAAGGTTAGTGTTGATAACAGTGATAGTAGAGGTGTCAATATAATTTTAACAAAGTCGAAACTTTCATGTTTCAGAAGGATGATTTTACCGCAATTAGTTCTACTTTGCGTCAATATCTGCCGGAGCGGAATACACCATACATTTTAGACATCGATCTGGATTTCTTCAGCACCAAGAATCCTTTCAAATCTCTACATGATCGTATAAATCTCTACGACAAATTGGCACCTCTCTACGCCTTCAATCGGCCTAACTCAACAGATCCTGAGGTGAGTACACAAAGACGCATGGCAGATCATATTACTTACACTTACATTGTCAAAAAAGTGCAATATTTTTATCTACATACGTACCATCGCTCGTAAGTAATTAGAAGACTTAGAAAAAATTGACTTATTAAAATCTTTGACGTTATTTCATTTGGAATTGTAAAATATATAAAACAACCCCATTGAGTATATACCTTAGAATTAAATTTCTTCTGATAATAATTTTTATAATTACAAAAATATTTATATAATTTTCACTCCATCGCTGATCAATTTTAGGATTTTCATTATTAAACGCCTCATTATGTTTCTCATTCCTTGGCCTCGTACATTTTATAAATGAATATATAATTCAGACGGATTTTTCGTTTAGTTAATAATCTGGATGAATTATCACGTTCCGTATGAGATTAACTAGTTATGCTACTTTTAATATCAGATTATTAACCAGTCCTAATACTTACGAGCACGGCTGCATGCCTATGCTTTATATTACATACACGTATGTCTTGATAATTCCACAAAACGATCGCACACAGAAGTATCGTACGATTCCATAAAAAATCCGTGCACTTAAAATATCGGACCTACATCATTCGATCTAATGATTAACATACCTCTCTTATCACTTCCTCGAATCAATTAATTTTATAAACGCGCAAATAGCTTGCAAAACACAAGATACAGGTCTACACGCATACTTGCATAAATTGTACCGTGCAACTGTAACACTGGTCCAACAGCAAATTGACTTCACAACTCACCTAAACTGAACAAAAAAAGACGAAAAAGCATAAAGGAACAGGGTCTGAAACGCGATCGGCGCGTTAAACGCTGCCATCTCGTATCAGATCGGTCGGAACCGGATTCGAAGAATGGGGGGTCCCACGATTTAATTGCGGCTACGTCGAGAGGCAAGACGCGAAATTCCTCTCCCTTTCTCTCTTTCTCACTCTCATAGATGATCGCTCGTAAGCCAAGCCAGTTCGAACTAGAGCTGAATTACACGGTGAACAACGAGCCCCTGGGCCAAAGACGGAATTTCGCGATGCTGAGAGCCAGCTCATAGAAGACAGACTAAACTAGTAGAAGGAGAGAGAGAAAGAGAGACAGAGAGGGTGGCGGGATATGTACTGGCAACGAGCGGAAGATTTGCGAATAATTAGGTGGGCCGACAATAGCCGGGGTCCCGTAGCAGACCGGATACACAATGTGGCCTGCCACCAGCGGGATAATAGACAGAGAAGAACGACTCTATGGGGTTTTAGGATTCGACGGACATAATGGCACTGGCCCATTGTCTACCTAGCTGCAGACTGCCAACATCCGCTTTCGAGGGCGGCTACGTCGGCTCATCTGCATGCCAGCCTTCAACCCTTCGAGTGTTTGGTTTCCAGCATCGTGGATGCAAATTTCTATCCTCGCGGATCCATCCTCCCGATGTTCGATTGCCATCGATCACGTGAAACGGTATACACTACGCTGTACCGGAGGTACCAAATCGCCATTGTTCTTAGAGAAGAGGAAATGGGGTGGGTGGTGATTCCGTGGTTATACGTCTAAAATCGGTTTAAAGTCGCTCTCTGCACTGTTGATTCTTGCGATTTAGGGATCTGTATTGGAGAGGATTTCTGATGGTTTCGGTATATGTATCGGCCGGATGATAGGTTTTGATAGGATCTTTTGGTTGCTACCCATGTTAAAAAACTTTCTAAAATCGTAGAAGAATATATTAATATCATCCTTCTCTTTTTTTTATTTAATAATTATTCTATTCAAATGTACTACAGTAATTAAGGTTTTTCTGTATAATGTACTGTAGGGTAATGTAGGGTTGATTCATCTTCTATAAGTATTATTGTCAATTGCCCTTGTTCTTGGATAAGAGGCATTGATTCGTTGGTTATATGTCTACATTGAGTTTAAAGTTGTTCTTTGCGATATTAATTCTTGCGACTTTCTACGCATCTGTATCGAAGATGATTTTAGACGGTTTCGATATGTCGGGCAATAAGAATTTCTATTAGAATCGTCCGATCGATGATGGTCATGTAAAATACTTGGAAACTTGCGAAAGAGTGATCATAAAGATTTTAACAAATTAGTAATAATTCTTTATACGAAGCACGCCCATCTTAAGAAAATTTCATCTATCGTTTACGAGTTTTCTTCGTCAACCTCATCAAATCGATGCTTTTTGTTTGCAAGGCGCTATATCTTAACATTTTAAGAAAATCGCTTCAGAAAAACTTGGTTCATCTTCCATAAACTTCTTTCATTTACATCATTAAATCGATACTTGCTGTTCGACAAATTTCTCTTGATATCTCAGAATAATTACCTCCTGGAGATATGGTGCAGTAAGCTTTTTCATCTGCACAAAAGATACATCTCGACAATCAAGCATAGAATTTTTCTTCCGTTAAACCGTTTCAAGATCTTCAAACGATACCAAACCGTAGCACGGAACGTTCATAGCGATCGTTACGGATCCATGTCACAATGCACGATCTTCCAATTAATAATTCACGAAGTAAATCAGCGAAACCGTGACTAGTCCATTCATCCGACAATCCTTCAACTCTCCTCTGTACCCGGGTACTTCTCACGAATTTCCATGCGATCCCTTGGAGCGTACCGCGACCCACTTTGTGCGCCGATCCGCAAACGTCGATCCGTCCGATCCACGACTTCTCACGAATTTCCATGCGACCGTTCCTCCAACGAGCATTCGTTCAGATCGTCTCGATCATAGCCAAGGAAAAAGATATCCGTCCTCACCGTGGGATTTTCAGTGGCAAACCCGCAACGAAATATCGTACGACGTCGTTATGCTAATTCGCCCGGTCCGGTTAAATGTGTGCCAGCTTCTGGAGCTGGCTTTGGAAAAAGAGTTGGACCCTCTTTTATGGGCCAACAACGCGGACTCACCCGTTCATGCTGTTAGCGCTTCTCGTGCATAAAATCACGCGTGCAGGGACACGGACGCGAGTCTGTCCGCGTGTGCACGCACGGTAGATGCCTCGCTCGATCTAATGTATGCGGGCACGCCGTGCTACCTGTCTTACCCTGAGAACTCGACGCCGCATTGTGATTGTAATCGCCGGCTCTGCAGGTCAGCCCGCGGCCTAACTGGGGTCAGGGTCATTTCTGAATTATTTAAATTACGCAACCCGCCCTCCTTCCTCGGCAGACAAGTTTACAAGCGTATATGTACAGGGTGTATAGTAGTTGAAGAAGGTGCAGCAAGAGGTAATTTATGATGAAAAAAAATAGGTCGAAAATGTTGGATAGAATTTTTGCATATGGTGCTTCGTTTTGGAGAAAAGCGATTTCGATAATCTGCTCGGTACACGGTTTTTACTTTACGAAATTCTCTCTACGTTTTGTCTGGTTTTATTAAACCATAAATGTATTATTATATGTATATTTATTGTTAATAATGCGAATATTAGGAAGAATTATGAATTATGAGAGTAGAAGAATTAAATGATACAGATAGTATACTACAAAGACTGTACGTATAAATTAGTTTAAAGACAACAACTATAGAAAATATTATCATCGATGTTTTTAGGACACTTTCTACATCGATAAAATTGATCTTTAAACGTAATACATAGCCCTACCTTATTTACGAAATCGTTCGAGTCAAATACGATATAAGAGACTTATAGCACTGATCAACTGAAAATATTATAGCAATATAATATAAACACGAGCAGAAAATGGAAAATTGTTTTGCTCGAGAACGAAGCCTAACAAGCAAAAAGTTTATTTTACATTTTCCACTTATTTTCTCCATGAGGAATTATCCTTTGCTCACTTGTGATTCCCGGACACCCTGTATATGTATGCAACGCGACAGCGTCCGCTCTATCTATTGTTGTGCAATAATTCATCGCGAGCTAAACGAACACAGGGGCAGTGGAAAGGTGCAAAAAGAGGGGTAGAAAGACGTCTAAAGAAAGAAACATGGGGAGACGTTTAGTACGATAAGGAACCATGGATGGGACTCGAAGGTGCCTCGTTTGATGATTCTTATTCGTTGATTGATGATCAATGTCGATGAGATTCGGGCAGGATGTTTATGTGAGAAAGAATTTTGAAGATGTAGGGTATATATGGTAGGATTCTTTGATTATGGTAATTCTTTTTTGGGATGGAAAGGAGAGATGGGATAGGAATGTTGTTAAAGGGGGATTTAGTGAGCAAGGTTGCGGATGGGGAGACGGAAGCGAGTTTTTGGGTCAAGATGTTGGACGGATTAAAGGTATGTTTGCTAAAAATGAAGTTCGTTGTGCTACATAGCTGCAGGATTTGATATAGTTTACATATGAAATGCAAAAACTACTTTTATCCGGTGGATTATAAAATTCTATACTTAATCTGTAATTGAATAAAAAGTATAAAATCGTAAAAATATTTACGTAAGTTTCTAAAGGAACTCTCGCTATATTTACTACTTAACATAATTTATTGAAGTATCATTCTTGTTAAAATTAAACATTTTACTATACATTCAAGTAAGTGACATTTTCCGATTAAAATTTTCGATCTACGAGATGAAATCAATCGGGTCACCTCCTCGAGTGTAACATTCATATTATCAGCAATTTTCGTATCACATTTTATAAATTTAATCTCATAGAGAAGAAATTTAACCTTATAAGAAAATCACATGAACGTTCTGATTATTCATAACGACCAACGATGAAGTTTTCATACTTTTACTATAAATTTTCTTAACATTTAATATTCCTCGTTTGTAATAAATTTCTTCTTTATGTGACTCGGTACAAAAGAAGCATCAAATTTAATAAGTTATATTATATAATGTTACATGCTTCCTGCTATCAAATTCAAATTTTAAAAACATATCATTTCGTATGCTCCAACGTTTAATATCGGGAAGAATCTTTCATAAAATTTTTCCATGGCCTCGCGAAAAATCATTTTGATTAAATTATAAATATCATGTCATTCACGATTCACGGTTGATCGAAGACACGTTTGAATATCAATTGATCGGCTTATCGAGGTTGGTCGAATCCTTTCGGTACCGATTCTTTTTCTCAGGATGGAAGTCGCGATGCCCCACCGGGATCCCAACGAAAGAAGAAATGACACGAGCGGGGGGTCCAGTATGCAAAACGGGCCCGTTTTCCGGCCTCCCTGAATATTGATGTGTAGCCGGCTATGCAAATGAGCGTGAGAATGCAGCTCGTGCCGGATGGTGACGCGAATAGACGAACCGGAAGTAAGCCAGTACCCCGCCTTCTCCCTTCTTGTGGCATGCCCTTTCTTTCGGCGAGGTCGAATTATAGTCGTTGACTTTTCTTGCCGGTACGAACCTTCCAGAGAGTAGCAATGCGATTTATTAAAGCCGTTCTAGCTTTTTTCCCACTCGATGCACCGCAGTGCCGTTAGAAGTGTGCCTTGTTTGCTTCGTTCGTGATTAATATCAAGCTATTATTGTGTAACATGGAACATACGCATGTATACCTATAGATTATTTGTACTGTGTATTTCCAGCCTAGATGTCATTGACGTCTCCCTTTCTTTCTTCCAAAAAGATTGGAGTTTTTACTGTTCTCAATTTTTTTATCCATGCACGCGATTAATGTTCAATTACGTAATATAAAATCATATGGATGGCGATGGTAACCCTTTACCTTTTGAAAATGTTCTATGAACTGCTATATTCTGTTGTAAAATATCGATATTATGTCATGGAAGGATACGTGTTTAGCAGTCATCCCCAATATTACGCAACAGTTACATAATCCAATGTGAAATTCCCAGCTGCTTTTACAAAACTGTATTAAATTCACTATCGTCAACAAATCATCTCAAAAAACGAGAAAAGAATGCTTTTTAACTCGATCATAGTGATAACGCTACCTCTAAGCTATCTAAAAGGAACCATGCTAAGGTACACCGACCTACATCCGTTCGTTCCAAAATAAAGAATCACATAGAAATAATTTTCACGCGTAAATCGTTATCGGAATTCGTGGAACAATAACGACGAGTCTCGTAGAGGATTTTGTCTCTTCCGGGCCAGCCTTCGGCTCGTTCCACTTAACGACGTTCACCCCGTTGAAATATCTGCATGAGGCTGCGGCAATACGAAGCCTCGAAACAGGACGGAGATAAACAACGTGGAATTAAATATACAATAAAGCGTGCGATCCTGGACAGCAAAAGGGCGTGGTGGGGGTGGAAAAGAAGCGAAACTGCTTTACCGGCTGCACGTTCTAGCGGCGACATTTCAACCTCCCCCGCCCCCACACCATAGACTGGCAACCGCCCGCATAAATAAATCCAATTGGCTCGAATAAAATGTACGAAACGAAGTCGCGCCAATGGCCGGGTATGTATTTTATTTTCTCTCGTTTTCCTTTCCACCCCGTGTCAGCCAGCCAGCCAGCAACCCGGCTGTTTCCTCCATCCCCTCCTCTTAGTCTCTCTCTCTCCTTTTCTTCGTCCTCCTTCACAGCACACCGCTACATCGACTGCTCTGTCGTAGCGGCACAGTAGGATAATTCAATCGTGACTTTTCACGGATTTCCCATCGAAGGAAACACGCCAGTTACGCGGCGGAAAGTATTCGTTTTCTCGTCCTCCTAGACGTTCGTCCTTTAAAATACTCAGGAAGGTTTTTCTCTGCTCGTGGTTATCTTCGTTTCGTGCTCGTCTCGTCTTCCTCGATGAGTTTCCAGGCGTCTGCAAATGGCTGAGAGGTTTTTGATGTAGTTCGCGTTGATTCGGTAGCTGATGGGCTCTACGTTTTGTCTAAATCGTTTGTATGCAATTCATCTTTGTGTTGAAATGGTTAATGCGCGAATGATTATTATCTGACTATAGTAATTGATCTTTTCTAAGTATATTATTCAGTAGATTCGAGTGGAAGTTCAGCTTCTTGAAAATCATGAGCAAGCTTGCCATACGATAATATGTCAACGTTGCTGCACTCTATTATTTATTCTTGGGGATAGTTTTCGATTTGCAACTTATACTTACTGAACATTAAGCTGAAATTAATATAAAATTGGTAATCCAAAATTCGTGTAACAACGTAAGTAAGAAGTTAACGCGATAAAAGTTAAAGAATTTTCTTTCTCATTTGAAACTATCACTACCCATTGTAAAGTGTAAGGTTTAGAGCTTCCTCGTGTTTGTCAAAATTCCTATTTCCTGTCCGTAATACAAGATAAACTTACTTCATAAATATCCATACACTGACGTTATACATAAAAATACGAATGTTTCGTATCGCAAGAAAATACCATGGCCGTTTCCTTCAATGACCCTCCGTAATCACGGAACACACGAGCCTCTTTAAAACGGCCGGACGAAAACTGGATCACGCGGAGGGAAGATTTCTTCATTGGCAAGGGGAATCTCGTTGAGGTAGGTCACTCTCGTAATTACCTTCTCTCACGGAAGTGGCCCGCGTGGCCCTTCTCAAGGTCGTTCCTTCATCCCCTACAATTAAGCCCTCCGACAATTAAATCGATAAAGCCGCGAAGGCGCCCTTTATACCGTTGTTACCGCGACGTTTATGCGTAACAAGCCTTACCCTTTCCCCTTCCACTTCTCTGTTTTTACGACGAACCACCGAAATTGCAGCACGTCGTTAAGATCAACCGTCAATCCTATTTAATAACACTTTGCCAGCCTCTGCGCGCGTAATTTTCGGTCGAATATCGCGATCCTTGAGAGTCTAACCGAAGTAAGATGCCAAGTTAATAATGGAAGATTTCAATGCGTTTCTTCAGGCAAAAATTATTCGCAACAGATAATTTTGAAAAAATGTGGGGTTGTTTGAATAATTGATTGGTTTGATTCGATCGTTGAAAAATTTAATGATCGATTTTTAGAACTTTGTGATAGATTTATAGCGGCTTTAAAAAAAGAACCATTAAAAGTACAATATTGAATTTATTATAGGATTTAAATATCTATTAATTAGGTCCAAGTACGTTAAATTTCGTATCGTTTTGTAGAATCTTCGTATGATTACAAAAATACGATACTATGAAAATGACACGTAAGAAATCTAATAAAGAAGGGTCTTTATGGGAAGATAAAGATATGTATGTAAATTTAATTCCTTTACAAATATCTTTTTGCCATTGCATAGTCTAGAGATAGATAAACGCAATTATTTTCTTATAACAGAACGAAAGTAAAGAAGTGTTGGAAGCAAAAGGTATGATTAGTATTGCATTGGTAAGAATGTTGTGTCGATTTTATTGTGAACGCGAAGTTGTCTTTGAAATGAAATTGAATAGATATTGTTTATGGAAGAAAGGCTGACAATACATGTTGTATTTCATTGTTAGGAAATCCAAGTTAACAACGAGTAACTAAATGGAATACACTTCGTTCCATTGGCGGAATTAAACGATGTCGATGAAAAACTCGTAAACGCAAAACTGTCATAAACCATGTTATGACTAGTTTTCTGTGGAACTTGTAATGTCGTAACTTTAATCGGTGGAAATAACGTTCCGTCATTAGAAAGAAATTAAAATATCTCCATTTGTGAAATTTAAATATTCAACTGATAAATAAGACCATTAGTCAAGAGAAAGTTATTCCACAAGAATTGATTAAAGCCTCTGGTCGTTAAACACCATTTAAAAGTAATTTAAGAAACTATTCGTTTCTCACCTAATATATTCCTCATAAAGATTACAAAATATTTCATAATTACAATACTTCCTTCGTTTCAAAATACCGTTTTCCTTTCGCTTTCCTTTCTCTTTTAATACACTATGATCCTTTTTAATAGTTCCTATACGAACGGAGACCGAGCAATTTTGAAATTTACCGATTAATTCTACGTCGCGAAACCGCCCCTTTATTTGGCCATGGGATTGAATATATTTTTACTCACCGCATCGAACATTTCAAAATCGATTGCTTAGAAAATTTCACAGATTCGTCAGGTAGTTTTAAGAGATTTAGCACGAAAATAATCCGCATATTCTCCGTTACGAAAAATAAAATTCCTAACTTCCGTTCTCTTATCGTTGGTTCTATCATCAAAATATGTAAAAACCTACTTCCTAAACTGTACCCTATTTCCTAAAGGAGTCAAAGGAGTCAAAAGGAGTCAAATTCATGCAAACCCCTAATCGAAAGTCAAACGTACAAACAATCTAAAAAATCTCTGGCATGTTATCGAAGATCACCAAAGAGGGCCAAGGTTTGTTAACTCTTACCCGAACAACGAAACTGATAAGGGAGCAGGAATATTTGGGAAAACCGGATAAGAACCAACACCGCCATCTGTTATGGCTGATAAGAACGAGGGGTTTCTTCGCAGTTTCCGGATAAGCCGCACAGACCGGGGGTGACGTGACGAGCGACGCCGACGCCGACGCCGACGCCATGTGTCCAAAATGGCCGCGGATCGTTAAACGGTCACGCGCAAGCTCCCCAGGGGTGGTGGGACAGAGGGGGTTGGTTTTAGGGGTGTCCTCGCTTCTTAATAGGATCGAAGAATAGTTACGCCGTCAGATCCACGCAGTTACGTGAAACACCGTTTCAGGATGCGTTTCCACCAGTAATTGTATAGACAAAATGACTCAGAACCCTTTCGACGTCTCTCGCTTTGGTATACCGAAGCTTCCATTCATGCGAATATAAGGAATGCTGCTTGCTAGGCTTGAAATTGCGCGTTATCTGATTTTGTATGGATCAACATTTCGAAGATTGTTTTTTTTTTCTCGGTCTTCTCCTTTTTGTAGAATTCTGCGTTGCTTTTATATTGGACTTTTATTGGATGGATTGGATAATTTGATATTACATGTAGAGTAATTTTTAAGGGAAAGATTAAAGAAAATTAGGAGGCTGATTTCATTGATGTACATTTGTTGAGAGGGTAATATGAGAGTTTCGATAGTTAGCACGTACTTTATTGAACTTCCTGAGAACTTACGTAAAGAAAGTTTCTTTTTTTTTAATTTCCTATCTTTGGAGGAATTTTAATTTTTTCAAATGAACATTAACGTCGAATATCGTATTATCTTACTATATGAACATTATTCATATAAAAATAAGATATAGAGAGAATAATGATTGTATTGAGTAATAAGATGCAAAAAGATAATGAAATGATCATTGCATTACAGCTCCTGTTGGACTAAACATTTGTAGCTTCTGTAACACTTGGCTAACTTTATAATCGACTTCGTTAATTGAAGTAAAGATCGTTGCATGATCGCTTTAATTTACAATTAAGGAGATAAACGATGGAAGTGGCTTATTTGAGAAATGACTGAACTTAAAACAGTCACAGTATGTACATTAGTACATGCATACGTTATTGTAATTGTATAGTACGTGCATCATTTAATAGACCTGAAACTAGAGAGAACTGAAGAGACATTTTTAATAAACCCGTCCGTTTGAGGAATAAGCTCAATCAATTTTTATCTTTTTCGCGACCATGTTTACCAGACGTGCTGCTGATTTTTTTGCATTCTTTCGATGTTCGCTGAGATTCGAGGCAGACAGCAATTCATTACGCGAGCAGCCGGCAAATGGAGAACTTTCATTTCGAGGATAATAGAATACGTATATAGATACGAATATTAATCGGCTCGTACGCGCAAATACCTATTAGCAAACATCGCGGATATACCGTTTATTGACGGCCGAACAAGCTCTCTCAGCGCTTACACATTGTTTAATCGTCGAAATATAATACGTATCCATAAAGCCAAAGGGTGAAGCTTCGCTTTCATTGTCCCTGTCGAATACCTAAAAATCGAATTGTCCCTCGTGCATTGAAAACGAGCCTTGAACAAACGGTCTGGCTTTTAAAGTAAACGATCCGACACCGGAACGTGAAATTGTTTTATCCCGAAACTTGGAAATCTCTTTCCCGTTATATCATTTTTCAAAAAATAATGATGAAATATTATCGTGAAATATGATATATATATACATATGACAAACTCTATATGATTATGTAATAAAATGGCAAAGAATTCAATATGAGTAATTTAAAAAATAGTTATCCACGAGACTTCTCGACTTTCTGGTATCAAACACAAAACACACGCGTAATTTCAATTTTATATTAGAAATAAAAATGAATTTGAAATGTGAAACAAAATTTATAGCGTGGTATTTGATTATTTCCTCTAGCCTGTCTCGGGCTACGTTGTTAAAAGATTATTCTGTAAATGTGAAATGTCGGATATCTTGCGGAATATCTTGAGGATGCTTCTAAAGATTTTACGAAGAAATAGAAAACTTTTCTTCAAACATTTTCTACTGAAATCTTTCAGAGTATATTAATTTGCCATTATTCTCCTTCTTTCTCCATCGACTGATAAATCCAAACGAAAATACATTAATTAATAGGAGACGTGACATTTCTTCGATTAAACTAGATATTCAATTAATAAATGAAGAAGAAATTGAAGAGTGAAATTTCCATCGCCATCGATCCAGTTTACTTACGGGGCGTTATCAAAAATTTCGGCTGCTATGCCAAAAATGCTTCCAATCCCAAGAATACCGTAGCGAAAGGGTTAAAGGAATTTCACACATACCATTCCTCTTCTATATCAATCATCTGTTGTATCATTCGCCAACTTTCGTGAAAGCAACATTATTCTTTGTTTAACTATACTCAAGTTGGCTTTTGGTTAGTACAATAGAATCGAACATGCAACATTTTAAAATCGTTAAGAAGATGTTTATTCTAAGATTAACTGCGATATCTTACGAAGCTTTTATCTGAAAATCGGTATGTATTGTACAGGTTTATAGAAAATATAGTAGAACTTTATTTGAATCCATCGGGGTATAATAATTTACGTAACTGAAGTTGTATGTATAGTATAACAAAAGTTCACTGATTCTCTGCGAAACGTGATCCTCTACGAGTGATTTATCGATCGTTCGTATAATAGTTCATTAGAGCACGAGTTCATTTAACCCGAACGTTACTCGACATCGCATTTCGGATATAATACTACAATACGATGTAAGTAATGTAATATTGAGTTGCTGCAAATATATTAAAATAGCGTTCGTCAGATAGAGATCAGCGCGATCCGACTGTAACGAAAGTTCGAAAATACCGCGCACCACAGAGGATCGATCGAGCGTTGTCTAAAATTTCGTACAAAGTTTAGCAACAAAGATCGACGGACGGCTTGCGAATCTGCGAAACATTTAGAATTCTGACTATATCTCGGTGCATTAGTGTTGCCAACAAATGGCATTCCAATAATCTCTTCACGTTATATCGCGACAAGACATCCAACGATCGTTTCGCCTTAACATTAAGAGACCAAGTAGCCGCGATCGTCGTGGAAAGTTCGACGACCGGAAACACGATTGTTCGGTAACGACCACCCAACGTGTAAAACGATGTTTCGATGACGAGAAAAAGTTGGCATTCGAAATTCTCGGTAACAACAGTCGGTCGGTGACAGAGAGCTGCTCGGTCGAATTATCATGTAAGCAACGACGCTGAAGCGCGTTCCACAGGCCTCGTGGCATCGGAACGGAAGTGAGCATCGGAGATCCGGAGGGAGAGGTGTCCGCGGGGTTCGTTGACCGCGGCCTTGTGTTACGCTTTCCGTCAACCTGACAGAGGTCATCGAACCGGTCACGCTGACTTTTTCGGCGCAAAGGTGGACATTAATCTGAGAAAGGGGTAAGCGCATCCGGCGATGGCGTGTTCGCGCTTTCCGCGTGGATCCTGTCGCACGTTTCTTTCAAGCAGGCGCGTGCGCTCGCATGCCAGTAATTGCAAGTGTACACTTGCAGTTTGCACATGTCAAAGGCGCATTGCAGTTGGGCATCGGTTGGTCGGCACCATCTGATGCTCTCCGAGTTTCTTGCCCCGAGAAAGGGTTTCTTTTCGCTCGAGCCTTCTCATTTGACCGAGCCGATCTAGGGGCTGCTGTCAAAAGTCATTCACCTCTCGGCACAGAGACAAACCGCGATCTATTGCCTCGGTTTTCGGATGGAATAACGCTACTTCCATTTATTTTTCGTTCTTCCTTTCTTTTAGTTGTACCGTTCTTGTATTACGTGCTCGAAGCTTGTTGCTTTACGATTAATAATATTTCTTGTAAGAGGAGATTTTCGACGGAATAAATTAGAGCGAGAATATGATATTCATTAATGCGATTCGATATTCTGGTATGTCAAGAGTCGAATTAACAGATTGTATGATGAATCGCATCGATTTTACCTTTCGGCGAAATATTTAGAGCAAATTGAATCAGATTGGTATTCGACTTTAATTTAACGAATGTCGTTCGATCGAAAAATTGTATTATCAAGAGTTTTATTGTTATTAAATCGTGCAAAGGAATTCATCAGTCCTGTTTCACGATTTTGACGATGAACGATAAAAGAAATAGCCATTGTAGTAAGCAATTTCTACAAAGTAGTAATTATAGTTTCAACTATGATATATGCAAAGCTTGTGCAATTGGGAATATTTGAAAATAATTTAACTATTTTATGGTATTGAAATATTTATCTTAACGAATGATCGTGTAACATAGACATCGATAAACATCGTAGAATGTTATCTGATTTATTGGACTTGCTACAGTAAGAAATTAAACTTGGATACGAACGATCCAGTTGAACTACGTAGCGTGAAAAGATATATAAAATAACTAATATACTTTCTCATTAACATTTAATTCGATTCTCGAAGAAGTTAATTCTCACTTTAAAAAAAAACCTATTTTGCTTTTTCTAGGAATGCTATTTTACTTCTTAAATATTTATGTGTTTTTATGTTTATTGAGAACGTGTTTATCACAATCAGGTTTAAAAAAAAGTCGATTGATAGCACTAAACCGATGCATAAATAAGAAACTTACGATGCATAAATAAGAAACGAGCAACCCTCGAAGTAAACGTGCTACTTATTGGCTGTGATTATGTCATTAAACCAATTAGAATGATGCAGAATGTTTGTCATTTCGTTAAACTCTCATTAATGACTAGCAAATCACGTCATGCGTCAGAATAGAAAAAATCGTTCTGTTTGTCTGAAGCTGTAAGGACTGATGGCTATCTATGAAAAGACTTGATTGTTCACGCAAGTCGTTGGTATTTTAGTTACCGCATAATGAGGATTCCTAGCAGATTACGAATGCTCATGTTTAACAATCGGTCATTATCCATGACAAATGTTACGTTTCAGAATGAATGGGATTATCGAGAAAATGTTCGTTATTTGCAATCTGCTACGCGAACCATTATCTATGTTCATTATTTATTTGACGAAACAGAAAGATGTTCTCGTCGACGATTTTATTCGTTTCAAAAGTTCCTGGTTTTCGAACGAATACTCACTATTTTGTTACTGTTCGCTGCAACTTGTGTTTTCTTTTGCACAATAATTTAAAGTCAACGGTAGTAAACTATGGTGCACTGATAAATTAAAAGTTATAGATTATAAATATTTCTTGTGTAACTTTATAGGTTTATGTTAAAGAGGATAGTCGAGTGATTTATAATTTGAAGAACGTATTTGTAAAATTCAACTTGTTTTATTACAGTCCGAAGTAAAATTTTTAAATCACTATGCAAACAACGTTAGCAGAAAATACATGTTTGAGAAATTTAGCTATTTTTCTGTAAGTATATCTAAACGTCAAATTTTGTACAACTCCAGATTTTCGCATACGAAGATTATCGAAATGAAAAGAAAAATAAGGATGCAATTTATGTTGCTTGTAATATGTGATTAGATTACGATATATCCGTGTTTAAGTGATCGTAAAGTAAATTTTGAAAACCACTGTGCCAGAAAGAAAATTCTTAAGTTTCTGCTTATTATACGAAAATCTTTTTATTCCTCGACTTGTTCATAATTTAAGTAGAACATGTTGTACAAACATTGAATAGAATTCCAGGGTTAAATGAACCAGATTCGTTTCGATAAAAACGGTAATACGCAGATGCAGCGATATCACGGATGTAAAACAACGTATGCATTAACGACCAATAAGAACGAACCGCGTTGCAACTTCGTCAAGATCGGCCCGCCTGATAATTTGTTAATCATCGAAGCACCCTTATTAATGACGTTCTGCGTTCCCGTTTCTTAATCGCCTTTTGGTACGTAATCGTATTTGAAACAATATCGCCGCTGTTGCTGTCGTAACATGAGTAATTAATTCTGCACATTAACTTTGAGCATCGTGTGGTAAAAAGTACTTTCGTCCAGAACAACGACGAGCGCCGTAAATCGTCGCAAGATACGACTTCTCATTTTCTTTTGTTATCTATGAAACTCGTGATTACGATCGTGTCTTTTCTCAAGCAATTTATTGGAAACAATTGACGAATACTAGATTTCACTTTGAAGAAGCTTTGTTACGCTTTGAAAAGCAGATTCTAAAATCTGAAAGGAAATTATTATCAATATTGTTTAATTTATAGAAAAAAGATATTTTCATTGTATTGTGTTTATAGTTATCAATAAGAAGAGTATAGAATTTAAAAAAATAGCTTTCTGTCGTGTAAAAATAAGGATTGGAATAATAGAATTAAATAATTGACATTTTCATAAAATTCTAACTGCTGAGATTTTTAATGAAACTTCATTGATGTATTGAATATTATAAATTCTTGTTCAAAATGAGAATTTTATAACTTGGAGGTTGACATAAAGCAATACCTACACAGGAGGTCATATATTCGGAATTACTTCCCAGTTGTATGAGTTGTATTCATACCAAACCTGGCATCAATTTTATTTAACTATTACAAAATCAGTGCATCAGATATAAATAGTAATTTCTTTCAACTTAATAAATTTCTACGAAAGGAATGTTTCAAGGTAATAGAATTACAACTTAACTCTTTTCTTTTAAATCCTTTTTATATTCTGTAAACACTTACAATTAATGATCTCAAACTTTTGGCTCATAGTGTACAGCGTCTAACTAATTATAACCCTCGATATACGAGCACGCATACACAAAAAATGACATAATTCAGAACTCATAATGATCCCACATTGCAAAATGGGCCTGACGAAAGACTCTATTGATAGACGTTCGCGTGGGCGAGTGGTCTTTCTCGTTCCTACCATTTTCGATTGTGTCAACTTCTCCATTTTCAATTATGCCAACAGATAATACTTCTCTGTGGTTGTTACATCCTTCGTTCAAATATCTGTGAAATGTTTCATAATAAATTCAAAGGAAAGTCTAACTTGAATCGAAAAGGAGACATTAAGATTATCGTTAACAGGCCTGTCGTTACGAAAACGATTTGCTAAATGTCTCGTATCATTCGTTACTATAAAACGATGATCTAACAACACTAATCGCGGTGAAAAAATCGTACGTGAGAGAAAGCAACGATTGTTAATACCGAAGAATACACGATAAAGAAGCATCGAGTCGAGTCATTCGTATTCTTAGACGTTTGGTGTTGCTCGGTTTTTCGATGATTCACGCAGTTGTCGATCGCCTTAAAGATGTGCTAAACGAGTGCAGCGATGATCATGCAAAATAATTTATGCGCGGCATGAAGTAACGTTTATTAATAAGCATACTTGACGGGCTACGGAGAAATTGTTAATTGTCGTCGCTTCGGCCAACAACGAACCATTTACGTCGGCGTAGTATTTATCACGATTTTTCAATATTCAGATGGTGCAATTTACGTCGAACGAATATAATAAGCAATATGCGGTAAATTATTGCAGAAATTTGAATGTAATTTTAGTACTTGTGCATTAATTATAATTTAAAAAATAATGACGGCTGAATTTATTGAAATTGAAAAAAAAGCTAAGAAAGTGAGACAAAAATGTTTCAAATTACCTTGGAATTATTCAACCTAAAAGTAAATGGAATTCCTCGATTTTATGGGTTTTAAAGGACTTGTAATTTCTTTCGTGTATTTTTTTATGATTCTGCTATTTATTTGTTAATTGATGAGACGTATTTTTTCTTTTCTTTTTTTTTCTTTCTTAATCTTTACTACCTATATTTATTCCAATCATAGACGATTTGAGGAAGAGTAAAAGCTCTTCCAATTGTCTTGAAATTAGCCGAGTCAAAAATCAATGGAATTCTTTGGTTCAAGGGTTCTTAAAAAATTTGTATTTCTCAAAATGTTACGTTCCATTCATAAGCTTTATATCTCCAATAAATTGAATTGAAGTAAATTATTGTCACAAGGTCTACTTCGTTATAAAGGAAACACGTATTTTTCGTATCTTGGAAAAATAATTCTCACTATGTTCAAAATAGTTTTCACTCTTTCACGATAGATACATTACTCGTTATATGCGAGAAAAATGATTATATCGTTTTAAATAATTCGATTTAAATATAAATATCCGGAGACACCTCTTACAGACTGATACCATTATCAGATTTTAAATGCAATGCAACTTTTATCGCTCTCATAAATTAACCAATCCTGAAGGTACGATCGGAGGTTTGATAGATGTTAAGCGACACACTATCTCGCGATTGATCTTTGAATAAATTTCAACTTCTCATTAGCAGACTAAAACGTTCAATTCGCAATGGACGAAATCTAACGTGTAATACCGTAACTTTTTATTTGCTGAATTTTTCTTTCCTTACGACGATAAAGTTTATAGTTTCTTAAAATATCTCATTCTGGCAGAAGAAGGAGATTGTTACAAATAGTATAAACAAATTTGTGATAAAATTAGTAATACTCGTGGTTTGATTAAAAATCAATATGTCGATATTAATAGGCCAATAAGTTAACATGTCACAATTAAAAGGAGGACGACTTCTCAAAATTCAAAGTTTTTGAAGATAGGCGAAAAGTTTAATCTCAAGGAGAAATTTGAAAGCATGTTTTACATGGTATTTATCCAGGGTATATTAAATTGTAAAATCTTCCTGTAAAAGAATGCAAATATGATTTATCGCGTCTTTCCTCCACAATTTTGATACGCAACAGATTACTACGACGCAATGATATAACGCGGGAATACATCGCCGGTTTATTGAAGAAGATAGAAATTTGAAAAAATCAACTAATTTGAGACATTTGCTAAAATTAACTCTAAAAGCGAACTACTTCCTAAAATGAGAATGTCTTTATTTTATCTAATAAAATTATACTATTTAACACGAAGAATGTCACGCTTCAAAAACTATTTTAATTCCTTAGACATCCGCAAAGCGTAAATTATAGAGGAAACAAAACACTTCCTACTTGGAACTTCTTCCATCACACCGACATCTGAAGAAATTATACCATGTATGTTCGTCTAACGAACCGATATGATAATAAACCAAAGAGAGAAAAAAAACAAAATGAATTTTATAGATACATAAGAATACAACTATCGAGTTATAGAGGATTGTAGAAGGTTAGGATAGAATCGACGTGGAGTTTTTCTCAGTGAAGCAAAGAAACATCGACGAATGGAGCGGTGTCAGGCGGTTTTGAAGTGGCGCGTATACGCGTGCGCGAGCCGTGTCAGCCGGGCGGTTCTCTCTTTTCCCTCCTTTGCTCGATTAAAATTGAGAACTACGTCGAGCAAACGCTGCGACACCTGCACAAATCTACATACTGGATCGACGGGTGTGTGTCTAACCCGTCCTCGCGGGCAGATATACGCGAGGCGTTGCCTCGACGCGTGTCCACGTGTGCAGTGTGCACGCGCGCCGCCACTTTCAAATCGCTCGACCTTGCCGCTCGATCGCAGTTTCTCGAACGATCTCGTTGGTATTGAGAGAGCGAACGAGTTTCGAGCAAGGGTTGACAGATGAACTATTCCAACAAACAAATCAAATTTGTGTATAAATATTAAATAGAAATTGGAAATACGTGGACTCGAGGAAAAAAGAGAAAAAGATCATTGTTAAAGATACATCTTTTGAACGTTTGAAGAACCTTTGGAAAATAATGTGCATATTTTCCTGTAGCAAATATAAATATGAATATAAAAACAATTATTTATATTGTGTAGATTAAATATGAAAATAATATACGAATAAAAAATATCTATGTATAATACAGTGTAAAGATCTGTTTAAGAAATCTTTTATTAGCATTCGTTGTATTCACATATTACTTTATCGTTATTGTGTTATTTTCCTTTAAATTATATTGGTCATATTTCTATAATATGTAGATGCTATAAGAACTATATAAGAAATTAAAAATACCTTCATTACAGAGCAGAAATTTATTGGAAACACTTGATAGAACTATTAATAGAATGATTACTGAAATTATCAGCAGCTGCAGAAACATCCTTTATTTTTAAATACCACGGTATATCAAATACCACTATTTTGACGTCAGCCTTTCATTTCTTTTTTTAAACCATAAAGATTATGAATAATTTATTTAGAAAGTGAATAATATTGCTAAATGACACACTGTACGACTGTCAATCAACTTCGCAAGGGATTCGATTAATTATTCGCGGATCGACGAGGTGTAGTTAAAAAGACTAGAAACAAATTCTTCGCAGTGTATGATGGATCGTATGAACAGGAATTGCGGCTGTGTCGCGCGAATGTTTGTAAATACGGAGAAATCCGGATTGGGTGGTTTTACGAAACAGACTGCGGGAGGGAGAATTGACGGAACGATGGGACGACGAATCGTGAAAATACTCGCTGCTTGATTTATGGGGCGGCCTCGTTCGACAGAGAGATTGTATTCTTCGAGCATTAAATATGTATGTACTATCGAGTTAGTTGAGTTCACGGTATGTTATACCAGTGAATCATATACATCATACAAATTTCATTCTCGTTATATACATACTTATATCTACTTGTTTCTTCCATCCCTATTTTTTTTTTTTTTTTTTTTCTACAATCTCTTAATCAAGCAAATTATATCGTGTCATATTGAACGGGTATTCTTTTTTTTTTTTTTAAAAAAAAAACTGACGCTTAAAGAAATTGATTTTTCAATTATTTAAATAAAATTCATTTATTCGATCAAAAAGTGACTACCAAAGCGAATTCCTTTAAACAAATCACTGTGATCCGTTCTATATGAAATTAAATTCGAAGGATCTTTTCATTATCCGCATACGCTCAATCTACTAAACATAGGAAAGCTACTAAACGTAGCTAGGAGAAGATGAGAAACCAGAAGAAACGGAAGTCACGTACATATTAGTAAAACAGATATGCTTAAGCTAGACAGCAGGCATACGCGTACATTTTTATTTGAACAACGTCCGGGGTGCGGACTATTCGTTATTTCCGTTTATTATGGCCGAAAAACTGTCGGCGCGAGGTCAAAATCATTTTAATTTCGTCCGCGGGCGATTCGTTTCGACGCGGGTAAACGCGTAATTAGCTATCGATCGGCGTCGATGGAAAGAGAAGAGGAGAAAAAAAGGAAGAAAAAAAAGAAAAAACACCGGCGGGCGGAGTGTTAGCCGTTGCGGTTTTTCGTCGAATAATATCCAGAAACGGGCGTTGTCCGCGTCTGTTTACGATTCTCCCAAATTAATACCCTCGATAAAAGCGTCTCGAGCTGCGCCAATTAACTGCACTACCGTACGAAGCCGCACGTGCTTTCGTTCCCATTAATTCCAAGAAAACGCATGATTTTCCAATTAATCGCCACGTTGAAGGGGCACGGTTAACTTTTCTCTCTCGTCTGATTGCTTTGGAAACGGAACGAGTGCTGTGCCAAACCAAGTTTTCCGATCGCAAACTGTGGGTTGAGTTTCGTTTCGTTTGGAAGAAATTGATTGAAATGCGCGGATAAGATCTGTTCTATCGCGATAGAGCGCGTTAATCGTGTTAATTGTTTGAATGATGAATTTGAATTATAAAATTTGAATATAAAATTTGAATTATAAGCTGTGTGACAAGTTTGTCTTTTGCCAATTGTTCCTGCTTAAATCCGATCTGGTGAATGTGATATTAAACGTTGAAAGGAGCTTAAAATGTCGATTGTTATTGATCAGCAAATGCAGATTATATTCGTTGGTGATGAAATTTTACAACGGAATTTGTTTATCTCGATCGAATCCTAGTAGCCAGTTATATATATTGTTACTAGGAGAAGTTTCTTCATTGTTTAAGGCCAGACCAAAGTGGATAATTCATAAATATTCATAAACAAATTCTCAATGGTACTGAATAACGTATATACAGTCACTGGTAGAAGTCTTCGCGCACCTTATAAAAAGGATATTGTTTAAATGATGCATATGCATATAGCATTATATGCTTATTTCTTAACCTCTCCAAGACCCAGTCTTTTATGACAATCTCTATGACTCGAAACTGTTACAGCCTACAGAAACTTAACGGCAATAGATGTCACACCACGAGATGAGGAAAACGGCCTTCAGCATCTTGCTAAATTCTTCCAGCAAAATACTTACGAAAACGACACGTACGAGGAACAAAGAACGCCGGCCTGGCTGGCGCTGCATCGATGTAACCGAGTCGATTACGATTCAGCGGCACGTTCTGCCATGCGGGGCCCTCCCACGCGTTTCGTTGAACCCGAATCCGATTCGCATTCGGCCGCGGGCGCATCTGACGTTTCTCGATTGCGCGATCGTGGGTGCAGGTGCAGCGAGCGAGCCACAGGCCGTACCGAGAGCGTACCAACAACAACAGAAAAGAAGATCGAGAACGATCGAAAGCGAGCGGAACATGGTCCCCCTACGATCCAGCGATCCATGAAGCCCATGGACGCGAGAAGCGTTGTAAATCTCCGTCATGCCCCATAAATCCCACCCCCGATATTGCTGTCCTCGGTTACGTGCGCCTGCACATACGCGCGCGGATCCTTTTCCGTTGTTACCATCACCGAAGCTGGGATCCTGTGTCGGAGGAAAGGGGGAAGAAAGGGACGAAGAGGAAACGAAGAGGAAACAGAGAGGCGTGCAGGAACAGGACAAGGCGGCAGCCAGACAACCAGCCTCTCGATGAGCTGATGGACACGCTCTATAAATCCATTTGTTTCTTTTCTGGGGATGAAAATTTGAACGATGTTTGGGGTTGGTTCCGTGGTTGTTACTGGGTTAAGCGTTTTTGATAATGTAAAGCCCTGTTTCCACTGAAGCAACAACGAGAAACTTTTTGTTACTGTTTCGTGTTTCTTGAAAAAGATTGTTGTCGAATGTTTCTCAAAGTTCCTTCGTGTTTTCGTTACCAGGAAATAATGTTAATGCCGTTTGTTGACTGTCTGCATTCGAAGCGGTAAAAATAGAAGAAAAATAGGAAGCACCACGTAAGCAAACAGAAACGAATGGCATATATCTGTTGCTAGCGACAAATAGGCTTGAAACTGAAACAAAAACCAGATGTTCCTCGAATAACGTTGCTTCAGAGTAGGCAAAATGTTTCTATAAGTTGCTGTTTCTTTTGTCATTTCTTATCAATTTCTTGTTATTGTTTCATTATCAGTGGAAATAGGGCTTAAGGATACTAGGACACTCTTACACGATAATTTACCAACCAATAACGTTAATGAATTGATAAGTTACAGATAGTAGATTATCAACTTCTATGTTACAATGTTACGTTATTACGGATATTAAGATTTGACTTAAAATTGGTAAAATTTACGTGTACTAGATTTATTGTCAGTGAATTTTTCGAGAAAATTCATTAACCTTGATAACTTGGGAAATTTCGCGAATAATCAATTGTACAGGGGGTAAGAATGTTGCTTTTAATTTTCTACGAATAGAAAGTGAAGTGATTATTCAAGATGGGGAATGAAATGTTTCCGCGAAGTTTATACTAAATTAGTAATACAATGTTCGTGCCTACCACTTCATATCTAAATTGTTTCGAACTCTCAATACTTCGTGGCGAGCTCGTTCCATTATTCCGTTTAATTTCATCTCCTGTTATTTCCTTCCATATTTTCTTTGCTTTATTACGAAATCTTAGATTTCGACGGTGGAAATGTACAAAAATTACGACAGAAATTATTTATAACGTTATTAAAAAATATTTCATAAATTATGAATTTATTTAGTACTCATTAATATCCACAATCCATTTACCTAGTTAGCATAATGTACTATTTATGATAGTATGATAGCTTTTTTAATTTAATCTTTCAATGGTACAGGGAATTTTATTACGAAAATCAGCGTTTTATTTAAAAATCACACATTGTTACAAAGAACGAGGCAGACGTCGAACGAATCGTAAAGGAAGAACGAAATAAAAGAAATTAATTTTGCAAAAGTTACGAACAGAATTGTTCTTAGAGAAGTTTTAAGCGAGTTAGGTATCCGGGCCAGCGAAAGACCGTTCCTTCCTGCGGTTTAACGCGTCCGTCCGTTCGTGAATCCTTGGAACTCCCGCGGGAACACTGGAGATCCGGCTTTTGAGCGGTTTGGGCGGACCGTGTGCAGGAAAGTAATTATCTTGTGATTATTCGAGCGGACGTCGCCGCATTCCGGCGTGGTTAGCGGCCATCGGCAGTTCATTTATCATGACGTAGATTTTAACAAGAAGAAACTGTCGAATATGGTGCACCAGCGGCAAAGAAACATGTCATTAAATACGAGAGTAAACGCAATGGTCACAAAAATTATTTGTGCACTTTGAGTACACTTGAGTTTCGTTTGTCTATTAAAAAATTGATACTGCCAAGACTAAATGTAAAATTTGCTAAAAAAGAACGTTTCATTCGACGATATACAATAGATCGATAAGGATGGATGAACAAATATCTTTTGTAGCCACTATAGTTAGTATATATATTGTATATACGTAAATTCTATGCAGGATGTTAAAAAATAATTATTTAAGATTTTAATATTGCACTTCTTAATTAAAATATCCTATCTACCATTTTGAAATTGAAGAGAATTAGAGTTTCGTCGTTTTCTTTGTGTCATCTTTGCTTTCCTTCGTTAGAATCAAAATATTTAATTGTTATTCCGTAACAGCCTATGTAATATAACTTTGCTTAAAAATTTATTAATTATAGATATACGTTGTTCAAGCATTTGTTATATTACTTGCTAAACTTTCTGCACAAGTATCCATACAGAGAGATATAAAATTATATTTTACACCGAAAGTATTGATTTTAATTCCTATATTGATTAAATATTTTTATTCCCCTCTGTGAATACCAGGATCCCTTAAAGTTTTAGAGCAGTTCGTTCTAACATCCTTTATGTCATACGTATTGTTACATGTATACGATAACCTTGGATGATTTAACGAATTTAGGAAAAATATTGGAACAGAATTTATTGCAAATTAATTGTTCAGCGATTGCACTTTTATCAAGAAGAGAACACTGAATATAATAAATAGAAAAAATATGTAGAGATTTCTGAAGTTCGAGAATAAGTAGCAGAAACTCTAGTAGTTTCTAATAGTACTAATGAATAAGTAGCAGTGTATTAATGTAATTTTATATTTACCTTGTAATCATAGAAAAATCATCTTTTACATGAAATTACAGAAATAGAAGTATTAGATACATGAAATTATTTGTGAAAGAAGAATATTATTATAAACGAAGGGGACTATAATATAGCCAAAGGCTGAGATAAAATTGTTTGAATAACAACTACAGAAAGAAAGCGATTGGAATAGCAAGAACCAGTTAAATTGATGTAGACGACTTGATAAGCGAGAATGAGAATACATAAATAACTTTTAAAAAGGGTTAACATAATAAATGTGTGAAAGCTGATATTAAATGAAAGATATAACAGCAGCATAAAGTATAAAGGATAGCAACGATCTCTGACATCAAGTTCGAGTCGTCTCCGCTAAAGACCCTTCAGGTCTATAAGAAGAATATAACTATGGGAGAATGGTCCGCTAGGAGATAAAGATCTTCCGCCATAGATCGCGGAACGAACCGTCCCCTTTGATATCTACGTTTGATGATCATCGACCACACAGAAAGACAGATTACAACAGAAACAAACGAGTAGCCGAGGGCATCGATCAAATCACTGGTACTCCACTAAAAGTACCAGCTTTGAAAAATCCCCAACAAATGTTCTATTCGATAAAAACACAAAATACATTAAACTTTATCGAAACGAATCGTGCGTTAACGTTTATTTAAATGAAGAAAATATATTGAATTTACACAAGACACGCACAAATATGAATAAAGCTTGCAATTTCTTTACACAGGGTCCCGAAGTTGAGTGATAATCTTTAATTAGGATATTTCTGGCTACGACAGTCGAAATTACCGAAAATTTCCGTACACGTAATATGGACATAGCCGAAGGACTCGTTTTAAAACCACGGTTCACTAATTAAGCAATTTAGCAAAATCATTTCATGCCGGTGTATAAATTTTCATAATGATACCGGCTCTCCGCGACGCTTTTGAATAAATATAGCCGTCGAAACGATTTACGTGCAGCGAAAACGTCGTTACAGAAATTCGTTCGTTTGTGGAAGATGTTTAATTGAATTTATTAAAATTAAAACGCCAGTCGGCGAACCGGAAATAAATATTCGTTTATTCCGAAGGTTTCCCGCGGTCGCGCCCGCGTTGTAAGCAGCGTTTCGTTTGAAAAATTTTATCTCCCCTGCTCATCCCCCTCCCGTTTTGATTTTAATAATTCGCGCTCAGCCATATTTTGCGGATTTAATTGCGATGTCGTTTCATTGCATTCTCCACTTTTTTATTCCTTTTTTTTTTTTTTTTATTTTCTTTCTTTCCGTCCGGTTAGATATTTTCGAACACGGAATTGAATTATAGCGCATGAATTTAACGAAACAAGTAATTGTCGAAATTGTAGTAAAACTTCAACGAAGATGGCAATTGTTTGTGAGAAAGTGCATGGTTTTTAATCGTTCGGACTGTAATCTTGTTCATCTTGTGACTTTGATATAGAAATTCGTATTTCTTTTAAGCCATTGAAATCGTTTTGAAGAAATATTATTATTTAGAGCCTGCAACGGCTGATATTATATTAAGACATTCAGTTTAAGATGTTCGTTATTAGATCTAAAAAAAAGAATAACATTGATCTTAAAATACAGTTGGAGACAAATAGATATGAATGGAATTTAAAGAAACTAATACTGCTGTCACATACTACATAAGATTTATTACATATCCTTGTAGTACTGTAGTAGATTATTTAGTAAATAATTGAAATTGGTATTTACATTTTTGTGCAAACAAACCATATTTAACGAGACTTAATTGATACTTATTTTTGCCCCTAACTGTGTATCATTAAAAAAATTTGTCACCATTTTGTTACGGGATAGGTTCAAATGTATTCGAGGACAGCTTGTACATTACATTTGAAAAACTGTAAGTCAAATCGAAGTTTCCAAATTTCATAGTGACCATTTAGTATGGAGGATCTGACTGCGGGAAGTGACGAGGGCGTTAACGATAGGTTTATCGAGTGACGAAGAGCATTATCGTGAGAGTAGCGACTAAAACGAAAGGGAAAAACTGAAAGAAAAATAACGAAACGAAAACTGAAGAAAGAAAAACAATGCGAGGAACGAAATGGACGAATGTACGCGACAGATAGCATTCTCTCCCGGAAATACGACGCGTCGAATAACGAAACGTTTGGCCGCACCGCGTCGCGTCGCGTCGCGTCGCATCGTCACGAAAGCCGCGGAGTCGACGAACCGCAAGTGCGAAAACAACAGCAGTCGGCAAAACATTTGCACAGTTAAACCGCGGAGTCAATTAAATGCAGCTAAAGGCGAAAACAACGAGACCAAGAAAACGATAATATTTCTCTTCGTCTCGTCTTTAACAATGAATGGTTGATAAGTTACACGTTTCCATCTTTTTCTTTCTATTGGTGTTTGAAGCATTTAAAAGTCGTAAAAAGGAGTATGCAATGAATTTTTGCAGGCCGAAGCAGTCTTTTGTAGCTTACATTTTTTTATACTCCATACACATATTATATTGTGTACAAACTGGCTTTCAGAAGTGACAATTTAAACTATTCGCAGCGTGCGTTAAAAGTAGGTTTTCGAAATGATTTAATGCGCGCTAAATCCTTTTAATCTGAAGTATCATATTCATGCAGAACTTAGAAATTTTCACTGTTTACAAGAGTCGTTCGCGTAATATGCCGCACAGTTACTTCTGAGTAATTTCGTTTCGTAATAGCGTTATTCGAGTGTAAAGAGCAAAACTACTTTCTTTGGTACTGAGTCACTTGTTGATATCTGAACTTTATTCCATTCATAGATCTGCGTTAGCTAGTAGTTTGCGTTGATTAGTATTACTTTAAAAGGATGATAACTAATTTTATGGATATCTATATGAATTCGTATTTTTACGAAAATAATTGGAAGAACAGAGTCTAGGTACGAATTTGTTTAACTTTTTGTGCTTTGCATATTGTTGACTATTTCTTCGAATTTTTTCGTATTACGTGTATTCTATGCGCCTATCTTAAGTTTGCGCATCTTTAAGTTCCCCATAAATATGTAAAAACCCGAGATGATGAATATTTTTATTATTCTAAGAAACACAATATGTAAATTCTTCTCCTATTGAAAATAATATAGACTTCCTCTATGATTTCTCTATAAATTAGGATCTCTAATTTTCGGATGATTAATATGATACAAACGTCTTTATTAATATTTTACGACGCAAGAAATTATAGTTCATCGTTTTCAAAAGAAACTACACGCTGTGTAGTACACAGTCAATAGATGGAAAAACCGCATCGTACGTTTTACGCTCTTTTACTCATCAACAATCACTTTCTTCCTGATTGTATAACGATTTGCTGAACACGGTGTGCACAGTACAGATCGACTGTGACGTGACACCTATCGGCCTGTGTGTATGACACACGTCACGTAGTTTTGTACGCGCGTACGCTTTTTTTCCGTTCCGTTCCCCTGTTTCTATTTTTCTTTCTATTTTTTCTTTTTCTGCCTCCCTTTTTTTTTTACATGAACGCGACAGGTAGTTGAATTTTATAGGCGATTTTATCGCGGCGATCTGCGGAGAGTTAAACGAAACGTGGCGAGTTATTTTCGCGGTATTTCACCGGGATGGAGCAGTCGTCTGTTTTATGGCGAATCGATATATAACCATATTGCACGATTATACAAGTTTATTGAGACGAAGAGGGATCGTCGGTTATAAATTCTGGCCGGTTTCGGGTGCGATCGATTATTCAGAGATGACCCCGGCTGCATCTGCTCTGGCTCGTATCACCGAAATACAATCGTGACAATCGGAATTAAAATCGCTTTCTAAATTATTGAGAAAACGTTCGAGACGGTCGAATAACCGATTTCTTAAATCCTTCTTAAAGTTCATCCGTATTTATATTATTTGTGCAATGAAGAGGGAATTTCAAGCTAAGACGCTAAAAATAAATCTTCAAAGCCGCGTATTACTGGTCGGAATAATTTTTTAATCTGGAATATTTAATGAATAACAGGTTTCAGAGTTGAAATACTCGTTTGATTACATTCATACTTTTCCACTTCTAATTAGTACTTAGTATAATATTGTGCGCGATTAAACGTAATATTTTTATTGCCTGCGTACATGATTCTATTGGATCGATACCGACTTTGTAAAACACGCAAAGATAAAGATAATAAAATAAGATAACAATGAATGAAGTATTACAATATTGACAACGGCATTTATTAATTTGCTGTCTAAGTGACAAATTTATTGATCGTGGAATATAAGGTTTTATCGAAACTGTCTTTCAGCATTATCTTCTATTACTCTCGGAAAGATAAAACAGTAATTAACAAATCTCGATTCCCTACTTCATTCAATAATTGTAACGCATTTATCAGATTCTGAATTATCATCGAATAATTAAACGGAAAGGAAAAACCAGCATCGATAAATCTGCATTATTTATCAAAATTCTAATTGATACAAGAAAGTAAATTAAATGCATTTATCAAACATATATCACTTACGAAGTTTCAAACACCAAAATTAGCTTCCCATTTCTTATTTCGAGTCTTGACTAAATAATCACCGATATATTCGCACATTGGACAAGCACAAGGGGAATAAATCAGTAGTATTCATCCTGCTGCTTGATATTTCTCTTTGTCAAAGTAAACCGTGCTCTATATCGTATAATCTAATGCTCTGTGATCAACGATCGATGGATTTACGTCACACAAGCCACGTATTGCAGTTCAGAATTCCATTTCTCGTTCACAGACCAGGGTCATCCTGCTAATTAATGTTTACGATTTCCATTACCACGATGCGACTATAGCCGCTTTGACTTCCTGCGAGGGGCAACGATGCACTTCACGAATGTACGCTCATACTCGATCGCATTTAACGTAGAATAAGAGAAGTTTCGAGTTCACTGAAATTCAGACAAATTTACCATGGTATAATACGCTTCAATTTAGAAGGAAAATTGTAAAATCGAAATTTGTATATTAATTTATCTTGAAATTGATGAATATAAAATAAAATAGAATTAAAATTCTTCATAGTGTCCTGAATGATATTGGAATTAATGTTTTTTAATATTAATTGTTTTTTTTTTCCAAGTAAAACTTCAAGCACGCATGGCTTCTTAAAAATATTGTACGCTTAAGGAAAATAATTTTTACACGATTCATTGTACCTTCCCATTTGTTAATCGAATTGATTGCGTCAGATTTATAAGAACTATCGATTTGAAAATTAAAAAATTCTTAGAACGGAAGCGTTTCAATTTCTTTCAAAATAATCGAACTAAATGTAAAATAAATGAGCGGAAAAATTGTTTAAATAGAATAGAGGATATTTTTATTGATTTAATTCTTCAAATGAAACTGATGTAGGGCCTTTTAAAGCAATTCATGCATTAAAAAATTATTTAGACGAAGTAGAAAATGTCTAACATTTTCCAAAAGTTAAGTCCAAGTTTCTAACGATTTTCGTTGCAGTTTCCCCATATTTAAAACCATATGAAACAATCACATAAATATTTTATAATTATATTATTCACCGCAACTAATAATGAAGTTTTCGTATTTTTATTACAAGTCATTTCAAGCTTTGAATATTTTTGAATTTCTGTTAACGAAACCGGAAGATCATCGACCTGTTGAAACGATTTCGAATACGTGCACGCGACGACGGCGGACGCGACTTGATTTGCTTGTGCTGGCAATTACGTCAATTGCGGCATAGGGTGTTATAAACTCGCTTGGGGTCCGTAGCGATACTCCACTGTTATGAGCTCGTTTGTTTCAAACGAATAAACGAAACGATTTTGTCGATTTTTGCGATCCGTATCAAATGTTTTAGCGTTGTTCGAACAGATATTTCGACACGTTGCTAATCCGAATGTGGCCGGAATACGTTCAAACAAATAAATTTGTTAATCCCTGTAAATGAAACTGCAAATAGAAATTAAAGCAGAGTAACAAGTTTAACATGAAAAGTAAAAAATTAAATAAAATATCTTCCCAACATTATTATTTATGAAATGTCTATTATTCGACGATGATAATAATTTGATGTTTTACAAATGATAATATAAAAAGAAAAATACTTTAGTTAATTTATTAATAGTAGCCACAATTACTGTATTTAGTAGCAACAGTATCTTTTAACAACGATATTCAACGTTGTATCTCTTACATCCCTACATCCAGAAACCCATTCTATGGATTCTTCTGAGGTGGTAAGGTGATTGATTAGTTTTTACAAACACCAGAGTATACCTAACTACGTAGTTTATTAGAATATACCCAATGCGTACACTAGTCGTACAATACACTTGCTGTCTCGGTTCGCGGTCGCTAATAGATCGGCGCAAAGAAGTATCGGTTAATTGCTGCTGCTCGTGTCTCTCGATAACTAAGAATGCGTCGCTACCCTGTTCGTTATATTTATATCCGTCGAAGTTGACGAAAGGCGTTGGGATTTGAATTTCGAAGATGTTCTCGAAACGTCCCAACGGGCGCTGAGCTCTCGACCTTGTTCACAATTGTTGGCTTTTTTGGGTAGCTGCTCGAGGGCCTATGAACACGGCAAAAACGATGGATTTGGACTAACGATCGGAACCGATTAAGGTCGTCGGATCTATAATTAGCTCGTCTTTGGGTAAACACGATTTCTTGTGTAGCGGATTTACTGGACAAAAACCATTATGATTTTTGTCGACGAGTACCGCTACACTTCTATAAAACGAAGAAATTCAACAATGAAACCCCTTCACTCAAACAAAACAGAAGCAAAGAAAATTACGAAGATTCCAAGACAAATAATAAAAGAACATCGATGACACTCGACATCCTTAATGCACGCTATCTTCCATATCCTCACGGTGGTCTGACACAACGTATCACCACTTATGGTAGTTTTCTGAGACCATCGTGTCGTTGCCATAGCGAGAGCCAGGAATAAAAAGAAGAAGAAGAAGAAGAAGAAGAAGGGAAAAAAAGCAAGACGTTATAAAAGGAAAAAGAAAAGAAGGAAAGCGAAAGGTACGGTGTCCAGCGATATCTCGAACGACGGAACTCGACGATAGTTATGAATCGACGCACAATGCGAGCGGGTTATCGGGTACGCGAAATTATCGCTTCGGGGACGCGAACAAATTGGCCGGGCGATATTTATAAATTACACTTCGCGCTGGCCCGGCCTTTTGTGTTTTCAGACGGCCGCGCTGCTCGACGATTTTGTTATTTATTAACGACGATGGCGCCGTAAATCGTCGAGTTTATCGCGTCCTCATAAATTTCGGCCCTTATTACGATCGATCGGACGCTTTTAAGTACGCGCGGAATGTGAACGGATTTAACATAGGTGGTCGCTGTTTCACTCGCTCCACAACCTTTTGATTTTCAGTTGCTCTCGATGGTGTGTTGATTTTTCGAATCGATTCTGCTGGCAAGTATCGCTAAGATGTTGCCTCTTTGAACCAACCTGCGCTCGTACATTTGAAACGTGATTTTTCTTCATTAAAATAATCTGCGAGGTTATCATACCGTATATTCTTATCAGAATCGAAGTTACTATTCTTCGAGAAAAATGTTTCGAATTTTTATGTGACAGCTACTTCTGAAAAATTATATGCTGCGATTTTGTTTCAACTCGTTGCGTAACATTTATCGAATTAAGTAGGCAAATTTTTGAGCAGTATTGACATATCGTTGACTTTCAAGCTGATTAAGATAAATTATAGATAATGATGGAGAATAGGGAAAATATGTAAATGTTAGTTTCCCATTTGCAAACTAAGTTTCCCATTCGTAATTTATAAAATTTCTGTGATTTGGGATCTGCTCAAAATTGTCTGGTAAAAATTTATGTTTAAAAGCCTCGAAAGCTATCTTTAACCATATTCTGATACCTAGAGCTTGCGGATATAGCAAATTAATATTAATATTAATTATTAAAAATATTCTTTATGAAATTCGTGTCACGATCCAATCTCAGAAATATTCTTGACGTGCTCTTTCAATGCCATTCTTTCACCACTATATGAATCTCCTTCAAACTTTCAATTAGAAAAACCTATTAAATATTTAATAATAATCATGAAAATATATAACTGGAAAACGTTATCGTTTCGACAGACAGAGAATAGTTCGTGGGAAATCGATAACTAAGTTCTTATTCGGGGCATTTTTCATAAACATTTCTCCGACACGTTTCTCTATCATCCATCGACGTTCATATACATTCAATCTCGTCGATATAATAGTCCTACGGCCATCATTCGTCTTGTGGGGTGCACTTCGCACACCTTCTGCGCGAGCATCCTGAGTTTCTGGGCACCTTGTGCACGCGAGACTTGAACCACATGTCTAGCGAAGTTCAATGACCAAAGTTGCTGCGACACGCTGTTGCGTACCGGCGTCATGAAGTACACAATGCGACGCAATTTTCGTCGAATGTGCAATTGCGCCAGGTGCTCACGGTTGCAACATTCTGGAACGTGACACTTGTCCCGCAACTGAAAGGGTCAAGAAACGAAGTTCACGTACCGCAGACAATGAAAAAGGGACCCATGGGAATTAGGAATTGGCCTGGTTAAGATTTATGAGAACTGGCATTCACAGGCCAAAGTGGTTAACTCCACTTTATGAAATTTTTTTAAATTCTAGCGCCGAAACATTTAATTGATGCTTGTTTCATATAATTTCAACATTTTTCTCTATTTTTTGTTTTACGGAGTTAAGCCGATCTGGCAAATAAGCTGATCAACTAGAAACTATGTATATGTGAGTTGGAAACATCTTATTCGTTTCCAACTCTTCTGGGATTGAAGTTTTCTCTTAGGCAGTAACATAAAAGTAGTATAGTCCCTGCGCGTCTTTGGGAAGAAGATATAAAGCAATATTTGAGAGTAGTCTTATCAATTCATAGTTTAGTTGGTTAATAACTTGCTATAGTACAGTGTTGCAAGCACGTGTGAAATCTGGAAGCATTAAGAAGTTGATATGGTAGAGATATAAATAGATAAGTGATCAAAGAAATGGAGGACGACGTGAATGACGATAGTAAATGTATTAAGTGATAAAATAATTTATCTTAATTCTTAGAACTATCGCAGCTAGACCTTAATTGGAAAAGATGGAAATGTACATACTGTACAAGTCATACAATACATTTTTTGCCATTTATTCTTCCTCTAAATATGTAAACGTAATTAATGCTGAAAATCCATTAGCGTTCAAATGATAAATAATGCACGTCTTAAAATGAACAGAAATCCGCTTTTTGCTTTATTAAAAATCTTCACCGACATTTTCTGTCATTTCAATTTCTCAGTCAATAATGATTCTAATTGAGATTTATGAGAGTTACGAGTGCATTAGAAAGAAATGGAACGTTTTGAATTTTGCAATAGAATTCTATCGCAAAAACAAATGTTAAAAAGTGGTAAAAACTGTTGAATGAGAAGGCTGGAAGTGATTAAAAATAACCATTTTTAATCTAACCAGTATTTCAGTATTTTTCTATTTGAAATATAATAGAGATAAAATAATATTTTTTTATATTTAATAAACTTGAATAAATCGATTTTTGTGGCTAAATTTTGTCGTTTATTTTTGTTATCTTTCATATAATTGCATTCCATTGAATTTTCCTTTATAAAAATTATTTGATCAAACGCATTTATTTGAGTAAAAAGAGCGGCTGTTAAATAAATAAATATTTAATATTTGTAAAAAAACCATAAATGAAATAAGCATTAAAAAATTATTTATAACAACATTTCACGCAACAACAATACAAGTAAAATATTAAGAAATAAATGAGCAATGACAAGTATACATAGATACATAGGTAGAACTTTTATACTAGCAAATTTTAAACTGTTGACCTCTAACAGAACAAATTTCGAAAGAAATTATTTAAAATTTGCTGGAAATAGCCGGTCCTTTGATATCCTTGTTTTCAATTCCTCGAAATGGACAGTCACGTGGATCGAAGAACCGTTTTCAATAATGGTGCTTCAACGCCGTAAAAAGTTATACACCGATACGATAGAATGCATAAAACTTTGATCCCGTTTCCGAGCTAACAAGTAGATCGTTTCACGGAAATGCTTTTATTACGACGAATTTCATGGGATAACTTTAAACGTTTCGTTGTTAGCGACACTTGAAAATTTTTCCAATTCTCAAAATCCTTCAGCCAAACGTTAAACTATCTGTTTATGTTTTTTCACATAATTTTATCATGTGAAAATTATTTTGCTTGAAAACGCTTGAACGATTAAAACATTATCAACAATTCTTATTTTGTTACTTTCATACTTTACTGCTATACATATCAGTTAAATAGGTTTTGATAAGAATAAGTATTAATTATAAGGAAATTAAGATAAATGTCGACCTATCAATTCTGTAATAAATATTAAATAACCTATGATTTGAAAAACATTGATCGGAGTAAGTAAAAGAAAAGGAGGCGATTAATCGTACGTACTCGAGCACGCGAACAGTAACACACTAATGGAGATGATAGAGCTAATGTTTTTATTCTCTTAAGTATTTCTGATACTTACAAATGTAAATTATTCCATCGAGTTCGTCGATACACTTTTAATCGTGTCGAATTACTCACAATTTTTTTCTTAAGAATTTGATAGTACAAAAATGATGAACCACTTCAATAGCTCGATCATTTTAACTAAATTCTATAAAATTAAAATTATCACTGACAAATTATTCAGATTATTATACGAGAACAATAAAGAATTTTCGAAGAAATATTCAAAGAAATAAAAAATAGATTAAAATTAAACGATTAAAATTTACTTTACCGTGCTGCGCTCTTTCCATCATTTTCGGCCGAAATTTATTTCTCCAACGATGAAAAGTATCATAAATATATTTCTTTAACGATAAAACGGTATCTGAAGTTTTACCAGAATATCAAAAAATTGTTATTGGTGTGCATGAAACATCTTAGAATATTATACATTTTTTACGTTTGTAAAATGAGACCTATGTTAAAGTATAAAAATTCGAAGATCGTAGAGTATTCTAAAAGTCCAACAATTTAAATAATATTTTTCTTTTTGGAAAAAAAAATTACGTAACTGGGACAGTCGATTTAGAGCAGTCCAATATACTTTTTTCCCCGGTTAAGTTTCGAGTAATCGAAGCATGGCAATGCTGCTCGGGAAATGCACACGGCCGGAAAACGGGGGTGGAAATCGCGCAAGGAAAATGGCGCGCACGGCCACGATAGTTTCGCGTATTCGGGGTGAGAATCGTGGCCCGTGTGTAGGAGCCACTTCGGTCGAGGGATGGATATTTTTTTCGTTCGTCCAATCGGCACGCCATGGGAGAAAGATGGCGTTCACTATAATTTATGCACCCCACCTTCACGTGCGTGATTTTTGCTGGGGCCGTTCGTATACGCAACGCATGGAAAAACGGGCAGATGCTGTGCCATCGAAACTTTCGAAATGTCGTACCGTTTCGAATGTCACGCTGAATCGAAATAAAAAACAAAAGGAGACGAATAAAAAGAAGCGATGGAAAGAGAATAGATGGGTCACGTGCCGAAATGCGAAGAGAAAATGTTGAAAAAAAGGTAAGGCATTAAAAATAGAGCATCCGATTGAATGAAAGGGCATTGAAAGTAATTTAAGTGGAAGAAATTTATATGTGATTTTAATTGAATAATTTTTAGTGTTTCTATTCTTTAAGTTGGGAAAGATATCGATTTTAACGATTTAAAATATGTAATTTTGTGATTTTTTTGATCATTTTTTGGTCACTTACAGGTCGTTTTTTGAAGAATAAAGTAATGCGAATTAATGACCAAATTATTATCAATTAATTCTAATGATTCGTAAGAGATTTTTAAATATTAAGAAAAGTATACATTTTTATTTTTTAATTTATAAAACCATAATTAGGTCAACTACTTTTTTCATTCCTTGTTTAACGATAAAAATCTAAATAGCCTATCTGATAATTTAGAACCACTTGGGATAAGGATAAAACCAGAAATGCAACTGTACAAGATAAAGTAAAAAGTGGTTTGGATTGGGTTAATACTTGAGTTTATCAGTTCTTTACCGTATCTAAGCTGAACTAAAATTTTTTATGAGTGTCTACATCGTCGTAATCTCTTCGTGGATATCTTCATTATCTTCCCTCGAAAATTGCTTCGTGATTCAATCTGAAAATACTAAAAAAACCTATGAACCTTGACGAAGTAACAAAAAGATTCGGATACATTTCCAATTATAACCTAATCTATAATCTACAAGATTTTTAGACGACGCTAAATTTAATTATCACATATCATACTCTACTCGCTCAATATCAAACATTTCCCACGATATTAAAAATACTCAGGGAACTTAAAAGTCTCGCTATCAAAAGAACGCCAATGCTCGCGAAATAAACCAGCCATGTGTTAACATCCATCAAAAAGAACACGTATTTGTACCTCAAATTTTTAAAAGACACTGTCAATTTAACTAACTATCGTCATTTTTTTCTTAATTAAAAATATTTATACGAAATTTAAAAATGTCACTACGAAAAATGTTCAGTGTCTCCGAAACAAACCTTCTCGATCATAGGTGACTTCGATAAAACAAGTAGACACGTACTACGTTCAGAGAAGAACTCGGGAAGCGCTTGGGCCGGACTCGCCCTTCATGCAAATATCCATCTGGAGCCCATAAACGGCGACAATTTGTCGAGGAAACCGTACGTGTCTCAACGTGAAAAATATCATCGCGACCAACGCATGCTAATTCAACGACCAGGGACCAGGATCCTCTCTGCGAGAGATGTCTTATCTCCATAGGGGTTGTAACGCTGCTAACTAGCGTAGAGAGAGAAAAAAAGAAGAAGGTACGAACATAACCTCATGGGGGTGGGCTGGAGGTAGGGACGCCTAATAATCACCCTTGTACCATGCCCCATTCGCTCCTCCAAGACAGTTGGGCTTTCTATTTAATCTCGAGGTGACAAATGGCCGTAGCACTGATTCGCTGAGTCAAACATAATCCTGTCACCGCATGCAAACATCGATCGGGACCAATATTGGTTCGAATGGTTGTTCGGCTACCCCATGATATATAATATAGAAGGTGTAGAGGCAATTTATATATGTAGTTATATACATAGAAAGCTGTGGTAAAAAGATTTCTTTATTTTCTTTTTATATTTCCATGTTGATTTTTTCAAATGATGGATGAAGGCGATTTTTGTTGTTCCAGTCACTGTGGATACTCGAAATCGTCAGATAGGTCTCTATCTGACGTTTGTCAATATTGGTCGACTCGACTACATGATAAGTGTAGCTGGCCAGGGGGATGGTAGATCGATGGTGTTATCGTTAATCGAAGAAAAATATCGGCTTATCGAGAACGCGCGAATCGTCAATACGTTTATCTGTTAGCCGCCTCTTCGTGCGGAAATATTGATTTCGCGGCAATTTATTCGTCTCCTCTGTTACGAATTCTTCTTTCGTCTTTTTCTTCTTCCATTTGTAACTTTTGATGGTGAACAAATGGGTTGATTGGCGATTTTGTATTTTTCACCAAACTCTTTTGATACCAGAATGGTGAATTTTTTTACATATTTTTAATTCTTTTGCTCGTGCTACGTGATCTACGATCTTCACTTTTAATACGTTTCTTAATTATTATCGTCTTTGTTTAGACGAGCAAAAATTGCATTTCTGTATATTTGTAAAATAATCGCACAAAATTGTCTGTAACATTAAAGATCTGAGATACAATAATAAGACATCGAGAATTGGTACATATTACATAGTAGTTCACGGCAAAGTTTTGAAAACCCAATGCCATACATATAGAGATTGTTGCACGCTGCAGACGTCTCTTCCTAGAAATCTGTCTCGTAAATATTTGCATCCCGTATTTACTTCTCCAATAACCAGCTCCAAAATATTTTCCTACCATAGCTCTTAAATTTCGTAAAACATTATTCTTGCAATAGATTTAGAACATCTAACCGATAAAAGCGTGTTTTTATTATGCTTTCTGAAATATAAATTTTGTCTGCTTCCTTCTAATCCTATTCTCCGTCGAATTCAATTTACAATATCATACTGCATTTCCAAAATATTTTTGTCAAATTCTGACTTTGTTAAATATATTTTAGTTAGATTCTATCATATATATCCCACAAAACACATATTATTCTTGCTATTCTATCAAAAAGAGATATCCGATTCTTTTTATTTATATTTTCATACGTTTCGCTTTTTTACGTATTTAATGAACTTCCGAAATAGAATAGTAATATTTAGAAAAATATCCGAATATTTGGTGAAACTAAGTTGCACGTGTAATTTTATAAAAAGAAAAATGCTCGCAAGTGATCGGCTCGATGCGCAAGATAGCCTCGATTTTGCGGTGCTCGCGTAAAAGGCAGGGTCATGTGGTGCACAGTCAGGCGACGCGACGAATCGATAATTAATCGGTAATTATTAATCGTGACGGTTTCTCGATTTCCCCAGACGGATTTCTTACACCTTCTAACATATCATACGATTCGACGAGAATAGCTCGCGTTCTGAAATTCCGTTCGAACCAATCAAATCCATCCGTGCTCCAAATATGCTATATCTTTTCTTCAATAATATTTCAATAAGATATTTATACGTTCAACGACTATTTAAGAAGATTACAGAAAAATCCACCATTCGTGTCTAAAATGAAACCTGAAATCGCATATTTGCTTGGTAACCGAGGAACTTCAGCATACTATTTTTGGATATACAAATATGTATAACCAATTCCTCTTTTTTCTCTCCTCTTTTCCTTACTCATTTTTTTTCTTTCTTGCACGTTTTTCAACCTGCTTTGTTTCTAATGCAAATCTTCCTTTAAGTAAAAATATCTCTTTAAAGCAAAGTTTTTAGATTTTCTGGTAATAATAAAATCGATCTGTTAAAATCATCAAAATCGAGTGTTCTCGAACCAATAAATAGAAATTTTCAAAAATACTATCGACCATCATCTACTTCGGTTATTCCAAATCTTTCGTTTTACTAATTTCATTAATTCACTCTGAGCTATTATTTTAGCCCACTATTCAAAGTAAAAAAAAAAAAAAAAAAAAGAAGAAAGTATCAATATAACAAAAGATTTATATTGTTTGCTTCGTCTTTTCAGAAATACTACTTTGTTCCTTCCAAATCTTTCATCATACGAATTTCATGAAATCCTTAATCGAAAGAAAAAGGAAGAACCATTAAAAAATTATTTATTGAAACGTGAACTATTACCTTGATCGTTCTAAATCTTCCATCAGTTCGCTCTAAATTATCATTCTGGCTAATAATTGAAAGAAAAAACAGCAGGAAGGTACCAATATAACAAATATCCTGAACTCTTCGAAACGACCATCCGAACTGTTCAGGAAACTCGTTCTGCGGAATGAATTGTTGCCTTAAGAAAATTAACGTGATTGGATACGCAAGCGATGTTGGCTGGCAACGTGAGCCGATTGTTCGCGGAAAAGGCTACGTTTTCTCTGGACGGGCTCGTTTCTCGCAACGTGACTTACTTCGACAAAATCAGCATCCTGGAACGGTCGTCTGATGGAGCGATCGCTGATAAATCCCCGGGTGCTTATCGGGTCTCCTCTGACTACGTCCGCCGGTACTTTTCCATCATCGATCCCCCGCGCATCGTTTCGTTCATTTCTCTCACTCGACACCACAATATATAGCAAGTACATGATATCCGGCTGGCTATACAATTTGTTCGACGATCTTTCGGCAAGTCCAAGAGCACGGTATGAAGTTCCTACTTTCTGAACACTACGTAGGAACTCTATACCTCGCTGCTGGATCTCTACCATATATGAGTACATATCGTACCGATTGAAGATTCGTATAATCTCCTTTGTGTCTATTTCTTCGACGAATTCTTCATCTTCTTCGGCATACACCAACTGGAGTACTTTTCATCACTTTTGTCACTGTTTCACACTAAACACTGTTTAAACCACACCGATAGTTCTTCCTTTGCTTCCTCACGGAGGAAGTCGAGTGCCCCGATTATCACAAATATCGCGTAGAAAATCTTCGATTTGGTACAAAGTCTCGATCTTTATTCAAGCTACTATTCGGAAAATTTATATTTCTGTTTAAAATTTTATTCCAAGTTTCGTTCGAGTCTCCTTTTTTTCTTTAATTTTATTCTTGTACGCGTAACGTAGAACGAGAAGAACAATATGTTTTTCAATCCTCGATGATCCAACGATGGATCTCGCGAACGTGTACCGATAAATTCCCATTCAAGGACCAGTAACCGATTCTAACCGATCGCAACGAAGATCGTTGGACGAAATGACACACGTTACTCGAGCTCGTGTCTTAACAACAGCGGCGAATCCTAAACACTCGAACGGCCAACGCAAACTCTTCGGATTCTCGGCTTTGGAGTTTGATTTGTAGAAAAAAGAAGAGAAGTATCGTGTTGGATGAGACTTGGAACAATTTCGTGAAACCCGTTCGCCACGAAGGCCCGCGAAGCACTGAAGAGTCTCGAGGGGCACCGGCTAGAAACACACACGACGGTGAAGACACACACGGCCCTCTGATTTCCCCTCCTTCTTCCGAGTCCACCGGCGACACTAACGCCCCTGGCGGTGAAGAATGACACGATGTCCGAGAGGAAGAAGACGAAGAAGACGTCGAGGAAAGGGAGACGGGACAGGAAGGAGAGCCGGCGTGGATCGCCGGTGATCGGGATCGAGAGCGTGATCGAGATCGTGCTGCTACCTAGCAGGGAAAAACATAGATTTTTCTTGTTCGTTTTTTACGTCGGTCTTTGGACTGAATGACGACGGAACAGTCGGTGTAAAAAGTCTTTCTTGGGAAGTTTCTTAGATATTGTTGAGTAATCGAAATACTGATGTAAGAAACGTGTTTTTCCTTGATGTTTTTGGTATCCGCTGATTGAGATCGCCAAGTGAAAGGAGAGATTGATGGATATTTTTACGCCTATGTTTTTTTCAGTTGTGTATAAATGTTTTTAATTATAGATTTAATGCTCTTCTCTGGGAGAATATGAAAAAAGTTAGCGGTATTTCGAATTAGACGTTGTCCCGAGAATATTGGGATCTTACGATATATACTATCAATATTATTTTTATTTGAATTGAATGTTGAATTAGACGGTTCTTGAGATTAAAGATTGGTAAAAGAATAGCATTTTGAATCATTAGCGATAGCTTCGAGAGACAACTATATTTCATATTGGAATTCTGCTTTGAAGAATGTGACAATACCTGTAGCTATTTTTTGGTAAAAGCATTCAGAACCTTAAAATCAAATTCTACTCACAGTAAACATCTATTCTTCCTGTCACGAAAAATAATTTTCCAAATTTAAGGGAAAAACGTTACGATATCGCAAACGTCACAGAGACAGCTTAAACAATCGGTTAAACTCCACATCTCACATATTGTATTCTCATATTTCACAATTCCCTTATTTTACATAACCATTTGACCAATCAGCAAAGAGAAACAGCGATATATTTAAAGATGAAAAAAGAAACTTTTAAAAAGCAAGAAGGAGGAAGTGCATAGATCCGTAAATATCGATAGAACGTTATATCATCGTGACGGGATAAATCGCGTGGCGCACCTTTGATGAACCCGAGGAAGAGGAGGCGGTGCACAATAGACGATCCAGCGTTCAAAGGAAAATCGAGTCAATTGAGCGATTCGATTACCGGACGATTAATAGTACTGGCCGCCGGTTGCTCGCACTTAAATGCATTAGTCCGATCAACGTGACCGCCGCCAGTGAGTCAGTCGAATGATATCACTGTTGCGCGATTAGAATTTACATAAAACCGTTTCGTAGTTCGCCATGTGAGGCGCGACGTGACCATCGTTGTAAATACGTGTTCGTGGCGGTCTTTTCAAAGATCACCGCGAAAAGATAATCAATTTGGCGTGGAGAAAAACTAATGACGTCTGGTAATTTACACACAATTTTCTTTGTTTCTTTGCGTTGCATCTAGTGAGATCACAGATGAGCAATCGTTAAATAGGTGCTTCGATTATTTTCTTGATAAAATGGAGGCAAGTACGGAAACTGATGTTGTACTTTAAAGGCAATTTTAAGATGGAGCTTGACGTCTTAGAATTTTTTCTTCCGAGTCTATTTCTACATTTTTGCTGTCAATGTCTCGATCAATTTAAAAAATACAATTACAAGAAAACTGTTGATTAAAAACCAAATTTCGCCCGAATACGTAAGAAATAATCCGTTGGCCGCTGTTTCCTCGATCGAAGAACGCAATCGGAGGATCGATGTTGCTGTGTTAATTATTCAAAACAGCTGGCAGCAATGGCTTTCCGCTGTACCAATCAAGTCAAATAAAATGTAGATAGATGGTCTTTATGCAACGACAGATTAACACGTGTTTTGTTTTCTTACGAAGGAAGTTGCTATTTTCTACTTTTGCGTTGTTGAACTTTGAATCAATACTGAGTTACCTTTCTCTTTATCTCTTATGAATTTTAACAGAAATTTTCATAAAGAATCAGAGTTAATAGTTTAGCTTAGCTAAAGAAGACGTTTGATGAACAGAAGATTAATCCATTTATATAAATCAGTTTTTAATGCCGTTTCAAATAATTCCTACTAATTGAATCTCTATAGACAATCAAAATTTCATCCTTCCACTTCTTCAAACAGAACTTTGACTTTTATTAAAAGATATTTCAAGATATCACTAAACGAACGATTGCATAAACTAATAGAGACGTTAATAAATATTTCGGGATTCTTTAAAAATTTTTCGAAAACCTAAAATAGTAACAAGATTAAAACTAAACACAAACAATACAATTTTCCTACGAAATATAAAAAGATACGTTTTGGAAATTATCCTTTCGCTATTACTTACATTTTCGTTATTACTTCGAATCTAAAAATATCCTCGGGATGACACTGTATTATAATTTTTATTCGCCAGTACTTTCATTAACAGAAAGCAATTCTAACGAAGAATCTGAAAAATTCTTTTTCTATCGATGAATTATTTTTCCACCGGCGTTCCTAATTTCGTGAAGCACTCGAGAGACTCGTAGGATCGGAGGGTCTCTGTTTCA
The DNA here is from genome assembly GCF_910591885.1 of Bombus terrestris. NCBI lineage: Eukaryota > Metazoa > Arthropoda > Insecta > Hymenoptera > Apidae > Bombus > Bombus terrestris. The sequence continues at coordinate 21,255,047 of NC_063275.1, read as the reverse complement.
TCTCGGAAACCCTCTTCACGAATGGCTGTGGATCGCCTAACAAACACGTCAAACAGATGTCTAGCAGTCGCACTTGCATACCGAAGGAACACGCGTAACTTGCACGCATCTGAAACGGTAGAGCCACGAAACAAGGACGGCCATGTGTGAATTGGCTTTAAGCTGTCGCAGCCACGCTACACGTGCTCCCGTACACATCCCTCTTCCGCAGTTCTCCGCGACCCGTGGGAACTTTTTTTCCTTCCTTAAGAAAACTGTGTTGCACGCCCGCATCCATACGTTCTCCCCCTACCCTGAACTTCGTCCTTTCCTCCGAGAGCTGTGTTATGTAGCAAGAATCGACTCGATGACGAAAGCTTGCTGAAAATCATCGAACAAGCTGAGCCGTCTACCAGTTTTTTCTTAACCGCCAGCTATAAAGAAACCGAGGATTCTTAAAAAATAATAATAGCGTCGTAAAATTTAGTACTCGAAATGAAAGGAAATTTATAGGAAAACACGTAGGAAGACACCTGTAGTAGAAAATATGTGAACACTTATTATAGAACATTTTTATGATTATATGCTTTATAAAATATTTTGAAATTTCATTTAAGGCTGCGTATGAAGTCTAACCTTGAAAATGATAGCAGTCAAATTGGAACATATATAATCCCACCAAATGTCGAAGCTTATAAAAATGTTTAAAAATACGACTGAAACTTGCAACACCATTTACTCGATTCACCGTCCTGTCTTATAGATCTTTTTTCGAGAAATCTCCTCGGTTGTTTATTCGTTCCGATAAGATCGTAGGTTGTTGCGTTATAATCGTTAATTTGAAACTCGTCTACTCAAAATATCGAGTCACGTTGCGTCTTTAATGAATTCCAAATTGTGAACGGTTAACGTCGAAAGTGTTTCGTAGCCTTATTTAGGTGGACGCCTACGTGACTTTGCCAACGACTAGTTATACAGGAACTTTTAGCTCGTCTGAAGTCCTCACGCGAAATTTTATGACTTGGACTGCCGCTTTCGAACGTGATCGTCCAATTCTATTACCCAGTTAAGTGATATCTTCCAGTTCTGGACTGATGGGCCAACTTTTTAACAACCGATTAACCTAAACGTTTTATAAACTGATTCGTACTTAACGTGTGAAGAAACACCAAAGGTAGTCTATAAAAAATCCAATCACCAATTTCAAGCATTATAGCCTGGACAACCAAACCTGACAACCAGTTCATATGTGATTGGTGAATGCCTACTTGGTCTCGATCTCTTGGTCTTTAAATTTCTCGTTTCTTTATATCACGATATTGTATATGTGACACTCGTGATGCACGAACGAATATTAATTATAAAAAAACGAAAAGGAAGTTTTAACGAGGAAAAATTACGTATTTTATCTTTAGATGTTTTCTGTGAGAGAGATGATTCTATGAACACGTTTCTATTCTTAATTCTCGCCATCTTTGAATTTTTACCTTCCAATTACAATCTTGTTTCGTCAAACAAACAAATTTCTAACATTCTAACTGAAAAATTTAACGAATCAACGACTCTCCTATATTTTCTTCGAACTTAAGAAAATTCTTAGCTTTCTCTTTTTTAAAATACGGTCTTTTTTTTAAGCCGAAAGAGACAGATGCAACAGAATGGATACAAGAAGACTCGAGTCAAATTCCATTCTGAAACAGCAACAAGTAAAGAAACAATAAATTCGTATATCAATTCTGGTCACTACTTTAGCTCCTGAAATCCTTTACGACTTACACAGGTGGTCGAGTTTCTTTTCGACGGAGAAGTTGCAGAAAAGAATCAGCGAAGTTCGTGTCTGATAGGAGGAAGATAGCAAAGGACCTGGATAATCTGGCCCCCCGTGGGCGTTCCTCTTTTTTCTCCTCGCGAGCAGGCAAGAAAATCCCATAGGCAGAGTAAATACAAGGCCTGGAAGGATAATTAACCTGAGCGAAGGCACGGTTTAACGAGTCCCACGATTCCGCCGCGGGGATCACGACACAGGAGCATCAGCGCGCGGCAAAAACCGAGTCATTCGTTCGTTTGGTCGCGCTTTTTTGTCCCGTTTCGTAGCTAAATGGAAAATCGAGCAAGACGAAAAGAAGAAGAAAGGGATGGAACGCGTCTAAGTTCGTGATATCTCGCGAGAATCGCACCTGTTTCTATCTCGAACTCCTACCAGAGGACTGTTTAATGACTCTTGGCGTGATAGGCGTCTAAATTATACGAGTTGGATGGCCGTTTCCGGGTCACGCCATGAGACTGTCAGATTTACGAGTTAATTCTATTTTACACGCCGTGTTTCTAATAAATACACGCAACTGTCGGAGAAAATGGATCCTTCTACTTGGACTTGGTCGTTTCGTATCAACTTTCTAAAATAGCGTCTTCGACGTTAAAAAAAAACAGACGATTCGTTTCGTGCCATTAATCAGTAAAGAGTTATGTTCGCTAACGAGTAGTTATTTGAGAGTTTTAGATTTTTAAGGAACAAGTGTCTTTCTTTGTTTCTAACTTACCTACAACGAAAATGTATTTCAGAGGAATGCTAGAAGAAAGAAACTGTTCCCCCTTTTTTATCCGAAGGTAATTACCAGCAAATAAAACTCATCAGCTGTATGATTATTACCGACAAATAAAATGCTCTGATTATATTGTTACACCGATTATTTTTTCGAATAATTTCATCTTTTTCCATGTTATCTTTAAGAATAAGTTTGAGCCTATATTTGTTGCAAAGTATATTCTATTTCGAGCACGTAGGTGTACTTAACTGTAAAATTAATACTGTTACTGTAACTGTAAAATTAATTCAAAGATACGTTAAATGTATAGAGAATATCGGACCAAGTACTTGGACAAAACTATTGAGGAGCAAACATCTAGAACTTCGATAAAGATTTACATATTGGCAAAATTAATCTCACGTATGAGACATCGAGTAAAATCATCGAAAACGCAGGAATTTCAAAGACATCAACGTGACAGCTGCGCTTTCAGATATAACCACACGTTTAGTATCGTCCAGCAGCAACATTGTACGACTTGAACGTGCAATTCCGCACGCAAGCATAAGCGAAATTGTAAGCGAAAATACGACGGTATTTCTATCAGGAAAACCTGAAACGACGAGAAGATTCTACGTTCTAGATGTACCAAACCGCCACGTGTGTACATTGTACGATTCATCAATTATTCCTCCCACCTGAGGATCCAACTACGCTCGCTGTCCTTCCGCTAGAAATAACAAACACAGCGATAATCATTAAGTTCTATCAACCAGTCATCACTCTTTTCCTCCTTCCATCGGACTGTTGGCCAACGTATCTCATCGAGAAACCGAGAAAACGCGAGAAACGTCATCGAGGGGGCTGTAATGTAACGGAGGCCAGAATGGGAAGAAGAAGAAGAAGAAGAAGAAAAATAAGAAGAAAACGATGAAGAAGAAAGAGAAGAAGAAGAAGGAGGAGGCGGTGGCCGCTGAGACCTGGCAGAGGGAGGCCAGCAACTTCGAGGTGGGGGACAGGGAAACGGAGACCCCTCCGGAGAGATCAAGGTTGCAAAGTAACTCTGATGACGCAATCGCCTGCAGCTGCATCCGGCGACATCTAATTGCTCTCGCCTTGTCATGCCAGCGGCATTATATATCGCGACTGGCCGATCTCTTCCTCTCTCCCGAACAGAGAGGTCCTCTCTGCACGTTTCTTCTCCCTCTTCGATGTTGGACCGAACCGATGCGAACTTTTCGAGTGCAACAGCATGAGGAAGGAAAGGGGAGCCTCGAGCTCGCGCGAACAAACTTTGCTCGTAATATACGACGATGTTAAATGATAGTGGCGTGGATAGCGCGGCCAATTTGCGCGCTACCGAACTCGTGATAAAGATTCGTGTGACACTTTCTCTGCTCGCCGCGCGATTCCTTCTGACCCTTCCAGGCGAATCACGTTGATAAATTATTTTGGCAAACAACGTGGTTCTAAACTCTAGATTCTACAGGACCGATTTATTGAGATCAAGAGAGAGAAAGAGAGAGGGAGAGTGGGCTTGTGTATTTGGTTAAAAGTTAAAGAATTGGGGATAGTATTGTTGGAATTTCGAGGTTAAGGAAATTTAGGATTAGAACGTCGTGTTTTCGAAATCGTTATTATAATATTGATTCTATTAACGAGATGAAATATGATTCTTGAATTACAATGTACACTCTTTTTCTAATATTATTTTTCTTTCCTTTGAGTTATGTTCAAAGAGATAATCGGTCGTTGACTATTGTAGTTATTCAACGTTAGAATCGTTTATTCTATGAAATACGACATGAATTCGAAATGAATCGGCTCATAATTCAGCCGCTAAAGATGTCATGTGACAGATATCAAACAGATATCAAATTAATACTTGATATTTTTTAGAAAAAATTCAGAGATTAGATAACGTATTCGGAGGATTTTGAATTTATATCAAATATGTCAGATACTTTAAATCTATCCTGCGTTTACTTTCGTTGCAAAGAAACATGTTATATCTCGACATTGAATAAATTTAACGTTAATTAGAACACGTTATTAATTCGATTGATCTTTGCGCCTGAAAAATCTATATTACGTAAGAGATACCACATCGATGCCTTTCTTTTTCTAGAAAAGAAAGAAAAAAATCAGCCTTTCCAACAGGTCATCGAACTGCATCAAATTCCAAAAAACAGGCCAACGCAATTCAGCCAGAAACTATCAACGTACATGGTCAAAATAAATACGAAACAACTTCAGAATTTCTTAATTTCCGCGGAACACGTAAAAAGGTACCTGGACATCGATGAAATTTACGGTTAATTAGAATGCAATTTACGATATATCGGCGTTATTGGTGGCATCGATTGCGCAGCTCAGCAATAACGGGGAAACGAGCGCGAAGCCAAGAGCTAGACATCGGTACCCGCTCGCGGCTACTTGAACGGTGCACGATGAACGCCGCTGCCGGCCAATAATGTTTTTCTCCTCTTTTTATCGCAATATCGATCCACGATCGACACACGGCCCGTAACACGCTGCAATTTAGAAGATGACTCGGCAAGTAAACACGGGTACTCGCGAATCATTCTCGCATCCGCGCACGAGGTGGAACTCGTTTGCGGGTGAACGAGAGATCGGACATGAAGATTCGATTCGATCGGCCGGGCCCTGGCCTCTGAACGAAGAGCAGCTTCGGCGTGGACCGGTTTCAAGGTGAATAGCAAGGTGCTCGGCCCCGCGAAATTGCTCCGCGTTACGAGCCTCGCGCTCTGAATCCTTCCTCTTTACCGACGAGGAAATATCGATGGGGGACGGGGGTAGTCGCCAAATGGGACGAACCAGTCCGAGAAATAGTAGCTCGAGAATCTTTCGATGATCTTCACAACGAGCTCCACGCTAACTGCTTGCTGTGCTTCATAGCTGCTTCAAGTTTTGTCGTGGTCTTGTGCTGGACTATTGAGATACGAATATTTTTGAGAATCTTTTAATGTTTACTTTCGAGGTTCGTTTTTCAAAGGGTTTCTTTTTTTAATTTTGATTCTTTTGTTTTGGAAATTACAATTTATTTAATTAGGTTTACGTTGAAATTTAGTATGAAAGATCGTATGGGTCAGATGTTATTGCTTCGTGTTTCTTAATGATTCCAAATGACTTCTTAATCGAGCTTGTTTTTTTGTATTTATCATATGAGAGACATATTGCTTAGGCATTTTTATGCTCTATCTATTATGTGTATCGTTATTCAAACCGAGTTTCGAGATATTAGAAACTTCTGATGAAATTTAGGAATTGCTAAAAACGTATGTATATCGATGAATCTGATGCTTCTTAGAGTCATTAATGCGAAACTACAATTATTTTTTAACATAATTACAGTGACTTCTTTTGTAAACACAAATATCTTCGAAACATATTCTACTAATGTTTAATTCTTTATCAATCATTTATAATCGACCTAATCAACAAGCAACCTGTAAAATCTAGAACTTTCTCAAAAATTGATTCCTCTTATGGCTACTACTATCACCCAGACACCTTCAAAAAATGATTCCCAATTTATTACGGAGGCCACTCGAGTAGCGAGTATCCTATCCAAACGAACGGAACGACCCCCTCGAGTCTCCCACTCTTTCGAAAGCCCGAAAAAGAGAGACGCACGAAACCGAAAGAGAGAGAGAGAGAGAGAGAGAGAGAGAGAGAGTGAACCCATACGAAACGCCCCTTATTCGAATCGCTTTTCAAGCGGAGCTCGTTCATCTTGTCCGAACCAAACGCTGACATCCGCCGACGCTTCGCGGCAATCAAACTTGTCGAGAGAACTCAACGTGGTGAGGAATATATTCGGCAAGCGAGAGCCAAGGTTCTCGATGGGGCTGTTCTTCCTCGAAAAATGACGAAACTCTTCAAAGGATATCTAAGAATCCCACTCGTTCCTTAAACAGAGGAGATTCGCCGACAGGATGAAATAGAGTAAAACGGAAGACGACGGGGGGTTACGTCGACGCGTAAAACAGAACTTTAATACCCGGTTGGTCCGGGAACGAAATCGAGGATGCGCGCGTAAAAACGCCTACGTGGTCGTAAACGAAAGAGGCTCGTGTCGAAGGGACGAAGGAAACCGAGCCGTTGGCTCCCCTCGACGCGCGGATTCCTCGCGTTTCCGCTCGCCCTCGCGGAAATCTTCGTCCCCTTCCGTCCCGCGTGTTCGTCGTCCGCGATCCCCGGTGTTTCGAGTCACGAAATATGGATAAGATTTCGTTTCGAGTGGCAGCGGTATTAGAGGCAGCCACGTTCGCCGATGGAAACGAGCGAGCACCGTGTAATCCTGGGGAGAGGCGAAGCTCCTGGGACGAGATATTATTCCGAGCTAATAAGGTGGATATTGAAAATTACTCCGTGAACTCTGGCTGCAACACCAACGGCGAACCTGTGTTCTTCGTGTCTTCCTTTTGGTAGATGAATTGGCATGATGGTTCTTAGGGGAGGTTATTTTCTTTCTGGTTCTCTATAAAGAGTTACGGGAATTGGGGAAATTTGTTGAGAGTATCGGAGGATTTGGAGGATGTGCAGAAGTGTGAGATATTCCAATATTTTCATTTTAGGATTTCAGATGGTTGATGTTGTGTTTAAATATAGTTGTTATAGAGTAATTTGATTGCGATATTGCAATTGTTAATTGTTCTATAGTTTAAGATATTAGCAACGGAGCATCTCGGTTGACATCCAAAGTGAGATAATCGTTTGCAATGTATAAACATGAGATATAGGTATCATATTTTTCAAATAATAGTAAAAATATTAATAGGAAAGTTTCTCTGTATGCATTTTGTTGTTTTTATAGCAATATCTTGATCGTTTGAAAAATTTGAACATAATCATCGTTCACGGTAAAATCATCCCATCGTTAAAATGTTGATAACATGTATACTTATACGCATTCTTCTTGTTAATTTTAATGGAAGGATTTTTTTTTTTTTTAATAATCATAATTATTATTTTAAAATATTCTTCTCTTTTAATTTCTCAATTTAAAATGTCGGTGAAATATTATTTTACGAAAGAAATCGTATCAATTTCTCGAACAAGAGAAAATAATTCATACTTAAACACTAGCGCGGAATTTTTATGGGGAATATCGTACAAGACGAAATTTTGATTTATAGATAGAGATATTGCTTGCATCATAAAATTGGTATTTATTACGGACGCTCTTCTGTTGCAACAAATTGCGAATAATGCAAGTTTAAACCGCAGTTGGACGTTCAATTTCGAGATCGTTGGGAAACGATGTTTCATTTCGCGAATATCGTTGCGCAAGTTCGCATGGATTGCGCAACGCATCTTCTGGCAAAATTTCGCGGCTCTTGCAAACGCATGGCGATTTCCATTCGACGAAACCAGGACCAGTCGCTGTGTTGCGAATCGAAAGGGCGAATTATACGCACGATGATGTCACCGAATATTTCCACGAGATATAATTTTGCCAAGTCCACCGGAAGAAAAATCGCTTTTGTGCTGATTTTGCAAGCAGACGGATTCGTGAATCATCCTTGGCGACTTCCGGCCATCGTGACTCACCCTTTCGAAGGATTACCACGATGAACTGCTAACGAGTTACGATTAAAACAAAAAACCGCATTAGCGTAGATAGGCAAATGCTAATAAGAATCATCTGCAACTGTTTCCTTTGTTTTTTAGAAGACACGAGAAAACTGGGAGTGACGTGTAATATATCATATGATCCATCTTTGACACTTCCAAGAACAAGAATTACTTTTACTCAGAATCTTCAAATTTTGCAAATCTAATAAATTATTACTATTGATATTCTCATGTTAAGAATTAATTTCTCAGAATTAGCAAATTATATGAGATGAAATTAATTTTTGAGAATTATTAAATTACATAAAATAGAGCACAACGAAATATAACATAAATGGTCAATATTAATAATAATAATATAAGTGACATTTCCTACAGATAATCTTTGGAAAGAGATATCGGAGCGTGGACTTTTCTGCATTTATGAGGAATTTAAATGTTCAAAAATATACATAGTCTACATAATATGTAAGAATATGGTAAAATATTCGACGTAAGCCTCTCGTTACAATTTTTAGAGAGTGTCATAAATACATAATTATACATAGCCGTGTTCATAAACATATAAATCTTCATAAAAACTTTACCAATGAATAAGCAACCACTGCAATCGTCTTAATATTGCAATTTCTAATAAATATCGCCAAGAGGTCATCCCGGAGATCACTGGCAGAATAGAACGTATTTAATCCTATTTATATGACGTAACGACGAAACGATATCTGCATCCGTAAATGCGACACGATTATCATTATCGAATGACAGAGTCTCCTGTGACGATATCAAATACTCTAAACGCGCAATACATCTTCCAGATGAATTCTGCACGTAGTTGGAAAGAATGACAAGATGGAAGCCATCGTTCAGCATGTGAGCCGACGAGTTTATCGATGTTCGAACCCCGGTCGACCTTTTCGAAAACTATGGGGGGAAACACCATGAAGTGGGGGGAAAGGGCCACGTTAATATAGGGCTGCAGGGTCGTACACAGCGAAAGTGGGATGAAAACCCCTCGAAATCAAATCAATTAAGCCACGTGCAACCCCACCCTCTTCTTCGTTGCATCGGTGATTGGATCGGTCGGAAGATTTTCACAAAATGGAGGAAATCAACTCTCGATCGTTTTGCTCTATAAAGAAGATGGATGTTCGCTTAGGAAGTGAACTTAATGTTATTATAAATAATGTATTTAAATCCTAGTTTCAAGGGAATGTAAAGTAGAATTGTTCAATCGTCGTGTCTTTCGAACGATTTCTTGGTTTCAAACGATGACGCGTATTAAGGCCTTTTTTATTGTCTGAGATTGCTAGAATATTATGGCTCGTTATTTGTCTGGGTTATGGTATCAATATGAAGAACATCAAATAAATGACCGTCATATCTTTTGGTTTCAAATGATGATGAGAATGAAGATATCTTTGATTGTTTCAGATTGCCAGGATATTATATTAATTGCAACTAATTTTTCCCATATCGTAACAAGATATACAAGAATCACATCCTACATCTACAATCTTACTTTTAAAAATTTTACATATCAAATCAGTGAAAAGCTTCGATTTAAAAAATGTCTAATTGATCAAATTAATCAAAAAAATTCACCAAATAATCAATAATGCCAATGGTCTGAATAAAAAGACCTGAAAGATGAAATTTTCTTAAAGATAGTATAACTCCAAACAGAAAAGACCAAGACTAAGATTCATCATACTATCAATCACGCGTAACTAAACCAACTATCCAAACATCCAACTTCATTTTATTTCACACCCATAAACCGCGAAACTGTCCTTATATCTACCCCTTATCGAGCGAGATCGAGAGGACTCGACGCGATTGGATATAGAAAAGAGGAAGACAAAGGTGGCGAATCGAGAGGGAGAAACGGGGAAAGCGAGGGCGGAAGGGTGAAATCGCACGCGTGACGGCTCGCCAGTTATATTTGCGGACGGGAAATCGGGGAATCGCAGAAGTGGGACGCGGGAAATTTCCAATAAAGGGAAATCCAACATTCGGTGCCGGCCGGCTGCGCGTCAGGCAGTCCAATAACAAAGCAATAACTATCGACGATGCGCGCACTGCCATTATACGTGTCTACCGGCATCCACGTAAACGTGGCTACGTGACGGTGTGGCCAATGCAATTGCATAGTCATCTCACCCATACTCTGACTATTCACCCCCTGCGCTCCTGCTTTTCTATCTCTGTTTCTCTAACTATAGGTATTGCAACGTGTGTTCCTTTGACATACATATATGCGTCTGTATTGTGAATATTTAAGTTGAAATTGGTAAATAGACGACTATTACGAGACACAGTAGTCATTAACGTGTGTATAGTTTAGAAAGTAAATATTATCCTTTTTAGCGGTGGTAAGTGCAGAGAAAATGCGAGAGGAAAAAGTATTGCAGCGAGGACATTGAGCATGAAACATTGTTGAGATAGTAGCCGTGAAATATTTGTTGTAAAATTATAAATACACGTTTGTTTCGATGGTAAAAATTTTGTAACTCGTGATAAAAAATTTGTAGAATTATGTCGTAAAATGATCTTTCAAAATATTTCTCTTTTTACTGTTGACTTGTTATTTTGAAATAATATGAGCGCAATTGGAAATTCATTTTCCGTGATAAATTTAAATGAATCTGTAAAATTTGTCAAATCTCGCCCTTTTTCGTCAATGCGAGGTGTAATTCATTCGATCATAAACGGAATTAGAAAACAAACCAATCGTTTAAAAAATGTCTTCCTAAATTGAATTAACAAGCGCATATATAAAAGTAATTTGTAAAAATTGAATGTTAATTTATGATCTTTCATTTGATATAATGTTCAATCTTCTCTATTATCAATCTTTACGATACTATGGTGAATACTCAGGGAATTTCAATTATTTTCGCTTATAATTTTAAACTTTTCCATTTGAAAGTAGTATTTTTTTAACATAGTTTTTGAAGAAGCTACTCCACACACGAACGTTCATGCTTAAATAAAAAAAACTTAGTAAAATCTTCAATTATCTTTTAGAAAAGAACATATGTTTTAGCAACATCAGTTATTGAAATCGAATTGTCGAAAAAATGCAGAGCAACAGATAATCGACAGGATGAATACGTAGAAAAGGTATATCGTTGTCGAGGCGAGGTCACGCATGTTCGCGCGAATGCGTCAGCCACAGTCGCGTGAAACGATCCGAATTTTGGGGCGAGATCGTCGCGCTGTAACGTCCGGTTCGATCGGTTTACTGCGCGGCCGCGATCGTACGGTTTATCACATCCGGAAATGGAATTGTTAGGGGCGTGTTATATACCCACCGTCGACTGCCTAACCCTGATTTTTTTTCATTCCGACGCTCGTTTTTTCACCCGAACTGACCGCACGAGCGCGAGCTGTCTCGCGTCGATGAATGGCGCGTTCCCAAAGCAATGAGCGGCATTGTAATTCGTCCAGAGGATATGAGTTGCGAATGACAGAGTTTAGCGATGTTTTTCCCGGGATAATGAAATATTTTTGAACGAGAAATATTGCCTTTTCTTTGCAAATTGCAATATGGTTCATCGTTTTTCTTGGTTAATACTTTAGTAATTGCATATTGTATCGTCAAATGAATATATTTGATGTTTCGGAAAAATTATTAAGATCGTTTTTGGGTATATAAAGAAGGTAGAACTATGAAATAAAAGTAGGGAAACGTTTCAAGTAACAGATCGATAATAATTTTCAATCGAATATAAATGCTAAATTTATAAATGTGAAAATTTATCTTTGTATCGTTCAACTTTGTAATAATATCATTCAATCAGGGATTCAATCGTATGATATTTTCTATGCTTCTTTAATTTCTACCAATTTATGTATCTAAAATCCTTTTCATCGAGCACAAATATATAAAACTCTGATAAAAATTCTTATAAGACAGTATGTTAAAGAAACAACTTACACCAAAGTAAACGTGCCACGAGCAAGGAACGACTCGCAGTTTCGTCAGAGACGAAGAAGAAACGAAAGTTTCCGGTCCCCCTGGCGCGCTTGACGAACGTCGAAACCCCATAACGCTCGCCCATTAGGCCCATCACGCGATCAATCGTCGGGCTTCGAGGCGACCTTCGTCGTTTATTTAATTATTGATTGCATCTTCCTACGCATCCCCTATTCGACTTATTGTTATGACAGCGTCAAGAGCGCTCTTTGAAACGCGAGATTAAACCGCACCAGATTCCACGTCCGGCACTCTACAACGGAATCGTTCATTGTTCGTCCGATCGATACTTTATGCGATGTAATTCCGCCTCGATATAATATTGCACCTGACATGTAACGTTACGTCGCCCGTAATACGCACATAGATTTACGAGACACTTATAGACACTCTTCACATTCGAAAACCTATAGACTCTTTTTATGATCACGTTGTGTATGTTATACGAAACATTTTGTAAGTTTATTAGCACCGTTTGGAGACTGGACTATCATAATTATAGCGGCAAAAGTTTTTTACGCTTTGATTCTCGTTTTTTTGTTCTTTGTTTTAAACCATAGAATCCCCCGGCTTTATATGGTTTACTAATATATGATCATAGTGTTTTATTTATTTGAATCATTTACAAGCCGGATGCATAAACCGGAACGCATAGAAAACTAACAATTTCTATTTTTTTAAATTTCCCTTGGAACTTGCGATTGTTCGTTCTGTTCCCTTACGATAGATAGATTTACGAAGAGATGACGGTTATTAATTCTACATTTACCTAACGTGAAATTAATAACGGCAAGAAACTTGATCAGTTTGGCTATATGAGAGATTTGTTTCTCGAAAATATAAATCCAAAATCAACCCTACGCTTGAACAAAGGAAATCCTCTGGTGTCATTGGACGTCTACGCGGCAATCCTTCGAAACCTTCAAAAACCTTTCGATCTGTCGCCGACGTGCCCTCTGACAATCCCGAAACCATTCTCGTGCCATCCATCTATCCCGAGTCTGTCGCATAATAAGCTGTTCAGGGGTTAAGCGGGAAACTCGTGCCTCCCAATCACGAGAAGGGTAGAACAGCATCAGGGGCGAGGGTTCCCGCGCTACCAAAAAAGAAGAACAGGGGGGTGGCTAGAGTGGGGAGACTGGGCTATAAGAGAGAAAAGAAAGAAAAAGGTGAACGGTGTTTTTCAGCAGAGTAAACCGGGGCGGTCTGTTGGGGGTGCATCACACACGCGGCATTTATGCGAGAATAAAAGAGGCCACCCTCGCCCCGACGTAGCGCCATTTTTATCGTGTGCACCACGCCCGTAACCAAGCCCCAAACCACCCCCCAGCTCCGCTTCGGTCAATCGTCCGGCCTGGATGATCGTGCGCGCGCGACCGATCCCCGTTTAACCTGGATGCGTGCAAACAACGCGAGACGCTTTTGATTTCACCCCTATTTTTTCTTCTTTCTTTTTCCTACATTTTGTCCCGTGTTTTTACCGCTTCCTTTTTCACTGACCGGGTTTTTTTTTTCGATTCGTTCTGTTTCCTACGAGGAGATCGGACCGAAATTTTCCGGCATGCGGAACAACTACCCGGCCTTTGTTTCCTCTGTCGATACGGTTGATCGGCGCTACAGCTCTACGGTTAAACGCGACCGTGCTCGACTTCGATAGAGTTACACGCGCAGAAATGATAGGATGAACTTTTTTTTCATATCGCTGTTTTCACAGTTTTGTTTTTATCTTCGGTGCTGGGTCTCCTTTTTCCGATTATTTTCCATTGTAAATTGAAAGCAAGAGTGGTCGACGAGGTGACGATTTAATTGCGAATTACTCTCGGCGCAATGAAATCTCTAGAGAAATTTCTATTTAAGGAAGAGGCGAACAATTTAAAGAAAGAAAGAAATGTATAGAAAAATCTTATATTTAAGGAAAGAATCACAAGGAATCTGTAAAAAAAAAGTAAACAGAGGAAAGTACAAAGAGCAAAGAAGAGTATGTAATAGTAAAACTTGCGTGGAATTTGCAGTCACGAAAAGTGCTATGAATTATCAAAGTAATAGGTAGAATGCCAACTTGTAATGAAATATGACGTTCTAAATGTTCGTCAATTCATACATCTTTGACTTCATCCCCTGTAATAGATATTTCCTGTCGATACACGAGCATACTAACCACTGTTCATACGAGTCTTCCTAAGATCTTTGTAACGTTCTTGCGAACGCGAAAGGGACGCATGGGGTCGGTTCTCGTAAACAGGATACGTCGTTACAGGGGGAGGCTAGCATCCCTCTATTAGCATATTATAGTGCTAGCACAGCGGCACAGTAGGCAATAAAGTAGACAAGTAACAGTCAGCACCAGTAATCCCTGCGATAGGGCATGACAGAACGATAATAGTGATTCGAGCACGACGTACAAATCGTTTGTTTCCCCTGCGGAAGTTTTATAAGTCCTGATAAATCCTAATTTGCAAGTTTCGTTATTAGAAATCTGAGATAAAATGTAACCATAGCAAATGTAAAATGAAAATCTGACATTTGGACATTTTCTGTTCTTGAGATAAAGTGAAACTGAATTTCTACTATGTATTAGAAAATTGAATACAGCAGATTCGATTCATATTTTCTTAAATTGCTGCATTCTTTGTAATGAAAGTTTAATTAAAATTTAATTTTAGGAATCTAAAGTTCTACGTTTATGAAAACTGCGCGATATTGTTTCTTAGCAAACAGTCTGTCGTCAATTTTCCCAGATAACGAATAACATAATCGACAACTAGAAGAAGTTAAAACATTATCTGAAGATTTAGACATCGATGAATTTAATCATCCGATATTACAGAGTTACAAGTTTCTGAAACATACGTACACGTGTAAAAACAAAGGATCACGAAAAATACAATTTCTGCTCTCTCAGCGTTATTTCACCGCTATCGTGACTATTGACGCGAATCCAATGATTGTATAAAAAATTAATATTCACCTGGAAAAGGTGCAGCAACGTCCAGAACAGTTTACCCGTTCCATTTCGCGCGTTAACCGACCACTCGCCGGCGTGATCATCCGAAAGAAGAAAACGAAACGCGAGCTCACTCCGGATTAGCGAGACGTGGCCGGCTATTGATCTCGTTTTTCATTCGCTTTTTGCCGGAGCAGGTTTTCGATCGGTGACGAGCAGTAGGCGCCGTAATAAATCGTGATGTTTTTACAAAAAAGACAATTTTTATCGGAGTCAACGACAGCGGCCGCTGCGGCAAGTCTTTTTACTCCTTCTTACTTCACTACTTCCACCCTCTTATCCTTTTCGCTATTTTAAAACTGGTTCTTCACGGTACAAATCGAAGGATCGTCGAACGATGCAAGTTCATTGAATCTGTCAACCTTTTCAATTTTAAAACGATATATATCTGAGACGCTAAGGGTTCTGCATTTCTACTTTCGGAACTTTTATTTTCTATACTTCGCATTTTTATTTCAGGTGCTTTAATGTGTGCGTTCACATTGACTTTATTGGAATGTTAATCTTCTTGATTACAGTTCTTTGGCTCTTAATTAAAAGAATCTGTAATAATATACGGTTTGAGCTTATTCGTAGATTGTTATCAAGGAATTTTAATTTCCACACATCCGAAATGCTTGGATTGCGTATTTCTATCCTGCGAATTAATTTGAACGCTACTTTCTACTTTTTTGTGATGTTGTCCTCTCTTTTAGAACCCTTTAATTAAGAACTTAATATAGGATATCGTCTTGCTTATGAATGTAACAATTTTAATATAATTAAAGATAAAGTATAAGAGTGAAAATGAAACTCAAACAACGTTGTCTGCGAATTTTAAGATATTACAAACGATGAGATTCCTAATGAAGGAAATTTCGACCAACTGCATATATCTATTAAAAATGATAACTAATTAACGCAATAGTGAGATATAGACTTGTTAGAGAATTTATTTTTCTGAGGTCAGCTATGAGCACGTTAAAAATTGGAATAAAATTTTAAAAAATGTTCATTGTATTTGGAGCACGGTTTACTGAAACAACTTCATATCTACATTTTCCTGTACGTAGACAACTTCCAGATTCTGCACATTGTTCGTTCGACGTGTATGTACCTGGATCATCTCTGGTTAGCACGACTAACAAACAAGCTGACCAACGAATTATAAACATCTGGTTTGCAACGATATTAGAACAGGCAAAACAGTGTAGCTCTTAGGAAAGTTCTTCGACATTACGGAAATATTTGTCGATACATCATCCGTTTTCTTCATTCCGGATTAAGATGAATTACGATAGGGTTTGGAAAGAAAAATAAAGAATTATCTTATCGTAAAGAAAGTTGCAATGTTTTTTAATATCATAGATATTTCACTACGAGCGTGTAATTCTTACATAATCAAAAATTTATCATAGATCGTCGATTAAGACGAACCGAGTTGACTCTTGTTTATGTGATTAAAGATACCGATAGACAATATTAGAACATAATATGTAAAAATAAAGGTGATGTAGGATTGAATCAAATTGATAAAATAGTAATACACGAAGTGATATAGATTTCAGCGAGGAATAACAAGTAGATAGAAATAAAAGTGGTTTCAGCCCTCCCTAGCCAGACACCACGTGCTCGCAGTTTACAGTAGAAAATGCTCATTTTAGCGAATGCTACGTAACAAATATTACACGGTACATTAAACGAATTATTAGTCAACCGTATTTAACCCTCGATTTAACTCTCCTATTAGTACTGTAGGCTCATAGATACGCCACAAAGCTTAGATTGGCAATAAATTGAATTTGCTTTCGATTTTAATTTTATTTTAATTTATGTTCTGTATGTTACCTCATCGAGACCAACAATAACATTTCTTCCTTAAAATATACAAAGCAAGTTGAGATTAAATATCCTAAAATCAAACGTCCAAACTAAAACTTAACTCAAATTATCAAAATCGTCTACGATCTAACGATACTGGAATCATTCAGAAATTAACATTAAAAGACTCAAACTGTTAGTGCTATTGTTTCACACGAACCATCATTGTCCATTTTCCGGCGATACCAAAAAGTCGACGATTAAAATACCCTTCAAAGACCAATAGGAATCAAGGAACTAGATTCTTCGGTACCGTTTTTCCTCGTTGAACAGGTGCGGCGGATCCTCAGTGACGCGAGGAGCGCGCGATTTTCTCATCGTTTTCACGACGGGGAAACCGAACGAACCGCGATAAAGATCAGCCGCCACCGCCGCCTACCTTAATTTTCATAGCGACTGACGAATAGCGGCCGAGCGTTTGTCCATTAAATTCCGCCATTTTAGATATCGCGGGAGGGGTGTTTCGCTTCGTTTCGCAACCTAAACACGTGTACGTACGCGATACATACGAGCACACCTCATAGTGTGTAGACGGAGGGGACGTAAAAGAAGTGGCGGAACAGAGAGGGTCGGGAAGAGGAAAAGAGAGGCAGCAATAAAAAAGTAAGGCGCTATCGCAACGAGGAAGTCGGTGTTTCGCGGTTGCGTGCTCGGCATGAGTTGACGTCAGCCAAGATGGCTGCCGGCCGGCCCTCTCCTTCATCATCGCGGAACACGCATACACACGCACGCCATCATACGCGCGCGTAGGCGCAATGACACCGGGGAGGTTCCGGGGCAGATTAAGTGATTAGCTGGGAACGGAAGAGGGGAAAGGATGGGGGTAAACTGAACCGACAAAAATCACATGACACATTTATATGTACATAGATATCGTTCTATGAATTGTTTCGGTCGACTATAAACTTTTCATGTTTTTGATAAGAAAATATATATATATATATATATACATAGAGGTTTAACTACTCTGAAGAATTATATTTGTTGTTATTATTTAGCGCGAGGATATATTGCGAATAGTTTACCAGTGTTTTCGCTAGTTGGATTTTTATAAGCGAAACTGACGAATGAAATATAAATAGGGATTTGTCTTTCGATATTCTAGCGAATACTTTGCTGCAAATTTACAACATGTTGTTCTGTGCTCATTTATTTTTTTTTTTCTTTTTTTATTTTTTGTACGGAAGAAAAATCGAAATGTTTCAGAAACATATAAAGATTCATATATGTATGGAAGATTGAGTTGATTGGATGATTCTGAGAAGGAGGAGAAAGGAGGACTGCGATAAGCGCAATTCTGATGCAGCTGCTGAACTTGTTGTTCAGAAGAAAATATTTTCTTATCGGTGAGGGATTATGAATAGAGCTGATGTAAAAGAATTTTGCGTTGGAATCTCGTGACCTCGCGAATCAGGATGATAAAAAGAAAAATAATTATTTCTCTATAGATGCACGAGAAGTTCATCGAGCTACTAGTATATGACGATATTTTGAATATTCTTGTTGAATTAGTGGATAGGCTGTTTCACGATTAGACATTGTAATATCACGCCAAGTAGAAAAATCCTTCTTACAACTTCCATGAAGTTAGAGTGACAGTAGTCGAAATCGGTATTGTTTCAGGCTTAACCGCTATATTATTTCCGCCTTCGTTTCTAAATTTGTTCACTGTGATTCATTAGAAAGAATGGTCATTATCCATCCCTGTACTTTTAAAACAATTATTTATCCACTATAATCAAACATTCATTCACGTATCTAATAAGTACTCTATACTCTCGTATCGCGAATTCCATATTCAGAAAAAGAAGAATTTACGAGACGCGCAAGTGTACACATTAAGCTTCCCTATATAATTTTCCGATACATCGAATAACCAGTTGCAGATTGAAAAAGTAAATTAGAAAGTAGAGGCAAGAAATCGGAGCATGTTTGCACGCGATTAATGTGCATTTCGAAGAACTGCAACTACCTCATTGTCAGTCGGCAAGAAAACGACAATTTAAAGAAAAACAAGCCGTCTCGTGACAAGACTGTCATTTACTTGTGGCACTGTGCAATCGGACTCCTGGGACGAGCGCGGAAAAAATCGCGATTCGATATTCCGAGAATCGGGCGCTTTGATAAAAAAAAAAAATAAGAAGACGATAAACAAGGTAAATGAACGCCACTCTTCTAGGATCTAATAGAATTTTGAAGAACTTTCACTCTTAAAGAATCTAATTTTTCAAAGTCATTCTTTCTTTGTTGCACGTTTATTGTTTGAGTAACGTAGTAACACTCGACTTGTCCACAAAACATTAATGCTATTAGCTGGAAACGGTTTCCGCCTCGACGTGAGATGGATAATCTTGAACGATAAACACGATCTACGTTCGCGTTCCGAGATAAATAAATCAATGGCTCGCGTGGAAACGCTCGTTACGTGCCACGCGAACGATATTCGCCGCGGCCTCGATCGCGCGCGATACCGATCCGTAATCACAAGTAATTGCATGGGACTCTTTTCAGTTTGCTCGTTTCTGGCCCGGCGTGCGCGTGATTGAATTTATAACGGCCTTTCAGTCGTTCAATCGTCGTTCCGCTCGCGAACTATTCGCGGAATCCGCCTACGTCGGCGTGTGTTTTCTTCGTTTCAGCCGAGAGCAGGAATTTTTTTGCGACTGGTTACAGTTGGATCATTTTCGATAAAAAATATTGCCTCAGCCGGTTTGTCACGAATATATTTTACATCTAATAGCTTTGTTTTCTTCTTTCTTTATGTAACTTGAATTCTTGAAATTCAATCGAAATATGAATATCGATGAGAAGTTATTTGCTTCGAAGCAAAGTAGTTCGTTTGATAGATCAAATTTGCTTGTGTAAATTTGCCGCGGCTCTCGAGTATTTTTTTCTTTTTCTCCAAGTAACTGAAGCTTCTATGCTCTTGTGTACAGAGTCACACACTGGTGCAACAAATATAGAAATGTTCGAAGCTCTCTGCAATTGTATATTTGACGGAAACTAAATTCAACGAGTAATCGATTACGGAGAAGTGTCATCTCCACAAATTGAATATCTTTGAACATCAAGTGGCTACCAGTATTATAATCGATTTTCGATAGTTGGCCAAATATAATTTTCTCAAATCGGACATCTTTAATGCATTTAAGAATTTCGATTCTGTATGCAGCGTTATGTTGAATATCAATGACTTGGCAAATACTGTCTCATCCAACTATATCATTGAGAACATTACTTGCATAATGTTCCGCATGTAAAAACATCAACGCAAATTTACTTTTTACTCTACATGTATAATGAACATCGATGTGGAAACATTGTACCAAGCTTGCTATTAATTTCCGTCGTTCGTAATTTCCATGCAGCCGGCGAATGCTTACCGGTTAAAGAGCGATGTTAACGAAAATTTAACGGCGAGTTAACGACGCGACACGCTGAGCCAGTAACCCATAAATGCGTACACCGGGGGTTGAACAGAGCCGTCGTGGAGGCAACAAGAGAGAGAATACGAGAATGAAAGCGGAAGATAGAGGTACAGAGGGAGACGAAACGAGAGAAGAGAAACGGAGAAGAGAGAAAGAGAAAGAAATTGGGATCCAGGAGGGGGAGAAATCTGTGAGCGCCACCCTTTCGTATGTAAATTCTGGAACACCTGGAGGCAAAGGTCGCATGCAAATCAGTCCTGTAGCCATCTGATCGGGGCCCAACCGCGGCTCCTCGTGCAAACACGTGTTTTTTACAGCCTCCGAAAATCGTGTCGGTGTTCGCATATTTTTCTTTTTTTCTGTTTTGTTCTTTTCCTCTCCCCTCGCCGTTTTCGTTCCACCGCTGCTCTTTATCGGGTCGCGATTTCGGGAAACACCGATCGACCAATCGGAATATATTTTCAGGCGATTCAACGCATGGTGGCGTTCTGTTTGCCGACATGCGGAACGATTTTCATGGCAAATATCAACTGGCCGGTTTACAGAGAGAGGCACAGAGTAGAGGGAAAAAAGCCACCGCAGAGGCGCGGTTTATCAAATTTTTTCCCCTCGCTTGATTCCCTCCCCGCTACCGCCACTCGACTACTACCATCACCATTAATTCGCGAACGTGTCTCCGGCAGGGAAAAAAATCTGCACCACCGGTGAAAACAACAAATCCGATCCCCGGCCCGCGAATCGACCATCGAGACGATTAATTCGCCGTGCATGCTGGCTTTTTTTTGTAAAGTCGCGTGTAGTCGAGCAACAGTCGTGAATCTGATCGATGGTATTTTAGTATTTGGAGCAGAAAAATCCATTGTGTGTACAGTACCGCTCAAAATTATGTGAACAGAAATTATTTTGGATAGAATGTAATTTAATTATGAAATTACTAAATTCAGGACGAATACAAGGTTTGTTAAAGCTATCGTAAAGCAATGTAAAAGATTGCGTCTGTATGTGTCAAATGATATGGTATTTTGGCTTTTAATTGTCCTCAGCGCGTTTTCTTAAAGGATATGTTTTATCAAGTTAGAAATGACAGGCTATGGTGATTAATATCAGCAATAATAAAATCCATGTTTCGTTAAAATCCATGTATCATTAATAAAAATCGTCTCAAATCTCCATATGCTTAAAAATGGTAGTATACGTGTGTATATTTGAGAGTAGATGTTTTGGAGAAAAAATGCAATTGTATCGCAATTTCATTACACAATATCTGATGATAGGTTTGAAAGACCTAGGTGAGAATTAATGACGGGTAATTTTTCCCGATCACAAATAACAAGCATCGATTTACATTGCAATCGATTATTGATGAATCCACAAGTGTAATTGTCTCCTCTTTAGAATGATTTATTCGAAGAATCGGTTTGGACAAATCAAAGGATTTTGATTGTTATTCACGCGACACTGCATACAATTTTTCTGCCGTAGGTTTGTTGTTCGCGATGTTTTTTGATATTGTTCGAATAATAAGCAAAAAGTGAAAAGCTTGGTATATTTCATATAACATAGCCTTCGTAGTTTTATATATATTGTAATATCTTTTACATAACACGTTCTGCGTATATAGTTAATTATTTTATAACGTAAAGCTATAAATGAACTCGAAGACATGTAAAAAGTGATATTAATCAGTCAAGCAACTGGCGTTTGTTAGAAAATCACAGTTTGATGTCAGGGGATGTAATAGACTGGGTAAATTAGATTCTGATTAGATTCGAAGGGAAGAAACTATGAAATTGTATCCGTCGAAAGAGGTCCATAACTAATTAAAATCCTTCTCGAGGAAGTAATTAACCATCACGGCGCGAACCAATCAAAATTAAAATCTCCGGGAGTCTGAACAAAGAAATAACTCGTAAAGCAGACTCTGAAGTAATAATTTCCTACCCTTCTAAAATATTATAATAAACTCGTCGTTACAATTCGTATATATCTTTCATCGCCAATCGAACCAAATTATACATAATACATAAAGAATTGTCTTTCTAGACATTTAGAAATTCTCAAGCAGTATTGCGCATAAGTGTCCGAACACTTTGATCGATTTGTAATAACAGTATGCGAGTGGTACCAAAGAATACGTATTATCAGTGACGAATTAATAATTAGAAATAATTTTCACTACCCTCTTGTTGTCAGGAGTTGTCGGACCAGTAATGTTAAATTACCCATTGTTACTATACATAGTTATTATTTAAATATGACTAATTGTATTACCTTATGAGTCTTTCTGTATCTAAAAGATTCTTTTTAATCTGACTTATAATTCGAACACTCAGAAATCTAAAGACAAAATGCTTGTCACGTAACAAAATATTCCTATAAGGTTTCATAATAACAGTTCTATGATTTAACATTATTGAACGCATAGCATTTCACTAGGCATTTCACAATATTTCTGTAAAGTTTTAGAGCATAGATGAACACACGTATTTTAATCGTTCTAAGATCCCAACAGTGAGCAAACCCACTTAAAGTTACTCGACTCAGTTGTTCCTGCAAAATCAATTTTCATTGATCTTGAATTATCGGTATTATATTTACGCTACTTAATATTATCCATTATTTTCATCAATGTGTGTTAACTGCATATGATTGCCCAGATAAGATCGCAGGTCTAAATTGTATTACATTAATTTGTTTTGTGAAGCATTCAAACATCTATAACAGTTTATACTCGCGGAAAGAAACGGCGGATAATACACATATACACTGGGTGGTCCTACGAAAAGGAATCTATCCAATTACCCCCTTTTAATTGCCCGTTTCTCGGATATTCCATGACTGCCTGGAGGCGCGTCCATTTCATATTCAGGCATTTCGAATGCAAATACACGTGGTAGACATATTAATTCCCCGTGTCTTTACACCACCTATAGAACCTGAGCGCGAATTTTTCGTTTCATTCTTATTTCCCCTCCCCCTTACATTTCTCGCTCGTTTTCTCTACGATTTTTTCTTCCTTTCTTTCTTTCATGTACCAACGTGGCTCGCGGCGATGCCAAGCCAAGCTGAGAAAGTAAAAAGAAGCTGAAAAGCGAGGTGGACGTGCACCACGTCGTCCACCGCACCGGTCGGCTTGCCAACGCTTTCTAATTATTCTCTTCGTTAACGACCCCGGCCCCTTAATTGGCCAACGTGACGATACAAATCGTAGTTTCTTCCATACATATGTATGCGCGATGTAAATCCGAGTAAACGCCGCGATATGAGCGAGCCGCATGGGATAGAGACGTCACCGCGGCCCTGAAATACGCCCGCAAGAACTGCTTAATTATGCGCGAAACGTCGTCGATTTTGCTCCTCCTGTTGCCCGGCACGATCGTAGAAATACGTGCTGCCCGTCCCTTTTAACCCCTTTAACGCGGGAGGTCGTTTTTTTGTACCTTTGTGTTGCGCTTTGCCAGTATTTTTTCGCTGAGAGATTATACCTTCATATTCATCGACGTAGGTACTTCGAGTTTTTGTTCAATGTATAGTCAATAAGCTTCGGTGGTTCGAATGGAGATTATAATTTAACTTCGCGAAGAATTTCCTTCTGGATAATAAGTCGCAGACTTGTAGTAATTATTTCATTTACGAAATATTCGTTTTTTTTCTTCGCTTCTTATTTACGCGTAAGCATAATGAATAAACTGCTGATGTTCATGCGAACGTGGAATATTGAAACGTGTAAAATTATATAGAATATATATAGTATACAAGAATGCACAAAATATTCATTTAACGTTTGTAATGTACTCGGTACGATGCACAGAGGATGAAATAATTTACTTGGTAATGGAGCTATAGTGAATGTACGTTATCCGAAGCTCATCGTAAGATAGGAAATTAGTGTTTCATAAATTTAAAATAATGCGTGTTTTTCCTCTTAAAAAGAATGCCCTTATATGGGTTTGATATCATCGTTTTTTAATTGACATAGAATTTATAGAAATATATATGTCGAAATATGTTTGTAGAAATTTTTTAACATGAATTTTGATTACATACAAGCTGCACCGATTTCGCAGCTTTGATGATTCTTTTATACTCCTCAAATTTCTCGACTTTTTCACTCGAACTTTAAATATTTTACGTAGTTTCACTATTTAAATGTTTCTTTTCAATCCATCTGGAATCTTTATTTTTCATGATTTTAATTCCCGAGGTTCGTCTCGCTAGGTACATGGCAACCGTATTTTCCCCCGTGACGCGAAACCAACTTCTCGTTTTTTCCTTCCAAGAAGGCTACGGGTGACAGACACGGGTCTGATAGGCAGGAATTAGCTTGAAACGCGGCCCGAAGTTCGGCAAGTTCGGCCCTCCTTGGCAATTATTGATCTGATAATACTCGCGGGCCAACCGGTGCACACGATCCGTCTATTTAAGTTCGTTACGTGCACGAAATGCACTTTCGAGTTTCCCAACTCTTTCGGCCGAGTGCGCTCGTTGTCAGCTTAAATAATTGAAACGTCCGTCCGACTATGTTACGAAAATTTACGTTCTTCGTTTATATCGAGGCAGATCTAAAATAATAATTTTCATGAATATTTTAGGAAATGTTATATCCTGTCATAATACAGATGTATCTTTATCTCTTCATTATCGAAGAAGGTTATTGATATTTATAGCGGAATAATGGATTTATAGAGAAACTATTTGCTATAAGAAATATTTTTCTGATCTTTTTCAACATAATTTCTTTGAAATTTTTATTATAATGGTAAGAACAAAAATAATATTCACAGAAAAATGGTGGATCTATGGAGAATGAACTATTTTATACAAGAAACAGTGTTCTTGCCTTTTCTTGATATTGGTCGATATATTTCGAATCTTTATATATAGGATCAATCACGAGCAAAATTAAATTTTGTATACTTTTCTTAAAAATCTAAGTGCAGTATTAATAATACTTAGAATCTCGCGATTTTCTTACAACTTTAAGAAAAATTACCGATTAACAAATAATAGACATCTTTCGTAACAAATAGTAACCACGTCGTTGAACCCAAATTTGTCAAAGCACTAAACTAGAATTCTCGACGTTCCTGACTATAACTCCAAACATGCCATTCCTACTATCCTATGGAAGTTCCCAACAAAAGAAAAGAATCAAAACATGGATATCAAAACAGAAAATTACCGCGAAACTTCGTAGCGGGAGCTCTTTCACGCAGCGTGTCCAATGTGCAAGGTATCGAACGGGACACGCGTACACGGCCTCATAAATCGGTACTGCTTACAATTATGCTACGAGTCCAATAAATTAGTTTTTTTCACCGATGGCACTTTTGCAAAGGCGCTTGCGTGAAACGCCTGGTAATATTATCATTCCTGTTCGTTTACTCTGTAGTCGGCCTGCGTTCGCCCGCCGGCGTTTATCGGCGTTGCGTGCACGATGGCATATGACGCTGAGGAATTTTTTAATGGTGTCCCATTGCGCCAGAGGTTCGTTAAATTTCATGGAGAAATATGGCTCGGTTTCTGTCGTTGGCGCGGGCCGAACGCCGGGCCGGCTCGTAAACACGCTGCTCGAACCTTAAATTTTTCCTAATAAGGACACGCTATCTGGCCCATTATCGGGGACCCCGTTCACCATTGTCCCGTTAAGACACACGCCGTAATCGGGACCTGTTCCAGATAACGCGTAATTAATTATGGGGCGCGAGAAGATTAGCCGTGGTCAGCCACCGAGCCTGTTTTTTAGGGACTTCTCTCTGTTAGGGAAGCTTGTTTTTCGTCCCGTCTCTTATCTTTCTTTTTAGAAATCGTGGCTATTCCCTGGGTGTGTTTAGGAAACGAAAGTATCTGTAGTTTTAATCTCTGATTATTGGAGAAATGTACTGTTAATAAAGAATTCTACCAAGGAAAAATGACATACCTATATCTTTTCGTAAAAAGAGATAAATAGGGGGAAATGTTAATATGTGATATCTATGCTTATTTAGAGGATTTTTTTCTGAGTTTTTAAAGATTTATAAGTGCGTACGGTAGTGTTCAACACATGTAGATTTTTTATTTTTAGATTATTCCAATATGTATGCTTAGGTATCTAGAGAATTTATCTTAAATTAAAAATGTTATCACCTATACGTTTTTCCTCTGGATTTCTGAATTCCAAACAAACTGATTTCAATTAAATTCGAAGTTAGATTCACTTCAAGTATCTTTGCTTTCTTTTAATATTCTCATTGGCAGTTTATTTTCTCAATTTTTCTCCTGTAGCAGCATAATTTATGTTGTTGATCGTAATTTCGTGAATGAAGTAATGAGAAGTATACGAATTTTTCTATTAAAGTTTATCTTCGCTCATAGTTTACTTGGAATTAAGTTAATCAAAAAATTTGTTCGCTTATACCATTTCTTTTCAATTAATGCACTCAAATATAAGAAAGAGAAGTAAAATAACTATAGTCGGACAAAGGAAGATTTATTTTCAAGAGTAAGGTGTTTTTAAGCCAAGTTAACGATCGTTGAAGACTAGTTGGCATAATGGGTAAATGTAGATACTTCATTTTATATTCTCTGGGTGACGTTCGAAGGAAAAGTAAATTGATACTTTACCCTAGCATCGAGTAAAGGTTAAAGACTATACATGAACATAATGGTGTATGTCTAAATCTATTTATTATAGACACAGAGAACGATGATAAACAGTGAGATACTATCGAAGGAGAAAACTTTGTCTAGCGTGTTGTTTCAGCTTTTTTATGACTGTGATTATCGCTTAATGGATTAGGACAAGTTTATCTTTACGGTTTAGAGCTAGAAATAGAAGAAGAATTGCGCTATGCTGTTGCAAAATAGGATATCTATATTCTATTTCTGTTTTTAGTTAGCTATAAAAATAACACGGCTAACTATGAAGATAAATATGATACCATGAAAACTAACATTGTATATTAACTTTAGAATGATTTCGAACTAACCAAAGTAACCAACCTAACACATAAAGATTCGAAAATCCAAGAAAATTTTTCACATCCTAATCCAACGAATGAAATTATGTTCAAACAATAGAGAAGCTTCGTTCAGTCAGAATCTTATAAAATATAACAATAAGCAGATGCTACAATAACTCCTATCGAATAGAATCCACTCCATTCTTTATTTCGAATGTGGCAAGACAAACTCGAAATATATGTATAGCTTTGAAAACATCAGATTAACATTCTTCAGTGATATTTCACGTCGTTAAGATGCGAGAAAACGTGTCCGAAGTACGTAGATCATTGAAATCATTGACCCCAATTTTATAAGAATGACATAGAACGTAAATCGTCATTTTTATTATGACACCATGTTTTTTTACGCTTGGCTTCTCGTCGTTCGAGGAAAGAATCTACCGTCGACGATTTCTCAACCCTAATCTCAAAGAATTTTAAACGCCTTTGAACAATCGTATTTCTCAAGGCCATGAATTCCGATGGAATATTCTTCTCCCCTTCTTCTCGTTCTTCCCCATTCTCCGTACGTACTATTGTTTCACACCGCTTAAAGAGAGAATCAAAGAAGAATCGTCTATTCTTCCCGCGTTTGATCGTCGCGCACGAACCGCAAAAGGGTTTTCTTCGTCCGCGAGCAACCGAGCTGGCTAATGATCCAACGATTTATAAGCGATCAAAGGCCGATTCGAGCATGAAACCAGGGGCTGTACTTTTTTAATTAACGCACCTTTAATTAGCGGTAAAAATCGTCTTGCTAGCTATCTCAAATTGGACTGTACCTCTTAAATCAGTTACTCAGACTAACAGGTAAAGGAAAAAGCGAGGAGAGAGCGGGGAAGAAGAAAAAGAAGAGGAGGAAGACGCTACAAAGTAGAGCGTCGATGAAAATACATCATGAGGGCAGGGCCGTGTGTACTTCTTTCCCTTTCCTTCCCCATCTCCCGCGTATTCATTTTTTATCTCTCTTCTTCTTTTTCCCTTTCTCGTTCCCTCTTTCCTCTTACAACCACCTCTTTTCAAATTGACGCCGTGCACGCGAACGAAGTGAAACCGTTCTCTCTAGGTAGCCACGACGACGAGGACGGCTCGTGTGAGCGGCCAAGCAACGTCCATAATTAATGATAATTGTTCAACTAGCTTGATGGCTTTAATTAAAGGCAGTTCTGCAATTCCGCGCGCGGCGAGCTTACTCCTATTTTCCCTGTCTCTCTTCCTTTTTCTCTCTTTCCCTCTCTCTCTCTCTCTCTCTCTCCTCTCCCCCTTCATCACACAGTCCTTCTCCCTGTACACGTTGTTCGTGTATCTTTTTCCTTCTTTTCCATCGTTCTCCTGTGTTCTGTCTATCTAACCTCTGGTTCTCTTTTTTTTTCGCTTGCCGCGGTTTTCCGGCGCAGCGGTTAACGTTTCAACGAGCCAGCCTATCTCGTAGCCGGATCGAGATTCCCCCGGTTTTGAACTTGACGAATCGAAAACAAAAGGCGATCCATTATTGTCTTCGTGGCAGCATAATGAATCAAGAGCGGTGGAATTTTCATGGTTTCGGCGTGTAATTAGCCGCGGAACGCGAGAATTACCCCGTTAACGATTTCCACGGAACCCTCGTTAGACGAGGGAACACTCGTTACCCGAATGCCCTGTTATTTCGAGCCGGTGTATTTTTATTCCTTGTTGGTTTACTTGCTCCTTTCTTTGCGTTTTACATCGGTGATTCTATTTTTTATTAGGTCTTTTTTTATTAGGTTTCCCTTATTTCTTCTTTTAACGTCGCGGAACAATCAGATCGAAGACTCGTTAAAAAAAAATCACTGGATAGACCAATTAGATTTTTCGTTAGATCTTGTTACGATTTCTACTGGATTCTATTATGATTTCTAGTGGATTTTTTAAGAAATGAGTTTGATATCGAGATGTATAATTCGTTGAAGCTAATTGTCTTAATACTTGTACATATAATTGCACACTATTCGATTTAATGATTGTATCGTGTGCTTACTTTTAATAGTAAGTTAATTAGAGAAGATCGTCTGACGTTTATTAAAAATCTAATCAGAAAGGGAAAACGTTCGTCGCTAGCTCCGATTAATACGTCTTCCATACTTATTTATGATTAGTACTCTGTTTGAAATCGTTCCAAAAATACTTCTCGCGTAAATACACCTTCAACAGCGTTCGCGCGATTGATTTTAGTTATATCTATTAGATGCTGTATTTTCATGCTCGCTATAAACAATCCTATAAATCAGATTCGAACTTTGACCTATTTAATCCAACACATCCTTGATTTATTACTTGCCTACAGAATTCGTAAAAATAGTTTCCACAATTTCTCGCCATATTTTTAGAACAATACCGGGATTCTCATAAATAATACCCCGATAGAAAATCCAATAGCCACCACCCCTCCAAGGTGAATCATATCTCAAGAGAAGCTTTTACCCTCTAAATTTTCGCTAAGCCGAAATTGCAAAGCATCGGACACCCCGAGCACTGGATGATCGAGGCGATTAAATAAAAAAGAAGCGGCTAACCAGTGGACTCATTCGAGCCGGTGGTCCCTCGTAACAGAGACAGAGGTCGAGAAGGCGAAAGAGAAGGTAAGGAGAAAGAGAAAGAGAAAGAGAGAGAGAGAGAGATTGGTCCTTGTCTAAAAGTCGAAGTTATCGTCTGCCTTTTTTACCCGGAGCCCCCCGTGCGGCGCTCCTCGGATTCCACCGTGGAAGAACCCTTTTGCGCGCACGAGAAAAACGCCGCCTCGGCCCTGCCATGTGTTTCGAATGAATTTACATGACGTCCCAGCGTGTAGCTATGTCACTTTTTGCGCGTGTGCGTGCGTACGTACGTGCACGACGGCCAGCATGTGGGCAGAGATTCCCTGCAGCGGCAGATGTTGGACCATCTTCCCGTGTGCCCCTTCGAGATACGAAACTCGCCATGATTATACCCTATCTGCCCGGCGAAGGGCAGGGCCGTATCGTCTTGCTGGATTCTTCGGCGCCTCGCTCCTCTCGGTGACGTAACAGACCCTTCCCAACCACCCCTCGAAGCGCGAAAACATCTTCCCTTTTCTTTACACTTCCTTTTATTTATTTATTTATTTTTTTTTTGTTTCTTTCTTTTAGTATCCTCTCTGTTGCCTGTCTTTCGTTCATTTTAGAGTATTCTTATAGGACATTCTTCTTTTTAAATGGTACCAGTGGTGCCGCCAGGGGGCTGAATGGATGAGAATTTCTGGGGATCACGAGAAGAGATAATGGATTCGAGATATAGAATACCTGATTCGATAATTAATTCGTGCGTTCGAAGGATAAGGAACGGTTGTTTATGCAAATTCATATTTTCATAAACATAATAAACCCGTTAACCCGGGAAGAGTTAATCTGTCTCACTCTGGTTCCTAACTCTCTCATAATTAGGTATAGTAGGTTCTTTATTCGGATTACTTTTAACGCACCGATTCATTTACGTCTGCTGAAATTAAATTCTACCATGTTTTACATCTTTGAAATTGATTTGTCTCCGTTGACTTTTAATTTCAAAAATATACATGTTTTTGGTATATACAGAGTCGAGGTCTTTTTATATCTTCGCATCGTCTTTCATTTTCTCCGTTCAATTAAGACTATGCAGTCATTAAATCGTAGTAGCCTGTATAATAGAACATTACTCGAAAGGTAAAAAAACATAGACAACTGGAAATATTTCAATGTATCTTAGAAAATGAAAATATATTATATTTATAGCTCTTGTATGTCTGCTTTTCGTTCTTTCTTGTTATTGTTACACGTTGGACGTTTGGTGGAAGAGTTTAGAGAGAGAGAAGTATGGGTTGGTCATTAGGGACCTCCCGTGTGACGACGGTGAGAACGGTGTCTAGGGGGTAGTTGGAACGGAAGTGTAGATACTTTTATTGCCCGCGGGAGGTGGAGCAATGATTTTTGTAGAATCCGTTGATGCAGTGTAAATGGAGATAAGTGGACTTTTTTCGAGATAGCCGGGTGTCTGTGCGTCCTGTTTTTTGGTAGTTTGTTCAAAGGGGAGATTTTTAGAGCGGGGCGTGGCCGCCAGACCGTGGTTTGTTTGGAAGTATTCCCTGATAAGTGGAACGAGATAATTCGACGAGATTTCAGTCCGCGTATATCATTTCTCTGACAGTGACGAATTTATGGGGAAACTTTTTAACCGTAGACCGCTCACGGTTTTGTAGATACCAGGTATTTTTTCAAATTTTACGCAATCCGGCCGTTAGAAAGCACTCCTTTAAAATTCGTCGATCAAACGTATGATTTTTCTACATTACTCTTAGAACTTGAAATATTATATCGATTATTTATATATATATCATATTAAGTATGTGCGACTGAAAATTCAAATTGAACGAAACGTTTAAAGAAAATATAAATCACGGACCACTTCACTGTGACCATAGACATTTTCAAAGAAAAATTCATTACCGATTCCATCACCGTGAATTCGTGCACTGCGATCGAAATCGACACTTCCGATTTTCCCGTCAATTTGACGGAAGGGGATCCTTACCAAATACCGCCACTAAGCAACAAGCACACTTCCAACCGAGCGTAGCACACCTGAAACAAACAGAGAAAAGTCGTCGATCAACATGACTGCACGAAACGAATACGTTACTGTCGAGAAGGGATAACAGGTAGGGGTATCGAAAAAAAAAAAAAGAAAAAAGAGAAATTTACTGTACAACGCCTATTTTCGCGTGCAACGGTGTTCGAACAAGCTGTAACGAGTTTCTCGGATTACAAGTGTACTCGATACTGGCTCACCGAAAAATGGCAAG
Organism: Bombus terrestris; assembly: GCF_910591885.1. Lineage (NCBI taxonomy): Eukaryota > Metazoa > Arthropoda > Insecta > Hymenoptera > Apidae > Bombus > Bombus terrestris. Next base: position 21,222,875 of record NC_063275.1, on the reverse strand, counting down.
GATGGAAGGAAAAAAAAGAACAGCCTGTAAATGTGCAAAAAGTTGGTCAATCGAATGACGGTCCAACGATATCGCCGCGATTTTTCGGTATTTTTCGACCGTATTTTTGACGGAATGATTTATTTCCCTTTTTCTCCCCTTTTATTTCTTCTCTTTCTTTTTTCTTTTTTTTTTTCATCGTTGCTGACTGTTTGGCCCGCGTCGGACAAGCGATAATTCGAACCTTCGTTTCGAGATACAGGAAATGAGTGCATGGATTTACCCATGCGCTGCCGCTTAATAATAATTATTATTATTACGAGCCGGGGTATCAATCATATGGATATCGTGACCCACTATTGCAAATCACGGGGACACGGTGGCATGTCCAGTGAGAACGCGGCGAATTTGAAAAGAGAGAAGAAAACAAGCGTCACCGAATATCACTTTCGTCTCTTGACGTAAATGCATATGAAGAAACGATAATGCCGCGGAGAAATTACATGCTCGAGGTCTCTTTCGCCCTGTTATGGAAAAATCGTTATTATGTAAATTGAACGGCCAGAAAAATTGGCAATCCTACTGATTGCGTTTCATTTCCAGTGGGACGTATGATATTTCCGAACGAATTAACGTTTTCGCAAAATGTACATACGTGATATTTAAAAGCGGATATTCGAGTGTCGCATTTACGTTTGATATTTTTGAACAATATAACTGAAAATATGGTAGTTTATGAACGTTAATTCGGACTTTAATTTGAAATCGAATCTTCTGCTCAATAATAATAACGTACTAATTTGGTAATATTTCTGTTTTCCCAAATCGTAAAATATGAATAATATTGACATATTCTTATTATATTTTCTTTTGCAGCGTCGAAAGAGAATATCGTTTCTCTCAGCTGTTTACGAAGACTTCGATTTTAGAATATTCATTATCTAACAGTATTAGAACCTGACGAATCTAGAATTAAAGCAACCTGAGACTTCGCACCATCGAATGCACCAAGTCAATCATATTTAAAGTAAGATTCTTTCCAAACCGATTGGAATGGAAATATTTATATTATTAGCTGCTTATTAGACTGTAGATTTTTATCCAAATTTATATTTTTACAAACAAAGCTAAAGAAATAAAATCTGAATAGAGATTCAGATTTCCAGAGATTCGTTGTACCCTCAACGCATCATAACGAATACCTCATATATTTTGTATATTTTTGCATATTATGAGCATCCTGTACACTTCCAAACACTTAAATTCCGCATAAATACATAAAGATTCCCTAATTACCGTTAAAAATTTCAGATCAAAAATATCAGCGATATCTGAATATCATTTCGAGCTTCAGAAGCAAAATTCGTCTCGCGATTCAGTCTTCACGCGCATCATCACCGTCCGTAAGATCAAGACAATGTATGTTCGTCTTGTTCGCGCGCAAGATGCGAGCAACTGTTGGATAACAGAGGCACGAAATGAATTCAAATTAGCAACAGCGTCGGGTCCGGCAGGCACGATTGTATCTTTCGCATCGCGGCTGCAACAACCAGCAACAACAACTTTTTTGTCGCAAATCGATCCCAGCCGAAAAGCCAATTTCATGCTCCGTTCAAGACGCGCTTCGGCTTCGCTCTTAGCGCATTACGTATTCCGGCCTGCCCCGCCTTCTCATATTATTGCTCGACTCTCTCTGCTTTTTCTTCTCCTGTTTTTTTCTTCCTCCTTCTTTTTTTTTCATTCCCAACTTTTTCTTGTTCTTCTTCCTCCTTCTTGTACCCTCTACCTTGTGCTCGTTTTCTTCATCATCTCCTCTCTTTTCTGCCTGGTCCTTTTTCTTTTTCTCTTCGTCTTCTTCTTCGGGGTTAGGTTATCAGGCTCCACGGTAAACCGAGCGTTCATTATAATCGCATCAAGACGAGGATGATGTCGACGGGGGAGGGCAACGGGCCCCAGGAAAGGGCACTGGCCAGCGGATTCTTCGACGTAATTTTGTTCTACGACGTGCAACGACCCGGCTAATTTCGATCGGGCTGCCTCCAGATCTCGAGAATCGCGCGGATTTCTGCCTCCGTTCTCTTTCGATCGCGCGTGAATTACGCGGATGTTGCCGTGGTCAATCAAATTATCGATCGAGCTGGGTTTGAAATATTGAAAATATTATTATAGAATATATTATAATAGATGGATAATTGATTTAAGCTACTTGAATTTTGCTCTTGAACTTTATTTCTGTGCTGAAATATCTTTCTTTACACACGTTCTGATAATCACTGTTATGGTGTTGATCTGTTTGATCTTTGAATATTTGTTCTCTATCTACATATATCTACATATATCTACATATATAAATATGATATATATAATATATAGCAAAATGTATTGCCATGTTGTTTAATACATAATTTAAATTTATAGTCTGCTTAGTCTGTGAAAATTGTGCGTAATTGTTGTAATAAGAAAAAAATATTCGCAATCTAATTCAATGGCGAATAATACTATCATTAAAAATGTAGCTTCCTTCGTGGTTTGGGAACTTTTTATCTCTTCATAATATTTGAAATTATTGTCTTAATGGGTTTTAATTAAAGTCTTCGTATATTTGTGATAATTCAATGTTCAGTAATATCCAGCAATAATCAGTAATGTTTGTGAAAAATGAGATGTAAATGATTCCCTTGTGTCTCCAAATTTCAAAAAGCTATATGAAATTGTTTCTTTTGTATTATTGATAATTCAGCGGCAAATGTTCAATAAATTAATTGAAACATTTAATGGATTCTCCGTTATTTTGATGTTTTTACTGCAGGTAATTAAAATTGCTTTCTCCTCTTTTCAATTTTACGATGCTTCGTGACATTAATTAATTTTTAAACACTTTAATGGCATCACTGCTATTTTGCTGTTGCAAAGCGCCGCTGTCATTAAACGCTTTACATCGTGGAAAATTTATAAAATGGTATTAAATTCTCCTTATCGTTGCTAATTATTAAACGTTAACGCTGTTAAATCGTAATTTCGTAGCTATCTATTTTCAAAAAAAAAAAAAGAGAAAAATACGAATTATTGCTTAAAATATCAATGATCTGTATCTATATGTTTTTTCTTTTTGTAGAATTATCAAAATAATTAAAATGTCCAATTTACAATCTTCCTAGAAAATTTATAGATTTTCAGTACGTACCGAATTTTTCGGAATTCGAAGGATTTATCATCATTATTTATTTATCTGTATATTTTTTCACATATAATTCATTGAAATTTCTAAAACATAAATTTTCTATCCTAATCGTTAAATCAACCAACTCGAGAATATTATAAGATTAGCTACAAAACATTTTTAATAAAAAGTCCAACCAACCAAAATACTTCAAAATCATTAAAACTTCCATTAAAAGTCAAAAGCATCAACAACTCCATAAAATGATTTAAACGAACAAACGCACGTTTACTTTCAGTTTTTGAATAATAAACATGAAATAATGGCTGCACGAAAGGGTTCAAGTTATGCAACTGTTTGTTCCACACCGAAAGGCAGTTTTTCTAAATTCCGGCCGTATCAACCCTTTACCTGCTCCCCCTAGAATAAATATTGTCAGGATGGATCCACCTCGTATTATATTATAATAACGCGGGCATACTAATAGAACGTGCGAAGGTTTGTCAGAAAACGAAGGTTTCCAAGTAGGTACACAGATGGTCCAGCAGCTTCGCCCTTAACCCTTCGACGCGGAAATTTCCTTGTGTCGAAGAATGATGGGTCGAGAGGGGGGAGGGGCACCTATTAATATTCCTTAGACGACAAGCATCCCGTGAGAAAACTCCCCAAGGGTGTTTTTCTTTCACCTATTAGCATAAGGCGATGATCCTTTCGTTTCTCACGAACCCTGCCCCGTTTATCGTCTCGATTAATGAATTCTGGATACCTTCAACTCAATATTTCCTTCTATTCAATCAGCTTGAACTAATATATTCCTTGTTTCACAGTTTATCTTATTTCAGAATCTCTTTTGACAATTTACAGAGCGTAAGAGTATAAGAGGCGTGTACAAGGTTTTACATGATACGCGGGGAAATTTAATTTTAGCCGTTTTCAAAAATAGGAAGTTCGAATTTTTATCGAGTCCGTATTAAAAAAAAAAAAAAGTTTATCGTGTGGATTTCTATCTATATGAACTTCCATACGTGAGAACTTTGAATTTGAAAAATTTGATACAAAGTTTTTGTGTCTATGCATTCGTAGAATTGAGCTGTTTTAATGACAAATTAGTAATAATCTGAACTGGAAAACTTAAGTATGAAATACTTTCTATATAGAACTTTATCTATATACGTATATTCCTAAATTTTGATGACGAAACTAACGGAGATTCGTACGGAAAAATTGATGTAAAAATTGCTATATAAAAAATACCATATGAATTTTAACATTTATAGATTCGTAAATCTAACCATGTAATGCCGAAACTAACAGTGATTTGAACTGGGAAATATATAACCCACGTGTCAGATAGTTAACGGTTCTTTAAGCGGTGTTCCTATCCCTATGCAGAAGGTAGAACGAATTTTCATAAAATTCCCATAAATAACCGTGCTTATTTATGCACAATATTTATACGCCATGCATGACCTGAAACGGTAGCCCTACTAAAATTTTAAGCATAGGTATCGACCTACGTCGCTTCGAAAGGGCTGCATGTGAAGAATAGACGATGCTACCGCGACACACCTGTAAACTATCGGATTCTTTCACCTCCGGCATTCACGCTCGAAAAAGGTTACTTTCAAGATATATCGTCATCATATTCTGTTTCAAAAACGGTCGCATTCTCGATGCAAAGTTTGACATTTGTCGGAAGATAATGAAATCGAAATCGATACTTTCACGATGATGAATATGTAACGATAACGTATTGAATGCATTTCATATCTTCTATATGGAATGTTCTAATAAAATTGTTTCTTTTCTATGAAACATGCATATATTCCAAGATTTGTTGTGCAGTTAAAGCAAGTATTTATTGGATTTTAAATATCCACTCTTCGGTATTAATATATAATACAATTTACATCGAAGTATACGACGATTGTTCTGTTTCTCGGACTTGATCTCATTACGTAAAATGTCAAAGTTACATCATGAAGTATTTGAACTTTTGAAAGAAGTGAATTCTTCTATTTAACATACGAGAATCTTCGGAAAAGAAGTCGTAGGAATTCTAAAGAATTTCATTCAAAAGTCATGAGAATAGAATCTCTTATTATCGGTGACATTACATATCTTAATTTTTCAACAAAATAAACGAATTAACATTAAAAATATACTTCTGAAAATGTATTAAGTCTCCAAAAGAAAAAGATCACGAAACCACATACGCGTGTTCTTGAAAAAGAAAAGGAAACCACGATCACAAATGATCAGACGTTCCAGCATTCATTCGCAAACGTACACCACGGACTGCCGAGTCCATCCGTGTCTTTATCCTCTTCATAAACGCAAAAATCACTTTTCTGCCGGCCTGCCCACGCAATAACGATCCCATTAGCCCCCCAAATCGTTCTCTAGATCGTCACTAAATTATCCAATAAAGTGCAGCGCCGTTACTCTCGTCCAATACCCGTCACCGGTCATGCACGACACAACTTTTCTCGCACGGAACAATTCCGTCGACGATTATCCCTCTTTTGCCTTTCTATACTTTTCTCTCTGTCTTTGTCCAACCAAAATTTTCCAACTCTTAACGAGAGCAGAAGAGTGGGAAAAATGCGAAGTGAAGGAGAAGCAGAGAAGAGTAGAAAGTTGGCGTTGAAATCCGTGGAGATGAAAAGAAGCAAGTAGACAAGGGGTTGAAACGCGAGGCGAGTGGGAGAGGGTGAACGCAGAGGAAAAGTCACGTAGAACTTTTTTTCCGGGTGGTGAATTTTTCGAGGCGTAGGGTGTCGAGAGGGAAAAGGAAGAGAAAAAGAGAGTCAGTCCCCATCGTCGCGAAATCGACGAGCAAATACTTAAGGCGTAACCTCGTTACGCCGGCAGCCAGTGGAAAAGCGAGAAAAATCCACTCGACGACGCTGCTGGCGGCGGCGACGGCGCGGAAAACTCGCTTCCGGTCGTTCGACGTCCCTTCGACCGGTTCAAATGCCAACACGGGGAGTGGAAAGGCGAGAGGCGCCCGTGAAAAATGGCCCGCTAGTGTCGAGCTGTTCGGAAAAAACGCACAGAGGGCTAGGTCTCGCGGAAGATTTCCTCGCGAGACCCTTTGACGAGCAGGAACAACCTCTTCGATTTTGTATGGTTCGGCGAGAACTCGAGGGAAAATTGATCAGTTGAGTTGGTTAGGCTGACTGAGAATCGAGTCGGAGAAAGAATTCGCTCGAGGTATATATTTATGTTTGAGCAAACATGCCAAAGATGTTTATGTAGATAGCGAAATTCATTGGCAGAATTATGAACAACTTGCTGAACGAATTGTGGGCGAGTTATGATTTTGATGTAAGAGTTACATGCTTATTATATGTTGTATTAAATGAGTCGAAATGGTTCTTTTTGGTCATTAGATAAATGCACATGATTGTACAATATACGTGATCTTCTTGCAAAAGTTTCATCTTAGATTCATCATAATGAACGTTACATGTTATCGTACATGAATATTTATAAGAGGCAAATATGATGAAACAACTTTAGTTAAGACATAATTAAGCGAATATTCTGCCATTAGTTTAGTTAGGATGTAACGAAGTGAATATTTTGTTAATTACAATCGCTCTTAATATTAAAACACACGAACTTATCATAATTTCAATCTCTCATCGTGTAGTAGAAAATAAACAACCTAGAGCGAACAAATTCTGCAGCACGAAGAAACGTGACGTTAAAGAAATTGTAAGCGATATAGAGACAGCAAAAAGCTGACAGAGGAGACAAACTCAAACGAGGTAACAACGAAGAACGTGGACGATAAAGAGAATTACATAAAAGGGGATGAATTGTATGGAAAGGCACGGAAGTTCGTACAGGGAGTCAGGCATTATATGCTCCGACTCGTGCTAATTACACCAATTTGAGTTAAAATGGGCTAAGTAAAGAGATAAATTGATGGCCGTGCGCCTCGAGTAATTACCTAATTCGGCTATGCGTAATTACCAACGATTAGAGTGTCGCTTTCGAGACATTTCTCAGGCAGCTGCAGGTGATACAGATACTATCGCAGATGTCTAATTCACGAACAGTAAGCATATTTTGTTTGAAATCTTTCAGGTGATCTCTCAGAAGAAGAATCACGAAAAAAAAAACATTGGAAATAATTTGATGTAACGGTTATTCGTATCAAATTTTAATCACTCGAATAAAGTTGATTGTTTCGAAGGAAGGCTCGAGAATTTAGATTTTTTAGTATGACATTTATATAGATTCGCTTTTCTATCAAATTCTGAATCTTCTTACATGGTAATTTTTTCATTAATAATATCAGAGAATTGACAATTTTATGTTAATGGGACTATCAATTTGGTTTGCACTTTATAAGATAAAGTTGTTACTATTGTGCAATAGAATTTGTTAATACTAGCAAGTTGCATAATTTCTCTAATGATATTAGCTACATTGGACCATGGGTAGGAAGTGATCGCTGGTATATACACTTAAATAAAACATGAGATCACACTCACAGCCGAAATACTGAAAACTTTCAAACATGTTGTAATATAATACCTCCTCTTGGGAAAGAATCATCAATCTCAGATACTATTCAAATTTCAAAACAAGCATGGGAGGACCATATTTCAAAATATAAAAATTCTTAAATTAGAATACTACTACACCAGCTGCCTCTTACGAAGAATTGGAAAACAAATTTCCACATTTCCATCCACGACTTCAACCCTATCCTCTCAACTATACTTCGGAGTATCAACCTACCTCGAAGACGTAACAAAAACGGTACACTGCGAGGTAAACGTAATCGAAAAGTTTCGTAAGGGGATTTGTTCCCGCGGCCCACAGGTCGGGAGTGGCTCGGTCGAAAGAAAGCCAAAGGTTTTAGAATAAATCAAGTAGAAAGACTGCGTGGGTCCACGACTAGAAATATTCGGCGCTCGCTTTGTACGAGGCCGCTACGCGGGACAGGCCTTAAAACGAACACGAGGAAATCGAACGGCGACTCGATACGACGAGGACGGAGAGCAAACCGCTGGATGAAGAACAGGGACCAAACGAAAGAGAATGAACGAGAGAAAGAGAGAGGTGAGATGAGGCCAAAAGGAGGCGAACGAACGGACGGGGCCCAGACCACGTTACAGCAGCTACGACTGAAGATATCAATCAACGGGCGCATTGTGCTCAGGGATAATTTGACGCGCGGCTGAAAGGGCCAGATCTCAAATTCCACGATCGGATAATGGCCCCTATAAGGCCCAGGAGAAGGTAGAACCTCTGGGGTATATCTACCGAACCGCAGCTTGTACCCAAAGGGACGTTCGACGAACGCGCGCGCACGAGCAACGCGATTGTCTTCTTCTGGGGGTCTAAGCCTTTATTTTCGTTCCGAGACACATTGTCCCGCTTCTTGGAACGCATTACTCAGGAACCGCGTAACGAATCGATCGCATCGATTTCATTCACGACGCTATCCGATACTACCGTTCTCGTTTTCTCTCTTTTTCTCTCTTTCCGAGGTGGTTGGTCGATTGAGTGCTTAAATCTCGACGACTTTTAAACCTACCAGGTTTCACTGGGTTACTCACTGGGTAACAGAAGTGTTCGTGACTTTGCGTGGAGCGATGAAGATGAACGAAGCTGTGGCATTTTGGGCATATTTTAGGAAGCGAGTGCCAGAAAGGAGGTGAACGTTTTCATATGGAAATTGGAAATTGAGGAAGTGTGACTGAGTTCTGTTGTTAGCGAGTGAGTTCACGTTTGGTATGTTGTTGAGAATACAGGAGAATATTCGCCTTACTCTGCGATTTGTTTTAAGCTGTCTTTTCCTTTGTTGTACTTGTTGCTTGGCGATTAAAGTTGGAAACGAATTTCATTGAAGTTTCGAACGATAAGAAAATAACGATCAAGATGATTATTGTAACTGGCCGACTAATTCAATTTATATTTGGAGCTACATAATATTTTACGATATTTGAGCTTTGTTAATAATCCTGAAGTGTATGATAATTTTTATCTGTGTATTTTCAAATAGAGTAACGAATCACTTGAGAAATAATAGCGTATAGTCTATTAAAGTTAAGCTTGGAACAGAGGACTCACGCGGACGAGGCTCGTGATTTCTACTCAAAAGGATAAGTCACAAGTTAATTTCATTTGTTATATTTCCTTAGATTATATTTCATTGTCATTTACGTGTTCGCGTGAATTTTTCATTGCATTTGTTATTTTACATTCAAACAGAATGATAACAAACGAATTCCTTTTTATGTAAAAGATATTTAAACAATCTCGATAAATTGACAGGTGGATAAAATCATTAGTTACTTCAATACTACTCGATGTTCGGCTTCACCAATTTCAGAATTTGTACACAATACACGTTCTATGTAATTGCACATAATTCTTTTCTCATCCCTCTGGAACCACATAATTCCAAACTATCAGACTTCTTGTACAACAGTAGAAACTTCAAACCAAATATACCATAATCCTACATCTACTCTAGAAAAAACACCTAAAAACTTCAAACTAATTACACCAAACAGTTGAACAAAATATTTCAGACGAACTCTTACATTTGGCAAGTCAAAGCCCCACCATTCAAATTACAATCTCGTTCACTTTCCTTCACGTCCACATTTTAATACACGTTCCTACTTCGCAATCGTAAATCAAGCCAATCTTCGAGCAACTAAAGTTCACTTCGGAGCGAAACATGTTCAGCGTCCGACGGCCAAGGGTCTCACGATCGAACATATATTTAGAGCTATGGTTACAGTGTTTTAACGAACTGTCTATTCTAATGAATACGCGAGAGCAATCAAACGTGTACCGTACATACTGGTTCAGGAAAGTATTTGAACAATTACCAGAGAAAACGTATACGTACATGGAACATGTATTATAAAATCGTTTGGAAATACTGTAACGAAACACGACTGTCATGACCATATTGATCAATTTTAAAACTAATTCGAAAATGAATACATAAATTACAGAATATTTATTGCACACAGATATTAAGTAACATACTAGTGAACAGCTATCTTAAGCATGTGATATGTAAAGTAAGAAAATGGTCCCACTGAGTATTGAGACTTGTTAAAATGATTGACTGTTTAAATATTTTTGTAATCACTGCGGAATATATATTTGCAACAAATATCTTATTTTCAGATTTGTTTCAAACTTTACCGATGCTAAATAAATTTCAAATTGTTCCGCACAACAAACATAATATATTTCGCGAGCCTGTGCAAATTCTTACGAATGTATGCTTTCGATCATCGGACGTTTCGTTCGTCAGAACACGTATCCATTGCAAGCACAGCCTAAACTCGTTTGTTTCTAACTAAACGTTGTCAAGAGTTTCGATTAGTTTCGAACCACTGGCCGCACGAAAATCAGGCGACGACTTATCGAGCAAGATTTATACCCGCGCTGCGCATTCGAGACGTCGAGGCGCGATTTCGAAACGCTTCTAACCGCAATGAATTATAGAAGCTGCCTGGTTTTGTGTCCCGGCGACAAGGACGATAAAAAATCGTGCGTACGCTCGGAGGCTGTTGCGCTAGCCTCGTGACGCCGTGAAATATTGCGGCGATATCCGTCTCTAACGACTTGATCGCGTGTGATTAATACTTTTCTTGATAGTTCCCTCGACCAACGATCCCGAACTTCAACGTCCCCGAGACTTCCTCTTATCAGACCTTCGCGAAACCGAAAGATGGATTTTGAGTATGAGATTTGTTTTAATGAAGTTTTGAATGAAATTCGAATAATGGATTGTAGAATTTGATATTAATTGTCGTGGAGTACTCAGTGAATAATTGTCATTAGTCGTCACTCGAAGGTTTGATTAATCCTTTACTGTGAATACACGTCCATCTTATACAGGAAAGATGCGTTTTTGTTTGTGAAAGCGAATAAGTGCGAGTTAGAAATATCTGGTTGATGCGATGAAGTATAGTAGCAATTAGGAAAGTGAAGAAACTTGACTAATTTGTGAAGTTTGAAGACAGTATAACAGACTGATATTATTATTATAAATTACATTTCTCCTTTGTGATGTTCGTATGAAATCACGCGACATTTGGAAGTCAATTTTTGTAGTTATAGTAGGATGATGGTATCACGGTTTTGACGATACGTCATCATATCGAAGGTTACATGATTTCGAAAGAAATGCGCTACTTAAAAATTTCAATTAATTTCTATTATGATATTAATGAATATTTTTTCCAAAATCTCTACTTAAAATTCCACGAAGGTTTCAGAATTTCACAAGATGTAGACGAACATGCTTCAAATTAACAACTTCTTTTTTCATCCCATTAAACGTAAAAGACTCGAATATGACAGTTAATTCCTTACCTCTAAAACAAGCCAATCTTCTTTCTTTTATTTCAACTCAAACTATTCGAATTCAGAAATCACTTTAGCAAATTCCAGCCCTCAGACATAACACTTAATTTCTTTTCTTCAGACGCGTAATCAAACAACAATTTTCTTCCAAATCTAACTTAAACCAAGTTAGTCGAAGCCAAAACCGGTTTCTTAATTCCAATTCAAACGTAACACATAATTTCTCGAATTTATTAAACGCACGATCCAAAGAAAGAAATTTCGTTTCAAACTGGACTAAACCCGAGTTATCCACAGTGATTCAGAAATCACTTTACTCGCAACTCGAACGTAACATTCAGTTTCCCGTATTTGTCCAACATGCAACTAGAAGAAACCCATTTTCCTCCAAATTTATCTAAACCTAATTTACTCAACCCCAAGAACCACTTTATCTAATCCCATCTTCCTGTTCAGTTTCCAAACATAAAACACTATCAAGTCAACTCGATCTCCCGGACACAATACCGCCATAATCAACTTACAGCGAGAGTGCCACGAATCTTTCCAAGATCTTCGAACAGGTAACCGCATGCGTCACTAAATAATACTCTACCTCGATTTTCCCTTGAGGTAGCCGGAAAGCTGAATGGAGCACTTGACTTCCCGATTCTGTCGAACGCAGGATTAAGAGGTCCACACGAGCCATCGAGAGAAAGGAAGAGAGAGTTGGAGAAAGAGAGAGAGAGGAAGAGGAACGACTCTGTCGCTATTTTCGAGGATACAATGCGACCCCGAGGGCGCGGTTACCTGAACACGTGCTCCTCTGTTCGTCGGAATACGAGGAAATTTTTTGACACGCGAGACACCACCGCTCTACAGGTGGACTCTCTTCTCGAGCTGCAGATTTGCGGTCAGCCTGTTTGCCTAACAGGTGGATCTATCCCGTGGACGATCGGTTGGGAAATTGTTTCCCCTGTCTACCGTACCAATCACGAGATAACTCCTTCGGGAACTTCGAACTTTGTTCCACGTTCGTTCGAACAAATTTACCCAATACTAGAAAGTTAGTGTTTATGGAGGAAAATCGAGGCTGCAAGCGTCGAAGGTTTATGTCACTCGCGAAAATCTCTCGATTCGATAGCATCGCTTTAGCTAATGGTACTTCGTAGATTGAGCGAAAACCACTTTCAAGGCTAATTCGTGTAATAGGTTTGGATAGAGACAGTTGGACTACCAGGAGGTTCGAGTTATTGAGTAAAACTTCGTTTAGTTGAACCTTACAGTTCATATAAGCGGTGCTCGTGTAATAGACATGTTCACTGGTTCTTCCTGTTACAATGTTTTTTTACGTAATTGGAATTCACGTAGATTCGATCGCTACCTAGTCAGACACTAACTAAAATCTCGTTCCAATAAATGAAGTTTCGCTGTAAATATGGAAGAAGCGTAGGATACTGTCTTCTATCTCAACAATCTGACAAGTAGTGAACTGTGCATCTTGTTCGATCTCATAAAATTTTATCATGGTGAATTATATTCACTTTCCGATTTTTCACTCGCAAAAAGCGTCACCGTTTCAAAATTGGAGAAATAGCGAAAGATCGTATTATATCAAATAACGTTTTCATATCTACACTTCACCATAAATAAACGCGAGGTCGATCGAAAGGAGCGAATAGGAAGCTTCTTCAGGTATAAAGGATAATTCAGGGAACGAGTTCGAGTACCGATCGGACACGATCGAATGGGAAATCTCGTGAAGGCATTTCATCGGCTTTATTTACGGTGTTGACTCTTACCTCACTTGTTCTTCAACGGTGATTTGTGACGATCTGTTGGCGAAAGAGCCGTCGGCTGCTAACACGTCCGTAAAGCGTAACGTTTTCTTCGTACTCTTCAACTACTTTCGTTGACGATAAGAATCATCGTGTTGCTATTCCTTCCACTTTTTCTCAATTATTTTTGCTTTGCCTTTTACTTTATTTTAAATTTAATCACACATTTTCATATGTTTCTTCCTCGGTGTATGGTTGATCTTTCCCGACAGATTTACACTATCCCGCACTAGGAGTAACGGTTCGGTGCAAAAATCTCGCCGTACGACTCGCCAATGCGTGAACGGTTTCTCGTTATTCGATGCTCGTTACGTAACAATCGAACGGCACCACATATCTGACGAGCAACGAAGGAAATTCTACTTTCGAACGGCTTCACCGATCTTCGGAATTGCGACGGCTCGTCGTGCTCGTCGATTCGCCATCGTTTTCACCTTTCTTTCGGGCCGCGGTTTCGCAAAGTGAACGTATACGTGCCGAAGATTATCAAGCGCAGATCGTTCGCGCGATTCGGAACACCACGTGGCTCGACGCGAGGCCGAGCACAAACCGTTCGAACGAGCCCTACGTGTCTTCCCAACAATCTCACTACGAAGGGATAATTTGTTTCTTTTTCTTTTGGTTCACTCGCCGAATGTCGAAATTTCGAATAACGAAACTTCATTGCGAACATTGACTTCCGCTGGGATTTAGAATCTTGCGGTTTGGAACAGAGTGTTGCGTATCATCTTCGAGCGTTGTCGAAACGACTTCTCGATATCCAACGTCCTCTGGAATTCTTTGCGATTTTAAATGCTCCCACAATGATCGTCTCTGGTGATTTCAGTCGCGACAACCGTTTATTTAGTAAGATCTTCTTGAACATCTGTTAGCTTCGAGTACGGCTATCGAACGACTGCCGAGCGTTCTCGAAGACTTGGATTGTTCGATTGCTTGTCACCGGTTGCAACGAATCTCGTATCAGGATAGATTCAAAGAGACAGAGTTGGAATCGTGCGAGACCAAGTCTGTCTCCTTGAACCTTCTCCAATTCGTTTGGCGTGTCCAATCGTGTATCTTCTCTTTCACCACTGGATGCAATTTCTCGCGTAAATTCTTCTACAATGGTTCCCTTACGCGTGATGTTTCTTCAAGATCGTGGTAGTCTACGACCATCGTAGAACGGATCAGGCAAATCCGATCACGGAAGCTGTACTCCGGCTTTCCCAGATGCTGATTACTGCTTCATGTTCAGGAAGGGACAGCAGAGGAAGAGTGTAGTAGATGAAGAGACTGCCCAGGAAGGTTCACACTGCCCGGCGGTCTGATCGCTGACGACTGAATGCCGTGGTAGCGTTTCGCCGCGTAGTAAGCCGGCTCTCACCCCGCCATCGGCCTCTCTTTCTCTGCCTCTCCACGAGGAGTGAGCGAGAGAGACAAATGATCGAAAGAAACGAAGAAAGAGAGAAAGAGATACAGAGAGCGAGAAAGCGAGAGACACCCGTCCTTTTCGTCCCACTCTGACGTTCTGCGCGTCCTGAGAGCAACATGCCCCCGTCCTCGTACTCGCTCCGTTCTCTGCATTCATCCCCACCAATTCCTTTACGTTCTACCCCCACCATATCGCCACGGTTCCCTCACTACCAGCCGCGGTGTCCCCACCATCGCGCTTTGAAAGTTCTTGCGATCACCGCTGGGCGGCACCAGCGTCCAAACTCTCGAGCGGGACACCGTTCGAGCGTGGCGGGCAACAAAGGTCCCGTCGGTTAGCGCCGTTATGTGGGAGAGAACGCGCTCCCCTGGTTGGTGGAAGGGGAGTGGTAACCACTGGTGGGGAGTCCTCGACTTCCCCTATCGTCGTTCTGCCACTACGTTTCCCCTCCAGTTTTATCGCTCCTCCTCCACCCCCACCGACGCGGCACGTGTTCCGTTCCACTCGGTCTCGTGCGGAAAACGATCGTCCGTCCTCGTCCTTGTTCGCCCTGTGCCGGAGTTCCTGGTAGGGGTGGTGAAATATCGTCGGTGGAGGGGATGCGCGAGAAATACCGCGTGGTAGTGGGGAGCAGAAGGACTTTGTAATGTAGCCAGCACGCGTCACGCGCTCTTCACGCTGCGATTATATGCTCGTGACTGGAGGAAAAGCGTCGTGATTTTTGGAGGAAATTGGAAGTGTTGAGATCATATTAGGCGATCGAGGCTCGTATTGGAATCTTGGTTATATCGATTGGAGCAAAATTTCAGATCTTTCGACTTTTTTTAAAACAGCGTCCGTTCATTTTGCTAGTGGAGGTATTTCGATAAAATGAACGTCGCAGAGAAGATATAAAGGAACGAGTGATTCTGAAATGTCTTTGAAAGTATTGGAATTCGTTTCACCGATTTTGTAGTTATCAGTTGATTTATGGATCAGTTTATCAAGGTTATCGTCCGCCACGTAGTGCATCAAACTCGTGGTTGATCGTTGTAGAACGTTTCTTATCGTCGCTATCGTTGAGCGTGTGTTTGTCACGCGGCTTATTTTGCAGCTAACAACGCGGTTATCACTTCTGGCTGCCAAGGTACACACGAGCACTTTCAGCTGTACGACGATAACGCGTCGTTAGTTTCGTTCTGACGAGAAAGCAAACTGGCCTCGAACGGAGCAATACCTATTTACACACTCGTAATCGTTCCCCGGTTTTCCGGTTTAGGCGACCTCTCCTCAGCGATCGAGTCGCCCTATTCCCTTTAAAAGCCATTGCCACCGTGTCTAAGTACATATTCCCGTGTGTGTTTATATGTGCGACGCACAGCATCATAAATTTCAGTGGACAGTTTCGAGTCTCTAGCACGCGGATACAAAACGAAACGAAAATAGCTTCTACTTTAAACATACGGTGTTCCCGATGAACATTTCCTATCCGAACGTTCACTATCAAATTTTAAACTTCAAAAGAGTGGCAAGTCGTTAGCCGACCATTACTCCCGTCACTCGACCACGTGATTCCAGATATACGTTCCAAATAAATCTAAAATCGCGCCGCTACTCGTCCGTTGAGCATTCGTTCTTACGCGTATATCCTTCCACAGCACTTTGAAGGTACATGACATGATATAATTATACGAACCAAGAAACTTTGAACGATCTTGAGTGCAACGAGCCATCCACGCGTCGCATACGAACTCCTCCTCGGACACGGCGTTCCTTCTTAGTTGATCGCGAAACGATAATCATCGTCGTTCCACGTTCCCGTCACACGAGAAAAGCCTACTTCAAACTCGATAACGAACTCCACTGACCACTCCAAAACGTCACGTTATATATACACACTTTTCCTCGTCTCGTTAAAATAACCAGCATTACGTCTCGTATAATCGTATCGGGAGAAGAAATCACCGTGATTCGAACTCTGTCATCGACGTGAAGATCCGACGTGAATCGTGACGAAGGAAATCGGAGATACCGGCGCGCGGTTTACTCGACACGAGAAGACAGTATCTCGAAAGAGGGTTGGCACACGTTGAACTGGCTGTTGTCGAGCTCGATCGGTCTGCCCGGAGCAGGCGAGTTTCCCCTTCGCCACTTTCCCTGCGCGCACCCTCCCCCTCTCCGCGTTCCGCCGCGCGAAACACACACGACCGATATATATGTTTCCCCTTCATCCCTTCCCAAACCATCCGCGACACTGTCTCTCGTCTTCCTCCCCCGCCACCGCGAGGACTCGTGAAATTCCGGAATTCCGCGCGTCCGTGGCTCCACCTCCCCCCTCACAGAGCGCGAAATCTTTTTTTAAACTCCGCCTAGCTGCGGTGCGAAGCGAGACGGAGCGACAGAGAGGAAAAAAGCGGAGCAGGCGCGAGCCACTCGGCCTTTTTCCCACTTCTTCCGCGGTGCAAACACGCCGCACGCCAAAACCCCGCCCCCTTTCGACGGGTTCCCCATCGACGCTTTTCCGCTGCCACAGATTTTCCGGGGGAATATGGCTCTCTCTCCTCGAGCCTCTCGAGACGAGGCGGGAGAAACGCTCCGCGCAATTCCCACTAGTTAGCGCTATCTGGACATCCTACCGACATCTAGCGGTGGATATTTTTTCTGAACAGGGGTTGTTTCAGGATTTTTCATATCTTCGATGAGGCGCTTTCGCGATTTTCGTTTTACTTTAAGGTATCGATATGACGTATCTTTTAGAAATAGTAATGGGCGATATGAGGGATGTTTATGAGTTAAACAATAATAAAATGTTATAGAAAAAATGACATTTCTTATAGAATGCAATTGATGAACAAATTTTCATGGTCTGTTAGTTTCAGATTTAATTAGGTCTGTGTATCGGATTCATGAGAATTAGATGTATTTTAGTTGAAGATATTGCGATATTAAAAATATTTGAAAATTGTAGAAATTTACTGTTATATCTTATGTAGGTAAGGGAGAAAACTCTCCTGTTTCGGTTATCGATCGTATCGTATAAAGTCACTAGACTGAACGTTAGCGACATCTATTGGTGAATTCGACGCAATTCAGGATGAAAGCATTCCTAACGTTTCATTGCATTTTTAACGTAACACTTCGCGCATGACGCAAAAGTGACACGATATTCAAAATGATTTTATAGTAAGAATTAAAAAATATACAATAATAATCTCTAATATATGAATTTCAATGTTTAGAGCGGTAATATTCTTAAACGTAATTTTAATCCTTTTATCATACATGACTATAAATATAAAAAAAGTATTTTGTTTTTATTATGTTCAATTTGTATAGAAACTATCAATTTGTTAATGAAATACGAAGCGTTAGAAGTAATCACAAAATATTGTTCTTAAAACGATCTTGCCGAGGGGCTTGTTTTTCCATGTCGGTATGGACCCCGCATTTTCTCTCGACGTCGATAAAGCAGGTGACTACTTCACAAAATTTTCAACCGATTAACACTCAATTCAGTGCAAACGAGGCCCCTGATGGCGCACATGGATATAATTTCCACCAAATCGTGCGTTTGAGCGCGTCGAAAAACGATGTTCCCATCGCTTCAAAATTGATTTACATCGAATAAAGCGATACCCGTGAAAGATAGACACTATGGAAATTATCAATTATGATTAAAAAAATTAGTAAAGAATCAGCGCCATGAAGATCTTAAATTTTTATCATTTTGTTCCAAAAGTTTATAACAAACGATCCATACCATTCTCCACTAAAAAAATATCTACAACAACCCAATATTAATTTGGTTGTATGGATCTGGTTGAATTTCGAATCAGAGGTACAGTTACAAAAATCTTGTAACAGATCCTTCATTTGCAATATTAGTTACGATATTTTCCAGGACCGTGTATATATATATATATATATATATATATATATATATATATATATATATATATATATATATATAGGTTTCCATAGATCGCTTGTACTCTGTATTACAGTGCAAGAATACTATTGTCCATCATTTTCTCCTTTTTGACTTTCTCTTTCAATTATTTTGCATCGTTTCTTTTTTCATACTTCAAAGATTTTTAAGCAATGAAATCTTAGAATTTTGCAGAAGCAAATCTCTAATGAATCGTTACGAGACTTTCTACAATTCAACAATTTTCCTATCACATAAAATATCGACATATTTCATTCTTACAGACAAAACAAAACCATATTGAAATTACACATCGAAACAAAACCATCGTGCACATTAATAAGATATTTGTGTTATTTATTCGTGCATTCGTGTAAAGAATTTCCATATCTGTCTGGCAAACATATTTCAAATTTCTTCGGCAAATAAAAATTACAATGCAGGTATCCAACATCCACGACTTCGACTCGATTCCCATTCCTTACCAAACCTTAGGCCTTCGCATTTCCATTTTTCAAACTGGCTCGATTTATCATTTACCGGAATGTAGCAGCAAGAATTTGAAACTCGGATCGGCATGGTAGCTTGAAACGCTTCGATGAAAAAAGGAAAAGAAGTTCAGGCAGTCATGCGTTGAGCGGCGAACGAGCGCGTCAAGTAGATTAAGACGATTATGGTCAGACCGCACGGCCGCCGTTATTTATCTGCCTCGGACCGAAATGCCTCGTGTGATTTTTGTCTCCACGTTATCGATTTCGATCGCGTGACAAGGTGCCGATATTAGCCAGTGGCACCAACCTACTCTCCTCTTACTTTTGTTTCTTCGTTCGTTTCGCTTTGTACGTAGCATCTGTCGGGTGACAGTCGATTACCACGGAATTCGAGCGAAACAATGCGCGGTATGTGCGTGGCTGTGTAACGTGTAAGTGACCACCGACACGCTGATAATTATGACGCTGCCGTCGATAAGGATCTGTTGGTTTGTCGGCGATAATTATGCGTGTGGGACCGCGGCCATTATGCTTGTCTCTTTCTCTTGGAAGAAAAAGAGGAAAATAAGGGCTAGGGTGAAGCGTTTCCGGTTAACTGGAGGAATGTTACTGCAACGATTAACGAAGTGGCCGACAAAAGAATCGCTCGAGTGACACAGAATTTTGAGCAGCTTCTTCTTGCGCGCACGTCGAACGTGGGAATTGACGACCAACCCAACCACCCTTTACGGGAAACCGGATTTTTCTTCGGCCAGGGAAAGAAAGAGTCGTGTTTAAAATAATTCTTTGCTTCATTTGATCTTTCTTTGCTTTTATACTATTGTATTTTGTGAGGTGACGTTTGCGTCGCTCTGCAAAGATGAATGCAGTGGTCAAAAAGTTCGTATATTATAGTGGGCTAATGAAATAACGTTAAATATAGTATTAAATATGGTTAGAAAATTGAAGAGGGATTTAGTCACTTTTAGTCACTTGATTTCGACGTTCTACGTAAATAACGCGCAAGATATGTCGAAATATATCTTTTGGGAAAATTAATGTCTATTTATATGAATTAAAAATAACGTTTATTAAGAAACTATGGAATGTTATACGTTATATATATATTATATTTTAGTAATCTTTATATGAAACAACAGTGCATCAATTGTATCAAAAAAGTCTAGGAAAATATATTTCTCTGAACCAAATGGTAAATTTGTTTCCGATGAAGAACTAACTACGTTCAATATATATTTTACATCATTCTATATACTTTTGTGTACTTTTATATACTTTCTGCATCCAAAGTACCTTGAAAACAAAGTACAGTGGCTGTATAATATTTTCATACATCGATTTCTGAATATATTGAATTGTCAGTTTGTCCATTAAGTAGATAATTCCAAGTGCTCTATGAAATTTAATAAAAGTCCTTTCGCACGGATAGTTTGGCTCTATGACTGATAGAACATGAATGCAAGATGACTGACAGATCGATGGACGGTATCAAAAATATTGAAAGCTGTTCGCGTTTACAACATGATCAACGAGCGTGTTCGTTAGTCTGCTCGATTATCACGTGACAAGGCGTCTGACTTTTTTCTTTTTTGTAACACTCTTCGCTTTCGAGCGTGAAATTAGTAGCAATTTACTGATTCAGAGAACTATTCGTTGTTTGCTTGCTTACTATGCCCGGCTGGCGTTCGTCGTTCTTAGGTTGTAATTATGCTTGCAGTGTAGGAGGCGATTATGGTGGAGTGGATAGTATGTATTGTTCTTACAACATTTTTACCGGAATGTTGATAATGCAAGAAACAAAGATTTAATCGAGAACGTGTTTCTTCGCGTAATTTGTAGGTTAAATAAAGAATTACTATAGATCATCACAGGATAAAGAACATTACATGGTAATTATGATTCTTGTCGCTCAGAAGTGAGAGATATTTCTGTAAGAAATTGAATAAAACTGGATATTTAATACGATTGAGATCAAATAATTGTCGAAGAAATCTAATTGTTATTTATTTTACTATTTATAATGTAAAATTTAGAAGTTCTTTTGCTTCAAACTAATGTAAGCAACAATTTTTAATAGGAATATCTTCTTATCTTATGTCAGAAAAAATATAATTCTCCGTGGAAATAAGAACTTTAATATTATCTTCAATATTCTTTTTATTATATTACACTGATATTACGTAGATGAAATGTAATAATACAAATAAGGTTTCTATTGTAGAGGAAATTTTCAATTGAACAAGATCGATCAAATAGAATGCAAATAATTGGTTCGGAAACATTTTCTAAATTACATCTGAATTAATTACTAAATACACTTATATCTCAAATCTTTTAAAACAATATTATCCAAGGACGTTGAACAATAAAAAATCAACTACATTATTCATCCGGATTTTCAACCCAAAACAAACTTCACCAAAAGATTTTCCCTGCATATAGCCCGATTATTTAATATTGCATTATATCTATGTACAAATACGTTATTTCTTTATTAATAAAATAATCTTAATCGAAAAACCTCCAGAGAGTCACCAAAATGCCGGTGTTATGAAACCGAGTTTTAAATGCCAACAACTTAAATGATTTCTTCTCTATATCTAAATTATTCTCATATTACATTCATATTCAAATATACTAATTCCCCACTAAATAATCTTGATAAAAAGAAATTTCCAAGTGAAATATAAACCGTTTCTCCGACTGTTTAACGTTACTTTACGTTTATATACAAACGAATTAATTCTCTATCGAATAACGTTCATAAAAAAATATGCAGAAAATCATCAAAGCGCCGGTTTAATATCTCGCTAAGCATCGATCACGAAAGCTTCGCACGGAATCAATGCGCTTAATTGGAATCGCCGCGCGACTTCTGCACGTTTTATCGCCTGACAGCTTTTAAACGCATCCCTGGACGAATCGCTATCATAATATCGAACGATGACGTTGCCATTCGACGCAACACACGCCGGATTACAGCTAGCTGAGAGCCGCGATCCACGGAAAGCCCGGAAGACTAATTCGACGTAATGACGGGCTTAAAGGTACGATCCGCCGACATGATTGGATGCCCACGGCGTTTCGCAATACCTGCAAGCCCATTGGACGCTGGCACCCCGCTGTGGCGACGACGTCGCGTGGAATCGGCTGTGTAACAGCCGACGGATTACGCCGACAGCTCTGTCGCCGGCCTTAATTGATTTCGTTTAAACGACGAAACACGACGACGTTGACCAGTCGAACGGCTGTGTCATCGTTCGCTAAAAGTCGAAATCGAAAACGATCCGACGAGACCAAGCTGAACGGTTCAGCCAGTCATCCCCTGTGTCAGGTTACGTCTTAATACGGATTAACTTCTTTGAAAGTTAGCTTTGTACGTGGAAAGCATATGGTTGCTTTAACATTTATTGCAATCAGCCTTAATACGGATTAATTTTTCTGAAAGTTGTCTATTTAAATAGGAAGAATAATGATTTAAGATTCGTTGGAATCGAGTTGCGCGAATAAGTTCGTTCGCATTTCTTTAAAAGAACGTCGAAGATTCGTTAGCTTTACGTAGGAGCTATTTGAACAACAAGTAGATCTCATAATTTTTGTAAGAAATAGTAGTCGTTCTTTTCTAAGTATAAAGAGGTTTATTCAATAGCAGTTGGAATATTCAATAAATATTCCAATGATCTGTAATGTGGTAAACTCGAAGGAAATTGTACTATACATCTGTTATGTCATGTGAAAGAATATTTATAGATACATACTAATGAATAGTTGTGGTAATTATAGTTTAATTGGTTGATATTTCACTGTTCACGAAGCTGAAACAAGTGGAAGAAAATAAAGGAAAATCTCTTTTAATTAGTTTAAACAACAACGTAAAAGTAGATAATACGTTGGAAAGGTAACAGTATAATTTGTACGTGATCCTTAGAAGGATATGATTCATTTTCCTGCCCAATTAGTTATATGGAAGGTATAACGCGTTGCGTGCACGCATGTTTCATATGGACAGAACTGCGTCCACATCGTATATTGGTAATTAAACAATGGAACAGTGTTTGTAATTGCTCGTAACGGTAAATAATCAGAAGTACAGCTGTGACGTATGATCTTTTTGATTGCTTAATTATTCTTACGCATCCGGTGTGTACGTGATTGCACGGAGAGATCAGTCGATAAATATAAACTATGAAACAATGTTGTACGTACAAACAGAAGAATGACGCATTCGGTATTTCAGGAAGTTTGTAAAATATCCGATACAATTTTATGATCCTTTGCTAGATTTCATCGTAGCACGTGTAATCGTTTATAAAAAAAAAAAAAAAAAAAATCGAACTTTTATTGAAATAACAACTTGACAAATTAAAAGCTTTAAAAATTGAAAAAGAACGAAAATCGCTGAAATCAATATCTATCCGCTATATCAGTTTGTTGATTCCAATTTTGTAAAAACCAGATGCGAATAGAATACAATAGAATAAAATAGTAAAAAAAAAAAAGAAAGCAGATCGAAAGTTTCATGTTTCTTTACAGCTTTATATTTTAGAATAACATAGTTTTTTTACACCTGTTCACGTTACTTTTTCATTCTTTAAACAATATACAAAATCTACTTTAACCGAAGTACTAATAAATAAAGAAAAATAATATTCTTTCAACGTAAATTCACTCAAAGGCGTCTTCAAAATTCAACAAACCAGTCACCGTGAATAAAATTGATAGGGGAAAAAAGTTACAGAATGTTGAATGCATTATGCGTTCTATCGGTTCGAGGCGATCGTTCGCTCTTTTCACCTGTATCCCTAATCAGCCTCTAATTCCAAAAATCAACCTGCTGAAAGGATCGGTCACGCCTCGAATTTTTTGTGCCACGGCGAGGAGCAAGAGAGAAAGAGGAATGAATGGCTTTCTCTGGGATTATGGGATTTCGAGTGCTTTTTTCCCAACCCATGCACCTGTATCCCCTATGTTCGCTTCCACAGGGTTTCCACAAACTTTCCACGGTTCGGTTACACTGTGTGTGTTCAAGAACGTTTTCCAGATACCTGGACCCTCGAGACTTTACCTGAGAGACCTGCCCCTCGGCGAGTTCCATCGAGAAGTCGAACCAGTAGTTTGCTCTCGGACCTATTGTGCATCTAACGATCCCGTTTATGGGGTAATTTCGAGAAGTAATCGAGACAGACTGCTGGTTTCGCGGTTAAAATCGTTCACTTCGACATTGAGAACTTCGGCTGATCGAGAGAGCAGATATTGTGCAACGATTCTCGAATATTTGAAATTTCTAGCGTAACACGGTAGAGAATAGCATTTGTACGTCATTATACCTATTATTGCTTTTATTTTTCTTTTTTATTTTTTTATTTTTTTATGCTAATTGGTTAGGTTCAAGTATATTAAATTTCATATCA
The DNA here is from genome assembly GCF_910591885.1 of Bombus terrestris. Classification (NCBI taxonomy): domain Eukaryota; kingdom Metazoa; phylum Arthropoda; class Insecta; order Hymenoptera; family Apidae; genus Bombus; species Bombus terrestris. The sequence goes on along the minus strand of NC_063275.1, from coordinate 21,198,338 downwards.
TTTGGTACTTCAATGTGACTGCAAAAATTTCATATCAAATATTGAATCTGCTAAGAAGACATTTCATTCGAAGATAAGGATACGTTCTAACAATAAGCTTTTTGTAATCAGTTTACGATGACGAATATAATATTGATTTAATATTTTGTATCTCGATTAAACATTTTTATTATTCCGAATATTATGTTTGTATTCAACCTAGTAATAAAATGAGATTTGTCTTGAAAACTTTACGAATGTATAATATGTATGTATAATATATCTGTTGGTTTTATAAACTCGTTAAAAATTTGAAGAATAATTCTACGCTCTTATATATGGAAAATTTTCTGACATACGCGTCAATTGTAGTTTATCGAAGGATCAAAAATATTCGTAAATATAACGAGCCTGTTAGATGCAACACGCTTGTACATCATTTTCTTCTTTAAAAATAAGACCTGTTCAAGATATTTGCAAAAGAAATATACAGCTTGTATTTTATAGAAATTTTTTATATCGTATTTTATATCAAATACTTGTTCGCTAGATAAAGAAGGAACAAATCGATTTTGACTTTAACACAGTCATCTGTTTAATCTATCCATCCACAAATTTATATCGAAAGCTTTTTTCATCTATTCGATACCTTTATACAATCGATACCTCTATACCCATTCCAAAAACATTTTAAACTTCCGAGCTAACTGTTGTTTTTCCTTCCATTACCCGGGAAACCCCAACATAAACGCTTTATATACAAAAAAAAAAAGAAAAAATAAATAAATAAAATAAAATAAAAAAGAAAAAACAAAGGGAGAAAAAATCGAAAAAAAGTTAAAAGGTTTGTTTCACTCTGACCAAAACGGATTTCCATGGCCAGCAATTTTTCACGTGTACAGGTGGAAATCAATGTAAAAAATCAACCAGTAAATACCGTTGGAAGATGAATCTTCTCTGGTCCGACTCGGACAAATCAAATTGAAATTCCTATCGATTAAGCTTGCCTCGAGGGAAAAATTTGTTTACCATCGAAATCCCGCTGACGAAAAGGCTATCGCGGCATTTGACGGAAAAGAAACGACAATAATGAATATACATATGTACACCATTCGTCACGTCTGACCGAGACACAGAGGGAGCATAAAGCGCGTAACGGGCGTCCATTTGTCTCCTGCCATCCAGGTATAGGCAAGCATCCTACCTAATTACACTGGTTATTGGTTAATAATAGCGATGATTACCACACGAATTACATCAGAGAGAGGGAAAAGGAGGGAGAAAGAGAGAGATGGAACGTGCGTAGCTAGGCTCTAACAGAGACTTTAATTATATCCACTGTGAGGATATATACACGGTGTATCTGTTCATCTCGCGGCCAACAGAGCTGCAGATTAACCATTAACGTTTCCTAGCTACTTTTATACAGATAATACATACTAAGGCGTTGAATAAGAATACCTGTAGGCTGATCTTTATCGTACGTCTATCATCCATGCATGCGAAACACTTGCAAATTGTTTTTTGCCGACAAGGAGTACATTGTTCTCCTTCCCCTTTTTGTTCCTGCGAATTATCGTAGATTCGTTTGTTTGGTTTCGGATCGTTTGGTAGATATAACAATGGACTGGTACACGCTTAATTATTATTTTGAGCCATCGATTAATTTAATACATTGACATATAGACGATTAACATTGTTAACAGTAATGGGAATTTGTAATTTCGTTTGTTATTGTAATATTCTTTTGTTTTTATACAATTATTATTTATTATATATATATATCGTCGTGTATTTATTGCAAGTATAATGTTTAATATATTAATCGAAAGAAGCAAGGAGATTTTGATTAGATGAACGAAGTACGAAGGTTTACAAGTTAAGCGAATATTCACTAACAACTATCTTATCATCGATATAAATTATTAGTAACCTATCTGGTATGTTATAAAAAGAATAGAAGATAATATGGTTCAGGAACTTGTAAATCTTTTATGAAAGATCGTTGTTAATGCGTTCAACAAATAGAAATCCAAAGAAGACAAAAATTCCTATTACATCAACTTCTGCCTATTTAAATCTGTATTCTCTAATTGCTTCTCATAAAATTCTCATTCGCCGATGTCCGATTATTCAAATGTAAAATTATAAATTCCCACATTCTCGTACCATCTTTCCATTTCTACAATTTACATCGAACTATCCTACAGCAAGAACTATCATCTCTCAGATTTTTGTCGGTTCAAATCGCTGATCCACTTCTCCTTTGTTCTCGTAAAATTCTCATTCGTCAAGCTTTAAATTACACGTATACAACGCTATAAATTTCTAAATCCCTCCACTATTTCCACCTATTATCCCGCGCGATTAAAAAAGCTGAATTCCTACCTTCTAAACTTCGTAGAACTCTCACGTCTGGATACCGCGTCCGGGCAAGTCGACCGGAAAAGGTTGCACCACAGAGGACCACGCGTATGCACCGCCACCAACAGCGTAACGCAGCTGACACGAAACTGACCTGCACCCCGTGTCTACGAGGTTGCCTCGTGCTTTTTTCTACGCGCGCACACGCTTCACGGCACACCTACACGCAATATAGTAGGATAGGATGCTCGGTATCTTTTCCCTGTTCTCGGTGTGTCTTTTCTTTTTTCGTCGATTACAAGGCAGGTCCACAACGAAACTGGGGACCTGGGGCCCGTAGAAACTTATCTCGGGCCCTGGATAAAGCTCCTCGAAGCCGAGTTCTAGTCGCGTATAAGCTAACGCGGTGCATTCTAGGCCGACAGATAGAGAAGCTGTCGAGAGGAGGGGCGTGAGCAGAGCGGAGAGGGAACCCGATAGCGTTAAATAGCGTATACGAAAGGCTTCAGGGTATTTCAAGTCACGGCTGTGTAAATACCTGTCTCTCTTTTTCGTCCTCGTCCACGCTGGAATACTTTCCTCCTCTCTCTTTTTTTCTTTTTTTCCTCCACTTCTTCCACTTCTCCTCTTTTTTCGCTTCTTTCGTAGCTTGATACCGGAGGATGATTCTGAATTGTTGGGTAAATAACGAAATCGATATTGTTTACCGTGGAATATCGTTGATGGAAAAAATTCGAAATGTGGGGCGTTAAAGAGAGCAAAAAGGGGTACGAGTGGCTCGAAAGCATATGGCACTCGTTGAAATGGATCAAAACAGTCGACCAGCATATGTACAATCGTTTTCGAGCGTTCTCTGTTAAAACGTATTTCGGTGTGATTTTAGTCATCGGCAGGATACTTTTATTGGTAATTTCGTTTTCTTCTCTCTTTTTTCCTTTTTAATGTTTCCGACTGACGGGGATTTTAAATCGAAGGTTTAGGAATTTTCTTTCGGTACGATGATCTTTTTCATATCGGGATGCATTTTTGTGTAGTTTTATCCATTATACTATTATTTCTGCTTTTGGACTTTTTGATCTTTCGAAAATTCTTCGGTGATAAGCTTAGTTGAATTTTCATTTATCACGATGATTTTCTTCATTTTCTAACCTATATTTGCTGGATATTTATGCGTGGGAATGTTGAGAGAGTTCATTGCGCGTGGCTGATTTAGCAAAACGCGCAACATGCGCAGATAACTGTCAGTGGATGCAAATGATGCTAAGGATTCTTGAGAGAAAAAATATTGGGATTTATTGATTGTGTGAAAGTTGCGCCAAGGTAATAGAGCAAACGGGAAACAGCTTTCGTAAATGTCGAAATAAAGGAAAAAGTATAGGTGAAAGCTTTGTTTTCACACTGTGTGCGATCAACGGGACCGGAAGAATCATTTGAAGAATCTTCGCTTCGTAAAGCATGTTTTCGAAAATAATTCTGGATGCAATCTGCATAATTATGAATGCATATAATTAAACCGGTGTCGTATATAAAAATTCCCCGTTTATCTATTGGAATTCTATTATCAAATCAAAAAAATAGTTAAGAATACTAGGAATTTGTTTCTTTCTCATTATACAATGCCATTATGCATAATTCAATTGAATTAAAAATGAAACTTGCATTTAGCACTCATATTATATGTCAGTCAAGATATAATGATTCGATTAATTGCAACGATTCAAAGAGAACACAAAGAATCCATTAAAATGTCATTGCTTGAACATTTTTCGAAGGATTATTCATGTTGTACGATGTGAATCGATATCGGCATCGAACCGATTGCGAAATTCGTGTACAGGTAAGGAGCCTTTCTCCTCTTTACGCAATTAAACCTCTCGTTTTTTTTTTTTTTCAAATTTCAACTCTAATTAATGATATGTCTACTGAGATACGCAGCAATTTCTTCTCTGAAATTTTGTACAATAATGTCATTTAAACCCTCTGTACGAGGTTCGCATTAACGAAAGAATGTATCAATTAAATTTGTACATTACGTACTCATACTGTTTGATCATTCAATGATCATTTGATCTATTCATTGATCGTTTCAAACAAAAATGCAATGGCGAATGTGAACGGTGAAATTAGATTAGAAGAACAGAATTATATTGCAAGTGATCTTCATCTTCAAGGAGTATAATAACCACGTTATATCCACGTTAATTTTACACAGAAAAGGAAACATCGAAAATGTCCAGCTATTTGTAATCTAAAAGCGGATATTTCCTATGAAATATTAATTTCTTATGGACGATAGCGTGAAGAGATACTCGAGGAACGAATCACGAGTGAAACATCGGGAATGTTGGTCGTACAGTTCGCGACATTCATTGAATTTTCTCTTCGTCCGAACCTGTACGCCATCAGCATTTCACGGAGGTCATTTTGATTTCTTTAGTAAGAAAATTTTCAATGATTGCCGCGCGTCCACTTCGGTTCATCGACGATATTTAATTACCACCTCTTTTATGGTATGTTTACACGAACTCAGGAATGTATCCTTATCATTACTACCGTCTTCTTTTTTTCCTTTTCTTTAAGAGGAAAGATCGAGGGGTCTGCGAACGCGCCTGGATGCTATTTTATTATGCGTCGATCGAAGAGAGTCTTGTCGGCTGAATGCAATTAAAGGAGAATGTCTTGTGACTCTGCGTTCTGCTAACTAGACGGAACAATTATCGTCGATTCGATTATGTAATTGCTAGTGAAAGATTCTATGGACATCGGGAATACTTTTCTATCTATTAGAAATGGTATGTTCTTGTAGTATTTGCCGACGTGATGGAATTAATCGAGTATTGCACGCTAGACAATCTATTTCTAATAGTATCTACATATTTCTGATTGATCGATCGATGATTTCTTATAATTGGACGTTTTATTTGATTTGCTTCGGTTATCGAACAATTATTCTTCGATTTTATATTTCTAGTCGATGAAATTTTCTGTCTATACTCGTGCAGAATTAATAAAAATCGTTTTAATACCATTTGTATCGAATTCCAATAATTCTAATAATTCAGATGTTTCTGGTCTGGGCTAGTTATTATAAAAGATTGACGCGTTAGCTTCCAATTAAAAGATATTTAATTTACAAATGTCTGCTTCTGTGTTTTTGCAGAATTAATAAAAAGGATTTTAATAGTATCAGTATTAAATTCTAACAATTAGATATTCCATGTGGTTTGGCATAATTAGCGAAGATTGGCGTACTAGATATTAGCCAAAGGATTTTCAATTTATATTTTTCTCCTCTCCGTTCTGGAGTATTAATAAAGAACATGATGGACCGTTTTGTTTGTAACAGATGTATTAAACTCTAATACAATTAATTGGATTTATCATTTGGATTGTGTCAATTACCACAGATTGATATATTTGATTTTAATTCAAGCTATATCGACGTACTATTGATTGCAAGACTATGAACTTTGATACAAATTTATATTTATCAACATAATTGAGAAAATGAGATTTCAGTAAAAAATTTCGTCCTCTCGATAATGTAACAACTATAACTCTCGATAATATCTTGTACATATTTTATAGATCTTAGTATATCATTTACATTCTGTACACCTTTGAACATTTCATTTCCCCATAAATAGATAAACACCTGTATAATCTATGGATGAACCAATACCGTCAATTTTCGTTTAGATACTTCAAACATAAAACTCTTACGATCATCAGCTCGATCAGAAACAGAAACTACGAACAAGAATAAATAAAATATTCCTGACATTCGCGTGTTAAAAATACGAGTAAACGAATCTCGAATAAATTTGCAACGTATTAATGTTACGTCAGTTCTCAGGCTGACCATTGAGATTCTGGATAGCACGATCATAAAAGCAATTGTTAAACGAGTGCGAAGAAGACAAATATAAAATACAAGAAGTGTATATTCCAAGGATAAATTGATTAAACAAAGTTACACGGCACCGTGTCGAGTGTTTCTGCTCTCGAAGTGGGACGAAGATGGTGAGGCACGCGTACCGGAAACACGAAGGAGTCGTTACCGTGTACGAGCTCGCTATCGTGAACGCCATACAAACAACGCCACGGAAATGTCTCCGTACGATTCTCTCCCTTCTTCGTTCTGCTCTTTCACTTTTGTACGTTGTATCTTCCCCCAGTCTTCTGAATGTAGCGGTACGAATCGTAAAAGTCTGGTTAACAGCGGTGGTTCGAGGACGATCGACGATTTTAGAGCGGCGGAAGAATACTCCAACGACCGGAAAACGATTTGAAATCTTATCGGCGCCGATCGTCCGTATAGACGCTGCTTCTGACTTTCTCTCGTTGAAAAATCATCAACGAAATTGATCAAATCTTATTTCTCTATTGCATGTCGTGTACGCATTTTCTTCCTTTCTTCTTTTTTTATTATTGTTTTTGATTATTTATTTCTTCTATTTTATTCTTGTTGTTGCGAGGATATTTCAGGTAAAATTTGACGAACGTACGAGGTGATGTTTTATAAGTAATTTATTATTTAATCAGTATTTGGTAAAAATTTCTTTTGTAGGTATTAAATTGGAAAAATGTAGAAAATTCAAGCAAGCATGATATATATTATTACGTAATTAAATACGTATCGAGTTAATATGGATCTTGTTTCAAATATTATCAAGTTTAATCATTATTTGTGCGATAAATAATTTTCTGTTTGTACTAAAATAGTGGTGAACGATCGAAGAATTATTTCTACGAAAAGAATAGTAAAAAAAGGAAAAATGCTACAGAAATAATGTAACATACCGAAGAAAGTATTTTTGACATTGAATATTTGTAGTTCCGAAAATCTATACAAAATAATTTTTTCAAACGAATAATTGAATAAGCATAGCAAATTACCCATCGGAATAAAAGCTAATTTTATTTCTATTTTCGAAAATCACATTATAAATTCTCAACTTTCTTAAAATATCTGAGAAACACGATCCCCAATTGCATTTAACGACGAAGTATAACTTTTAATCAGAAACTATAAGGAACGTTAACGAATCCGAAAATCTACAATGTATTTTCTGCATCATCATCTTTGTCTCTTTACAAAAAGGAAGAAAAAAATCCTGCATACTAAATCTTCTGACTTACGTTTCTCCGTATCAGTATTCTTTATACCGTGCACTTTTAGTGATCCTCGAGAAGAGGAAAGAGATGGAAGGAGGAGGGAAACACCCCAATCTCGAAGAAGATCTTTGGTAAGCAGATGAAAGAAGCTTGCTAGAGAGACGTGGCTTGAGATTTAAGAGGCTTAGCATTCGGCGTGGACCTCGTAGGGCATCTAAAACGCACCGAGTTCGTTTTATAGGGTCCCTTTCTTCTTCTAGGGGACGGGCCCCGAAATTGGAGAGTGTTCGTCCGTCTAGAGAGGCTTCTAGATTCCAGATACCAGAGGAATAGGGTTACTGGCTCGGAACTAGCAGGTGGATACCGTCCACGGCATGTGAATATTCTTTATGTAACGGGTGTTGAAAATATAATAAAGCGGAAATTCGTATGGTGCAATGAAAATTTGATATCATTGAGAAATATGGTACATCGTGTTTATAATTCGGTTTGAAATTGGTAACTGTTTTTAGGGTATTTTTAAGGTAGTATAGTTGATTGAGAAGAAAATTGCAGAAAGAGAAGAGGAAGGAAAGTAAATTGAAAGAAAAATTGAACCGTATATTATTCTCTTACAGCCTTCGATTAATTTTAATGTCTATGGGAATTAAAATAAAACAATACTATTGTTCCTACATCAAGGTATAGGTAGTCTATTATTTGAATTAGATTAGAATCTAATTCTAATTCTGTATATTTAACTTGTTGATTTTCTGTGAGAAAATTGTCTAAGTTTTTCCATAGATAGTGATCATCGAGGGAAAAATCTAGAAAAACCAGAGAAAGGAAATGCAACGGAACTCTATTCTTGTAATTCTAATTACCCTTGGAATACTAATCAGCATCGTTGGCATTCAGCTTTGTAACCAACGGTTAATTAAATTATATTACACGATTATTTTATGTTGTCAAAGACAAAATGAAATAAATACGCAACTTTCTTAGGAATTTTGATGATAGAAAAATATGGTTCAAAATTGGCAAGACAAAAATCTTAATAATTAATAATAGTAATTTGGCCTCGACATGTAATTCGTTTATTAATAATCTTTAATATAATATTGTAGTACACTAATTTAAAAACTTTTTAAAGATGGAATATATATATTTTTAAATCTTTAGGTTGTTCTATCTTATAGAATATAGATTTAAAAACATTCTTCGAAAGTTAACAAATTACACCAAGTACTTTCAAATATAAAATAGAGAAAAATTTCTTATTTGTTAACTAGCAGAGTACGGTAGTCAGTAAATGTCATCAGAGATTCAATAATGCTGAGATGAATGTCATTCGGACAGGGACAATTCTCACAGAAAATTGGTAGTTCTGATAAATACTTCAACAACCTCTTACGGTTATCTCGCTCTGGAACCGATAAAAAGACGCGCGGTAGAAGCATCGAAATTCCTGAACTCCCGCTGTGCGCACACTCGCGTTTCAGAACACCATAAAAGCACCACCGTTTTCCTTCTCGATATTATTTATTTGTCCCTTTATTTTTCCACGAGATCGGTCAACGGTAGCATAAAGGTCGAAGAAGAAGGAGAACAAAAAAGGGAGAAACGTGGTTTAACGTGTTCGTTTTACGTGTTTATTTCGCGCCATGTGTTCCGCACAATTTCGAAAAGCAACGTCGAGGGTGGAACGTTTGTTTTACACAGCGTAAGGGTTGCTCTTCGTTTATTTGCTTTCGTTTCACCGGTTCTTGTGTAAATACCAAGCGTGTGGTATCGGCGAATGTATGGTGTTCACGTGTTTTAAGGAATCGTTACGTATTTTTGTATCTCGTGTAGTTTCTTTTCTTTTTTTAATTGGGGATGTTTGTGGACAATCATTATAATAATTCATTCGGTGAGTGCAACGATTACTTCGACGTGTATGGTAAAAGTTTTAATGTTTATTATTAAAAAATCGTTCTTTTGATCTGTTGAATTCTTATTTAACTGCGTAATCTTCTAAATTTATGGAACATCGTAAGATAATATTAAAGTTTATGTTAGCAGATGAATGATATATAAATTAGTAAGTAAAGAAGAAGGTAAAGAGCGGAATAAATTAAGTAAATGACGAAGAATTTGAATGGAGGATACAAGATTGGTTGAAACGATAAATACGATAGACAACATCGTCTCGTTAAAATAGTCAGCGATACACGGCTACTGGAATTCGGTGTTCCCCTTCTCAGATCCCTCACCTTCAACAGACGTCGTTCTAAATACTCGTAACAGTTATTTCTAAATTCCTAATTTTCTCGATTTTTGTATTATCTTTATTGCGTCTTCATAGTAAAAGCAAATGCCAATAAATAAAATCCTTTATAACTTATACAGGATCCAAATTATTGGTCAAAATAATTACCAAAATAAATAAAATTACTGGTGAAAGTTCACAGCATCACGTCATTTTTAAATTAAAAAATTAATAAAGTTAAACAAGAGAAATTAAATGTTTCGTTATTATCAAATAGATGATACTATTATAGGTTAGAAATAATATACGAGAAGAAAGAATGGTATTATTGCAGTACGATAATATTAAAATAAAATTCCCACTGGAAGATATTTCATCCACGATAAGTGTTAAATTTAAATACATCCAATTGAAAATCATTGTACAGAAATGTTTCATTATGCGTATAATATATAGATAGTTCTAAAATATTCTTTAAAGTATACTTTCCTTTGGTTCGAGAAAAGAGGCAACCGACTCGGCGAAGAATAAAAGAGAATGGAAAGTGGCCATTGAAAATAACAGACGCTATTGCGGGCTGGGAAAAGAAAGGTAAAAAATCCGTATATTTTTCAGGCGTATTAGGTCGTAACGATTTTTCCGGCTTCGAACCACAGCGATTACGCTCTCGTCGAGGAACGTTGCAACGCGAAATTAAATTCCTAACGAATTCCATTACATCTCGCGCGATGCACACCGCAACAGAAACTTTTCAGCTAACAGAGAAAAGAACGTTTTTTGTTGATCACAGTTTCGCGAAACGCGACCAATACCAGAAACACGCGTTTTAACATCGTAAATTAAACGATGTTGGATTTATCGTCCTTGAAATGTTTCGTAATTGCGCTAAAGGTTGATTGGAACATTTTTTAATAAGTTTACAGTTCCAGATTATTTTGCGAAATAAGATTAAAATATTGTAATATCGTATAGTGTATGTGTTGTAAATTTTTGGATTACAATAAGAAAGATAATGTAATGTGTTCTGCTATTTTTAAATAAGCAGAATAAGTTTCAAATAAATATATATAACCACGGTAACGTACAGGATAAATAACGACGTCTTATCATAGTAACTTAAAAGATATTAAATCTTGGAGTTCTTCGTAATTACGCTAAGGACAATTGCAATATTTTTAATATCTTATATTTAGAAACTATTTCATTATTCAGAATTGAGATATTAAAATAGCATATACTGTATGTGCAGTAAGTTTATGGCAAGATATGTAACATGGGAAAGAAGGTGAGTATATTATTGTTAGTTGTAGTAAAGAATAAAATTGATCGATCTTGAACGATAATACGGGTTTGCAGCAAACCATTCAGTATAATGAAATTATATTTGAATTACATTGTTCCCTTTTATAGAGGATGTTCGTTTAGAAACATTAAAATGTATATTTAATTATGAAATGCCATTCCGTTTATAGAGAACATATCTCATTTGATATCACAAAAAGATTATACGTCAGAACAAGTTTCATTAAAACACTGGCTTGAAATCATTACTCGAACTTTAGCGATGATTAAAAATAGAAAGAAGGGAGAATCAGCGAAATTTGCACACTGTAGACGATGAAGATAAAATTACACATTGAATACAATAAAATGTGCACAATTACCATGGCGGAAAGTTGCGTTGATTTCCTTCTTACAAATTTTCCTTACTTGCAATTATTCAAAACCCTCTCTGTATTTAAAACTTAACAACATCGTTAAGATTAAATTTTTATCTTGATTATTGCATTCTTGACGTGGCACTTTCATTGAAACTCATTAATATTATTCCCTACAATTTGTTTGTAATGTAAAGCTACGAGAATTAAAAAAAAAGGCTCGTACATAGCATTCTACGTTGCTCTTTCTTCTCTTTTAAAAAATATATTTTATATTGGTAGCATCAAACGTCTTTTACTTTTCTGTTTTCAAATAATATAGCTTATGATATATAATATATAAGATACGATATATAACAATATAAGACACGAATATAAGATAAGAATATATAATTTATAATAATCATTTAGAAATTATTGATGACGAGGTATTTCGAAAATATCTTTTCCTATGCACTTCAAACGTCGAAAACAAATACGATAATTATCATTTATTGGCTTGCCATTCAATGAAATCAATAAAATGTCAAACCTATTTAACATCTTTACATTCACCAGCGTCAATACATAAATTTCTTATTTGCAGTATTCGTTCGCGATAGAATAATTGCCACTTAACATCATTGATTTAACGCATGTGATTATTAAAAATGCAAAAAAAGCAAATGGTATAGGCAAGAAAATGTTAATTTAACGCATAAAGATGAGAAAAAGACAGAAACGAATAAAGAGACGGAGTACTTGAGCCATCCTTTCTAGAATAGAAGCCTTCGTTAAAAATAAACTCGCGTGTGAATAAAAGTGCTACCTGACGTAATCGATGGGACGAGCGTGTACCCACGCCTGCACACGCGGCGTGAAATTAATTAAATAATCAAGTAAACACAAGCCAACCACCCTCGATCGAGCACGCACCTTAAGGTGCGTTTAGACCAAATGAGCAAGAACATATTTAAAGCGAGAGCAAGATAATTTGTTCGTGTTTGCTTCGATCATCGAGTAATTTCTTCGTAAACTCATTTATAACGATTGAACGGGCGTTTCTGGAGCGATTCGACGAGAAACGACGAAACAATATTCGTTTATACCTTAATTTTACTAAAGAAAGAGCATTCACTCTGCATGAGATCGTCGTGGTTGTACAACAACCGATTTTATAGTGCCTAATGCAATTCCGTTAATTAAGAAAACTAGATTACCTTTCGGGCTTTAAACCAGTCGCACAGTTTTCTTATCTTCTCAGTTTTTTAATCCAACTGGTATTTCAGGAATCTGATATCTTGAGATAAAATATAGCGTGCAATTTGAACACATTTTTAAAAGATTTATTCGTATATTATTTTTTAAAAATTCATTGTAGGTATTATTTTAATTGCAACTAGGTAGAGTGTTCAGAGGGTTATGATAAGTTTCATAATTGATTAGCGATGTTAATAGCTCATTTTACCGTTGTTGAAGGATGTTCTTTTCGATGATTAAGTAAGGGAACGCATTTTAAATTGAGTCTGTCTAAACGTACATTTATTCTCGACCAATTATTTTAAAGTTTGTAATAGTAAGGGAGCATGTTCTGTATTATTTTATAAAATACCTCGTACCATCTCATTTTCACACGAGTACGAAATTATACAATTAATTTTTCAAGTATAGGGATCGATAAAACATTGTTCGAATTTAAATAAAGAAATAAGAGAAAGACGCCAGACGATTGTAAAAGGAGTAGCGATATGTTTTGTTCATTATTTCCTTACAAATCGCTTCCTTTTGCTAAACATTTCAATTCAACGATCATAGAACTTAATCAACTTGGCAAATCATTTAAATAACTCTATGATTTACTAACGATGGCTGATTAGAACAGTTTAACGAGTAACAGCTCGTGCTGAAACGTTAACGACTCTCAATGTCGATTAATGACTGATAAAGCTATCCTTCCTCGTGATTTCACGTAACCAGGCTGGCTCTTTCATGTCGACAAACTGTACATGGGCGTTCCGTTAGCCAATTGAATTTACTGTTAAACGTTTCGACGAAAGTGCAAATACTGTCTTAAGAATCTGCATTCTAGGTAGACGCTATTGCGTGGGCGTTGAGAGATTGTTCTGTGTGGGTATTTAGAAGTTTAATGAATTGTTACTTTAACTTCGATGGGTGTAAGAAAGCTGTATTGTTATAATCTATTCATATTGATGGTGTTAATTTATTTCTTGTTAGCACGTGAAATATGATAGTATGTGGTAAAGAAGCAGATATAATATAGGAGAAACATTAATCATTTGTGAGGAGAGATATGAATGTTGAATTTTAATTTGAAATTGTTTAATCTACATTTATACTAAAAAATTGGTACTAAATATACATGTTTCTATAGATGTATCATGTATCATATAATATCAAAAATCTAAAATCACTAAAATGTCCTATAATGTGAATTTTTCTACCACAGATCATGCGCATAAATTATATGAAAAATCAGCATCATTTTCCCTCTCACTTTTATTATTAATAACCCGGTTATTTCCTCGAAAAGTCACATTTTATTTCCACTCGGTGATAATGCACTCTCTAGATTGCGTCACATTCCTCTACATAATATTTTCTCATTTTCTACTCTATTCTCTTCGAAACAATCTCGCCAACCTTGCCACAAACTGAACATTATAAATTGGTTGGCTCGTCATCGAACATCCTCACCGTTGATTATCCTGGTGCATTTGCCCCGGCGGTTCACACGGTCGATGATGAACGTACCTCATCGGAAGAATGGCCGGCATAGACTGGACGTTGGGCCAGGAAGAAACGAAGACGATCGTTAGGTAAATTTACGAGGTCACGGTACACGTCAGCAAAATTTTGCGGCCGACTCATAGACAATGAGGACGATCGTGAAGAGGACCAACGCGTCGCTAGACCCCAACCCGGACCCCCTTAACCTCGAACCATAAAATCTCATGGTGAGAGTTCACTAGCATCGACCATATCCTGCTCTACGGCTTCATAAATCATGGAACCGCTAACTTCGCTCGCCACTAGGCAACTTTCCGCTACTGGAACCTTCACGTGTGATATTAGGTCGTTCCGTAAGTTCTGATATTCTTTCAGCATGTATATTTAGTGAAGTATTGTTTTCTATCTGTCAAGACTCTGTCGTTTCCTGGTTGGTTATTTTTTGAACCAATATGTGTTGAATACATTTACTAATAAATAATTTATGTACCTAATTATGTATTAATAATATATTTAATAATATAAGTATATTTCAATAAATGCAAATTTTTGAAAGATTGACAAAATGGTAAAAGAATGGCTGAGAGATCAAAAAATGAGCATTTGTCAAACTATGTATATGTGATATGAATTTTATAAAGAAAATAAAGAAACAGTCGATATTGAGCAGGGAATTGAAAAGAACTTTGGAAATTTTTATCAAAAAGTTATAACTAAAAAATTTTACCCTTTTTCTAAATCAGAGGAACACAAATACAAGAGCAAGAATTCAATAAGCTAGAGATAGGAAAGGAATGGAAGAAGGAATTATATCAACGAGAATGTGTCGATGATTGAAATCATAATGTTTTTCTATAATTTCATGCCAAATCTTTGACAAAAAAGAGAGGACTAAAATACTTAGAAAGATTAAAAACCTTAATATGTTATTTTTGTGTTCTTCGAATCAAAGAAAAGTGTAGGTTTATTGTATTAAGTTGATGGATATTCTTGGAAATTATTTACTTCTTGAGATGTATTATCAATCTTTTACAATGAGAAGTTGTTGGAATGATATGATATGAGTAAAAATATAAGTTATATATGCATATGTATTACGCTTACATAAATATATTCTATCTTTGCTATGTCATTTCTTTAATATTTATTTCTATCTTTGATATATAAAAATTGACTTGATTAGCGATTACCCTTAATCGCTAATAAATACGAGATTGGTCTGAGGAGAGTTCGAAATCTAATAGAGGCTATTATTGGTTTGATTAATTATATTACTCACCGTGTAAACGTTACTCGATATTGATTTGCTGTGTGTAATACCAGTGGAACTTTCGAATCGGAGAGAGTAATTAATTATCAGAGTATGTATAGAAATACTCGATTGAAAACCTTAATAGCGTATAATTAATGTTTTCTATATAATAAAGCGTGATATTGATTTATTTACATTTTTATTACGCACGATCCGCGGTCATTGTTTCACGTTCATAATTAATGACATTTCATCTCAGTCTCGCAGATGTATCGTAAGGATTAATTATTCTACAAAATCAATCTAATAAATTTTATTATATTCTATATGACTTTAGTTCCCGTTGCTATGTATTAAGTTAACTTATAAGCAAAGCAATTAGTCGATAAAATGAAATTCTTATTGAAACTATAATAAAAGCTATAACGACACTTGATCATAGTAATCTTTCGTGTTTTTTACAATGTTATACGAGCCTTTCAGAAGCTAAACTGATCAACTCCACTTTTTATCCATTTCTTAATTTCAAAATAAAATTATTTCCACGACTTCATTGTGACATTAATATGGGATTAATAGAAATAACAATAGAAATAATAGAACAAATAATAGAATATTCCAAGGTAAATTTAAAAAATACTATTTACAACATCATAACTTTTTGTTTCTCAACATACGGAGTTTGTCAATGTAGTTCCAAAGCAACTCGTATTATACAATATTCTCGATATTAAAAAATATATAAATAAAAGAAATAAACATGATTACAGGAATTTACGTTTCTCACAGAATCACAACAAATTCCATCATCGATTATCAATATTTTAGATTAATCTCTTTATATAATCCCATCTTAATCTATCTTAAAATAGGATCTTAATACCGGTTAAACATACATTCTATTTGATCCTTAATCGGGATCAAATTATCACCAGTCGATTAATCGCGAACCTGATACTTCATCCTCTTATTTAGTTGTGAACTAGAAAAATCCAGTCCGTCATTATTGTACGAAGAACAGGTTGAAGTATGAAGTACCGTATCGAAAGCGCAAACTACACGTGAATGATCAGAGATTGATTTTAACCACGGCCACTGCAGTTTCTAGTTGCGTTCTAACGAATTTATTAATCGTCACTGTTGCAATCGCCGGTCGGAATTTTATGAAGTATTAACCATGAACGACGCGTACAAATCGCCGATATTATTAACATGTTCGTACGGTGAACGCGGGGACCGCTGCGAAAAATATTCTATTGCTTTATCGTTATGGTTAATTTATGGCACGCCGGCAAGTGTCTGAGAACGAACGAAGCCGCGCCTTCACCGCCTCGGCTGCGCCTTTCATGGAGTTTCATCGAGTCACGCGAGTCCTCCAACTCGTTAATTAATCGCTTTTCTAGGCCGCGATCATAATTTCAGCCTGAACGATCGGAAACGTATCATTTGACGGTACCGGGAATTACAAGCAAAAATTCTGCTCATGAGGCTGATTTTTCCGACATTTTTTAAAATCTTACGAGAGAAGATTTGTTAAAAAAGATATAAAGAATTTTAAGTTAATACGATGCGATTTTCATATTTTTCTGCCGTTTTGTACAGTCGAATAATTTTTCATTACTTTTATGTATTATAATATTTGTGCAGTTGTGAATATCTTTTTCTATAACATTATAGATTTTGCTCCAAATGCCGAATATGGTCCCACTGAATATTGAAGTTTATTAATGTCATAGCTAATTGATAAATACTCTTGCGATCTCTACGAAACATATATACCTGTACTTGTATTAAATATCTTGCAATTCTTATAAATATTTTCAGATTTGTTCGAAACTCTACAGAATAAAATCAAAACAAGTCAAAATTAAAGTCAGATGAAGTAATTGTGAATGAAACTACCTGAATTAGTATCGACAATTTTACATTGGTATCATAAATTTCTTATTTCACTCACCTTCGAATATCGTATATCAAATCGTATAACACACATAACGTGTTTCAAAGATATAAACATTCCAATTAAAGCGAAATGCTACTTGACTTATCTATTCATAAAACTGGTCGTTTATAAGACCACATTTAGATAAGAAAAGAGTTATTTTTCTATAAAAAGCTAAATTTACAGAATCTATCTAGATTAAATCAAATACCGAGCTCGTAAAGCCATTTAACGATATGATTCTTACCGATTTTTATCCTAATCAGCATGACAGTATTTCACGTGGAATAAATTTCGCAGAAGTATTAATTAAAAATTTCATCTTTTGCGTTCACGTCAAGTATTCGCAGCATGTACGGATAATTATATATAATTAACTGTAATTTGACATTTTATGTATCTTGAATTTTGTGCTATTCGACGAGATGCAATTATCTTTTATCATCGCTGAGCAATAATCAGCGAACTGCATTAACGCTAATACCACAATAAATCCTACGGTTCTGCCTCCTTTTTTCCACCTTCTTCTCCTTCTGTCGGCTTAATGGTATCACGGCTACTAGTGTCGCTTTTTTCTCCGCGAATATTTTATGCTAATTTCGAAATAATTCCCGATACTACTAATTATATTCACACATACAATCAAGCGTATTAAAATCGTTTTACGTCCTAGGTTTTGCACCGCGATTATGTAACGCACGACGATTATGGTCGACTGTACTGTGGATGAGGGCCATGTAATTAAATTCCTTCACGAATCGACCGGGAAAATTATAGATAGATCAGGGAAGTGGAATGAAGTAGATTAGTAATATTCGTAACTATTACTGTTCTAATGTGGTGATTTGTGATCTGATTTATTGTGTCGTATGAAATTATGGAAGAAAATTGGTTTACCGAAATTGCTTGGGAAGAACTTGCGATAATAATTTTTTCTACAAAAAACCTCCCATGAAGATTAACACGTGAAAAGATATGAAAGTGTAACTCGAGAAATGGATGAATGCTCTTTTTCTGAAATGGGGAGAAGTAATTAAATTTAACTTTTCTAAATGAAGATCTGAAATTAAACCTGCTTTTTCTGTCAAAGAGAACTTCATTTTTACAAAGTATATATTCATTTTGTTAAAAAATATATTTTAATACTGACCTTACTTTAATTTAATCATCCATTGGCATTTTCTTATTACAATATCTAATTATTTCTACAATACTTGGTAAATAGATAATTCCATTTCTTTTAATTTCTCACGATCAAATTAAAGTATATTTAGATTAAATAAGATGAATTAAATTACATTTATGTTAAATTTAGAAATAAAAATATCCTCATATTAATGTACATTTTTAATATTTTTACAAACAGATTAAAATATCCTTGATACAATTTTTTAAAAGAATAAAGAAGGCATCAAAAAGATTTATAAAACATTTGTCATGTTTAAAACCAACTAATTGTTACATATCTTAATATTAAAATCAAATTACTTTATACATTGAATACGCTTTTTCAGCCATTGTATACAATTTCTTTTTAAATCTTTTGCTCAAGTTTCAAAACATTATATTTCTAATGATGTTCAGACGAAGGGAAAGAATAAAATGTCACGATTAAAAGTGAAATTCATCGTCAAGCAGCTGGACAAACGATCTCGTCGAATAAAAACGGTAACGGCAGACATTAGGATCAAGGTAGATAGTACATTGGAGGAAGAAGAAGAGAAAAACGAAGAAGGGATCGTAAAATGTAAACGCCGGATGTACGTACGTACGTTACATCGGTTCTAACGACCGATCGTAAAGAAGCCGACGGCGTATCCAGGAGGTATTGACATTTAAATATCTCCATCTGTTCCTGGACAAAACAGCTAGCTCAATATATTAATAAGCGATGCGGTTCTTCGTGTATACACTTACATTATATACATTCAGTGTCCTTGTGCTTCTTTATTTATTGCTAGTGGACATTGTAACGATGGACTTCGTAGTGATGGCTACTCGATTCCGCTCTTTTTCAATTAAATACTTTGCTATTGATATATTGTAGTATTTTAATATTGTGATATTGAATCGCTTTAATTCAGGTCAACAATTGAGGATCTAAAGATCTAACATTGAAGATTCAAAGATTGAAGGTCTAAGACCCCAAGATTAAAATTCGATATTGAAATCCTTTATGAAAGTTCCGATAGTTTCTTGAGCAATTTATTTTCGAATTACAACATATATTTTCTACGAAAATCATCGATCACAACAGTATATAATCGTATAGTATATTGATTTCTGAATTTCGATGTCTTGAAATTTCAACTACCATAACATACTTAACTACGCTCAAATATTTAATCGATAATTAAGAACAACTAAGTTATGAAACTGTTAACAATAGTAGCTAATAATAATTTTAACAAAACAATTAATAGAAAATCTCAATCACGTAATTTTCAATTTAATCTCAGCGTTTAAAAAACCTTTGAAAAATCTCTTATAAAAACTCACTCTTATAAAAAGAAAAAGAACGATAATCTCAGCTATTATCGTAACAACACAGACATCCGAAACTCGTTCAACCAATTCCTTTCATACACGCGTACTACGCGAAGAATACGTTTCGAATCACGTTATTCCCATCGCTAGATGTAATACATGTAACACCAGAAGAAGGTAGTAGCGGATTTATATTATAGTACATCGAGAATCACTCCACGGCGTAACCATAGTCAAAGAAGAACATTAAAACGTTCGTCAAAACGTATTGCCCACGGGTAGACGTTTTATAACAGTCATCAGGAAAACGGTCGGACAATCGTCTCGATTGTAGACATTTTTCTCAAGGTGCACGACAAGCCGATAATTTATTAGGACGAACGAACTGTCATGGACAGTCAAATGGATTTCTTTGCTCGTACGATCCGTTATTCAAAAGGAGGCAAAGAAGAATCAGAGAGAGAACGTATTTATGGGGATGTATTTACTTGTTCGCCATTATAGAATTGTTTGCAGGAAAACGTTTGTTATCAACAAGTGGTACACGTGCATACGTGATTACAGAAGATATATACCGCGTCATATGTCTTCGGCTCTTCCTGCTCTTCCTCGTTCGCTTCGTTCTTCAAAGCTACGACCACGATCGTCGTATGGCAATCACGCCAATTCACTCACGCATACTGGCAAACCGTCTACTACGTGTCTTGCATAGTTTCGATTGCAAAGGGACACACTGTGCGTTTCACGTTCCACTTCCGTGCCACTAAACTATTTTATGAGAAAGTTTCGCATAAATTGTTAGTCTGGGTTCCTGGTTTCTTGGATGAGCGTTGGGATGAAACTCCTTGTTTAAATTGTTTGTACAGATAGCTTGTTTTAATATATATATAATTACAGCACCTAACTTAATTTTATCGTACGAAACATATCTAAAATATTGTATATAAAACTGACTTATTAGTGTCGTAATGAGTAACTGAATATATTATGAAGAACTATATGTAAATGAATATTTCGATATTTCTTTTATAGTATTACTCATTGTTTATGAGTTTTTCTAGATCATTTTATTTAAAATGCTGAAACAAATATAGTCCTGTTCATAACATTATGGAATACACGTGGGTTTATTTAGAAGAAACAAAGAGATCGAAACAAGTTAAAAATGGGTATTAATCGTTTGAAATGCTGAAAACGGAATATCAAAAAATACGAGTATAAAATCAATCTGTGAAAAGGTTACTCAACAAATGGCCTAAAAAAATTATTTCTTTATGAGAAAATAAAATAAAATGATCATAAAGTATTAATTATTTCAAATCAATTAATACTTCTTGAGATGATTTTAAAATTAAATACCTCTTAAAAGAATAACACCGAAATTAAAATGACATCAAGAATATTTATACCCATTCATGAAAATAAAACATTTTTCCTTTATGAATAATCTTTGTACATTGCAAAGTGTGTAAGTGTACTTTATACTATATCTTGAATCTGTAAAGATCAAAGGCAGCTAAGCGCCGAGTATATCGACTACATCCATATACGTCATGGGCGTGTACGTTAAGTGGTTAACGTCTATTAAATTTTTCTAGAATCTTGAAAAAACCGTAAAGATACTATAATCGCTTTTCCTTGACACCCTACGCTATTAGCGTTGTAACGGTGCATTTTGCAAATTCATAGGGTGCCATTTCGATTGACCCCAATTTTGCTTATTATTCTGCACGTGCATAAATAATCACGTCACCGTTAGTGGCATAGCACGAGGACATTCGATACATCAAGTACTTACAGGTTAAAAGCTCAGGGATTCACGGATATTGATCTAAGATAGTAAATGATGCTGAGAAATAGCGTGTGTGACATAATGATCAATTAGCTGTAGGAAATTGATTCTGTTAAATATAACATCATTATGCCATTAATGGTTATTAACCACGCTGAGTTATTTCGGTCATTGTCAACCCAATTATATTTTTCAACGTTAAAAAATATCTTTAATTTGAGAAAAATATGAAGAAATTCGTATACGTGACTTTTCGTTTTAATTTTATATTAAACATTCTCTTGGAAAATCCAAATATGAACATGCGAAAGGTTTTATTTAACTCTGTAATAGATCGATTTTTGGTGAATGACGAAGATATCGTAGATATAAAGTTTATACAAATAACGAGAATGTATTTCCTTTTAGATATTTGAAATATTATTGGAAATATTTGAAACATTTGAAAAGGGGCCTCGATGATTTAGAGCACAAGAAGATCTATGTTATTCGGCAGCCGACAAACATAAGATTCCTAAATATTGAAATAAAGTAATAATTTTCTTAACTATTCCGTGTTTTAGAAAGTTTGAGTATTAATTATTTTAGGTATATTGCATATTAATTCTACTATCGAGAAAATGTGGAATTTTATTTGTCGTTTGCTATTTTATACTGTCTATCTTTTACGATCTATATTATTTCTAAATAAATTCTGTTGATAATATCGTTAGGTTCATAACTCTCTTCATTAATTTAGACAAGAAAGACTTTGTTATAATTTGTGTTTAATAATTCATTTCCTCATGTAGAAAAATTGATTATTTTACTAGATATTGTATTATGTATCATGTAACTAAATCGAGCGTGTAATGAAGACATAATTAATTACCAGTATTAATTAATGACCGCGCGACTATCGATAGCGGAAATTATTAATTAGCGTTACAAATTATTCTCACGTTATACATCGTTGATACACACGGATTTTTCTCGCAATTCTCATGTGATTCTTTTAACAATCCATCGTGGATAATCAACCATTTCCGGCGTTCGTGAATGCGCAAGCACGGATTTCCTTCTAAGCAATCGATTAATCGCTATCGTCGACACGTAAAATACCCTTGAAACAATGTACAAATTTTCACGGAGGAATTGAACGCTAAAATTACCGTAGTACGTAACATGTATCTAAATATCAGTTACTATTCTATATATTTAATATTCTATAGGTGATCTGAATTGAAAAGTGTATGATAAAATATTGTAATTATTAAAATGATAATAAAATACAATGACATTAAGATAAAAAGAATTGTATTGGGATAAAAATTCGTTATTATTCATTATTATTAAAACTATTTATTAAAAGTCAACCATTTACTTTCTCTGTAAATCTAAATCGTATGTAGATACCAAACGATGAAAGTTTGTAGCATTCAGATGGTTAGCGATATAGATAGAAAAATTAAGAAAAATACCTACGTTTCCTATGCCTATTAGAAATCTTCACCTCTGACATTTATCCGCCGTTTATCATTCCAACCTCTCAACTACAAACATAAAAAGTCCGAAATCCATAATTTCGATAGGTTTGGTAGTTAGTTGCACTGTTAAAATTGCCTTCTGCTGCTTGAGAATCTCGCATTCCTATACTCGATCCTGTACTCGATTCTCGCTTGGAAGTCGAAAATCATAGGATATTACGCGAGCATGTAAGTGGAAGGTTATTCGTTAAATCGCGAAAAAGTCGTGGCGAAACGATCGATCACCGTGAGCGTGAACCATTAAGAACGACAACATCGATCATTTGTCAGCCTCATTGTCGACGGTTAATTGCCGCTCGCCGGCCTAATGCTTGTTACCGGAATGTAATTGAAGATGGTTGACTAATTGTACGCTTTACATCTTCGTGAAAAGCGGCTCACACATAGACACACATATATACACATAGTTAGGCTTCTTTTCTAATTAACATCCAGACTAATTGAGACGTTCTACTCCCTGGTTCGCTGTTTGCCGCAAATCATCGTCTGTAACGCTCGCGCCGCGCGCCGTGATCTTCGGTCGATCATTAACGCGAATTACCTCCGTTCGACTTGAATTACAACGTCGAATGGAAAATCATTCTCAAGTGAGTTCGCCAAGAGTCACTTTGAACTATGCTAATCGTCTTGAACGTTTAAATTCTCCGAGTTAGATTTATTTTGGAGAGTCTTTAATTATTTGCTACTCTATTTATTTTTTTTAATTTTTTTTATGGTATGCTTTCGATCGTTTTACTTTAATTTCATTTTCTTTCATTCATTTTTTTATAGCCTGAAATATCGGAGAATTAAATACGATTAAATAACGTCTGGAGAATATTTTACAATAACTTCGGGGAACTGATAATTTATACGTATGTAGTCAATTCAGTAGATATCTGTTAATCTTGAACAAAATATTCGCTAAGAGAAATTTTTGATCATGTTATAGGAATGTAGTATAATTCGTCTTTCATTTAAACAATTAGTAGCTGCCAACATCGGTTTCTAAATATAAGATTAATTTATTATTGTTCTGAATTTAAAAATGTGTATTCTATGCCTACGTATTGGTTAATTCTCCTTAAAAATTGGAACGAACTTTCCAAGCGACCCCATACATGCATGTAATGTTGCATTTCCTAGAAAATTCTCCTGAACTGTAAAATGACTATATAGGTAAATATCATCCACGATCATCACTGCTTCAATTAACTTAAATATACCGATCATCTTCCCAGAAGGATAATAATTGTGATAATAATATAGGAATTTACCTAATACATTCAATGTTGGCCTCGAATCAAGGGTAATTAAGTATAATTATTTTAAAAATAATCATAAACCAAAAAGATTGAGAACATCTATATTAACATTTCAACAGGAAGGTGCCTATTGGTGCCCAGTACGATGATTGCAAGGTACTCTGATTCACCGAAGAATGACGATTCCTTCTTTGAAATTAATCGACACTAATATCGATGTTTAATTATTGTATTCGATATAAACCTCAAATGAAAGCTAAATAAAATTATTGTTACGGTTTATCACGAACCAAATAATCACGAATGTCTAGATTAACATTTTAAAAGAACGAAGGTACCAATTTTTGTACGTACCATATTAATCACTATTTAATCACTATACTTCCACTTATCATACCGATCATAAGCATCGTTCTTCAAACGTTCTTCATTCGATTAAACGATCCCAGTTGCGAGCGTAACATACCAGCATCCGTGTAAACTCTTAATGCGTTCGCGAGTGCCATAATCGTTGAAAGAAACGCGCATAGTTTCCTAGATACAGTCTGGGATAAAACAAAAACGTAGTCCGCGATACGCCAAACGGCGGGAAATAATTGACAACGATTTACGTATCAGTTCGAGCATTCTCGCGGTCGACAGCTAATAACGCGATTCCAAGCGAATCGCGAGTGAATCCGTTCGAACGTGACGCATGTTGCCCGCGGCTCTCAAAAATAATGGAAACATCGATTAAGTTATTATCCGTGCAGGACGAAGGACACGATCGCAAGAAAATCAGTGATCTTTCAGAGTACGTAATTTGAACGTGTCGTAACTCTCTCGCCGACGCGGAGTGGCACGTGTGTAAAAAAATCGTTACAAGGATCGTTATCGCGGATACGTATTCGCGGTGAGGAATAGGCGGATGGTAATAATGCGCTTAATGGCATGATGATTTAAAGTTGGGACCGCGTCCGCGCTGAATGATGGTGGCTACAGGAGAAACATTTCGGCTTGTCCATGAAGGGTTAACCCTTATCGCGGTGTAATAAAGCAGAGAGAAATTCGTAAAAAACGACTTATAAAGAGGATAAAATCTTTTACATTTGCAAATTGTAGGCACATACATCAGCTGTTCGTGTATAGTGATATGATTTTGCGTGTAAGATTTAGATTAGTCAGTAGAGATACGATGGTTTCGATGAATTGTCCTGATTTGATCTATTTATTATTGTGAGGAAGGATGCGTGGAAGGATTAAGCTTTATTGTGACTTGGGAGATGGAAGAATCTTAAAAAAAGATGGTGCTTCAGAGCTTTTAGTCTAGAGAATTTGAACAATTTTTATTGATACGTTGATGGAATAATTTTTGATAAACCGAAGTTGAGTAAGTTGTTAAATACTTGTTAGAAGTATCAGAGATTTTCTTTGTAAATTAAATTTGAGTTCTGCGATCGATAGAAATTTTAAATACTTTTGAATTTAAATAATTTAAGTATTGAAACTTGTACAATTTATTTATATAAAATTGTACAATATATTTTAGTAGAAAAATATGTATAAAGTCAATCAATTAACTTAATATGAATTCAATTAGTTTAGATTTATAATCGCCTTTATATCATTTTAGATTTGTTAGTGACATTGTAATTTCTTTTCTCAATTTCAATGTGCCTAATAAATTAAGTCAAAAGATTGTTTAACTGTATACACTGATAGAAAGAAGATAAGATATTTTTTAAATTTATTAATCTCTTTTGTAACTTAATATTTTGAACAACCAGAAACACAAGGAGTATTTAAACATCTCGTGACGCCAACATGAAGTTTCACAAAAATATCTATAAAAGTAAAATTTCTAACTGAATGAATAACTAACAAGTGAATAAGATTTTAACAACCATCACCTTCACGATAAGAAAGAGCCTAGAGAAATAACGATACCTTTACACGATAGCACTTTTACGTAACTCGTTCCTTTCGGCAAGAGAACGTCTATTTTTCATTAATATTTTCGAATTCCAGCAAATGAATTCACTTTTTCCGATCATATATCTCAATTTCCATAAAAAAACAATGGCTCGTTATACGCGCACTTTCAAAATCGTATTATCGAAATTACAGCGATTCTCCGGCGATTCGTATAATTTAGATTCGTTCTAATATTATGGTCACAGGTTATTTTCTCGAGTTTCCCGATACGAGGTTAGTATTACGAATTAGTATTACGACTCGGCGATAAATTCTGCCACGAGCTTGGAAAATACCGACCATAGAAACTTAATACGAGGACATTAAGGGTGCTTTAATCGCGTAATGAAATAACCTACATGCAAGCAAAAGATCGATATCGATCTAGTCTTGGTCTGTCGGTGAAATTCCAATCGGCTCGTGATTTATGTACGATAGAAAAGCATAATTATTTGACTGATCACGTAACACGCCGATTGACTATTCATTAATAATTTTGCTTTACAGCTTGCCTCGTTGAATTTCCTTAATAGAGGAATATTAATAAATCATACTAACGTTCGTATAATGGGCCACGATTAACGATAAATACGCTTCCTTCGAGCCTGTTTCTTTTATGTTTCTTACGTAATTTCGTGTTTGTTTTATGTGTTTTGTATGCCAGATAATTTGTGCAAAAATTACTCAATGAAGAACGTAAAAGTGTAATAATTTATGTGGCATATGAGTTCTTTGTATGAGATCGCGATAAGAGGGTGTGTCTGTTTCCGTATCAATATTTCGATATCGCTATGTCTCTTATTAAATAGTTAACCAGAATTTATGACTATTGCTGGATGATAACTTTGTATAACGTTGCCGGAATCTTATCTCTCTTGAAAGAAACTGTTATTAATAGTCAAATAATTGTTCGATGTAATTTTCGTCAAGAATGATTTCGAATAACAAACATAGAAATTTTATTACTATTTATATAATTATATAGTGTTTACTAAAATGTTACTAATAACAAATAATTTTCTTTATCCTTTCCTTGTAAAATTATATAAATATCTTAAGAAATATCTCATATTGGAAGATAATATTGTGCAAATGTTAAATTACTTAGAATCTATATCATTAATCTTATAATGGTAACTGAATATATTTAAAAGAAATGTTTCCACATACTGTTGAACGAAAATAAATTGTTGTATAATCTTTTCACGGTGTTATATATATATTGTACGGATTATTTAAAGCAAATTATTGAAAGAAAAGAAGTTAAAAAGACAAATCAACTTCTGTAATATTCAGAGGATAATAACAGAACGTAGGAAACATGTGTATTAAAACATTATGCGACAGCATTTCTAGCTGATTACAAAACATTAATCATTTTATATCAACCAATATATTTTGAAACACACACTAATTTTTAGTTTAAAAAAATGTATTTCTTCTACATATTTATTCATATTTATAATTGTTAACCAACAAAATCTAGATTTAGTTAACAGATAATTTTGATTTTAATGACAATTATTTACATAAAAGAGAAATAAAATATTCTTTGAAAAGAAACTTTGGTCGTAGTAAAGTCACAGTGTAAAGAGCATTTGTACAAAACATAGTGTTACTAGTTTTTTTAACAACATAAATAACCAAGATTGTACTGGAATATGCAATATAAAAGTCATTTAGTACAGTTAATGGAAAAAGGTAATTAAGTAAATTGAACTTTTTAATAAGACCTTGTTGCCATCCACACGTTGCCAGCAACTCTATCACTATAAAATCACGAAAAGTAAATCTTTCAGAATAGTCAGCATGTTCTCTCAACCAAAATCTTATGAGAGAAATCTTATGAAAGAACGCATGAGATATTATTGTTCGAAAAGTTTAGCTGAAAAGTAGTAATATAAGAGCGTAGCGGAACTAAAAAGTGTAATTAAGAGAACAGAGAGTAAGGTGTAGAAGGTGACACGTCGAAATCTGACTCAAATATTCTGATGCTAATCAGAGTACTTGAACTAATTGAGAATAGAACACGATTCATACATATTTTCCTATTTATCTTTTCATCTATATTACCTGCTCGTGTGGCGAAAAAGAATATTTATGCATCTATTTCAGTAATCTTGCTTTCTATCAAACTTACTTGCAACATATACAGTATGGATTATGAAACCTAACGTATAACTAATTTTTCATGAATATTCAAGGAATAATTAAATAACTAATTTGAAAATACAATATAAGCTATGCAGGAAATAAGTCTCTCTTTTCTTCGAACCAAATTAATTTTTAAATCGTTGTCTAAATAATGCGGAAATATTCCCTTTTTATGTTCTCTGTACTCATATATTCAAAATTTACGACTATTACAAATTCATATCTAATTACTCAATTATGTAGTTATTAAGACAACTTTATCATTTCAATACGGTATTCAACATCTTTATAGTTTCTTATTATAACGTAAATTAAATATACATCAACTTATTTCTATCTAAGAACTTACGTCATTTTGAATTATTGCGAGTTGCTCATCATCGTATGATTATTTTAACTCTTAATTGAATAATAATGTATGCCAATAATGCTCATGCATCTTTTAATCTTTTGTCTCGGTTGTCTTACTTAAACATTTACGAGCTCGTACCTCGCCTTGATCTTTGTCCCCACCTCGCTATGTTATTTTATATCCTATTTTATATCTCGTACATGCAAAACCTTCTTTCTTCTTTTTATACTAATGGATGTCTCCTATCAATAAATAAGACAATATGTGACAGTTTCTTCTCGACTGTCTCACACAATTCGAGATTTTATAAAAATATAAATCAAAGGTAAGAATTTCCAATAGGAAAAGAACACGTATTTCTGCAAATTTCGCCACTCACATTGCTTATCAGTTGAACGTCTTGGATTTTCTGCGTTTACTACCTTTATCGAGAAATAAAATAGGGTAAAAGATGATATATTTATTTATAAATTTATAATTATACTTTCATTTTATTGTTCGCCACTTAATTATCACTTACGATCAAAATTCTTTCGATGGTTCTAGGAGCTAAAATAAATTTCTTCTATTACTTATAACTTTTTAATTATGTCACTTAGAACCTGCATTCTTCCACGCTGAAGAAATTAGTTTTTACTTTTTTACTGCTCACGCGTACCATTTTAAAACTTCAAATATGATATAGAGAACAACGTATGCGCGATAAACGATCTTAAATACGAAATCATTAATTAGCGCTAATTTTCGTCGACTTATTAATAATAACAATGCCCGACTGTTTTTAATTCTCTCTTATAATATCGGCTATTAGCACGAGATATGCGATTACTCGGTGCCTCGATATTCTTTTTCTTTCGTTTGCGTTCGTCTCATCTGACGGCAAACAATATAACATATAACCGGTGGCTTTTCTCCCGTTTATTCCTTCGCACATATGATGAAACAAGGCGTGCCTACATAAAAGATTAATATCGCCCGAGGTACGATCGTGTCTCCGCGACTAATCGAGCTTTGATCTACGATTTCTGCAAACTCGTAGCTATGCCAGCCATTCGGCACACCCGGCTTAACATTCCCGTTCGTACCGCCGCCGGCTGTGACAGGATCTCTTCCCAGTGGACACTTGTTGTCCCTTAAATAGGTATACATGGATGAAGAAAAATTTATTATTGAATCGAATGCTTTGTTTTTTTGTCGATCCCTTCGGAGATTATTTAATTTATTCATCACGTGTCCTTTGGAGCGTCCCACGTGAAGTTATTTAGTTCTCTCAAAGATTAGAAGATTTAAGAAGATGAAAATTTGTTGATGGATGATCGATCTCTTGTGCAAATAAACTAATATTACTAGTGAAATTTTATTATTACAAATATCAATAAATTCTTGTATACAATCGGAGTTTAAATAAATAAAAGAAATGAAGTTTTACAAATTACAAATCATCCGATTATTTTACTTAACGTAAATTGACAAAATTATAAAATAGAAATTTGTAATCTACAAGTTCTCATTTATTAAATTACTATTACTATTATTATTAGTTATACAATATATAAAATTATGTAAGGAGGTTCAGATGATATATATTAGGTTTTTATAACTAAGGAATCTAAATTTGATTTCTGATTTAATAACCCGGCTAGTCTAATGTGATTTCAAGTAAATAATCCGGTCCTTTTTTATCATTTTTATATATGTGGGGTCGTCTTTATTCTTCGGGGTTCATTTTTTCGCTTCGTCCGAGTTTCCAATACGAAAGAACACAAATCCATTACAATTTCGTCCACCTTATAGAATCAATTTAATTCCATTAAATCGTATCTTCCAAACAATAAAATCTCCACTAATTATATTGTTGCGAACTTTCTACTCCATCCCCATGATAAATTCAATCTCTCTTCTTACTCGTCATATTCGAATTTTTATTGATCGTGTTATTGATAGATTTCTCATGACCACCCAAGAATTGAGGAATTGAAGTGAAAAATAATTTTAGTGTTGAATGAACAAATTTCCAACAGGAACAAAGAACAAAATGATAAAAAATAACCTCGACTGGTTTATTTATCCCACATTAGACGCATTTTTTCCAACCTATGTGATTGCCACTTACCATCATATCTCTATTATTATAGCAACCTTAAAAGGTAAAATAAATTAGGTACTCCAATACCTATAATATACGTTTTCCACAGTATCTTTCGAAACGTACAAATATATTTCTTCACAAAAATATTGATCTTTTATCTCTACTTTACTTGGATAATTACATCTTTTACCACTTCAACTATCCAACCATTCGATGGAATAAAAGAACTTCTTAATTGCAAGCCAATTCATCGATTACTAAGATCAACTACGACCACGTTGTTCTTCAGGCAGATGAAAATTGCCACGCGAAGGATCGCGCATGCATTGCGAAACGTGGCATTGTCGCGTTGTATCCCATATACGGTTGCCTTATCTGCCACGATCGTTGTACCTACGCGCAGGAAATACCTTTCTGTGAGAGATAACGGCCGGTCTCTCGAGCCCTGTTCCAAACCCGTTCCTATAGGCTTGCGACTATTTAAAGAGGCCGGCTCGCGGATACGCACGGCTGTGGCCACGATAACGGTGCCCCCACGTGTATCACTCGAATTTGCTCGACGCTGATACATCGCTCAGATACCGATAATTCGTCCCGGATTGAATAATCCGCGCCTGATCCCTTTCGCCCCTTTCTTTTGGCCGCGCTCCTCCTTTACCTTTTATCTTCTCGCACGCCTCGCGCGCTACACCGAAGCCGATCGCGTGGAATTAATTAGGCAACCACCTGTTTTCGATACAGTCGACGCATAAATCGCACGTAGACCGCACCGTACTCGTTCGTGCCACGGTATCGGTATGCCAGATCCGCGAGACTGAATAATAGCGTTTACTTCGGTTACGGAAAGACGGTATTACTTGCAGAGGTGATTGTAAATCGATTGTTAGATATTAAGGCCTTTGGTTTATTTAGATTTTTCTGTTGCTATTTAAAAGGCTATTGAAGTTTCACAAAGGGAATTCTTAGATAATTTTCTTCGAAATTAAGAAACATTAATTAAGAAACATTAATTTAGGAGCTGATTGTTTGGGTATTGTGTTGTTTTAATTTAGATATTTATGTAGATATGAAGGCTTTTGGTTTGTTTAGATTATTCCAACGGTGCCTAAAATTTTCGTGGAATTTTACTAAAGTTCTTTTGCTAAGAGCTTTTTTGTAAAATCCAGGAAATCTACTAATTTAGGAGATACATGATAGTCTAGGTATTGTGTTAGGTGAATATATGTCATGTATATGGATTAATAGTACTGAAGATATTGTTAGATATTAGATTCTAAATAGGAAAATACTTTTGTATATTATGAATGATCTAAAAAGCAAAAGTATGTCATACAACGTGATAAAAACATTATTTCTCTTACTTTTACAATTTTTATACATATTCAATTTTAAATGTTGCACCGACAAGAATCTCCCTATTCAATAACATATATTATTTATCAATATCAATGGCCGATCGATCGACCGATATCGTTCTTCGGGCGCGAGCGAAAAATCTACTCTATGTACAACACATTAATCTTGCAATTACCCTAACACGCCAACTTCAACTTGTTCAAAAGGTACATACACGTCGACCGGTGCATACGTCGATCCAGGCAATTAAGTTTCCTTCTCGTTCGTCGGGAATAAATCAATCGAGGAAACGCAATCAATTATATTATCCGCCATATCCAAGAATTTGACACCGTTATCTCCATCGTTTTCGGTTGACTTCTCAGTGTGAAGAAAGTATTTCCTCGACGACGCTGTGGATTAATTATCTCCTATCTTTTGACGAATGCATTTTGAAAAACTCTGATACGACTGTTGCGATTATCACGCGACGATTTAAAAGAAACGATCCGTAAGAAGCTTTATAGACATACCATGATATCAAATATTCGATTATAATGGAATTAATGCTTGCCTTATGTTATAATCAGTTTTTGATACTTCATAAGAATTACACATTTATATTGTGATCGTGACAAGTCGATATAACAAAACTTTTCGATGCTTTTTTTACGAAAAATACGCAATACCGATCGATATACAATATGCACAAAGTTTCAATAATTATCGTAGTCGATTAATATAAAAGTGTATACAGTTGAAAAATTCCAAACAATCTAACTACAATTATTTCAATAGACAATTAAATCAAAGTAAAAGGAATATTCTTTCTAAAAACATAGAAAAGAATTCATTCGTCGTATTTCATAGAATAATATCTTACGCTGTAGTATCCTTGATAATATTTTTCCTCTTGAATATAAAAGAATCAAATTAATATGAAAAATGATTCTAGAAATAAACCAAATTCCGTAATATTCTCGTCTGCTTATTTGCATCATAGTGTCGAATAGAAAAGTTTGCGACAACGTCCTGGTCTTATTAACGGCGACGATAGTAGAATAGCGATCGATCACTCACCGCGAACGGAATTGGTCTTCGTTACTAATAGAACCACTAATTGCGTGATTTCGAACCAGGGAGACACTGTGCGTGCTTTAGGATTTGCAACGGTTATGTCGACACGGTTTGTGATGGATGGTGCGCTCGTTGCGTCAGTTGTTCTGCTGGCTTTTTCTCGGGGGAAGTTGTTGAATGAGATTGGAAGGAAAGCTAATGTCCGAAGTACTTTGCGCGAGAACTGCGTGTGATTATAACGTATGCGTATAATGTATACTCGTTTGTGCGTTTTTGTCAATGATTACACTTTGTTGGCTACTAATGCGAGGAAAGTATATCGAGGTGGAAAAATTGATATTATTCTGTTGCTTCTGGAGATTATTATTATTCATATAAATCATATTAATTCCGCGAACTTTCGTATAAATACGCGTAAGCATATTTATATTATTATTTTAAACAAAATATTCAGAAAACACATCTTTTTTTTTCAAAGACAAAAACATACAACTAGTGAAAATAATAATTAGATTGCGAATATTTATGAATATTAGATTGCTCGGAAATTTCGTTCCTATTCGACTATTTCGACTTGATATACATTTATCGAATTATATAAGTGTTATTTTGTTCCATCGTACAAATTTATATTTTTAAGAACATAATTGAAGAAACGAAACGTAAAGAAAAATTTATATAAATGTTATAATAGCTACTCCACGTAGATATTTTATATACTTTTACACATTATGTGTACTCTATGAATCTTCGCACCCTTCATTTTTCCATACATTTATAAAATCCACAGCCTAATAATAATTTTATCAACTTGTTTAATCAAATTTCGTCAATATGATCTGATCGTTCTAGTGTTAAAAATCACACACGAAAGAGCGTCTTGTATATCGCAGCAACGAGTCTAACCAACGATGACGAACGGTAATTCTCATCTGAAGCAGCATCCAATCTCGACGTCATACCAGAAAGCCCAAGACCAAGCTTACGCATCAGCTAATAGAAATCAAATATTAAAGTAATTCTACGCATTACACTTCATCTATTTGGCGCGTCATTACAAACCTGACAATTCGTAAGAGTTCTCGTATTCCTCGAGAGTCATCGAACAGGTGCATGATGTTTCGACGCTTATCGAGGACGCGAGTGCACGTCGTGCTTTCGAGAGGTTCGGTCAGGATGAAAAGATCGCAGTGGATGGAAAGAGAAACGGGAAGAAGAATGAACGAAGCGGTGGGCGGCGAAGGGCAGGGCTCAGCGACTTTATCGCTTATTAATCGTGCGACTCTGCACGATTATCTCGAGTGAGAATGGCCATTTCCACACAGAGGGTAGCAATTATGCCCGGTTCGCAGGGTATTATTACACAGGCAGAATATCCGAGGCGACTGTGGCCCGCGTAATCGCGGCGTAAAGCCGAGTCTGCAGCTAGATGGAAACACGTTCGCCCCATCCGTGAACCGTGTTTTTCATAGATTGATTTACTAAGTATTAATTGGCAGGCATATAACGTAGCTACAAATTAATACTTAGTAAATCATGACTATACTACTAAAAGCGTAGAAGAAAATTTGGAGGATTAAGGTCAAGTTTTAGTTGAAGTGTAGAGTGGAAATGAAATATATTTGAGAATATTTTAAAAAGTATGACAGGAGATACGAATATAAAAAATTGTATTATAATTTATTAATTGCATGGAAACCTCGAATAATGTTTTATAGAGCATTTTGATCAAAATTCAATTAACAGTAATTACAGTCTTTATCGATCGTTTCAGTACACATTGGTCACAGATATTTCGCCAGAATATAAGCGATGTAATGTCGAACATTCGAAGTGCGTTAGGTGTTTAAAACTTGTGAAGCATTGTAACTTCGAAACCGTTTTTCTCGAAATGTGATAAGTGTGCTTTAAGCCCTTGTTCGTTTCAATTCACACATTCAATTACAGCATTTCTAATATCAAATTTTATTTGACTAGTTTTGTTCTGTTTCACAGTGTTAAATAATGTGAATAAAATTTAGTGGATTGATAGTTAGTTTTGGTTTACAAATGGCTAAGATTGGAATATCTTTGCCAGTCTTTTTAATAATTGAAAACTTCTGCTGAGTTCATCGATGTTTGTAATATCGAACTATATCTTTATTTACAAAAAGGAATGTTATTTACGCAGTATCTTCTTGGTTTATTTTATTAAGAAAGAATAGAATTTGAAGTATTAATAGGAAATTCTGGTTTTCATCTACCATTGAGAATAAAATAACTTTGTGAATTTTTTTAAGTGTATGATGGAACAAAATATGGAAAATTTTGTTATGCTATATGTTTTGGTAATATTCCCTATATCATGATTTTATTAATAAAAAATTTCATTCGCCTAATCTTATTTTGTGTTATTTCGTTAAATGTCAAAGAGAGTTAGTATATAGGTATCTATTATTAAGTATACTTGCTAGTATAAATGAACGGGGAATAGTTTTAAAGACATTTAGTATATCTTGCTTTCTTTTTATTTTTCACGACAAATAGAGAAAATTTTAATAATTGAGGAAGCAATTACTTTGTGATATATATTTTATTTTTATTTATTTATTTTATTAATATAGGTATACACTGCAACGGTAATTTAAGATTTAAAAGCAGTAAAAAATTACAATAATTCTCTTCCGATATTAATGCAAGTATGCTCTTAAAAATATTGCTGTGATTACTGTTATTAATAATTATTACTCAGTATTATGACAAAGATAATTCTGATAAAGTATTTATGTTCGAAGCAGGTTTTCATTTTTGTGGATTGTGATGTTGCGGTGAAAGTGAGTAATTTATCTGTTTGATGAATTACAGTAAGATTCTATAATGAAAACTCTAAAATAAGTACATGCGTCTGCTAGTGATTGCACAAAATCATAGAAGGATTGGAGGTGAAAGTAAATTATATGTTTGTACACGTCATTTTGAGTATCGGAATTTTTATCCTTTGTTGGAATTTAGTGATTTGATTTATTAATTCGTTGCTTTAGATAGAAAGTACGTACGACCTTTTACTTATATTTTTAAAGAACTACGATTAACATGCCACTTAACATTCTTTAATTTCCAAGTAATAACAAAATCTGGATATCGTATTACCTTACTAAATAAGTTAAACCTATAAATTGAGGTAAAGGAAACTAAAGAATTTCAGAACTTCAGTATCACATTTTATACCTTGTATATACGTATCTCGTCTAAGAACATGGATGTAAATCTTACATAAATTTCATTTGCCAATCTGTAACAAAACATTACTACATCTTGCGTCAAACTATTGATATAAATCAAATATAAATCTCTTTCTTTTATTCAAATAAAGTACAATAAATCAGTGTACATGCATGTAAACACATACACGACCACACAGTCTTATCGTCCGTTAATACATCAACAGCAGATCGCTGTAGATATCTACATTCTGTTCCATAAAGTAAAAGTGACGAGTGGTAATAAATAAGTTATGTTTGAAACAAATTATACCGGTAATTTGAATTAAATGCTCGCTGTATCGCGGGATGAAAATTTTCGTATAAGCTCGTTCCATTGCAACTTTTCTTAATTAGAATCGCAAGAAATTACGTTTAACTATATTAAAATTGATAAAAATGGAACGACTTCCGGACAATTTTGCTCGATGAAGAAACTGGAAGCCTAATCGGACTGACACAGAGAGCGTGAAATCCCGATTGCTATTAAACTAATAGCCAACGGAAAAGCAAAAGTGTGGAAAAAGGTTGTCGGCGGCTTTCAACTGACAGGTCCTAATTATTTATCGTTTCCATCCGCCTTTTCTCATTTGCAGCGATCCTAATTGCATAACGTTTTCATGAATATCCATCGACGTTTCGCTGCCGGCAAAGATCGGTGCAGGCCTGGCCTCGTATCGTCGCGAATAAATAACGAGTTCCCTTCTCGCCGCGAAATTCTACCGCAGATGAAATCTACGAGATCGTTCGAACGGTTGGTCTCTGCCAACTCTTAGATCCTATCTAACCGACCCAGCCTCAGATGGCGTACGCGTGGCAGTCTGTAATTAAAAAATACACCGATGGAATCGCGTTACCAGACCGCCTTTCGTACGTAAAACGCGCTCTTGTTGCTCTGAATTCGAATTACTTCCGCCCTCTTCGATCCGTTACGAATGGAAACGCAAGTTTGAAGATATAAAATAAAGACAGTGAGCAGTAACCACTTTTTATATTTTTATTTTTTGCAATTTCATAATGCATATAAAGAAAAATTTCTTTCTTTTAAAATAGCTATTTACAGGCCAAAGTGGTTAATTCCACTTTTTCAAACTTTAATGCCAAAGCATTGATTGATGCATATCCTTTATCATCTCATCAATTTTTTTTTCTTTTACGTCTTTTTTTGCGGAGTTAATCGATTTGGCTAATAAGCGAAATATCATCCGCGTCTGTTGTCAGTTTTTATAGGGCAGCACTAAGTAAATGTTTGAGTTTTGGCTACAATGTATAGGATGATAAATTGTAGATATTTTTCTCGTTGGATTATATTTTTCTTATTCATATTGAATAAAGCTTTTTTTTTATATTATCTTTCAAAGTAATATTATTTTTCCTTTATTTTAGATTTCGAGTCTAGGAATCAATTAAAATTTTTGTTCTACTGTTAGTCAGCCTTTCAAAGAAATTATTAGGCAATCGTTCAAATAAAGGAATAATATTAAATACGAACGATTCAATCATAGATGACAAAATAAAATTCCAATTATCCTCCTAAAATGATAAAACTGTGATAATATTTGGATCGATGATACGAGGTTGTCAGCGTATAGAAGTTTTATTTGTATTCATCGATGTGTATTTTGTGCTTCAAATTTATTATCTAATTTAATAGTTCTTATCCCTTGTTGTTGTAATTAACCGCTTTAAATTAATGATTTTTACTACGTTACCCTAGAAAGAAAATAAGGTGTGCTTCGATAATACAAAAGAGCTGGCGGTGTGAAAGTAATTTAAAAAATGAATCGTTTGTTCAATACAGATGTGAGAAATTTTCTTTTTCAATAGAAAAAGAAATTAACTTTTTGTTTCTACGTGCACGCGTTTAAGAAAATAATTACTACGTTGGGAAAAGTATTGTGATTGCACGTTGCAGGTGTATCGTTGCACCTGCGAAAAACGAAACGTGCATTATCCATTCAATTTTATTCCTCCGCTACTTTTTCTGTCTTCGAGGGGAAAAAGAAACGCGATTTGCCCTAATTTCGCAAATCGAGTAGTTTGAATTTTTCGCGCTCGATGTTACGTTCACTTTTGTACAAAAAAATACGTGTCTCGTTCTCGTTCTCCATGTTTTCCATGTTAATATCAATCATGAATAACAATCCAAACGAGCCAAGTTTCCTGTAAAAATAATTCACAACCATTGCCATACTTAGGAAAATAATTCACAATCTTTATCATTTTCACGAAAATAATTCATAACGTTTCTCATTCGCTGAAACAAAATAAGAACAAATGGAGAAACAAGGCAAACTTTGAAAAACGATGCGAAAAATAATACCTTGTAAAATAAAACCTTAAAACATAGTGTATAAGATTTTCCGAGCAGTGAAGGCGAATTCACCAGAACTCAGAAAGTACATATTTTCTTATCAAATTAATTTTATAGCAGCTAACATGCATATCCACGAATAGATATATTTGATATTCTTAAAATAGAATGATACGATAAAACATAAAATAAACGATAAATAAAATGAGCTACAAGAATTCTCTGTTGAGTTCACTCTTCCCTGAAAATAATTAAAACGCGTTTTTCTCAAAATGTGCTATTTTTTAATTCACCCTTACATACAAAGCTAAAAAGACGATTTTTGAAGTAAATTGAAACCTAACAATTTAAAAAAATTATATATTGTAATCGTAATTGTAATTTGTTTGATGATGTACAATGTACGATGTACTGCGAAATGATCTTTTCATAGCTACTCCAATTGCCTCGATAAAGAAGATGGTAGAATTCTTCGATGCTAATTTCGCGGTCTATTCGTCCCTTACACGAAGGGAATGAACGAACACGTTAAGATCGAGGATCGAGTTATGGAAAGTGATCCTCACGGAGTCAATCCATCGTCTAGTTGTACGTGTACAGTTCCAGATACCGATTATTCCTGACAAAAAGTATAACAGTTGGAATTGGTAACCGGTATATCTAGCAATTTAGCCGCGAGGAATGCTCGTGAATAGCTGGACACGCTATCTCCTACTGTTTCGCTTCATAAATAATTTAATTTAATGGCTTGCTGTTTATAATTGAACCGACTGAAACGATGATAAACACGAACATACAGTGACGTGCAAAAGTCTCGGACCACCCAACAGCTCACATTGTTATTAGCTATTTTTCTTCCTCTCTTGTTTTTTTCCATGTTAATTAGTTTTATAATACTCCTTAAGAAATCTTAGATAGTGTTATCAAATCAACATCAACTTTTTGAGGAAGATTGAGAGGTCAATCATTATGTATAAATACATTTATGTTTCCTTTAACTCAAACATGATTAAAAAAGATGTAATGAATATTGTTATGATCGTAATATTAAAGAAAATATTCCTCGATATTAGAGTAAATATTTTTCAGTATCTTTTTGCGAGGTGTTTTTACAAACAGTTCATTTTAACGATCGACGGCGACATATCTTTGTTAAAATTATTGTTTTGTTTAATATAATAACGTATCATCTTGCTACTGAAATTCATCCAAAAAAAATAGTATTTATAAAACAAAATCAAATGTCTTTTATTTGATTCTTTAATCTGTAACTTCAAAGAACCTCAAAGAACTTAGTTACAAATAAAAAAATAAGTTCCTCGAGACAACCAACTTCTTATAACAAGAACGTGATATACATTCTGTATAATATGACGAGATGTATCACTATTGCAACAAGGATTTGATACACGTTCGTTACATATAATATGATAAATTGCGATTACGTAACTACAATATGACGAATATTTATTTAAAGAGCGTTGCAATCTATCAAACAAAAATTACAAATAGTAAAACCTTTCTCCGCTTTCCCGAAGTTAAGAAAAAGTTGATAAGGATTGCTTTTGTTACAAACCCTTAAACTCCGCATTATAAGTTTTACGGGTAATAAGTTTTAATTTTTTTTTTTTACAAGTAACGTTAATAAAACGAACAAATACATACATTCGCTTTGAAAGAAATGTGATAAGATAAGGGGTTAACATTGCCTCAGACTTTTGCATAGTGCTGTATGAGCGCACGCGACTCACTAGCGCGTATAAGCGCGCACGAGGCATAATCGCGCATAAATAACGCGATCGCGCGTTCGAAGCTCGCAGGTGCTGCTGAATTTTTGATGACTAACGATCCCATCGAGGCAGCGATCCGGCCGCTAAGAGGCGGTGGAACAAAGGCGAATTAATTAACACCTTCGCCACCTGCGTTCGCCACGAACAAGTACGCCACGATTTTCGATCGAGAGAGCCTTCAAAACGCCATCGTCGCTGAATTCCCGGCGAAAGTGGAGTTATCCAACGCTTTCGAAATTCTAACCCGTGGAAACGCGATCGTTAAATTGCTCGTTCGCGATCATCGTGCAACGAGAGGAATTACGACGTTCTTCGTTGCTCGTCCGGTCACGATACGAGACGATGACGTAACAACGCATAATTTGTAAAATCAATTTCATTCAACGCTAATTCGCGCTTACCGTAATTATACGCGGCACTGGTATCACGCTGCGACGAGAAGCTACTTTCCGAGCTGTGTTTCATCGACTTTCGCGTTGCTTGCTTTTGTGCCATGTCTTTTTCCATCGAATCTTAGAGATTTAATATTAGAAAAGTGGCATTTGTGGAGATCGTTGAAGAGAATGGTTCGATTAGAGTTTTATATTGGTTTAACATTTTCAAGCTTGGTCTCTTGTAAATGAAATTTGTATACCTTTTACTCTTCATATTACACTTTTAGATGTTGTGAAATGATTTATATTCTTTGATTAGTTTACATAAGTCTGTGATGTCAGGTTCGTGGATTGAACATGGAAGAGTGAACGTTGCGAAGATAATTAATACAGGAAAATAATTAGATTCTTATATTGGTTTAAGTTCGAAGTCCTTTTTTCTTTCAATAAAAATTTTTAATTAGATTTTTTCGTTACTAGGTTAAATTATAGGTTTATTGATGTTATAATGCTGTAATATCATATAGATCGATATTTGAAAGGGCAATTTTAGATGATCGAATCGAATATTATTAAATGAGAGATATTTGGCAAAGAGCAAAGATTTCAATATGGGAATAGTACTTGGAATATTAATAAAAAAGTTTCAAAATTTTTGTGAACATTTCTCTGAATTTTTAATATTATCATCACATATCATTTTATTTCTATTATTATTTTGAATTGGCAAGTAACGAACAAAATAAAATCGGATTTTTATTTATACTAGTTTCCTTTTATTATATTTTGCCCTTATATAACACGCTTCTGGTTTTCATGTTATAATAAGGATAACTGCATCGTTTTAATACACAATCATGAGAAATTGATCAAATCAGCGTATCATTTAGTAAATAATAGTGCCTTACTCTCATATAACATGTTTTTAATGCTTCGTATCATAAGAAGATTATTACATACATTCTAATACACGTATGTATATCCATGATAGATTGGTCAAGTGAACTTTTTACTAATCGAGTAATTTCTCTCATATCTATAACATGTTCTTGATTTCACATATTATAAAAAAGTTATAAAAAAAACACACACACACACATTCTAACATACAGTCACGATAAATTGGTCAAGTGAGCTTCTTATTTAATCAAATAATAATGCTTTGCTCTCGTATAACATATTTTTAATTTCTCATATTATAAATAAATTACCTGAGCATGTGACGTGCATCATTAATATATACGCACGATAAATTAGTCAAGCGAGCTTCTTCTCTTCGAAATCAAGCAACGTGTACTTATTACTTCTTAGGCGATGTTTCTCTATCGCAATTAAACCTCCGCTATGTCCGACTATGTCGCATTGCGTAATGCCGTGCCGCGGTATATGGACTTGGCTTATAATTCGCGGAATTGCGACCTTTGCCAATTTACGTTAACAGCTGTGATCGTCGCAATTAAAAGAGAACGCAACGAGCGAAGGAAAGTCGCATAAATCCGTTCAGGTGCTTCCGTTTGGAATCGGCACGGTATGTATCGAGTAACACCGACGATAAAGTGTATCCAGGCGACTTTATCTCGAATTTGCGACCTATCCTCGCGGTATACACCGCGTGTACGCACGTTAAATTGCAAAATTTATCACAATCTTTTAAAAAGAACGAACATTTACGGGAAGGTTCTTCGAACAGCGTAAGGTAACTCGAGGTTAGATTTAACCATTTCGATGTACTACATGTCTTAGGTAGTTTCGTTACTCCTGTTGTATATAGATATGCAAATGTGCACTTGTTATTGTAAGAGTCGCCTCAATTTCTAGTGAAATGGATACAGGATCATAGAATTAAAAAAATTTGATTTTATTTGGCTATGATTTAGAAGTTCGAGAATTGTGGGATTTGGAAAGTTAAAAATCTGATGATCTATGAGATATTGAGAGTTCGAAAGCTTAGAAATTTCAGAATTTTAAAGTTTGAAGAATTAAAAACATGGAAATATGAGATTTTGAGAATTTTCTGATTGTAAAAGTTCGAGGATTTGAAACTTAACGAATTAAAAAATTCGAGAACCTAACAGTTAGAAAATTCGAAAATTTGCATATTTGATAACTCAGTGTTTAGATATTTGGAACTGTGAAGGTTCGAAAATATAAAAAGTAGGGAAAAAGATTCTAACCATGATAAGATTAAAAATCTCTAACATTGAATGTAAAAAATTGAAAACCATAATTTTCCCACTTTCACAAACTCTTCAACTAACATTTGCCGAATATTTCAAGCAAATACGAAATATAATACTTCAAATGCTAATTCCATCACACCATCGTACCTTTGTCTTTCGCTCTAATCTTGGTATATCCTTAAATAAAACAAGCTTCTTACGATTCCACGTATATATGCTCGACCACTATTACATTTCGAAACATCCAGCCATACTTAAGCCGCTTAACTCTCCATTAAACATTAAGATCGTCGCGTACGCGTCACGCATATACATATTTTTCCATCGCTCGTTACGGGGACACGGTGACTGTCAATTTTCCGTCGATTCATAAATGGCATTCACTCCTCGCTCATGTCGATTCCTCGCATGGTATCAACGTAGCGCTGTCACATATTCGCCCGCTGCATTCGCTTTACATTAATCGCTCGGCCAAACGTATCGCCAACTTGGGGAACGCGATTTCCTCCAAGGACGTACTAGCCCGTGCTGGTGCTAGTTCCATGCCATTTGTCAAGCAAATTCCACGCTTCGTTGGCCTTTGAGACTGAGCATTAAATCGAGGGTGTGTAGGTACAGTGACTCATGAAAGTATTTGAACACTTACCTTAGAAAAATTCTATGTACATAAATAATATATTATATGTGTTGTAATGTGATCGGTTATCGTAGTTGTGTTGGTAATGATTGTAATGATATTATTAATAATTACAATTATATATAAATATACATATAGTCCGTAAATATAACAAAAGTATCGA
This sequence comes from Bombus terrestris, assembly GCF_910591885.1. Classification (NCBI taxonomy): domain Eukaryota; kingdom Metazoa; phylum Arthropoda; class Insecta; order Hymenoptera; family Apidae; genus Bombus; species Bombus terrestris. Next base: position 21,154,362 of record NC_063275.1, on the reverse strand, counting down.
AATAGTCAATTACTATTGATAAATTTCAATATTCGGTACGACTATCTTTAATACTTATATGTTTATGTTTATTCATGCTGCATACTAATTTTTTACCAAATGCATATTTGCAGTGAATATCTTGTAACTCCTATATACATTTTCAGATTGATTTCTAATTTTATCGATATAATTATCACAATCGTGTCGCATTATAATACTGATGATATTCTAGAGTATTTTATATAACATATATGTATCTATAATACACGCGTTAAAGTTTTTTGTGGCAAGTGTTCAGACATTCATAGAAACCTTTTAAGAATATGAAGATTTTAACTTCGATATGCATTTTCACATTTTATCAATATAGCTAATCGTGTTTTAATATAGCGTTGATGAAATTTCAAAATGTTCTATGTAACGCGTATAAAGTTTTCTACGATATGTGTTAAGATATTTATAGAAATCATTCGTGAATATGAAAATTGCAGCTTCCGTATATATTTTCAACCTTGCTTCAAACTTTATCAACATTATCATGATAGCCATTCCTCATTACAATATTAATGAAATTTCAAAATGTTCTGTACATCACATATAATATGTTTATAAAAGATTTTTATAAGTGTTCGAATACTTTCGTGATTCACAGTATACATATATCGGTGGAATACGTTCCAATCATCCGATACCGGCGCATAAGTTGGATATTTTCGCTCCTCATTTCAGAGACGTTCCCTGTACCTGCTTTCCCTGCAAACCGCGTAATTGTGGCTGATTTAAACACCGGTTAAGCGGTTCTAGTTTACGGGAATGAACGGGACACGCAGTAATAACCGTGAATTAACGCTTGCCCTTCAGAAATATGTGTATAAGCACGTTTTATATGGTGCGATAGCGGAATTAATAAAATATATACGTATACATACGTATACATTTTTTCTGATTTTAATCGATGTTATAGGCTTGGTGTATTTTTTAGATAGGTGAATTAATATCGTGCTATGTTTGTATATCATATTGTCTTTGATGATTTATTTGAGAGGCTAATTCTATGGGACATGTATCTGTAAACGACTTTATCTAGGTTGTTATTTGCTTGTGATTGCTCAATTTGATCTTGAGTCGCTTTTACGGTGAAAGGTATTTAATGATAATATTGTGATTTTCTTTGGGAACTTTTCTGGTAGAAAAATAGCGGCATAAAATATTAGGAATATTATAATAGAGTGAATTTTCGAAGGAAATATTTATCTTACTAGATAGTAATCTTCTATAGTATTTTAGTAGCTCATTAAAATAGTATCAAAAACCTTTAAAGTATAATATTCTTACATTCTTTTTTTGTTATAATAGCGTAAAACTCTTCGATAGAAATAAAATTCTTTTGTAAAATGTTAAAAAATTTCACTTGAATTGGCAAGAAAGCAATTTGCTTATTAAAGGTTAAAACATAGTAAAAAGTGCTGGTAATAGTTGAAAATCTATTCCTTAGACGTTACTTACCATATATTTATCTATCGTACCAGGTACACCTAGAAGCCACGAAAAAAACAGGTTTCTTTCTCAGGTCCCTTTCTATGGAACACCATTTAACAGTTACGCGACGATAATGGTAATGACACAACAATAACGCCCACATGAGTGGAAGAACGCAATTATCCGTCAATGAGTCCCACGCGCGAACGAAATTAGCGGACAGGCAGTGTGATCTGATCGAAGGTTCACGGAAACACGTGAAAGCGCCTCACGTGTCGGATACTATCACGTCCGACTATGAATTCAAAGTCGAACTAGGCTGTCAATTCGACACCAAACTTGGATCCCGATTACATATCGAAGTAGACTGCTAATTCGAGCTCCAAGTAGGTTATTCAAAGTAGGCTAGTGATTTAAATAGCGAAGTGAGTTTGCATGTTCAATGACGCGAGGATATTGAAAGTTAGGAATTTTCGAATAAAATTTAGATTAGAAGATGTAGATATAGAAAGATAGTAATATTATTTATAATATATATTGCAATTATCGATTCCTCGTTTTTCTAAGCCAAAAACGTTTGGGTTATAGAGAATTGGAAACTTGATTCCTTTTTACACTTGTACTGCTTCGATGTGAATAGAAAAGTATTTGAATAAGAATATAATAAAAATTTTAATTTCAATCACCGTCGTGGACCAATATCGATACACGCGACACGGAATATGGCAACTTGAAATCAATTGCTAATTCGACATTGATATATCTTAATATTATGTAACCTGAATTTAAAGGATATCCATATCAAAAGGAATTACAAAAATGAACAATTGAAGTACTAATTGAAATAAATTAACGATGATACTTTGTTTATCATCCGGAGAACAAATTGAGCAACTAATTTCAAATCCATTAATAATGCCAATCCGATTGTGTTAACAATCAATACGTCTTTTATTAATTTTATCTCGTAGTAAACCATTAATTTGATACGAACGTAGGTCGTTAATTTATAGTCAAAGTGGGTTGTGTTGATTTACGATCGAGCTACAAGACTGAGAAACTCAAATTGACAAACGTAGACTGTCAACCCTTAACCTTGGCCTCGATTTGTTCAAAATAGGTCGTTAATGTAAAATTTAAATTAACTATTTCTCCGTCCCAAAGATTATCAATTCCAATGGAATTTAGGTACGTCGGTCAAATACGAAAGAGACTATTAACTTGGAAACAAGATAGCCACGAGTGTCAGGACGAGAACGAACACGTCTGGAAGATGGACGCGGGCGAGTTGCGAACTCCCGGACACGAATTATACTAAATTGCCACTAACCAGGTGTGTCGAGAGAACTGGCATCCGTATCCACGTGCTGTTACATCATCTGAACGCATAAATATGGATCGTGCCGTGGTGTTCGGCGAATAACGACAAACAAGACGCTTGCAATTAATCTGTCGTCGAGTAGTCGTGCAATTACACAGGAGACAGCACGCTGTCCTCTCGTCTAGTGGTTTCTTTTGCGAGCTAAGATTAATTGGCATTAAAAACTATCTAACGGAAGGAAACGACTGAGAAAAATATAGATTATGTCTTGGAATAATTGTGCTTTTACGCAAGAGATATGAAAGAACGTAGACATTTTAATGAATTAACACTTTCATGAATAATTATCTATATTATCTCATCTATCATTTATATTATACAGTAAGCTAAGTATAGGTTAAACACGATAGGACAAATTTACAAATCTACTTGATATACTCGATCATTATAATATCATATAATATAGAAGATATTGTTATCTGAAATAAGTACCTACTCATGCGGAAGTTTACGTATGTTTTTGCTTTTCATTATTCTCGAATATTTGTGTCAAAGTATAATTCGCAACATGAAAATGATTTATGAACTGTGTTGTACACGTTGAAGATTTCATTTTGCTATTTCTGGCTAACTAATCGTTTCCTTCAAAATCATTAAATTTGCAAACACTAAATATGCTATATTTTGATGTGAATGGGAGTCCTAATGAGACCAACAGGCACTATTACTTATGATTTACAGCCTGGAAGGTAATGCTCTTAAAGAAACTAACGTTTAAGATGCAAATAAACGTGCCATAAATAAACGCTTTTAACGCTGTGATACATTGCGGAAAATTGAATCTCACCAACACCCACGTAATCTCTTAACACGAATATATTCTATTTTTATCTTATTTTGACGGATAAGTGCAGTTTTAATTTATAAAAATAAAATAGAATTTTATAAGAAAGATTTCATAAACAATTAATTGGTATATGTTTTACCCCTAAAACGACTAACGTATCTAGTTACGAATCAATATTCGGGTTTATTTGAAATAAATGTAAATATTAACTCGTACAGATGACGATATAAAGGAGTGAAAGCAAAGAAGGAAATGAAACGGCAAAAATGACGAACGTGTACGCCCAGGGACGATTTAAAATGTATAAGGTCTGGGATAGAACGTTGTCAGCTTTCTTGAGATTCGATCCGAAATCGGATTATAGAGGCTCTATTTTAATAAGGCGATCCTTCGGCAATGTTTAGTGAAATCCAGCATGATAGATATGCGATCGTCGTTCTTAATATGTTTGACAATTCATGCGTGTAAAATGACATTTCGAATATTGACTGACGAAAAAATACTTTTCCTTTCTATCTCATTAACAATTTCTTGCATTTATTACAGATTAAAAATCATGTATCGTGATTTATCGTCTTATATGTTAAGACAGGTAATAGTAAACAGAAATTGTATATTTTAATTCGATAGATCTCGTTCAGGTTGATTTCGAATTCTAAGGTAATCCTAATAGAATGAGAAATATTCTACAAAACATTCTTCTACGTCAACGAGCTGCAGAAATTAATTCTAAATATTTATCACAAGTATTTTAAAGAAAAATTATTTCTTGCTTCTTTATCTAATGTTACATCCTTGTTGAATAACGCAAGTGGTATTAAAGAAATCACCCAAACTGTTCTCTCTTTCTCTGTTCTACAAAAAATTAACAATTAACTAACAAAATAGAATCAAAATCTAAACTGTCCACCTTATGCAAAATTAACAATGAACGAGTAAAATAAAACGTCAGAGCTATTCTTCTACAGAAAAGTAGTTTATCCCTCTTCTATGAATTATCTTACAGAACTTTACGATTTTTACAAATCACAAAATATGTTACACATAATTCCTCTCTCTATAATATATATTCGTATAAAACACAAGATCTTGTTCGAAGAATAAAATCGAAAGACAAAAATTCTCTTTTCTAAACACAGATAATTCGCTTCTCTGCTCGATCCAGCACTACGAACCTCGTTAAAAGAGTACAATTAGAAAACAGGAAAAAGAGAAGAATCGGAGAAAGCTGTCATTAGTGTAAGGAAAACTTAACGTCGATTTCCACGGACCTCTGTCCCAGTGTCTTGACATTTATTTCACTTGTCTGTCGAATCAGCAGTGATAATCTTCACGATCTTTCGTAGGTATATAGTAAATCAAACAGGGAATAGCAGAAGATCGTTTGGTCGTATGGCGACCTTTTCGTTCTATTCGTTGGCGTGCGCCAGCTCGCTCGTTTGCAGAATTTATTGTCTTACGTCAGAACGGGACCCTGTTTATTATACGAGGCCGAAGATCGACTTTTTTTCTCATTGAGCCCAAGATGGTTTCGTGACGGCCAGAATCTCGGGCCACGATTGTGTCGAGATCGTCTTGGCTTAATCGCACAATTAGGGCATCGCGTTACCCTGCGCGCCTGCTTCGACTACAACGTTGCTCTATTAAAATTCCAATATTCCTATAGATGGATAGATGTTTTGCCAGGCCACGGACCAGCGGAAAGGTGTGAGGTTAAACGATCAACAGACGATAAGGCTAATGAGCTATAACGATCCTTTCTCCATTTTACTCCGATCTCGATGCGGTTAACCTTTATCCGCCCGCAATTTTCAGGGCCCTCGTTAAAATCTTCGTGGCACTTTCTCCGCTCTCATCGTTGCCTAATTCCTGACGACACGCTTGCTTCGGGTGAAGTTCTTGTGCCGTGCCTTTCACGCGGAATTCATTTTCGTATCAATATCGGTCGCGATATGTAACTTCAGGATTAGAGATTTGCACGTTGACGGGTAGGTGGCTTTTCGGATCATTTGGATGAATTGGTGGCAGTGATGAAATTTTATAATGAGATTAGATTGGTTTCAATCGATTTTAGGGAACATCCGACTAGCGACAGAGATTTAGTTGGGGAAGTTTGGAAAATGAGTGTTGCGGAGCAATTGCATTCAACGTGAAATTGGTGGAAATTAGGGTACTGTACAGGATACGCAATGAACTGTAATATTATGATACTGATACTAATATAACATTCATAATATCGGTATTTAGAATATACAATATAATGTCAGTATCTGTCGTGGAAAAATATCGATAACACACAGCGTGTCATTCGATCAGAATGAAGGCAATGTGCAATATTTTCGTATCATTAGGGTTATTCTTCTTAAAAGCTCAATTTTGATAATTATATAATACTGACCATGAAAACTTTGAGGAACTAAACTGATTGACTCCAGTTCTGTGAATGTTTGAATTCCATGGCCCATCAATTGCACATAACTCCTGTTCAACTCTTCAAGAGATATATAACTCACTTCCACGAGTTTATTTGTTGAAAGAGGGACATATAGATAATCATAAATCCCAATTTGAATTTTGAAGTCCGTCTCTGTCAAGTCTCAAGTTTCCAACCACCAGTCACATGATAACGTTCCAACTTCCAGAAACGAAAGTGACAGACAAACTCGAACTGGAAAGAATCCCGTCCCGTCCCGTCCCGTCCCGTCCTGACATTCAGAGCGAATCGAAGGAGAAAGTTTCCATCGGGATCGATACAGTTTTTCCCAGGGAGGGAAAATAGGAGTGCCTCAAGGCCAGCGTGGCTCTAAGGTTGGCCTGAATTTTTCGCATTAATTCGCCGATCCAGCTTTGCAACTTTGTCCCGATTGGCTCTGTCGTCCCTATTGCTGCTTTGAATACCTGTTCGTTGTGCCGGACAGTTGCACCAACCGATACGTTACAAATCGTCCCGTAAATTACATTCCTTCCCCCGTGTTCCGCCATTGGTACGAGAAGTTGGAAGAGAGTCAGAAAGATGAAGAAAAGTGAGACGTGAGAAACAAGATTGTCTATGTTGGTGGTAACAATAAGAGTTACGCGATGTCTTTTAAAGTCGATCAAGATGAATGGACCGTGGTTGATAATTGTTATAGCGAGCTAGTGTTGAACTAGCCGGGAATAATTCAATGGAATCCCAAGCCCTCCTCTCCTTTTACCTCTGCGCCCCGATTGATTAGCATAATCATATTATTTCAGTGCATTCTAGGCGCGTGTAGGCCGGTCACGAGTGGGATAAACGTGAACAAGCGAGTCGATATACCGGACCGGTGGAATTCCATCCTACGGCACTGGGTGAAGGAAAGCCAGGGAAACACGTGGGAAATAGCAAAGGGAAACGCGGTTGCATGCGCCTCGACGATCGTCGACATGCTATTTATTGACTATCGGTAGTTTTCCATGTAACAGGCACTGATTGTGAGCTAACTGGATCTCGATTGTTATCGATCACGAGATACCTAATTGCGTGAGAAATGGAACATCGTTCATTTATGATATCATACCTGATAAGGGTCTTTTGTATGTCGCTTTCTTTTTTGTCGTTGAAATTTTTTCAAAAATAGTTTCTTTCTGTGTCGATGATCTAGATGACCGAACAAGAACTTGATGGTTTGACAATGATTGGAGTTACCAAATGGAGGTGTTCGTATTGGAAGAATTGGTAAACAATTTATTGAATAGAGAAGAATTTTTATTCTACTAACGTAGTTCGACCAGAATGACTGAAATTACCAATTCATAGTTTTAAATAATTTTTAATGTGTTTAAGCCATTTAAATGTTTCTTTAAAAGATTATTATATGCATGGAATGTTGTTTTCTTCCTTGCACTATATATTTTGTCAGATATCTTTCATTTTGACTTCTTTGGTACAAGGTATTACGCTTTAGTCGTTGATAATTGTAGAACTGATAGAATATCAAACTAAAAAGAAGCTGATCGAGTAGTTTAAAGTACTCTGATTTATTTTTAGTTAAATGTTGAGAGTATTTTTCGCTTAAAAAATTACAAAACTAATGGGAAAGTTCAAAGTGAAACTTTTATGCTTCTTAGACTTCTAAGAGACTTTTTATCTACATAAAGTAAAACATAAATGAAAAATGTAAAGTGAAATACAAAATGATATTATATTTTTATTCTTAAATATTTGTATATTTATTCAATTCCAGAAGCTAATTGATCTGCAAGCTGAGGGAAATTAAAAATAAATTATTATTTCTAGTTTTTTTACCTCGCATAATTTTTAACTGAATCGACTTTGAATTGTTCATCCTACGTCTTCTCGACGTGTAAAAGTCTTCTAACGAACATGTTAGCTACTCTGATATTTTAATATTTAACGCGATCCACACTTCGATAAGCTATGATAAGCAGCAACCTGTACGTTTTTATCAAAAAATCAGAGGAAACGATTTTCTAAATTTACATTACTTTAAAAATTATAGTTATAAAAGCACAACAAGGTTCAATTTGTAAAATACATTTCTCGAACAGGACAATGGGCATCCTTCCTGAATTACAAACTCAAGAAGTGACTGTTTACCGCAAAAATACAGACTGCAGGCCGTAACAATTATTTCATGCCGGGTATAAGTACTGGTATTATGCCTCCCCGAGCCACAATTGCCGCTAACTCAACAATATTTACTGCCAGATATACTGAAACCGCTGTTTTCGCCGTGCATCGAACCGTAATGTATACCTAGTAATTACTTCCCACACAGCTATTGTCGAAATAACCATACGCTTAGTGAAAGTAAACACACAATACTAACAATTTCTTTTCTATCTGCTAAAACGTTGACGATTCCGAGAAATCAATCGAGGTAAACATTTTCGTATCTTTGATATATTATTAATGAGATTAGAAATTGTGAAATTTTCAATGATCAATGGAATTCTTTACATATCTTTTTATCTCATCTCTTCTATACAAAAATTATAGTTTCGCGTTTCTAACGGCTATAATATTATTTTGATTTATTTTCGTTAATCATAGTACTGTACAGTTAATTCGATTGACTTAAGTGAAATTAATGAATTACACGACTTACTTAAATATTTTCAATTCAAAAAAATATTATTTTTAATGCTTTACATTTAATGTTTTAAAGGACGATATTACGAATAACAAGCTTATGTTGACATTTTTATGAAATTGGTGTTCTTTGTTGTATTCTTTCTAATTTTCCTCCAAATTTTTCAACCGCACTGTATAATGGAATACTTAAAAAAATTGCTATACATTAGCATCGATCAGCATCTTCGCTTATTATTCAACTAAGTACATCAACATAACAGCACTATAATTTATACAGCTCAGAATGGTCATGTAATCTCATGAAAAAACACGAGTCTGACTTAGATACTTGATATACAGAATGAATTCTCGAAGAGGTTATTATTGTTATCATTAAAGAATACCGTGTAAGTTTTTCAAGATTTTCAAATGTAATTCAAAAGCTCGTAATTTAATTCTTATAAATTCACCAGCTTATAAGTAGCTCCATAATCATGCGTTACTCCATTTACGTTATCATTTTATATCTAGGAAGTATAACATTAATACTAATCTAAACTATTTTGTATTGCTTTCCGTATTATTATTTTATTTGTTGCCTATTAATTAAAAATTCCATTTCTGTAATATGAATTTATAACGAACCTATGATATTATCTATAATATTTATACTAATACACTGGAATTTTATTTATAAACTTTATCTATATCTGAACGAAATCTGAGTTACTGTCTGACTAAATGAACTCCCACCAGTTGAATCTATTTATCAGAATATAAACTCCTACGTATTAAGACCTACGTATCCTTTGGTATAGGAACGAACAATTATAAGTAGGTGTCAGGGAGTATCAGTGGACATTTCTATTATATGAATCCCTTACAATATAAATTATCCGTTTATAAAAACTATATAAGTTATAAAATTATATAAATTCGTAATTATATAAACTATTTGTCTGCCAAAACCATATCATTTCCTCGTGGTCTGCATATATAAAAAGACACATTCATTTACGAAACTTTTTCCTCTTAAGCGTTCATTAACCTTCGAATAATTTCAATACATCTCCTAATAACTACGTGAAACCTAAAATGAAACAAACCAAGCTAAAGAAGCTGGTTCTGAAACATCGAATTAATTTACCCGACTCACTTCCTCGTTACCTTGTAAAAGTCGAAGGCGAGCACAGTCAATAATTACCCGTGTATAATTCAGAATAAAGCCACGATTAGAAACGAAGTATCGCATGCACCAGAGCTCGCATGCTCGTACGTTTAATGGCTGGCTAGTGCTACCAACCACGGAACCGAGCTCGAGCATCGAAGCTTCCAGCCCTTGGGCAAAATTCTGACAGCGAAACGCACGACCGACTCTCCTTGTACACCGTCGCTAATATTCATTAATATTATAGTCGGAGCTAATTGAACACGCCTCTCGCAACTATCGGCTTGCGTGCTGATTAACGAGCCAATGACCAGCTCTTATCAGACTGTACGTTTCACCGCGATAAGCATCGAAGTCACCTTTTCGTAATCGAGGATATAGCGTGACCAAGACACTCGATCCGGAATAGATTGAATTTAAATTACTGGTCCCTGATCGAACGCGCGTCTTTGTAAAGTACGATACAAACGTCCAATTAAATCCTTATGTACCTTTAAAAGTCGTTCGAGAAACCCGATCGGTCGAATTAATCGTTATTAATTAAACCCTCGTACTGCAGCTTTTCAATTGCTCGTTACGCGCGCCGGAAATTGCCACCCCTTTTATTTGATCACCGAACGTTACTCGATAGTGGGTCTTTGTATCGCGAAACACTGGCCTTCATGCAGCTGAAATTAAATATGAACCCGCGATTACAACCGGAGAACATCCATAAAAAATCACATCGCGACTCTCGAAAGAGATTAACGAGCTCAATTTGTAGATTGAAAATGGGACGATGTAGTTACATATATGCACACGGCGGATGAACGCGTTAGGTATCGTCTTTGGTATGGTTAGCTGGGCGAATTAAACGAGAGATATTCGATTGCGATCATTTCGACCGGTGAAGGTTGGTACCTTCGAAATTTCTGTCTAGTTGTTATGGAGATTAATGTTCGGTTCTTAAAATTGTAATTAAATCACGTGAAATATGACGGTAGATGACTACTTCGGTGGAATATAGTATGAATTATATTTGCGTTTTGTGCCAGTGCGTTGGTGAAATTGATTGTATTATAATTATCGTTTCCTGATAAGATACAGACTATGTGGAAAATAGTATTATTAATCTTCGTATAAGATAGAATTCAGTTTATATTCTTTTTATGATACAATTAATAATTAAATCACCGATCATTTTTGACTCAGTCGTATTCTTCTTTCGTTAGTAAATTTCTTAAGTTTGAGGACATTGAGGATGTTCTGCTAGAAATTTTGTTAAAACAATATACGTCTTTCTGTTTATTAAAAAAATGAGAATTTGTGATCTAAATATAAAACTTCGTGTTCATACCTTTCATGCAACTACTGTTGTACATTGTATAATAGTATTTAATTATGTTAATAACAACAATATTTTAATATTTAATACTTGTTTTTAATAATATCTTTATAAAAATTTCATAATAATATTACACATAGTTTATACTTACATTGCTGTAACATCTGCACGAGGAGTTCTACATTTTCCTTTCAAAATCTGAAACAGACAAAAGACTCGTTATTAATAGAAATTACTACCACTACAAAAGTACTGAAAGTGTATTTATGGAGACCTCATAACAATAAAATTACTCCGAATAAAGATTCTAAAAGGTCATCGAATTAAAGTAATTTAACAACAAAGGGATCTGTTTCTTGACAAACAATTCGGTAAGAATGATGAGCAGTAAACGTCGAGCCTTCCGTGGTCTTTTCTGAAAATAGTGTAGGCAAGCCCGGAGAGAACATTGCAGCAAGACCATAATGTCGACGTGGGAGAACTGGCGTTGAAGAATGCGTAATTGTTTTGAAAGAGATCGAGCTTCGTCGTCTTTCGTGTGGGACGTGTGAAAGGAGGCCTGGCTTGCCGACGCCAGGGATAAACGTCGAGGACAAGTCTCGTTTCTTTCGTCGTTTATACCTGACCACCATTATGGCCCGTCTTTTAACGGCACGCACTGCAATGTAACAAACGGATTGCTCAATTAATGCAATCTCTGTTCAACGATCGCTTGTCTGATTATAAGAAAATTGTTGCAATTTGCTGCTCGATTGTTACACTAACTATTGATATTAATTCCAACCGTTACATTATTACACATTTTATCAAAGTTCAAGTGGTTACTTGACACCTGAGATCAAACGTGCAATGTATTTATGGGAAGAATTAATTTTCATCTTTCATACGAAATACTTTGTCATAATTTTCTGATAAAATCGTTCTGTAGTAAGCTTGTTCCATTGTTTTATTTTAAAGTAGTTGAGAAATATTGATGTACGATAATACGTAAATACATAAATGTTTTATCCTTCATCATTTATTTAAAACCAAAGTTGCTATATTTAATGTACTCTCGACTGGTATACTTGATATGTATTTAATTATTAAACTCTTTCGAATGGGAATGCTATTTTAATACTTTAGAAGATCCACAAAATGATTATCGACTTGACAAAATCCAGCCTGGAAACTTTAAACCTTCAAACTTTCCTCCAACGACACCCACTTTTCAAAAGGAAACTATTTAATACTCCACAAAACAACTATCTCAAGCCCACGTCAAACAATTTCAGCAGCGATCCTTGATGCAAAACGTTGCGTGGAAAAAAATTCCACGACACAGAGTGGAGGACGCTCGCGAAGATAGAGAAGATCGGTAGGTGGACGCAACGACGAGGCAATTCGAAATTTCGAAACAAGATGTATCCGATCGCGAGAGGCAGTCGAGTGGAGGCACCAACAATAGGGATTATTAGCATTGGCTGAGCCGACTTCAGGTTGATATTGGTCTCTCGAGCCCCGACATATTGTAATCACGCGGATATATTGTGCTCGTGCAGTGCACGCTCGCCTAGCCCTCTCCACCCACCCTATTCCTCCGCATCCACCTACTCCACCTCCTCCACCCTCTCTGGCTGTCTCCTCCACCCGTCTCTTTCCTCTCCTCCCTGTCCCTCCGGCAGCCGATCAATGCCCCCCTCTGCCGCCGATAACTCGATAATATTACACGCGAAAACCGCTTCCGATGTGCTCGCCCAGTCAGCGAGCCACTTGTGCGAGCAAATAACCAGTTATCGGAAAACCGATTTTATTTTCGAGGGACGCTACCTTCGATATTTTTTCCTACCCCATGCCCCGCTTTGTCGCGAACCCCGTACCATCGCTACCGTTTCTATCTCTCTTTGCTCTGCTTCTTTCGTTTTACCAAGCGTTCCACAGTGCGGCATTTCATTGAGGATTTGGGACAAAAATCAAAATTCGCTGGCCACGTTCGCAGACAACGTTCGCACGTTGTCAGGCTGTTCATAGGCAGCGTTCGCACGTTCGCAGGCCACGTTCTCGATGGATAAATTGTCGAATTGAAAAGTATGAAAAAGATGATCGTTAGTTAAATTCACCTTGAATTCACCATTATTTATGTCATTTTACGGAAGTATATCGTTTGTTTCTTGAGAATCGAATGTTAATCGTGTACGCATGTAACGAAATTAAGAAATGAATAAAAAGTTAGTCAGTTTGGTTTGTGAAAGTCTCGTACGATGTGTCTCAATTATTGCGGCGCCGGGTAATTTTGATTGAGGAAGAAATAAATAAACACGTATCAGATTCGTGCAAATGAAATATTTCTCTGAAGTTTGGATAATATAAGAGAAAGCCAAAAAACTGTCTTTAATTAACCGTGTTGTATCATTAAACTCAATTAGCAATGCTGTATATTTCTTTCCACCAAAAATAGGTAATAAGATATTTTCTTTTTTTCAACGAATTTTAAACTGTTGGTATCAACTATACAAACGTCGGTACCATTGACTATGATTTGAGATGAGCTTACTATGAAAATTTTATTGTAGCTCGTTGAATTCTTTACGAAGGAAAATATTTGTAATATTTGATTATAATCGCTCACAATAACATTTTCTTTCGAAGTTCATTTAGTTTGGAATTTAAGGCCAGAGAGAAGAAATTCATGTTCTAGAATGTAAGGGTCAAGGAAATAGCATTGGTCTCTTTCACACGATCGACGAAGTGTACATTAGCACATGTCGGATTGTAACGTCTATTTTATGTAGATTAGATAGAAAGGAAGATAGAGAACACGCAGGCTAATTCATTACATATTGTCATCTGAGGCAACTTTTCATCCATCGATTTTAAAAGATGACGTCAACAATACAGGTTCTATTTAAAAAGATCTGCCCAATGTAGAAAACGTTTATTTCTTGTTCTCCTCGTCACATCCCGTGTGATTTTCCAGAACGATACCTATTACACATACGCACCGTTTTGTGAAAAGATAAGAATGAAAAACAAAATTAATAATTCATCGCGATCAAAGAGAGATAAAATTCGCTAATTTATCAAAGTCAAGTATTAAATATCACGTAACTTATCGAACGCGTAATGACGTCAATATATTGTATAATTACTCGGCGAGGGAAATCGAACTGGAGGCGACAAAAAAAAAAAAAAAAAAAAAAAGAAAATCGCATTGATCGGTGGAAAAAATGTAGAAAAATATGGAGATCGAAGGACACGCTTCATCGATGCGTTACGCGTGAATCCTTGAATTTATTCCTATCGTTGACGATACAGTTCTGACGTCGATTTTTTTCCGTTCCACGCACTTGTGGCTTCCGGAGAACTCGTCGGAAAAGAGAGATTCCTTATGTCGTCGTAGTGACGTAATGGAAGGCAGGAGTACTATATTTATGTAAATCACGTCGGCGTATCATGGATACCATTTTTATGCATGGCATATGTGTATAACGTATGCCATCGTCGCGACGCGCTGCAAATTTATGCTGTCTTTACGCGAACTCTTATAGGAAGCTATCCGTTACTTTCTGCGTTTTACGTACAATTTGTGCAGAAATCGCAAGAGAGGAGACAGTGATGGAAATGAAACGTGAAGATACTTGAAATGGTAGAACGAGATGTAGATGAATCTGCAATTTGAATATCCGTATGTTTAAACAAGGATGATAGTCCTAATAACTAGCTTGGCTGTCTGAGATTGATTTTCATCAAGAAGTTTTCAGCCCATTAACTGGATCATCTTTTAACTAGAAATGTCGGCGACCATGAAATTAGATGTTAATAAAATCAAATCAGTGTTGGTTCTTCCAAATTCATGTATTATATAGTTTAATTGTAACAGAAATGGAACGAGTAGGTTGAAAATTAGGAGAGCCATAAGTAAAGAAATTATTGTATCTAATAAGAAAGTATTGTATCAGTTAACCAATTAAATTAATCGGTAAAAGTTCGTCGAGATATATTCCTTTGTTATTACACGTGAAGAGATACTAAAAGATATTTATACTATAGTTTTAATTTTGAAAGTCAAGAAGAATTTAAATAATTCCCTTGATACCTCCGATAGAAAAATATTAATTGACATCAATATCCAAAGCTCGAAACTATAAGAAATTATTACAAAATAATGATATTCACGAAGAAAATAAAGGTGATAGGTTATAGTAAAAGGTCGCGATAAACATCCCAGCAGTACAATTCCATACTATATTTATATTTTCTTTTAACGATTCCTTTCGCTTCCACGCCTTCTTGCCTCTCTATTTGGAACAAGATATTCAATTTCTTAAAAATTTTCACGAATAGACACTCAGCCAGTCACCGTTCGAGACAATAACTCGTGGCGCCTATCAATCCTTTTTACATCGAATTAACCGGTTAACCATGAATCGTAACCACGTGTCCTGACGACCGGTTCCCCCTTTCTCTTGCAGATCCTGAAGGAGACGACCGCTGCGAGGAACGAACAGCTCACCGAGTTGGAAAACCTCTTCGACTATTTGGATGAACACAGGAGCCTGCAGGGTTACGAGGGCGAGAAATCGGCGCGGTGAGTTTGCACGATTTTTCTACGTTTTATTAGACATTCGAGAATGAGGCAATTTACATGGAGAGCTCGTAAATCACGCGGCCGGTAACGGGATTAAAATGAGTTTCGAGCCGGGCGACGAATGCCTCGATACGTGAACATTTCAAGCCCGTAATCGGATTGGCTGCGTTCGACGCGTTTTATTAACACTCGCTGTTTGCTCAATTGCTGATCGACAACGAACAGGCGCGAACCATTTCACGTCAAATCGCCCAGGAATTGCTACCGTGCCCTGTGACTTATTGAAAAGAGAAAAGAATTTCTTCGATTTTTTCTTTTTCTTTGCATTCGAGTATGTGTAGAATATATCGATAGGCTCGAGAGACTGAATCGCGTGAAATTTCAATTTGCTACCACGAACGACTTTATTGGACAACGCAGAATTAAATGATTTTGTATTTTGCTGGATGGATCAAAAAGATGCTTTCAAGGATCAATGAAAGAGAGATATGGCTATTTTGAATATAGTTGCACATTGTTATATTAAGTGTAAGAAGGACTTTAAACGAGAAGAAGTAACAATATAAAATATACGTATAGGTATGAAACAATTTAAAAAACATAATTCAATTCGTAACAAAAAAAGGCTTCTTGAAGGCCATTAGAAATCGATACCGCTAGACAAAAAATTCTTTTTCAATGAATTATTATCAAAGTCCTTTCCTCGCGTTGTAATGTTTGAGGAGTATAATTTTTCATTATATTTCTTTTCTGATATCTAATCCTTTCTCGAATTTCGACTTTCTATTCATCACGACGATATGCTGAAAGATTTAGTTAATATTTGTTGCCCATTAAAAGTCCTTATCTTATCGCGAATAGATTGTATTTATACTACACACTATAATACTCGTATAAGAAAGTAGTTGTTGCAAAGTTGTGATAAAAATCTGAACCAAATTCGTCAGAAGGTTTAGAGGAACACTTCCACTGCGTATATTCCTCTCAACGATATTTGATATCGTCTTGCAATATTCTTTTATACGTACAACAATTTTAAATTTAATTATCGCTAGACAAGTACTGCGAAATACTTTATATTTGTCTGTATGTCAAACTAAAATTACATCCATCATTTGAAAGCCAAACAAAATTCATCAGACACATCTTCACATCTAAAAGTACTCTTTATCCATATATTGTTCCATAAGATTCTTTTGTACGCGTAACCATTCCTAAAGATATCACTAAACCAGTTCTGTGAAATGCTCTATATTTATCCGCATGTCAAACCAGAATTCTATTAAGAATTTAAAAGTTTATAAAAATCTATCAAACAAGTCTTCACTGTAAAGACTTTATCTGCATATTTTTTGCCACTCACGCTCCTTCCTGTCATTATCGACGAGCATTACACGAGCGTGCATTAAGAGCAGAGAGGTGCAGCTTCCGGGGGACGTCGAGATGGTAGAGGTCGTCGACGAAGAGAGGCGTCGAGATCAAGTAGTCGCCGGTTGAAAGGGGAGAGAATCAATCGTGTCGATTGAAGATTGATTAGGCGGTTGCATTGACGTCCGAGATTTAGCGTGCGATGCAATTTCTTTGCCGTGTCTGCCCTTTGTGCCTGTCTTCGGGATCTTTGGCTTTCTGATCCTTCCAGCGCGCTGCATCAGTCCCTTTTCCTTTCTCTCTTCGCTCAATCGTCATCCCTCTCGATACCGGATCTTAAACACGTACACATCCACACAGAGAGCGTAGATCCACACAGTACTGTTTCAATGGTGGTTTGTAAAATAGTTGTCGGGATACGAATGCTCGACGGAATCGATGCGCGGAACAAAAGCAGGAAAAAAGCCATCGGGATTCTTTCATTTTCGAAAGGATGCCGTTCCTCTGTCTCTCGATAACGCGCGATGTGTCAGTGTTCTTCTCGCGTTTGTTTCCTCTATTACTGTTGCTTGTGTCTCCAATATGGAGAATATAGGGGCTGGTTAGGTTTGCAGTTGAATTTCATCCAATCTTTTTATTTCAAATATTCGAATTTCTTTGAAACATTTGAAAACATCTGATAATCGATTGTTTCACGTTACAGATATAACAACGGTACTTAGTGAATTGTCAAAGTGTTATTAGTCTGTATTTATTGTTAGTCTGTAAGTTTGTAAATTCTTGATTTATGTTCGATTTAGATTATAAAGATCGTTGTTGTTATTATTGTTGCGTATAAAGAAGAATTAGAATTGATTTTTTTTCTATATAATCTTTGTTAAGAATTTTGATACTGATGATAAAGAAAGAAAGAAATATGTTTGGCTTTACGAATAGTGCCTTAAATAAAGTATCTCGTAAGAATGTGAGCTTATCGATGTCCCCAAAAGATCAACTAAAATTTCCTTTCATTCTTCGAACGATAAAAATTCATTCGCACATAACTACATTTTCCATCGATCGTTCTATACTGGAAACATCGAAATATACCAAAGGCACACCAACTTCGTCATAACCTGCATCATAATTCCTTCCACACTCTAACACAAAAATCTCCAACTCTCTCTACATTCTCCCAACCACGAACCACATCCAGGACCACTTCCCGGGAACAATATTCCTCAGTCAGGCTCCTAGAAGCCATAAAACGTCATACCGTATTTCGCCATATAGCCACACTCGACTTGTACTCCTGTTAATCGTTTAAACGGAACAAGCAACTTCTAGTCGAGATAATTTCAATTCATAAATATTCTCGAGAAACGTTTAATATTCCTTCTACATCGCAAATATCGTGATCGGTTGGCTTAGTTGGCTCAACCATTATCAGGTTCGTAATTATCGTCTGTATCTACTTGCGTAACGAGTAGAGAAATGAAAAGATGTGATTTTGAGGATTTTTCCAGATTATAAACGGGACACATTCACGAAGTGCAATGCTTATTTATGACAAAATTTATGCTTGTAGAGACTTTTGCAAGATTCTATGATGAAACTCGAGGGCAAAAGTAACAGGAGACTAGCTATCATTATCGTTTGCTATCGTATCTTCTTCTTGTCCGTGGTCGTGGCCGTGTAGTCGACGACCTCGTCGCCCGTACTTTTCGAACGTGCGCATAAATCCCTTTATGGTCGTCGTGTCACGAATTCACTGCTTGTCGCCGATTTTATTGCCCGGTGGATTGCTCGGTGTTGTCGTGGCTTTTACACCGGCGAATAGCCGGTATCGAAACTTCCGGCATTTCGTCTGACGACGACACGGCAACCGGAAAAAAGCGTAAGGTACAGACGCTCCGTATAAACGAATTCATTGTATCAGACGTTCGTTCTTTTATCTGTTTGCTGTTTTGTAATTTGATGAGACGAGAATTGCTATAAAATACTTTCTGATATGGTGGGGCAACTCGTGTGCTGTACCCTTGAATTTTCTTTGGAATACAGATCTTCCCTCTCTACAAGTCTTCCCATTTCTACAATCATGTAATAATTTAAGAAGTAATAAAGATAATTATGTAAAAGTTGGGTTTGTTTTCCACGATGTGTTTTACACAATGAAAATTGTTATCAAACACGTCTAAAAATTCTTTATGCTAAGAGACTTTTAAAAGTAAATGGTTTTTAAAAAAAAGAATATGGCTTATTTTTGCTCTAGATTCGACAAATAAAATTTTATCGGAATCGATGACTGTGACTTCTTCTTTAATTTTAATTTATTTTGGAAATATTATGTATTAACTTTGATATCAGAAAAATATTGAAACTTAATGCTGTTCGATGTTTATTGACATTATCGGCATTATTAATCGACAATACAATTGATATTTTTGCAGGATTTTCTATAGCTTATTTCTTATGATCTGTACTGATTCTAAATCTTGTGTTGATAATGTAAATTGATAATGTGTATTGTAAATATATTAGGAAGAAGAACTTCACACTAGGCTTGATAAATCTTTGTAACAAATCTACATATATGTATTCTTAAATATCAATTTGAAATCAATCCTTAAAATGTATCCTTTTTTTTTTTTATCAAAGTGCATTCTAAAAATATTGGAAATATTGAATATTTTATTACATATTCGACAGTACCCTGACTTGAACGTAAGTTTCTAATGAAAAATAATTTAAAGATCTCCTGCTGACATATTGCATTGTGCTTACATTGCAGTATGTCGAGTAATAAATACTTAAGAGTCTCTTTCCATTTATATTCTTCTGTACGTGATCTTCCACGCTCACGTAACAATCTTTAAAGATCGCTAAACACATTCATAACCTAAAAAATCGTCAAAATCACGTCTTTCCATTTCTCCATTTATCATCTTGCCTCGCACCAACAACACAACAGCTACATCCTCTCCTCTTATTATAATAAATTGCAACCATTGCCGCGCGCAAGACGTAAGAAACGCGGAAATAGTTAAAAGGCTAAAGTAAATGTAGAAATATCCAACTCACTATCTACCACACGCATCAAAATAATTTCTTCTCGTAAGTAATCCTGTCATAAAAAATAAAAATCCTTGTTCGTTATTTTCTGCGATATCAACGAAATCTTCCTTGTGTGCGTGCACACACAGTCGAATTACATGAGTCGCGAGAGGCATTCGAAAGATTTACAGATCCGCGTGATTCGGGCTACTATTTCTTCCACCTGATAATTGTCGCGAATTAGTTCAGTAAATCAGCCAGTTTCCCTTTCTCTCTCTTTCTCCTTTTCTCTCAACAATGTGCCTACCTGCCTATCTCTATCTGTTCCACTTGTTCTGCACTCCTGCCACCTTTCGATCCCGAGAATAGCGTGATCGTTTCACGTAAATAACAATTAAACGAAACCTATGGTACATTAAGTCGGACTTTCGCCGCCCTCGTTCGCCTTTACTCCTTCACCCTCTCTTCCATATTACTCGTGGATTATCGTGGAGAACATAAATCCCAATTACCCGCCCACAGCGCGCATAATGATCGATAATTAGCGCCGTCCGTCGCCGCCTCTGTTTCGTCCCGTTTCACTTCCGTCTTCCATTACCAACTTTTTCTCGAAATCTCTACCTTGTTGCGATTAGAGACAGGTTTTAAATGCGCACTGGAGAAAGTTGCAGAATTTCGAGTATTCAACGGTGGAACTTTAAAACGAGAGTGAAAGTCGCGTGTGAAACTAGGAAGGGTGTTTGGAGAAAAGATCGTTATGAATTGGAAGAATTTTAGATTTTATACTTTCACGATGATTAGATGACATATTCCTGATTCTTTGTTTCGACGTTTTGCGAATTCCACTTCACTTCACAAAGTGCAACGTACTAATAACGCGGTTGAAACCCGAAGAATCGACAATCAGAGTTATCGAAAAGCGCAGAGTATTTTAGTATGGTTGTGCTTATGGCGATTCATGTTTTTCTGAACATAGTTAAAGCAATAGAATCTATGTAGAGATTTGTTTCACCCACTGAACATTGTGACGAATACTATATTTTGAATGGTTTACGTGTTTAGGATGTTTTATTCCGTGTATTACGTGCAATTTTGCATTCTTGAATTTCTCGTGAATGTATGAAGATACGCAGACTGCTAGTAATATATGTGTTTCTAATAATACAAGTAGAAATGGAAGTATTTTATAGAAATTCTTTCTAGAAAGAAGAAATGAAAGCAACCCATTAGATACACATATATATATACATATATATATAAGCGAACCTCTTAAAAATAGCTTTTAAGTTGATGAAGTTTTGCAAAAAGCATAGTTGCAACTGGCTTCAATATTTTAATACTATGCCAAGTAATATTTCTAAAATTACAAAGAGGTTGGAGCAATAACTTTCCCCCTTCAAAAACAAATAAAAAGAAAATTTTGGTAATGCATACAACTACATATTGAATTTTAAAATTGCTTTCCTACCAAAAATAAGAGAGATATTACTTATCGTATTCTTCTTTTATATTCTTCAAGTTAAATATACAGAAAGCAGTCGGCTATCACAACCTAGAAAATTATAACAATCGTATTTTACAACAGCAGGTGACCCATCACGGACATAACAGAAATTTTGAATTTGAAATTCCAGTTACCAAAAAGGGTCAATCCTCCCTTTATCTAAATTGTTTTGGAACAACGTAACATAATATTTTAGTAAAATATGACAACTCGTGCGTAGCTAATCGTGAGAATCCTTACGGACTCAAAGGGTGTTAAAGAGGAAGAGGGAGATGACGATTGGATAATCGAAGTCGAAACGACGACTACAACGAAATTTAAGGCGTCGGTGCTCGTTATCGATGCATTAGCCCGTGAAGAACTCATCAAGATCGATTCTAGATCACTGAGGGAACTTTTCTTCGAGAAGATCACCTGCCCCATATGCATGGTCATTCCTGGCGACAGGTATTGCACCTGTAATACACCTGCGACCGATCGGATAATTTGAAAGATATTTATTATCCCATTTCGATTATCGGCCATCCATCTGGAGCTGTTACGAATCGGTTTCCAAAAATTATGAACCATCGGAAGGCGTTGTGACTATCTGTCATTTTTCCGATTAAATGAATCACGAGAAACATTACATCGAACATGAGAATCTACTTTCAGTTCAAATTCCACGAAAGAGATGTGCAATCGAAGATAAAACCGAATTGCCTTTGACTTTTTTTGCAAGCTTAATTACAGATCTTGTAATGGATTATAAGATGCTTTGCATACGAAGATTACAGAAGGAAGACACGACAAGTTGATCTTTGTTGAGTTTCTGATGTTAATGTCACATTCCGATTAAACAGGTGAATTTTAATATGACATAATCGGAACGAAGATTATCTGTCCAAGGGTGTAAATCTCATAAAACTACCTGGTAAATTGGCAAAGCCAAAGGTACAGTTATTAAAGCATGTAATATTTTACTATTTATAAAGTTGCAATTAGTACCACGAGTCATATCTTGAAAATTTTCGAGAAGATAAAAAGCACAGGTTTATCTGCAAAATCTACAGACAACTTTGTAACATAAAATTGTATATTAATTACTAGATCGTTTCATATTAAGTTTATCAGTTTCGACGATCGGTGACAAGGATTTTAATGAAATTAAAATACGATGTAGTTTATTTTATATCAGAGGAATGCACTGCTACACGAGCATCTCGAGCAATTCATTAAACCTCCTCTGTTTCTGGTCAATAAAGCAAAATTATTAAAAGACCTGGCGTGGTTCCCCTTAGTCTCTGATTAAACTACAAAGAATCGAATGCCGTTCACCGACTCGACGTCAATTACAATTATGATAATTCCCGCGTCCGTGATAAGGATCGTCGGATTCGTTTCACGTATTCCGCGTTCATCGTAACAAAACCGATTTGAATTTTCCCCGGGTAAATCGCCAGCAACCCCATCGCGCGCAAATATCAAGGAATTTCATTTCGTATCCGGCAAACAACAAGAGCGACGACGACGATGGCCACAAATCCAGAGACGAGTTGCCGCGACCAGCATTTTCCACCTGCTGTATTTCTACACACGGAGAGAAAGATAAATAGCTAGATAGATAGAGATAGAGATAGAGAAAAAGAGAGAGAGAGAGAGAGAGAGACCAGGACCCCTCTGGAACAATTATTATTCTCCGCGGATCGCCTAGGTTATTGAGCAAGAACAGGACTTCCGCCGTGGAATCAGATAGTCTCGTGTTGCATGTGCAGCATGAGCGCACCGTGGAGATGCGCACACCTAGGAATCCGGGCTGCCGGTGTGCATCTACCTGCGATTCCTCGTGCATCCGTGCACAGTACGGCCGGCCTGTGCACGGATTACAAAGTGGATATTGCCTGCACCGACTGCGATCCCGATGATTTGCGCCCGTCTCGGATTAAGCGACGCTCACATCGAGGTTCAGCTTGGTTTAATTGGGTTCGATGTGGGGGTAAATGGAGAGGAGGTTGGTTAATAGTTGGAAGAAATTATTGAGGATGTTGTGGCACGGTGTAGGGATATATGTATATAGCAATTCAGGTAGATCACAAATATATTCGAACGTGGTGTAAAAACCTATTATGAATATTACACTGCTGGCTATAAGTACATATTAGAACACCTCCTGATATTTAATACAAATTGAATACTTTTTATCGCTTTTATTTCCCAGATATCTTGTTATAAAGCTAAGTATCTTATTACTATAAATTTCTAGATATCTTGTTATAAATGTACATAAATTCCTAGCTATTTTATTTACATTATGTGTGCCTTATAGCATCAAGTATACTAAATAAAAAATAAATTTTGTTTCGGTTCTCCAATGGATATAGCGAGTAAGTCTCTTCATACTTATGGCCAGCGGTGTATCATATTATGTGTATTATATAGAATATTTTGAAGTTTCATTAGCAATGTTACGAGATTCGATTATCATGATTGATGATATTTATGTACGTTGGAGCTATGAGATATTTAGTGTAAGTGTACATTCCGCAAAAATAGTTAACGAAGGGTTAAATCAAACTCCATAGATAAGAGACTAAGGCTTTAATACATTTCAGACACTATAAATTAACTGATCTTGTAAGTATCTAATCGTTTCAATAAAGTAATGTAAATAAAAATATGCTGAAAATTACTTTGTACTAAACATTGTTAAATATTTTCTTCGTTGTATTAATGAGAATAAAATTAATCCTTTTTTTCTGAGAAATTAAGAAGCACTCGATTCATTGAATGGCGACGTATATTGTTCCTTGAAGTATTAATGTTAACAAAATGTTAAATCAGGATCTTTCGTACGATTATGTGTTGGTATGGGGATTATTCATTGTAAATAATATTCAATGATTGTATCGATGTTCGATGTAATGATATAATTGAAAAATTATTAGAAATTGGAACAGGAATTTATGAAATGAAAGATTTTTGAAGATTTCTTATATAATATTGTGCTCGATAGAAATATTCAGGTTCGAAATCTGATATATTTTCTTAAAGAATGATTTATGATATAATATTAAAGCCTTAAAGAACGATTAGAATTTATTATATAATTTCTGCTATACTAATTTATAATATTTACGCATTAATTTCACAAACCAAACCGTAATCATCGTAAAGTAAAATCTAACAAAATTGCTCATGGTAGAACCCGATAAAAACAATTGGTATTCCACGACGTAGTTTAAACACATCACAAGAATATACAAGAATGAAAATAAGAAATTGTAACTTTTGCTCTCTATAGCCCGTGACTTTTTAATTTCTATAGCGTTGCGCGGCTATGATAAATTATTTAATTAAACTCGCAGGAATATACTTGAAGCTTACTTTCCACGCTCTGAAAATGTTCGGCTTAATAATTGGCCAACTTGATTTATTATTCGGTCTTTAACCGTCCGCGGTTAATTTCGTCTCTCGGATATGGTATACGCAATTAGTTACGTACAGTAGGAGCTACCAGTTTAATGACGCACAAATAAAAGTTGTCTATGATAAACGTGTATCTACGGTCGTGACTAAGATATGCAGATTTTATCATTCGATTGCCGCCGTGCTGAATCTCTAATTACTCTTGGGGCTACGTGATTTCTGAAGGCGCCACGCTCATCTCTCTTCCTTCCTCCGTCTATAAATTTACAATTCTTTTCCCCTTCCATTTTTACTAGTCGGCAATCAAGTTTTATCGTCTAACATTAAACATTATAACATCGAAACACTCCGTGTTCTCTATACATAATTCAAAAATGCCAGAAAAAGATCGCAGCCTCGCTACGACTGAATGAAGCTACATCTACATTTGTTTCAAGCAACGCGAATGCCCATTCGAGCCGATAAAACTGACATTCCTCCATTCGTAGCAGCGAAATGAAAGCACGTGTAATCGATTAGACCCGGGTAACCACTCTGAAACAACTTTCCGGTAGAACCATAAAAATTCGACGCCGCATCCATGGCTTTGTGAGCACAGGTTACGAGAACTAGATACGAACAGCACACGCGCGAGTGCTAATAGAAGCTAGAAGAACACCCGATGGAAATTGGCAATTATCGCAACCCATAACTAAGGGCTTCTATCGAGACATAAGGTCTGCACACACGATACGACCGAAGGGTCTGAGTGCAGGGTAATTACGCAATAATTAGAAATTAAAAATCGAATGCATCGATGCTCCTCCCTTTCCTTCATCCTATTCTCTATATCTATATCTATATAGCTTCTATACCGATAGAATCTATATCTATTTCTATCCTGACCGTCTTTGACCGCTATTTATTTCCTTTTCTCTCGTTCCTGTTTTTTTTTCGCCTCTGTTCTCTCTCTCTCTCTCTCTCTCTCTCTCGTGTTTCTTCCTGCATCACGATCATTTCGTTGCAGTTAAGCGCATCGTCAGCTGGCGAATTGCATTTCTGCAAGGATGCCCCGTGTACGCGATGGGTTAACGAACCTGACGTCTCCTCCTCTTGCCTTCTGTTTCTTTCGCTTCCTCCCACTACCGAGGTTACTCTTTTTTCATCTTTTTCCTTTTTTTTTTTTTTTATTGTTACGTCGCTTTTTTTACGTTACGACGGAAACGTCGAAGAAGAATGGACGTTGAATTGGCCGACGGAAACGCGCAGAGGCCAGCCACTGTGAATATCGCGAGGCAGATGACCCCATTTACCGGTCCGCTATGCATGTTTTATTGCAGTTCCATGCAACTCGTCCACGTAGGTATTTCGCGCTGGAATTAGATTTTGGTTGATGGAAGAATTGCGATGTTCACTCTTTAAATGGTTTGTGTTTGCGCCAGCAGACTGTTTTTGTTCTCGGAAAATTGGTTCCGTTGAGATCGCTGAATTTAATTGAAGAGCTTGCAATATGATGGAAATATTTAAATTGTGTTGCTGCTTTTCTTCTATACAGTTTTTGCTCAAAGCAGACTAAAACTATTGCGGAATTTCTTCTGAAGAATATGATTTTGAGGTATACCGATTATTTAATAGGAAGCTACATGGGCTCACAAAAGTATTGAACACACCATAGAAATCTTTTACATCCGTATCTTATGTGTTGTATAAAACATGATATTTCATTAATACGAGGCACGAGATGAGACGCAACTGTCATCATTATGTTGGTCAAATTTAAAACCAATCTGAAAATGTACAAAGAGATTACAAGATATTTACTGCAAACATATGCACATATAGTAAAATATTAGTGTACGACATAAATAGCCATCTTAGACATATACGTGACAAAGATGATCTCTCTGAATATTGAGTTTTATTAATACAATGGATAATCGACTGTTTAAATATGTGTGATCTTTCTTTTCAGATTAACTTCAAACTTTACCAATTTAACGATTGTCCAATCTCATAACGATATTAATGGAATTTCAAGATATTTGATGTAATAGAAGCGATATGTTCACAAAAGGTGTCTAGAAAAAGATGTCTTCGAATTCGATTATTTCCATGAACCTGTGTACATTTACATCTCTTTAAATAAACTTTATTGTAAATTGATAATATCTGTAGTAATATAAGTTGGTAATACCAATGACAGGAACTTCTAAAAGATAGAATAATCTTGTATTTTATGCAAGTCGATTTCACTTAGCTCGAAAGCAAGATGTTATCTAAATATCTTTTAAGAAGCTGAGAAATTTTCAAATTGAAAAGAGATATGAATCTACCGTTTACCGTTTTTCGTAATATGATCGAAAGTTGTATCAGTTTCAAAGCAGGTAGAACGTTATGCGGAGTGATCTATCGCAAAGAACGCTTGTAAAACGGGAAACCTAAGTAATAATGTAAATAGTCCGGCTATTCGTATGCAATTAAGAAGGGGTCGCGAACCACAGGTGCATCTGATCGTGGAATTTTCACACGAGAATGAAAGGTAGCTCTACGCTATGAATCTTATCAAGGCAATCACGATGACTATTATTCCGTCATTTCTTCTTGCATTTGCATAAGCTATGAAATAATATGGTACATCCGAATCTCGTAAAAATAGTAAATTGAAGCTCATTATTCTTGAATATTTCGTTGAGATGCTAATGGTGGCTGTCGTTCTAAAGATACATTACTCTCGTAAATTCCAAATTATCTCACGTGACAGGTGTATAAATATGTATTTTAAAAATGGAAAAATTAGTATTCCTTATAGTGAATTGGCTTATTCAAGTACAACTGGCAAGATGTTATGAGAATGTTAATGTTTTAAACCGATCGTGTATGATCGTGAATTTTTATGTCGAGAATCAGGCGGTAACATTAACCCACCTTTTTCGATATAAAAATTTGCAAGACCTAGCAAGAATATAAACGATACTTTATTGATATAAAGGCTGTTTCGAGACAGATTTCTTTACATATTAAACGAACGAACCCAAGATAAATCTAGATGAATTTTAAAATCAATTAATGAATCAAATCTTTTTCACCATATCGTAGATATTTAGTAGTGGATTAATCTTCATGTTTTACTTCTATGAAATAAAAGGCGTCGTGTTACTATTGTTTAAGAAAATTTAACAAGTAACTAATCTCTGTGTTTCTTTTTAAAATCATATTAAGTTTAAAGAAAACAAATAAGCTATAGACAACGTAATATATTTTTACAATTACCACTTATTACTGTTACTTTACTAATTACTTTAACTAATACCAATTTCTCATTAATCCAGCAACGTACCTTGTCAATTATGATTGCATAAGATCACGAACAATTGTTTCACCTGTACGTTCTCAGAAATCTAGTTCACAAATGAAATTTCAACTCCTACAAATTTCATCTTCTCTCTCTATTCGTTAACTCGGGAAACAAAAATCATTCTTCTCTTAATTCCTATTAACGTATCAACGTATTCCAAAGAAGGTAACATCAGTGATTTATCAGGGCTGTTAATATCGAATGCAACAACGTCCGGCGACCATCAAGAAATAATTAAAAATACTCGCGGCGAACAGAACAGGCCACGATAGAAGAAGAAAGCACACGTGCACCCGTGAATTCCCAGTGACTAATCGCGCACACCTATAAAAGGAGCTCGAGCCACAGGTATATTTATCCGTGGCGTTTCCACGTGGGAAAGAAATCGTTCTTCCTTGGATCGAGTAACGCCCAAGAAACTGGTTTCCACGTTCGTCTCCCTCTTCACTCTACGTTTCCTATCTCTCTCGTCAAGTATACTCTGCCTCTCTCTGCCTCTCTTTCTCTTTCTTGTCTCCCTTCTCATCCTTTTCGCTCGTATCTACGACCACACCGCGTTCGAGAGTTTTACGAGTTTCTAATGAGAAGGGGTTGCAGGCATCGTGAAGAACGCCGCGCGTAATCTTCCTCGCGTATGCTCTAGGATCTGTCGATCCTTTTACGACACGCCGAGCAAACCCTACGTTTTTTCGTTTCTCCCGTTTGTATCGCGAATCGCTTCGAATAGAATCTGCGCTAAATTGGACGTTTCAGTTAATTGGTATCGACAAGAATATTCCGACTTTTCGTCTTCTTTGTCTCTTCTTAGTCTCTTCTTAGTCTCTTCTTAGTTTCTCGTTAAGGTGAGCAGTTTTGTACGGAGATTAGAATAACTGGATATAGTCAGAAGCGTTTGGATAGAAATTACGCTCTCTAATAAGGGAAATATAAGAAAATTGTATGGCGATAGTTTAGTTGGTTGATGTAAAAATGTGATTTCTTAAATGAAATGGCACGAATGCTTTGGAATAACGTGGAAGAAAAGAGGCGTTTAATAAAAGAGATCTCAATCGCGTGTGATAATATTCGTGTTATGTCGAATAAATCATAATCATATTTTACACACGTTTGTGTTCGTTTAAGTTCCTTTAGACAATCTATGTCCGTTTGTAACGTAATGTATAAAAGTATCAGCAAAAAAATATTCACAGACTGAAAGTTGTATCACATTAGTATGCGAATAACTTTAATTTCAAATTATTTTAGAATAGTACCCTATGAAATATATTCTTTGTATTCTTTATATATAATTTAACTTTTCTTCTATCTAAAGTTTCGACAAATATTGACATTGTCGATATATCGTCTATCGAATTTCTTTCTATTTCTCGTTTTTTAATTAAATTAATTAATAAAATTATAAAGAATTACTTTCTGACATTACCATTTTATACCAGCTTCAATAATGAAACTACTTAATACTACCTCATACCATTTGAGTTAAATTGATCTTCTGACAACCTGAAAAATATTATTCTCTATCTCTAAATACAATTATTGGCAGCATTTTTATTTCAGAAGAATATGTAAATCTCTATGTATTTAAAATTATAACCAACTACTTTCTCTGATGATTACCTCGAAGAAATAACGAAGATCAGACAAAACGCTGATACTTCTAACGTTAAAATAGTCAATTCACACGAAACAACCCTGCATATGTATTCAAAAGGATAACACGCTTAGCTCGATCACCATACCATATCCAAGACTGCTACCAACGTCTATACACCGTGTCGAAGATGACGCAAAAATAACGGAATATTTATCGACATAGCAATCGAGAGAAGGCGAAAGAAAACACTTGTCGCCAGCACGACAAATATGTTTCGCGTTGGCGGTGCATTGAATGCATAAAATATGCAGAATTTTTTATCCAGCTATCTAGCTAGAACAATGTTTCTCCTGCTTAAATTACGCGTTGCTCCTCCTCGGGATTGCCCACGACTTCTACACACGTTGCCAACGTAAATATTACGAAACGACATTCTAAACGTTCGCAAACTCCGCCGTGGTAAATTTCAAAAGCGACTGGTTGCCTTTTCAGAAACGTTTTCGATTCGAATATATTACACACAAGATATTCCATTTCCTCGATAACAGCTCGGACTCTTCGTTTTGCTGTACGTCGTCTGTTTGTTCGTGTGGTATTTCTAAACATCGTGTTCTCTAGGTTTGCACGTCGTTGATTTCACTGACCGAACGTTTATACACGCCCACGTGCATATACGAACATCTCCATTCGTTGCGTGCTCGCGCGCCATTCAATTTGTCTGCTACGGACCTTTATTTCTACAGCGAACCTACTCATAATGTTTCCAAAGTACCTACATATCCATGGAAAAAAGTTTTATTGGATGTCTTCGTTTTCTCTGTACGGTAAATTTGAAAAAAAAAACGTGGCATGATTTACAATAAAAACAAAGGCCTGTTCAACTTTCGTTAAGCCTCCGGTGGATTAATTACTGAAGCCTCTGAAGAAGTGAGACTTCATGCATATAAAATTTTGTTTGTTGTCAAAGTACAAGACAGCTGTAACATAATGTTGCAAGATGTTTCCTCAAAAAGCAACGAAGATATCGACTGTATTTTATTTCTTAAATTAGATGGTTCAAAGAAGCTAATCTTTTAGCGTACAACAAATCTTTCTATGGCGACTGTTAGAAGGCGAATGGCATCTCCTCGTTTGTCTCTTAAAAGGAAGACGATATTAATATTTTTCCACCATACTCCAAGTCGGCAATATCAATAAATTTTCGATTTTTCACAAGAGTAAAGGATAATATTCTTGAGAATATCAGGCGTTTCTTAAAGATACTAGATTATAAGTTATATGTATTGTAATATGAATTATTTATGAATAATTATATGTATCGAAATAGATATAAATTATTTAAATACAGTCAAGTTTTATAGCACTGTAAAATTTGTTATCGTACAGAAGCAATTTAGCCATGTTATTCGAGGATTGCCTGTATTGTATAAATCGACTTTTATAAGCGGTCCTGATCGTGAGATATTATCGATGACCGGCTATCGTTTCTTTAATCGTTCGTAAGACAGCTCGTGATTGCTTCCAAAGTAGAGAACTAACGTTCCGATGTTCGTAACTTCAACGTAAAGATCGCAGATGTATTTCTACCTCCTTAAGCAGGAAGTTATAAAGTTTCCTGATTCTAAAGAATCGATCGAAGATCTCCATAAAGATCCGTTAGATCGTGAAAACTAGACCAGCTAGAAATTATTGTTAGAAAGTTAAAATTGTCGATCGTGTTGAAGATTGTATTTTCTACTGAGACAGAGCATAATTAATAGTAATTTATATTAATAGCACACTGAGGCGAGTAAGCGGCATGATAGATAGGTAAAGTGCTATTGTGTTCAATGAAGTTAAGGTTGATAATGGAGATGAGTATTTTTTCCCTTAGGTGTTAGAAATTTATATATAATTAAATTGACGTGTATAGTAGCTGGAAGAGAAATGTGTTTATAGAAAAAATAATCTTGTCAGAAATATTGTACAAAATAAAATTCTGCAAAGATCGGGACAGTACTAAAAAATTTACTTATAAACTTGTAATATTCCAAGGATTTGATTAACATAAAAATATTTGAGATAGTATAAGAGACACTGTGGACAAATTAAATAGTTATTTTGAGATATCTGAGTCGTTCTTCGAAATATAATTCCAAGATAATTCGCGATTAATATTTTTAGAAATTCGTAAAATTTTTAAAAATCTCAAAAAAATTGATATCTTCTAAAAATTAAAAATCTAAATTCAGTCATCTAGGTATAGAAAATTATCGATGTAGTAACATGTGGTACGCAGTGAAATAGTTAAAAAAATATTTTACTAAAATGGCATGTGAGAATGGACAGTATATAGGTAAATTTAATTTCCTGTATGTTACAAGGGGCTTAATTACTTCGGTTCGTAATATGTTGCATAAAAACAGAAGATTACGATTAATGATAAAGAATGTTCTTGCTATCTTTCTATATTTATCTTTGCACAATGTGTTCCCTATGTTAGTTGTCCTTTACTTCGTGTCATGCGTCGTTTAGCAAATTATAGCGTAATAAAGATATAATGTATGCGATACGTAGTAAAGAAGTTATTATATAACTGATTATGTATAAATTGTAGAATTACAAAAAAAACGCCTTACCCGGGCCTGGGATTTTCCACCTTTTCTATGCAAATACACGTATGTCGTTATACATCATTTAGTATTTACGTTCTACTGAATCACATGTGCTAATTAAAATATATGAACAAAATAAGATACAGATGAGATAGCTGATAATAGTAGACAACTAAAGATTATTGAAATAAATATATCATCATACCGAATTATACGTATTTAAAAAATAGCAATAGATATTGCCTGCATCGTATATATATATGTTAAAATTATATCTATAAATTATGCTAAATATTACCTACCACATGCATCATTTTTAAAAAATCATATTTAACACGATGAAGTTCGTTTACAGATTAAACAATTACAGAGTAAACAATTTGAAATATTAACAAATCCAATGTTAAATTTAACTGTTTCCATTCAACATAGTATAGTTTCTTTGCAACTTAAAAATTCACTGAATTATGCCCATAACAAATTTTAATTATTATCAAGAATGAAATGAATTAAATATTAATACAAGTATATTATAATGTATACATTTAATATAGCGAAATATATTGTTAAAAGCTCTTTCTTTCGTTTTATCTGTACCTATTGCTCTTATCACTCTTTCATCTGAGACTTTGTACAAACCAATTAATATTACTATATCAATCTAATTCCCTCGACAAATGTGAATATCCATCGAT
Organism: Bombus terrestris; assembly: GCF_910591885.1. NCBI lineage: Eukaryota > Metazoa > Arthropoda > Insecta > Hymenoptera > Apidae > Bombus > Bombus terrestris. Next base: position 21,121,091 of record NC_063275.1, on the reverse strand, counting down.
CGTATCAATTTTAAACGAGGATTCATCGAGGCAGAGATTCCAAGAAAAATTTGATCTACGAGCTCTGGCAAAATTTTTAATCATCGTCGGTCCTTAATCCAGAAATCAAATAGCCACGAAATAACAAGACGTTGCCAATTCGCGAAAACGGCTTAACTGCCGGTTGCGTTCCTTCTCGATGGAACATAGTGCAATTTCACCGGCAGATAATCAGCAACCTCTTATCTGGGCGCGTGCTGTGTAATCATTCGATTAAAATTACACAAACAACATCGGCATAGAGGCAGATGCGTTTCGAAAACGAATCGATTTCGAATGCACGAACTACGTAGCTACGGATCTGTTTGTCTTTTCAGCCAGCACACGTTGATCACGCCATATAATGATCGACGATCGATACGATCGATACCGTGCGAACATTTTCGCCGATGGCGATCTTTTGACAGTATACGTGATGTATCCAGTTCGTGCATCTTTTTAGGCTATCTTTCCAGTTTGAAACTTTGTTGTGTTTTTTTTTTTTTTACTTTGAAGATTAAATTTTTTAACGTGAGTGATTTAAGTGAGCAGCTTTTGAATAAGTAGATCGAGGGTTTTTATGTAATTTCATACTTTGATAGAATAAATGGAATTGAAGTAACGGTTGTTTCATTTGTTATAAGTATTATACATTGAATTACATTACAATAAATAGACCGCGGATATTCGTGCAAATTAATATTTTTATTAACTATCAATGAGATAGAACATGGGCTGAAATCTGTTTTACCTATCAAAAATAATGTAGCTATCCATTCAAAATAAACTATTTCGAAAATTGAATATTTCTCAAAAAGTAATTTCTTCTTGGCATGCGCCTTTAACGAGCCATTTCAGGAAGCAAATTTACTTCACACCAATTTCACGGCTACCTTTAATAAGCCCCAACTGTTTTCAGAGTACACTTATCAAATATTTCTCACGGTATACAATTTGTACATAATCATAACATAATGAAAGTTCAACAAACATCGAAATTAAGGGAACAATTATACTTTTACACGATCGTTTCCAGCAAAATTGTCTCACGATTTCCCTGCCGTCTTTAGATAATCGCTGGAACGTGTTAATTATATACGAAATAAACTCAATATTATATCGCAATGAAAACACGCGATAAAAACTCCGAACCTGAACATTGTAACTTATTTAATAATTAATTGCAGGGCTAATAACATGGTTGCGATGATGATGACGCGAACGTCATTTTGGAAACATTTCATTTTGTAATATTCTCGTAACCACTCTCATTTGCTTCACTCTCGACCGGTATTTACTTAACACATCGTATCTTGGTCGAGGATCTCTCGTTACGTTTACCGCTAACAACCGATCTGGGGGCCACACCTAAAATTTAGAAGTTAATGGCTGTCCAGCCACTTCAACAGGCTATCGCAAACATCTAGTAATTGTCATGTTACGTTTTATTACGCGACTATGTTTCCCGATGAAACAACGTCTCGAATATCCTAAAAGAAAATGTAAATACAGGGTGTCCCACGTTCTTTTTTCAACAAATGGTGCTAGTTTATTCTATGAGTAAAAAAAGAAAAAGGAAGTGACATATTCTGTGACGAACAAACAAAAATGTAAAACTGTTAGCTGTGTAAGTATATTAATATTAATAAACCCTGTAGAAATATCTTTTACCAAATCGACGACGGTTATTCATTTTTTTTATATGTAATATGTCTATTCGGTGCTTTCATCGAGTATAATTTCGTTTGTAACATTATGAAATTTCTCATTTCATTTACATATGTCTCGAACATTTGCTTGTTCGCTACTGTAAGCGTAGGTTCATAAAATACTTTACTAGAATGTTATACCAAAGATAAGAAATAACAAACACACCACTAGTCTTGTGTTTTTAAAGCGTAGGAACAGGTTGACGATGATTAGGTATGTTTCACTTCAAAGTGTTGAATATTTATTAGAACACAAATTTCTTGTTGATATCCTTTAAATTCAATGAATGCTAATGTTGTATATTTATTATGATATGAATTTCGTGTCAATGGCATTTTATTGCAATGAATACATTACGAATCTTTAATATTCGTACTGTTAATAATTCTTGCTTGCTAAATTTAGTGCTTTAAAATCCTTCAGGAGTAATAATAATTTTTTTTTATTACAACGCGTACCATAAAATCTAAATTAAGAAATTAGCTCGAAATTCTATTAAAAGAATTAGAAAACTCTCCCGTAGCATATCTATTGAAATAAAAGAATTTGCTATACTCATCTATAGCGTTAATAGCAAATTAATGAAAAAACCTACAGGAGATTTAGTACGAGTGTAACTGGAAAAATTCCAAATTTTTAATCGTTCGTGTATGTTTGTAATGATCTTGAAATTCAAAGAAAATGGTCTTAATCGTCGTATTCGCCGTGGAGTTTAATATTGTGTAAGGAAACTGATCTGTTATTTTTTTCTTCATACTCTCATCTTTTTCTTTTTAATGGAACATTTACGAGTTCTTACTTGTATGACATTTTTTCCTTAGTTCTGTTCATAGAATCTAGCACCGTGTGACAGAAAACGCTTAGATAATAGACACCTTATATAAGAAATATGAGGCACACAGGTATAAATTACTGCGACGTACGGAATGTTGTTCATAAATAATTCTTCAAATGTCCATAAAAATGCTCTGGTGAATAAATGCGGGAAATATTCATGTTCGTATTTAATCAATAATTACACTGTACTTTTTTTTTTTTACCCATATAAAAACCATTCGTTATGAATAACACAAGAGTTTTTATCATTCTTTATAGTCGCAGTTAGATACAATGTGTTACATCCGGGATAACAGATGTAAAATCATGTAGAGAATGATGTCCTATTATTGTAGATCGATGTTTAAACAACCTTGCAGACAGACTGATCTTCTTATGCGAAGAGGCTAACGAATGAAACCCTTTTATGTGAAATTCGCGTAGGTGGGCCACGAGGTTGGTTGGAGATGTAAATATAAGAAAGAACATTCTTATCTTGGTTTGAAGTTAGGAACAAGAGAGAAAGGAACGTATGAATATCATTGGTATATGAAATATGTTTTACGATAAAGTAAGAAAGATAATTTCTATAAATGACAAGAAATAATAAAAAAAATAAGATTAATTATATTTAAGTAAGATAGTAAAGCTAAGACACGTTCGTTGCGAATTTCGAAGAATTAAATTCTTTTGAAGAATCAAAATCCAATCTAGGAAAATTAATATCCTGGATACCAGTGTCTGCTATAAGACAAAGACGTATCTGGAAATTCCAATTTTCGTTAACTAATATTCATCACAACTTCCATTACTATGAAAGTACTGATATTCTATGTTCGTTAGAATTTGACAGATCAAAGTCCCATTTAACAAAATGAAAATTTTAATCAAAATAATCTAACATCTATTAGAAAATATTTTGATAACAATATCGATACTACAATGAATAATATGTTAAACATATTGCTACGCTTCTCATTGCGAAATTAAAGAATCAAAATTCAACGTAGCAAATTGAAATTCATTAATATAGATTACGAAGCATTTTGGTGCATGTATCGATACGATAACGAATAAGACTTTCAGGGGAGTATCAAACCGTTATTAATATGCCTTTTAATTATACTTTATATATATCGCCGCTAAATTGTTAATCTTATCGAGAAATTTTGTATCTTCTTGTACGAAGGACACCTGCTCGCGTGTAATTATGAGTTTCTTTCAATACAATGTTACTCAAATATCGAGAATTTTTATGTCGATCGCGAGGTACAACGTTCGATAAGCGATGGCAATTAAGATCATCCACGTTAGGGGCACAATTAAAGAGTAAATTATATAGAATTAAATATTTCACTTTAATTACTCGTTTATTTGAGATAATTCCGACAGATGCTAATCCGATGACCACCACCTTTGCTCATGACGCGACGTCACGAGTATTATTACTCCGTTATCATAAATGTATTGCCGCGAGCGCAATTCGTTCGGTTCTACGAAGCAATTACGGTGAACATAACGTATGCGCGAGAAAATCAGAAGTCGTACACATTAACATGTTAAGAGACGAATTTTAGAATCTCCTGATCGCTTGTGCATAATCTTTCCTGCAGTTTACTTGTTTCGACAGGTATCAAAGAATTTCGAATAATTCTGCGTTCTGATAAGAACATGGAAATGCTTCTTCGCATCTTACTCGAATAAAATTAGCAAAACGCGTTACAGGAATAATGTGTTTCTCAGAATTACAATCTTTTTGATAATGCAAACGATATTTATGTATATAGCCGTAATTGACTGAGGGGAAAAGTTCAACAGCGAAAATCGTTCGTTCATTTTGTCCTGTTTATATTATATTTTTTCCAATACCTTCCCTATATTTATAAAATTTATGATATCATGTTATATGGAAAGACCTTTCCGACTCAAGTTGAATCTCCATGTTTATACAACACATGTTTTCCAAAAATTCTGCTCATAATACTGAAAATTTACCAAATGTCCAGTTGGACAAATTGTAAAGTACAAATAAAATAATGCTGATAGCGAAATGATATATAATATAACTAGCGGTAATGTAAGAAATATTATTGATGTACAATTTTTATCTTATTTCTTCTGTGTAATATAATATATTAACGCGTAACAAAATTGATCAACTCGTTAAGTGAGAAAGGCGAATGAGCTTGTTAACCGGATTGCTAATATTCTAATAATATTTTTATTCAGACGTACCACGTCTCTCATTGCAAAGACATCATTATCTCTTTTAGTGCATTTACGCAATCTCTAATTTCTCGTTGATTTCGGTTACCTCTTGGTTGATTATTTCGTTTAGGAGTTAATTGAGTGCAGATTGGCGCACACGCGGTAATAAACGCGTAAAAATTCCCTGATTACTGGTCGTACAAGGCCAATAATGTCTTTATCTAACTACGCGTATGGCTGCTCTTCTGTGCCGTTATTCGTTGGAAAATGCCTATGGCTCCGCGAAACTATTTCTCGATATCGGCCTCAATAAATTTGAGGATCATCTGGAGCGCACCAGTGATAAACGAACCCGCGGCTTGTTGCAGTATCTCACTCGCCAGTGCAACTTCTCTATGCACCGTTTATCCCTGCCGTTAGAAACGCTATTTCGTTTATTCCCAGATCACAGGTGAAAGAACGCGATGAGTTAGAATTTTTGTCTTCTACAAAAGCGTAACTTTTAAATTCAATATGTTAACGATAAGTCCTACATCAAAACCACTTTTTTAAAAAATTCCTTTCATTTGATTTTGACATTAAATATATGTTTTCTAACTTTCTTGAATATTCAAAAAATATTAATAACATAGAGATTAATGGTAAATTAAATTAACTTAGGATCTCCGTATTTTATACAATCGTTTGTTGCAAACCAACAATTGGATATGTTGGAAATTTATTGTATACTATAATTACATGCGGATACATGTTGCAAGCTGTCATTAACTAACTACTATAAATCTACCATAATTCTTATAAATTACCGCCTTCTTTAGCAAGGAAGTAGCTAATTTCATCTCATTTTATTCAGGATATTCATCGATATTTATCGCCAATTTCTAAACTCCACTTGGAAGGAATAAAAGCAAACTTTCGAATTAACAAGTTTTGAAATCAAGCACCTAGCATTACTACAATATTACACTGTATCTTTAGCACGCCTGATAACGGAGATTGGATGACATGCATAATTCAGATGGTTTTTTTCTGTATATCGACCTTACTATTCAATCCATATAGCAAGTTGTTGATCAAGCCATATCGCGATATGTTTATCATTCAAACCATCTATTTATGGGTGTCGCTTCGATTCGCCTCGATCGTTCGCTTTTTTTTTTAATTGATTCGATATTCCTGCCAATCCACGATCGATAAAATCTACTTTTGTTTCGTTTCCGTATGTCGTTCTACTTGTCGTTGCTTATTTTATAATTTAACCGAATGATCTATCTGTCATTTATTGAAATGTAATTAAACGTTTCAGTAACTTGTAAATAACTAGTTTTATAATTATACCGTGGATTTTTATGCATTTATGAGAAATTCGAAATTATAAAAATTCATGGAACGCATATAATATGCAAAAATATGTAAAATATTCGAACTACACTAATTACTATAATATTTAATAGATAAAAATTATATACTATCCAGGTTCTGTTTGCTTAATTATATGCAAAAATATTTTAACGCGCATAAGCATACGCTGTTTATTTGTAAGATAAGTTGCAGAGTTAAAATATACTTTAAATCGGCCGCTTCATATGTAACAATGTTTTGTTCCGTTTTTATCGAAAGTTCGATATGAGATTATAGAAAAGCGTAATCAATTTCACCGTCAACACTTTCACAAAATATCGATCTCTTGAAATTGAATTTCTTCCGATTGTTATCATTCGTATCTAAATGTTTACAAAGTCCAGTTAGATTTTAACGCTACCAGCTATCAACTGTCAACCTGACGGTGGTCAGGCGTAGGAAGGCGCATGTATTTGGCGGGAAGACAGGGTTACAAAGCACGCCAAAGATCAAGAGCAGAGAGACTGTCGAGGGAACAATGTCTGTCAAACAATGACGCATTGAATTGTGGCCGGCGCATTCATTCGATTCAAGTCGTCGTAACGAACTAAGAAATCGTAATCAACGGTGATCGAGCAACGAGGATCTCCGTAATCTGGCTCCCTTTAACGTTTCCCTCAGCGACAGAAAAAGGAAATTGAGAAGTTGCAACGATAAATATCAGAGATGAAAATCATCAAACATTATTTATTACACGAAATTTGCGGATTTTCACCGTTTACGGCATTCACAAATTTCATTTTTTTAATAGTAAACAATTTATCGAATTAATTAAAGTTATTTCCTACGAATAGTCCAATTTTTTCGTATTCTAAGTTAAAAATATTGATAATTATATTGGCAATCATATTGGAAATTTCCCTTCATTTTCTACATTTGCAATGCGGTTTTTTCATATTCTATGTGGAAATGTTGATAATTATATGGGTAATTACATTTGTTCGCCATCTTTCTATTAAGTTCCCTATTTTTAATTTATAAAACATAAAATCGTACACAGTGACAAATTTTGTTGTTACAAGCTCAGTGTCAGTTCTCCAAAAATGTTTTATTTATCATAGAATTATTTTCCATTGATGAGATCGTCTTCTATTCTGTTGCCACTTACAATGTTTAATACTTTCTTCTAACTACTCAGTCCAATTATTTGACGTTCGTCTACGTTTAACACTCACATTTCCACTATCAACTGGGTCATGCGGAACATCTCTTAAATATGCTCAACAGGATAGTTTGAATAAAACAGATTGATATATGCGGTGAACGAGTTTTATTCGACTCTGTTACGAGGATAAGCGTGTTTTAATGGTCGAAGAGGGTTGAGAAGGAAACGAGGAGGAAAAAGAAAAACCATCCTAGACCAGTTAGTTGATTATCAGTAAGACTACTATGTACAGTCTGCATATCAGGCAATTTAAAATATTGATAGGGTTTGCTAGCTTGGAGTCTGCTGGCAGAGACACGAGGACATGGGAACTGGAAGAAGGAAATTAAACCTGTCGCCGGAACTAATATATTTCTAACCTGCAATTCATCGATTATGTTCTATTTATAGTAAAAAGACTTGAATAGTGCAATTATCCTTCACTCTCAATTATTATATTCGCTGTCAATTGTTACATTCACAGCGTTATTACATTACCATATATATTAAATGTTTACGAGACATGTATTTTACTTTCACTGACAATTGGTAACGTGGCTTAATTTTTCTGATAAAGTAACTCGAAACACGAGATATTATCTATAATTTGCTTGACAAGGTTGCTCAAGTATTGATGATAAAAATGATTGTGAATTATGATATAATCGTATAGGATTATATGTAGAAATAACGTTTTAATTGTTTCAATTTTATAATGCAAATTCAAATAATAATCACCAGAGTGGAATTAAATAAGATGAGCTAATCAATGTCTATCCACTAATCATACTACTAGCGCTATAAATATTTCTAAGCCATTATAATTTCATAACAAATGCCGATATATTTACGAATAACTTAAAATTAATAGGTCCAAGCCGGCGCGCTTTTTCATACGCGCCTTCTCCGATAACATCTGCATTTTATCCGTTTTCGTTAAATTACATTTTTATAAATTAAGATTGGAAATGTAAATGGCGTGAACGTAAAATGATAAAATTGGAAAGGGAGATCTATATAATCTACAATTTGTAACTCATCAGCTTACTAATACCATTTCTTAATAAATTATCATATAAAATTGCTCTGATAATAAATTTGTCCTCGGCTATGATCTCATCTCTAGCGTTAGCATAGCTAACGAGTACGAGCCACCTTCAAACATTCAAACAGAAGAAATCGAAATACAATAGAAGACATTTGCAAAGAGTACTACTGGAGATTTCGCGCGGACGAAGGAGTGGAAGGATCGTGGAAAGAGAACGAAGAGGTTCGCCAGTTTGTCGAGCAGAGTTATGCGAGCGCAACGATGTAAATACACGCCTTTGCCGTGTCTTGGCACGGTTCTGAGGACCGTGGAAGCTACAAGAGGAAGAGGAGCTACACGGAGCTAGAGACGAGATAAAAGAAACCCTCGCGCGCGTAGATCCAAGCGTACGCTTCGAGACACAAAAGGCTAGGCGAGGAAGAAGGTGGTTAGGTGCTAGTCGTAAACAACTGTCGAACACAATCTCCTAATGCACGCCTCTTCTTTGGCACACGGGACACCCCCTCAAACCCCGACCAACCTCCATTCGGATCGCGGAGCCACGGTTCGGTAATAGGAAGTTATATCCGCGGGATTCACGAGGCCGCTGCCGCACAAACCTATCATTCCATCTTTTCTCGCGTTTTTCTTGCCAATGTGGAGCGAGAACAGCGTGTCGTAAACATCGGATTCATCCTACTGAAACTTATGCGTCGATGAAACTGAAATCGACGCATTAATACGTTCGATTTCATTTTCTAGGAAGGCAACGAGAAGATGTTCTCGTTTGTTGCGATCGTAAGATACTTTGCTCGGTTCATTCACAATTTTTGAGTTTATAACATGCATGAGAATTTTGGTTGTTATGTCGTAACGTAACGTTGATTTGATAGAAAACCGGCAATATCGAGATATCTAAGGTATCCGAGAAGAACGAACTACGAGTATTTAGAAGGATGGAATTATCATAATTGTCTGGTAAACTTATGTTATTTTTAACGAGAAGCGTTTCACAACTCTCATCCTATCAAATCTATCTCATCCTATTTTTTAATAATAAAAATTACAAATGAAAGATACCTTTTCATTGGGAATTCCCAAATCCAATAAACAGGTGTAAGGATCGATTTCTGTTCTTTTGTTTCGCGTATCTTTTATTTTAAGTAGTGTTCGAAGGTTATTAGTATTCTTCGATTTCTCTTCAGTTCAATGAATGAAGGAAATGATATTTTTACATATGAATAAATAGAGCTGCCAACTAATCTTCTTTAGATATAGACGAAAGGCGATAAAACGTTCGAACTTTATCAAAGATCCTTATAGTAATAAATCAAATTTTCAGAAAAAGATCCTTTGCTGTAAGTACTGTCCAGTAATAAAATTCCTTTAATATTTTCTATTTAAAGTAAACTTTTGGAAAAAAGGGCCTCTCATAATGAATATATCTTAGCAGCAATCCCATAATAGGTACATATACATATTTTATACAAAATTCTTTATATGACAATGAAGAGGCCAAATATAAGAAACTAAATTGGAGTTCATATTTAAGCTACGACTATTTTACATACATATGTATGTATATTGGTCTCTACTTGTCTGGGCTTGGTTACGTAGCAAAATTCGTGAGAAATTGATCGATTGCCGACGACATATTAAGTAATTGAGGGTTTTGCATACGTAAGTGGCATTGTAGTACGTATTACGTACGTCGGCAACGTATTTATTCTATGAAGGAAAAAGACTAATGGAATAAATACGAGGATTCTGATGAATGAAGAATATTAATATTACTCCCGCCCATTATAGTCGAATTCAATCAAATATTTGCAATTCAATACAACGCTCCAGTGAAATTTATACGTCTACGTCGTACGAGAATAGAAACAGGAATAAGGCTCTCCTCGTTTTTCTCGTCAGTCTGCGAAAACAATAAGAAAAATGACCTCGTAAACCGGGAAGAGTCACCCCTCGCGTATCGATACTCGTAATCGCGGAGCTAATGTATCGAGCTCTATTTTATGTACAGCTTCAGCAATCCTACCAGACGAAAAAATTCTTAATATCGCTGTTTGCCCGTATAATATGCTTGATTTCAGCTGTTCGCTCGTACATTTCTATTTCTTTCATAAAATAACTGTCTCAGTCGCGACATACGACATACTTTTTTGATCCTTTTTGTCAAAGATCTAATCAGTCCAAGTACATTCGTAACTTGTCACGATTCAAAAATGAGAAACTGCTTCGAGGATCGTGTTCCATTTACGTGCCTCGCAGATTTGATTTAGCAGATTGCCACGGGTTATTAATCTTTCGATATTTTATTTATCTTTCGATATTTTTATCTCGCGATCGACTCGAAAAAGTGCTTTAGTAGCAGCAACGCGTCTCGAAATGTAATTCCTCGTCAAATATGCCACAGAATTACTGTTAGTAATAAACGGCTTCGAAAGTTCGTTTAAGTGACTAAAATTATTTCTTATTATCTGTCTGGGTTTTTATCGATAAGAAAATGGATATTTTCCGAGGTTGGGTCATTGGTAAGACTTGTTTGAAAAGTATACTGGAACTACTGGATAATTCGTTTAAAGAACGTCTTTTTCTGTCAACGATTTAACGACGCGACACGTTGAGTAACGTCTTATATGATTTAATCACATTACAATGTGCAATTATAATACGTTCCTCTAGTAATATGCAATTTAAATGATATTAACTAAACAATGTGCAAATAACAATCAAGGGCCTTTAGAATTTTTAATAAATCGTTAGGTTTTTATACCGGTATCTGCATTTGATTTTCAAAAATATATTAGGTTGTCCGAAAAGTGTCTTTCTTTTACAGACACGTCTTTTGCAACGATGCATCTTTATACAAACATGAAATCTAATTTGTCGAACATTGTGATCTTTATCTTGATAGAACAAAATGGATCATACGTAATTTGATAAAGTAATATAAAACGAAAAATGTTCTACATCCATTATTTCCTTATAAAACGAAAGAAACTTTTCGGACGACCTATATACTAATAGAACGAAACATTAAAAGTACTCCGTTAGTGAAGTATTAATAATATTATTTTATATTTCTGTTTGTCATTTTGGTGAATGGATTATTATTTGGATTATTATTCTATCGATATAATGACAATTATATACATAGAAATAGTTGAAAATTTATTTAAAATACGTTCTACTTTTTTGAGTAGTTATGTTCTTCAAAAACATTTTATAAGGCAAACCAGAAAATTTTTCAGAATATTTTATTACTATATGGTCATCTTGGTATCGATTGATCGTACAAGACAGGATATCTGCAATTCTTATTCGTTGGTCTGGTAAAGTAGATGCACTTCATTGAGTTCTTGCAACGACATCTGATAGCTTATCGATATGGACAACTGGTAAACGAGAAAGTAGAAAGAAAACTATCACGGTTAGAGTGACGTTATGATAAAGTATCGAAATTAGCATAGTATACTTAGGCATTAGAAAATTCTGATTCCGGCATGCTGTATCCGGCATGTCACGTTTTCATGATTTCCGTGTGTTATGCATATTAATAGCAACCATGAAATTATAATATCTATTTCCAATAATCCCGTTCATGACAGCAAATCAAATAAATAACGTGAATATATATTTATTTATTTGGTCGAATTATTGGTTGAGTTATTAGGTTGAATTACAGTTACAGTTTTGTCTTGCAGCAGAATTAATTATAAATTAATACCGAGGAAATCAAATCTTGCCAGACAATATTTGTATTTACGAATTAAAAAATCAGAAAATATTATACTAGAACACATTTCGCGATCTAAACGCGATAGACCTAAAACGACTTTCTATACGTCAATAATTCATCGAAGTAATCACCGTTTTATCTTCATAAAAATAATTTTCATATCTTCGCATCAACTTTTGTATCAGTATCCCAATTACATCTTCTATCAAATATAAAACACGAATCATTTTAATAATTTATAATGTTTACAAAAGAATCTATCACGGTATTCTCATAATTCTCAGCCTCTTATATATAATTCGAGCTGAATAAAACAACTAATATCGTCTATCTATACACGAAACAACAAAGGAATCGAAGTTTTTTTGTCCGTGAGGGGTTTCTTTTCGTGGCAGAAGAGAAGAGCCAGCGAGAGCACGGAGAACAGCCATCCAGTCGGATATCGACGGGGCAGATGAGCTACCAATAACTCAATGTGCGCTTATAAACTGATCAGACTTCGAACCCACCCCCTACTTCTATCGCCCACACCCCTCGTGTCGTCCTCCAGACCTTCGACTCGACCCCGTTCCAATAGCTCCAAGTTCCTCTTACGCCTTCCATGACGACGGGAACGACGACGACGACGAGGACGACGTATTACTTGGGACTGCTTCGGCAGAGAGTGAAATGCAAGCGAATTTACCGCACGATTTAACATCCCCGCCGAGCCACGAGCATTCATCCGCCTTCTTCCACGTACTTCTCGTGAACGCGAGCACCAAGAACGTAGGAAAAGTCGAGGGATGAATCGTAACTCGGGGTTAACCGAGTTTGTTGCGCCCCGCGTCTAGACCCTGTCTGTGCAACAACTTGCAGTTCCAACGAAGATTCGTGTATGGATTTTGATATATTGGCATCTATCGATTCGTGAGATTTGGTTGCTTAACCTGTTAACTGGAGAAGTGGAATTAATTTATCAATTATACAGTTTATCAAATACGATAGTTTCTTTATGTATGGACACGTTGTATTTTAATTCGTTGTTATATTTTTATTGAAAATTATTAGAGGAAATAAAATATTAAAGTTTTTATCAATTTTCGATTACACGATTATACAAATTTTTATTCAAGGGCTGACTTGGTTTATAGGTTAATCGTATGCTTTGTCGTTGAACAGATTGGATTTAGTTGAAATATTTGGTTACTTATTTTTTAAGCTTTCTGTTCGAATTTTTAAATATTTTCAAAGCATCTACTGTTAGTACTGTATACATATTACTGCTACATACCATATAATGATTACTTGTAAAATTAAATATTGTATGAATGAAGATATTTTATTGAAAAAATAATATTTTATTTGAGTTAATGGAAAGAGAAGTTTCAAAAGATGGGAACTTGATCTCAGAATTTTTACTTCTATAACGATATGAGGAGTTTGACGCCGATTAACTTTTATTTATACAAGTTTATACAATATATTTAAATTTTTACGAACTGAAGCGAGTGAAATCTCTGCCTTTTATCTTTTACTTTGTAAACATCTAAGAATATGATATAATATAAAATTTCTAATATATATATGCCCGATAAATCAAATTTCCGACTATTCCGTAAAATTATCGATTAAAGATGAAACGTACCGTTTATCATTCTCACAATATTTTTCAAATAATTTTTTCGCGATAGAATTTTTATGTAACGCCTGCAACATGATCGTACCGGCGCAACTGAACAAGATGGCAGCATCCTTTCAGGCAACAGATCTCTGCACGCAAGAGTAGTTCCAGTTGCATGCTTACAGGCGTGGAAGCCAGTACTATCCGTAGGGAGAGACTATCGATCTCATTGGTACATGGTCTCATCGAATCTCGTTTACCGTGGGGATTCTGTAAGGACCGAAGTAAGATCGAAGCAGTAAATTTAAGGATTTTGGTCTTCCTCGAGGAATAAATTTAGCTCCGAATGATTCGCAACTTGGAGGATCTGTTCCACCAGAATGAAATACCATTTCGAGGAAATGCCATACGGATTCGGTTGTAGTTTCCGCATCAAAAGTTAATGCATAACAGATCGAAATATATATTTCCTACTGTTTTAAACAAAGTGTTGAAAAGAGTACCTGTTTCTTTTACTAATATTAAAATTTTTTACTAATATTAAAATAAAATTACAAGCTACTAATATTAATAAGTGACTTTGCTCATGAAATTTTGAACGAATTACAGATTATTTGATTATCCAATTTGTCAAAAGATTGTAAAAATGTAGGGAAGAAATCTGTGATTCATAATATACCATTTTTATCAATTCACTAATATATTGTTAGTGTATCATTGTGCAATACGATCCAGGAGTGATGTACCTTTTTATGAGCAATATTTCTCCTACCTTCTTTGTTGTTGTTGTAGAGGAACTATTAATTACCGAAGTAAAGCATTAAAGGTAATTCGATATTTTAAGAAAAAAAAAAACATTGCATTTAACACATTTATGATATATCGTTCTTATGGTTTGATCTTAATTTATTCTAATGTAATCAAATCGTGCAAGTTAACAATTTTTAATGCCCTGCAGATACGTGCCCGAGTATACGCATAATAGAAGCTATTTCTTTCAGATGGGCAACTAAAGTTATTATATGTAAATCATTTAATTCGACATATCTCACGTTGTAAGAAAAAGAGTAGAATAAATGGCACTGGAAGTTTCTACCGTCCCGTTAGGCATCTCCTATCTACCTGTTTATGACGAAACGCTTCCGTTAATTATCTTTGTGATTAGAGCGTAACATTATCTACTCGAAATCTAAGGTAATATAGAATTATTATAATTTTGATAAATATGAGAATTGACGATTATTTTAGAAGGTTGATAATTTTTTACTATGTAACCATTATCATAATTATTATGTGATTTCTCACCGCCCCCTCTCTCTATTGTTTCATTATCTTTTATTCGTCTAAAAAAATATTTTAGTACAATGAAATCTTTTCCTGGAAAATTTGGTTTACAAATAAACTGAGTAAACTATTAAATTTGGAATGGTATGTTCCTGTTAGCTATAAAAATATTATATTATGGTACTAAAAAGAATTGGTACTATAATATATATAATACTATTATTGTATAACATTGATATATGACAACTAAAATGTTTTTTTTTTTTTTATTTCTACAAAAATAATATCAAAAGTTTGTACCACAAAAGTTAAATACTTAATGAATTTTTATTTTTAACACGAAGCACTTTCTCTCTATATTGTAACAGTTTCCAAAGCTATCATGGACAAATTATTTAATTATTCTAAATCTTTCGAATCTATTAAACTAAACGAAATTACTGACAAAAGCGTTATTTACAAATCTCTTTCCAAAGCAAGTTTCGCTTTATTTCATGTCAAGTGATCAATATCGAAGGCAGCCTGAAAATAAATTATTTTTCTAAGATCTTTCACGCGTAACCTTGAAACATTTCCGGGTGTACCGACCTCCAAGCTCTCAAGGTGCCATTCGACTATTGTACAACCCTGTTAGGGCCGTCTATCACGCTTTGCCCACCGACAGATGTTTGCCTCCTAATATATGCACGTGTCAACGTATCTTGCCTCTCTACTTCCTGATAGAACGTAATGCGCGGGTGTTGCAGATAAATAGTATGCTAGGTTTGCTTCGACAATGGTAATCGTACAACGAAAGAGTTTAACTCATGTCAAAGCAAACAGATTTCATTGAAACGCAATATTATTTAGTCGAAAGTGGAAAATTAATAAATTAAAGATATGTTATTGCATTGAATGTAATATAATACCATACTAAATTTAATTAACCGAGAATATTAATAATCAATGATCTTAACTACTAATAATAGCAATCATATGATGTTGTAGTCTATTGATTTATAGTAAGTAGTTACCGTTATGATTTCTTAAATGAATTGTATGAAACATGAATTTCATATCTATTAATTTTACAAATAAAAATTTGTAGGATTATTCTAAGTACCTATAATAAGAGTATAATCAAGATTTAAATTCGTTTTCTTATTTATTAACGTTTAAAGTAAATTTTAAATAGATAATCTTATCTGAGATATATAACGTTGTTTGTTTTAATAATTGAAAAGAATTGTAGTTCCTGAGATTATAAATGCATCTAGTAATTCGTATCTTTTAAATCACGTTTTATTGTAATGGTCGAGTGAAACTATTGCGTGTATATCATAATTGATAATTAAAGTGTTTGAATTTTTACCTCTATTTTCTCATTTAATGTTGTTTCTCACTATTTGCATAACACGTTTATACACTTTCTTTATTATTATATTTTCATGTATATTCGATAAGATAATAAAACATACTACCATATTAAGAAAATTCTACTAGGACTGAAATATTGACATATTCTTCAAGATATTAAAAAAATATTATTAAAAATTGTGACTGGTTTCAAACATATCTGTTAATAATGAACAAGATTCGATTCATAAAGTAATAACCCTATCAAAATCTTCTATCGAACTATTCAGACAAACTTAAAACATCTGTCTTTATTCGATAATTTCCGATAAACGGGATAAAATTTCTAATTGCACTGTTATAACGCGTATTTGCAATAACGATTAAATTAGAGGAAGAGAAAACTTTCAGTAAATTTTAAGTTACTGCCATGTAAGAAGGAGGGGTTAATTGTACGAAAGCACAGAGTATACAGTATCTAGAATTTTCCGCGCTTGCAAATGCGGAATGGGATTGAGACAGCTATGAATAAGCTTAAGACAGATAACAGTTATAATTGTTTCTCGAAGCTATTGAATATGCAATTCCAGACAAACAATGATATCAAGATCGCGGATCGAGATCAGACAAGCGTGTATTATATGTGTGTCTATTACGCTGCTCCCTTACATTAATTAACATCATGCAGACACTTCTTGGAAGCAGGACAATAGATGAAAGATCACTGGTCGCACGATCTTGCAAATTCATCACGATGACGATAATTTCTTTCGATTTTTTTGTTCTTTTAGTTCGTTGTAAGAGATACGGTTTCGTAAACCAAACTGTTGAGATATATTCGTACTTAAGTTTTCATAATACAGTTGTGCAATAGGAAATTAAATTGTCGTTGATATATCGGAGAAGTGGAATGATCTAAGAACTTTGTGACGATTAAATGAATATTTCGAATGAAATGTTCTTACGAGATTGATTATACGAAAAATATTTAAAATACAAAAATTAAAATTGCGGGGATTATTTGATAAATGTTAAAGATATAAGATGACTTGAAGAACCGGAAGAGCGTAATGATTTCTTCGTTTTATACTCGCTTGTCTTTTCAATTTTTAACTTGACCAGAATTTTCTTTACTTCAGGTTATACAGTGTTATACATATCACAATATATACGCGAGAAACATAAGAAATGATTTTAAAAAACATAAAGTTTCTGAACATTATTTGCGAAAGAAAAGAGTTTACGTTCATGAGTTTTAAGTTCCATAAAAAAGTTTAATACCACTCTCGTTTCACTTTTCAAATGGATTGTTTCTATGTTACTTAATTTTATTAAAATATCTTCTTTCGATCGTAATATAAATTTTACAAAATTTGGGAACCCTATTGGAATTTGTCACAATTTATCAAAATTTGATCAATTACGGTTTATAATAATATTCTACCAACTTATACAGTAAAATCTAATCTTGAGATGTATCTAATAAGACATTGATGTGCTCTGTGTTATAAATTTCCAAAATTCGAGAGATAATATATTATTCTTCACGGAAAAATTATCCCATCTCCATCTAAAAGAAATTCTACGATTCATTATCAAGCTCAACATTTATAATCGATGTAATATCATTACCATATCAACTTCATCAAAATAAAAAAAAGTTAACTAAGCAGATTCACTTTTTTTAGATGTAATGTCATCAATTACCATTTTCTCTAATTCTCACCTTATGCCTGTTTCCTTCGGACCAAATGCAAAAACGATTCAAATTGAAAACCCACCACGTGACAACCAAAACCTCGTAGGTATAATTTTCTAAGCAACCACGGTACAGCGAGTGCGTCTGAAAGAAATGTGTCGGTCTCTTTTCTCTCTCGGGTTGTTCCTGAATTTGGTTGGAGCCCGGACGAGGGGGGTCGACGAATGGAAGAGTTCAATTCCGTATGCAAATGCGCTACTCTCTCACGACGTCTCGCGCGTGGAGGACCCCCGGCGGTCGCGTCACCAATTTCAAAAGCCACCACCTGAGAACGTGTCAATCGGCTGACATAATTCGATTTGAATAATGAACGAACGTCCCCTATGCAAATTTCGACCATTATCGAGGGCCTTGCTAACGGTCCTCGAGCGACGTTATTTCACGCAACGCGCAGCATTTCGTTCTCGACGACAGCCACATTCGTTGACAACGTCGATCACGTGGTCTAACTCCTTTCTTTGTGAACAGCGCACGTAGAAAACAGCGAGCGGTATAATCGAAGATAAAATAACTTTCTATAAATAATAAAATAAAATTGTTTGACTCGTAGCTTTGTTTCAAAGAAAATCGAATTTGATGATTATTCGGGCGTACGTGCACTTGACTAAATTACTAAGCTTCTAATTGTAAGTTTGTAGGATAATCCTTTTGAAAGAACTTTGTGAAAATGCAAATTTTCTCTGCATTGATTTATAGATTATCATGGTATGTTTATTGATAGCTCAATATAGACGAAACTTAGATTCATCTTATTGAAAATGAACTCTGTGTTAATAAAATTTTTTTATATTTTCGATTCGTTTCTGTGCCTATATACAGTAATTCTACTATAAAACACATTGTATATCGATGCCTCTTAAACATTTCAAATAGTTCGAGTATGTTTTTTAAACTTACGATAGAGATCAGTTTTTCAATAACGAATTTGTTCAGCTGTAATATTATTAATAATGATAATATTTTCCAAAGTCATTTGATATTGAAAATTTCAAAGATTATCAGTCTGCAAAAGTAGTAACTGTAGTGCAATTTACAATTGAGAATAAAAGTTAAGTAAATGCTTACGTTTTAAGGAATAAGCTCGATCATTCTCATCTTTTTGAAAGTTTTGCGCGTGGAACGAGAATTAAAGATACGACCCATCGCAATGTCTCTTTATGGGAACAACATTTTAAACGAAACCTTTCTTCAAGATTAAATCAGACTACATTAAACGAAGACCGCAAAAAGGGTCATGAACTTCAAAAATGCACGATAGAAGAATTGATATCAATTTTTCCATGTTATCAGATGTGAATGCTACCATAAGAAACACGATTTCGATCGTCATCAGACCAAGGTATCACGAGGTCGAGCAAAGCAGGTGCTCGATAAATGATACGCAGATGCAAACGAAAGCGGACGATCGTAATCGATGATGGGTTAAAAATTGATAAAAGATACAAAGAACATTTAATTAACGGGTTCTGAGTCGCGTTATACGCGCGATTGTCCTCACGACAAACGCGATCTGAATAATTATGGTGTCGTCCACCTGGTGAAATGGCTATTCGATTCATGGTTTCGGTGTTTGAGATGCTAATCGAATTACCAAAGTCTGTCGACGAAATTCGTTGTAATCCAATTAGGGCTGAAATATTCCTAATGATATCGACACGCGGTGGTGTTTCTTGCCCCATCAATGGAACTTATGCGCATATTTATGAACAGGAGGATAATTGTTTAAATTTAGCGTGACCCGAAAATTTTAGGAATTTCCCTCTCATTATAAGGAAAATACCAAGGATCGATCGTAATGAGTTTTTGATACGCCTGCTTCGAAGAGTGTTTCTTAAGAAATCGTGAGATTTATACATATACATGTATAAGATATTTCGGACCTGATTCTGTATGTAATTTTATGTAATTTGAAATATATGCGATGCTAATAGTGATACGATGTAAATTAAAGATTACGAAATTTACGAAAATTCTTTTAGATAATTCATAAATAAAGCACAAACAGATTCTATAGATATAACTATTAATATAATGCAAACTGAATAGACGTGTATGTGTTAATTTTACTTTCGTTCTCAATAATCGAAATTATCTTGGTATTGTGAGATATATCAATACTAAGCTGGATAATAATTTCTAACTTAATGCCATCATGCGTCGATTGAGATAAATTTTCAACGAATAGAATATTTTCTCTTTCAATATTCCAATATTTAACCCGTTTTGCCGCGACTACAATAATTTGTCAAAGAAGCATGGCTTATATCGCAACAAATGAACGAATCTGGGTACGAGTATGCTAGAACAAATTCTTCGTGTAGAAATAAATAAATATAATTACCAATCACATCTGGTGAAGGGGTCAGGTTACTTTTTTTTATGTTTTCCCACAAATAGGAAAAATATACAATCTGTTGGAATCTGAAACACAAAATTTAAAAAAATATTATTTGTTTTGCTGAATCCTTTAATATCGCATACATACATATATCACTATATCAAATTACATTAACTTAATCGAATAATAATATGGAAAATTGAATCATCTCGTCCATTATGCTGTATACGTTCGATTTTAATTAAATATCGCTTCATGGTATTATCAAACGTTAACAAATAAAGATTTCTGTAATTTTTTGTCAAAGATATATCTAGAAAAGGAAATAGAAAAGATAATTACATTCTTGTCACCTGCTATAAAAGCAGTTTCAGGTATTTCGCATACGAGACGATTTACCGCCAAGTATCGCCAACTTTGCCACGAAAGCATCGTAGATTACGTATTGAATCACAAACGAGGAAGGGGAGGTGTCAGCGACGTAGTGATCGTGCGTGGTGCCCCATACTATCGACGCTTTTCCAAGGATTCCATGATAAGCAATAAACGAGCCAAGTCGAAATAAATTCTTGCGTGCGGCGCGCGAGACGGCATTACAATGGCCTCTGATGAATGTTCGTATACATTTACATGGGAAATCGTCGTGTCGGACCTATTTCGAAGAAAGCTATGGTGTATCGGTGGTGCAAAACCTACCGTCTTAAAAGTTTCAGTTTATTTAATCGATTGTCGGTTTTGTTTAATTATTTTGAAACGAATTATTTTCTTATTTATTTTCTTTCAGATTGTCATTGTGGAAAAATTAATAAGAAATCGTTTGTGGACATGTTAGTTAAAGTATATGCAGAAGGAATTTTTTAAAATTCCTATTCCATATACAGATGAGACGTAAAACGATTTATACTCTATATAAATAGAATTATAACGAATTCGTACAAGTAGAAACGAAAGAAGTAAATATTTTCAGTTATATTATTTCTAAGCATCATACAATGCAAGTTTTCATTGAGATATTAAATCCAACTTTTTATATCGATATATAATTTACAATTATTTCAGCTGTCACTGATATCGATTAATTTACAATTTTTTCCGATCACCATTTATGAAAGAACTATGTTTGATATCCATGTTTGATATCAATTATATTCGAAACATCGAATAGAGAAGTGATTTTTCTATAATATACTTAAAAAGCATAAGAACCAATATGATCAATATTTTGTAAACATGAATAAGAAGGAGATAAGAAGTTCTCAAATAAAAAAAAAAACACTCGGCTTCAGAATTCATTCAATATTCCCACCACAACGCGTACAACTAACTCGAGCAATTTTTCACTGAAAACCCCATCTTTCATCCTCGCCAGAATTTTATTAGGTCTCGGTTTAAACATTCTTCTGACTCGGTCCCTTTAAACTGTGCAGAGTGGCACAATTTAAGCGCGACCTTGCGCTTGATAATAGTTTATGAAGCGAGGCCGTGTTCTCTATGCAGTACGACAGCTCGTAGTTTGTACGAGAGAGAAAGACGCTGGTAGACAGCGGGGTGGGTTTATGTCCCGGAATTAATTAACCTACAACCCCTCCGACTGCACAGCCGTTCCACCCTCTCTCATTCTCTCGCTCTGAAAGCACCAAGCGTGCCAGCCATTTTGTCCTCGACTCTCGCTCTCGAAATTCCATTACCCACTTTCTCCACCCCGTGCCAACTACCCCCACACATTTATCCCCTTTCCCCGCCCTCACGTTTCTCTTTCTCTCTCTCTTCCTGTCGTTCTCTCACTTTCTGTATTTTGTTCGTTCACTCGCTTTAATCTACCTTCCATCCACCCCTTTGGCTCTGTCATCATCCACGCGGTTTCGTCCATCCCACCTGACATAAACCGCCACCCACTTCTGGCCAAAACTTTCTCTTAATGGCAGACCGTTAAAGTCGACCTACACGCGTGTCGCTAAATTCGTTAATTTTAGATACATCGGGGTTATTCTTCTTATTTGTTATATTATATATGAGAATTAAGTTTATTTCCTGATTTATGGATTACAATTGAAGATTTGTAAAATTTGTTTAATTGTGAAAAGAAGAGGATCAATATCTTTAAATAGATATTAAACGTTAGTTTAACTCTTCGGTGCTATCTGATATATATATGTACATATGTAGCAATGATAATTGAAAATTGTAGGGTTTATTTATTGAATGAATTTTAATTATTTAATCAAAAAGCGTAGGTGTTTACTGAGAACTTTCTGTGTTGTTTGTAGGAATTATAGCTATGTGAAGAATTAATTAAATGGTGAACGTAGGATTTACGTGAAATAATTTTTATTCTTCGTCTAAATATGTTAAATAAATTTATAAACTATTCTGTATTTATAGAAATTTTGTCGTTATCATAATTTTATAATGAATTTTAAATCAATAATCGTTATACAACATTAACAATCGATAAATTTCATTTCTAACCACACCATCGTACTGTAATCAAAATATTGAATTTACAAAATTCGTACAGCAAATTTTTAAAAATCTTCCTAATACCTCCCGAACCAATCCTCCGTCCAATTTACATACTTTCTTTCATCAAAGTCCAATTTATCTCTCTAATAACAGTCCCGCAACAAATACTTCACCCCATCGATCACGAGTCAAACTGTCAGTCCCGCGTGTCAACGTCAATATTACGCAGCGTTCAACGCGATCTGCGAGAGGGACATGCGAATTCCATAAAAATCAGGAAAGAATTTTAATACATAAATAACCGCGAATCGTGTCGCGTAAATCAACGACGAGGGGTAAAGTCTCCGTGGGTTTAAACAATATTCTCCTCGAGGGTAAGAGTGACAGAGATAAAGAGGGAAAGTGGCGGTGGTGAGCATTTTCCACGTGGTGGCGATGGCTAAGAGGACTCGCTCGGGGGATGATAAGATGCGATGCGAGTTTTTATTAATACTCTACCTCATCTGCCTCTTGTGCCCTCCGCCGCAGCGTCCTAAAGTCTTAAAGAGATTGCGGAACGAATGGCAACGAGAGGAACGAGTAAGAGGAGAACAAAAGAAGGAAGAAATTCTGCCCACCCTCGTTGGAAAGATGGAGGAAGATGGCGAAGAGGAAAGGAAAAAGACGAAGGCGCTCGGTTAACCAAGGTGAGGAGCTATGAGTCACGACCTACCTTAACCTGACCCTGCCTCTACTTAACGCGGCTCTCCTTCAAATGAGAGGGATGAAGAGGGATAACAAGAAGCGGCAATGTATATTTGAGCAGAACAAAAAGGGTAAAGAGGTTGAATGTGCTGTCGGGAATATTAGAGGGAAAAAGAAAAGATGATGCTGCTTCTCACGTGAAATTCTGTTATATCCTCTTTTTACCGTGAAGATGGTGTTTGTAGTCGCTACCATTTCTTGCGAATGTAGAGGATTACTTTGGTTATGCGGATTGATGATACGAATGAAAAATAATTATTGTGTTTACATGTATGATCGTCTTAAAAATTCTCACTATTTCACAGAATATAACTGTTTTTCCTTGTTAACAAACGTTATTGTGTTTTGTGCGATTTTCATGACAACGTGATGCGGATCTTGAATAATATTTTTAATGTACGATGATCAGGCTGATATTTTCTCTATCTTCAAACTTAAATAAATATTAAGTAAATACGATATACGATATAAATATAAGCTGAAGTAATCCTTTGAGAGATTCTTGTTGACTTTTGTATTCTATCAGAGGAATAAAATAAAAGTTTCACAAGAATTTTGTATGGAACTTTTTTCACTACGGTCCTTCTGCGTTATAAAAATGTGATCTATTTAGATTTGTTGTAAAAGATTAGACGAAGAAAGAGATAAATACATACAGAGTTCATCGGAAATACAACTTACGTTAAAACGCATTGCAAAAGGAAAAGAAAGTGGAAAGAAACGTGGCGAAATGTCGCGAGAAAGAGCTAAGCAACGAGAAGCCACGAAACATATTTATCCAACGAGTTCACTTCGTGATATGTTGCACGGTGTGGCATCCGCATGAGTAATCCGCAAACTTTCTCAGGAAAACTTATGTCTGAGAATTCAACAGAGGCACGGACGTAACGGAGAAATGCAAGTTACGCGAATGAGACGAAAAGAGAAAGGGTTGAACGAAGATATTGTCGGTTACTTTCAACCTCTGTGGGCTCACAATGGAGAAAAAGAGGGGCGTTAAGTGCTCACGAAGGTTAGTCCGCGGACTCTGGCTCTCTCGTTTTCGTCGAGATTTACCTTCCTTGCCAGACAGCCCTCCATCGCTCTCGCATCTATTATCATATTTCACAGAAGAGACTCGAAAACAGCCAGATTTATGAACGGACTTCCGGCCAAATAAACACGCCTTCGTGCCATGGCCCGTCTTCGGCATCCGCGGAATTCTACCAGCGACAGGATGCGAAATGGACCGACATCATTCCTTTCCCTATCCGTCGAATTCGAACTGAACGCTCGTTCTTGTCGCAGCCGGCTGAAGAATGGCTAGCGTCCTCGAGGCTTCGAGGAGGACCGTTTGATTGATTTCGGAGATTCGTTCTAGGTTGGTTGGTTTTTTGGTTTTGGGGTATCGAGGAATGAACAGTTCTGGATTTACTAGCTTTGTTTGATGCGAGTTGTGGTTCAGGCAACGGAAATTTAGAATGTTTTTAGATGTGACTCGAATTAAGGATTATGCAGGTGTCGAGGTTTGATTAATTATCAATTCTATATGATTTCCAGAAAATTTTCTGGAGGTTTAAATTCTGAAGATATAAATCTTTAGTTAATGACAGATTAATGATATGAGCGATGTTATAAAAGAAAAATCTTTTTTCAAAATTCCACATTACAAATTTCCATAAACTGAAGTTCGCGTAAGTAGTTCCCAGAATATCGTGATATTATTTTGATTCAAAGCTGCAAAAATATCGTTGACTGAAAATTTCTTATAGTAAGTTTTATAGTAGAGATCCATATAGTAGACATCCATTTCTTGAGGACAAGTTTCCCATAATTTTATTTCTTACGCGAGAATTAAAAATTTTATCGAAATTAAATGTAGATAAGTTTATAAGATTCCTTACAAGAAATTTTCAAGCATGTAAGCGGTTTGCATCAGAAAAATTGCAATAGTATTTCTATACTTCAGCAACGAAGTTTTATTATTTATTTTCTTACTTCTACATGAATCTGTCGTTTAACAAGGCACTCAATTCTCTGATAGTAAAAGAGTCACGATCTCAATACTTACGATAAATAAAAGGTTCTTTAAAGAATGCTCGAATAAAAATTCTCAAAGCTCACTGAAAAATATCCGCGATACTATAGAAGCTAATATAAATCGATTTGCTGTCGGAAAACGAGATTAAACTCCAAGATCTATGGACTAAGAAGTAGGTGTATATGTCACGGAAAGTCACAAAAGAATTAAAGGCGCACGTGACACAAAGAAATCCATCCACCCTAAAATCTCAAATCTCGAGACCACCCACACTCTTGGAGCGCACGCACTCACACGCAGATACGATCGAAAGGGCTCCGTGAAAGCCATGTGCACCCTTATCGGGAAAAAAATAACGCCCAATCAGGAACGAAGAACGTGTGCAACTCACCCCTGCCCGGGGGATGCGTGTGTCTATGGAATTCAGCGCGGTCGCCATGACAACCCCGTGCCTTTCTTCCAGAGATGTCCACAGGAGGACTCTTTCCCTATATTCTCTCTTTCTATCGTTCGTCTAACGCGTTATGCGATTCGTATGCGTTTTTACACGCCTCCCTTCCCCCGCCCTTTGACAACAATTTCGCGTCTAAGCAGATGCAAACGAATCACCGCTGAATAAATTCACCATTGTACACCGTGTCGACGTCTGCCACGTTGAGAAAACTTGATCGAGTGCTTGGTTACTCCTGTACAATTGTTTGAGATGCTTTAGATGGTTTAGATTTTACATTCTTATGACTACGAGCAAAATTTTGACGGCTTTCTGGCAAAATGGATTTTAAACAGAAAGTGTTCGTTTTGCAGTACATAAATCGGTATCAATAAATAAATAATCAAATAAATATTATGCTTTGTTAGAGTGGAGGAATGTGAAGTATGTGATTTGTAAAGGATTTTAAAGAAAGCATTGAGGAGCTATTAATTAATTTCTTATTTCCTATTATTAATTAATTTTGATTGCAATAATCTTCATTTCTTAGAAGATATTACAACAGAAGCTAGATTCTCGTGAATATACGTATATATGTAACATGTATAATATTATATAACATCAATAACATATAATACATGTATGAATATATGTACTATATACATGCATAAATTTCTTTAAAAAATTATTAACGATAGAAGAGAAGAAGAAATTCTTATTGTTGGAAGGAAATTTCATATTATTTCATAGCAAAACATCAATAAATTATAGCGCCTAATGCATATATAGGAGATATTGAGATAAGTGATTCTTATCGATATCATTTTTTAGAAAACGCAAAGAAGATTTTAGTCAATAAAATTCAAATTGTAACAAGCAGTTTCCATATGTATGTACCTATACCATTCGTCAATGTTGCATTTAACAAATAAACGTCTATCAGCTCATTGTAATAATTTACGAAACATAACGGACTTCTTAACTAAAAGAATATAAATGTTTCGTTAAAATCCAACGGCTGTTGACTCGTGTCTTGATTGCGTTCGGAAGTGCACTGCTTTAAATGCAGCAGGATTTCCATGGACCACGTGCCTGTGCAGACGGACCTGGCAAATGGAATTATCGAAGCGCTGTGCGTACTTCCGTAAATACCGTGCAGCTTTGCGAAAGGCGAGCGGAATGGAATTAAATAGGATTTCTCGTCGTGTATCGTCACGCGTTCTCCGCCACGGAACGCGCACGCACTTACGAAATCTGCACGTGATGGAGTTAAGTAGTATTAGCGACTAGTTCGACAGACAACATTGCGCCACGCGCGTTCATTCGGAGTAAAAACCTCTACGTGAGTAGTTTCGACAAGATATATGTACTTTATACTACTACTTCGTCATGAGAAGAACGATTATTTTAATTTCATATTTTTGATAAATATAGCGTATCTTTCGTAGGATAGGAAAATTGGAAATCTTTTCTAGTTCCTATTTTAAAGGAGTTTTGAAATATTACGAATAATAGTATAACAAATATCTAAAATAAAGGAATGCATTTGTCAGTATGATCCTTTTAAATAATTTCTTAAAATATTTACATTTACAGGACAAATTTTATAGAATTTCTCTAAAAATATTCCTAGTTTCATATTTTTCACGTTTTAAAGAAATTATACGCCCATAAAGTACCGGTACTAATTAACATTAGTCTCAATATTAGTATTCGGGAATAAATTATAAAATTCTAATCCAAATGGGGAAGGTACAAAAAAATAACAAATAGATTCCATCGTTTTTTGTAGAATGAAAAGGTATTGATCTCTGGAATTTTAATCAGATATTTTTTCGAATGCCAAACGTAAGGAATCAAACACGAACCAGCAGACTTCCGAGGGAAATCAACAACGTCAAAGAGTTCATGGGTGGCTGCCAACCATTCCCGTGGAGAATTGATAGAGTCAAGAATATTCCCCCCTCCGAGCATCCTTGTCTTCCTCCTCCAGTCTGCTTATACGAATAGTATTCGTACGTATCCTGTCAGATAAGCAGGAGGGTAGGGTAGATCGGTGAAGGGACGAAAATGATGTTGCAGCCCCATGAAGGCAGAAAGAATCGATCATACGTGATGGGAGTTTCATTTTTATTGGCGAGACAAGAAGATGCGTAGAAGGCTTTCCTCATCCTTCCTGTTCCTCGAATAGTTTATCGTTTTTTAAATGAACATTTGCATATAATGCAAATAGAATAATTTCTGATTGATGATTATAATTCTGTGCCAAGTTCCAAATAAAAATTCTATCGCAGTACCTTCGTATTTAAGAAATAAGATACGCAAAGCAACGATGCATAAGAAAATTAATTTCATTTTCTGTCGAATTGTAAGTAAAGATTTTATCACGGTATCTTCATATGTAAAACAGTAAAGAAATGCACTGCGATAAAATATAAGAAAGATATATTTATTTGATTTGTAGAATCTAAAAATAAATCTGTCAATTCTTGTTACAGAAATTTATTCTATTGCGAAATCTGACAACAAATCAATCAGTTTCGCTTATATTCAGTAACAGAATGGAAATTTTTAGTTTCTCCGATTTAAGAATATTTTTCTTACAAAAGTTATAAAATTATTGAATTACTTTATTCGAGCTGTTCTTTTTTTTTTTTTAATGCAAACACATATGTTTCAGTGTACTGGCTCGAAGTGTCTCTGTAAGATTTCTCTTTGCGGCTTCTACTTCACACCGTATGGCATGAATAATGAGCTCGTCTTTTTATAACACGTGCATCAAGCATACAACGAGTTCCGACATTTACTGGTTCCAGTCATTTCTGAAGTATTACCGAGATATCGAGTTTCGTTTCGTTCTGAATCTCAAAGTCCCCTTCTCTCGATCCATATGGATTTACACGCAGAATTCGCACAAGGATTTGCCTGGTGCGGTTCGATCGCAGTTTTCGTGAGTTGCTTTTAGACCCCTGACATCTGTTCGTGTTTTCAAAGAAACGAAGTTTCATAATAACCTTTCACGGAATTTAATATATAAAAGTCTAAGGACGCGGATAAAAACGATATACTCTCATTGGTAGTTTGTGCGGATAATTTAAGTCGATTTGAAATTGTACCATGAGATTATTTATTGAAATTTTATCATTTTATGAAGTTTCAAGGATTTGTCATCTATTTTTTTGGATCCAACAGATTGTTTCCTTCTCCAACTATATCATGTTTGAATGCTTCATTATCATTCTATATCATAATAGTTAGAGGATCACTTTGATTTTCAGGGACTCATATCAGGTGTTAAAATACGAACAATTGTATGGAACTTAGGTGCAATTTTATCTACTATTAAATACGACGAACATATGAAACGATATAACGTAGTGAATCTGTATTGCCACAGAATATTTGTTTCTTGTATAAAACAATTCTTTAAAACAATTTTCACAAAATAAACTATTATACGTAGATCTTACTGACTCGAACTAAAATAGTCTGCAATATTTACACATCCTCAAGCAACAAGGAACCAACAAGGAAAAGCTACAATTTACCGCAGCAATAAAATTTCACGTAAAAGGAAAGATATGAAAAGCACAACTTTTGCGTTACAAAGCTAAATAAAATCGGAGAGAAAGAAGCGGTAGATACCATCATCCCCGACAATTACGAATTCCTTCCGCCGAGCTAGCGGCAAAAAGTCGGCGACAATAATTTCTCGCAATATTTGAGCAAACTGCTTGTTCCTCGGAGGCAAGCAGAAAGAAATTCCAATAACATTCGATACCATCGAATTCCTCGTATATGGGGTACACACGCTAACGCGCGCACACGCGTGTGGCCCCCGAGGGTTGGACCGGAGAAGTAGAGGACGAGGAGAAGAAGGTGGAGATGGGGGCGGCTGCCTTTATCCACCCCCTCGCGTGGAAACTCGCGTGTTTGGCCTCCCCAGGCACTGAAACACGCATGTGGGACCAGAGGCACACACTTGCCTCCACGTATTGATTCCATTCTCGTTCTAGGGACTCCTTTCCTCTTTCTCTTTCTCGCCCTTCTCCTCTCTACCCTCTTTCCCTTTTTCCACATTCTTCTCTTTTCCTCCTCGCTTCTCTTTGCGTTCCTCTCTTCTCCTAGAACCAACCTCGTCGCTTACTTCCACCATCATCCCCTTCTTCCCCTCGCTCCACGCCACGTCCCGTGATCTGAATTCTTTCTATTTTCCGTACATCCCTCGTCGTACCGCATCCGCCTCCGCTGGCACCCTCCAAACCCTACGTTCTTTCTCCAACACATCCCCATCACCGACCTCCTTGCGAGCTTTATTCCTTATCCGAGATTGTTACCAACGTGCAACCCCCTTCCCTTTCGCATCTACCGCGAGTTTTCCTCTGGCAAGCGACTCCTCTTCTTCTCTCTTCTCCATCCGCGATCTGATGTTGCGAAACGAGTGTCGCGCGGTAGAAAGGATCCTCTCGACGATCAGGAAAGGATCCTTCTCGGAAGGTGGATCCGTGGACCTGAATTTCGAACGCGATCCGTCTAAGCTCGCCCCTGATTAGACTCGATTTGCAACCCCCTCGTGAAACTCGCCATCAGCCACAATCCGTTTGGGAGGAAATTTTAAAGGATCTCCTTGAGAATGATGTTTTTTGGGGGCAAAGAGGGAGAAGGAAGTTGCTTTTTAGTTTTTGGATCGAGAGGGCTTTTGGATATTTAAGGGCGAAGAATGGCGGTAGAATAAGGTAGGGTGGAAATGTATAGAATGTTTGGGACGAGTTGAACGTTCAAGAAGACTGAAAAACTAAGCGACAGTAATAATACTTTGTTGTCGAGTATTTTGGGTTTCCACGTTGTATTTGTTTCTATCTGTTATGATATTTGTAACAATTCCTTATGATGATATTTTTTTATTGATCCGTGGACACATCGTTGCGTGGACTAACAAGTTTTAGTGACAGCACATCATTAAAGTGACATTCCAGGAAATATACTATGTTGCGGTAAATAAATAGAGAAGGTATTTACAAGAAGATTATAAATTATATGGTCTTAAAACGATTTTATATTTCAACAAACTCATAGACTTTGAACTTAATTCAACCTATATGAATACTAATAAATCAGTCTGTACGAAACTCTTTTTACAATAAGTACTTATGCTTTCTCCCAACTTGTATGAACTACTTCGTCATCTAATTATTTCATTTAAATAGATTGTTATAATTAAGTAGATTAAGTAGATCGTATAACCTACAAGAACCATTAATTAGCAATTAGCAGCAAGGCTAAAAATCTGAATAGTGGATTAAAAATATAAAAAACAGTGGTCTTTATTTTAAAGACCAGAATTTAGTATAATATGAATTTTCATAGACGAAAAATGAGTAGGAAAATAAATGGAGAGAAAAAAGGCAAAGGGAGGAGAATTGAAAAGAGCTAATACCAACCCTACTACTTAATATTCATACTCTAAAACCATGCAAACGAGTAAAATCCTCCTGAAAACATGCTCGGGGAACCAGATGAACGTGGACAATAGCTGCAACGTAAACGTGCCGACATCCCTGACAAAGTTTCCTTGATCAACTGCTCATCCTCGCGCGAGTACAGTCTCGAGGACAATGGAACCGTTTAACAAGTGGTTGCTGGGGTAGCGTGGCTGGTCCAGAAGGAAGAGGAAGCTTCGAAGATGGTAGGAGGAAGGTGAGGAAATGGCTCTCCGGTTTCTTTGTCCTCTTCCCCTTAGCCCGTTCTCTCCTTCTCTGTCTCTCGAATCAGCTGATGTAATTTAATTCCCTTGGAAGGAAGAGCAGAGAACGGGCGGTCGTACCATGACCTACCCTTACACATTAATTATAAGGGGAATCTACCTTGCTCCAGCTTCGCTTCGACTCTCATCTTCCCCGCTTACTCTCGCTTTTACTCATCCCACTGCTCCCTTTCTTTATCTCGCGGTCCGTTTCCCTCTCGTTCTCGCGCCTCAGCTCGTCTCGCTCGTTCTCTCATTCACGTCTCATCGCGACCTTGACTCCGAGTGCACCCTTAAATGAGAGAGGGTGGCGCCGGCGAATATAGAGCAAACGGAACCAAGTTGACTCAGGGGATGATACGCTCCGGGCAAATGAATCCTCGTGGAATTCGAGCTCGCAAGCGTGACAATCGAATTTACGCTTTAAGCTCCGATGAATTCGCTGGATGGTTTTGCTCGTGTTACGGATGATGCGATTATTTTTTGGCAACGGTCGTTTTGCACATTTTATGGATTTTGTGAAGAGAATGATGAATGTGGATTTTATCGTTTGATTAATAATAAGATATGACGGTAAATAATTAGACTGCGGAAATTTACGCAAATTCATATTCATATACTTTTATGGATATAACGAAGAAATTGAAATTTAGGTCTAGATAATTGTTTTAGCTTTTAACTACTAAATAATTAAATGATAGGCACGGTAATTCGATCCTTGCATATTACATACGTTTGTGTGTATTTTTGCATCTTCGAATTTCCCGTAAATGTGTAAATGCTTGATAAAGATATTAGTAATAATAGTACTAATATCAGTAACGAGATAATATTGTAAATAATATTAATATTGCAATATATTATTATTATCTTTCACGTTTATCTCTTCCTTGGTTTATACTTTGACAAAGAATTCTACTCGAATGAAAATTCCGAACTTCCTTCAATTTTTACAGCACGTAGGATTTCCATCATAAAAATGCTAAATCCTACTCCCATTTAGAAAATGATTCTCAAATTTAGAAAACCAATCAATTCAGAAACTTCCATGAAATACTAGCTTTACTCATTACATCGCCACCAAAAGTAATTTTGAGATACTAATAAAAAGAAGCAATCGAAGAAGTTGGAAAACGACTCTTACGAAACCTACGATCAGCTACACGTAAAACAGTCGTATTATTTAAACAATTTCTACCCACGAGAAGCAGTTTCTTGCACACCGTCGAAAATTCCACGATTCCCGGGGAAAGGACGGCGCTTCCACCTGTCTACCGGTAACACACCTGTGCGAATCGTCGCGTCGCTAGGCGCGTATTCACGATTCTCGAGACGAGACCGGGACATATCTACAATATTGGATGTACGAACGAGAAGCAGGCGGGAGGAGTTGACGCAGAGAGGAGGGTTGAAAACGACGAACGAACGAAGCTCGAGGGCCGAGGGAAGAGGGAAAACGCTGCTACGACGACCTGGAAAGAAACCAGGGGCTGCAGGAGGACGATGTTAGCGAAAGAGAGCGGGAAGAACACGCGAAACGAGAGGAAACGGAGGTAGAAAAGAGAGAGGCGAGGACTGCGGATGTCGGGACGTCAGAGTCGGGTACTGTGGGATGCGAAGGGAGGAATAGAAGTCCCGCTGTGCTTCCCAGGGGCTGAGCAAAGTGGGATGAGTGAGTAGAATCGCGGAATAGGATGGAGTCTAAGGGTGACGCGAAACTCGTATGCTCCAACGTAGTCACCCTCTTCTTCCGGTGCCTTCGAAAGTATTTTCCGTCTGACATGTACGCGGACATGGATTCGTTTCGGGGCCGTAAAATTTCGTTAATTAATGAAACAGGTTTTCGAGGGGAATAGGAAATAGGAAGACAGTATTTGTGTTAGATTATTTGAGCATGCGATATAACAATGAGTTGTGGGTCTTTGTGGGGACGTCATTAGCTATAGGATAGTATAAGATTCTTTTTCTAGCTGGCACTAAGAATCGTTGAATATTTTCTTTTATTGCTTGTAATTCTATTCTTTCATCAAATTTTTAGCATCTTATATTGAGGAAATACGTTTATGAAACCATTGTAGAATACGCAATTCGTTTTATAAAAAATGATATAACTTGTTCGCTTCGAGGTTACCAATCCAAATTATTTTTACCTTAGGAAATAAAAGTAGGACAGCCAGAAATCCAATTCACGTTTCCAAGAAACTTACGTGTACGATAGCTACGGAAAATATTAACACATATCCTTACTTTCTAACATGGCGCTTAGATTTTTGTAACCATATAGAAGTAGCTACTAAATGACACGAGATTTAATATACTTGGACTCCATCAACTACGATAAATACAATAACGTGCCAATATCTATACAACATAAGATTCTTTGCAAAAAATTAACTTTAGAAGACAACGAAGGCACGCAGAGTGTCATCGAACGATGGAAAGATACGAGCATGATACGAGCCGGTATTTATCCGGTGCACGTGCATGGAGGTTACGCGCATCCATGTCGCAAGGACAGATAACCCCGGAGGATTTCGCTTTTCTGAATTCGACTTTAAACCGCTCTCACAGACAAGTCGACAGCCTTCTGCCAATGACGTCGGCTCAAGCTCCCCTGCCAGCCCTTTCTATTAGGTTACCTATCCTATCCGTACTATCCGTACTATCTTTTTCTCCCCTTCCCCGCCTTGCTCCGTTTTCCGCGCGGCGGCATGCGTCTATCTGCCAAGTTCTTCTTTCGTTGGCGGCTGCTGATGTACCCCCAGGTTCAGACGGACGGACAGACAGCCAGACATACGAAATCTCGTATCCCGCGCCTTCCTCCGGTTTTCCATTTTCCATCCTCGTCTATTTTCCTCCTTCCTTCCCTTTCGTCCCTCTCTCTCTCTCTCTGTCTCTCTCTCTCTCTTTCTCGTTCTCGTTCTCTCCTATGCGCACTCCACGCTTATATTGGGTGAAAGACGTCGACTCAGCTACCAACCCTCTTTCCATTTTGCCCTCCATCGACCCTCCTTCTTCAGCCCGGAACCCGCGTATGAGGCGAAGAATTCGATTCTGCGCTACCGCGTCGCACGAAAGAGTGCTCTGCTCGCGGTACACACACCGAGATACGAGAATTTTTACTTTCGACTCGGCCCCGATGTCAGCGATTTATAATAGGCGGGGAGGATATTAATACGACGCCAAGGCGGCGCCTTTTTCTTCCTTCTCGAGGAGGAAAGTTCGCGTGAAATTGTGGCAATTTTCCATATCTCGATAACGATTGGTGTAGTGGCGAGATTTGAAGAGGTTTGAAGAGGTTTAAGCTATTAAGGACTAACGTTGACTTAACGAATATCTCATACGTAATTTTTCTCTTAGTCGATCTAGTCGATAACATTGTTGAATTTTAACAAATTCGTATTGCGATTATGCGAAGGATTTCCAAGAATTTGCTCGATATTCTTTTCGTTACTATTTCTCCTTCTATAGCTAGATTCCAAAATTTTACAAAGTTCAAAGAACTGAGATATCTTATATGTAGTAGATAGTTATAATAATGAAATGTTTTTTCACACTATATCATATATTCTATTTGTGCCTCTGATACTCGATATATTTTTTCTATATTAACGAAACAATTTGTTTTAATTACGTTTAATGATTCGGAAGCTTTAGCTTCCAGATGTTATGAAAAATTGTTCAACATAATGAAATTACACAGGAAACGAATAGTTATCAATAATCGATCAACAGACTGTTATTTATGCAATTTATGGAAATTCATATCGCTGTGAAAATAATTGAAAGAGTTAGGATTTGACCAGAAATATGTTTCATCTAAATATCATAACGAGTAACTACTTTGCATGTTCTATATATTTTTATATATTATATGCATTCTATGCATTTCTAAATTGTCCATAAGTGTATGTAAATCAACAATGTGTCAATCATAAGGAATCTTATGGTTTTAGAAAAAGATTCATTTTTCTTTACCACACTTCACACGCATTAAGTTAAATTTTTCAAAACGCCAGAAACGCGTTACCTCGTGCAGGTTTGTTCGCGATCTTAATAAAATATTTCAACGTAGCCCGTCATCGTAAAAGCTATCGCGAGCAGGGAGTGCGCGTCACATCCCACATCGTCAGTGACGTATAAAAATGCAGTGTATGCTCGCAGGGGAAAACAGGAAGGAAACTCGCGGCGGATTCGAAGGCATCGGACGTTAAATAGAAACGCAAACGTTCTAACTAAGTCTGAAATACTTCGAAATGCTGCACGCCGTCGGACGAGCTCTACGTGTCCTGAGAATCTTCGGCCCGTAACTGAATTTTCCTCGTGAAATATTCACCCCGCATACCTGTGCCCCGTACATATCACTCCGGCTTCACCCGTTCTCTCTCTTTCTCTTCGCCTCGTCGCTTTCTCTCTTACATCGCTTATTATTCTTTTCCCTTCGTCCTCTGTTCCTTGTCGTTTCTTGCAACTCGAAATTCTAGCGGCAATCTCGCTGACCTGCTTTTATCGCGCTTTCCACTGGAAATTTTCTGGCTCATTTCGAACGCGAACTTGTTTCAATTTTACTACGAGAAATTCTCGATCCTAGATATACGTAGCTTTTTACTTGAGAAACGGTTTTCGATAGCGATGTAAAGATGTTACATTTTGCTGCAATTGAATTTCAGTGCAGACTAACTGGATTTTAAATGGAACATACGTGTGTACCGGAGGATGAAAAAGTCCACGTATATATGACGTGAACGATGATATTGAAAGCTATTTAAAGTATCGAAAAAGGTACCAATATCATCGTAAGTACTAGCACACTTATCGATACACCTACTGATAACACAGATCGAATACTTTTCGCTACTGTTATTTTCTACGTATTGTTACTACAAAACTGTTACTTTGCTTACTTCATATGCGTCTTATGATATAAAATATTATGATATAAAATACTAAATATAATAATAATTAATAATAATTAATATAATCTTATGATATAAAATATTATGATATAAAATACTAAATAAAGTAAAATCTGCTAGAGTTTTGCAGTAAATGTAACAACTAGGTGTCCTAATACTTACAGCAGCTAATGTACCATAACTTTATCAAAAAATCATAAAAGGGTGAAGATCCAGGAAAAGAAGATCTTCGGTTAAATTTCATCCGGTAGTTAACTCTAGACACCGCAAACTGAGAAAGAGAATGCAGACAGTCGAGGACGACGTTGAATAGAAAGTAAAAAGAAGAAAGGAACGAAGTCGGAAGAAGAAAAGAAGGAGAGAAAGATGGTAAACAAAGGTAAGAAACAAAGAAGATAGGAAACAGAGGAGCGACCAGGCAGAAGGTCTGGGACAAAGGGGTTTGTATCGAAAGTCGGAATGCAAATGCGAGTAACATCGACACGGCATCTCCATTCGAACGGTCCCTAAATTTGTCCCGGCATTCTTCTCCTTCCTTTTTCCCCTCTTGTCACGAGATACCACGATACGTACAAGGACGCACGTACACAAGGCCAGGCGTATTCTTCCGCCGCCGCTAGGAACGGCGAAGACACACGCGTAAGACGGTATCAGAAAGAGAGAACTGGATGGGGACAGGAACCCCCAATGGCCCCAATCAATAGGAAGTGCGGCGTTTCGCATGACAATCAACGATCAAATAAGAGAAACGTCAGTCTACCTTGACGATCGCGAGACCCCGTTACACGTGCACATCTCCAATCGAGGACCCATGATTTACGTGGTACAGCGTGTCGTGCTGTGTCACGCGATTCCACGATACAATCCGCGAACTCGATTGTACGAGACGCGGTACGTTTCGAGAACAACGCTTGCGTGAAACACCGAATTGCTAAATATGTACATCGAGATTTCTTGCTGGATTCCGCAGGAATATTGATAGGAACAATGGGAGGAGAACGGTTCGTTTCGAGGTTTTCTGTCATTTATTACGCGACCTCGATATCGCGAAGCTTTAGGAATGAAGTTGTATTTATGCTTGGAGGACTTTATTTCAATAATTGGATGTCGCTGGATCATATAAAAATTTCACATGTTTAGGGAGTTATGTATTTTAACAAGAATGAGATACACGATAGTGTATATAGTATAATATAAAACTGATTTATATTGATCGTTAAATGAAAAATTATTTAATGAATTATAAAAATTTCATGCAGAAAATCACTTGTATGGATTCTGTCGAACAACATTACAACATATATCCGAGTGTGTGATTAAATACAAGTAACTGATATAAAGTTTACATTCATTCCTAGATAAGTCGATATATTATATGAGCAACTCGGAAGCCACATTGGTGGAACATGAAAAAATTGGAAAGCAGTAAAGAGCGATGATACAGTAAAAATTATTTTCAAAATTTATCTTGAAGTCTGCTATTATTCATATCATCCTCGTGTAATAAACGAACTCGCGAAAGTTCAATAATTTGTTTTTTCAGAATTATACACGCGAGAACATTAATCATGTACTTGTGTAATGAAATTGAAAAATTGATAAAAAGTGAAACTGATCAGTTTGGCCTTTCTGAGAGCCTCATATGTAAATAGGTCTCGTAACGAGATTCTAATAAGGAGAGTCTGTGAGAAAAATTCCAAGTAAAGTTTCGTTCATCCTGAGTTCTGGCAAATTACATAGTAACATATACTTATCAAACATTTTTAAGTAATTGTATCTCATAGTTGAAGCTTTGTTTGCCCGATGCAAATTATTACATATATCTATTATGTAAATTATGTAAATGGGAAAAAATATAAAACGTACGAAGCCATAGAAATTTAAAACAAATCGCTTTTGTAGCCAACGTCAAATTCCAAAAACGGAAAATATATCGAGGAAAATACAAAGTATGCAATAAAGAATGAGGAGAGACAAAAGATGAAAGAGTAAGTAGCGAGATGAAGGGAGACACGCGGAACCGCGCGATGATTGGATGAACGGTATATAGAGAGTCTTCTCCATATTCCCACGAGCGACTTTTTCCTGTTGCCACCCGCTCGATTGTTTGTATTCGATCAAAATTCTATTACTCTTAACGTACACGAGGAGGAGGAGACATCGACGAGGCTGTGCAATCCTCCCGATGACGTGCCATGAAAGAAACCACGCGAAACTTTATACGTTACTCCCTATTATTTCACCGTGGCTGGTCTACCGTAAAATGTATCATATGCAGGCGTGTTTTCACCGACGTCGCGTTTGTAAGAGGTTGCAACAAAACCAGAGGTTTAAGTAGAAACGAGTTTTTGTGGCATTCTTCTGTGAGAAACTGTTTATGCTTTTATACTATCGCTTGTATAATAATAGAGAGAAGACAATTAAAGTTTAGAAAGGAAAAAATGTGATAAACTTTGTTGTATTCTCTTCTTTTCTTTGTTTTTAATTAGCTGAAATCATTGAAATTATTGGAGAAAGTTTTGTAATTTTTGGGAAAGGTATGTTAGTTTTAAATATTGCAACAATCGTATTGTTTGATTTGAATTTTTAAAGTTATTAAAATATGATCTGGTAGGAGAAATTTGATTACGATATAGAATAAGACTCAACAGTCCAAGTTTATGTTTGACAATATAAATTGTATATTAAAAGTAGGTGGTAGACCTACGATGTTTTATAAAATTCAACATCATAATCAATATTATGATAATCAACACTTTAGAATGTTCAAAAAGATGAAAGAAATATAATGTCAAAACCAAATAAAAAAGCAATTGTAGCGATATGAAATTGATTTGACAGTGTATCAAGTTTTAAACTTGCTTGTAAAGAAAGAAAAGATGAATGAAGAATTTCAACCTTTATAGAAAATGGTTTATATTCTTAAATACAAAAATTATTCAGGAGTAGTATATTTTACATGTATTATCTCGATACTCTAAAGTAGCCGTATAAATTTTCTAAAATTTATAAAAAAATTCAATACTGAATTATTATTTTTCTGGAATTTAACAAAAATTAGAAGATACTGAATCTTGTACGAACCAGAAAAATTAAGGAATAAGAAGAGAGAAGAGAAACTGAGCAAAAAATTTTTAAAATCCATGCTAAAGAATGTATACTAAACGGGCTAAAATCAAATGAAAGGTATTTCAAAGCGGTCGTATTTCAAGAGAACCACGACAGAACGCTATGGAAAAACCGCAGAAAATAAAATCCACCCGCTTTGCTCGAGCCAATCTCGATTACTCGTTTGTGTTGTGCTTATCGTGGAACTAAAAAAAAAAAAAAAAGAAGAAGCTTTGTTCAAATTCCAGGAATGTGGACGGCGCTTAAATTAAGAATACATCAGCGAAGAAGAAAGAACAGGGTAAAGGAGAAAGATTGAAGCGATCGTTTCGGATGGTAGCTCCTTATGAAATTACCGCGAATGCAGAAAACTCTGACGCGTTAGACCGCCTTGGAGTCAGTCTTATAGAAAATCGACGATATGAAACAGTGGGTTGCGTCGAAAGGCAAAAGAAACAGTGTAAGGAGGAAAAGAGAGGAATGGGAACTTGACTTTGTCCTGATAAAAAATATTGAACTCAGCCGAGTGGAAGATCATAACACCCCCAAGACCTGATCCATATGGCATCCTCGTAATACTTTTGATTAATAAAAGAAATTCTTTAGGTTTTAAATAGTTTTATGTTCATAATGTTGTGGCTTCTTTAATACTGATCAATTATGTATATAATTTATGCGCATAAAAGATAAGTTCGTATGATAAACTATATTTTAATTTTTCACTGGTACAGTGTATCAGGTGCAAAATATGAATAAATTATTGTATACGTAATTTGAAAGTGATAAGCTGAGAACTAATAACGAGTCCTTTATATAATTATATCTTGTATATATCTTTAATCTATTATAAAAGTTCATCTTGTACGTCTTTGTAGATCTGAATTTTCCATAAATACATAAACATCTGCAGTCTAGTAATTACGAATTCTCAGTCTGAAGAACTGAAATTGAAGTTAGAATTATAATCACAATCTTCTTTTGTCGAATCAAGAGAAAATTGATTCGATATTATAAGACAAGGAATTAAAAATCTAAAATGGATATGTGTATTTGTTAAAAAAATTAATCATTTGAAAATTATTTATATAATAAATAACTATTTATATTCACTAATGCGACAGATTAAGTGCAGTTTACTCATATTTTTATTGGGGAAGACATTGAACATTTAACTTCTACTAAAATTAATTATATTCTTGAAGTAGACACTGTCATTTGCAGAAAGAAATATCGCTAGATCCTTGCGATTTCCATTTCAAAAAATAATCACAAGTGCATCGCTCTTCTGCATGCGTCGACAAGCTGCTTATTCCAACATTTGTTAACGTGTCTCGCATGCTTACTCAGAGCGTAAGTTGCTCAAGTGTAAAGCCCCTGCAAATCCCCAATTACCTGGAACTTTTGTTGCATAATCGTTCGTTACGATGGCGTTACGAAAGATTCTGCCTGGCTCTTCCCCCTGTTAAAGATCCTCTTATCGTTGTAACAAGTGAACTTACATGATGTCTCTTATCGTGAAACCCTTCGATATTCTACGTGCATTTTTGTACTCGTTACACGAAATGTTTTCTCCATCCTTTCGTCGTGATATCGTTTTATAAAAATAGCGACTCTGCTTTGAAAATTCAAGAAAGAATTACAAGTTTGTTATTTTTAGTTCGATATTTAGTTACGCGGTATTAAACATTTTATTCTCTATAAGAAATTATAAGGAAGACTATTTTAGGAAGATCAGAGTTATGTGGAAATATCCCTAAAATTAATTTTATCATTAAAAGACTATATTTTAGAAGATACAATTGTTCTGATTCTAGCGTGTGAGAGATCTTTTAGAATTATACAACAATTTTTATTCTACAATATAGAATAAAACGACTTGATTCATGCCGGTAAAGCGTTTAGTTACTATCCTCTACATTATATTTTATTTTATTAATCCAGCATTTACTTACAATTGTGAAGCTATTTAAAATTCAAGCCCCAAGTATTCAATATTTAATATTAATTTTATAATAATTTAAAATCCTACTCTTAAAATATTATTTACATTAATACTTTATTTTTGTTATCTTGTTCACTTCTACATATTATATATATTCTGTACACTTTTAGACATCTAAACTTTCCATAAATGCATTAACATCCATAACGTAATTATAACAATGTTGTATTATTTAAATACGTAACCTCAGTACATGCATACCACCATTGAAAGCTATCCTAAAAAATAGCGCACAATCAACCACCAAACCTCAGCCAAATATCTTTTAATTAATCAAGAATTTATTCTTCAATCACTGCAAAGTATCAATTGCTCGAATCAAAACGTTCTCGAAAAGAAGCATCGAAGAGAAAACGCCACGTAGGAGTAAAGTTTAGCACGCGAGAGAGATCGTCAGTGTGTCTAGAGCCCGATGAAGGTAAAGAACGAGGATAAGGAAGGTGGATGGTGTTCAGAGGCGCGAGTAGACGCGTGGGAGGGTCTCTGTGGTTGAGCTGGCGAGGGATGCTGGGTAGTAGGTTCCAAGAGTGATAGATTGCCTGCTCGCGAGGACGAGGCAAGCTCTCTCCCGGCAGCAGAGGTGATCTCTCTCGAGAAAGCTCGAGCTTTCTCTCCAGGATCTTCCTTTTCACGGAGGACAGAGATGAGGCGAGCGTTCGCCAATGGAACGATAGAATGTATCATCGTATGATTTATTATCGGTAGCTGTCTTCGAGCGACCATCTCGCATCCGCAGCCGTCTTCAACCCCCTACGACTACACCACCTACAGCCACTGCCAGCTCGAAACGTTGAAAGCAGTCCTCTTACTTGCCCTTATCGCACTCGTGGCCAATGGGAAACGATGGTGAAATCATTCAATGTGCACGGACACGTTAGATCGTGAAGAAGTGCCGAGTTTGGTCTCCATGATAATTTCCATCGGTCCGATAGATTTCGGAATGCTCGAACTTTGATTTAGTATATGGAACTGATTAGGGTGCTGTCGTGGCCGATGTCATCGAAAGTGAGAAATTTTAGATAGATTTATTAAGGAGAAATGTATCTTTGGGAAGCATTTAATTACTTTTTTGAGGATGAAGATTCGTAAACTTCTTTTATCAATTTGAATATCTTATCATTATTTCGTAGTTAGGTTTTATTAATTTACAGATTTCATCCATAAAATGTCTGATATCAATGTTCAAAGGCTCCATATCTTTTTAAACATTCTAGTATACTTACAGTTACATTCTCTTTCATATTACCATTATATTTATTAACAATTAACAATTAACAATTTTTATATACGAAGATATTTTCATAATTGCTTTGTTTTACATTCAGTATAGTCATATGTCAAGAAATATTTATTCAATGTCTCTGACGTGTAGTACGATGATAATCTGATAAACTGACGATGATAGAATTAATGAAATCTTCGCTCCGTATCGCGAA
The DNA here is from genome assembly GCF_910591885.1 of Bombus terrestris. Taxonomy (NCBI): domain Eukaryota; kingdom Metazoa; phylum Arthropoda; class Insecta; order Hymenoptera; family Apidae; genus Bombus; species Bombus terrestris. The sequence continues at coordinate 21,077,838 of NC_063275.1, read as the reverse complement.
TTCCTACCAAATATCTATGCAGTTTCCCCAGTGTTCAGGGAACCCCTCGCATAATAGAATTGACAAAACCTCTACTCTTTATCTCAAATCCCCCTAGAAAGCCCAGTTTCTACAGTGCTGCGGTACCGTTACGAAAAATAAATCGCTATTTCCCTATTTTATTTAATTTTATATGTTAAAAGGCAAATCCGTGGCGATACGCGGCGTCATGCTTCGATTCGAATAGCGTCGAGCTCTCGCCTAAACAAACGTCGACACAGTGCGTGCATCGCGAGAAAGAAGAAGATTGATCGCCGGTTCAATAACTGGCTGCAATTTTATTTCATCTCTTCGTAGAGGTGCAACGATGGCGAGTGATGAATCGGGGGAATCGACCGACTCGTCGAGTGCACGCTAATGGATTCTCGTGTACGACGACACGCGTTTGAATTCGACCACGAAACGATTTTACACGAGATGAAGGCGGCTGTCGGGCGCTGACGAGCTGGAGAAGCTCCAGGCCCAATGGTCGTGTAATCTACAGGGCTGTTTATGCGCCTACCAAGGGGTTTACACCCTCGTAGATACCGCCTCTTTAGCATGTAGACGGGATGTGTACACGCGCCTTCGAGAGATAGCAGTTTGGATATTGATAATCTTCGTGACGCGAGAAACACCCACCCATAGTATCCTCCCTCTTTCTTTGCTCCCGCTTCTTCTATCGTATCCCTTTTCCGATGACGTCGATCTTTAGGTTCGACCTGGCCGACCAAAGATAAGACGACGCTGTAAATGACGAAAATAATCGACGATTAAGGTAAAGGGGTTTATCTGTTGGCTAAACCGAAGGTGCAGGTGATAGAGGTCTGATATCGTGATGAAGTAATGTTTGCAGTGAGCAAGCTCTACAATGTAATTTTTCTAACGTGATTTCAAAGGCGTTAAGTACTTTTGTAATACGACTTTAAGAATGTTAAGCACCTTCGTAATGTAACTTTCGAGAGGTTGATGATATTTATTGGATGATTTAAGAAAATTTTTTTTGGAAAGATACAAACATAAGTGTAGAGAAAAATTAAGTAAATTATTACATATTTGCGGATATTATATTTGTTTGATATTTTTATGTTTTGATGTTTCGTTATTTTAGAGTAGAATTAACCCATAAAGTTACAGATATGGAAAACTACTATTTATTTCTGTGTCTTTTATTCTTCTTCTTTTTATGCTGAGACCGACCCACATGTTCATCCATACGAGTATATAGGCGCGATCGAAGATTGCGGAAACCAGAAAATTCGTTTTCGCAAAGTGCCATTTCGGGAACGAAGCGGCCATGTTTCATCGAGCAACGCCGAGCACGTTGTGGATGTAGATAGGGCAGGAACAAATGGCTCGCTATAGCGGAGACATTCTGTGCCAAACCCCTCGACATCTACGGTGTCCCATAAACGTAGACGAATATTTTTCGAAAAAGCTTCCGCTAGTATTAAACGAGATTTATCGTTTCTTCTTTTTAATTCTTCGCTTCTAGTATATCGTTAATTCACGTCTCTACTATATAATAAATATTAATATTATAGAAATCATTTAATACCAGCTATATTATCTTATGTGTAAATAAAAAAGTTGATCTTTTTATATGCAAAGAAAATAATAAAGTATAAGAACATTTTAAAGAAATAGCACTGTACTTGCTGCAGTCCATTTTGTACGATGCTAGTAGAACAGATCACACATAGTCAGACATGCTAAGCACTCACATAGCAGCTAAAACGATAATACTGTTTCTGAATATTTTTTAATTTTCGCATTTTTGTTACAGCTTTAAATAATCTATAATCTTATTCTGTTCGTTTTTATACGTTTTATATATCGTATATTATAAATTTTTGCATGTATATAGGTAAATACTTCATATCTTACAAGTACATAAAATAATATTTTTGCAAAGCGATAGAAGATTATTTTCCATAGAAATTCTCTAATTTTAAGCGAAATTTTATCCATGTTCCTATGCTAACAACTACCGTTCAACCAAAAACGACACCCAATTACATTTAAAACTACAGTCACAAGATTACATCTCACATAAAAAATTGAATACACCGTTATCACTCGTAAAACTCGTTCCAACTACCGAGTTCCCGAGAAATCCGCCTTGAATTCAAATTTATTGGTACACTACGATCCGAAATTAATGGCGCATCGATCAATGAAAACATCGCGTGTTCTCCAACCGTTGGTCTACGACGGTCTCTTATCCCAACGCTCGTAAGGGACGTCGAAAGTTTGGCCGTTGCAGCGCGATTCCGAATTTTTATGGGGCCGTTACCGTTCCGGCAGTGATACCGACCTATGCGCTCCCAGGGATCGGAGGCAGCGACGTCGAACGTCTCACGTAGGACACGTTTTCCCGACGCCATACGTGGAGCCAAGTGTCGGACGCTCACACGCACAACAACCGAGCACGGCATCTGAAAACTTTTACGACGCCCTCAGCGGCGTTTATGTCGCGTGTAAATCTCGCTAATTCCGCGGGCTCCTCTCGCCAAGGCAAAACGCATCCCATGACCTTTCATCGTTTCCTCTCCTTCTCGACACTTCACTGCGTGTCTCTCGCGCCACGATAAAACATGCAAAATTGCGGCTGCTTACCAACGCTGCGTTCTCGCGTTACACGATCGCAGAGAACTCGGAAGATCTTACTACGAGAAACATTGAAAATTTAGAAGTTAAAGTGTCGTTTGTTAGTAAATTGTTTAGATAACAAGCGTGGAAGATATGACACGTGTATAAAGATTTATGTCGTGCTTGATCTTTTTGCGAAATCTGAGGATATAACCGTTGAATAAATCTTGCACATGATATTGAGCGAGATTTACATCGTCTTTGGATATTTTGTTATGTCATTTTATTTTTATTTGTTGTTACTGAAACGTTAAATCTGTTGAGTCAAAGCGTTTGATATCTTAATTCTGGTAAAATACAGTTTCAGCTTTCAAGTTAGATTATACGAATATGGTATATATGTTAAATCAGATTATTAGGACAAAAGAATTGGTAAATCGAAAAGCAGCGGTGTTTTAGAAATGCTAGAACATTTAGAAATTTCAAACATTTGCAATTTTGTGTCCACAGTGTAACATTAAAGATATACGCACATACATTTCGTTTCTATAATCAACGGGACGTTGAAAAATTCAAATCGAAAAGGAATGGAATTGACGATACCATATTAGCTTCTGTATATCATATCTCTCCTAATTTCTTAAAACTATCTCACAAGTACGAAAAAGTGTAGAAGCTTCGCAAAACAGCTAAAATTCTTGCTGCTGTTTTCCTACTATCGCTAAATGTTATTTGATTTCATTTTAACAAACCGCGTTTCCCTAGTTTATTTTCGCAAACAGAAAAATATTTCTCAGCTCGGGCCAACACTTTCATTTGTTAGGTACCGTTTATGCATCAACATCTCCGTCGTGCGAATTTCTGCGGGGATTTTTTCCTCTCTCTCAGCGCTCTATTACTGAAACGATTCGCGAGCAGACCGACGACATTCTTTCAACTTTTCTCGAATCTGTCAAGTTCAGCCAGCGGGTGAACTGCGTTTTCTTTCTTTCGCGTTCGTGCTCCCCCTTGGGGCGCCGGAAGCGGTCCTTCTATACACAGCATGTGTGTCATTGCACTTCCGCGTATTCGCGAATTTACATACACCGACGGATCTCGCGTGTGTACGCAAGTCTATGGAGGAAAACTCGAGAGACGCCGCCTGCAGCAGCCACTGTATTTACCCATATCGCGAGTTTCTCGATAGTTGTTGTTTCCAAATAGCGTTTCGTCAACGTCAGCCGGTCTCACGAGCCACCCACCCTCTCTACGGGGAGCAAAAACCCTCGTAAGAAGAAGAAGAAATCCATTCTTCACGGGGACGCCATTTTTCGCGTGCCTGTACGCCAACTGACGTACGATAACTTATTCTTTCGAACTGTCGAATTATTCTGAATGGAGAGATGAAAAATAATATGGAGTATATGCCAACGGGTGTATAGCAATTCGAAAGGAAATAATTTTCTTATATCCATTACAATATATTTGTTATTTTTTAAGATGATTTGTTAGAATGATATTTTTAAAAACTAATTTTTCAAGGATCGAGGAAGAATTTTATGTACGTTTTTATATTATCAAGATGCATGGGAATTCAGTTGGCATCAAAGTCTGCGAAATACTCTGAAAAGTATATAGTGTAGCGCCGGAAGATCTACCTCTTCGCTTCCGGCCGACGTCGTATTTTCTAAACTCGTAAATAAGATATTTTATCAAAGTGCATTCTGAAGAATGCAACGCGCTGCGATGGTAAGTAGACGAGAACGGAGAAAACAAAGAGCAAGGAGAACATCCGAAACACGCATCTCTCATACGTCGGATAGAAAATCAATACCGTCTCAGCGTCTCTGAACCCATTTCCCGTACTGCCGCGTGCACTGCTGCCAACGTGAAACGAGACGTTCTCCAATACGAAATATTTCTTTTCTTCGGTTACGAAGCTCGACGAATCCGATTTCTATTCCCTGACAGATGAAAAATAACGTAGACTTCTACGAATCAACCGGAATATTCAGCATTACATTTCTAAAATAAATCATTTGTGCATTATATCTAAGCTGAATAGAAGAAGTTTCCATAAATCTAAAACTAGAATATTTAACATTAAATTTTGTATATCAAACAAATAAAACACAAGACTATACTTATTTTGATAATTCTTTGTAAAATTTTCTCCTTTCTGAAGATTCGATCGTGAAACGGTAATAAAAGTGTAGCAATCAGGAGAAATTTTGCATTGATTTGAGGGCAACGATCGACCTTAACCTTCGCGTAATCGCGGACAGGTGGTTGATTACGGGCCGCTGTGAGGGGTGCAAAAACGGAGGTGGCAGCTGTGCCAGCCGGTTATAGTGTTCAATAATTAAGTGGAACCTGTTGCGCTTCTCGCCCCCACTTCCACCCTCAACTAACCCCGGCCAGCCAGCAGGCAACGTATATCTCTGTACCAGCAAAAGCCGCACACCGGAATTCATTATTCATGCCAATTAAATCCCACCGCGACCTTTGAAATGGAGCTCGACTACGAGAGGGAACTTTAGGAAAAATTCCTAGTCAACGTTCGCGTTACGGAATTCTATTCGATTTTCGAAAAGTGTTGCCCTATTCGAAGTTCGCTCGACGAAGCGGAGAATTGAATTTTCGTAAAATTAGCGTCAAGATATTTTCTAAATTTTGACCCAAAATTTCAATTATATTATAATGACGATGTGCGAAATATCTTGCATTATTTGCATTATTAATAAAACCTTGAAAATTCATTCGATGGACTGTGAAGACACATTTTAGAAGAAAAATGTAATATGTTAATAAATATAATAAATGTTTAGAAGTAAAATGAAAATCTACAGAGTAGCATTATTGAAACAATATTTCTTCAAATGTATATTTTCCTTCAACGATGAAATTAACAATATCAAATGTCAATGAATTATAATTGATCGATATAAATATCGATATAATATTAACATAATATTCACGTAATATTGTATACATATGTCGGATTTCGTTAGAAATTTTATAAATAAGGTAATAATACTAATAGTAATAATAGTAACAATAATAGTAACAATAATAGACACAAAAATAGACACAAAAATAGACACAAAAATAGAAACACAAATAGCAACAAAAATATAAACAAAAATAGAAACAATAATAGAAACAAATTTTCAAATTTTCAAATATTTAAAAATTCAAATTATCAAATTTTTAAAAATTCAAATTTTCAAAAATTCAAATTTTCAAAAATTTAATTTTTTAAATATTTAAAAATTCAAATGTTCAAAAATTCAAATTTTTAAAACTTCAAATTTTCAAAAATTCAATAATTCAGAAATTCAAAAATTCAAATTTTCAAATTTTCAAATTTTTAAAAATTCAAATTTTCAAAAATTCAAAAATTCAAATTTTTAAATATTTAAACATTCAAATTTTAAAAAATTTGAAAGAAAAATAGAAACAAAAATAGAAACAAAAATAGACACAATAATAGAAACAATAATAGAAACAATAACAGCAACAATAATAGCAACAATAATAGTAACAGTTATAATAGCAATGTCCGATTTCGTTAGAAATTTTAGGCGTGAAATAATTAATAAGTATAACAAAAGCTATTGACAATGTTCCTGGGCTCAATTACTAATCCACGGTCAACGGGTAAACTCTTCGTACAATGGAATACATTTTGTAGCACGCAGACACGTTAACTCAGTCGTTGGGTTACTTTCAGACTGACTCCAAGTCAATGACAGAAAACTCTCCAAGGAGATTGCAAAATAAAAGACAGATACAGTCACACATGTCAAATACATATCGATCGGGAATATCAACAAATTCCCAAGCGCCGTAGCTAGGCAGTTCCACGTAAATCAGCATTGCTCTTGATCAAGACTTGATTGTTTATACAGCGTATCCCTCAACACTGGTACCTCCTATGTAAGACATTTCATTCATCCCGTGACCGTGGCTACGTTCGGCGACCAGTTATGTCACCTGGAGCCCAAGTATTGGGGAATCTTCCAAAAGAATGGCCCGATGTCCCTACATCTCCGACACGGCCATCCTGACAATCACCCGTCCTCGGGTGCATCTAAAATATTCGATTTTCTTAACATTTGACTCAATTTGACATCTTTTACAATTTAACAAAACATTCGAATAAGCCAAGGGTCCACCACAACAACAAAGATTCTTACTAAACATTTGTTAACAAAACCTAAACAACAATCTGTCATATTACAATGCCTTTCTCCAAAACGTTAGTTGCATTCTCTGATCCTCCAGTCATTAGACTTCTCAGCCTCTCACCAGAACATTTCACAGTACTGCACTTATATATGAATATACCAAACTACATCACAACAGCACACTGGGCGTGTGTGAAACATCGAACTACATCACAACACCACACTGGACGTGTGCGAAACCCCAAATTATATCACAACATCACACTCGATTTTAACATTAGCGATTGATTGTACTCGCGCACGATGGTCGTAAGCTCTAGCACTGTCATATCCGGTACTGATCCCACTTCTGATGTCGGATTTCGTTAGAAATTTTATAAATAAGGTAAGAATAATAGTAATGATAGTAACAAAAATAGACACAAAAATAGACACAAAAATAGACACAAAAATACACACAAAAATAGGAACAAAAACAGAAACAAAAATAGACACAAAAATAGAAACAAAAATAGACACAAAAATAGAAAGAAAAATAGAAACAAAAATAGAAACAATAATAGAAATAATAATAGAATCCAATTTTCAAATTTTCAAATTTTCAAAAATTCAAATTTTCAAATATTTAAAAATTCAAATTATCAAATTTTTAAAAATTCAAATTTTCAAAAATTCAAATTTTCAAATTTTCAAATTTTTAAAAATTCAAATTTTCAAAAATTCAAAAATTCAAATTTTTAAATATTTAAAAATTCAAATGTTCAAAAATTCAAATTTTTAAAACTTCAAATTTTCAAATTTTTAAAAATTCGAATTTCCAAATTTTCAAAAATTCAAATTTTCAAAAATTCAATAATTCAAAAATTCAAAAATTCAAATTTTTAAAAATTCAAATTTTCAAATTTTTAAAAATTCAAATTTTTAAAAATTCAAATTTTCAAAAATTCAATAATTCAAAAATTCAAATTTTCAAATTTTTAAAAATTCAAATATTCAAAAATTCAGAAATTCAAAAATTCAAATTTTCAAATTTTTAAAAATTCAAATTTTCAAAAATTCAAAAATTCAAATTTTTAAATATTTAAAAATTCAAATTTTCAAATTTGTAAAAATTCAAATTTTGAAAAATTCAAATTTTTTAATATTTAAAAATTCAAATGTTCAAAAATTCAAATTTTTAAAACTTCAAATTTTCAAATTTTTAAAACTTCAAATATTCAAATTTTTAAAAATTCAAATGTTCAAAAATTCAAATTTTTAAAACTTCAAATTTTCAAATTTTTAAAAATTCAAATTTTCAAATTTTTAAAAATTCAAAAATTCAAATTTTCAAAAATTCAATAATTCAAAAATTCAAAAATTCAAATTTTCAAATTTTCAAATTTTTAAAAATTCAAATTTTCAAAAATTCAAAAATTCAAATTTTTAAATATTTAAAAATTCAAATGTTCAAAAATTCAAATTTTTAAAACTTCAAATTTTCAAATTTTCAAATTTTTAAAAATTCAAATTTTCAAAAATTCAAAAATTCAAATTTTTAAATATTTAAAAATTCAAATTTTCAAATTTTTAAAAATTCAAATTTTCAAAAATTCAAATTTTTAAATATTTAAAAATTCAAATGTTCAAAAATTCAAATTTTTAAAACTTCAAATTTTCAAATTTTTAAAACTTCAAATTTTCAAATTTTTAAAAATTCAAATGTTCAAAAATTCAAATTTTTAAAACTTCAAATTTTCAAATTTTTAAAAATTCAAATTTTCAAAAATTCAATAATTCAAAAATTCAAATTTTCAAATTTTTAAAAATTCAAATATTCAAAAATTCAAAAATTCAAATTTTCAAATTTTCAAATTTTTAAAAATTCAAATTTTCAAAAATTCAAATTTTTAAATATTTAAAAATTCAAATTTTTAAAACTTCAAATTTTCAAATTTTTTAAAATTCGAATTTTCAAATTTTCATTTTACATCGGTCAAATGGTTTTGATTCAGAATTAATGAGAATTTTTATCTTCATTATCAAATATAGTTACATAGTAGACAATTCCGCGGTATTTATTTTTAACGTATAACAAAAATATTCTTAAAGAGATTATCGATAAGAGAAACTAATTTTTCTAACGTTCTAATCCTTTCCAAGATTCTCTAATTATTAAAAATCAAGTTGCATGTTACTTTCGCGAAACTGAAACTTATTCAACAGAGAACTTCTACGTCGGATCTGAAAGGAGAAAAGAGCAAATATTGCAAACGTAAGGGTTCCATTATTCAATTTCGAAAGCAAATAATTCCACCCTCGAGCGGGAGCCCTTTTGATCGTTCGCTCGGCCTTAAACTTCTCGAGATAATTCTTTGACTCGGAGTGGCATCCCCCGTGTGCGCTTCATCTTCAATAAAACGTTTCATCCCTTGGTCCCTGGAAGTTTAAAAAAGATTCACGATTTTATTCGTTCGTTTCTCTGACCAGACTGACCATCCTTTTCAAACGAGGAATCCACGGTCGTCAAATAACGAACCTTCGGCTTGCCAATCAGGCCGAAAGACGTCGTCAGAGTCTCGAACATCTACGTGCACGACATACAAGAGAGTTTGGTATTCTCGGGAGAACCAGCTTACGCTTCGTTGGAATCGAACCGATCACCCTATCCAGGTTACTGTGTATACATTTTCAAGCGTGGCTTTCAACTCGTATATTATATTGGTCTGATCGTAGACAGAGAATTTTTCTTTTCCCTTTTCCTCTGCATCTATCAGCTTCCTCGTTTTCATTGATGTTAACCATCCCTCTTGGAGCTACCACTATCACCCTCACCCAGTCGGCGACCCAATTCTAAACGTCTTTCAAGTTTTACCATCAGTCAGCAGGATCCAGTCAGCGAGTTTCTACGTAGAGATCCGCCTATCTCTTACTATGAATCCACCTTCTTTTCTTATTACTCGCCACATATGTTTCTGACGATGATACAATACTATTCTGAAAGTACGATGGCTTCTCTTCAACTACCCCCTTTCGCTTCATCTTCTATTCTTCTTTCGTGACTGTCGGAGGTCTCTGTTTGGTGGCTACCATTTGTGTTACCATTAACGTTGGTTTTAGAAATGGAATTGGATAATTCGGTTCGAGAATAGAATTCGTTAGATTTAGACCGGATATTCTGCAAATTCATATTTTTGTGAATATAATTGAAGAAAATAGATCTAAGTAGCGATTCGTTTTATTAAATATTTCAAACAGTATTATATCTTGTTTCCTTTAGATAATTTTCACTTGTCTCATAGAGGCATAAAAATTGGGAGATAAATGTATAAAAATGGATGGAAAATTAAGGTAGTCAGAGAATGTCAGTCTTTGTGTTCTTTCTTCGTGTTCGTTTTTTACAAGATTGCTCGATACTTAGATATTACCTGTGTAGCACCCGTAGATATTATCTCTGTAGCATTTACAATGAGCCAAAGTTTATCATATATATAGTATATGTAACAGCAACAGCATTAAAAAGTCCTTCGTCCTTATAAATGTCAAACTAACCTTCAACTTCCCCATTGCTTACGTATCATTTAATTATGGTATTTGTATATGATCCATAATAACCAAAAAGTTATACAATCCGTAAACGATAGTCGTTTAAATTATAAGAAATTAGAACGATGAGTCGATAACAAGAAAGCAAACTCAAATACCAATAGCCGAAATGGCAATACTAAAAATAACAATCCCGCCGTTTCGTCTATCGTTCCCCGTTTCCTCGTTCGCGTCACTCCCTTATTCTGTATTTTTTCTGTGTCTTCCAGTCTGCCTCCGAGCAAAGCGCGCTCGGGTTTTCCTTGTCCTCTGTTTCTTGGCCTGGTAATGGTCCTGACGTCTGCCGGAATACGCAAAATCCTATTTGGACGCTCCGTATCTGCCCTCGTTTCTGAATCCAGCAGGAAACAGGAAAGGAAGGCGACGGTGGTTCGAACGAGCTAGAAAAGGACAGGGTACGGAAGAGGGAGAGCCGGTACTCTTCGACTTGAATTTCAGAGGAACGAACGACCCTTGAGAAAACTATACCGACAAGGTCCTTAGTGTTCTTACGTGCTCGAGGAGACGACGTTTCGTGGGACGGTCATGTGTGTACAGGAAAAGCATTCGTAACGATGGAAACGGTTGTGAAACTCTGTAGAGCCATTAGGATCGACGTATTAAAATGTTTCCCTGAGAGACTTGCCAGACGGTCGCTCGCTCGCTACCGATGCCTTACATCGCAATTGTTAACGATGCGAGCGTAATCGAAACTTGGGACTATGTTCCACTATTTCTGTCTTCTCTTCTTCTCCAGTTGTTGCGAAAGAGGAATATGGGTTTTGAAGATTTTTATCGTTACGACGACCGAAAATCTGATCAATGTTGGGCTTGCAACGTATTTTTAATCTGAACATATTTGCAAATTTTTAAGTCTATAGGCTGAAGGATAAATAAGGATATAAAATATTAAGAGAAAGACTGGGGTGAGGAAAAAGGGTAGAATTTCTCGGTGGAACTCGGGCAAAATATTTTCATTAATTTTGTATCTTATAATAATACAATTTTCAGAATAAAAATTTGTAGTCCATTATATTCCATATACTATCTTAGATGACAAAGAAATTGTCTTTGTGCCAAGATGCTTTTGCGCAGAATACGATAAAATAGAAGGGCTAGAATGATTTCTTTTAGCTCTTAGGACCACTGTAAACACTGAATCTCCGTAACATTCAAGTGATGAAGTTAAAATTAACAGAAATATTCTACTGGAAATTTCTATTAAAGATCTTCGTTATTTACGCTTCTATCTTTTACCATTTGAGTCTCTCAATTGCTTTCTCTTACAAACAGTTCCTCCTCTTAAAATCTAAATTCTTAAAGACAAAATTCATCCTCTTAAAAACAGCATCATAGAGTGTTAACGGTAGAAGCCTTTGCTTTAAATTTCTACTCGCATCTCCCTGCGACAATTCACCACTCCATAAGATAAGAGCGAATAACGAAACACAAGTAATCCTTATATTTCGCGTCATAAAGCTCGTCATTGGTTGCGGCCGACATTGAAAACCACAGTTCCAATTTTCTCCTTGGGATATGGGACCATAAATTCAGGCCAGAAGCTTGCACGACACGTCGTTAATACTCGGCTGCCATTCAAACTGCGTGTCTTGGACAGGCTAGGAGAAGGAGAGCAGAGGGGATGTGTGCGGCCGCGAAATTTCAATGTTTCATTGGCATCGATGTCCATAAAGTATCGATAATACGTGCATAATGGCCAGCTTGATACCGAAAGAGAAGAAAACGAGGAGGAAGGAGAAGACGATGAGGCAAGAGGAGGCGAATGTGAAAAGGGATTCACCGTGAATAATATGATATGGGAGATCGGGATGCGCCAGAAAGGAGAACTCGACGATAGGGTGGGTTAAGAGCGCGAGAGGGTGGTATCGCGAGGCGATGCTAGAGACGTAAAGAGATGGAGGAGAAAGCAGCACACTGTATGTCGCAGTAATCTTTTACGGTCTATCTCGCATCACGTTGCCGTGTTAACCTCTATGGCTGATTCTACAGGCTGTTTCAGTTGGCTCTATCATATCGTGCGCTGAATTACTTCCATTCGCTTTACATCTTTTGCTTATTCTGTCTTTTCGAACAGTGGATCATTATGGTTATAATCATCTAAATTTTAAACATCACTATTGCTGTATTGTATTACGAAATGTTGTACTTAATTGAACGTCAACGATTCTAGCTTCTGTATGTTTAGCGAGTTTCGTGGAATTTTAATAGTTTTATTCGTTGGCTACTGGTGTCTGATTATTGGTGTCATATTCTCCTTAGAGTTGAAACGACCTGTACACGTAGTCTCGGTTGAAAGGAGGACTCGAAAAGCTCCATCTCCAGCGTGAGCTCTCTTGGGATAAAGGATCAAGGATCCTGGATACGATGCACACGTATATCCTTATCTTATATCCTTGCCAACCAACCCGCCCACCCTGCTCCTTCACCTACCTCCTTTTCCACCTTCTTCTTTCGCTCTTCTCCCGCTCTCGCAACTCTGTGTTACACTTAAGTTTCGCGGGCTGACGTGTCCTGTGCCTGCCTAATATCAAGCATCATCGCTCATCCCTTATATATCCTGTACCCGTTTCTTAAGTATCACCATGACGGTTCAACGTCGACATTCTACTGTATTACCACGGATCGCTGTTATGGCATGTAACTCTACGAAGTTAAAAATGAAAAACCTGTCACACGCGAGGGAACACTTTTTAAGATGTCGCATCATAACGGTAGTATTACGTGTAAAATCTGAGAAATATCTATTCTACTGAATATTAATTGTTCAGGATATTCGATAACTGATACTTGATTTATCTGCTGTCAGATTTGGTATTTGTTTAAAAAAATACGTATTTAATAAAAAAACTAGAATAAGTACATTTCCTTTAAAAAATTTTCGGTGGAATATATCTTAATTTGAAGTTTTAGGTTCAAGTAAATATAAATTTTTAGCATTGGTGTTTAATTTATATATTTAGTTAACGATAATAACCCTTTTTTGATCCACTATACCTATAATCTGCAAAACATTGCAATGCTATTTAACAATAAAACTTGTACTTTACATTAAATCTGACTAATCACCGATTTACGTAAAAATCTTATGACTAACTTTTTGATATATTTTGCACGATTTAAAATAACACATTACGGATATTTTTCCTCGCGATAATATTCGAGTATTTTTAGTACACGCGAAGCATTTCAGACTCCATCTTTTTCTTCGACAGATATACGCATCTGTCATGGCGTCGCGGCGTCACCCCCTTTTTACCCCATACAACACACGTATTCGTACGTACGGGGGGCGTACGTGGCACATAAGGCGACATACATACGCGTGTACCATACATACGTACATATAAATACACATATGTGTATATATGTACGCACGTTCGCCCGTCTTCCTCGGCCTGGTCTCTCTCCTTGGAAACGTAAAATTACTGGAAACGCAAAATCGATAGTCGCGATACTTGGGATCTCCTGAATACGACTCTTACGTTAGGTAGCAATGATTTTTAAATTAAACTAAAAAATCAATTCAAATGGAATATTTCACGATTATATAGTAAATTTTACTTTAAAATTGTTAGGAAAAGAAAATTTCTTTCCTTATTATTTTAGTATAAACATAGATATCGAGTTTCACATCTTATTTATCTTATTTTATTTTACAATATTTTAGAAAGTATTTCGATTCTAAATTTATCTGAAATTTAAATTGCGAATATTATTGTTTAAATGCATAATTTCGTTTTTTACGCTCAAGTATTATTCAACGATTTCTATTGGTCGTCGTAACGCATAAGATTTATTGTACACCACAGTACGGCTGGTGCAAGAGAGGAAAAGTGTTCCTCGTTACTTCGACCGTTAACTCGGGGTAAGTTCATTCGACGAGAGTGAAAGTTACTGCGAAGTACTTTGCGGAACTTCTTAAGGTGGGTCAGGACTTTCCTCTGCGCGATGTTATTTCAGAGGGACGTTCGAGAAATGAACACGAGTGGATAGATGCGTCGTGTGTTAAGTAAACGGGGGTAAGTCACGGTAATTTATCGCCCCTTAGTATTCCGTATCGTGAATAATTCGGCTATTAGAATACAAATAGTTTCACTTGTGTTCATATTATTCGATAATTCAAACAATTGCTTAAAATCATTAATAGACAATCAAAACAATATAACATATAAGAATTTTAATAAAAATGCACCAAATTTTACTGAAATATTCTATTAAGAATTCTATTAAAAGAATGTTAAAATATTTATAAACCTCAGCAGACAAACGAATGTTTCAACTGGCCATACACGATAACCTTTTCGCCATTGCATTCTCCTTATAAATTATTTTACTAAAAATAATTTTACTCTAATGATATTTCAACGAAGTTTTCCCTTGCATACGCGCCGACGTGAAATTTTTTGGAACATTATTGCCTCGCGTATCAAGAAGAAAAGGCATAAAAAGGAAGGCTGGTGCAAAGTATTTCGCGATACGCGAAGTGACTTCCTGCAGCTTCTTCGAGACTCGCTGGTTCAAGGTACAGAATCCTGAAGGCATACATATTTCGCAGCCACTATCTAGCCTATCTTTCAAGACGCCTCCCACGGGATTCTATCCTCCTAAGACCCAGCCCTCTTTTGCAACACACGCGCATACACTTGCAGAGGGGTTAGAGAGACGAACGTCATGACGAAGGATCCGTACGTCGTCCCGCACCCTTCACTTCTCTGTCTTCGACAACTTCGATCGCGATAGTTGAATTTTCAGCGAAAATCCTGCGCTGCCTGACAGGATGAAAGAAAAATTACGATTTTCGATTCGAGAGAACGAAAGATAAAGAAAATGTAGTTTTTCTTTCATAAAAAGAAAATGATTTTCTGAAGAAATCTAAAGCAAAGAATATGGCATTCAACATTTTATACACGCAGGTAAAATATCTTTATTTTTGCATTCCCTCTCTGTGGTGATAGAAAATGATACTTAATGAAATATATAAGTTTGTAATAATAAATATAAATAAATAAATATAAATAAATTTAAAAAGGATATAATTTCTTGTCTATGTAATAACGATCCACTTGACGTACGTTATATTAATGGTAAAACTGATAATAACAGGTCCATCAACCGATAATTATAAATATTCAATCTATAATTATACGTTTCTTTATATTTCTACAGCAGTGAATGAAGAAATAACAAGATAACAAAAATATAGTAAAATATAAATATAATAAAAAATATAATAAAGATATAATATCGCTATATGCTCATAATAACACTAGTCTCTTTCACACCAAACACTATTACTTTCATTAACGATTCGATAGAAGAAAAATAATCAAAATTCTATTAAAAATGTTACATTCCACTATGATTTGAATAAAACTTACAAAAACCTAGAAGCTATATATTTATCAAGGAATTAAGTACATAGTTCGAGAACCATTTCCCACGAAGAGTGAATGAAACCATCGTTTTTCCACTCGGAAGTTATTCGAAATGGAATATGCGTTGCCGTGCGCACAGGAAAATGTAGCCGGAAAGAAGTGACAAAGTCCCAGCGTATTTCGCCAAACAATTTCGTAGCTAGACAGTGTGTCTTGGTACTTTAAGCTAGACCATCGCGCCCCATCCGACAGTATTCCTGCCACCCTTGCTCCGCGCACCCTCCGGGTACTACGTTACATCACGTCCCCCCTCTCTTTTTCTGTTTTCATCCCCCACACATCCTCATCCTATTTGCTCCACCCGCCTATATTCTTCCTGGCCGTGGTACACACAGTAGTTGAAGTAAAATAGCAAGATTATATTATTCCTAAGGTCGAGAGGGTCGCCATATTTTCCCAGCAAAAATTGTACCACCCACGATGCATGTGCCTCGCCATAATAGTCGAGAAATCATGGCTGTGACGTACCGGCCCACCAGAAACAGGATGTCGTGTTTACCTCGTTACCATTCGATCGAATTCTTCTGCATCCTTTTTTATTCCGTGGTTATACAATTGAATTGTACAGTGGTTTTGGTGGATTTTAGAGAATTCCGAGTATTGATGGAGTATAAATTGAATATCATCGGAGTTGATTGAAATCGTACCGATGTTATTATATCAGAGTATTTTCTACAGAAGCAATTGATCGTATTTGTAAAAAAATATAATTTTAAGTTACTTGAGATTTTGTAGCTGCTTTTGCAAGAAGGAACTGCTTATTCTTAAACGAATCTAGATTTGTTATCATAAAACATAATAATTTGAAATATTTATAAAACAGATCTACACATACGAAATTTGTGCAATAATTTTGTAGCAAATTGCAGAAATGAAATTGTATTTCGTTCGACCTCAGAAAAGTTGGAATTCATGCTGCTGCATCTTAACTCAAACGATTAAACGTATATTCTAAAGAGTCGCATGCTAAGAATATCAAACAATTTATCACATAATACAACATTGAAGAAGATCGCAACCACAATTCCAGGGTTAATTCGTTTCAAATCATCGGAACAAATATCGGAATCGTGTGACGGATAAAATGACGTTGCTTCTCGAAGTTGTGCAAGCGTTTTCACGAGACACGCGGCAGAGAGCGCATCCTTTTTAAAGAAGCCACGATACCAGCGTTGGTCGAACTTAACGACGGGAAAAAGGAGGCAGCAGAGAGAAGGAAAAGTGGTTGCCGCGTAAAACGAGCCATCATCCCCCGGAGCGTCGCATCCACGAGAAATCAAGTATGGAGGAGATTTGCATGCGAGTCGAATATAAGCTTGCTGAATATCCCCCGGTATAAGTATTTCATATAAGAGGCCGGTGCACCCGCGGTATAAGACACTCTTCTCTCGCTCTCGCCCTCCGGCCCTCCTATTTCGCCGCCAGAAACGAACAGAAAAAACCACCCCCGTCCCGCTCGGATTCCGGAAACCACCGCTGCCACCCAGTTCGCTACCCCTTATCCCTTCCGCGGCCCAAACCTTTTCTCTCTCCGCCCTTTTTTCGTCCTTCTCGACGGCCTGGAACACGAGAAGAAAACCCAACGCCGCGAAATGTCTCAAGTGAATAGCGCACTGCCGTAGACCGGCTGCCACTCGTGAATACCGCCTCGTACATATAGACTGCGCGCTCGTATTCGCTGAATTTTTAATAAAAATATCAATGCTCTGCCTTTATATGTGTATGTATGTATGCGGTATACATATACAGTTCGCAGGTATTCGGTATATAAATGGGAAGGATTCTGCGTGCAATGTGTAGGATTAGGATTTGAGGAAATTTCTGAAACTGCCAAACCTAACGTGAAATTTGGGTCGTTTAATATATGGGAAGCCGATAATCCAATATATCAGCCACTTAGCATCTTGTCGTATGATCTAATTTGTGTCCACGTGTGGTAGGGCAAGCGATACATTTTTTCGAGTATCGAGTGGCCGATTAAACCGTAGATAGTTTAAGATGAAGAAAAAGTTTAAGAAGAAGTTAATAATTGTTTAAAGATCAACTCTTATTATTTCGACGAAGAATTGTAAATAGTAGAGAGGACAAAGGGATGATTTGAAGATAATTCCATTATATTTTCCATTTCTATCACGCTATTCACGCTAGCCAGTGTTCTTTGTAACGGATAGCTATTTTTTTAAAATCAATTGACAACAATACAAAGACATAGTTGATATATTCAATTCATACCACGTGTCAAGCAAACTGATACTATTTTGAAAAACCACACAAAGGATGTTCGAGCATATGTGAATTAATACCAATAAAGAATAAATCTCATATACGAAAGTATTATAACAATACGTCATAATGTTGATCAAACAGTTTCGTTTCAGCAGGAAACAATATTTTTTATAGCCGTGAAAGAGGTGGATGAAATAAAAAGAGTGGCGCGCAAATGGAATATCTCGCGGAAGAAAGAAGCTTCGGGGGCGGAAGCTCGGTTTGGAATATGAGAACGTATGCATGAGCCGTGCACACACATACACAGCACATTGCAATGTTTAATAATAATATAAATATGGCTTGGCCAAGGTATCTTGGCACCGTAGGCAATACGCTTTTCGAGCTGGATACGAGTTCTTCGTTCGACTATGAAATTGACAATTCCACCTCGCGCCTTCTCGTGCTAGCCGCTATCTCGCAGCTTTTCGAGAGGCTGCTCGATCTCGAAATTCGAGCTCGCAGATGAAAAGTTAAACGCAATGTTTCCTTAGGCACGGACGTTACGCTTACAAGATTCAGAATAATTTTTCCGCGGCTGTTTCCCTTTCCATTCGAAAGAAAACGAACGTGTGTGCGATTATAAGTGAGTGGATGTCGAAGCAGGAAACTTGCTTGGCCACGAAAACTTTCATACCGTCGACAAAGAACTCTCGTCTGTGAATATTTAAAGGTATAAAGAAACTTCGTCGGTCCATGGCTGATGCAGATTTCTTTTCTAAAGCGTAGACACAGTTGGAAAGTAGGCATGTATAACTGGGTTTACGTTCTTTAGAGCGCTTTTATGCGATGAATGTTCGACGTATGCCCCAGCAATTTTCTTATCTGTTACATATATGTTTTGAATTGAGATAAATATCTATATATTGTCGATACAAAAAATATGAATTGTAATACAAAGTGCATAATTATGAAATTTTATACCTAATATCGTAAGACTAGCAGCCAAGAAGCTGAGAATTTTCAAAAGAAAGGTAATTTTGTTACCACGTAATTTAAAACGAAACAAGAATGTTCATAAAACCATTGAACCTATTTACTATAAGATTACACAAGTAAAAATTACAAACTAAATTAAATCGAATTTAACACGTCAACTACCTCGTATAGGATGCACAGCAATATATGTTTGTTAGACTAAAAATGAAAAATAGAATGTATACCTAACAACGTTATAGTAGCATTATTTCAGAAGAAAATAGTTGTTAACACTAGATATGTTTGTAACTAGAAATCGAGACTATTTCATGTTTTCATACACGCAATATCCAAAACTTTATGTACATTTAAAAAATCAATCTCTGTAAAAATTACTGAATTTACACAACGTTCTCGAATTCTCAAAGAACAAATCGATAATGCTAGACTTGTAATCAACGTTGAATGCACAAACACAAACGGCTAAAAAACATTCCATCGTCAAGAACCACAACCAGGAACCAGTATTTATATTGCAAAAACGCAAGCAAATACTTTTTTCCATTAGAATCCACGGTTATATTTTACAAGGGAAACAGAGTCTTCGCGTCATCCTCCGATCCTGTTCATTCTCTAGTTCTCCAACGATTTTGTCTCTATCTTACGACCTTCCGCGGAAAGGTGTGGTTCCGAGAACAGTGGCATGATATGCAAAAATATGTGATAAGGGTGGCTGGAGTATCTGCGTGCGCGTGGTGGTGGTAACGTGTACGTGTACTTACGTGTTGTTGGTGTGCGTCGATGTATGCGGATATGGAAAAGCCAGTGGCAACCCTATCAGAATCGAGGCCCCAGGGGGGCTCATGGAAAAAAAGGAAAGAACGACCGACCAACCAAGGCCCGAATATAGGATGTCAGGAATTTTCATATCTCGATGCCACTCTTGGAAAGTTGCGAGCTTTTTCTGGAAAATTCTTCTGTAGACGCCACAGAATAGACACGCGATGCATGACACGCCACGTGAAATCAGAGCTCTCCGCGTCTCGTATAGAAAACCAAATGTTACGGAGGAATTTGAACTTACTCAGAACGAAGAAAAATTATTTTGCGACAATATCAATTGTTTAATTGCAGTTTGCGTTTGATACTAACGGACGTACCAGATTTGTCTTTTTAATCTTATTCCATATAACTGTACTATTGGAGAAGAATAATTTTCAGAGGGTTGCTTACCCCTTTATTTGGTAGTAAACGATAAACGAGAATAATATTTTACGAAAGACTCTCGAAATTCAAAGGCTAGTAGCTAAGTTATGGAAATAAAAATTGTTCCTATTGCTAAATCGTTGAATAACTTTTTATTTCTGCCAGATTTCATGGCAAATTTGTTTGCCTCATTTGTGGCGCTCTTAGCAAATCGACGATATACCGTACATATTTCAGTAAAAAGTTATAAATTTTAATAAGTACGTATATCTATTGGTAGTAAAAGTATTCTAAAATCATATTAGTTAGTTTTATTTTGCGCCTGTTCCAAAGATATATGCTTTTTAGAAAGTATATATATTTATTAATACGATAAATATGTACGTGTTCTAACATATTCTATAAAATTGAAAGATCTCCGATCGAAAATCGCAAATCTCTCAATAACTTCTCAAAGACAAAATTAATTCGATTCATAATTTCTCTTTCATTTTAATATACAAATGGAAAATTCAACAACACAGCATAATGAAGTACCAACAAACGAAGAAGTAACGCTAATAAACGCCGTTCTTCATGCACCAAACCTGTCAAGCTATCTCCGATCAACAAAAATTTCTTCACCTGTACCAACAATCCTCCTTATCCAATAACATAAACAGAACGTAACACGATGAATTGAAATTAAAAGAAAAAGAAAAGCGAACTTGCACGGTATCTATTTAACTCGTAAATGTTAAATTCACGAATCTGTATTATCGTAAACGAAACGGCGGTCTGTATTTTGTCGACACGCGTGCGTGTACACGGCAGACACTCGGAAGGCAGCAGCACACCCCACGCCATCGGCAAGAGGCAACCAGGCCGAAGGATAAAGGTGTTAGGGGTGCAAGCTGCGACTGACAGCTACATTTATACGTTTCGTGGATTTTCCATATCGAGATTTGTCGAGTGCACACGAGCGCCGGGGTTAACGCCACGCCACTGCAAATAACGGCTCGGGAAGATTTGTATCTGTCAGAAGTTGCGGAGCTGGTCTGTAAGTACGTGACTGGCTGGAAATCGCCGGGCTGACGGGTTACCAGAAATTCCACGCATTCCGCCGCCTCCTTCGATCGCGAACGAGAGCCTGTCACTTTTCCTTCGCCCTCGGAGATTTGATTTCACCGCCAGATAGGGAATGAGCTGTCTCGAATACGTACGAACAAGGAGACCCGTTTCCCACCGCCCCTTCTTTGGAAACGCCTCGCGGATCCCCGCGTATCCGATTGTGTCGCGAATCAAATTTATTTCACCTGTAGACCCCCGTGAATTTCTACTGGGAAATTTTGAATAAATCCTACGTTTTCTTTAGCGGCGTATTTGCGGAAATCGAGGAGGTAGTATAATAGGTAAAGGAAAAAGAAGAGAAAGAAAGAAATAAAGAAATGATTCTTTTAACGAAAAGAGAAGTATATTCGATGGGGCATGCGATGAAGAAAGTGCTAAAGAATAATCTGTTTTGCGACTATCGCAAGACAGAACTATGAATGTAAACGACAACTATAGAATATGATTGAGAAAGTATGGATAAATGAATTTAACTGATACAATAGACTTTTATCACTTATCCGTATGTGCAAAATTGATAAAGACTGGAAGTCCATAGAGTTCAAGTGATATTTGATGTGTCATAATTAATAGAAAAATACGTTTTAACATCCTTATTGGAAATGTACTGTTTTACTTGTGGCACTTACGTCGATTACAATTTCAACTCCTCGATATTGTCTGATTAATTTTTTTATTCCTAACGCGGATGTTTCGAGATTGTCTAATGTCTACGCGAAATATACTTTCGAATCTTTTACGGTGTTCTGTAACTTCAAGAAATCTATGTACTCGATAAATGCAAACACTGAAACACTGATTGTTGTCGAAATATTAGTCGGTGCGAGGGAAGAATATCGAATACCAATATGTTATATCGCACTACTGGATATATCTATGTTCCATGTACCGTGATGTACGTATGATGTCCCAGAAGAAACTAACTCTTGAACCCATCATGTACCCTGCGACCTCGAGGATCAACCCCTTCTTTCGTTCTAGAAACGCGCGTACCTGCGTCACCTGATTGGCTGTCCCCGAGTTTCGAATAATAGGGCTTGAGACTAGGATAGAAATCTTTCAGATCGTGTATCAGCTATGTGTTCACATACCTATTTTCCTCTTCCACAGTTCAACTCAGAATTATCGTATAACATTTAAGAAAAATCGAAGTATATGTTCAACACACTAACGCTATTGAATTTTTCAAACATTCTCATTTCACCTTATTGTCTAAAAGCAAAACTGTACAAATTTAAATGAGTAATAGCACAATTATTTCCCATGGTGTGTAACAAAATTTATATACATTTTCAATGATCATACTACCCTTACTAGCCTGTAAATCTATTTAAGATTCATACATCCAGGATGAAAGATATAGTTAGCACTAAAATTTTTCTTTCGTTTTATTGCTCTAAAGCAAAACCAGTAAAAAATGTTAGTAATAGGATAATCTGCTTCCACGGCGTAAGATTAGATTCCCCGGATGGCACGCCCCTTAGCCTTTTTCGCGGGAACACGACGAAGAGTAGGACGAAATCATTAAATTGGCCGTGGCTCAACGAGTTCGGACGCAATATCGAGCGTACATCGTTTGCCCTTTTAACTCTCCGGCCCTGTCGAACCAGGATAAATATATTTGCAAATATGTACGTATCCCCGGCGATCTATGATTCCCGTGTCCTTGATCCGTTCTCTTCTCACTCTTTTTCTCTCTACTACTCTGTCGCTGTCGCACCCTCTTGCCATCGGTGAACCCTCCAGGTCTCCGAAACGAATAATCAGGTAGATGTTGAGCGAAAGCTCTCTTTTTTTCGTCCTTCTTGTCCTCTTTTCTCTTCGTGGCCTCTCTCTCTGTTCCGTACCCCATACTCTCCATAGGTGTATGCAAATCACTGCACAGCAGCCGTCCTCGCGCGTATCGTGTAGCCACGTGTGTCACGCACGTTAGAAGATTTGCGTGTGCGCGTACGTAATAACATACGTACGCGGACTAGCTGTATTTGCATGACAATATTATTCCACTCCAAGCATACGCGGATTGGTTACTCTTTTTTCGCCGGCTACAGGATGCTCCACGAGAGTTATCCTACGACCACGGATTCGATCGACTTTACGAGAGTGGTTTCGGTGGAATATTTGGTTTGCGTTGACTATATTAGCGAGGTCCAGGGAAATTTCAAAATTTTTTTGTAGCAGACATGTTGCTTGGCTGAGATATGTTAAGATAGCAAAAAGAATTTAGAATAAATTTGAATGTATTTTATGATACGCCAGACTGATTTCTGTAACTCTATTAGAGTAGACGGTACACGGTGTACCCAATGATCGTAAGTCGAGTTATATCCGTTGTTTCTTTCGGTCATCTACTTTTTATAACTTAATCCCTATTTCCTTCAATTTTTAAATATTTTATACATATACACCGTAAAATACGTAATTTTTGTTCTATTGAACCTTTTTTCAGGTAACTGGCTTTCAACTTAATAGATTTTATCATTGAAATTGACGAATTAATGGAACCATAGTACAACTGAAATTACTGCGACAATTTATCCATCATTTCTGTATATGAATCTTATTAAACAAAGATTTGGAATGAGAACGGTAAAGATTGTTCGATTGGCTTCCTTCAAAAGCCAATCTTAATACCCAGAAATCATAATTCCACGTTTTCCCATAAAGTTTAACCACATCCTACTTTTACAAATTTTCAATTCATTGTTCTCGAAACCAAAACTTCGTACCATATTTTCCAGATAGTTTAACCCAAATTGTACACAAACTTTATTCCAAGCGTTCCAGTTACTTTTGCGCAAACAATCGATTTCGTTGAACCGCACGCTACCTCTTCTGTTTCACCCCATGCAACTTCAACGGGTAGACAAGGCCAACGAGAGAAGGAACGAGCTCGTCCCGATAGCGGCTGATTGGTGTGTGGAGGAAAAGGGAACTTTGAAAGAGCCTGTAGCGACGCGTCTCGTATGCAAATTGGCCGATATTGTCGTGCGTTACGTGGCGGCTCGTACGCGTACTCGCAGGTATATGTCGCGAGTAAAAGGTAAAAATAGAAAGGGCGTACGACCGGAGGACGAGGGAAAGATAGAAGAGAGAGAGAGAGAGAGAGAGAGAGAGAAAGAGGGTATGAGGGAAAGCGAGAGAGAAAAGGCGAGTCGATTCAACGGATGCAAATTCGCCAACTAAAACGGAGTGCATAAAGCCGAAAGCTCAGCCGGCTCGAGGCGCGATTTGCATAAATGTCCTGGCAGCTGCGAGTACTGCCACCGCGAAACACGTGCCCCGACATCCGATTAAAGGACTCGCGACCCTCTGCTTCCTGCTTCCGGGTGTTGTGCTTCCCGTTTCGCCTCTGCTTTCCGACCGTCACGGAGAGATCATCTTCATCGTGATCCATTTAGCTTGGATTGCCCGGAATCGTATGAACTCGTTTCAACGTTTTGATGTTATCGTTGCCTTGCTTTGACTTCTTTCAAAATACCTACTTCTTTATTTGTATCTGTTATACGCGACAGATTCTAAGTTACACGTGTAGGATTTCAGGGTGAAATTTAATAAAAACTTTGGAATGGTTTGTTCGAATGATATTGATGAAAGCATGGCGGTATAAATATTTCAACGTATAAATAGAAAATCGTAGGACAATAATTTCTTGATTTCACACGACACGTGTTGTTGGTAGGATTTTATTTATTCCAGTAAAAAGTTAATTCGTCGTCTCAAGTGAACTTTCAGCTTCGTCATTGTACAACTACCTTTATTTATCGTTAGACAATCATAAATTTTGTCATAAGAAAATAAGTAGAATATGACTTATGAAATACATAGCTTATCCGTTGGACGATTCAGCCATTCGGTACATATACAGAGATACAGTTACTAAAAATTCCAAGAACAATTTAAACGCCGTGCCGTCGTGCCTATAATAATATTTCAACTCAACATGGTTCGAGAATAACAACCATACTGCTCCACATTTCCTCGAATGATCTTGCATTTAGAGGCGCCGCAACAGCATTCCCTGGAAAACCAGAAAATCGTCGCGACACTTCTCCGCCGATTACCAGCGTCCCGACAATAGGCGAGTCGGTGGATAAGACGGACGGTAGCTTTGGGAAATTTTTCGATTCGATTGCAGCTGTCGCGCGACTTGTGCCGAAGACGACTACGAGACGGCGAAGACGAGAACGACTACTGGTTGCAGCCAGCAGGCAGCCAGTCTCGCGCCACGAGTATAAGATATGGAAATTTTCAATTCGGGCAAAATTTCAGAATTTACCCCCGCGCACCCTACATCCCACACCCTACAAGTTGGCCGCGCGGGATATGTATTATGCGGGGAAAAACGGTGTCTTGGCCGAGTAGAAGACGAGAGGGAAGAAAAAGGAACGAGCAGCGTGGCTGAAAGAAGGAAAGAGAACGTTGGTTGGAGAAAAGAAGAAGGGGGAGTATGTGTGTGACGTGTGTGGCGGCCATTACGCAGAGCCGGGGGTGGTTGCCAGGCAACGCCTTTCAACCCCCACATACTCACACCACCCTCGACCAACCCCAAAACCCCCTTGTGAGCTCACCCTCCTTCTCCTCATGGCGCACTCTTTCTTTCTCGGTTATCCGGCACGGCGTTCGCCGAGCATGGCTCATTGCTCGACAACTTGCACGCTGATTTTAATTCCGGGCTATTGTGATCGACCGTTTTCCGAATCCGTGCACGTTAACGACGATCTTTCGGTCATTTCTCTTGTTCCTTTCTCCCTTTCTCCCTTCTAGCAATTTTATTTTTGCTGATTTTGCAACCTTCCATCTATAAGATGCGGAAAGAGTTACCGAAACTAACGCTGCGCATGTTTGATTTATCGTTAAGAGAACACGTATCGTAGTTTGTCTTTTCCTTCTCGCTTTACATATCTTTTGACCCATTAAAGACTAAACAGCGAAACGACACGTAAAACTTGCATGAACGAAACGTTATTAGAAAAAGTGATGAAGTAAGTTTTGCCAAATTGCAGAATATATATTAAAATAATGAACGTGTTGGAATACATCAAACAAGTGCATTACAGAAGTTGGAGATACAAAGGAAATTTCTACGATTCTAAGAGAGTTTATCATAATGTTATAATAATACTTCGATTCTACTTCTTCAATTTTCATAAAATTGTAGGATCTAGATGGATAACGAAACTGATATTGGCAAGATTCTTAAAATTCCTTTTCAAAATTTCAATGTGAACTGAATAGAATTCAGTGATATAAATTAATTAGAAGAATGACAAACGAAATGTTGCGTTAATGCAATTTCGATCTTCAATGGGTCAGAGTACTGCCAGCTGCTTGGTTATGTAGCAAGAATTTCCTTCTTTTATTTTGAAAAGTTGTCGATCCGATAGCAAGATTTCAAGATTTCCTTCAAGTGGATTTAATTCACTCGAGCGAGATTTACACGATGCGACGTCGTGTGTAGGATGAAGAAAAGGAGCATGCCAACGACGTAAGAAAGTTTTTAACTCGACGACCACTCGCTTCATACACCATGCACTTTGTTCCTTCCTCATCCTCGTAGTCGTCGTCCGTTTTCAAGCTTACCGTGAAGAGATTTAACTCAGCCGGCTTAACTTTCTGAATTTTACGTCGGACATTTTAATACACGTAATGGAATACTGTAATATGACCGTCCACTCGAAGGCTTAAATTGTTGGATATCGCTGGCATCAAGGGGCTTAACATTCGAGATTACCACTTTCTTTTTCTCAAAGTTTATAACAAATTTTTGGCTTATGAGATGCTGATACTTTGCGAATCTGCAGAGACTCGATGTATAGTTTAAATGTTTAAGAATGGTGCGTAAATACGCGAAACAGTTGGAAGAATATGTATTCTTTACGTTTCTTCGTACGACTTTAATTTATTTTTGCAGTAGCAGAACGAGTCTTATTTAAAAAATTATAACGTTCAACTACTTGTTTACGATACTTCGTTAAAAGTTAAAAAGAAAGTAACATGATTATACGATAGACATGCAATATCTTGACGCCTAAGAGAAACAAATTTTAACGAATTCAATTTCGACAAACTAATCCATTACAAGTCAGTTTTAATTTGTTAAGAAGCGCAGAAAAAAATTCCATGACAATTATAATTATAATAGCTCAGACTGATTTAAAAAAAATCGAATTATTAAAAGATGGTTCTAATTTCGTGACAATAGGAAAAGAGGAAAGAAAATTGTTCAACAACTATAAACACTGAATCGTAAAGAAATTGCTTACGAATATCTCAATTCTTTCAGACTTATAAAAACTGAAGCTATGAAAGGATGATCTTAATTTATTACGTGAGAAAGAAAACGAACAAATCCTATGACAATTATCGTAAAAAATATCGATACCACTCGACTGTAAAAAATATGCAAATAATTTCTACCATCGCACCAGTTACATTTAACCATCTCGTTCATCCGAATTCCTCTTTACGCGCGATTTTCTCCGATCGGAATGTCATCGACCGATCAGGATCGGTATCCGCTGACGTTCGAATGAAATCCTCGAAAGGGCAATTCTGCTCTCTCGCTTTCTAATGCGCATCAAACGCGTCCGCATTGGCCGTCTTAAATTGGGTGTAACATTCGGTTGTTGACTCGGTGTGCGCGCGCGCGCTCGCGCGGATTGTCCCGGGCGTGCATCTAGGTGCGCGCACACAAGAGGCACGTATCGATGATGGGTCGATAAACATCGGCGTATTGTGCAATCAACCGCCTATTTGGTGTCATTGTGCCGACAGTTCAGTAGGTAGGTAGCTTTCTCATCCTCTTCTCATCGGGACTACCTACCTACTCTACTCGTTCTACTCGTCTCTCTTATTCACCCGCTTGATCGTGCTTGTCTAGGAGGGTTGCGTAACCATTTCCAATAGGGTGGCGCGTCCGCCTGTCTACCTGGGCATATGGAGCCAGCGAATACCTGCGATCCCGACATTTAAAATAACTCCAACTCGCCACAAACGTGTATCTTCTTCTTATATGGTTTCACATTGCTAGAATATGGTCTTCAACGTACATTAACATTCATAAATATTAGGTTATCCTAAGTAAATTTACGTCGTTCGTTTTTCTATTATTTAAACTCTTTCAGTTTTGGTTCCATTGCTACACGTTTTAAATATCAACGAACGGTTGATTTTACGATGTTGAACATTGTAGATAGTAATTTTTCTGTTTCATTTAACTGACCACGAATTTTGTCCATGTCTACTATTTAAAATTTTCGGAAGGAACGTGGCTCTGATCTTCGAGATTAATATTTCCTATCGAACCATTTTGTATGGTGATACATCTTCCTTATAAGAGGGATAAATATTGATTATAACTATCGTTGTTGTATTTTCCTCACAAATCCTGTGCAACATAACTTGTATTAAATATTGTTGATAGATTTCGTAAAACGTGAATCGTTCGTTACAAACAAATATGGAGTTAAAGTGATACAGGCATATTCTCTGTTTTAGTTTAAGTTTAGCAGAGAATTTGATGTCACAGTTTGTCGATTTAAAAAAGGTAAGGAATTAACATTAGAGAGCTTCTATTACAACTTTGAAAATCTAAGAAAAATACAAATCTTTCGATGAAATTGGACTAGCTGTCCAAATACTTATGTACGGTAATGTATCTTCGATCAATCGACTTCCTCCTACTATACACTGTATGTCGCGAAGATTTACGCAACGTTTGCAGTCTGGCTCGAGCCACCCTTGTTAAAATAAAATACATCGAAGCTACCGGTGAAAGGAGTCTGTCAACATCTCGTGCATCGCGCTTGAGTAACGACAAAAGGATGAAAAACAGTGTTTTCCTTCTTGTTAGGGAAACGAATCACACGAAACGAGCCGACTTTGTGTAACTGTAACACCTGACTCGTTTCCGGAAATCGCTCTTTAATCGGG
The DNA here is from genome assembly GCF_910591885.1 of Bombus terrestris. Classification (NCBI taxonomy): domain Eukaryota; kingdom Metazoa; phylum Arthropoda; class Insecta; order Hymenoptera; family Apidae; genus Bombus; species Bombus terrestris. The sequence continues at coordinate 21,048,605 of NC_063275.1, read as the reverse complement.
CTACCCTGATTTTTCTTCCAAAGATTCGGTGTTGCGGATGAGAGAAAAAGCACCCTTCTTGTTGTGTGTGAACACACGTTGACCCACGACCCGGCTACCTGCCGCCGTTGCGAGCACAAACATCTCTACGGTGATTTCCACGCAACCCCTCGAGACCTTTTACACAGCCACTGTTCTCTAATGCGGCATTATATTGGACGATGATATTAATGGTTATGCCAGCGTCGTAGCTTCCACCCTATTCCCTTGAAACGATCGGCAACTATCCGGCTATTTCTCCTTAATCTGCCGAATCGGTGCCTAAGCGATCGCTAAGCCTTTCCTTTATTATTCTCTAATGATTCTCTTGATGGCTGTCACTTTGTACGTGTCAGGAAGAACTATATTTTCGCATTTCACGGCTTCTAAATGCAATGTTATTTGTTGAAAATTGAGAAGAATCGTTGTGATTTGTTTAAGTTAATGTTTAGGGATATTGGTTTCCGAAATGGAGATTGGAAATGAAAGATAAGCTGAAAAGATTTTGTGCGGCTATTAACTTGTAGTTAGGGCAAAGGAAATTCTTCATTCGCGTTTCTGTCTCGGATTCAGAAAAATAAGAAGTATTCTTAGGTATTTGTTGATATTTTAGATTGCTTTCTAGATACTTAAACTCGATGAGAACTTTATTCCCTTACAGCTTCTTTCACAAAACATAATTACGATGTCACAACGATATTATAATTCGTATTACCCTCTGTTTCATCTTCTCGTTTTCTATTTACATCCACCTCGAGATCGATCTACGTATCCATCCTATTCGTAAAAATTACTGAAAAAATCTTACCTCTTCTAACCTCGAAACACCCTTACACTTTACACCAACAAACACACATCGGTGTTCTACATCCCTAGTTAAATTTCTATTTCATAATCCACTTAACAAACCAACTGCTCGCATCGATCTAGGAAAATAAAAAACGAGACCTACAAACAAGCAAAGAAAATAGAAAATACAAAAAGTGAACACGCGAAAGGAAGTAAATTCATCCGCAGCGGAACGTGCGGGAGCAAAATCAATTCATCGCGGAAAGTGGTACGGCAATTTCGAGGTTCGTTATCGCGCAACAGAAGCATCACCACGAGCCATTTGGTAACCGGTTCGGAGGGCTCGTAGGTGTACAGGATCGGCGGGTGCCGGGCGTGTCGGTGTACGAAGAGGGCGGATATTTAATAACGAGCCGGTACGACCGGATATACCGTTGTCGCCCCATATATTCCGGTGAGTCGAAGCCGGTACCGCGGCTATATTTCGCGGCAAGATATTTCCAATTTGTCTTCGTGCACAAAGTGGTGCGCCGTCCCTGAAGCTGACACAGCTTCACTCCAAAAGATATGGAAGGAACCAAGGGAAAGACGGAGGTAAAAAGAGGAGAGAGAACTAAAAGGGGAGGAAGAGGGTGGTATAGAGGGCGGGGAAACAGCAGGAAGAGGAGAAATACGCTGGAGTAATGGTGGAAAATCCGTCGGCTGAATTGAAGCGAGACGTCGTGAAATTGAACAACGTATGTAATATATACGTTCGTAGAAGGCTTACGCGTGTAAGAAGACGCGAAGAACCGGGTTCCATGTATCTGGCTACACAAACGCGTCGCGACGTAAGCATTCCAAGCTACATTGGCTTGGCTGCGAGGCAAAGTGCGCGGTGGTGATCATTAACGGCACCGCGAATAATCTGTGCACGCTCATTTCCCTTGCGTGTAAAGACCCGTAATGATCCACTGCCTGATCGAGAGATAGCGGTAAGCATTAACGTGAAAATTGTTGCCCGAGGCCGAAAAAATGTTCTTTTGGTTACTCTGCAGCCGATCGATAAATTAGGCGTTTAATTTATGAAAATATTCAACGGGGATATTCGAAGGTGATATTCGACAAGGATATTCGACGAGGATAGTGCAAGCAGTTTTAAGTAAGGTAGTCATTTCAAGCTCTCGAGAAGACTAGAGCCTGTGTAGAGTCGATGTTAAAACCGCAAGGTCGGAATTGGGTCGGAATAAAATGGTAACCTGATACACGATGCTTCAAATTGACACAGTCGTTGCGCTTAAACAAACACACAATGTCCGTGTGCATTGTATGAGTTATAAAAAGGACGCAAATATTTGCACCACTTCAGCAGCCAGGTAGCTACCACACATCGCGGTAACCCCAACGTTTTTCGAGCGCGAGATCCGCTACGCTGTGAAAGCGCGCTGCGGCCTCGAAAATGTGACTTTACGCGAATACGTTTTTCTCTTTTCTCTTCTTGTTTCTCTCTCTTTTTATTCTGATTTTTTTTTATTTCGTTACCAACGCAGCCGTGCCTTTTCCCGCTTTCACGGTCCATATAACTCGACCGTATCTGCATATGGACGCGGTGAAATCGAATAAAAGAGTCAGAAAGGACATTGATAATCGCGATTTATTGCGAAGTTACACGCGCGTCACGCTCTGCTCAGGCATGCTGAAGTAACGCAATATCGAACACGAAAAAGAGGCCCGCGATAGAAAAAAGAATCCCGTAAAATGCATACGATTAACCCTCCGTTCTTCGAGTATCCACCCTGACCTTTGTCGAAAGGGTTAGATATTAGAAAGGGAGTCCTCCCATAAATCAGCAAATACCCTTTTCTATCTTTTTAATCGACCGTACGATTTTGAGTTGTGCGAGAATGGCCGTGCTTCGGGTAAAAATGGTTTCGAGTAACAGCATTCTTTACAACAATATGTCGAGGAATTGTCGTGCTCAAGTGACAGTTTTAGTATCTCTAAATACACGAATTTGATATTTTAAACACTGTATATTGGTTCAAATATTTTACCATAGTACGAATGGTGACATCGTTAGAATTAACACTATATAATTATAATAATAATATCATAACGTTATGAAAAATAGTTACCAGTATAAATGAAACTTATTGGTAACATTTATCGTCCATCAACGGGCTATCAACAATAGTATTCTATTACAATGATATTATAAATACTTCTGGATATAATATTTTTAATTTCCATATTTCTATATTAATTTCGACATATATATTATCGTAGTTTGTTATTTTAGCAATATACAAGACCTTTAATTCTAGAAAACGAATCAAATATCAGAAGACTGTTGACCTTCGCAAGAAGGACGCTAAAATTTACAAATAAACAATATGTAACAAATCTGCTATCCAAGGAACTACGACGAATCTTTTTAGACATTTTAAGGATCTTAATTACCTCACAGATTTACCAGTAACATAGTTTAAACGTTACTAACGAAAATGCCTCGTAAACCGTAATTCCGCGACGTCTGAACGTCCGAAAGGAATTTACGATCTCTAATTTTACTGCTTCCATGCTAACAATTCCGTGCACGTGCGTATCGCTGTCACGCATGAACAAGCGCGCGTTAGCAGCCGCGTTGCGTGGGTATCGGAAGCAAACGACGAAATGTACGAAAGAGGCAGGCAAAAAAAGCCGTGGAGAGGAAGAATAAAATGCAAGGAAGGCGGGATATTCAAATGGGCGTCCTCGTTATTGCGACTCGAATACGTTACTTCTGGAATCTTCCTATCCTTATTCTCCTCTCTTCCTTTCCTCTCTCTGTTCCAGGTTTTCTTTAGACATTTCTCACAATATGAAAATATCGTACGTGTAATCTTGAAACCATTCCGGAATGTCTTTCTATAACAACGTGGAATGTTACGTAATAGCGCTTTGATTACTTGGTTTAGATCAGACTGAGATAGATCGTTTTTGGTAAATAACAGAAACGAGAAGATGAGAAAAGATGACATTAAGATCTTTACGGTAGAATTATCAATGACTAAACCGAGAAACATATCGCAAAGAAATTAAAGTGGCAAAAATAATAAAATAGATATATCTTACAAGAGTTCATCGTTGTAACTGTATAAAATTTTTAATGTTCATACTGCTTATTTCTTATCAAAAGCTCAATACTAGATCGTTTTATTTCTGAAACGAAGAAGCAGATATCACTTTCAACGCTACAATATTTATATGCAAATTGCAACATATGAAAGGAAAAAAAGAATAAACGAGAGAAAATAAGAGACTACAATTCTAAATAACGCGTAATATTCGCTGGTAAAATTATCAAAAACTTAATTCTATTTTTGAAAAGAAGCGCAATGAAAGTTCTTATTGTTCCTAGCGCAGAAAATCAAAATAATTGAAATAATTTAGTTTTCTTCTATGCGAGAAATCCAGTCAGAGTCTTCTGAAAGGACGTGATTTGCGAAAGATTAACAGGAACAATCAACCATCGTCTTTAAGGACGGCATAAAATATCCGCACGTTTCGTTGGAATGTTGCCCAATGAAAACGACGCCCTTAATAACTGTGGGTAACTGGAAACCAGAAAGAGAGAGAGAAAGAGGATGAGTAAAGCAACTTGTTGCATAATAACGCAGGACGAGAAGTTAGGGGTGAGTTTAGTCCTGCGCGATGGCCGCGCTTGCGCTCCGTCTTTCCTCTTAACTAATCTGCATAGCACTTTGCTGTTACGAGTTAGCGTAGAATTACTGAATGAAAGTGCAACTAACGCGGCGAAACTGTGACTTTAATACGTTTAACGTAATGCGCTGTTAAAACTTAGCTACCCTACTTCTCGGAGAAGTCAGTTCAGAATAACAAATAGAACCACAAGATCTAAATGGTGATCCATAGAAAGTGTAGCTAAAGTAACTAATACAGACGTTACATTGATACAGACATAACTCTATTTCAACATAATTCTAATTCTAACTAATACAGATGAGACAATAGATATTCTAGTAAATGCAAAATAAAACTATCATCAACTTCATTCATTTTTTGTGCACTACTCAGTTTCGATTATTTAACTAATTTAAGTACATTATATTTAATTTCATTAATCCACTTGTCTCACTGTAATACAAGTACTTGGTATTACTAGTCTTCTAATCCAATGAACTTTGGACTTTTTGCTTTCGTAATTATTAGAAATATAAAAGTATGTTTAACAAAAATCGAAAAACAGCGACAATTAATCATTTCCATCGTATCCTGTTGCCCTATGTATAGTGTATCTAAGTATTCTACATAGATTAATAATGCGAATATTAGAAAAATAACTCGACATGAAACATTTGTCTTTAAAAGATAATAATAATTATAAATAATAATATAGTTACAAATAATAATTTACAAATTTATACTTGTCAATTTAAATCTCTATTCAAAAGTACATAGATCATCTTCTAGGAAATAACCTGTCTAATTCCTTTCTAAACGGTAAAATTTATCCAGAATATATATAGAACATATAAAGAAAGTACGTATCAATGCAAGTCGAACCATGCGCATCGAAATATTTGCTCGGCAGTGCGCGAAAAAGGAACGCGAGAACGAATTCCTGATGTTCGAAATCCCTCGAAGAGGCGAGGCTTCTCGTCCAGGTTTTCTCTGAGGCGCGAAAGACGCGGGGCAGACGGTGTCGTTCTGTTATCCTGCGGGATAGAGAACGGAAGGCAGAAGGACGTAAAGCAGGCCAGACAGGAAGAAAAGGAAGAAAGAATAAAGAGAAAGGAGGGCAGAGGGTAGAAGGTAAAGGAGGAGAAGGAAGAGGAGGTGGGCCGTGGCATGCGATTAGCGTTTGATACCGCGTGCCAACGTCCTGAGGGTTGGAGTAGGAGCAGACAGCCAGACAGACGTATAATTTCGGGGATAAGATCTAAAACATTGCTCCGACCTGCCACAGACGGAGAATACAGGCAAAAGGGGTTCGCGGCACCATGTGTGAAACGGGATACAAGCCAGAATGCCGTTTACCAAAAAGATTTCACCTTTTATCCTCCTTTTACCTCTAATACCAAGCTACGCTTAGGTTTGGTCACGATCAAATCGTTCGATTCGTTGGGAATTGCTAAACGAACTGGACAAAGTGACGATTATTCGAGCTGAGTCACGTTATTTGACTATTTGATTATATGAAGTCAAAAAAAGTCAAAAATATATATATGTAGATATTTTACGAAAGGTTTTACTATTATATATTGTAGCTATGAATTTTTATAGATTATTTGGGTAATTGGAGTGTTTATTGATAATTGGAACACTTATTAACATTTCAATTCAATATTGGGATATTCCCAATACGTATGTATATACTTCATAAGTATGTACTTACTTCATAAGTAATTCCATGCAAATAATTAAGCCTGTAAGCAAATAAACCTACCTGTTAATAATCAGTGATCTATGCTTTCTCCATTTTTTGCAATTGTTCGACATTTTTCAATTAAGTTTCCTATTCCTCTTTCACGAAAAAGAGTTCTACTGTTTTAAATTTAGCTGTCGATAAGAATGCCTTATTTACCGGATGTTCTAATATCTTGTTTGAGAATCATAATTAATATGTCAAATAAATTCCGACTGCGGAACTTACAAATTACTATTCTAGATTATTTCGCTCACAATTCCATATTTCCTGATTCTTCCATACTCCTTCAGATATAATTATAATATTCCCGACCGAAAAAGCAATTAAACTATAACTTTGAAAAATCTAAACTAAGATATAAATAACTATTTATAACAAAGAAACAGCAGCTAAAAGTTCATTCCCAAAATACAACACGAAATGCCTCAAATAAATAGTAGACTCTGCATTTTATAAGCACAGTGTTCTCTATAACACGCGTAAAACACCGTGAACAAAGGGAAGCACAAAGGTCGAAGAAGAGTGAAAAAAAAGAGCCGAGAAAGCGCCAGTGAAAGAGCGGCATATCAGCGGGTCATTAAACACAGATAGGGTCAACCCACTGCATATGTCGTGGGCTCGCGTGTCTCTTCTGGCTGCCTGGCTGGCTGTCTGTTAACCGGCAGGCTGGTTAGTTAGTTAGCGCGTATGCAAAGCCCGGCCAGGTAGAGGAAGAGTCGCTCTGATTATTTATGTGCCATACCTCCCCCTTTTAACCCTTTTTCCCATCGACAGGCTCGCTCGTGACACAGGGTGAGACACGAAGCACAGGGAGGGAACAGAGCCGAACAACCAACGGCTCTTTCTCTCCCGTTTGCTTTTTATAGATAGTAAAAAATATTATAATCTATGCTTCGATGGAAAAGAAAAATATAATTCATTATTCGAGCGGGTATACAAAGGGTGCGACAACGGGGTGCCCCGCAGGGTGAATCCCGCCCGCCTTCTGCGAAGAAAAAAGGGTTGAGCGTGGATAGGCGAACCGCGTATACCTAACACCGTGGAAGAAAAAAGTATGCCATGATTTGAAACGAAGGAACTATATTTCATCTTAATCCTTCTTCGAAGCTACCGTGCGAATATTCGAGGGAACATACGTGTCCTCATAAGCCTAAATTAACCTGTGTTCGATTAAAAATCTTTAGAAAATAATAAAATTTAACTTTCACGTATAATAGTAACAAAAGTTTGGAAATATTTAAACAAATTTATAAAAATTACAATAAACATTCAAAAATAGAATCTCTTAGAGTTTCGTCTTAATGCTTGTTCGAGGGCTACTTCACGAACATACTGGGAGAACGTAATCTCTTTTGAGATTAAATTACCTTGTGTTCGATTAGGAAGTCTCCTTTAATCAGTAACATTAATGTTAATCTTTGTATATAGCGATATATGTATATTATATATTGTATATATAGTGTATATTGATAGTTGCAAAGTTTGAAAACGCTTAGAAACGTATCTTAGAGTTTGATTTTAACCCTTCGAACCGCACGAATATTCGGAGATAAACGTAAAACTGACAACATCAAATTACTCTTAATTTAAAGGTTTAATTAAAAACCTTTTAGAATTAATAAAATTGGACTTAATTTCATATATATTAATATATGCTCATGATTCAAAAGTTTAGAAGTACTTTGGAAAATCTGTAAAAACCACGATAAGAGATTTTGGAGAAACGAAAGAAGAATCGTAGAAGCGAAGGAACTGGGCCTATCGTATCAACAACATGGTACATGGTACATGTACCATACATGGTCTACTTGCCTATCGTCGCCTGTATGAGATCGCAATTACACATGCAGAAAGTACAATGGAAAGGTAGAGGGGGTTAAAGGGTTAAAGAGGGTAGCGAGAGAGGGGGTTTGATGAGTGCAACCGGTGTCTTCCTCCCCACCCTCTGTCGACCCGACAGTCGACAAAACGGCCTCGCGGATTCCTGTCATCGGAAACGTGTCAGTTTAACACGAAATCTCGATGCAGAGGGACCGAAAGTGATATCGAAAGTGAGAGGTAATAGAGAATTGACTAACTTTCGTACGTAATTAGAAAAATAAACGAAAGGGATGATAGAATTTTTCTTGCGTGAATAATCGTTGTTCTATTCGTGAGTATAGATTGCAAATAGTTAAAAATAATTGGACTTTACTAATTTCAACTAATCGATCATATCACTCAGATCGATTGGAAGTAAGTGGCTGTTATTGAGAAACCTAAATTGTTACGAGTTCGATATTTTTAAATGTCCTTCGCTCTGTATATAGTTATTAAAATTCCCTCGAAGATGCTCGTTAATTGGAATATTCGATATAAGAGAAATTCCGTAGAGTCAGTGGTTAAAAATCAGATAAAACGAAACTAAGAAAGTGACTAGCAAAGTGAATGATCTACTTTAGATCACAACCGTTCAACGTCCTCGTGATATTCCCTCCGGAATATTCCAGTTTCTAAATTAAAGATTCCGTTTCCGCTTCAACTCAGCCATAATGCGTTTATCAATTTCTGTGCCTGGTTCTTCGCTCCGCCCCCCGTCAAGGAAATCGTATTTATTACTCGCGCAAAAGTATAACCGTTTAGCCTGCGTCTCATAAACATCGTAAATATTCCAATAGTCGGCTGGAGTAGGGAAGATCGACATCTACTAACATCGATTTTAACATCGTTTTCGCGCAATCTTCTTTAGATCGTGACTATCAATCTAGACTCTTAGACCATCTAATTTTCGTGTCTTATTTCTTTCTTTTTTCTTCTTTTATTTTAGACATCATAATTCAATAACAAATACCAAATATATACGAGTAATATAGAAATTTTAGAACACTTACCGTTGACAGTCGCCGTGAGGAATTACCTGTCGATCTTCGTTTTCTCGTGGATCATCGCGTCGAGTCAGCGGCGTCGTGCCGCGAACACGTCGATTCTGTCGTGGAAACGAACGCGTGGTCGTGTCAATTTTCGAAACACCGTCGGAACGCGGACAGAAATAGGTAAATAGCGACAGCGAATGTACGATGCGGGCGGAGTACGACGCAACTGAAAGAGAAAGTGAAAATGAATGAGCGACGGTGAAAGGAAGGGAGGATGATTAAGAGCGCTGGGAGGGTTGCTCGCGGGGAGGTGGCAGCGGTGACGTAATTAATTCGAGGCGAGGGATGCTCGACGTACCGTGAGAGGGAAACAATCAGCTGTTGCCTTCCCTCGGAAACACTCGGCAACGGAACACGGGCAAAAAATAAAAACATCGTTTGTCGGACAACAACGATCTTTGTTCGATCTGTAACATAATATTTACGCGCAACCGTTTGCGTATCACCAGTCGTCTCGCTGTATGTAAACGATACGCGAAAATGGAAAACATCGTGTCTTATTTTCAACGTCGAAGTCGAGGGATTCTACGATAAAATGATAGTAAAATCGAACGAAATGAATATTTTACGAATCGAGCAAGTTAATCTATAAGGTTAGAAGTTATTTGTGAAAGGAAAAGAAAGATCACTTCACTATCAGATTTTTCTAATAAATGTAAATCGAATGTCGTGAGCGTTGGAAGTTTTAATTTCGTAGGATTTCATTTGAGACGGAATAAATCATTTTATATTCGCGTATAAACAGGCACTGAATATCGTTCACAATCTCATGTGCCGCTCGCCTCGAGTTTGGCAAAAAAAGAATAAGGGGGAAGGACGATGTGTCAGGACGAAGGCGTAGAAAGGACTGAGAGTGGATCCGGGACCGAATCCTACCATCTCGAAGGACCGTCCGACGGGAACTGTACCGTCGAACGTCGCGACGCCGGCGTCTGCGTCCCATCTGCCTATATATACGATATATCTACCGTAGACGAATATACACGCGTACATGCATAGCTTGTATAATATAATATTTACATGTGCGCGCAAATATATTCGGGAAAATGTGGAAGCCTTTCGACGTCCCAATCAAATTCTATGGAAAGATATTCTTGTTTTCGCGATTCCATCGTTATACTGTTATCGAGATACACAAACCTCGAGCGCTTCCTGTTTTGTTCCTGTATTTAGCGATTGCCGTAGTATCGTAGAAAAATGAAATACGTGTTTCAAGAAATTTATCGATAAAATTACTAGAAAATTGCTATTATTACACGTGATATTTAACTTTTCACAATTTCAGAGAGAAAATTTAATCTTTCTTCGAAGCAATCACGGTACGTGTATTGCATTTAAAATCAGAGCTCTTGAAAAATTCAGAAATTGCTATTTTAAAATATAGTGAAATATATAATATAGATTTATTTGCGTTATATTTTTGTTCAAAGCAAATTTAAAAACTTGTGTAGAAATATCGTTAGAGATTTTATAACTTTATTTTAGACATACGACTGGAAATTAAAAAGGTTCAATGAAATACGGAAGTGAAATTTGTTTCAAAATTCGCGAATCAAAATCGTGGCCACATTCGTCACTTTTTTTCTAGTCAATACTTTTTCCGAGAATCGGCCTCTCCGCGCAGAGCACATCCCCTTTCCGCCCCCGTGACACGACGCCCCAAGAGAGCGTCGCGGCGCCTCTCCACGCAGGCGTCAAGATGGCTGCTGCTTCTCGCCTCCATCCAGCCTAGATTCTCCTTCGTTTAACTCGTACCAGTAATTAATAAAACGCCGCTAAGTGCTTTCGTGCCACTCGCGATCTCGCGTCGAGAATTCTCAAACGGAAGAAAAACGTCCCAAGTGTCGTCGTATTGGAGTAGCATTCGTGACGTATCTTAAGACACGGTTCGTACGAACGGTGAAGTGGTTGATTCGATAATAAATCTTCTTGCATAATTATTTACGAAAAATTTTATAATTATTCGAAGACTAACCGTAGTATATGTCAAATAGACGAGATTGAGTTTAATCGTAGAGAAAAACAAGGAATATTCGTGGCCCAGTTTCTTATATATATTTGTGAGACAGAATGGTTGTTTTCGACGATCAATAATTTGCGAGGAATAAATGTACGCTCGTTCTCGAAAGATGGTGACCCAATTTTGTGACCAAAGTAGGAACTGGTGAATGGAAGATCACGGACCGACCAGTCGTTGTTGTTAAGAGCACGGGCGTTTATATTTGAATGTTTATTGTTGTATAATACGATTTTCGTATATTTCGAACGCAAGTATTGTCTTTTCAAAATCTAATTGCTAATTTTGTAGAAACATAAATTCAATAAATACTAATCTGATTATTAACTTGAAAAACAAAAAATATCAAATAGACTCATTTACGGAATTATTACGAAGCTGTATATGTGCGTAATTATTTCGTTACAATAAAAATTCTTGCCATGAGGGTTAAATGAATATCTTTCGTGCACGTACGAAAGATAACCAGCAGCAAGGAAATGAAATTAACGAAAACAATTGCGCTCTCGTTAATTGCTGATATTTGTACTCGCAGCCTTCTCTCTCTTCCTTGCCATTTTCTAATCTCTAACCGACTCGATTTGAAATAATTTCAAAACACCATGTACAGTTACTTTTTTAAACGGGCTACTCTTCCCCAGCTGAAAATAAATTTCATGTTTTCATCCTGTAACATGGTTACATCGTGTACAACATCACCGATCACCGACATGACACAACAACTTCAAACTCGCACTATCCCAACTGTGGAACATCCCTTGTGTTCACCACAAAGGAATTTTTTCCACAAAGCCCATGCAGTGAAAAAAAGAGTACAGCAAAAAAAAAAGGAAAAGTTCGTCGTTGAAACGCCACTTCATTAAAGCAGAGAGACGACTCGACTTAACCCCTCGTCGATAAAACTGACTCACATCGTGCAGCCGGCTGGCCGTGTATGCAAATCACTCGCATGGGGTTCTTCCTCTTCCGCTCTCTTTTCTTTCTCTTCTCTCTAATAAATCGTCTCTTTTCCTCTTTAACCCTATAGTCTCGTTCCTGGTCTCTATTTTGCCTTCAAACTTCTCTTTCCAACCGATTCGCGCGTACGGTGCTCCATAGCGGCTAAAATTTCCAATGGTGGGGTCAAAGTAGGAAGCTCATTATTTTTTTCACTCGTGATAGGGGCACTGGGTCCGAATTGGCGGCCATAATGCCTATCCACCCCTCCAACGAGCCGGCCCTCGATTGTTTATAAGGGTGTAGTTTTCCACCGATGGGCGGTTCGGTTCGGTGGCCCTTTGAAGTGTTCTATTCGCGAATACCACATCCTGACCACGGAATTTTTGATGACTTATTTTCCTGACTTTGGATGCTTTGGCTGGAAATCGTATAGATAACATTATAGTAGTTCCTTCTTCTTTCTTTTAATCCTTTGTTTTATAATATGGTCGAAGTAGCAACTACATTCGTGATGAATATTAATTATTCGAATTGTATCGGTAGTTGAAATTTCGTTTCATAAAATTAGGAAACGTTGGATTTAAATTACGTATAGTATTTTGGTGATTTTTATATTAAGTACAGTATTTTGGAAGGAAATAGAGAATTTCAAAGCATGTAATTATAAAGGAAACAAAATTGAGAATTTTACGATATAGAAACTATGAGAGAGTTCATCTCTTTGTTATCTTATATCAATTGTATTTTGGTATTTCAGTCTATTTAGTAAGATCGATGTACGAGTAATACGAATGCTGGCTGTTAAAGTTCTGTTATAATTTTAAGAAAAGATTTGCTCGTAAGAGTTCGCGGAGTATGAATACCGAATAATAATAACAGATCATTTCATAGATAAATGGTCTATATAATAATTTGTGTCACACCACGCAGAAACTTAAAATCGTTACCAATCGTCTTCTATGGAACCCAGGAGCTTATAAGTCAGTTTAAACATTTTTGTCTGTAGCGTATGTAGCTCAACACCAAACAAACGTTTCAACCAACGTGGCCCTGAAGTTTCGTCAATTTGTCCCACTTTCGACGCGGAAAAGTCTCATCACGTTGGATACAAGTTTCCAGGGGCAGAAAGAAAGTCGTTTGATAAATGCAAGTTCTCGCATACAAGAGAAATCGTTCGATAAATCAAATCAGGAAGTCATTGTGCCGACGTGATCTCAGGTAGGCCAGCGGGATGACTGCGCGTAGCAAGCAAGAGAGGAACGCAAAGACGCGCGAAGGGCTGCGAGAAAAAATGAAAGAAAAGGAGGGAGAAGGAGAGAGCTACGTGAGAATGAAAAGCGCGAGAAACGATATTCAAATTTCGTACCCTCGTTAGTCCCGAAATTCTCAATGTGCAATAATTTATCATCGGGCCCCGCTGAGGTAACCGGTCGCACAATACCAGCTACCTGCATGCATAATTTATGCCGATGATTTTCAAGGAAGCAGACGGGACCTAAAAAGGAAAGGGTTGCTCCGTCAGGACCGTAACTTCGATTTCCCTCGTCTCTTTCTTAGAATATAGGCCGCCAGATAGGGGCAAATAGGATTTTCTTTTAAGAAATATAAGAACAATTTGTATAATTTTACCAATTAGATAATTAAATACCTAGTTATAACCTCGCTAAGTTTTAATTTGATAATACGTATGGTTCCTTGGCTTTTATTTTTAATCTCCGATTATGCGATTTAATACATCTGTCCACTACAGGCGAATTAAATCGTTGAGGATTCGTGCGAAATTTCATCCTTCTATCTGTATCCTCCGGATTTTTATTTTCATCGCAAAAGGTTTCAAACATTTCACTTAATAAACGATCATACGATGTAACGAGGATATTTATAAATATTTCAGAATTATTTCAGATCATTTGGACGATTACGATAACAAAAAGAAAAAAATAGTATTGGATCTAAACGATCCGATCTGCGTAAAGAGTGGAGGAAAATATGTTTCTGCATACGAGTTCCAATATTTCCGTTAACTCGATTTACTTAAATAACCAAACAGTATTACGGAAATTTCATGCAACGTGATTGATGATAAAAATATAGTGTCCTTGATTATTTTATTTCCACGATCAGACAGGGTGACGGTTTCGTACGGTACTGGTCTAATTCAGTTACCCTCTTCCGGATGGACCATTGTCAGGTAATATGCATATGCTCTAGAACACGTCACAGGCATGTACCTGCCGGTTAGGAAAGGAACGTTCAACCCTTTTTTTCATCGAACGAAGGAGACCTCTTTTTTGTGAAGGCTAAAAGAAAAAAAAAGAAGAGAGCGAGAATCGACGACCCCGTGACTCGGATGCGAGGCAGACTTACCCCCGTGGTCCCATCCTGCTTTTTCATGGTGAAAAGACGTCCGATGGGGGGCGATTCAATGCTCTTCTAATTATATGCAAAGACGTACGAAACTACCTATGTACCGTCAGAGCTTACGTAAGAAACCGAGCGATACGCTTACGTAACGTACAAACCATATCCGGAAATGCGCTTGCGGATGTTGAGAGCGTATTGAACGAAAGACGACTCCGATATTCTTTGGTTCGCTCGCTATGGAAACGAGATTTTACGTATCTACGATTTTATGTAAGATTAATTTAACACTAGAAATGCCGGAGTTTCCTCTTTCTGATATTAATAATAAGAGATAGTATATTTTTTCTATATCTTTGGCACAGTCTGCTTTTATTAAAGAAATATATATATAAAAGAAATACTCGTGTCTTTTGAAGTTAAATATTTACAGATAATTCTATTTCTTAATGAAAATAATAACTTTTACCAATTCTTTAATTTCACAATAATCTGTCCGAATCTTTTTAGTATTAATTATTTGTTATATAGGAAATGGAAGGATTTAAGTCTTGAAATTGTAAAGGTCGAAATTTTCTTCTTAAGAATTAAGTCTCGAAAAAGATGATTGATAGATAAAGTGTCTTGTAAGGCTAATATATCAGGACATCCACCAATTGTCTATTTAATATTTTATAAACAAAGATCAACTTATTTGAATAATCGTGTTCTATATTACAGATTAATATTACCAGCAATATATCTCTAATAACAAAGGCCAATTAAGCAAGTCAATCGCTTAATTAAACTTCCTACTCGTAACTTTCATACAAACCAACTATCAACCCTATCCAAAGCAAACGTACTAACAATCAATGAAAATTCTGTTCATACGTACAAAACGACATAAACTCCCGATAAACATTCGCGCAGCAACACGTACAGAAATAATTGGAAGAAGAACCACGTACGTAAAGCTTACCCATAAAGTGGTCAAAAAATAATTACGATCGCAGACCGCAACGCATCGCACGCTCGCTTTCAGAAGCCAAAAACTTATCGTCGTTTGCCTCTAATCGATTGGACGCGATTCAAAATCGAGATCCGCGTAAAAATTGGCAGTGATCTTTCTCTCCATCGGCTCGTTCCTCCCTGTTACCGTGACGTCTCGTTTCTTCGTCGATCCTGGCCGTATCTCGATGCTCTCGTCTCGTTTTCGCCCGTTCGAAAGATCGTGCCACGGCCACCGAATCATCGTGCATCTTCTCCGTCGGTTTCCTCGGCTTATATACGTACATACATAATATATTATGCGTATACAGGCGCGGGAACGCGCACACAGACGCGACGGCGTAGATACGCGAGGAAAAGAGGGGAACAGGTACTATCGATGCATGTATGAGTTATCGTCGGGGCCCAAATTGCTTGCCAACCGGTGATGTAGAGCCCCGGGCCGAAGATTTATTTCTTCGGGGGTGGGACAGAGAGGGTAAGAGACTGGGATTCTCTCGAAACCAGAATCACGATGCGCTATGCCAGCATAGATTCTCGCGCGAGCAGAAGAGCTCGCCATCGTAGTGAGGAGAGAGAGCTGGTCGAGCTTCGGTATTATCTTCTCTCGGTGACATCGAGGCCAATTTCACGGAAGTCTCTTTTCCCACCACGTGACGGAAGAACAGTGTGCGCTGTTGGTTTCAAACTCTTAAGTCTTTTTCTATTTGAAAGATCGAAATTGGCTGAGTCGATCTTGTTCATGGAGCAGGGATTGGAAGTCGTTCGTTTCTTTCACTGTCTTTACGGCGAATGATAAATCGAATGGAGATCGTGAATGGCGAAATTGGCAGAATGTTATTCAGAATGAAATACAATAGTTTCCCGCTATGCTCCTTGTGGGCCTAATTTCAAAATATCGGGTGTCAATTAATATCCAGCGATATTTAGTGGCACCTTATCTAACGTTTATTATATGTTTAAGATGGCTGTCCATGATATACTAATTTTTTACTAAATAAATAAATAAAATATATGTATATTTGCGCTAAGTATGTCACAATTTTAGCATACATTTTTAGACTGGTTTTAAATTTTGCGAATGCAGTCGTGATACTCTGGTTGCATTACAGCGTCAATGAAATCTCAAAATGATTTACATAGCACGTAAAACGTGAACGTAAAAGTTTTCGATGGTAAGTGTTCCAGTACTTTCGTAAGCAACTGTATGTATATACGATAAATGTTGCATTTAATCGAACGAAAATGGCATAATCATGGAATATGTCGACGATTTTTCTACCGGTCGGTTGTTCTCGTTTCAATGAAACAGTAGTTGATTGAAACGGAATCGGACAACCAGCAGACTCTGCAGTCTACTGTTCGGTTTAGATTCTACGAATGGTAAGATCGTAGAGCATCGAGTTTTATCATAAAGATAGGAAGTAACGCGTGTATGTTCCACCGGTGAATGTAATCCGTCGCGAATAACGTTCTTTGATGTCGTCCTTGAGGAATCCGGGAACGCTGGCAGGGAATATCGATATTCCACGGCTGTATCGCACGAAATTTCAAGCATGGCCGAGCCGTTTGATGACAAACGCACCCTCGCACGCAGGGGGTGGAAATCGAAATGCGTCCACCCCGTCCGCTAGAAGGGGGACGAATTCGACCAATTGATGGGTTTGGAGCCGATGTCGATCAATCGACAAACTCGTAGCTCAAAGCCAATGGCTATTCCTATTCCACTGACCCTGTTTGCTCGTCGCTTGTTTTACCGACGAATCGAGTTTTTTTCATCCTGTGCACGCGATTGTCGTGAAAATACTGCTTTCACGGTAGGTATGAAATATGTGTTTTCGAAAGATCGAAGCTTCTGTCGTTTTCACTTTTAGCCGTGCTTTTTTTGCGAAGTAACGGAGCTCTCTGTTCGAAGCTGAAAGCATCTTAAAAAATTGCCAAATAAAGCGTACATGTTGGTAGTGCCATTTGTCACAAATAAAGAAATCTTTTTACTGTTGTTCTAACTGTTTCCCTTTGAAATGTTTGTTACAGTATAAAGTAATGTGTAGTTTGTTACGATTTTTATGAATTTTATCCTTTACAGAGATTTCCTATAATAAAATTATTAAATACATAATAATATAAACTAATATTATGAACAAGCGAAACTCACATATGTATAATGTAATTTTATTTTACCCTAAAAAATCCCTTGCATATCTCGACACATAGATGTTGACATCTTACTTGTAAGCATAGATGTAAGCATTATTGTATGTTATTAACTAATTCTCCAATTTCACTCGCATCATCTCTTCAAACTGCCTCGTCAATAATATTCGAGCAAAGAATCTATTATCGAAAACAATACATTGAAATTTCTCCACAACGCAACCTCGCCCTTCTTAACCAAAACGTTCCATCTACAATTTCGACACTGAGAAAAAACTCATATTTTATTATTTCCTTTGTTATTTTGTTACTCCGTAACATCCTGTAGAACATAACTTTACTCGAAAAGTAAAGAAAACGTAGAAAACTTCAAATATTTCTACGCACCTTAAAAAATGAAATATACGCGACATATCTATTGGGTTGGCAACTGAGTGATTGCGGATTTTGTCGTTAGGTGGTATTGACAAAATCCGCAATCACTTAGTTGTCAACCCAATAGAATATTTCAATTAAGAAGGGCAGCGTCATCATTGGTCCCCATCTGTCCCTGTCTGTCATTTTTCACTATCACGTTATGCAATATGCTTGACCAATATATCTAACTCTATCAAAAAAAAAAGTTATGGAAAAAATAAAGGAATCAATGGCATTTGCGAGTCGAAGAAATACACCGCTTAGAACATTTTCTCCTTCGAACAAATTCCATAGATGTTGGCGAGGCTTAACGTGCCCGCCGCGCACAGATGCCAAGGTAAACAAGAAAACCGATCCCGGACCAGGGCACGACTTTGCGGCTCGTGGCTCGTTGTTCGAGCTTCCCTAGTCGCGGAGTTTGCTTTTGTACGTCGAATATCCGATGAAACGAGCCGGCTGCTGATTCGATCGGACAGCAGCATCGCAGGTACATATCGCGTTTGTGGTGCCCTTCTCGCGCTCATCCGGTGAGGCAACCCTATCTGGCTTCTGTCTCGTTCCACGATCGTTTAAAAGCCTCTGCCTGACCTTACGCGAGATCTGCTGTGTGCGCTCCCTGTTCCTCCAACGTCGTGAAAACGCGACCACAATGCGAAATCCCAGTACCTTTATACTCGTCCTCGCGAGCATAATACGCTCGACCCGTGCGGTAAGCCTAACCGCTGCTACCCTAATTTCTTACCTCGTTTCTCCTATGCGTCCTTTTTTCCACGACGAGCCATGCGTGAGTTATTAGCATATGGTATCATATTTTCGATCAATTCGGTAGATAGGGCTTGTCTGACGATTATCGAACGCTTTAGTAGCGGATACATTGTTTCGCGTTTTAACACGCGAGATCTGATTCTGAGACAGAATAATCGAGTACATATTTTAGAGATTGTTTGAGAATTTTGATCGAAATGTTTGGATTTTTATGCTACGTAAATATCTTCTGGATGGTCACTTAACCGATTATTGAGATTTTTATTTTATTAACGATAGATTGTCGGATTTTTGTTGTGCAGGTAAGCAATGTTGTTTAATGAGCGATTTTTCGCAAACTTAATAATTATTTTCATGTTTGTAAGAAAAATATTTATCTTGTCTTTTATGCCATTTAACAAGATTTAATTATGAAGAAATTATCGACTTGAACGATTTTATGGATGTCACTTGTGCTCTGTTACGCATGAAAACTTACTAACATTCCTCTTATTTGAGTTTCAAAAAACTTTTACAAACTCTCACTCACTCAAATCTTAGTATTAGATCAATCCATAAGTTCGTGTATATCGCTGGCTTAATTTGATCAGAAAATTCTTACATAAAATAAACACAGTATCCATTTCATTTTAAATACTTCACCTAATCCAAGGAAGAAATATATGAAGAGCACATAGAAAATATATGATAAGTTCATCTTTGTTAGTTTCCTGATCTCTATGTCGCTCGATGACTGTAAATTATCGAAGAAGGAAATAAATTCGAACGTATACTCCATCTTTGGTTTCTATATTAATGTAAATATAAGTTGATACTAACACAAATGTTACTTTGCGTAAACCATGTTTTTAATATTTGTCAAACACCCAAGATTATGACTCAGATGGAAAGATAGTTCCTATGTGGCTGACGATATATTGAACTTTAAAATACTATTCTTATAAAAGATTTGAAATATAACTTGAATATTACATCTGTGATCTTCATACGTAATTCGTCGTTTATTATACATCATTTATTTATTATTTAAAATAGAACCAATAATCCAAACGATGCGATAATACAAATTTTTCAGCCGTTCATCAAGAACACGCTTACCACCCCTTGTTGTTTCTCGTTAACCCCTTGGGAAATCCTCATTACCAGGCAAACACAGATCTAGCCGGGGGCTGCGATGGACGTAAATACGGCATTAAATATACGAGAAAATTATTTTTACCCGGCTAGGCCAGCAGAGTTTTAGACTGCGTCAGGGTGTCGTTCCCGAACGTAAGTCAAGTTGGTGTAATTTCATAGCGTGGCAGCGCCATCGCGAGAAATAAGCGTTTGGCGCCGCGTGCAGTTGATTGTGACGTATGATACTCGTACATTATGCAGCTCGCGCTTCGTCTCGGTTTCGAGTTTCGACATTTTTCTCGGTGCTTTATTACACGCTCGAGATATTTCTGCCCCCGCCGCGATACATCCGCCGCGAAACGGACACGAACAGCCTCCTGATACACGTGTACATGTACATATCTATATGTATTTTATAATAGTCGTAAACAGGAGAGCACCATGTGCCGGCGAATAAAACAAGAGTTATTATCCGTGTGATATTGCATTCCGAGGAACGGTCGCCATTTAAATCGCGAATACTAAAATTCGCTTCATCGTTCGATCCGCGGTGAAAGTTCCAAGTGTCGTTTAAACACGTTGCATAGTGCGGCGTTTGGACGAGGATCTGAAACAAAAGTCAAAATTCGCACGGTACGTTCGAAGAACAGATTCGCAGACCACGTTCACACGTTCGGCTGATTCAAATTAAAATCGTGATCCTAACATCAATTTTTCTTCCTTTGTTCGCACGTGTTAGTCCGCGTTGTTGTCTTCGGTAGAATTTAGATTTCCTACGAATTTGAATGATTTTATGTATGCTGCGCAGTACGCTGACTTTCCAAGGAAATTTATTTCAATTTCAATTTGGGATTTTACGGATTAAACGATGATTTAGTTCATGATTCGTAGAAGAAATTTCTAGGAAAGATTCAAGGGAGAAATTTTCTAATTATGTCGCAATTTTTGGTCTTTTTTTTTCACTGTAAGATTCGATTTCTTAACTATAAGCCTTAAAAATGTTTCCTCTTTGTTGTAATGTATGAAGCATAAAATCGTCATATATTAAATATATGGATCTCTAAATTTCAATTTAGAGATAGGATTTGTAGACATATAACGTTAATTGAAATTTATCTATCAAAACTGATTCTATAAAATTATATGTCTGTTTTTGAAAATTTCTTAAATTGTTTCTCACTTTGCTTTCCAATTACCTATACGGCATAAATAATATGGTACATATAGCAGATTAATACGACAAATGACAAATTAGAAAATTAATAATAAATTACAAAACATATTAATTACAATGTACGAATGTTTTAAAAAATGATTTTAATACAACATGAACCTAATAGATTTTACTAGTAGAATTTTCAATAGAAATGTGAATAATGTCTTCACTTCCATAAAATCATAATACATTGGTTACGTTATGCCCTTAAAAAGGTCTATTCAAATGGTCTATTAAAATTCAATCACGTAAAGTCCTTAAACTTACCTCGGCAAACAATGGGGAGGAACTTGATGACCTCCGCTGAGGATTAATTAATCATTGCTACAAAAAACTTCTTTACATCTAAAACTTCGTAATAAACGAAATCAGATAATTACTTGTTAATCATTTTAAAATTATTTCCCTCCGATTAAAGATCGTAAAATAAAAGCGAGATAATTTAATAAATCCTTGAAACGTGATTTTGAAAACTCTTGACACGTCAGAACGATCTAGTGGTGAATTCATAAATGACACTGGCTCGTGAACGAGCTTAGGGGTCGATAAAACAGCTCACCCTTTTCGACCCTCTATCGCATCGATGCGGTAGAATTCTTTCTTAAGGGGTAACTTTTTTTTACAGCCAGCGACTCACTCGGTCCTGAATGGTACTATTCGCGAGGTGCCAATAGTATCAACCCTCTAGATTTCAACCCTACTAACATTTAGGAAGATAGAAAGATAAAAAAAAAAAGGGGAAGTTAAAATGATAATCATGCATAAAGTATTTGTACTTTTAACGTTTGAACAATTTTCGTTATTTATTTTTTAAGTAATCTTTTTATTTCCATTGTATTGTAAATAATTTGTATAATTAAACAGAACATTTTTGGTTTTCATTTGTCGTGAAATTATTTATGTGTTATAGGAATGTATCAAGTATCAAGTTAAACTTAAGATAACGTGTAAAATGTTTAGGAATAATGAAGACAGAATACCACATCCCATTTGCACCTAAAATTGAGCAACCAGACGTTCTCTGATGAATGCCAAGCTCAGGGTATCCGTTAAAGGGTTAACCGACCCTAATATACATAATGCTTGCTCCTAGGGTTAGGCAACCTAACAGACAACTATGTCACAACGGTGTCGTAACATGATGGCATTTCGCTTTCACTAAACGTGTAATTATTCAAATCTACCCATCCGGAAAATTGTCAAGTAATTAGATTTGTATTTCTTTACGATAAACATGCCCTTCATTATAAACCGTATTTAATCTTTTAATAAATGCTGCTATGTATGTTTAGCTTCTTTTTATTGAAGCATATACTTCCAAAATATGCAATTAATATTATTGTTAAATCTAACGTCTAAGCCACGACGTTGATTTCGAACTTGGTATGATTCTCCTATATGAATATGTATATTCATAACAAAATTATCAGTACCATGACTTTAATAAATAACAATTATCGTAAATAAATATTTCTAGATGAAATTCTCCCATAAACAGTATACCTTGATATTCAATCGTTACGTGCAATATATATGTATATCTATTACTTTTCTCCTAAGGATACAAAATCGTTATCCTGCTTCAGCTCTAGTAAATTCACTTTCGAAGGTGTTGAAATAAATATGAAATTATACAGGTTTTAACATTTCGAAAATCGTTAGATTTTTAACAACTTTCAAATTTGTTCGTATTCAGATTTTTCATTTCCCACCCCGTAACCAGCGCGCACTTTCGCATAAGTGGTCCGGAAATTGCGTCCTCGGAGGTAGGAAGTATAGAATATTTCTTATATCCGCAAAAGCACACTCGACTCCGCGCCATGAAATTCGCAATTTCACGGAACCTCAGAAATCAGTACAATTGATCTCAAAGTATTGCGAATCGTCGTTCGACGCAATGATTGCCTGAAACGAAAACTTCTCAAAATTTTCAAAGTGTCATCGTTCGCGTCATTAACCACAAGTATCTGCTTCATAACTATGACAACATCCGGGGAGAAAGATCATTTCCTGCGACAAGAGAGTGTATTTATCGTATCCATCAGTCGAATAGACGAGGACAAGGCGGGTGCAGTGGCAGAGACTTTTTATTAGGCGGACTAGAACCCTTCATTACGTGAAACACCTTTCGTCCATCAGGAGTGGATCTGCTATACCTTCGTTCGTTCTCCAATGGGAAATGGCCAAAAGGGCCCAAGAATTCTTTGCGGCTACCAAGGAAAATCGTTCTACGTTTCAGACACACCGACAAAGTCCATTCATTTGGACTTTCTTAATGACGGGATCGTTAGTCCATCCTAATAACCAAAAGCTGTACATTCTCCAACGATTTTACGACTTTCGTCAACAGCCACACTGACACGGAGCAGCTCCACGTTTTTGACGATTTTCAGTACTCGGAATTTTGTAAAAAAAAAAGCTGTTTGAAAGGATTGCGCAACTCATAGCTGGCGTTTTACTGAATTTAGAGACGCACCAAGCTTTACCTTCGTCAATATTGTAATTCGCATTTCTAGCGAAGAACATTTTTATTTTATGAAGGAACTTAATTGCAATTTTTAACTACAATTAACGTGTAGTGGGTTGATCCTTACTCGTAATTATAATCCTTTTTCCTCTGTACTTTTTCCGATACTTTTAATTTAACAGTTTAACAGTTGTCAAACGACTGTTTTCAATTTTACGTAAGTATAATACAATATAAGAAGACGCATACGACTAACCTGTAAGGTCTCAATTAAAATATTGTAAGATAAATAAATAAGCTACGTATAATCACATTTCGTTTCCATAAAAATGAATATTAATTTTGCCAATAATATTTTCATACTTGTATAGTAATTGTAAAACAGAAAGATCCGAAACCAGCCGTTTTTGACAGATTGAAGACTAAGTCACATGTAACGAGGACCGAGCAACTCCTGGCAACTTAATATCTTTCTCTTTCAAATGAAATACTTCGTTTAGAAGTTACGACACGTCTTTGTATTACAAAGACATGACAAACTATTATTACGACTCTTTGTATGTTAACAAACAACGATAAATTGAACGAACGATAGCCAGAGATGATTCAGTATGAATTCCACGTTTCATCGGTGAACCGCACGTACACTGAATTCTATAAACACGGCTCGTAATTAGTTACACTTGTCGGCTGAACATCGAGGACATTACGATGCTGTTTAACGAGCTCGTTGGCATTTCAATTTTGTCCACTGCTTACTTATGGTGTTGTTTGTGCGCGTTTATACAACAACGTGAATCAACAAGGACCGCTATAAGCGGCTACCAAATAATCTGGCTACCGTTCCTCGTAAAGAACATGTCTACTGCTAATAACTATTAGCGGGTACAAGCGTTTATCTGTTTGCACATCGCGAGTAAAACCAAAGTCTTTGCACGAACGCGTCTCACTGTGATGGAAAAATATACTACAAAAGTTGAGTCTTTTATTTCATGTAGAAATATTGTCATATACATTGCTGATCATAGATATTAGGACATCCACTCGTAACATTTATTGAAAAACGCTATCGAATATTATTACTATATTTAGTAATTTACATTATACAATTACGATGCTATAAATACAAAATAAGAGCAATAAAAAGCATGTAGTTCGTGTTAAATATTAGAAGATATCCTAAAACTTAGGGACAACAGTTTAATTAATTATAAATAAAATTAAGTGTTTTTCTTGTGTTACAAAATTGAAACAATGAATTTTTAGTTATCTGGTATTTCCGTTTATGAAATTATGTGTATTATTTTAAAGGCGATATCATTTATATTATTGTAGATATTTAACATCATTATAAAAATGGAATTCTATTGCATTAATTAATATTTTTAAATTATTAGTTAATAAATAGTTGGAAAATAAATTTGTGTAATGCTGTTGCACTTTCTTTCAAAATATCATATAATAATTTAGGATGAGTGATATTAGAATACGTGAATACAATAAGCACTCTGTCAAAACTACTATAATACAACTGCTGGAAAAATATTTCAATTTTAAATAATTATGAGAGAACGGACGAATCTAAAAACAATGAATTAATTTATGCGTGAATCTAATACTTCCAGTAATAGTAGTAATTTTCATAGTACTGCTATTTCTCTCTTGTCTCTTACATCCACCGTTTTTACTAAAATACTGCTTTATATTTTAACAACGTACAACCCCAATCATTCTCATCCGCTTCCATTTCTAATTCCATTACGTAAGTACACGATTAATATTCAATTCTCAAGAGGATGGCATACGTAATGGTAGAAAACGGTAGAAATAGCGTTTGTAATATCACTTTTCCATGCTTTTCAATTTATTGATCAAAGTTGATCAAAGTAGCCTCTGATAAGTATTTCACATTGAACGTTACAAAGTATCAATATCCGCACCGATACACGTTGTCATATTTTCTATCAATCCATTCCGTCATGAGTGGGGGGCGGAGGCGTGTGACGAAACCGCAATGGCCGACTAGCGAGATAATGAGACGTCTCGATCTGCGATTGCGGGACCCGAGATAGGGATATCGCGATTGGTAGTAAGAGGTAGCCGGGATTTATAATTGATGAGGGCTGTAGAACGACGCCGAGGTGTCGTTATCCACGCTGACAAGATAATACTCGCGAAAGCCGAGAGCTCTCTCCTCTTTCTCTCCTCTTTCTCTGCCAGCAACCTCCCTTTCTCTCTCTCTCTTTCACCCTCTGTGTTTTCTCACTTCTTCCCTCAGCCACCCGCTCCCCTTCGTCCACCCGCTCGTCCCGCCTTTCTCACCCCGATAGCACTCCTATTTCCCTACGCTCGAGGGCCCTCTCTCACCTGACAGCCCTTCAAGGAACGACCGACTACCACGATAACGACCAGTCACTATATGCATGCGAATACATTATATAACGGCGACTGTTACGCCTACTGAAAAGTTCGTGTCGTCGTGCGGACGACTGGAAAGAGGAAGAAGAAGTAGAGAAGAAAAAGAAATATGATCGTTCTATCGATGAGTACTTTCAATGCCAGTTTAACGACGCTCGCGTCAGCCGCTCCAGAACGTGGATAACGGAGCAGTATCCTGGTCATTGCTGTTGGAGAATTAGAAATCGTAAAATGTTATTTAGAACAATATGGGATTAGTTTGTTTTAGAAATGCATTGTTCGACGATTATTATGAAACCTGATGTAACTTGTGTTTGAACGGAGATAAGCACTTGTATAGAGTTGTATCGTGTTGAAAAACATGTCTTTTGATACTGAAATTATGAAATTGATGAAAACGACGGAGGTTTGAGATCTTGGTTCCTGCAAGTAGCCGCTTAAGATATAAAAATAATATTCGGAGAATTTAATTTTGACTTTTATCCGTGCGGAAATACGATTCTATGTTTATAACTATATTCTAAATTTACCTTTTTATCCATTTGCCTATTATTTTGTTATTGTACACTTCAATTGTGTGGTAAATTATACTTGATTATATTAACTAAGTAGAGAATATTAGACAAATATTCCAGAGGAATAAAAGAGAATTTTTCTGAATAAATTATTAAATACTCATTTATTGTATGCAATAAAATTCTAAAGCCAACATAATATATAATATATACCAATATATAAGCTTCTAAAATTAATATATATCAATCTGCAATGTGGTGACGAATCGGATAAAATGAATAAAGTTTACTAGGTATTTAAATAGGTAAATGTGGATGAGAATGTTTATTGGTATATCATTCTTGTAGGAAGTAATAGATTGTAAGAAATGTTGGGCTGGTAATATATAAAATAAACGAGTGAGAGATTCGTGAAATTCTGATGCAATCATCCATATTTCGTCGAATGAGATGTAGCTACGTAATAGGCATATCGGCTTTGAGATCGGCTTTTCTTCATTTCAAGAACGAAAAGGTCCGAGATTGCCGCCATTTCCCAGCGGAGCACCTTTGATAAGGAAGCTTCGAAGATTTATGTCCTCGGTAACCCCTCCTTTTGCCTTTTTGTCCCTCCCTTTTCAATCTCATATACTCTTACCGTTTCCTTATACCTAAGATATTGCACTATAATTACATGCTTACCCTTAATACATATTTCAATATACCTAATGGAAATTGCCAGAAATAAGCAAAAATTGGAAAGCAAACACTTTTAGCTACAATTTGGCAAATATTGAAAAACAATATTTTTAGTCACAATAGGATTTAATATTTTTTTTTTTTATTAAAAAAGGGAACAAACAGAATAAAAGGTACTAAAACAAATCTTAAAAATATTAAATATATAATTGCTTCAAATAACTATGTTAAAGATGTTATGCCAACTATATTTTATCAAATCACTATAGCTTGTCATTGTGTTAACAATAATGTCTCTTTATAAAGCTTACATTTTCCTATCGTTTTCTCGTTTTCCACAAGAATGTCGCTTGGAGAAACGTGAGAAGAATTTTTGGATAAGAAACAAGATTTAAAAAAGGAACGAAACAACAAGAGGGAAAAAGGAGAAAGAGAGGTGAAGTGGGAGCAAGATGACACTTGAGAAGGGGGTCGCGAGTATTTCAGGGGAATTGGTGGTGGAGGAACGAGCTCGTTACCTCTTCCTGTTCGTGGATAGAGACTCACCTTTCCCGTGCCATCATCCCTACATCCTGTACCAGTTACACCCCCACAATTTCTCCTTTGCACTACCTCGTGCTTGTCCGATAAGGAATTTGATTTAAAAATTCCAACGACTCGCCCTTTTATGTAAATACACGTAGACGGTTCGACGAGCAGGAAAAATCAGCGACGAAACTGTCATCCCCTGCTTCCACTCTTGAGTTATATTTTTTGGCGAGGATGAAGTATAAAGTTACATTAACATTCGGACGAGTTAAAATATTTATATACCGTTATGTTGTAATATAAGTAAAATGTAGATTTTATAGGTTGCATAAATCGTACTATATTATAGTTTGCGAATCGTATAATTTATTTCATATTTATATTATACCCATTTATTCCTCGATCGTTTCCTTCGCCTAAAATTTAATCGCCTTTTATTTCATTTAAAAAATATAAATTAACGTTTCTATCGTTTAATATGTTTTTCTTTCCACAATGAAAATATTGTTGATCGAATCGTTAAAAAGTTTTACATATTTATATATCTACGTGGTAAAATTCAAATCTATTATATATATTCTCCTTCGTAGATATGAAGTAGTGTAATACAATAAAGATTATATTTGAACTCTATTCGAATATCTTGAATATTTAATAAAACATACAATAGCCAAGAATGAGAAATAAAGAAAAACAAGTTACGATCAAAATATCGTCGATCGCGTGCATATTTTCCTTAACGAGACGTGGACGACGAAAAATTTCTCATTTAATATGCATTACGAGTGACTCGATTCAACAGCATTTTCTCGGCGTCGCGTCGTTAAGAAAATTGTTCGAAAGTAGGAAATCTCCAGGTAGCTCTGGATCGGCTCCGTGGGAAATAATTCTACAATTATTCTAGGTTAAGTTATAGCAGCGGGCCTTGCCAGCTCTTCGAAAGCATCCATATTTATAAGGCTCGCTCGTGAATTCGTCAGCAGTTTCTTCTATAACGATTAACCCGCTCCGTCGCGGTCTTCGTCCCATCGCCGAATTAATGAATGCCACGTTGCTGCTTTCTTGCTTCTCGGTTACATAATCGGCATTATGACTTTCAACAGGCCGGATGAACGGAAGAATTTTCTATTAAATTTCATGTCTCTTGTAAATACTGTTTTAATTAACCCGTCCCCGATTGGACCAATTTTAATTGAAGTATCCATTAAACGGTACGCCCCATGTACGGGAGTTATAATTTCGCTCCGTCTCGATTCACGATCGCAGACAGAAATAAAAAAGAAAAGCAAATCGAGTATAAGAAGGAGAATGTTATGTCTCGTCGAATGATATTTTCAATTTACAAGTATACTAACGATATCATAAATTTATCTCGTCATTTCATACATGTTCTCTGCCCTCGTAATCATTACTTTCAATTTATATCTTAATTCGTTCGTTGTTCGATATAATTCGTTAATTACATTGTCGTGTCCCTTGTTTCTGGTTCTATTTTTGATACGTTGTCAAATCTTTTACAATTTTATTTTTCTTGATTCTTTTTCTTCTTTCTTTTTATTATTAACGTGCTTACACAATCTGAATATATTATCGATTAACTAATTTATCAAGTTTGTATACTGCCTTTAACACAGTATTTTTTACATTTTATTAAATTTTACTCTCATCTTGTACAATATTTTCGCGTATTAAAGTCATGGTAATAATTATTGTTATTATTGTTATTATTATCGTTCGTAAAATTTATACATTGTGACCGCGTTAAGAATATGCGAAATTACAAGTGTTCCGCAGTTAACGACAAAATCATCCCTCCGTGTGAACGGGACGGAAAAATATTTTCTGTAACTCGAAGCAAGCCGCGCTGGGTTAGATTCAAATGAACGGCCGGGAGTACGACGACCTGTCTGAAAACTTCCACTTTAATGGATCGAATATTGACGAGGAAGATGAGGCTCTTTTCCGCGAAAAGTCCACGCTGGAAGCACTTATGTCCTTTACGATGCTTCCATTACGGAGAACATTACGTGACGACAGAGGAAAGGTGGGAAGGGAATGCGGAAGGCAGATAGGGAAAGAAAGATGGGCTCGTCGCACACGCAAATGCGAGTACATAGGTACGATGTGCCGAGCAATTAACTTAATGTCTTGAAGCCATTAGCCTGTCGTCGTTGATGCGACGCTTCGTAAACAGTATCCGCTCGTCTTGATTGTGTACTGGACTTGTCGCGAGACAACAAAGAGGAACCAGAGAGCGAAAAAGGGACCATGGAGGGTGAGAAGGCTGATTCGCGCTCGTGTGACTCCACGTATGCTGATTAATCGAAAATCGATCGAGTCGTTTATTGACTCAAATTTTAGGCTTGCCATTAGGGCCTATCAAAGGGCTAGGAAACGCGCATAGCGTTTCTTAATAGTTAAAACTAAGAGAAGATATCACGAAAATACGGATAAAATTTGTTGAATCGTGAAAATTAATTTTTATGAGACTTTGTATCATTGCTACATCTTTCGTAACTTTTCGTGCAAAATTATCTATCCATTTTGAATGATTCTTAAATCAAGTAGCTTGTACGTGTCTGAACCGCGTTGATTGAATTTCATCTCCTCTGTTTATAATTAAATTCAATTCATACTTTTATTTTTCAGTGGACCGCTTTTTTATCAACTTCTATATTTCATTTTGAAATCTAATACGTTTCATCATTATGAAATTTAATACGCTTGGATCTAATTAATTAGTATCGAAATGTTACGTAATAAATACAATGATGCGCAAATATAGTTTTCGTAGCCACTACGTAAAATAAGCAAATAAATAGATAAATAAGATATATATACTAACGAAATACTCGAGCATCCAGAAGCTTTTCGTTCCACATAAATCTATCTTAACGAAGCACCTTTACCTGGCTCACGTGCACGTGGTTTTTCTTCGTCTCCTTCTTTTTTCAACATACGTGACTACTTATATGGAGCCGTAAAAATAAATTTCCATACGAAGATGGCTATCTCGACAGAAAGACCGGCTCTCGTCGGCGCTCCCGAGCTGGACACTGTCCAGCGCAATTCGTTGCGCTTAATGGCCCGCTATCGTTCCAACGCGATGCACGAGGTTTGAAGAACGACACGTGGGTGCAGTGTGGTCGCGTACAAATGCACGCAGGCCAGGTATATACGCAGACGAGCGCTCACACTTTCATGTTACATCGGAATCACCTGCTGCTGCCTGTCCACATGTCGCCCGCAGGCAAAATCGTTCAACCGACACCGGGCCCATTCTCAACCAATCGTCTGTTAGATTACACCACTTTTTATTCCCTGCCCCTAGGTTTTCCCGGACAAGATGAGCCGGCAAAAACCGACTCACAAAGTGGCGCGCCTCTGCGAACCGATTACTGTCAAAATCCATCAGGGATCACCGAAGACGTATCAATTAATCTTTCGTCTGAAAGAGACGCGGACTCGGCGACTTCTTTCCGATCCTTTGAATTTCCAACGCTCCTGGAAAATTGTATTAGATGACTTCCCCGGAATCTGAGCGGCGAAACGTCGATTCGCTGATCCAGGAAGAGAGTAATAGGCGGATAAGTTCGACGAAGGCGTTTTTGAACGATTCATTTGGTAGGTAAAAGAGAAATCTGTGATCAAAGATCGTTCTTCCATTTGTCTCGTGATAGTAGTTTCTTTCGTGCAACAGGAGATATTCATATAGAAATTAACTAAATACCAAGGTTAGATTTTTCGGAGACAGATCTCTTTTCTAATAATAAAGTTGTAGAATAACTATCAGTCAGTCAGATTTAAAAAATATGTACTGTCGTATGCCTATTTATAATGAGATTCTGTAAGAACCCAGTAAATTCCATCGTCAGTGAAGAATTATAACATCCAAGCAATCGTTTTATGAAGAATGTACTATCCACTTAATTCACTCATAATCGACTAACGTCATTTGCATCTCAAGAAAATTGGGCGACTAATAGAGAGACATCGATTAAGATCATAGATAGAGATACTTAATATTTATACTTATTTTAGATAATTTGGGATACAGGAATTTGCGATCAAACAGTGAGAGAGGTAATAGCTTTCTTCGTGAAATGGGAGTATATTTTCTTACATCAAAATTAACTCAATATTAAAACAAGTCTTACGTGCTTTCCAGGCATCCATTAAATTTCTAACTCTGCATGAAAAATACCATCCAATCGATTTCCAACGATCGATCTTCCCGATAATAGTCTTCTTCTAATCTCCGGCTCGTATCATTTTGATCATTCTGCTCTATTCTGTTCTGAACCGACCTTGACTCGGGCCGAACGTTCCATCGTCTAACGCTAAATTACAGGAGATCTCCACGAGCGGAAGAAGCAACGTCTATGTGGTGTACCTGTTCTTCCTTTTTCGGTTCTCAAATTGACTCGCGGACCAATTAAGCTTGAAGAATCGGGGGCTGGCAAAGGACGTTCTCACGCTCGATCGACGTACTCTCGTGTTTATGTGTGCACAGAAATTCTGGCCGGAACTATATACTCAGCTCGGCAAATATATATGCATATATGTGTGTGTGTGTATACGCGTGGCAGGCCACGGTCTCTGTGTCTGGTCCTTTTAGAAGACGATCTTCCAAACGATTTGCTGCCGAGCCGGTCCTGAAGTGGATCAATGTCCGTTCTTCAGGATTCCAGCAGATTGAGCCTCGTTCATGGTTCACCTCACGCCAGAAGACTCGGTTATGCTCCGTCTGCCAGGCTTCCCATCCTCGCCACCTCTGTCGTTTCTTTATATACTAACTGACAACGACTTTGTTGCACGCTTCCATGACTGGAAGTCGCAGATTTCCTTTGACCGGTCGATCAAGCTTCACGCCGACCAAAAAGTCGAAAATTTCCCCTTCAATGATTACGTTCAAGGAATATATTATGAGTCTTTTATCGTGCCGAATTTATGATATGGCGGAGTATCTTTTCATTCTCTTTTTTGGTAGAGTGGAATTTCTGACGGAGGTATTTGTTTGTGACTGGAGTTTAGAAGTGGATAGTTGTAAAAACTGAATTATTTGTTGAATGTTAATAATATTTCCAATAGTAGATAGCGTATAATGTAATTAATGATCTTTAAAACGCACCATAGCCCATATAATAAAGTTAATACAGACTATACGATAGTATAATATATAAATTTCTAAAAATATTGGTTAATGATATAAAAATTGTTACATATTTACTAATTAATTTGTTAGAAATGTAAAAAATCGGTGATCAAAGAATATAAAAATTGCTCCAACGATTTACAATATATCTATTACCTTTTAACCATAATTAGAAACAGAAATAATGTTCAAGCAGTCAGTACAATACTCCTATAGCTGTCCTACCATTCATTTCCAATAATATGAAACAATGTCTCGCGTTTTAATATTCTAATATTCTATACTAACAAGTAAAGGGTATTTTTCAATCTTGATTATGGTAGAACAAAGTGTATTAGGATCTTTATGAGGCAGGTAAATAGAACAAAGGCGGAAGAGACCGGACGATCGTCTCGTTTTAATGTAGAGACAAATGGGTACGACCGACCTCAATTATAGGCAAGAAAAGTCGCAGCGGGTAGGCTTGCTAAACGTTGTCTTTCTGGAGATGCGATATAATCGTGGGGTGATACCTAAACGACCCTCGAGTAGGGACCAGGGACAGCCTAATTAACGTCATCCTGACGAGAACGAACGATTCGCTCCTGTGAACGTAAACAAGCCGAGTTATACCCAATTATCGAAATAAAGTATAAAATTAACGCGGGATGATTTAGGATGAAACCAAAAATATATTCTAGGATACATGATTTTATCTATAATTTCATTTTATAAAAATCGAATATAATATGATAGAGGATACCGCTGACAAGGTAATAATAGAAAAAGAACTATTTTTACATACAAAAATTAATTAATTTAATTTCATATTTTTATTATGGAACAAACATAGAATGTCACAGTGACACAGAAACGTTCTTAATCATTTTTATAGTAAACGAAAAACATTGTCCTTAATTATAAATATTGGATTCGCTTGATCTTTGTCTTATGAAAGAACTTATGAAAGAAATAAGTTTCGTAAAAATAAATTTCAAGAACAACGATGTTCATCACGTACAGTATATACTCGATATCATACCGAGAAGTACTAATGCAAGTAGTATGTTCTAGCAATTCTCAGACTATAGACGTACGTATACGTTCCCTCAAAACGATATCATTTTATAACCTTTCTGTATGGAACTTTCTTATGGAATGGTTTCTGTATGGTTTCTGTATGGAACCTTAACTTTCTGTATGGAATTATTTCCTCGTGGATTTTACAGCCAATAATTTAAAACGCGTCTAACATCCCTTATAATTGTGTTTCAGTAACAGGATACAGTATCGTATCTATATGTCCGCACGAATAATCTCGTCAGGTTCGCCAAATATTTTCCTTACTTTTTAACCGTGTAAACCGCGTGTTCCGTTATATCAACGATCGATATAGAGAAAATATTTGCGTTTCGATCAACCAGCGAATCGAAATCTCTCTTCTCGCAGAAAAACGATATCTGTTGGTCAAGAGTGTGGAAAAACTTTAATTAGCGAGCACTAGTACATTATATTATATCTAATAGAAAAATGCACGACATTAAAAACGTTATTGATTATACATGTTGACAAAAGATGAGAATCATAAGGTATATGCTTCCTTCTTTCTGCTGCTCTTTCTCTCGTGTACGTTTTCAATCATTGTCTCCACCTGGTAATTCCACGCTAAACTCTTTCCCTCTCACGACGAAACTCGATATTTACACTCGCCTCTCGTTGACGGATCGAGAAATAATTTTGTGTACACGAGAAGAAACGGGAGAAAAAGTTTCGCCTGTGCAAACATCGCCTCCTAAGGGACAATTAGAACGGTCCATAACACGGTAGGATATCCAGGCCGTGGCTTCGAGCTAATGTGCTTGCGCGACTCCGATTACATTATACCGTCGCTACCGTGAAGGGAACGGGCTGAAATCAGATCATAGACGCGCCACGTGTTACAGCCCATGAATATTGCCTTCGATTATCCTCACATTACATCGTCGTCTTCAGCGCAAGAAACTCATAAATATTAAGGAAAATAACAACAATAATCGTTGTCGGTATGCATTCTGTTGGACTTCATTTTGAAGGAAATGTATGATAATAGTAATTGTACAATTTGAAGAAATTATTCTGGTGCAAGTGTTCTAGCGGAAATGAAAACATATCATGTGCAAGTTGCTTTAATTACTTATAGTAAACAGTACATTTTTGATTACATCGAATTATTTGGCTATACTTTTTATTTCAAGGGATAATTACTAAGAGAATTCTAAATCAATTTTTATAATCGACTAAATTACATTTTTACAGAAATGAAAATAATAAATTAAAAGTAAGAGATTTACGTGCCCTAACGAATAGCTACTGCTAATAGCTGATATTCTGACTCAAATAAAATGTACTTTAAACTATTATATTGCAACTTACGTACAACTGTATTAATTTATATTTAACAACGCCTTAATATATAATATACTTTGTTTTTAAATATAAATAAGAATTAATTGAATTTAAAGCTAGAGCGTCAAACTACTATATATTTTGTTACTCTAGAAAATCTGTAAATATCGGTTTAATAGGAAGATATCAATATAACAAATTTCTGCAACAATTATAAAATTTCAGATTGTACAGAATTTTTCCTAATCTTTAAAACGACATCTATAAAATCGAATTTTCCCGAGGAACGAAAATTACGAAAATTCGAACGGAAAGGAATGTCCATAGTCCTCATGCCTGGTAACATTTCTTCGTGTGCTTTCGCCCCGCCCTCTCTGCGTGAGCGAACATACACATACCCCCGCCAGCCATGATCAAATATTAATGCCGTGCGAATGTGTTGGGTCACCAGCAGCAGCAGCAGGAAGCCATGCTATCACCCTCTGATTACAATACAAGATAGCGACAGGACTATTAAGCTATGTCTCGAGAGGAGACAGTGGAATGAGACCGATCGAAAAACACCAAGGAAAACGTGGACGACGATGCTTTTTACCTTAAATACACTAACATCCGGTAGAAGGCTCGTTAACATTTTTTTATTTTTGCTATTGATCGCGTGAACTATTTTTCCGACTGTCGTCTACTGTATTCCTGGTCAGCGCTCGATTTTTATTAGCTGAGATATTATTTGTATTTCTTGATTTTTTTAGAATAGAGCTTGAATATACGGTGTGTGCATTTTATAAAAATTTGTATTGCTGTAAACTGATATTTTGTAATAATATGAGAATTTTTATCCCATAACGACATTAACGTAAGTATGATACATCAATGATCTGTGATGTATATCTATATATAAATTTTTATTATATATGATTTTAAAAACCGATAGATACTGCCTCGCATAATTTAGATGTAGAATAAATACAGTTTTATCTAATGTAGATGAGTACAGAAGAATAATTATCATCGTTTCGATGAAGAACCTAGAATTTATAATAAAAATATACATAGGTATAGGTACTTTTTTAATACGTAATAATTAAATGTTATTTATATAGTTTTATTATTGCAAAGTAGGATTATTTTAGTGCAAAGTGTCTTAGAAATATATTTTTATTTTATTCAAAAAAGGGATGGTTTTCTATAAACAGAATTAAATTGTAGAAAAAGATCTATGTAAATTCATGAACAGTTTGTGAACAAATATCTCGCCGCTGTATAAGGAGACAAAAATCAAAGTGTGTACTATTGAATCGTCTATACCCGTCTGGACACCTTTAATTGAACCAATCAACCGCGGATTATCCACATTAAGCTTTGCGCTTCGTTTCGTTCCTCGCGCTGATTCTGCTCGCGTAATTTCGCGACTGCCGGATAATTCGATCTGCGGCAAATTTAAGTAGAAAGAAAAGGAAAATGAAGCGAGAGAACACTAACCTTGGTATTCTCACTGTCGTTTTTATTTTCATAATGTAAGAAAGATGTCGTTGACAAATATTTTCAAATCAACAGCTACTTTAGAATCATAAAAAAACTATGAATATTATATATGTAATTTAAAATAAGGATATTTAATAATTCCACGTAACAGGCATACCAAAATATTCTCTAACCTACTATAAATACAATTATAATGAACATAAAATAACCAAGGTAAAAAGAGAGAAAGAGAAAACTATAACATCAAATCATTCCCCTTATTCTTACGTATAAAAGTACATCAACTTCGCTGAACGTAATGTTATTCTCGTAATAATAACACCATGTAACGTGTAATGTAATGTAACAAAATGTTAATGTCATTCCATTGTTTCCTCCAAACATCTATATACATCACATCACATCACATCACATCACATCACTACCTTCCATTACACACAAACGCTATTCCACTCACATCCAACTACATCCCTACTATCATGGCGACTTATAACGTAATCTCAAGGGTTCGTCCCCTTTGACCCTACGATAACTTTTCGTCCATCGATCGCTCGTATCGACGACAATAAAACCGCAAAACAGATCGTTCGAAACGAACGACAACTTCATTGGACATTGGACGATCTTCCATTCGTTCCAACCAAGTAAGTACGACCCTCTTCCTTCACTAGTGGATCAATCCTCTAAACACGGTTGGAACAGGATGACGTCGTGGTCCTTCAGGATTGTCCGTGGCCAAATAACCCGAAGGCATCCCAATCCTTGTGGTCGCAGAAGCGTACTGATGAACCGGGTAGGGAAATGGTTTCGGTTAATCACGCAATTTTCACCGGTTCCTATCAAGCGCTTACCCTCTCACGCAAGGGGGATAGGAGACCGGTCTTAGGGGGTGAGAAAGTGGCTGGTCGGTTAAAGAACGAAGCAATGGCGCAGAATGGCGGTGGGCAATTGCTCGTAACTCGCTAAACCACCTCTTTCCACCTAGGCTAAACCCTCGATCCAGCGACCAGCAAAACCCCGTTAAACTCACCGACGAAAGCCCCCGACAAAACCTGGTCGACCCTTTGCCAGGGCGACGATCTTCCTTCCTTCCTTCCTTCCTTTCCGTGACGAAAGGGTTGCATCCTCCGCATCGGCCTCTCGCGTCCCGACCACCCTATGTATAGTGGAAAAAATTAACCCGTTAAAATTTCAAGCCCCCAGAAACGATTAATAGCTTGTTAAACGAGTTCTTAAAGAGTTCTTCTGACTTCCGGATCGGTGGTACGACGGTTTGTCTTTAATAATTCACTCAGCTGTTCAGTTTTCCGAATTCGTATTTTCGTGACACAACTAAAGAAAAGATTTGATCCGCTTGTTAGGAATTGTAGCAAGTATCATGTTTTGAATCTTTCATATATCTTTGTATACTATGTGCATTCTGTATATTTCTACATTCAAACATTTTTCATAAATGTATAAAAATACGCTATCAATCATAACTTTGTATTTAGTTTAGTTAATTTAATTTGGATATACAATTATTAACTGTACCCTATGAAACAATACTAGTTTACATATCTGAGCGAAGTAGTGTGTTAGCATCATCTTTACCCATTCTTACCCTGAACAAATTAGTCTCCGGTACAAATCTTTTGATAAGCTTGTCTCGGCGTGACAATCATAAAAAGAGTAAACAGCAACGTCAAAAATATCATTGAAGCGAGAACGCAAAAGGAATGACACGGAATGCCTGTGAAACGTAGAGGAATAGAGTGACAGAGAAGGAGAAAGAGAGATAGAGAGGGAGAGAGAGAAAGCGAGAGGAAGAGACGAAGGCAGAACAAGAAGAAGAACAGGAAGGAAAGGAGAAACGAAGGGAAAGAAGAGGGAGGGTTTGGCCGGGTAGTTGGGTACTCAGAAACTCACGGAGACCCCCTAACGAGCTCTTTTCTTCCCTTCCTATTTATTTCTGTTCCTTATTTAACCGACCCCCACCAGCTATAATCTGTCCTTTTCCGTCCGGCCGTTCTGTTTCCCTGCTCTCGCGAAAAATACCAAAAATCCTCTTTCTTCGTTGCAACAGCGACGGCCCACCCTAAGGCACTTCTCTCGACGGAGAGACCAACCCTCAGGATCGACCAAATAAAAGTGTCGGCGGAGCGGGAGAAGTAAACGGCCGACCAGAAAAAAAAAGAAAAGAAGGAGAAGAGTAATATGTTGACGCATAATAAAACACCTTATCCGACTCTGCGCGGTCGCGTCGACTTCTCTCGTATTTGAATTACAGATGTCTGGAATTCCCGATACGCGACAGCGTGCCATTTTAAAACTTACGGTTTCATTCCAGACGAACTACTTTTAGAAACTTTTTTTATTCGCATACATAGAGGAGCATTACACTCGTCGATAATCACGCACGGAATCAAACGGAGCCGTGCACGGAGCGATAAAGCAACCCCCCTGAATTACAGCCGCGACCGAGCCACGGGAACCTTTATTAAAATTTCTTAGCAATTTCCTTCAGACTCGCCGGCAAGTCGTGGTGAGCTGGCACGTGTCCTCTAATCCATCGAATATTTCGACTCGTGCAATTTTCCTTTTCCCCCGATATTCGTTCGAGGATTGATCCCACCTAACAAACGAGCCCGCCTCCCTCCGGCCGCTCCCTCCACCCCTACACCCCTCAATCGAGGATTCGCTTCTTCTCTCTCTAATCCTCGTAGGAACCGCCGCAGCTTGTTATTAATGAATCTCCATGCGGCCGTTCCTCGACGTAGGTGAAATAAAAAATGGCGCTCTCACGACTTTGCCACCCCAGTGTCGTTGAGAGGGCGGCTGTGGGGGAGGTGAGGCGAGATGGAAGGAAGGAAGGAAGGACGAGGGGGGTGAAACTGCACGAATAAAAATGCCCGGTTTCTGAGCGCTGAGGGGAGGGGGAGGTGGGAAGACCGGGGCAGAGAGGGGTAGACGAAATGGGGTGGCGTGCTCCAACGACTTGTGATCTGATCAATAAGCCGGTATAGGGGATTATTTTGCGACAGCAACTGTGTGTGACTCTTCCTCCTCGTGGATTTGCACGCGACCAACTCCGTAACATCGCGAAGAAGACCAACGGAATTAATAATTTCCGGCCGATCCTTTGCTTAAGATTGCCGTCACAATGGATGCACTTTCTGAAGAACTGTCCTTCTGACGAGTTGAATACCCGAAAACCGAAATGCGTGCTGTGTAACAGCACTATGATAAGAATGTATATATAAGTCGTTCAGAAACCATGTTGTTTAATTCCATGAAATGGAACGCATAAAAAATTGACGATTACAGATGAAATTTTTAAAAATTTATCTCGACATTTGCGATCATTCTTGCTATCCTATTATGATAAATAAATTTATGAAAATAAGATTTTTGTTTTGAGATATTGTATATGAATTACGTATCTAGATAACGGCGAAATCGATAACTGCATAGAAAGTCGAGTTTGGTTTCTTGGAGACTGATATTTAATTGTTCTACCGTATTCGACGCGTTCTAACCACCACATCTCTCGTTTTACGAGAATTTACAGTTCAACTAACGCCAACAATAATAGACAGATACACGTGTATCGTTTTCTGTATGTGTTCCCGATTTTCTTTTATATGCAAAAGAAATTCACCGAACACAGACGAAACATTGTCGTGGAGTATGTCGGAAAAATGCGCACGAAATATTCTACAGTCGGTGAAGAACGTTTTACTCCGACGGTTTCGTAATTTCGCGCGTAACCATGTCCGTTTCAAAGGAACCGAGCGTCCGACGATGAAATTACTCGCTTTGTCAGCTGAAATTCCCAGCCCCGAAAATTTATATATTCCTCCTCCTGTCCCCGGAATGAAATGTTGCTCTACAATCTTGGATATCATTCGGAAAAAGAAATCAGAGCTATGAATTTGGTCGAGCTTCTCGTTCGTACGTCTTAGAAACCTGGTTATCAACTTGTGAGTCGTGACCCTTTTCCTGGCAGTTTATCGTGGTTATTTTATTTTTAGTTGCACATTTTTAACGTTTACTTTAATCCGCAATTGATATGGTTACTTTATCACGTAATTCTGGAATTTACAAAAGACGATATTATGGATTACGCTTATACCAGCAATCGTTAAGTTATACAGTGGTTAATTTTCGCGTTATTTTCGAATGATCAAACAATAAAAATTCCCTTCGTCGTATTTTTATAATTTTATTATATATAACACATTTAGGAAATAGTTCTAGTGCTGATACAGCCATATTGCTATATTCCACTAAAGATGACACTAATCTTTAATAAATGAAAAGATAGAAAAATAATATATAGAGAAATCAGAGATTATTCGGCTATCGCAAAAAGGAATTGCAATTGAAAAAAGGTTGGGAAGCGCTGTCTTAGAGGATCTAGACAGTTTCAATCCGCCAAAATGTATCTTAAGGGAAGCTCGGTTTTGCATTATCATACAATCATCGCGTTTCTTTTCGGGGCGAGGATTCCACGCAGCGGAAAACGGGCGACCGGTTGGGGTATACAAGCCGGTTTCCTCAAATCCCTGGAAAGCCGAAGCGCTTGAAATCCATCGGTCTAGGTTTGTTTGGACGCGCTTGCGGCCATGCTCGCAACCCCCCTTTTTCGCCGCCTCCACTTGGCTAGAGACCGAGCAAAAGACGCAGGGATGGTCGATGAGGGGTGTACGGGGGAGGCGGGCATTATAGGAATTGGATTTAAAAGTGCTACACTTCGATGGCACCGCGGAACGAAAACATTTGTCATCCGCGAACGCGCCAGATTGTTTGTGCTTTCCGCTTTCGCGCGGATTGCTTTCACGCCGTGCAGCGTAGACTGTAAAAATAAAAGAATTCGGAGCGCATAGAATATATCTACGTATGTATGTACAATTCTATATGTGCATTACTATCGACGTACGTTGATGCATGAAAACTGAAGAGGTGAAAATTCAAAGATCGTTCGATGGATAAAGATTGCTTTTCGTAGATTTTCTATTTTGTTGGTGTATTGTTGAAATTTTTATTTCGACGATTGGACATGTTTGATTATTTAAAAATGTATAGTCAGCATTCAACTGAGAACTAGAGCTGTCAATCCGTGGCATGTACGTAAATTATTACAATTCGTATCATACAGAAATTATTCTAGTGGAAGCGGCATGATTAAAGAACAAAGTATATATACGTAATCACGTTTCCATTCGAATGAAAGGCAATATTAATTCTATCAAAAGCACGTGGAATAATTTTAATAATTGCAAATGTAGTAAAGATTTCATAATTCCACCGTTGATAATCTTACTTTTCTGTATCTTTCTATACTTCTATAGATAGGGTACTCTTTGTCAATAAAAATTGCAAACTCCTAAACTATAAACGTGACCTGATAATAAAACGTCAAAATGCTCCAATTAAAAATCCTTAGAATGGAATTTTTGTTTAATTCAATTCACTTTTTTCTCCGCGTTTCAACTATTATTCATTGACCAATCCCTTCGTTCATGCCTACATATACATAGATCATTCTGCTCTTATCATATTCTGCTCTTTTCATAATTGTCTATCAAACAATTGGCAGTATTTCTAGTGAAATAACTTGGCGATTCATTACTAAACAAAATCTACGGTGCATTCGGTAGAGGACGTATTGCCAAGAGACGAATCGCAGGATCAAGAAAGGAGGGCAAAGGGCGAGTAAGTAATCGTCAAAAGGGAGACGACGGAAGGCAGAGTAGGTGGAAAGGAGCAGAAGCTTGAGAAAGCAACACAGAGATAATTTACCAAGAGAAAATATCGCATTGTGTTTTGCGCGGGAGTATTATTATATCCAAGCCGGTATTATCCAGCAAGATGAGGACGCCGAGTGGAGAAACTGATACAGAAGGATAGTCAGAGGAGGGAGGTTGACGGTAGGGAAGAGAAGAGAAAGAAATGGAGAAAGAACCGTGCTTTGTGCTATGCACAATAATCGAGAGAGAACACTCCGCCGCCTGTGACTCTTCCTCCTCGTTGATCATTTCTTCTTCGCTGCCGGGTTATCTTCGTCCTTCCAATCCTGCACCCTCACAGTTGCAACTCATCGGAGACATACGGCTCTCGCTAAACAACCGTCGAATGAAGAAATAATTTATTCTCTGGCAAAATATTTGAAAACTCGAGTGCCACGAAGTGCGATCGTCATTGAGTGGCATCGTTAACGTTTCACGACTTTTTATCATTTAATATTTTTACGAAGATATAATATTACTATAGCATGTCGGGAAAAACAAGATTTTATGACTAATGGGAATTAGAATTTGAAATAATTGTGAACCTTTAGATGTGACAAAATTTTATACAACTGAGTATCTATTCTCTTGATAAGAATTGTATTTAAAATATGTAAAATCTTTTCGCCTATAGAAAAATTTCATTATTTTTCTGTAATTCTTCTATTAAATGACGAAAGTTTCTATATCATGAATAAAAATTGTAAAAACAATAGATAGAATAAATCTTACATGCTATCTATAGGATACTTATTACCTATGAAACAGAAAATTTGATCTGGTTTTCCT
The DNA here is from genome assembly GCF_910591885.1 of Bombus terrestris. NCBI lineage: Eukaryota > Metazoa > Arthropoda > Insecta > Hymenoptera > Apidae > Bombus > Bombus terrestris. The sequence continues at coordinate 21,005,331 of NC_063275.1, read as the reverse complement.
AATTTTTCACTAAATTACAGAAGCTCGAAAATACTCAATCGAACAATGCAACTTACGCGATATTTTCATTCGTCCATCGATACTTTATAGCGTATTCGTTCAAACTGTGAAATATTTACTGCATACACAGGGTTGATCTCTGGAAATATAATGGGAAGCTCGAGCAATCGTCACGCGACTGGATCGAACGATACTCCAGCGAAAAATCAAGAATAGCAGGAGTATGTCGGGCAACGATGACGTCGCGGATTTACCAACACACGGAAAACAAGTATCACGAATGGATTATTGAAGCGAAACCAGGAAGAAGAGAACGATGGGACGAGAGAAGGGGGGAAGCAACATCAGAATAAACGTAACAGCAGACGAAGCATCGTTATAGCATCGTTATATTAAAACATAGCAATAAGTAAGGTTCCCTCCGTCTGTTCTCTTGCCTTCGATGTCAAGCCCCACCCCTCTGCAGCCACCCTCTTGTCCCGTGTGCTCGCGGGATTTTTTTTCATTTCTTGGGATGAAGACGGCACGCTCATAATGTTCCTCGTAGAACAAAGAAGATATGAAATATTCTAAATTCTCTGGCAACTCTCCTCGTACAGTCTTTGATATACGAAACTGCTATGTTTCACGAATATTATATATATATAGATATATATAGATATATATCTCACTCGTTTATTTATTATTAATACACACGAGGAACGTGGTTATAAAATATGTATAATTTCAAGCAAACAGTGTCTTTTCTAACAAAATAATGAAATGATAAAAATTCATGTATATATCTTGATCAATGATTCAAAATTGATTATCGTATGAACGTTTTTTTCAATCATCATACACAAATATTTTATGCCGTAAATCATATATTACAAATTTTATCATATAATAATTACCCGAATTATCAATATTTCTTTATTCAGTTTGAACAATCATTTGTTCCGCGCAAAGAAGACAGATGAATATATCCATATCTGTACATATATGGTCATCGATATTTTTGATACAGCGACATCGCTCTCTTCGATATTTCAAAAATCATAATTCACGTTACAAGGCTAAAAACTCGTTTTTCCCCTCTAAAGCGCAAAAATATCTCATTAGGAAAAACCGTACGCGTTTCCACAAAGAGTGAGAACATAATTTTTCTTCTCTCTTTTCCTTTTTTTTCCCCCCTCTCTTTATCGCGTATGTATAGTATACGCAGTTCAAATATAACGATTTTCTCATAACTGTATTTGCGAAAAGGAACTCTCCAATTTGCGCGAAACTCGTTTGCCCGTCCTCTCGTTACCTCATCTAGTCTTTTTATCGTGCTTTTAAAAATTTGCTCAAAACTTTCGTATCGGAGGGGGAAAGGAGAAAAAAAACGGTCTACACATTTCTCGCTCCAATAAATATTTCTACATGAATTCCACTCCTCGCACGAAAAAAATCGCGTTACTTTGTCATGGTAGACACGCAACTATTTTATGATGGTTCGTTCCGTCGCATTATGATTCGTCCGCTCTTGGTTATCAAACGGAACGTGAATGGTTCTATAAGGAATCTTTTAATTTGCTCAAACTCTGGCTCGTTCATTTTCTAGTTTAATTGCACTGACCTCGCGTGTTTCTTCCATTTTCGGTAAAACGAGAAAGAGTCTTAAATCGTCGAAATAGTCTTACAATGTAAAATCACTAACGAGTTAGTGATGCGTTAATTGAATAGAAAACTGTCTTTGTTTCTTATTTATTATTTCATACGAAAATTCTAGATAAAGCACTAACACCAACTAATATGTGATAATAATAACTAATATCCAAGGATCACAGGAAAACATAATCAAATTACTCAAAGACTCTGATCTATATATACTAAAAAATTGAACCTTAATCCAAAACAGTATCAATTTTATTTCGAATGACTAAGCAGTCAATGCGTCTGAGAAAAATGAAAAAAGAAAACAAAGTTAAATTATTCTTTAAAAGAGTTCATATTTGGACAATATTTAAACGAAGATCACAGGAAAAAGACACGATATATGTAAATCACATTTTCTGTCTGTTACAAAGGACAGTTTTAAGACTCAATGCAATGAAATTAAATATATATTTTTAGCACACTCTTAAACATTTCGAACTATTGATTATTGCAACATTAATTGTGTTCATTTTTGTCGTAAAACTTGGTGAGTACATAAAGTATTTCTGAAAGACTCTATGTCTTAGATAACAGATTATTTCTCTTTTTTTATTAATTATTTCCTATGAAAGAACTTCCTTTCAACACGAAAATCAGAAAATCAACAGGAATAGATCCAGCATATTTTTTCGTATGGTTTTCGATTAATAAATTATAACCACGTGAAAAATGTATGTATCAGAGAAACTAATCGAGAAAAGAAAAAAATCTCGCATCGTGGAAATTTATTGCTACGCGCATTAAAGCGCGGATCGTTCACGAAGGAGCGAAAAAGGAAGGAAACCGAGATTCTGTAGGAAATCAGGACGGTTGAATGGCACGGTGAAACCTGTTAACCGAGGTCAGGGACTAATTACTTGATTACGTAATTGCCTTCCCGCTCCGACAATCACCCTCCCACAGCCCGTCGCGGCCGGTAAACCCCCCGCTGATTCACCCCTAGCAGCGTGATCCTCACCCTGAACATCTTCCTGAAGAAAAGAACCCTTTTAACTCGAATTAATTCCTTCGGCCGCGAATTCTTAAGTATCTATTAACGTACATCGTCTATCCTATGAACGAAGATCACCTAATCATCACAGGGAAGAAAACGGAAAATGAAAGAGGTGATGTAAAATGATGAAACATGTTTGTACAGACGGAAGAAAAATATTTAGAAAAATTCATGGAACTGTTATAAAATAAACAGCAGTATAAAACTGTTTAAAAATTGTTACGAAGCTATAAAGTGAATAAACAATGGTATAAAGCTATTTCGAAGTTATTTTAAAACTGTTGCGGTAGAGCAAGGGTAGCATAAAATTACTTACAAACTGTTATAAAACGATTAAAGTGGAAGAATAATACTGTGAAGCAATTTTATAATACTCTGTTAAAGTAGACCAACATTAACGTAGAAAATGTGATTTAACAACATATTTACGTGCGTTCATCAGAGAAAAATAATAGAACTTAATAGGCGTATTTCTATCTCATCATTCCGGAACGAAAACGAGGAACTCTGCACACTGTGATGCAATTACGATACAATAATCGTCCGTCGATTAATTATAAAAAACTATAAATATTACGAATATGATGTCTCTGTATTCCAATAGTTTAATTCCAAAGTACATATAATGAGAAATGGATCTCATATACAGACAAAACAACGTACATTATATGTAAAAATGCATCATTAAGGAAACGAGACGGAGGACGATTGCGTAAAAACAATTCCCTCAAAATCCAGCGTGAAATCCGTTCGCCTCGCCGGGAAACGACTTAACCAGTTCGGACACGAACGAGAGAACGAGTGCTTTGAATTTCACACGGTAACGCGCGATCAATTTCGCGTGTCGGTAAGAACAACAGAACGGAGAAAACCGGAGGCGTGACATAAAGCAGCGGGAAACAAAGCTGCAGGCTGTAACGACAAGAAAAACGAAGAGCACGCGAAAGTGGTTAAATTACGTCTGTACGGCTTGTGAGGTAAAAGAAAAAACGCCAACAGCAGCGCAAGAAGAAGAAGCAGAAGAAGTAGAAGAAGACGAAGACGAAGAAGAAGAAGTGGTCTGAATAGACGTGCAGGCGAACCACAAGCTCCGTCTTCTTTTCTCTTTTCGCCATACTCTCATCCTCTGCCGCGTATTGCATAGACGGTAGCACACGTAAGAGGGAGTATTTATACATAACCAACTTTCTACGGGGTTTGTCGTAGCAGCAACAGCAGCAGCAGCAGCAGGAAAGGAGGGGAATTCCGAGGGTACCATGGGGGTGTGTTGCTCTATCTAACGTCGCTCATGGAGCTCGTTAGCGTTGCCCGTGGCAACACCCTTACTTCGCCGACCCGCACCCCCAACCACCAAACCACCCCTCGTCTTGCAACTGGCCATTGGGGTGGGGTACGAAAAAGAAGAGGAGAAAAAAACGCGATGTCGGGCGCATGCGTGCTCGATTCACCATTCGCCATCGCGTCATATGTGCGCGATCCTGTGTGCGACGGCGAATAAGGGGGTGAGCTGAGAAATGGGGGAGAGGTATGGCACAAAGAAAAATTCGGGGGTGTCTGGAGAAGAGAAGAAGGATTGAAAACAGCCGGAACGATTGTTTAACGAGGCCCTTTAGGCTGAACGCGTCGCGTTTCCTCAGACGTTACGACGTCGTCTGAATGCATGCGCATCCTCGAAGCGAGCGAGAACGTTTTGTGAACGACCGGAATAATGGATCGTTTAGATAATCTGGTGTTAGGTTTTTACGTGCTCTGCGTAGATTTCTGCCGGATGCACGAGATACACGTATGAAAAATTTAAATTTTATGTGACAAACGATGGTCAATTGGAATTTCGTTTAACGAAAGGCCACTTTTAATTATCGAATGAAACGATTTACAACTTTCTACCTTTCTGTTGAATGAAAATATCTGTAACTTTTCAATACTTTCGAATGTGACTTATATTGCGACTTTAAAAATGATAGAACCTTGCGACTACTAGCTTCGAAAAGGTATTAATAACACATTATATTAATATAATATAAACTTCGGTTAAAGAAGAAATGCAACGATAGAATTCAACGACTAGTAATCACAATTATCGAAATTGATAAATTAAAAGACCAAGTAGGAGCCAAATAGCGTGAAATTGTTCACTTGGTTCGCGTTAAGCAACGGAGAAAATTTGCTTAGACTACCGGGGCACAAAATGGACATCGAACGAAGAGGCAACTATACTTTAACACTTCGACATTTCTCGTTATCTTCTTCTTCCATAAATTAAATTGCGTCTCGAAAGAAAATTCCCCAACTATAAGCGTTTCAATTCGATACTCTGATCACGTCAATTTCATTCGACGAGCGAAACTCGAACAACGGACTGGGTAGAGCCGAACATTGGAATTAATAACAAAGTAATTCCTCGTTACTGCTGAAAGATAAGGCTGGTGATATTAATAATGGCATTCGCTGCTCTTGCATCGCGGTGGATTTCATTAAAAAGCGTATAGGTTACAAAGAGACCGAGGAAATCGGCGAGAATGGGACAGCGAATGAAACGACGAATGATAAGGTCGGGAACGGTAGAGTAGAGATGGACAGAGGCGAAGAAAGGACGGGAGCAGAGTCGAAAGAGAAAGTAGCGGAGGAAAAAAGCGCGAAAAGAGACGGATGGGAGAAGGAAAGGCAGAGAGAAGCCAAGGGAACCGCTGCGTAAGCCCAGGCCAGATCCGCTTAGGGGATGTAATTAAAATCGGAAAAATGTGTTTAATGAATATTCATTTGTGCCTCGATCTGCTGATATTAAACTGGCTTGGCTCGGTTCGCTTCGAATATTGCCATCCGCCCCTGTGCCGACGGCACGCGGCCGATTAAAAGAAAGACGAAAACGAGAAGGGGAGCTAGAGGAAGAGACGAGGAAAGAAGAAGAGGAAGAGGAGGAGGTGGAAGTTAGTAGGCGGCTGCGGTGATCCGAAACCGACCGGTCATTGTTTCCTTCATCCTTTTTGTCTCTCTTTTTTCTGTCCTTTTATTCCTCCTTTTTTTCATTTTTCTTTTTTTTTGTTTTGTCCTCTACTTTTTCCCTTGTACTTTATCTTGCTTGACAATATTTTTGCATGGCCTAAAATCTATCGGGTGACCGGGGAAATATGGCACACGACACCGGACGCAGTGCCGCGGCGCGATAAAAATTCACGAAGCTTGAAAAACGAGGCTCGCGCCCGATTTCGCGTTTGTGCCCGCAGACCGAAACTGCGTTATCTCGCATTTTACGAGATTTATGCGAAGGGTGGAATATCAAAATAATTGGATACCGCGAGAATTTGTTATCTATAAACAGCCCTTGAATGCTTCGGAATCCCACCAACCCCCCCCCCCCCCGCCACCTGATAGGAGGATCATTTTTCCGTCGTGAAATTTATTTTTACGACGAGTCCAATTGATTCTCTGATTCTCACATTTTCAGTCTCGAAATCAACAATAAAAGAAACGAATTATGTGCGAATTCATACGGTGCTATGATTCGAACATTTATTCGATATCTGGTTGAATATCATACGATCGATTAGTGAATAAACAACGAAAAGAATAGCGTATCCCTTGCTCGACAAAGAAGCGAGCATAAATGAAATATATAGGGATAGTAATTTGCAGATGAACATTTGAAGGCGTGTTCAAAATTTCATTTCCCAGATTTTAATATTCGCTACTCTCCGAAGTAACCCTCGACAGAAGACAAAGAGAACTTGTTTCTTTGATCTTCGCTGCGATGCTAACGGAACGTTCGACCAAGTAAGCTTTGAACCGACTTTGAGATTCCAATCGTATCCTATATTCTTCGATATATATCACAGGATAATACGAAAATACTTCACGTCTACGAAATCAAAGCAAACAATTTAAACATCGTTTCTCATCCTGTTAATCAACTGGAAAAATTAATACTTTTCGCAGAAAACTCTCTTCGAAATTTTGCAAACCTATACACTCGCGTAATTACCACTATCTAAAAATGTATATCACATTAGTCGCATTAATCGCTTCTAAACCAGAAGACAAGTAAGAAAAACAATACTCAAGATCTTCAAGAGCTTTTCTTAAGAATATTTTATCCTCTCTACCTTTTTCTTAATCTCTAATTTTTCTCAAGACAAAACATCTCACGTAGATCACCCGCAGTTCTTGCGTGGAAGCTTCGTTGCCCTTCCTACTCGTCGTTTCATTTCCAGGGGCGATACGATTTCGAGCGCATAAATCGCCAGCAGCCAGAAACAGAAAACATTCGCGACCACCTTCTCTTCTTTATCTTCCTCTTCTTCGTCGCCGGCGTACTCTTTCGTCTTCTTCGAGGGTTCTGCCTACCCTTGTCCCGCTTTTCTTGCCCAGAGGGTGCTAGAGAGCCAGAGGTGGGCGAAACTTTCGAACGAATTTGCATGTCGCTCTCCTAACGATTTCCTTCTTCGAGGAGAGAACTCGGGCTTCATCTGGTTCATCGATAAAAGAAATGACGTTGAATAAGGTTCCCTCCCCCTTTCCTATTCGTTTCTATGCGAGATAGTCGCGATAACGTCACGGGATTCGCCCTAAATATATATTTTCGGGGGCTCGTCTTGATACGGAGATTGGTCCTCTTCCACCACAGCCGAGGAACATCGATACTTTTTAACGAGAATCTAAAAACCTGCTGCAACCTCGTGAATATTCATGAGCAAGATAGCGAGGAAAATGTAGGACCAAATAATCGAGTCATCTGCCAATTTGCGAACTCGATATTTGGAATATAATTAAAACATCTTATATATAAGAAGTAAAAAATAACTATAGGATCGAGAAGAAACTTCCTCGTGTTATCATGATGTATTGACTGACTCGATTGATCTTGAAAGCGACAAGCACAAAAATTACGAACTACGACGAGTACATCAGCATCACAAAACAAGTTTCACATCTTATACCATGCAGAACGTTCAGAAAAGAAAATTAAGAAACAACTGTAGAAAAGAAAAAAGATTTCCTTTTATTAATATGTTATATTCATTGATCAATAGTTCCATCTCTATGGGAATATCTACATCAAACACGAAAGTGAAAAGCACAAAAAGCGTGAGCCACATCGAGAATGTCAGCAAACAAAACAATCTTATCCTGTATAAAATATTTAAATAAGGAAAGCGTAGAAAGTAACCACAGAAATGAAAGAAGATTCTCTCCTACAACGATGTCGTATTAGCTGTTCAATGATTCTCTTAATCGATGCTCCCATCAATTCCACAATAAGTTCATCAAACATGAAAGCAACGTGCGAAAAAACTACATTAAGTCGACATCCACGACAACTTTCTTTGTTTTTATTCTCATATTTTATTCTGCATAAAACAAGAAAAAAAGGAAGACGTAAAACTAACTAGACATAGAAAAAAAGAAACGATTTGTTCCTAGTAAGTACTATATTATACCCATTGATCAACGATTCCATTAGTCCTATAATAGCTACATCAAATACGAAAGCGACTAACACGGAAACTGCAAGCCACAGCGACAGCATCAGCAACAAGACAATTCCCACAGCTTGTTGACAAGAGATAGAGAGTCAGCGTGGATACCATTTGCGTTTCCTCTTTTTTACTCCTCCTTTCGACCGACAGCCCCTCTGGTTCCCCTCTAGGTGCGTTTATCTTCCATACCCTATTGATCCGTAAGTGATGGTGCTCCGGAAGGTGGAGGGTGTCCCCTGACGGGGGTGGATTGGTTCCAGGGCTGGGTAAGGGCGGTAGGTGGTTTTCACGGTGAAGGGAACGGAGGTCGAACTCGTACTCGTACGATTAAATCGGGAAAAAGAGAGAGGAGAGAAAAGGGAAGAAGAGAAGAAGAGAGAAAGAAGGGCAAGAGAGAAGGCTCTAAAAAACGGGCTCGCGGAATGAAATAATAATATTAAGATGGATAGGGGCGAGGGTGCAGGTTCTTCTGTAGGTGACGAGGGAAGGAGAAGGCGAAAGGGATGGGTGACAGAGGCTGACAGTGACGCAAGAAGCTTTTTCATCATTTTCAAACCGCCCTGGTCTAACCTCACCCTTGAAACGGTCCCAAGCAAATCCATACGCGGCTATGCTTTCTCTCTTTCTCTCTATCTTCCTCCCTCTCGTACTATTTTTCCCCTTCTTTCTCTCGAGACGTGCTCCCTATATCGCGAGGGATGAAAGCCCCGGCTAACCAGGTAGACTCGCTATCTCCGCGCGTAACTCGCGTATTTAATATCGACGTTGTTTTTACGCGTTCCGGGAAATATTTGCCATCCATGCAACAAATAACGATGATATTAGTCGGGCAATTCGAGCATCACTTCTTTTATCGCTAATAAAAACGAAAGATCGTTCACGGCGAGGCAACGATGTTGCTGAAGAAAGTTGCAAGTACTTTATCCTAGCGATGTATTTATAAATTATTATAAATCATTGGTATTACGGATTGTTAAAGTAGCAGCGACGCCGGTATATGTCGCGGAAGATGCCCTTCGAATATTTTAATATCTGTGTTATTTTCATGGCACATGTTTTGAAACAGCGTGTTAAAACGTTCCCTACTTAAGGACACAAACTTCTTGAAACGTCTGACCACCCTTTACAGTTTTGCGCCCTACGAACAGGGGTGGAGATCTCGAACTGCCCCAATGCTCCAGATCCCCGTAGCATGGCCATCGACGTACCAGCGGCCATCTTTGCGAAACACCCCCCAACGATAAACATGTTGAATACTTCTGTATTATAGCACCAACGTAACTAACACGTTATTTTATGTATCAGTTTTATCGCACCTTCTTTACGTCACACGTTAAACGTCGTAAAATCATCCCGAATTATTTGATGTTGTAAGAATGTACTACACCTCAACGAAAAATATTATCCTTTGTTTTCGCGACGATTATCAGAGAACAGGTTTACCGAACGCGAGTTGCTCGAAAACTGGTCGCTTCAGGCCCAAGGTGGAACCACGATTGGACCAGGCGCGTGCAAATCTAACAAGAGGGGATAAGATCATTCCGGTTTTCGATTCTCGAGATCCCACGAATCTTGATTCCTTTCCGGTCCGTGTCCTTGTAGACCTGCCTGGACCACGTGGAACCTTCAAGGTGCGCAAAAAGTCCTTTATGAATACTGGATCCTACGACTTGGCGGAAAAATCCTATACACTTCGTTCATACCCGCAGTCTATAACCTTTTCCTCTTTGCACTTTTACCTTTACACCACATTATTTAAACAACAACGAAGTTCCGAAGAATTCTCAAACCAATACTTCAACTATTACATTCGATAATATACGTCATCCTCAATTACTCTCACTGTTCTCAGTAGTCTCCATTTGCCAAACGCCACAATAATTTTTCGATTCTTCTCACTTATTTCATTTTTTTTTTTTTTTTGCAATTAATTCTCACAAAATCTCATCGAACAATTCCGTTCGCGATTCGCGGATTTAAAGGCAGCGTAAAAAGAGGCACACCGAGGCAACAAAAGCTACGGCGAGTAACGATCGCAGCGAATCGTTATCGCGCTGGAGGATCGCGCGGATCGCGTGTGCAAACGTAGCGGTAGAGACAAAAGAGAGAAGCGAAGAAACGAGCGGAAACGCAGCTCGAATACGCGCGGATGACTGAAAGTATTGGAGCAGGTTTGAAAGCGTTAAGGGCCCCCACTGGCCCCCCTGGCCATCCCCTCCTCCTCCTCCTCATCCTCGGATGGTCGGGCCCTCGGATTTATGCCCAGTTTTTATCGCCGTGCTTTGTTCTAGTCCCACGGCGCGACCCTTTGCGCATACATCGCATCACAATGTGTCGTTTTTTCTTGTTCCGGAGCCGGTTCGCGTAATGGGCCCTTTGCACGGCCACCTTGAGGGCTCTTTCTTTCCCAGGCACGTGATTTAGAGGCGCATCTGTCGCGTCAATTCCTCCAATTTCCGCGCCGCTTTCTCGATACCACGATATTCGACCAAATTCATCGAAATAAGATACACTGATCTAAATCAGCAGTTTCTGTTAAGTTTCTCCTTGCTTGATTTTTGACATTTGAGTTGGGGAAATTGAGGGGTAGGAACAGAAAACGTTGTTCGGTGTATTGGGATTATAAACGAATTGGTTAAAGTTATAGAAGTTACAAATCGCGTCACACGTGTGTTCAACAGTAAAATGGTAGTTGATATTGGTACGAATACTTGAAGGAAGACGCTTGGAATCAGGAATAAAGAAAGGTGCGATAAATAATGATTCTTTAAACCACTCATTTTCTGAAGTGTGATGACTGGGATAAGAAAATTTGCTAAGGCAGAAGCTAACGATCTGTAAGAATGAAAAATACAATTATTTAAACAATCTGATACTTTCTACTAAATGTAATAACTATTAACGCATATCTCAGTATATGCACCTTAATTTATTACAAATTAAAACTGAAACCTATAGGCGCATAAAAACATATAAATATCTCCTTTTCCTTAACTTCAAATTTCAATGCTACTTTATATGCACTTCATACGAATTAATAAATCATCAAGCATCAAGACATCGCTCCACAAATTAAATTCAAAATAATATAAATTTCATAGGGAGGTGCTATAGGGTGTGACTAAAAATAGACTACGTTCCTGAACATTATGTACATTTGCATAGCTGCACATGCCCGTGCCTGAGAATCTAGGCCCATCCACGAAAGAAGAACGGAAGACGTGCCCCTTCGTACGAATTATACTAGTTCCCCTACCCCCACTTTCTCGTTATTTTTCTTCTTTTTTTCCATGACTCACACGGTCGTGCATGTGAGCATCGTTCTTCTTATGCGGGCCCGTTAATTCGTGCGAGATCACGTCGCTAACCGATGATCTACCGCTCAAGAGAATCGTTTCTAGAGTTCTATACATATATCAGATCAGTGTCCAAAGACGAGGGTGGGAAGTTTGTGGATTATACACGCTATGGAATATCTTGAGCACCCCCTGTTGTATACTTTCTCATACTCGTTTCATGTATAAGGTATGAATTTTGAATAACTCTTTATTTCTGTCTTTATAGATTATTTTAAAAAGAACGAATGATACCATATCATTTGTGCGCGCACATACATGATTATGTGGATTTTATTTATAGAGAACATTTATGGGAAATCCTGTATATCGCAGGAAAGAAATATCTAATTTATGGAACAATTATTCTGGAGGAAATATTTTTTAAATATTAACATATAGGTTGTCTCTGAATTGAACAATAGGATATCGCATAGTGTAGTTAAAGTACAGTTAGTAAAGTAAGGTATCAAAAATATATTCTTATAAAAATATGCTTGATATCATTGATGATTTGATATCATTATTGAAAATTTATAATATATTTCCCGCAAATAGAGCAGTGACAAAGATTTAAAAATCTCATTAATTCTTCAAGGAGAGTGTTATCTTGAAACACTTGGTGTGACGAATTAAACGATGTGCAACGATAAATAATTTCATTTTGTACGAGATCACAAGTTCGAGAATATTGCATGTCACATGCCTTGATAAATCCTATTAAACCACTAAAACCAATCAGACATGCTGAATTTTTAGAAACAGTTTTCCTCTGCACGAAAGTTACTACTAACAATGAAAGGAAATTAGTAAATAATCGAGAATCAAAAACTTAATACATTAATAATTATTCACCTAATTAATTATTAGTCACCGTAAAGAAGATTATTACAGATTCATAGGAAACGCGTAGATCAAAAACCAAGGAGAAGCTTTTTAACCCAGCACTATTAATTCATAAAAAATTATATTCACAAAGTGTATCTGTCTATCGAGCGGCATAGCAAGCGCAAAAAGGAGAGAATCGTTTTGCATAATATCAGACTTACAAAGCGGAATATTTACGATGAAAGTCTCGTACAGGTGAAGCAATTCAGGGAACACGTTACGTCGACGTGTGTCGTTAACTTAATAATTGACCGTAACTACGCGCTTCGGCCACGGAAAGCTAAAACCTCCTCCAAAAGGAAGAGAATAGAAATAAAAAAATTCACAAAAAAAAAAGAACGTAAAGAACGCGACTGTTAACCGATGGTCAGGCGTTTTAGGAACTTACGTTTTTCCCCAGGGGCGGTACGGCGGGATATTTAGCATACTAAAGAAACCACCCGCGGGGCGGCCGGTTCCGTGGAGTATTCATTTAAAAACGAGTTCGAGGATGCAGCTTTCGAGCGGCGCACAAAAAAAGTAAGTTAATTGGCCGAGTCGAATCGATGAGATGTTAATAAGCGTTCCGTCCGCAACGTAGACCAAAACCGGGCTCGCTTTTCGTCGGTTTAAAACTCCGGGGAACTCTCTCAGAAAGAACAGAATGGCGACAATGAGTTACGAGAAAGGCGAAATCATTGGTAGACTTGTGTCGCGACCAAGGGAGAAGAGAAAAAAAGGAAAGGAGGAAGTTGAACTACTCCACCCCTTTCGTCCACTCGCGGTCGCCCCCGATCAAGGATAATTGCATTAATTTATTCCCGATCCGCCGCAGAAATTCCAGATCCTTCGGGCTAATTACGTTATTAAACGACCCCGCGCCTCCTGCTTCCTCGGGATTACGTCTCTCGATAAAATTCCTCGGGGAAAGCAAAGAACCGGCCACCGTTTTCTTTCTTTCTTTCTTCGGTTCTTTGGCTCTTTAGTTCCTTCTTGCCACTGTTAAATTGCAATTTGTACGAATCGCGACCGCAGAGATGCAGGTGGGGTGGAGACGGAGCCAGGAAGTGAAGAGTTCTTAAAAAATTATTACCACCGACTCCCCGACGGTATTCAACCGCGATCGATAGGGACGAGTGACAAAGGGAAAGTTCGTTAAGCCGTTCCCGTACAAATTGTCGATCGCGCTCGCAATTAAGACACCGTTCTGTTGAGAGTTCTGCTCCCGCGTCGATTCGAAACGAGATCGAGTTCCCGCCAACTTGGTATACCTTTCTTGTGAGACCCTTCGCCCTATGACCCTTCTACGAACGGATGACGGTCGATCCATTTTTATTTCTTACGAGATCGTGTCTAGGAATAGGTTAAGACAGCTGATGCTTGGGCACGCAGGATATCATTTGCATAAGGCTCTGATTTAAGGCACATCAGGATCGCGTTGTTCGTGTCTCGTCCATCCGGAAGATAGGCACCCTTACACGGTTACACCGCATGAAATTTATAATTAGTAGGGGCCGGTTTTATGCAAATGCAAATGCAATAATAGCGACGACGTGCGCCACGGATGCGGTTCACATGGTATCATGTTACTCGTGTTTCTCGTCTCGTTAAATATTCTCGTCTGGCAGCCATGTAAATTTCACGGAGACATTAGCCAGCGAAAATTTCGCATCACCGATATCTCGTCCTATTTATCGATCTAGAAGTCGTTTCACGGAAATTTTTCCGCAAAATTCTTTAATTATACCATCGCGAAGTATCGTTAATGATTAAGCTTCTTTTATCTTCGTTTTCGAAACGGCGTATCAACTTCTATCTCGGTTGTGGAATTATCAAGAAACGTTCGAAGAAGAAGGGTTGCTTCGTTTCCCTCGAGCAAAATTCATGCAAATAAACTGCTAGTCACGGTCTATATCGAGGATGAAAAGAAACATCAGCGATGATGAAAATAAATCTCTAATACCGTCACAAGGCTCTGCATTCAATTATCGTAGCAAGGATGCGAAGGAACCAAGGGGCAATGGCGAACGGGGAGAAAAACAAGCAGAGAGACGCATACGTCAAAACGAAACGGCCCTTTGGAATTTCTAATGAAGTGTGTGAACTTCAACCCGTTTTCTAGGCGTAACCTAATTAAGTCCTGAACGTGTATGCAAATTTTCGCTCAGCGGGACACGCAGAGGTTAAAACCAGCCTCCCTTCACTGCGTTCGCCCTGTTTCTTCCTCTTTCACCCTCTTTCTCTCGTTCCGCGTACCAATGCAGGGAAAACGTTCGTACGACGATTTTGCACGACACGTATTCTCAGTCGTCGTCAATGTCGAATCGACCGTTAATTAATTAATTTCGTGCCGAGGGGCCTAAGGGAGTTCCGTTGCCAGATTGAAATGTTCAATGGCAGTGCCATAAGGAAGCAAATTTTGGCTAATTAGTCTTTGGTTTGGGAGAATAAAAACATATGACAATGATCTTTCCCTTTCCCTCTCTCGTTCCCCTTTCATTACATTTAAAAAATATTATTCTATGTGAAACTGTTATTATTACGTAATAACTTTTCAGGATAATTGGACATTCGTCGTTTCCGAGTAATTTTAGATCTTTATATTATTAACGTAGAAATTTGGAGAGATTTGTATGAAAAATAACTAGCGCAAGTAGCACAATAACGTTATCGGACTATCACATTTTCAAGTAGTTTGATAACATACTTAAGTTAGGAAAAAAAAGTAATTGGAAAATATAAGAACCTGTGTCGATGGATCCGTGGATGATCTGTTTAACTCGATGTACGGTACATCAAAGTGCAACCTGCGTGCCCCACACTGCAGCTGAATGCATCGTGTATCGACAATAGTGTCGATGGTTCGATGGGGATGAATATCTATTGATTGGCAAAGCCACCCCTCACAATCGCCTCGATATATAGGCGTATACCTGCCGCAACCCCAAATATATTCGTGCTACCTGCGAGTATGCAGCAAATTGTCGTGTTTTCAGAGCCACGTGCCACGAGTCAGGTACATCCATGGTATCGGGCACGCATCGTTGTCCTTTTTAGTTTTAACAGTCGATGCCGATAATCACTGTATATTAGCTTGAAAAAAATACTTGCAGAACTCGATAAATAAAAGATGTTTCCATACTCCAAGATTATAAGGATCTGGTAAAAGAAATTACTGTCTATAAAGTAAGATTAATAATTAGATTTCACCTAATAATTAGATTAAAATAATATATACATATGTAAAATAATTAGAATACAAATTTTTTATCGCGTTGTATACGAAGCAAACTTTAGTTAAATTGTGCTAAATATCCGGTGTATAAATAGAATAAAAAATTAGAAAATTGTGTCTCAAAAGTATTAAAATACTGAAAAATAGGTTGATGGTAATCTGAAATGTTGAAACAATTTAAATAATTGATATGAAACTAGAAAAGTTGTATTTCTAAATTGTTGCTCTTCAATTATATAGTGATTTACTATGCACTGCGATCTCGGAGGAATATCATGGTTCTTGCGTTTAGAATGACGATAATTACCTTATATTCTACCAGAATCACTGTGATTAGTGTAATAAAGAAGATGGTAGGAAATTGCTATGGGATTAACTTGCTCAGATATCTCATTAAATTTAGCAAGAAAACTACAACCCGGGGATTAACTCGAAATGATTGCGTATTAAAAATCGTGTCACTGATCAAAAATGTAAGTAATAATACGAAGGATTCTACATACACACGTTCGTATCTATATGTTATCAACATCGCTTTAAAAATTTAACATTTTTAAAATTATCAATAACTAAGATATAAAACATGAGTATCATAATATACAGATATTTTAAACAAAATGATATTACATCTTAAAATTCTTGTACATCAAAACTGTACTAAACTAAAATTTTCACAGATTAAAATTAAATTATAAATATAGCGAAGATTGAAATTACAAGTTTTACCCACAATACTACAACCCATTTTGCAGAAACAAAATTTTTTTTATATTCAACAATGACTTAATTAAAAATTACACAGAATTTTCATCTACATTATTACAGATTGATTTTTATCAAATTTCTCACGCATTCTACACACTTTCAACACTGTACGGTTAAAGGAGCATATTATAATTACAAAGCAAAGCGTTGCATATAACAGGCACGTGTTTTAAACAGCCTCGATGAGCTTTTACCTCCGATCACACGCATGATCGCTACCAGATCCACATCCATTAAAAATTGGTAACTCGATATCGGAGTACTGTCCTAACGTACTCGACGCACATGCCTAGAAAGTTTGCTCAGTTATGCACTGGAGATCCGAAGAAAGCGATACATTTATTATGCATATCTAAACAATGTCCTGGAAGGGTTTTCTCCTGAACCATATTTGTTCATGCGCACGATTTCATATCGCGTTGAATCTTCCGAGCCGGAAGATGAAAAACTCTACCTACGTTGTAACGTATCTCTCTGTGTACGTTCTCATGTAAATGTTATTTGTATAATTCAATTCGTAGAACAGTAGCTGTTCTTCTATAACGTAATATCTAAAATTAAGATAGTATTTTTTGCGTAGAGATTTTCATCACTTGGAGAACAGTTTATTTTGATGATTTAATTATTAAAATTGTGTAATAAAATAATATCTCAAATAATTTTATAATGGCATAAAAGGTATAATTTCAAATAATTTTACATATAAAGAATCTTAAAATAATAAGGAAATATAACGTTAGAAACGAGTCGAAAGATACATTTTATTTCATATGACGACGTATTTTTAGCGTAATTTATAATTTATGTTGTTGAACGAACGATGTTTTACATATTACAATTATTTTTTATTATCAGGAAGTTTGTTATTTTATCTTTCATCTAACATGCTCTGTTCACGTCAGTGTTCAAATAACGTACCGTTTCTTTAAACGCAATATTAATATTTCAACATCGTGTTACTCCGTACAACATTATACGGACACCATTCTAAATGAATTTTTTGTTCTATCCATTTAGAAAAAAAGACGAATAATAATAATAATTAATCCCGGATTCGTGGGAAGTATAACAACGATTACGATGAATGAATTCTTTAATCTCCCATGAACAGAACTTTATTTCCTTATGAGGGAAAAAGATTATAATTGGACACAGTTTATTAATATATTCTTAAACGTATAATCAAAGATTTTTAATTATTGCATATAAATAACCTGGTTTGTGTCTGCGTAACGGCATATTAATAAGATACGATATTATGGTGATAAACGTTTATAACAAAAATTTAAAAAAATATAAAAATATGAGTACTTGACTTCCATTTCACATGAGATTATAAAAGTTAACATTATAAATTAAAAATGACAGAAAAACGATCCTCTTGTATAACCATTATTCTCGCTGATAAATTTGATTAACACAGTTGCTCGCATTCTTGGAATTTCCAAACATCTACGAATGGTCGACTTTCGAAAATGAAATTCGCGATGCACGTTCTAAAATTCAGAGTATCGATTACATACGAGAGGCGGTCGTTTGCCGAGCCGGCAATAAAAGAGAAAAAGAGAAAAGGAGGAAGAAAAAAGGACGAAGACCCCCTTCGCATCCGGATACGCTTCACTCCTGTCAGTCGTATGTCAACCCTCGTTGTTTTTTTGCCGCGCTCTTAATAATTGATCATCTGATTACGATACATTATACCCCCCTTTTTCTACTTTGGTACACCGTCAGAGAGGGCATTATTCGTGCACCGAGGGAAACAGAGTAAACGGGCGAAACAGAGAAGGAAACTTTTTCTTTCCGTCGCCTGGCGAGGGACGACCATTTGCATATAGGCCCCCTTATCGACAAATACACCGGGGGCGCCCTTCGTAATGAGGGCCCCACCCTTCGCCCCTCCTCACCACCATTCTTTATTTTTTTAACGTGGACCGCCATTGTCCGTTAACTCATTCGACGTGGCACCGTGGACCAGCTTCGTATCTCCCTTCCTTCCTCGTTATCCACTTCATCTTTCTATCGTCTCCATTCTCTCTCTCTCTTTCTCTCTCTCGCTCTCTGTCCCTGTCTCTGTCTCATTTAAAATGTTTCGCCTCGCTCTCTGTATTTCACTAGCTCCGCTCGGTGTGTTCCTGTCGTGTTTGAACCGAACCGCGACCTTCCAGGCTGGGAACCCGCGTTAAGAAAAAAAAAATAGAAAAAATAACGACAGGGAATAACAGAACCGGTTACGCGTCGAAAAATATGAATCATAGAGATAAAGCTAGAAGCGTGAAAACGTGGATGGGATTCTATACTGTGGCATCTGCTTTTCGAGATAGACATAAGAAAAAAAATCGTGGTAAGAAGAATGATCGCTGATAGAGGTTTCGTTGCATTGCGCAGTCGTCGTGTGGGACGCGTGAGAATGATCCTGTGACAAGGATCGTTGCATCCATCGTGAAATCGTCATGTAGTTGAATAATTGACTTCGCTTTTAAATAGTACTGTAGGTGTAGTCTGTGTGATAATTTGATCTTCTATAACGCAAGTGGAGAGCTTTGTTGCGGAGGAAGCTTCAAAATTGAAAATCATAATTCTATGCTTTGCAATTAAGTACTCGTTATCGTGAATAATTTTTGTTCTTTTTTTTCATTATTTAATCATTCTGTTAACCTTTTTATATGCCTTATTTTACAGAATAGATCAAGTCAATTTTCTATATCTCTAAATTAAGATTTCTTTACCAGAAAGAAGTAGATATTATGCTCATACTTATTGCGCTTTGTAGCAAATAATTAAGAAAAAAAAAAGAAATAAAACGTTCCTCCTATTATATATAAAATTATTATATACAAACTTCCCATTAAACAATCCACGAAAAGCTCTCTAATTAAAAGCTCGAAACACAGAAACGAAGAATACCAAAACTTTTGCTGAATTCGTCATAAAATTTCATTACTGTATTATTTAAGCCTACTCGTCATCTTAACATAACCACGAAATTTCACAAATCTGTGATAAGTTTCTCAGTGATCGTTCTAAAAATCACTCTCTTAACTTAGCTCTCAAGTGATCGATATAACACGCAAAAAAATTCAAACCTACAGAAAACTTCATAATGCTAAAAATATAGGTATTCTATAGGAAATGGGGTATTCTAAAGAATTTCAGTCATTTTTGGGAATAACAGGTCGCAGGACATAGGGGACCGGTTTTGTAGCCTGGAGAGGCCGATTGTTACCGACTTCGTTACACAACTGTTAGGATAATCTGCGGCGAGAATCATGAGCCGTGATACACGTATACAGCCATGTATATGTTATGTCCGGTCCAAGGGGTGAGGGCAGGTGTACCTTTCGAGAGAATAATTAATATTCAGCGAGGAAAAAGTGGGCGAGAGCCGGCGATAGTCTTCTCTTATGAACAGTTAGCGCGTTAGCAAACGGGCACATCGCTTCTAGACACGCAGCTGGTCCTCCCAAGAAAGACTTCCAGGCCCAATTATGTTCGTCTTGTCGATCGTCCTTACACCGTAATTGTTTCACGTTTGATCTGTTGGTCGGTACCTGGCCGGAAATTTCGTGGGACTGATTTTATCGGACTTCTTGGATTCCTACCACACTCTTGGAACTTTCGAATTTCTATCCGAAACGACTAAGTTCCTGAATAGTTAAATATGGTATGCACAGTGTAGAGGTATTAACTTTCTTTTATCCGCCTTAAAATAGAAAAAGTAACAGCCTCGTGTAACAACTAAGTGGATATATTTCTCGAAATAGCGATTCATGTTAAAGTTCCCCATTTTCATGGCGGAAATTTGTATAACGATAACTAAAAAAGTATGTCAAGCCAGAACGATCATGAGGCACGGTTTCACGAATAAATCGTAATCTACTAACATAGATATCGGCAATCTTCCGGTGAAATCTCAGTAGCCTTGATAACGAAAGCGTGTAGACCGAGCCGCAGGACGAATTGCAGCTGCAGAAAACGAGGAAAACTTATGATCAGATAAGGGCGAGAGCGGGAGGCGAGAGACCGGTATAAAAGAGTTAGAGAAAAAGAGATAGCGGATGAGGGGTCGGAGGAAAGCGGAGTACAAATTACGACCACCCGGAACTGGTCTCGTGGCCGTGTTAACTTTCGTCGCGTGCCTTCGGGAAATGCCTCAACTTTTGCAGCCACGTGTTATCGTCCGGGCATTATAAACTTTCCATTGCTCGGCCTTTCCCTCTCCCTTTCCTTCTTCCCTTTCCTTGTTTGCTTTCATTATTTACGACGCGTTAACGAAATTTACGGCTTGCCCTTGCACTGTTTTCTAGAATTTTGTGACTCGGTCGAACTCGTAGAGTCTTCGTTATACTTCCCTCGTAAACATATTTTCCCAAAACATTGACCAATATTCCTCGTTAGATATTCGTTACTTTGTAGTTATTATACTGTAGGGTTATATTTTGCATGAATATTGTAACGATACTGTAAAATGCAATTCTTTTTTCAATTATCTATAATATTTGAAAAGATAATATTTTCATGGTATCATTGTAATAATAAAAATGATATAACAAATTGTATAAAGTAAAGAAATATAGTGAACGACGCTATTTAATATGTATTAGTTTTCGTCGCTTATTTAACATTTATATAATATTTTTAAAATGTATTCTTCCTCTCTCCTGGAAACGTGAAAACAATGACCACGTTATACGTATACAAACTTTAAATATGAATTAAGTTCGATCGATCAATTTATAATCAGGGAAATTCGATTTATAAAATTTACCATAAATTCATCAATATTAAAGATGCTGCGATAAAATTTAAACGAAATATCTAGAAAATAATTGGAGATCTACTTGTGTATTTCATACTAAGCAAACAGTTCAATTAACTACCACGTACGATTAAATATTATAACCTTAACCTGTTTTGTGTTTCAGATATGAGGCAGTGGAATTAATCTATCGCGAATTGACCAGCGTTTACAAGCAATCGGAAATTGACTGGAAAATAATACACAATGCAGGATGCACTAGAGATGATACTGATTTGCCAGACCATGTTACCGCGCCTAATGACCTCAATCGATTAATCAGCGTAACATTCAGATCCTT
Organism: Bombus terrestris; assembly: GCF_910591885.1. Lineage (NCBI taxonomy): Eukaryota > Metazoa > Arthropoda > Insecta > Hymenoptera > Apidae > Bombus > Bombus terrestris. The sequence goes on along the minus strand of NC_063275.1, from coordinate 20,983,882 downwards.
TTTGACTGCTCTGCCGACTCCTCCTACGATCGTAACAATTGCAAGGTATGAAAGGATAGTACAGTCTTATACATCGAATTTTTACATTCTAAATTATAACGAGAATTCATGCCTTTTTCTACTACAATCGTATTATGTATTTAATAACGTAAAAATTCAAATGAGCTGTTTCAAGCGTATAAATAATACTTTATTAAAAACTCCTACAACTACGAAACTATTAGCTACTTTATAAAAGGAAATTTTCTACTTCAGAATTTCTTACTTTAAACCGATTTCCCAACAAATTTATTTTTTTTTTTTTTCATACGCGATAAATGTTTTTCTTTACTTATCGATTTTTCTAACATTATTTTCTAAAATTCCCACGCCAGACTATCTAATCCTATTTATCATAGTGACCCAGTTGAATAATACATTCGATCAATTAACCAGTTAATTGTAGCGACCTCTTCGAAAACTTTGAAAACTGTGTGCCTAAAATGTGTCGTAAAAAGTAAACGATGACGAATATACTCGTCAAACACAGAATACGTGTGGCTGTTACAATATAGAATTAAGTTATAAATAACTGTTCCATTTTCTAATTTTATTACTAACAGGGCTCGTCATAACGCAAAGTATTACCATTTCTTCATGACGAGTATAGTCGTTAAAGAAAGCTAAGTGGTTAATATAGCCTTCAGCAAACTTAACAAAGTAATCTAAAAATCTTCCCCAAACATTTCCCCAAAATAAACGGAGCTGTCCATCGCTAAAAGGAGGATGGTAACAAAAATAGCTATCGATAATAATCGCGCCGCAGAATGTTTTTGAAACGCGTGAAATTGAATTCCAAGGCTGTCCGTCTCTATCGAAGGTAGAGAACGGCAGGGTCGCAGATGGCGTGGAAGAAGATGCTGGGAGGGCTGGAAATAGAGAAAAAGGGAGGATCGTAGGGGAGGTATGGTTGGGTTGGGCGAAGGGTGGGTTCATGGACGTTCGGCTACCATGAAGCCCCACCTCCCATGTGGGCAAGGGGTGGCCTTGTAAGGGGTGCACAAAATCAAATCCCCGACCTTTCGGCACTCGTTGTCAGATGTCTCTGTCTTCGATGTCCCGCGACAGATGCTAATTATTCCTTTTTATCTCTGTTCTACGGTCTAGTTGGCCGGATGATTAAGGCGAGACACGGTAATCCGTTTCTCAATTTTGCCGGCTCTCGTAATAAACGCGCCACGCTACGGGAAATTGTGATTTATGAAACATACGAGACGCGACGATACTAATGAGATCATCGCCAGAGAGATCTTTCCACGGACTCTCTGAAGCTCGCCCAGAGTCGAATTCTACGATTTCTTCTGGCAAAACGTGATTAAGTTCATAGCTTTATGTTATAGCTTTATTTAGTTCCACTGCGCATTATTAATGGTATTGTCTATTTACAGATATTAATTGCTATTAGATTTATCATTACGATTAGATTTTGCTATGTAAAACTGACACAAGATGTTTGTATGTAATAATTTTTAAATTCAGGTTTCTTTTATTTCATTGTTATTTGAAGTCAGTTCAACTGATTAGTCTAATTAAATTTATTCTACAAATATGACATCGTCGTACATTAGGAAATATAGTCATTTTAAATCACCCACCTATGCGATTATTTAGGTCAATAAATTTTACTAATGGTTGAATCGTTTCACATAAGAAAATAGAACACGGATGTCATTATATACACAAAGCTAAGAAAAGTACACCTAAGTGTGTTATATCAATGTATATTACTTATTACAATAATTCTTTCTTTAATACCATTTGTGCTACAGTCTGAAATATATTTCATAACATTCATCGTGTCAAAAGGAAGATAGAGTATTTAAAGTTATATTACTTATACTTATTCATCTCGTAGAAATATCTAATAAACCAAATTATGCAATGGAAACGTGGGTAAAAATAATGGAATAATCTGTAAATGGTTGATTTGGCGCCATCTCGTGATAAAATTAAGGAAATAGCATTCGGACTTCCGGCGGTGGCAGAAAAAAAATCGATTTCATCCCACTCGGCCCACTTGCAGCCCTCGACCCCTTGGTCTCCACCCCCAGCACTCCTAGCTTCCGGGAAAGACGCGGAAACGCCGCCGGATGTCGCCTCTGGACGGCACCGAGGTTCTCTTTCAGTTTGCCAGACGGCGATTAAACAGAAACAAGAAGAGAGAGCGAGTTTACGAGACCGAAAAGAGACTATTTGCTATCGTTAAATGTACATTTTATCCTGTGATGTTTATATTTCACCAAATCTTTGATTATTTTTATTTCCACTATCCATCGCAATTTCTTCATTGTTCAGTCGATTTTACGATATCTACGTACTTTATCGTCCATAATTATTTACACAGGTCGCTTGATTTATAGCAACGACGTTTGATTTTAACTAAAATTAATAATAAACCAATAATTATAACTTACTTATAATCACTTTTCATGGCATCAGCAGACTATAAATTTAAGTTAGCTGTTAAAATGCACAGTAGATATGTCTACTACATACATTCATTGTTTAAATATCGATATTTGTATCTGCCTCTGTATCATCTCTATCAGTATCAAGTTTGTTTATGAACGTCATTTTCTATCTAATTTAGAAATTAAAGAATCGGAAGATAAAGAACTTGTCAAGTAACAAAATAGTTCTACAAGATTTTGCAATTGGAATCGTCAATTGTAAAAATCAATTTAAATCAAGTCATAGTGTTCTATTATACGTAGAATTATTTGCAAGCTACCATCTTTTATTTTACTTTCTCTAAAGAACTTCAATATATATATATTTATTTATATAATAGACATTTATAACAATTATATATTAAACATTTATAAAACTGCCGATATATTAATCAACGGAACACTTTGATGAGAAAGCACATGAAGTGAAGAATATCTGCTCTTGTTCACAGATCCAGCGAAGACGAATATTGTCCGTCAGAGGACGTCGATCAAATTCAGATGGGAGTGCTCGAAGAACTTCGTGAATGTTTAGGAGATATCGACATCCAATTGGCTTATCAAGAGGAGGAGCAATCTTTTTAAACGTCAAAACATGACATAATCACCCTTTCCTTTCCAACATATAAATGTTAATCGAATAATGTTCATTTCAATACAATAAACGTTTTTACAAAATATATTCGCCTCTCCGTTAATCGTATCTTCTGTCAGCCATTCCGCGGTCCATAATAAAAATAAAATCTACCGGTTCGAGCAGCGGGTCGTTACTAAGACAACGAGTTCTCGAGTGAGAACCAAATGAAACGCTTGTAAAGACCAATTACACTTTTTTCATTGGGCAAAGAAAAGTAAGTCGAGGAGTCCAGCAACGTTGCATCGAATCGATGGAATACATCAGAAGATCAGAAGGCGAGGAGGAAGAAGGAAACTGGCACGTCTTTGATCACAGCGACGATTTACATAAGATCGGTGCCACTGGCCCATTATAAGAAGCGAACACAATGCCAACCTGAAGGTTAGCGTTTTTCTGCACCGAGTACCCCTGTGCCCCTCTCTCGTCCCTTCGGCCGCACATTTGCATACCGTAGGCTAGTTTCCCACACGTCTTAACAGCGATCGTTTCTTCCTCCTCTTTCGAAAACCTTCCCTCGTTTCCGTTTCTCTTTTACTTACAACCCTTTTCAGTCAGCGGGGGCAAAAAGACCAAGGAATATAGAAAAAAACGTCTTCCTTCTTCCAAGATGTTGGCGTTTCCTGGCGAAATGTCTCTCAACATGGCCTTCGTACGCATTCAGATTGTGTACTGAATGTGCGTGCACGTAGTGTATTATACATCATTTCAGGTATTGAATTTCTAGAGTACAATGGGCATGGAGGTCTTTGTTCAGGAAACAGCGCGGACATTGCGCAAAATAATTCTTTATCTTGGATTGATTATTTATAAGAAAATTGTTTAATATCCTCAACGATATGATGGAAAATAAAATATAGGTACATCTTTTTAAATGAAATATTCCAGATGTTTATTATAATTACATATTGTTGATTCAAGATAGTTACATTTTTGATACATTTTCATTTACTGCGTTAATAAATGGTTTAAAATTCGTGCAGGATATTCGTGCAAACACTTTGAATAATTTATAAATTTCTAGAAGTTTCGCTTGTAGACTTCAAAATATTTTACTAGTAACTTGTACCTAAGTAATTTGAGAAAAGTAAAAATAAAATTACTCAGAGTCTATTGCGAAAAATTAAAATTATTTCTAATATTAGTATACCAATCTTTTCACAAGGAATCAATTGTTTTCCTAAGTTCTTCGATTAAAAGAATTAGAATTTAAACTGAAAGGATTCTTAATATGATTCTAAAGGAATAAACATTCTAACGCCTATACAAGAAGAAATATTACCCGATTCAAATTAACGTCTAAGCATCAATTCGTTAGTTATTCATGGTAGCATAGCCGAAATGAGTCATTCAATGGTTAAAGTGATCGTACAATTCCGCGTTTAGGGTCAGCACAGAGGAAACGAGCGATAACGCGCGAATAAACGTTAAATGAACAAGGTGAATGCGGAAGTGTGGTTGTAGAGAAGGGACGAATTTTAAAGAACCGCAAGGAAAGTTTACGAGCTGCCAGGCTCACGTAATGACTGTCGTTAACCACGGTGCGGGACTCGGCCGGAGAACCAAGCCTTTGTATGCTAATGACAGGGTGGTCCGATTTCAGCCACCCTGAGTAAAAAATCTTAGGGGTCAACAGACCCATCGTTCGGCCGAGTTTTAAATCTCCCTCGAGTACCATTGACCTCGAATTAAAAACGGGCTCGACCTTCGACCCGTTGAAAACTTTACGACCACTACGAACCGTAGCTTTTCGCAAATTCATTGACGAATACAGTCGTTCCCTTTCTTCTATGGTTCCTTATCCGTGCAAAATTAACTTCTGCCACTGGGAGGTTCTCGCTGCTCGTCTATAACAACAGTGAGCTCACGAGACCCTCGGGACGACGGTGTAACCATTCGCTCAAGTAATACGTGCATTAATATTCATTAAACTGCACCAACTGTGCTCAGTTAAGAAAGGAATTTCCACAAGGTGCACGTTCTTGCGCAAGTAACCTAGTATCGGTCTTACGCTTGGTTTAAACTATTAGCAGAATTTCTAATGTCTTTTGAAAATGCAATGTAATTTCAGCAAGTACTTTGATTATTTTTCTCGCTGTTGAAATATCGATATTTGTTCGGTACATGTTTCGGTATTGCACATTACATGGCACTTAAAAGGAACGAAATATGATTTTTAATATTCTCCTAAAAACAGTAATTTAAATTATTAAAAAGAAAAAGCTTCGATCAATCGTCCTTATGATATTTTATCCTTCATGACTAATAAAATTTGCGACGCTTGTGTAATTGTAAATAACGATTTTATAAATGTTCAATAGATAACGAAGATATATAAAACATCGAACCAAAAAAGTTTTGTTATACATAAATGTAATGGTATAAATATTTTTCAAATAATAAAAACAGTATTTATCCATTGGAAAGAATGTTATCAAGGGCTATAAAAATAGTATTGTTTAGACAATCTAACAGAAAGAATTGTTTTGCGTCACGGTCTGAACGTAATTTTAAGCGTCTCATTCTCTCTCATGGCTATTCGGATTTCATTCACCCAGGTGACACCGTGACATTGGGTTCTAGGGGAATTATTCAAAACCAGGTCTGGCTGGCAAAAGTACAGCCGTCCCTGGCACCGTAATCCCGTATTTGATTTGCATAAAACAGAAACGCAAAAAACGCAACAGACGAGAAAACAAAAGCGTACAATAAAGAACACCGATCGAACGTTTAACATCAAAAACTGTTACGAACAAATCACAATCTATCAAATACGATCGCTTATTTAACAATTTATATATTTATATATATGTATAAAATAAATGTTTTTATAAATTACAGATAATAGGGTAGTTCATACGATAGCAATTCGTTCCATAATTTCCCATTGAGAATACTAAGAATTTGTGTTCAGAAAATTAATTCCGAGCACAACGTGTGTCCATTCCAGTACTTCGCAATCTTTCCATCAATCATAATCTATCATTCGCAATAGTTATACTAATATTTAAAAATAATTGACATAATATAACTTCATCTAAAATCCGATAAACTAGACTATAAAATAAATTTTCGTTCCAACAGGTACGATTTGAATAAATAGTACTACACTTTAACTACGATAAGTGTATTAAAATAAAATGGAATTCATTGTCATCAAACTTAAAATTCAACAAACGCAGCTCAGATAAAAAATGCTTCGCTTTAGCTCCGATAAATCTATAACTAATAAACTAAAATTCATTTTTACGAACTTAGGAACATTCTACGTCGATTCACAGCTTCCACACGAGACAATTCATCCATCCGTGGCAAAGAGCCCGAGGACCCTTTGCTCTCCCGTACCTGACGATTATGCGCGTGACGAAAGAGATCTTCAGAGAGGTGAGTATGCTAATCAGCAGGCATAATGCAATATCGATACGCCGGAGAAAGCCAATTATAGTATGGGGATCCGTCTCGTTCGACCTATAGGTCGTTCTCTCGAAAAACGTCTCCGTGAAACGCATAGAGGGTCGCACACGGGCGACGCATCGGTGAGAAAATGAATAGCAAATGAAAGAAAAAAGGAGGAAGAACGAGAGAGGACGGGGCCGCGTGATAGACAACGCCATAGGCGGAGACCTCGTTGGCCGTTGTTCGAAAGTGCTATTTGTATTTATTCGAGGCCTTTGTTCGTACCCGGAGACTCATGGGGAGGAGGGTGGGGCAAGCAGCGAGAGGGAAAGAGAGAAAAAAATTATTCAAAGACGAGGCAAAGGGGTGAGGTCCACTAGTCGTTACGGGACTATACGACGTTTCGGTCGAAAAAATAGTTGCACGCTGCTCGATACTGCTACGTGTATATTTTGTAGACGAGTGTGCCGTTGTATCCGAGTTTTTTCAAAATAATTAATTAAAATGAAATCGTGTACTCATTAAAATAATTAGATAATTAACCGTTGTAATCGAAAGTATATACACCAGGGAAATCTTCTTTCAACGTAATACGTAAATTTAATATTTTGAAAAATTTATGTACGTTTATTTTCAATATTTTAACATTTTTGTCGTACTAGAAATAATTCATCGATTACTATCGATCGTCTGCAAGTTTAATTCTTCAATTAATGTATTAATTATTAAATTAATGTAATTTTCGTACGTCAACTTCGTTAAAAGTTGATCGCCCGGTGAATTTTCGAAATACGCAGAGCCAGGTGAAAATAAAATCGGGAACCAAGGTGCACGGATGTCCAAGCACGTAACACAATTAATCCCAGAGATCGAATTACGGCCAAGTGTTTGCCCCATCATGCAGATTCCCTCGTTCTCGTTGGTGCAGTATGTGACGAGATGATCGCATGTGTGTGTGAATGCATCTCGTGCAGCGGATGCAACTGCGAGTGGTCAGTAGCTCGCAAAACGACTGACCGCTCGGTGCATCCCCTCGGCACTTTTCGATGTACCTCGCGCGAGTGACATATATCGAACCTACATATTTTTCTCCAACATTTCTACGAACGATTCCGAACGTGTGACACGTGATTGTGTCTAGCGACATAACCGATTCCGTTTCCGTAGAAAAATCCTCGACAGCTGTTCTATCGATTTAAAAAAAAAAAAAAAAGAGAGAGAGAAAAGATATAAATATATATATGTTTTGCAATCGTTAGTGTCGCCGGGTGTACAAGAGAGGAAAAAAGTGTGGTTTACAAATTCAATCATAAAATCATGATGTAACGAAAAGTTGAGGCGGATAGAGGGGAGAAAAAAAGTACGAACTGTCGTCGTGCGATAAAGTTTTTAATCACATCTACACGGTCTAAGTTTATTCTATGCGGGATCCGGCACGCTTTTCGACGAGAACGGACAAGTAATTTCATAATGTCACAAGACGAAGTTCTGACAGTTCTTACATGGTCGCAGGCACGGAAGGAAAAGTTCCGTTATAAGTTTTAATGGTACATAAATAAACGGCGACGTTGTAATAGAGTTTCTGCAGGACGAGTTTCCCGGGCGAGATTCGATGCGAAAACGTAACACGGTCTCGTTATAAATATTCAATCATAACCGTGACATTTTTCTCTCTCGAGCGACGCAGCCGTCACGTGAGACCGGGACCGACGATAAGCTTAATTCGCCGAGCATGTGCTAGAATTATAAATTAAACGCGCGCCGTGGCGCAAAAGGACCGCGTTTTCGTTGAAATTATAGAAAATTAACGAGCCGTCCGCCGGCTCGAACCAGCCCGCTCTTGTCGTTCATGCACGAAATAACTACGTCGCGCGATATTATTCTCGAAACGCAACCGAGCTTGTTATCAATGTCTTTCCCGTTGCATTACTGGCTTTTCATCTCGAAACTTCGCCCTCGAACAAGCGCCTCTCTCCTTTAAGACAACGCGAATGAATTTCGAGCGAAGCTTTAAACTACGTATACGAGACGGATTTACAACTACGTGCGTAGTTGAAGAGAAACTTATCGACAGATTTTAATCGACCAACTCGTGCAACGTACTACCGCCCATGTGATTATTGAAGATCTATTTCGATCGATAAATTTTCGAAATTGTTACGCGTAAACAACGTAAACTTAACAATGAAATATTGTAAGTATTATTTGAACTAAAGACAAACATCGGCCACGAGATATACCTGTACATCGAAGCAAACAGACTAGGGAAGAGAGAGTAGATACTGCATTTCGCTGAGACGACTGTCTCTAGGCGCTGAACAAGCATCATCCATGCTTTGGAAACATTTTTCATTTTCTTTCCATTTTGCTTGATATTCAATCGCGCGAAGTGAACCTGCCAGAATCCATTCCCGATAAGAGCGGGTGAAGGAGGAAGGGATGAAAGTGGTTGGTGGCTCTCTAATACACGCGGGGGTGCGTGTAATTCCGAGGCCGCGCCATATTTTAACATCGTTCCGAGTTACATTATGTTTCAGCAAAATGGTCGGCGCACACGTGGCAGCAGCGCCCCGTCGACGGGGAGGGTGGTTTATCTCGAATACACAATCCCACCCCAGGCCACCCTCTCTTCGCTGAACGCGGCTCAGGCCGGAAGGGTGGAGGGGAAAGAGAGAAGACGAGAGAGAGAAAGAGCGGGAAAGAGGGAAAGAGAGAGACAGGGCCTGTGCATGGAAGGCGGTTCAAGGGGAACCGGGTGAGAGAGGGTGGAGGTCGACGACGACCCTCGGCAACCAACGCCCACCACTAGCCACCCTCCTCCCCTCTCCCCGTTAGCTTTTGCGACGTCTATACGGAGAGGGGGACGATGGTGTGGAAGGCAAGCCGGTACGGTACGCGAGCTAACGACGTTCTTTCGCTTTTCGCAGAGAAAAGAGCGAGAAGAAACTATAGAGCGAGAGGAATGATTAGGGGAAACGCGTAGAAAAAGGAAGAGAGGAAAAGAGAAAAGGGGAAAAAAGATAGAAAGAGGTGGTACAAACCGCGTTCCTCCTCTTTCTTTCTTTCTTTCTTACTTGCTCCTGCTCGCACGCTTCGTTTCTTTGTGAACATAGACACGAAAGAGGAGGGGGGAGGCGACTGCAGCAGGTAATGATGTACCGCGGTAAATTTCCTGCGGAAAATTACCCACGCTGTTGGCCGCGGAGTCACGGGCAAAAGGTAATCATTTTCTTTTTGGAACGTGCTGGCAAACATACGCATAGCCGCGGCGAGCCGACGCTGCAACAATGTCGACGCGATTTATTGAATTATTAGCGGCGCGGGACCACGAGCGGACAAGTAAGGCATCGAGATTCAACTGACGGGGCTTTTTTCAGACCAAGCATTTGTTGGTCGCGGGTTATTGTTAGCGGGACATGAAAGAAATCATGGTCGTTTGATAGTTTGTATCTGGTGGCTGGGACTAGCGATGTTTCTTTGTCCTTAGAGCTCTGTGGATATACGGTTATTGAGAAATTGCGACGGGTCTAATTGCGATCTACTGTTGCCAGTTTACCTCCTTTGACAGTGTTTTGAACGAATTTGAATAGAGTTTCGGTATTGTAGTAATTTTTGCGTTACTATTTGTATCGCTAGTTTTATTATTTATCGTATAAAATGTTACTACTGCAATTAATTATACAAGAAATTAATTTTTTTTATAACTTACCAAGAATAATTGAAATATGTAAAATATAAAAATGAACGCTGTGCTAACTTCCAAGGTATAAAGATGGGAGCAAATTATTAAAAATATGTACATAATGAGAGGTTTAAACGCTCTCTGCAAACAATTTTAACGCTGAAGTACTTCGCAAAGAATAACATTTGAGTTGAACTCCTCGATTTTCCTACTCGAAAGTTAAGTAATTGAAGATTATTTGCCCAACGGATAAGGCCAATAATTTAACACGAAAAGGAAATTTGTTATGTGAATTAAATAGTAATCTGTTTTAACGGTATTACTTCTTACTTACAATTTCTTAATTCATCAAGATCTAAACAAATTCGAACAAACAATTTCCTTATTAAGCTCGACGTCCCTAAACGTAAAATTTTATCATAATTAATAATCTCTTCTGATAATCTGTATAAACCGATGTATAAAATTTTACATTAACAATTGTTAATAATTATCACTTTACCGAATAAAATCATTTTACAGCAAAAAAAAAACCGTGTGCCCTTATTTCACAATAAAAAGAGCAACAACTTTACACATGATAAGTTCCAACGAAACGCTTTTCGCGGAACGAGGACAGAGCAAAGAAGTGTTAGTGGAATCGTCGTCTGAACCGTTCAGTTAATTTGTTCTGGATTAACGAAGCACGACAGAGCGTGGCCGATGAGACGAGTACTTTCTTCTTTTGCGCGAGGGAAACAAGATGTCAAGTAAGAAAGAGAAATTCTTTCCTATAGTCCGGGTATGCACGGAAACCCCTCGAAGGCGTATTGTGAACGAGACAGCCGATAATTTGTTTTGGGCCTCTTCTCTCGTTCTCAACACAGAGCCGGAGGTACACGAGGAACAGCGAACTTTGCATTGTTACGGAATCGAGTGTCGCATTCGCTGACTGCCGACAATTTCGAACTTTTAATTTGAGTTTGAGGATTCATTAGAGACATTATGCTCCACCCGGCAAACTTCCAAGCAGCCACGCGAACACCACCCCGCTCTTCCAAGTCACCCAAAACATCCTCAACCTCTGACCCTTGTGCCAGACCCTCTCTCCACTCGAATCTCGAAGTACAGATCGAATAATTCCGGAGTCGCGGATCGTGTCCCTATTTTTTTCCTTTATTTCTCTCTCTCTCTCGCTCTCTCTCTCTCTCTCGCTCTCTCTCTCTCTCCCTCTATTATCCGAGGACCAACTTTTCCTCGAACATCGGCATCGAAAGGGTCGCTTAACAATATGCCGCGCGATTGCTCGACACTTTGAAACGAGGATTCTAATGTCGCCCACGACGGTAATCCTACGCAATCGCGATCGTAGAGACCCAGCGTTATTACATTCCGCGACAAATTCGAGGTAATTGCAAACTACGCGAAATGCTTTGGGATAAGGAGAGTCGGTTTGTCCCGTTGCAACATATGATATTTGATTAACCTCTTCGAACAGAGTGTGTCACTTTCATTCTCGAATATCGTAGTAAGAAGAATTTCTCGATTTTTCTCGTTCTCTAAACTTTGTCACAATTTCTAAATTCTGAGAAGTCCAAATATTTGTAATCCTTGACCAGATCGATGAACCCGACTTTGTAGAAAGGACGTACAGCTGCCGTTCACTTTCACCTATCGCGCTATCATCGGTACTCCCTTTTCTCTCTTTCTTCCTTTCCTTTCCTTTTTTGTCTTTTTTTCTGTCAGGGCGAAGGTATCTCGTCGTCAGTGGCAAGATCGCGAGTGAATCGATACCAGAGGTAGATGTACAGGGTCGACCGATGGAGAGAACGAGACAGGCCAGAAGGGACACGGGAGAGGGTGCGAGGGTGGTTTTTGAGGGAGATGTTTCGTTCGTAGGCAGTAGGTTTCCCCCCACCCAGAAGTCCTGCAGCATAATCTCCGTCCCTCTGGCCCGTCTCTTTCGCATCCCTCTCACCCCCTCTCGACGGTGAAGCTCGCTCATCCTCTGTTCCATGAGCGCAGCCCTCCACCCATCTCCGGTGTAAAACCCCCCCAGTGCCGTGACGTAAATGCCAGAGAAATGGGCTGGAGGGGCTGCGAGAACGTGGCGTGGCCAGTGACGCGTGTGCACGCAGGAAAACTCTTCTTATTTATATGCTCCATGCTGCCATGGCGAATCGATATTTCGCATGAGTTCACTTGGAAAAAAAAGGAAGGAAGAAGGTCACCCCCCAGCGTCAACGGAGGCGGGGAACGATTTCCTTTTCCGCTTTTAGCCGAACGATGGCTACTTTCTTACGTATCCTGTTTTTCTTTTAACGCCACCCCACAGAGTCACGGGAATCTAAACTCCGATACGCGCACTGAATTCTAACGATAAATTCTCGCGCTTTCTTCTGGCGTATCTGACGTAATAGTGTTTGTTAATATCATTAGCGTAAATTTTTTTGGCTCAAAGCGAAGCTTTAATGGCAGGTAAATGTATGGAACAGAGTTGAGGTATATGAAGGACTAGTCTTGTATAATATTCACTACTTAAAACAATTAGAGGATCGCTATTACAATCTATTGCATCAATCAGGCATAAAGTTGATAGACTGATACGTCACTTACTATATGTAGTGCTGTAATAAAGTATATAATATAATAATCAATAAAAAGTATTAGGATTATCAAAAGTCATGTTTATGCGCAGTTTATTAAAATATATTATACGTGCCTAGTTATTAAACAATAAAAATTAACCATCTGCTTGTATAAAAACGAATTCTTATTCGTCTCTGGGCATTAACATAAATGATAAATTCCTAGATTAATTAAAAAGCATAAAAAGTACAAGATATATGCTATCTAAATAACCAATATCAAAAAATATGATCGGAAATAATTTAACTTGAAAGAAATTACATATATATGTATTTAAAAAATCCAATGCTTCATATTTACATAGAACCTATTATTTTTAAAAGAACTTTATAGTTAACGAATACACTTTATAGTTAACGATACACTCTTCCTTATATATCATGTAAATTCGTAGAAGAATCTTACATATCGCAGTTGGCAGGATTAAACCAAAGGATGGAAGAAACACGGGGGAAGAAAGGGGAAAAAGGGGGTTGGCCAGAAAGATACGAGGGTGGATCGTGGGTAGGAGGCGGATGAAACGTAGTTGGTTCGTATCAGCATAATGTAGATATCTATTCCTTGCCTCTTCCGTTAGCTTCGAGGTTTGGAGATGGCTGGAATACGAGACGGGGGATGAAATTGAAATGAAACTACCCGAAGGAGCAGACGGCCCCGCGGCTTTCCAAACCCGGAGAAAGATTAAAACGCGACCGAATGGATGCGAAAGAAAGTTTTGCCGCCGAACTATACTCCGTCTAAACTAAAACCGATCTCTCTGTGTACGTGTGCGCCCGGTTTCTCCGCCGAGTCTCGAGTGATTCTTTCTATAACTGAAAACTAACCAGAAAATCTGAATGTAATTGTAGAATTATAACTTTTGTATAATGATATTCATTCTTAACGACGACTTCGCGTTCTCTAACCTGTCTCTTATTATGAAGAAAATAAATATATCGTAATTTTGCCGGCAATAAATATTACATTCCTTGACATATTAATCGAGACATCCCTCAATTCGAAAATTCTAATAAGGGCAAACCAATTTCAATTAGGTCAGTTTCAGTCTTTGGAAATGTAAGTATAATTTATTTGTAACAAAAATAAAACTACATGTAAGAAGGAAATTTCTAAATAAAAGGAATTATTATTCTAATGAGGAGTTAACTCGTCTTTCTCGCTTAACGAGTGAAAGATATTTTATTTTCCGTTTTTACGTAACATCATATTTTAATATCTCGGTTTTAAAATATTTAAATACTTTGATCCGAGACACGAATAAACGTATCGTATAACTTTTTCCGGGAATACCATGCTCTCCAAAGAATACTTAATTACTACCATTTCTTTATTATTCTTAAATTTTTTATTTCTATCAGGTCAAGGCGAATAAAACAAAATTCATGACGTAATTGCTGTAAATTAATGATAAAATAGTTTAATTCCTTTGCCTTGACTAATAATCGGAAAATGCGTAGTTAAGGCTATCGAGTAGTCGTGACAAAGAAAAGGATAAAACTTTCCTATTAACAGAAATTACCTCAAGGCAATTTGAAAATTAGAAACGAACACGTGCAGAATAGACTTGCTTAAACTGTGCGATAAGCGGTCTATCGTTCTGGTTGTCCTTTTCCTACTCGGTTTCTTGCTCTTACCACCGTGGTCCGAAGAAAGTAAGCGCGTGGCGGTATGAAATGGAATTAATTATGAGAGCGTCTCAACAGGTGGGTGTAGACGTCTTTAAACTCTGTCCGTCTCTCTTTCCCTCTCCTCACCGTTCACTCTCGCTCTCTCTTTCGTGGCCAAACCCCGCACACCCCCTCCGACAATTCACCCCGGCCGGCCACCCCTTTTCGCCGTGTCCCGGACCGTCCTCAAGTAATTTACTAAGAAAATAAATAGAGGACGAGTCCCTGGAAAAATGGAAGGTTAAACGAGCGCGTCGGCGCGCGATCTTCAGCTTCCTTAATTGAGAAAGAGGGAAGAAAAAGGTGGAACGGAGTCGGAGGAACAGAGACGAAAAGAAAAAATAAGAGAACTGGAGCTTGGCATAAAAGAATGCATCATTAAGGATCGGAGAAATGAAAACACCATTGTACAGGCGCACCGTGAAATGCCGATTTCAATCGATTTTTAACTAAGCATCCTCCGATACCTTTTGACCCGTTTCCTTTCACTTTGTTCCTTTTCTGCAAATAATTGTTTTTAAAGTGGAGAAACACGAACCCTCGTTTACCCGTCTTGTCGAATAATCTGAATTGTTTTCCTTCAAATTTAAAACGAACTTGATAATGTTACGTTTCTTATTCGTCGGCTGCGGATGTTCATGCATTTACGGAAAATTTAAAGATTCAAAAATGCACAGAATACGTGAAATCGTACAAAATATCCAAACCAGTGATCGTTATAATATTTGATGGATGAAACAAATCTTTGCCTTTGTTCCATCTCTTTCATTATATTTATTGAAATATCAATTAGCATAAACATCCATCGTTTATTTATTTATCAGTTACGAATATGATATGTGATATATCAAAAAAAAGAATCAAATTCGTAACAGATTGAAATAAATGATGCAGCTTTGACAAACTGTAAGTAGTTCTATTGTGCAACAGGATGACTGCGTTTCCTAACTGCACTTCAGTTTGTCGAATCGCTCTCGACCTTCGACCTCGCCCAGGATTGATTAATTGACGTTTAAGGTATATTTGTATCGTCACTATTGTACCGCAGCGCTATTGTAGACCGCGGAGCTTGCGGTCCCAGGATATACGATCTATCGAATCCTTTGTCAGACCACTTTACAATGTACACGATTTTGATTTATTAGTGACGATTGTCACGTGCCTTCGGCAACTATTTTTATTATTAAAAAAATACTCAGTCGTATTATCAGTGCAATATCATACTTCGTACAACGACAAACGTTGAATTAACGATAAAATTACTTTAAAAACTATATTCTGATATTCAAGTATTCTAGCGTTAAAAATGATATTAGAAAATTGAAAATATCATATTATTGCCTTTTTACTTTTAATGAAATAAAATAATATTTCATGTAATCCTAAAATAAAATTGTATAATTTCACTTCTCATACGCGAAATAGAATTGTATGATTTCATCGCTTTCCAAAATAGAATTTTACAAATTCCATCTCATACACAAAATAACGTTAATATGATTCCACAGGTGCCAAAAAATTATTAGTGAATTATTTTTTATAATCAAATCTCGACAGCAGTAGTACGCATTCGAAAACTAAACAAGTGAAATCATGTCGATGGGACATGACATTTGATACCCACTTGCCTCGCCCCTCAGAACTATTATTCGAAAACGCACGAAGGGGTTCGCGCTCTTGGAAATGGAAAATTCAAGCGATGAATTTTTCTCGCTCTTTTCCAGCCCTTCAGTTGGCGTTTACCTCCTCTCCCTGCCCCCCTCCCCCCTCCCAGCCATGGAAAGGCCCTCGAAACTCCTGTGAAGAAAAACATACCTTTCGTCTTCGAACGTAGTACGTTCGAGTTTTTTCTTCAACGAACATATGTATGCTGATTTATGCGACCTTCTCAGTGAGAAGAGCGTCAAAACGGCCACACCATCCCTTTCCCACGTTTAATTTAAACATCCAACGTGTGTTTTACCTGCGCCCTGAACGGGGCAGGTGCTTAGTGACACGGAAAAGAAAGAAGATGACACGTATCGGTAGCCATTGATATTCCACGAGAAAAAGATGCTAATGAGCCTGGTATTCAGAGCACCGACATATATTAAAATTATTTAAAAGAATTTGAAATAGTTTCTTTTATTCCTAAATATTATGAGTTTCAGTTATATGTTCGTTTTTTACTCGCACAGAATTAAACGTGTAATGGAAAATGTTTTATCATCGAATAAAAATACTTGAATGTAAATTTCATGAATTTCTGTTAGTATCTTTTATTCCATTTTTAATCGTATTACTTCTGGAAGTGTGGTTTCATCCCAATTTAAAATACTTTAATTTTATTTGATGAGAGAGATATGCTACGAAATTTTCAAGCGAACATTGCCCAATGAAATGAATTAAACCCCGCTTTTTGAAACGAACAGAGTCATATGATATAATAATTTCAAGCAAATAATTTTTTCGCTTGAATAATATTCAGCGCAGAATGTATAAGTGTTGTTGCAATTTTGAACAAAGCATCCCTTCGTTTCGGTAATTTTCAACTCACGAACGTGATTAACCAAATCTATAATTTAAAAATTTACTAACGATAGACAACGATGTTTCACGGAAAATTGTTGACAAAGGTCGGGTAAAAATCGGCTGTCGCGATGGAAAATTATAAACGAGATCCATTGCATGGAACGTGGTTGGAAATACGGCGAAGCAAAATGCTCGCGAAAAGATATTGATGACAACGTTAATAATGGATCAGGTTCTCCGTCGATGGATATCATTAACGATCATCCGCTATAGTAAACTATAGTGGCTTCGATCAATCATACGAAAGCCCGACGTCGTCGGCAGACCTTCTTCCCCATTCCCTGTCCGTCTCAGGCAGCTCGAGGCCCGTGTTGTCGTTTCTTCTTTCACACCCCCGACAACGACGTCTTCGTCTTCGAATAATTCCCGCATAGGCCGGGATATCTTTTTTCCCTTCTCCCTGTCCTGGAGGTTCGCCAGGATCCATTCATCACCGACATCCGAGGGCGCGAACGGAAGGAGGCAAAAACTCGAAGGAGGAAGAGAAAAGAGCAACGAATAGCGTCGCCAGGGCGAACCAAGATGGAGTGGCATCGTTATAGCGTCTCCGGCATCGTGCCCGTTATGCCGATTATCAATAAATCACCGGAGAAAACACCGAAACAATGTCTTATGGAATACCAAGGGAGTTCGCCTGTGCACCACCTGCACCGATCGTTATTTCGACTTCGTGCGTCGAATTTGTTCGTGAAAACTCTTTTACAAAGTATCATCGTTGCTTATAAAATAAATTTGAAGCGTAAAGTGTAAAGAGAATAAGGTCAATAGGAAACAAAAATGGCGCAATATGCAATATAAAAAATACGATCTACCTAATATCTGAGTTAAGTATAATAATAGACTAAGTTTGTACGATATTAGAAGCGATTGAAATATATGTTCTTAGTAATATTATAAAAGTTTATATAGATTCTATTAAACGTCAATTATGTATTTCTTATAGACAAGCACGGAAATAGACCAATGCAGATTTACTTTTTCTTTCAATTTACATTTAGCGGAGTAGTTGATCTTGTCTCAATCTTTTAATCGAGTTGCACCAGACGTCCCCGGTAGTGTACATACTGTACGTAGTGAGAAAGGAATATACCTAACATGCCCGAAATGCACTATCGAACGAACATTAACCCCGATTCAGATTGCCAAAAAAAGCCACGTAATAGAAAAAAACCTAGAATCACGTATAGCACTCGCGTGCATCCTACACGCGTGCACGAAGAGATAGAGAAGAAGTTGAAGCGATTTCCATCTGGGGCGACCTTTCGTCGCTCGAGAAAGCGCGAGTGTGTAAAAGCTCGAAAGCTGGAAAAAGCTTTTCGGTTCGGTGCCGGTCGGATAAAAGTTCTTCTATTTCTCCTTGCCGCCACCCCCTCGGCCTGGTCGAGCTCTCCTTCGTCTTTCTTCTCGCTCCCTTTCTCGTTCCACCCTGGCCCCTACCTGTCTCACCCTGTCCTTCTCTCCTTCACCCTCTTCGCCTCTCTCGCGATGGAAGGCGAAGATTGAAGCTTACGCGAGTCGTCTCTGTGCTCGCATATTCCGTCTGCTCCTCTCCGCGTTCTCTCCGTCACACGTGTGCGCTTCCCTCGCGAACGCACACGCATGTACCACGAGCTTGGGACGCGAGTGTGCGCGCGTGTTCGCGTCGCTCTGTCTTCGTTGTAGGAGCAGTTGGGCGCCTGCTCTCTCATTCTCTTCGGATACAATGTGTGCGCGTCAAGAATACACGCTATTGATCGCGGGTGGATGCGAGAAAGAGGCAGGAAATACGAGAAACCGGTCCCCGCTTCTGCAAACTCCTTTCCTCCCCGTGTTCTTCACGTGAGAGGAAGAGAATGTGACGTTATTCCAGCAGAGTTCCACCCGGTATTACCGTATACTTGATTCATGCGGACGACTTCGAGAATAGAAAGTATTTCGCACGATTCGACCATCGTTCCACCATTTCGTCGCTGCAAGATATCGTTTGGAGACGCGTTGTTGGCACGCGGTCAACGTATATTGTCTGATGTAAAAGAACCACTTACAAGCCAAGCTGGTTAACTTTCCATTTTTTATTCATTTCTTTGTCACGTTGCATAAGTATACACAATTGATATTCGATTTTCAAAAAACAAATACTTACTTCCATAAGTTCGTTCGTCGCGAGAAGATGACATGAATAACGGGAAATTCTAAGGAAAATTTAAGAAACAACGTTTGTAATGTTGTTACTTTTCTGAACTTTTCTGAACTTTTCTGAACAATTGACCAATATGACTTATGAGTGACTGAAATATTAGGACAGCTTGGTTGGTTGGTTGTGCATTTATTGGGAAACTCTAATAAATATTTTATTTTGTATTTTAGACCATAAGATAGATATGATGCGAGTGAAATAATAGATTTAATAAAATAGTTAATAGATGAAAGCAATATATGATACGGCAAGTATTCTAATACTAATGATCGACGTGTAGGTATACAATGATGTTAATGGTAATTTTCGGAATTGACAGCAACTCTGTTTAGGTTCATGGGGTAGATAAAATCTTTTGTTTAAAATTGATAGATCTCTCCCTTTCTGTTTGCACAGAATTTTATATATTTCTCAAGCTAATTTTTATTGGGGAATTATAAACCGCGCTAATTTTATTATGAATTTTATCATGAATTTCAATCTTTTCATCCATTTTTTAATTTTACATTTCAATTCATTATTCATAACTAAATGCTAATTCGTTATTGTGCCTATTTATATAAAACGTGATTACCTAGATTGGTTTTCCAAGATAAAATACTGTGTTAAAGAATTTCACGGTACCATGAAACAATTATCAAAACGTTAATCATAAAAAATTTCGTACTTGTACGGACGTTTAAATAACTCGTCGTTTAATAAAGAAATTCCGGGTTTATAGTTCGCAGAGACGTGAAATAGACTCGATCTTTCTATTCTACGTTAGAATTAATGTTCCTGCAAATTCGCAGTACGCCAGCAAGCCGTAACATGAAAAAGCGATAAAACGGGTTTACTTGATCTTCGAGACTTCCGTACTCCGTTCAATTTAGAGTGATCTAACAAACGGAAACTTTGAAACGATTTCGGTTCCTTGGATAAGAAATTAGTTTGAAATCCGTGTGTCTGTATTAAATTAATCCGACGACGGGAAATCACCGCGTAAGCATCGCGGTAACATTTACCATAATACCAAGGAAGTTACGACACGCTAATGAAGTTAAGTCCTTCCTCGGGACCAGTTGGGCCGGCTTTTGTTCGAAACGAAATTGAAAAATACCAGGGACAGTGTTTCAAGAGATGAACATTTTTAAATATAAGTTGAAACTATCATCAAATATTTTTTAATTTATAAAAAGAAATTTAAACGATCAGCAAGTTTAAATCTTGTTGGAATTGATAGTATTAATAAAATATAAGTATTTCTATTTAGTAAGATTACTATGCTTATTCCTAGGTTTTCTCATCAATAATATATTTTACTTTTAATAAGAATATTAAGATTATTGTTTCAGTAAATAACAAAATAACTATCACATGTATTTAATAATAGAACTACTAAACTTGTCAAAATGTTCGATTTCACAGTTATTTCTTTTTTACAATTGCCATATACAGGCACTTTTAGCGAAATTAACGTTAACTTCTATTAAATTAAAACCGTGATTATACATACTTATTCGCATTTATCACATTATAATCGTAATCATTTCTTTTCGTATTAAACGATTAAAATCTCATACGAGATTTTATTTCAGCCCCATAAGCGTATAGAATATTTGTATACATAAAGAAGAGGTAAAATTTTTAATAATATTTTAAATTTTTCGAGTAGAATTTTTCAAAAAGTTATATTACATACATAATCAAACGAGTACATTTCGTTGATCACAATATCTAATATTTAAAGACAAAATGATAAATATTCAGATGTACATCAAAGTTTGACAGCTTTAGTATTAATAAAAAGTAAAAAATATCCTTATAATTATTTATTTAAAAAGGCTATAGTATCTATAGTTGATTTAATTTTGATTGAAATTTGATTATTAATAAATACTCGATTGCATACCATCTAAAATAATCTAAGAATAAAAATGCGATGATTAAGATTTTGTCGATTGTAAGTTGCAACTTCTATCGATAGAGATAGGGAAAGAACGAGATAGTGTTCGTCGGTAGGTTCGAAGGGAAACACATGCCGAGGATCCAAAAAGAGAGGCAGGCGACGCGACGCCTCGGATCGATGCGCGTCGGAGTGCGCGCTCAACCCCAGACCAACATAGACGCGGATTTACGAGGTTGAAACGAATGGAAAAAAGAAGACGAGAAGAAAAGGGAACAGTCGTGTCTCCTGACCTTATCGTATAAGCCCTGCGATATACGAACACTGAACGAAACGCGAAATTATAAATCAGTTTAACATTGCGAGCTTTTTGAACGCACACACGTTGCAAAGATATATGTGTATTTAATTGAAGAACATACGTATGAATAATTAAAATATAAAGAATAACGTATACGCTCCATACGGATACATTCCACGTATATAGTCCTCGCTTAAAAGGTTAAAATTGAAATATTTGTATAACAGTAGGTGAATCATTTTGATTCGATATAAATATTAAATATTGAAATATAATACTTCCTATAAATACAAACTACTATCATATAATTACGAACCATTTGGATTTAAAAAATATTTGCATTTACAACTGCCGAAAACGAAACCTCGTTTACTATCCAACATAGATTATTTGCACGAGTGTTGATAAACTTTTGTAAGCAATTTTCCGAACAAAAGTAAGCATATTATTCTTCTCTGCGAAACTGTTTGTTCAACCGCATTCCGAATTAAAGTCGCGAATTGACCCAACGCTTAACCCCTTTGTCCCCGGCACGTAAACGCTCGTGATCTTCGCCGGTCGGATTTTCTTGGCACCGGCCGCGAGAAGGGTAGAAAGTTTGCCTGACAAAATTCGTCGTCATGCGGCGCGCTTCGTTTTACTTGTAATTCTGGCGCGTTTTAATATTTTAACCGTGTATCTGCACCGTGTACCGCATTAATACGAGCGAAAAAACAACTCTCGAAAGGGAGGCTGCAGTATTCGTCTTTTGTTTTCGGTCGTGCGAGTATTTTCGATGCAATGGCGCCGAAAAGAAGAGGGCCCCAACCGAGTAATGGGGTGTCGCTGGCAGTCGCGCATTTATAATTTCTGTCCCCCACACCTCCCCTCTTCTCTTTTCCCGCCCCTCCACACCTACCGACCACTCTTCGTACTTTATTCTTTCTCTCTTGCAGACTGCCAGGTCGAAACAATTGCTTTCCGCCCGACAGAAAGGAACAAAACTGTCTAGGGTAGTGTACAGGCAACCAGGGTGAAATTTGCAAGATGAGTTACAGCGACAGCTTAAAGATCCGATGACATCCGATGCTTTTGTCTACCACAACGGCAAAAACGCGGCATTTTTCTTCTTCTATTTTTTCCTTTTATCCAGACCAGTATCGTATAAACCCGTTAATTAAATTATCGTCTGATTGTAAGTTTAATGTTACGGTAAATGCGTGTTTCGACGAATCGTCATTGGGATGAATGAAACATCTAAAAATTGAAAGGCATGTTCTTGTGAAAATATACATACACTGACACACAAAAGTGTTTGAGCACTTAACATAGAAAACTTTTATGTCCACATTGTATATGTTATATAAAATATTCTGAAACTTCAGTGGTACTGCACTGTAATAAGGCTCGATTGCCATGATTATATCGTTGAAACTTGAAACCAATTTGAACGTGTAGGTCCAAGTTACGAAATGTTATGTTACGAAACATTTATTTACCAAAAAGGTAGTATACGACAAGAATTGCCGTGTTAAGCATGTAATAAGCGTCGAAGATGGTTCCGCTGAATATCGAGGTTCGTTGATATAGCGGATAGTTCACTGTTTATATATTTTTATGATCTCTGAGAAATATACGAGCGTAATTGTACTAAATATCTTGTAACTTCCGATGATAGTCGGTCCCATAACAATGCCGATGAAATTTCAAAATGTTTCGTGCAACACACGTAACATATTCATAAAAGGTATCTACAAATGTTTGAACGCTTGCCTGTGAATGTGAGCATGTGGTAAATTCATCAAAATGATAGTTCGTCAGAACATGCATTCACTGTAAAATGAATTAGATCGAGGATTAATATTAAAATTGAAACTTCAAACGAACAAAGGTGAAATTATGGCGAAAAATCTTACGAATTCTTGAAACGTTCGAGGAAGATCATCGAGTGCTGAGGCTGCAATATCGTGAAAGAGATCGCGCATTAATTCAATAAACTTGATGAGGAACGATCGTGCCAATTTACAAGGATTATCAAGAATGATGGTGTCTCTGTCTCATTTACGACAACCGAAGGGGATCGAAAAATAAGAGCATCATAATGTCCTCGCATTCTTCAGCACCGGTGGACACGTTCCTCTCCCTACTTCTGCTCCTTTCTCTTTCCTGCCCTCCTCGGGGATTTGTGTCTTTATCAATGCTGATCATCGCGCTTAATCCTCCGCCCAAAAGTCGTTACAACACGACATGACTCTCATCCACAGCGTTCGAGGGCCAGACTTTGTCACGGATCCCCGATGTAATTAAATTATATTCTGATTAGTTTTCGAGTAGATACCGATGAGTTAATTTATTTCGATAATTTCATCGTTGCGCCGATGTGGAATTGTTAACAACAAAAGTATTTTTTCTTCTCTTTTTTTTATTAAATAATCATAAATGAGTTAAATGGCTACATTGTGTTGCAAAAGTGGACTAGATCACAATTTTTCTCAGTGTGATTTATTCTAATAAGCTGTATTAATTATATAAAGACGGAGAAATTCATTTTTTCCAAATTAAATTCGGATACGTACAACGAAATCAATTATACTGAATATTTTGTGCTCTTGTCTATTTTAAACATGGAATTACGTAGCTCGTTTAGCATCGAGATTAGTTTCCTTTTGCTCTCAATATCTCGAACGATTTAATCTACCAATGTCGAAATATTTTCGTATCGTTCGCATATTCTAAACTTCCCGATATCTTCTCAAAACCATTATACAATAAATATTCATAAAAGAACTACGTTCAAAGAACTCATTAATATGTTAATAGCAGGAAACTGCCATCTGAATCGTTACTAGCGAACGTCAATGAAAACAGCAACGTACTATGAGTGTTCTGGGCGAGCAGAAAATGACGGAGGCTTCGACCCTTTTCGATCTGTTGTCTCGCGGAACTCGTTTCGATTTAATTTATGCATCGTGGTCCACGTTTCCCATCCCGGTCTTAAGGCCCTTTTGTACAGTTATTAATGCCCTGGGCCACTTCATTTTCACCGTATGCACGCACACAGCGACGCGCGAACTGTGACGCATCGCTACCTGACGTCCTTCCGGATCCTGCGATTCGTTCCCGTGTATGCAAATTTTGTCGAACACGAAAGTGCAACAGAGAGAAAAGAAAGAGTGAGAGAGAGAGAGAGAGAGAGAGAAGAAACGACCTTTCAGTATACATCTGCCTGCTCGAACAATCGTCGGAAAAATAATAACTGTTTTTACAGGAGAGAATACATTGTCAAAGCATAACCGGCTCTCCTATTTCTCCATTTACTCGACACGTGATTTCTTCCACGTTCGATTACTTCGCACGTTCATTTCTCCAACGTCTACCTTCCTTCCTATCGACAAAGATTTTTCAAGCAAATTTTTTTTTACCAATCGTTTGGCGATATTTATTCAAAGACTTACAAATTTAAAGTTTTGTAAGAAAGGAATAAGATATTTATTAGATTAATATTTATTTACTTCTTGCGAGCATTTTTCTTATGATGAGAGTTGGGACCCTTATATCTCATAAACTCGTTTATCACTAAGAGGCGATCACGTGAGTGGTCAATGATTCTGGTGTCATAAAGCCCCCCAAGCGTATCCCGATCAAAAGTCCCACCCAGCGCTTCCATCGTCATATCTAGCTGAGCAGCCAGTCCCTCAGACTCATCCTCCTTGGGTGTTGCCCCAGTGACTTTATCCACGTTGCCAATTTAATATGGCAATGACTTGTTTGGTTATCCTTATAGTTGACCTCTTCTCGTCCCAGGTGGAGTGGCCACAGACTTAATCTCAACCATCCTCTTCTCAGTTGGCAGAACAGGCACGAGGTTTAAAGACATAAGATCGCTAATGATAGCAACTGGTTCTGGTTCACACTAAAATAGATTTATCTCGGATTTCGACAACCACGATTCTATTTGAAATGATTAGACTTTATTGTTAAGGCTAGAATATATACCATAATTGATAGATAATACAAAAGGGCAGACGTAAGAAGATTTTCAATAATTAAATACATGATTTTTAAGTACCTAATGACGTACATAATTTTATTACGATTGCATTTCCGTAAAGCATAATTACGTATTAGCGATCGTTTGAATGCGTGGAAATACTTTCGCTGGAAGATAAACGAAAGCAATTAAGATGGTAAATTCGAATTTATACGAGCAATTTTCCTGCTTTCAACGCGTAAGTGACTGTTTTATCATGCACATAAATCGTTTAGAAGCGAGCCGATGCGACGCGTCTAATACGTGAGATACCTTCAAACGTGAAAATTAACATGGGATGCAATATTGAGAGCCACTGAGTGT
Source organism: Bombus terrestris (assembly GCF_910591885.1). Lineage (NCBI taxonomy): Eukaryota > Metazoa > Arthropoda > Insecta > Hymenoptera > Apidae > Bombus > Bombus terrestris. The sequence continues at coordinate 20,958,120 of NC_063275.1, read as the reverse complement.
GGTAAAACAGGAATCTATAACCGCAAAGGTCTTTACAGATAAGGGAAATTTCTACCTTGACTGAATGGGGGAAAACGTGTTCGATGCGCCTACCCTCTAGCAAAGGGTAGTTGAAACATATTAAGGGTGGCTTTACAGCCGATAACATTGGCCGAAGTTTCAATTGAAAAGTGAGAAGCTATCCTTTGTCACTTGTAAATTTTACAACTAAAATTCAATATTTTTTATTCAAATCTTTATACAATCGCATAATAAAATATTTATAGTCGTAACAATAGTTTATTTTGCATTTAGTACCGTAAATTTCATTTTCATTTTTATTAGCTCGAATAAACATCCATACTTGCAAATAATTTTATATTGTAATGTTTATAAGTAGAATTTTTAGAAGCATATCTAACGCTATTATTAGATTCCTTTATATTTTCTATAATATTTTCTATAAAATCGTATAAAAGAAATGCAAAGTCATTTTGTATAGAATCACTGATATTTTACTTACCCCGTTCTTTAATGTTATTTTAGAACGATGTCGTAATTTAAAAGTAACAAATAAATTTAATATACTTAACAAATACATAGACACTTTTTTTACACGACCTGGACGAGAAACTTCGACAGGATTCGAAATCGTTACGACCCTAAAACGTTGTTCCCTCCGAAACTAACCCTACAAAGTGATAGATCTTACAAGGCTGCGCATTAATTGCGATCCCGGTCTCTTGTTCGAACGAAATGTAAGTCCTGGATTACCTTATACGTTAATTACAGCGTAATTAACTCTCGTCGTCACCATCGTCAGGGAGGAAGTCGTAGAATGTCGACGAAGCGATTTTACACCGCTTACCTCGAAAATCCTTCGTAAACCCGAACCACCGTAGCCGACGCGGAATAAAACGTGACGATGGCGATTATCGACCCCCACCGAAAAAAAAGAGGAAACAAAATAAGACGATGGGGGGAGAGAGGACCGGTAGAATTGAACGCGACGCCATTAAAACTTCATTTTACGCTCGCTTATAGCTCGTACTTTTAACAACGTGGCTGAAGACGGGAAGTGTTTGAGGCCCCTTCGATGTAAGAGCGAATCTCGTTTAGCAAATACCGAGACAAACAAAGAATTATGCGGTATAAATTGAAAATATTTTCAATACCTGTTATATTTCAATATTCTCGAGCAAAGTAGCGACAGAATGATGCATGGATAATTTCAGAATGAGCCAGACGAGCTCGTTGAAATTTAATTGATATCGAAAATATTTATTGCAAACTATTATTACGATATTACATCGTTTTTATTTTTATAAAAATACCACTTGTACCGTTTTGTTTTATTTGCTTTTGTTTTTGAATAAAAGCGAATATTTATAATTCATTAAATTGACAAATAAAAATTCTTCTCCATCATCTAAGTTACTTACTAATCTTACTAATTTATAAATACCACTTCAGAATTTTTTACGTGTCCTTATATACACGTAAACTAAACCTAAAACTTTTTCACGCTACACAGAAATAACTAAACTTGAAAATCTAAAAAATCTTTCTCGTCATCTTCATCGTGCATCTCATATACGATTTTTACATGTATATCTTACACGTTAAATTATTGAAGAAAATAGGGTTAAAGAGTGAATATTGTTTACAAATATATCCTGTTCGAAGAAAGGAAATGATTAAATTGCCTGGCAGTGCATGGAAGGGAGGCAGGTAACAAATCGGGCTTCCAGCAACAGGTATCAATACCTTTTATTATTTTCGCACCATTGATTCGATACCCAATAGAATCGATATCGTACCTGTTCGGTGCGCAGCAGGTAGGTGGCACGCGACCAGGTAAAACCATCCGCAGGTTCACATCGAATATCATTGAGGGGTAGCCTTTACCTTTTCAACAAGATCAAGAGTAGTCGATGTTTGACACGTTCCAATAAAGAATTTCAATCAAGAATAAGGACTTCCTTTAGCTTTTAATTCTAACGATGTCATTTTTGTAAATAAAGTAGTAACTTTTATATAAACAAATAACTTGTTTCGCTATCGCATCACTTAATTTTCTCCCAACATTTAATTTTAATTTAATTTAATCTTATGCTAGATTTATATTTTTAGAAGAATTTTGAGATAATCGTTGTAATGCAACTGCTTTTAAATTACTAAATATTCTTAATATTTTGTAATTATAAAATAATACATTGTGTCCGTAAGAATTCATAGAATATTTAATGATATAGTTGTAAATAAAGTCACAACGTTATGATTCTTGTAGGGTTTTTGTTATTTTATTGCAACGTATTTACGAATTTTCCAATTTCTCCTTACCGCGATTAATGAGTTAATTAAATAGATTTAACGAGAACATTTAAGGAACACAAAACTCAAATGGGCGCCATTGCACAGAAGAGGAGCTTGAATTGTATCGTTGGTCGAGGAACCACCCTCTAACCCCCACTCCAACCACCCTCGTTTATTCTGTGACGATACAAACACCATATTCTATTCGGAAAATTATTCGTATTCTAATTATTAAATCTCCGACAATGGTCAATAAAATTTGGAAAATATTTCATGTTACAGTGGAAATATATTTAACGGAATATAAGTAGAAATTAATAATTTCAAAACATGCAAATATATATGATAGGTGTATAATATAAAATGAATGGAAAATAAGTAAAATAGAATTTTTGAAAACAGATTTTTGCCATTTTCAGAGGAATAGAACAATGATATAATGATAAAATGGTATAATGAATATGATATCAAAATAATGAAAAGATGTTTGATTCTTTTTGGAACGACAATTAAAAGCAAATCAGAGAACTGTTCTTTAAAGACGTGATATTTCTAAAGAAATTTCTCCGAAAATAATTATACCTTAAGATGTTAAAACGATTCTAAAATTTTCCAGTTATCAACATTTTTTTTTTTTTTAATTCTGAAAGTAAGGCTGCAAAAAGGCTTAAAAAGAATATCGTAATTTCCCGCTACTCGAATACAAACCTCATTAATATAATGATCTATTAAGGCCCGTATACAAATTCCTGATATTCTTTTTACTTTGAACTTTTCTTACTCGAATGAAAATTTGTATTATTAAATATTTAACTATGTACTTAATAATATTTAAAATATAAGAACATAATGTATTCATATGTAAATATTTATTAAGAAAATGGATGCTAAATATATAACGCAAAATAGTATTAAATATTTAACACTGTCGCTGCCACTGAAATTTCATTTTCTCTCCCCTGTAGTAACGTATTCTTTTTCCCATAAGTATCTTTGCATCCAGCTTTATTATCAACCCTTATTCGAACAAACCAGTTTTAAAAAATCAATGAGTAACCGCATCAAATACCAACGTATCACAATATTCTTCCCGTGTTTCACGATATTCTTCTCTTAACCACGAAGATGCAACATCGATAAATATTTAATAAATACAAAATCGCAATAGTTGTGTCAACAGCATTACCAAAAATCTGGCAAAATGCAACTTATGCGTCAGTAGCGGCAAAACAATTAATATCCCCTGCAAATAAAAACATACGCTACTTTCCTACACATTGCAATTATCTCTCTATCTGTTGCAATGGTTGAAGATTAAAAACCAACATGTACAACAAACTTTTCAACCTCCATCGATAATAAGCCATCTCGATATCATACAAACTACTTTACAGCATCCACCGTACGAAGCTATCATCACGATCGACATTCCTTGATCGTAACGTGATCACGAGAGCAACATTTCAATTACAGAAAAATATTTCAAAATTTTCTGTCGGGGTTCACCGCGAAGGGTAAAAGAGAACGAAGGAGAAATCGCTCGGGCGCAATAAGTCAAATCTTGTTTGCGAGTCGGTGCCTAGTTAGGACGACTGGCCGGGTCTGCGCGAGGGATTGATGAGGAAAGCTCGAAGAGGCAGTGACGGAGCGGACGAAGCGGTGTAGAAAGGGGACGCGAGAGCAAGAGGAGGACGAGCACCTTCCTCATCGACCGTATAATTAAACCGGGCGCTGATTAAAAAAGTTACCACGGCCGTAAGATCATTACAGGGGCCTCCGACTCCGACTCCCACCGAGCACCACCCTTCGCTCCCTAGCTCCTCTTTAGTCCTCACTTTCTCTCGCTCGCTCGCTTTCGACCCTTGGGGCTGTGAATTCTTTCCACTTGCTACACCCGCGACCGAGCCTGCGAATTCAGACAGTGAATTTCCGCGTCTTACCGTGATTTCTTCACGGTTAAACCGGTTCAATGGTGATGATTTCCTTTTAACGGAGTTGCATCGTTCGAATATTGCGTTTCAATCTTTCGAATCGAGGAGAATTTTGTATCGGTATCGTCATACGAGGCGAATTTTTCTACGAATGTTGCATGTGTAATGAGTTGGAATATATGGCCCTTCATTTGGGAAGATGTGGACATTTTTTCAAACTTTATAAAATATTTTGTATATGAACGAGGAAAATATATGAATCGCGACGTATCGTGCAGTTCTTTTGATAATGCGTTATTGAAAATATCACGGAAGAAGAATTTCTCCAGAGATTGCGAAATATTTCTTGTTCGTATCTTACGCTGCTTCTGGAAACTATGTTGTATCCGAAATATAATGGAAAATATTGTATCCAATTTGAATTTAAAAACGTAAATTGAGTGGAATATATACGCGTGTAGGTACACTGATAGTAAGTAAGATGTACATGTATGGAGTATTGCAGAAAGAGAAGTTTTAAAATGAAAAATCGAAAAATATAGAAAATCCATGATTGACCATATGTTATACTAAAGTTTTCTTTTAACTGTTTCTATATGAAATGTTGTAATAATTTATACCTTCATCAAATCTATCGTACTAAATTACTTTTTAATGTTCGAAGTGATTAGTACAATTCGCGATGTAACGATGACCGATACATTTTCGAAGCAGAAGTGTAACAAAGATTTTAATTTACTAAAAGTAATTATATTCATCCTAAAACCAAGCATTCTCCTCTTTCTCTATTTTTAGTGAAAAATATAGCGGAAAGCTGTACGCGCCCTTTGTTTGATTCTACTGGAAGGTCCATGCAGCTAAGCGTACGAAGTTTACGAGCGCTCTCCTCCGGGAGATTGTTCCTTTTAAAACAAAAGGAGGAACCGAAGAGAAATATGAAGAATACTGAAAATATAGAACATTCGCAATCGTAAGAGTGATTTAACATCGCCAACCAGCACTTTGATTACAGAAGAAGGAAGACGAGCTTCCTCGATTTTCACAATGATATTGCTGTGTATATTTGGCACATGATTCAAATGATTCAGCAGCTACAACTAAATATATCCAATCTTCTTCTCACAATCCGATCAATGCAATGAAATAATGTCTTATTTATATATTAATGTCTTATTTAATTTATAATCGTTCAAAAAATTATAAAAGGTTATAGACTTCGATGGAAGGATAAAAACATACATTTTTCTTGACCACTAAGTATCACTGACAGAGAACGGAAGAACTTCGTCAGATCATATAGGAACACCATGAAGAATAAAAATTATAGAAATCGTGGATAACCAGTGGATACATTTTTCCGCGAGAAGCCACCCCCACGGCTGCATGTATCTTTTCCGCCGGCAGGAACTTCCTTAAAATTCAATATAAGCCCCGCGGGCACCCCTGCGAGACCGGGTCGCCACCCCCCTCGTCGAACGAGTCCCTTCAGCCGATGGCGACGGGGCCTGGTTACCATGGCGATTCTTTTGCTTGACAGGTGGCTGCAGCCACCGCCAACCACCCTCCCCCAGCACCCTCCATCTCCTCCAGACTCGTTTGTTCTGCCTGCCACTGGTACGACGAACCAATCGCGCACAGCGAAAAAATATTCAATCACGCGTTAAGAACTCGAGGGTGGTGGTGTGGTGGTGGTGGTGGTGGTAGTGGTAGTGTTGGTTTTGCGAGTGTGGTGGTAGTAGTAGTGGCAGAGAATCGAATCACCCTCGAAACCCCCTCGTCTTCACCCCACCCTCCTTCTGTGTTCGACTGTGACCAGGGACGAAGGTCGATGGCGGTGGAGGTCGAACCGCCCCTGCCTACAGAGGAACGCCACCCCCTTCCCCAACTTCCAAGTACGATGGAATAATAAAATGCCTCAGATTACATATTCAAAATCAATGGCTCCATACCTTCGACGTACAAAAGGGTGGGTGGGATCTACCTCCCCCATCCCCCCGCCCAACCCCCGGGAGCCGCGAACCAAAAGAAAGAATGATAACGGACGATTTCGCGGCCGACATTTTAAGCAACCACACCCTCATTTGCAATTGTTGTCCCTGTTTTCAGTTTGCCTTTAAGATTCGCTGCTTTCAGATTATTCAGAATAATTGACTTGGTTCGTTCGGTTCTTTTACCAGGATTCCCTTTTTTATCGTAGATCTTGGTCGCGTCTTGCAACAATTTTCAAATATTTCTACACGGAATTGAACGATTTCTGAAGAAATATCTATTAACCGTAATTTTTAAACGCTTTGAAATAATAAATTGGATCTTTGCCATAGTTAGAAAGGAATCTGGAAATTTGATCTGTTAATGAAGCCGCTATGGTTAATTAGTGGAACGATCAATTTCTGGCAGTACAGTAAAATATGATTTATTGTGAAATCATCTAATAATTAATACGAATATTTTAAATCGTGCTCGACATCGCTTTTCATATTCGATAAAGCAAGCTATAGTTTTAGAGGAATTAAATTATCAAGTGTGATGAATTTGAGCGATCCTCGAACAATAAGTGGACAAAACATTAATTAATCATAGAAATTAATAGAAGAATTTGGTAGAATCAATAATTTGTAATTTATTGAAATTTATTATTTATAATCGATTATTTTTTTAGATTTAGATTTTTTTAATTTTCTATTATAGGTAGTTTCTATTATAATTAGTTTCAATATAATTCAAGTTATTAAATTTATTAATTAAGTTTTGTATATCGAAAGTGATTTTTATTTATCCGAAAATTACGAAAATATTTTTTCACTAATTTTTTTACACGTTAATTTCGTGTACTTACCATCCATACCTTTTTCTCTTCACTTTTCCGTATCAAATTTTATCAAAAAAAATATGTAACCTTAAACCGAGGGTCACCCTTCGAATCTCGTCCTAATTAGCTGTAATTAGGCGCGAACTGGAATGGGCTGCAACTTTATAGAAGTCGAGGGGAAGAAAGTCGACCTGATCATTATGAGGTCTGAATTACGCGCGATAATTTCACAGACAATCGAAGAGGAAATGGCCGAGAGGATACTTCGCGAAAATTAATCAGCGACTAATTGATCCTGTAGAGATTAAGGTCATCGTCTTGAAATGGCGACCGAAAAGTTTTTAGCTAATTAAAATTAATTGGCGCAATGTTACTGAAAGAATCTCTCGAAATCGAATTCTCGTTCCGGTATTAAGAGAAAAAATTAAAAAACTACAAATCAAAGAAGTTCAATAATAATTTTACTTTTGGTAAGTATATATCAAAAAGACACTTATATTTGAAAAATACATATAAAATATTTTTCATTATTATGGAAGATGTGAAGAAAAATTTTTAAATAAAAATTTATTTTCTTTTTGCTCGTTAAAAGAATTTTCTCGATCGTCCCAAAATGATTGTCCTTCTCCAATGATCAATTTCGATTTTACATATTCCACGAATTTTATTGCAATGTTATAATCTTATTTATTCAATAAATATACGACAATACCGGTTACGTACAATATGTTAAAGAAAGAAATTACACAGAGTTGTTTCTTTGATGCTGATATATAAATAATACTATAATAAGAAAAAAATGTTAAACTTGTTAGACACTGAAAGCTTCTAAGCTATACGAAAAGATCGAAGTATTCTTTTACAAAGCAAACGACCAAAAAATAGAATAAAAATTCAATGAGAAATGTAATAACAATAATTTTAGAAAGACGAACCCTTTTGAACTTTCTACACCATCGAGAAGCAAGCAAAGACTCTACGCTGTTCAACAAATTTTCCAATCAAGTTTAACAACTCAGCAACTTTACATAGAATTTTGATTTCAACTAGTCAGATTTTATAAGATATATAATTACATAAAATTGTATGTTAACGAGTTACTCATTTTCTATTCGATTAATTTCGAAGCGAAGACTTATCTTTCTTCTTCACTAATTACATAATTGCTTAATCACTCAATATTCACACTGAAATAACAATGCAAAATTAGCAATCTTAGAAATCACCTCTAAGAAATCGACACGATACAACACAACACGGTACATGTTACAGCAACGCGACTTTCTAAATGAAGCGAACACTTTAAAGTCGTTAAATGAAACATTGGAAATCAATTTCCCTTGATTGTTCCACAGCCGTCTCTAGCAATTACTTTCCCCTGTCCCTTTCTCTCTCGTTTACCCTGCTCGTTACGACTTTCAAGAATGCAATGAACTCGTGACTCGTTTCCCGATTTTTACTATCTCTTCGGGGATAATTCAGAGACGTAATAACGTGGAGATATGATGGCCGGTCGTTTTGAAACTGGCCTCTTGCATTTTGCATGAACGTAGGACTGGTTCCAATGGCAAAGACCACCCTTTCGTCGACCACGTGGTGGGGTGAGCTCATGGACTCGGTCAGGTTTCACATGACCCTTTCAAGATTCCATACGAATTCGCTCTTATGGCAATTCGTGGTACGAGAACTGGACCTTGCTCAGATGTATAACCTTACCTACCGAGAAGGTAACTTTAGAAAAGCAAGTATACTTGGTTTCTTTATTCGAGAATTATCTTTTATTCGTCGCGTTCGTTAAGGAGGCACAGGTAATATCATGCGTGATATTTTAAGAAATATTTCCGTGTTAAGTTAACGTGTGAAATGTACTAGTTTTTTCTGTCGTTATATTATATTTTTATATCTTTTTGTACCATGAAAATTTTATTTTCACAACTTGCGTGAAATATGTACTATTTATCTTTAAATTAATATAAAACTACAACGGGTATTCGAGGAATACGTACATAGTATTTTAGGCAAAAATATATCTCCGATGATTGATGAACAGAAAATAATTTCACGATCAGTTAAATCCACGAAAGACTCGTAACTACTTACACGCTCGTCATTGTATATAGAAAGTACGTACAAAGAAGGTAAAAACCTCACGAAGAAAAGAGGTTGACCAAAGCGTCAGGAAGACAAGTCATTTGAATCCGACCAGGAAAAACATTAAAATTAAAATTAAGTAAGTGAATTATTCTATCCATTCGCTATATATCGATATAGAAAAAACCACATAGATTTGTGTAAGGAAATTTTTCAAACTTAACGTCTCTACGAGATTATAATATCACAGTAATCATTTGGTCCCCAACTAAATAACTATACACAAACAATAAATAGGTCTTTGAAAAAATTCTTCAAACTTGATACCAGTATGGAACAGATTTAAACTCGCTGCAGATCGACGAGACAATGAAACTAATCATTTGATATTACGCTAAATTTCATTGGCAAAAAATATATTAACAAAAGGTGTTACCCAACATATCTAGATCTATATCGACTTATCGTTAGATGCTCACAAAGAATAATAACAGACCGGAGCTCGTACAAGGCGAAATCTTACGACCCAATGTAACGATCTTTGCGCTTCATCCTTACGGAACCGTCGTCGATGCAATGAGAATATGCGATAGACAAAAGCAACAGTGGTTTTTTTGGCAAGGCAGCTGTCGGACGCAAAACCAGAGGGGGACATTACTTAATAAACGTGCGCATCCGGGGTGCGGTCCGGTCGGCATTGTTTCAGAATCGGTAAATGGGTGCTTGGCAGCGGATGCGTGCGGCCAAAGGGTTAAGGATTAAGGGTTGAGAATCCTGGCTCGGACCCACAATGGACACCTGGACGGGTCCGCGGGAGCCCATAGCAAAAAAAATCCTCTTTCCAGTCGTCTCTGGACATCTGCCATCGATCGCCATTGCATTCGACCGTATATCGAGGGATATTGCGCCATGGACCACTGTCCATCATCATATAAGAACTTTAACGTACCTGCCATACCTATACCACTTCATTAATTCCCTGCGCTTTTCCTCATCCAGGAATATTTCCTTTCTTTTTTTCTTTCCTTTTTTTTTTTTTTTTTTTTTGAATTTATTCCCCGTTTCTCACGAGAATCTCGTCTGCGAGATTTTCGCAACAGCAGAGAGGCTAGAGAGGGTACTTCAACCAGACTACCGATACAGAGTTATGATAATTATTTCGCACAACCCTTGAGAACGAGATGCACGAACGAGAGAATCACTCGAGGACTTGTTTCCTTTTTTTCTTTCGCTTGAACCAGTACCACTCCCGGAGCTCTCGTGTCTCAGCGAAAACAATAACTTGCATAATAAGCAGGACGAATAAAGAGGAACCTGTTTCTCGGGTGCCGCGGACGAAGAGGGAGCGTACGGCAACGGAGATAGAAGAGACGAAAGAGACAGAGAGAGAAGAAACGATCCGAGGCTCGCTAAGAGGAACGGAGGAATTCTTTCTCTCGCGCCTTAGCCAGCCTGCCGTCTCACGAGTTATGATGATCTTTTTTTCGGCGCGCCAATACAGGTATATTGAAATTTCGAAGCGAAAGGACAAAACGACGCACTAATAACGTATGCACCGTGCAGCTGGCACCGTCGTTTTGTTCTTCTTGACGCTACAGGTTCTTGAATTTCACACACGCCGTGCCGCGGTTCGATGGGGTTGCTCTCCGCGACGGTTCTACTTTCTCTTTCTCACCCTCTTGTTTCTCGCCGAGCCGGGTAACCGCGCGCGCTCTTTCACTCGCTCGCGCGTTCACCATCTCTACTCTCCTCTGTCGTTCTTTCCCCGACCGAAGAACCCCCTCTATTGTTTTACCTAGCGAGACCAGTTTTTGTTTCACTCTGTCTCTCTCTCCATGGCTTATTATATGCGCTTTCTGGCGTTCGTGCACGGTCGATTGTGTTCGCACGGGCGAGCTTCGAACCTGATTCGCTCGCTCGCTCGCGGGCCACCAGGAGAAAGAGAAACCGTGAGGGTCGAAATGCGAATCCGGTCAAACGGCGAAGAGAGAACGATGGAAAAAAAGCGATACAATAAAAGGGGTTAAAGTTGATACAATTGAGCGAGAAACGACGACGTTGCACGCGTGATTTATTTTTACAGTCAGCCCTCCCCCCCGCGCGCCGTCCCTCGCCCAGCACCCGGCTATATCGGTCCCATTGTCTTTTCTCTCATGCACCGTTCGCCTAGCAGGCGAAAATACCTTCGCGATGACTTAAAAACTCGACACGCAAGCCTTTTTGTTCGGAAAGTTCGTTACGGCTAACGAATGTCGCGAAAAGGGAGAGACAGGAGGACTGGTTCCGCTGCGTATCGAACTGTTGCGTTTTTCTTACCGTTGTAAAGAACCGAGTTGATGATTATGCTCCTTGTGTCAAAGTCTTCTGCACTGCGAAAGTTTTTATAGTACGATCAGCCAAGGAGATTCTAACATAGTTTTACTTTTATAGCGAAACTTTTTGTTTGAAAAAGGAAGAGGTTTCGCGAACGTTTATGAGCTTATTCATAAAGCAAGCTCTTTCATTTTCTATGTTTTACTAATGAGAGTAACACGAGAAACAATTTGCGTATTATCGGCGTAGCTGTAAGAGCATAAAACGGTTCTTTCTAATCGTAATTGTAATCTAACTTTAACGAACAAAGTAGAAGAAAAATGTCTCCCAACTATGCGTTGTAAGTAGTGTTAATATCTGTTTGCTTTTGAATTTATCTCTATGTCCTTGAGGAAGCTAATGGTTCTCGAAAACCAATGGTCAAGATTTTAATATACTGCTTTTTCATGTACACTGCACCGCCATTTACGCGGACTTGTACAATCTACAACGCGGATACATATACTTCGTATAGCTCTGTTTCCTATGATGCGGTAGAGGATCTTCTCGTTATACAACCGATAGCCATATTTTTGGAAAAATGAATCATACAAGAGACATAGATATAGCGACATCTTCTTTCTTTACTTCAAAATTTAAAAAATAGTTCGTCGTAAGCCTTAAGTAAAAAATATTTAAGTGCCCTAAATTCGATAATTTTCCTATATAAATATAAAATTAAAATTAATTTTTAATTCTATATATCTTTATATATCTTTTAATTCTATATCTTCTCTTATCTTCTATATATCTTTTAATTCTCTATAAAAGTTCAATTCGTGAATTAGGACGGATTAATATAGAGAAACAAAAAACTTCGCAAGCATATACTTTTCTATCAAATAATGACGATAGCATATACCTAGATCTGAATGAATAATTGTATGTACCATACACGGTTGTCGTAACTCGAAATTTAGTGGCACCGTACAGAACGCAACCATTAATCATCGGACCACGCACTGACACAACATCCCCTATACACCATTCCGACACGAGATGGCATGTGACGCCATAAATTGCTAAATTAAAAGGCCGAACGGCTATACAAAATAGTACCAGTGTGCTGTTTTTTACGGCCATGGAATGGTTCTGTTGTATTGTTTTTATATTTACTCATTTGCATCCGAATGATGTTCGCGTAATTAGCATAGAAAGAGCACAAGGTGTTACGGTTTAATTGCCTGAAAGGAATACTTTATATCTTTCTGTTTTATTGCAAACCCTATAAATATTGAAAAGTTAAAAGATCTAAAATGTTTGGTAATACAACGTTATTATTTTTAGAGGCAAATTAAAAACGTTTGGATTACCTCGATTGTGCAAGAAAGAAAATTACTTTTTTAATTCATCTTTCCATTGTGTTATACTGTATATATCGATCATCCATATCGATTGTACAAGATCGAATTGAGAGTAGATGCTCCATTTTAAAATGTAAGTATAAAATAAAAGTAGAAGAACATAATTAATTGTAACATAATTTTTCGAGTCTATTGCAAATCTTCGCTTAAAATCTAAAAATTGTACATAAACCCGTGAGATTTTATTGAATGGAATACACTTGCTAATCTGATGTAAAACAAAATATCTATCATTTGTAAGGACGCGTATTAAAATGGTTTTATAATATTTCTTGAACGTTCGTTAAAATCAAATAGGTTACTATTTTTGGATGACACTGTATATAATTTACTGAATCGAATTTTTATTCGATCTTGTCGCTGCCTACGTGACACACGGCTTTCCCAATAAAATTGCAATGTCACGTCAAAAATGACATACGACCGATAAAGTTTAATTCAAAAAATGTAATTTAAGATAACACCAAAAAAGGAATCTATCAATCAATCAAAGAGTCCTAAGCTTCTAGATTAAAAAATAAACGAAGACAAACTTCTCCTTTTCCATACAAATCTCTCTCTGTTAAATTCAATTTTTCCATCGAATACGCGAGTCGAATTCGTCAACGTTACTGCCCCCCCCTCCCGCTCACCTCACCCTTAATAACGAAAGGAAAGAGAAAGAACACGTGGTGGAAAAAAGAAACATTTCACCGAGCGGGTGTATTTTATCCATCGAAATTTCTCGTCGTTCCCTTGCTCTCGCAATCCAGCGATCCGAGAGGGTCGGCACGTCTAACAAATCGGTTCGCGGCCATAAATTGAAATGCTAAAAGCGAAATTGGGTAGGAATTAGGAAAAACGCCACGAAATGGGACGATGATTACACGAAGGAAAGTTGCAAGGCGGAGGTGAACGAGAGAACGAGCGAGCGAGCGAGCGAGCGACGGTGAAGGTTGAAAGGGTCGAGGAGGTGGGTCGGACGAAGAGGTGGGCCCAGCGGCAAAGTCGGAATTCCCTTAGCTCGCGTTGAGGGGGTTGCGCTGGCCATCGGTAGTCTATGGTGGAACTGCGACTAGAACGAACGAGGGTGAAAGAAAAGAGTGGAGCAAGCGCGGGGGTTAAAATGGTGGGGGTAGCAGTATTGCTGCGTCTTACCGAAGGAAAAAGGGGGAGGCCGGCGTAGAAACGCGACGAGGAAAGGGAATGGTTACGGGGTTGCGATGGTGGAGGGTGCTCCGAGTGCCGCGTAAATAACTTCCATCTTCGAGGGTGCAACCACCCGCTTGCCTCCTCCTTCCCACCCCCTCCCCCTCCTCTTCTCCCTTCCTATCGGGGGGATGGACTCGCGGTACAGAAGGAGAGAAGGATAGGGGATGAAAAAACGTGGAAAAAGAAAGTCGAACCGAGGGTGAAGGGGGTGGGTGATCCAGAGGAGGGTAGTGATTCCGTTGGAAGAGGGAGACGTAAAATATTCTTAATGAGCAAAGACTTTCAAGTATTGACTCAAAATGGCGGCCGTCCTTTCAAGTCGGCTTGTTAAGCATTATTCCGCGCCCTGCCACCCCCCTTTCCTCTTCGCCCTTCGCTTTGTACGAATTCTCGTCCTCCCTCCTCTCGTATTCTTCGTCCTCCTCGTGCGCACCGCTTGCTTAGCGTACCCGGATCCTACGCAAGGACACTAATCCGTGTCCCGAGCCCCTCTGTTCTCCGTAAGCTTTTGACCGAGGTACAGTGGCAAACAAGGGAAAGAAACGACAGAAAGAAAGCCGCGAAAGAAAGGACGAGAAGCCTACGATGGTAGTCTCGCCGATCTTTTTGAGGTTTTTATTAGGTCGAAGAAGACAAGAAACCCGTCCTTTCCCTCGTTTTTCGCTAATGTCAAAGGAAACCAGCCACAATGGGCTCGTTCATCGCGGAAGAAACGGAAGTCCTTTTTGTTACAATATTTACAAGGGCCGAAGTCATGGCGCCGGAAACATTCAGACGATTCCACGAGCACCGATCCGTAAATACTAATTAAAGTTTTTGAATCGACGTTGAAAAGGATTGATGTTTCGATGTCCTGTTTAAAGACTTCTCGAGGGTTTTTATACGTCTCGGTTGAGTAAACGTCGTAAATGATAGAACATGTATCTGAATATTAGTTTAATAACTTGAATCATTTTTATATTCATTTTCATATTGTATATTTTTTCCCGGTATTTATTTAGTTTGAAATATAAAATAAAATAGAAACATCTTTCGCATCCTCTTTGAAAGCTCAAAATTTAGATACCCATTTCCATATCCACTGTCCTTTCTCTTACATTTCGCACTATTTTTACGTACAATTGTTCTCTCCGATAAAAAAGATGTAAACGTCACGAATTCAGTTCCACGACTATTAAGAAATTCACTTGAATCACAATTTACTAGGAAAGAACTATCAGAGAATCGACTTAGATTTTGGATCTTCGGCTTTTCGTCCTTACGCCGAGTGTCCAGTCCAATAACGAGATATTTTACGACCGATCTTAACGACTTATAGACACACAATTCTTAATTCCGCTGACTACTGTCTTTCTTCTCACATTTATCTTACGTTCGTGTTACAATTTCCCTTTGCTAAAAAAATATAAATACGAATGCAAACATGCATGTAAAAACATAGATTCTAAAACAATGTAAAATATCTATCATCTTCTAACGGCAAAAAATATCAAGAAACCAACTTGAAACCTTCGACGAACATCCGATCCGTGTCGAAGTATTTTCCGATCAATCTGGATTTAATTCCTCTACCTACTGTTACGACTACTGTTTTACTTTTCACGTTCAACTTCTCCCTTGCCGAAAAAATGTAAGTAAATACCGCGGCTTCGGTTCCATGAATATTCTAATGTCATTTTATGTATCAAAGAAGCAGCTTAAGAGGCTCGACGACCATCTAATCCGATGTCGAAATATTTCCCGACGAATTTCAACCATCTGCAGGCACGCGATCCTTAATTCTGTCGAGCGAAGAGACCGACGAAAGTCCCAAATTTTTTAAGACTCTCTCCCCGCTGAATGATGGCTATCCAGGCTTTTACAAAAAGGCTTTCGTACGAATGGATCGGGGAGTGGATTATTTAAGGGAGAGGGCCAGCAGCGTTGGGTGCTCGGCTCGAGGCTTGTTAGAACTTGGCTTTCGCTTTGAGCCTTCGTGCACCGTTTCGTCCTCCTCCTTCGCAAGAAGGGGGAGGGGAAGCCGGAATAAGGGTTAAAAATGTATAAGATAAGATAGAGAAGATCGGTGGTGGAAGAAAGAGAAAAAGAGGGCCAATAGCTCGGGGCCAAAGAAGACAGTGAAACGAAGAAGAACGTGAAACCGAGACAGAGAGAACTTTCATTATTGATCAAAGAAACTGAGTGTCGCTTCCCTACCCAAAAGCTTGTTCTATTCAACTTGCCTTCGGCTTTCCATTAAAAATACCGGCGTCATCCGCTTTTTGCGACGTCGTCGGCACGATCTCACCTTCCGATACTATTCGCGTGTCCTACCGGGCTCTCTCTCTCTCTCTCTCTCTCTTTCTTTCCCAGTTATTTATCGACTGGTGCCGCTTTCACGAATGCTTTAATTGTATTGTCAACAATCCCAATGCTTCAAACAGTTTATTACCTTCAAGAAGTTAATTAAGTCTCGTTGCGGTGTCTCGTGACTGCTAATAAAAACTTGGAACAAATACTTTATCCTGGCCTATTAGAAATGTAAAAGTTTCTTTTCTATGGATTCTACTTATATAAAAATTTAAATTATGCGTCGTATAAAAATGAAACTATGGATCGTATGGTGTTCCCAATGATATTTTGCTAATTTGGTAATTTAGTAATAACTGTATGAGGAAATGTTTCAGTAAATATTCCAAGTGACCTACTGCTTGTCTATAGAGAAAGTGGTGAAACATTTTTTAACTACAAGAACGTAAAACACAAGTTATTTTACGAAACATACGAGGATAATATATTATTGGTACAATCAATGAATTAATAATAAATATCAATTTCCTAAAATATATTAGGGAATTTAGAAATACCAATATGCAACAAATAATGTATTATACTCGATAGAAACATCATTATTTACATGATTTTTAGTAGTATAGGTATGTACCTAGAATATCCGATTTATACACCCATTATACAACCGTAGTACGAAAAACGTGAGGAGATGTAATGAAAATTATTACTTTTATATATTATTATATGTAATTAACAAATTATTGATTTTATCTTTTATTTTTATTATGAGATAAAACACAAAAGAAAACAAATCACTGTATACTATATACTATACTATACTATATACTATATCCTTAAAATATGAAACTAGATTTTGATGTCATTTTACTTTCATCGTGACATAATCATTTAATTATGTTTCTCTCTTCGTACATTTGCATGTATTTGCCTCACATTATGTCTACGATAGTGTTCTTGAAAGGTCACAAAATGTGTTTTTAATAACGACATTTGATACCAGTAATGATTTTATATATCATCTAATAAAATTCTATAGTGTTGCATAAAGTATCTACCTGTACAACACACAGAAACTCGTCTTACCATAAAGTAAATGGCCGAATAATACAGTGCACTCTATCCTAAAAGTCCACAAGTTCTATGAACTGCCATTGTGCAGTTACCGGCACAGACCTTATTCTATCACGGACAAAAACCATCGATATTGATTATCAACAACCTTTTTACCATAAACCATACAGTCAACTGTGATGGACTTCAAACTTTTGCATGATTAAACCATAAAACATAACGCGATTATATTATTCTTACATTTGTCTATCTTAGATAGATAAGTATACATTTCTGTAAAACCGTAATAGTAAAGCTTTTGTAACGTGAAACAATAGCGATTATATCTCATTTTGGTGGAACTATTGGGTTGCCAATACCACCTAATGCAAAATCTGCATAGTTGCCAACCCAATAAATAGGACCTTCAGTAGTAGACCGCTAGAGACAGCACTGTACTGTGGAACAAAGACAATGCATATGAGCTCCGTTACTTCTCTGATATTATGTATATTTTCCACGGTTTGATAAGATTGTTCGATGTTATACTTATTCTGTTATAATCTGTTATTCTTAAGCTTACATTTTTCCAACACTTAGCGTATGAAGTGTCTCTAAGTAGCATCGGCATCATGTCATCTTCAAAACTTACTGCAGATGCGAAGTTCGGTGTTGACATCGGAGGTATAACTTTATCTTTTGTAATTATTATAAAAGTATATTTCGTATATTATAAAAGTAACTATTATTATAAAAGAGAATTTCTTTTTATTACCATTTACGTAACTTTTAAACGAAAGCCTTTCACGATTTTAAAGCAAACATTTTTTGGTAATTATTCACAATGCCCTCCTCATCGATTTCAATAATTTTTGAATGTATTGTAGAAATCAGTATTTTGAAGTTTAATACTTTCGATAGTTTTCGGTAAAAATCTGTCGGACATAATAGTGAATTATAATAATTCTACGAATTATGTCTGCAGCGTATCAAGCACGTTGATTATCAAGCACTTCTCTGCTTACAAACGAAGATCGGACGAATTTAAAAACCTCATGGACATCTGATATTATTTTATCATTGATATTATTATTTTACGAAAAGAATAAATTTTTATTATTTCACACAAACGTAGCCGGCCGCTTTGCGACAACCAGATTAAAAATATTAGCCCAAACCCAAACGCAATACATCAATGTTATTCATTTTTAATTGAATTATAAAATATAGTACAGTCTCGTATATGCTCGCTCGACTCTCACTTACATATACTTTAAACAAAACATAAAAGTTAGGTTTCGATTATATCATTATACCTGCCCACTACAAGACTACCAAGAACCAATACTGACGCAAACGCTACCACAGACGTATAATTATAGGCAGAATTCTCTATAATAGCGCTGATAACTTTCGTGAATATCTCGGAAACTAAAGCTAATCTACAGTTATATAGGAAAAAGTTCAAAAAAAGTTCAAAACGTTGAGTTTTACAATGCATTAAAAAATCATCGAAATCGAAGTTGAAGGTAAACTTCTAAATATCTAATTACTTACTTCTTGTAGATATGCGAATTAGGTACAAAGGCAGAAACGAAACTTTTACGGAGGAACAACTTGTTAGCAAGGAGCCTATTGGTCAATTTAAAGCATGGTTCGAGGAAGCCTCCAAGGACCCGCAAATTTTCGAGCCAAACACCATGTATCTTGCCACAGCTACTAAGTAATACTGAATAAATCGCTTGGCATTGCCTATTATAAGATATTTCCTACAGTATCGTTTTTTACAGAAATGGAATTCCGTCCATACGACCAGTGTTACTAAAACATTATGGTAACGATGGTTTCAAATTTTATACGAATTACGAAAGTAGAAAAGGTCGCGATATAGTAAGTACATTATATTTTCAATTTGCAACGGTTGTAACGATATGTATAAGTACTATATTTAACAATTTTTTTAGGCTCAAAACTCAAATGTAGCGGCGTACTTCTATTGGCAATCTTTGAGACGAGGCGTAAGAGACATTATACCGATATACATTGGCTATAGGAAGAAATAAAATATTATCTTAAATTAACGTTTACAAATTATTAGCATATTATTATACTATTAAAGTAAGAAATTATGTTTAATGAAAATGTTGAACAAATTTTTTTATTAGGTGCGTATAGAAGGCAGAGCAGTAAAAACTTCTCCAGAAGACTCGGATGATTATTTCCAAACCCGACCATATGCGAGTCAAATAGGATCAATGTCTAGTAAACAAAGTAGTGTGATCGCGAGTAGAGAGACGCTTATTGTGAAAGAAAGAGAATTACTGGCGCAGTTCCCAGAGGGTCAAGTTAAAAGACCAGACTGCTGGTAATTCGATGAATTATTAAAAACGCATCGTGTACGATAATAATCTAATCTAATTTTTAGGGGAGGGTATATCATTATTCCACATTCCGTAGAATTTTGGCAAGGTCAAAGCGATCGTTTACACGATAGAATTCGTTTCAGACGGCCTACGCCAAACGAAAAAATCGACGACGTATTACTCCATCGAGGAGATGACGGATGGGTTTATGAAAGATTATCTCCCTAGATAATACAAGAAAAGATATTTTTTATTAAATAACATTTCTTGTTTTACAAATTACAAAAAGAATAATGCTTCTAGAATAATAAATTCTAAATCAACCTAAGATTGTTGCTTCCTTGTAATTTTTAGAATTTCTCTTTGTAATCCTAAAAATGTATATATATATATAATATACAAATATAATTACATATATTTTAAACTATATAAATAAACTATATATATAAATAAATTATATATATAATTATTGCTTGTTTAGAAAAATACCCTCTGTATTTCTCCACACTATCTCAACATCAAAAATAGCATCTTCCTCTATTAGGTTCTGAAATTGCCACATTCCTCCACCGACACCGAAATAATAACTTTTACCGGCAATAAACCTAAGAATATCACGTGAGCCAATGTTATATTGTGTTCTCATAAAAGTCGAAACCAAGATTAGATAATAATTGTACTTGCCCAATGCCATTCGCTTTGAGCCTACGTTTGAAAACTTCATACAATTTTTTATGATTATCGGGGTCATAAATTGTTTCACTTGTGAAAATCAGATCGTATTCTACGAATTCATCCCCATTGTTAGAATCACGCAATTTTGTGAAGGATTCCCAATCACCGCAAAAAAATTGACACCTATTTAATACGCTCTCTCGATCCTCAAAATTCAATAGAACATTCGGGATCGTTACAGTTTTAATTACCTCTACATTCTGTAATGGTAATTAATCGTAAAATCAACTTTATAAGCCACATCATGAACATATCATGATAAATACGAACATAATCTTGAAAATGAACGATGGAATTTTTAAGAAGAGCAATAAGACCAATAATACCGGTACCGCATCCTAAGTCCAAAACAAATTTATCTTGAAATTCGATATTTTTTAATAAGTATTGGCCTAAATCGTAACTGCACTCCCAGATTTTTAAGCCACCTTTATACAAGAAATCGAACAATTCAACAATTTTTTACTGTCGTTAATGATGACGAAACTTTTTTAGAAAGTAAATGATATTGTTTTAAGGAAAATTAAATATAGTCTACCTTCGTATTTAGCGGGAATACGATCAGAATGTTGCGATTCTGCCTCTAAAATATTTGTACAATTATACTTTTGCAAATCGTGTAACGCCTTTTCATGTTGAATTAATTTTAATTTGCAATCCGGAAAAAGCAGACATTCTCTGTAATCATTAGGTTCATATCGGTTCTCGATTTGCAATTCCAATTCCGATACCTCCACCTTTGAGGCAGGTATCCAATTGAGTGTTGATTTTTTAGTATCTTCACCTTTCACTAAAATAATAGTTTTATTCATTTCTTCTTCATACACTTATTCTTTAAAACACTAATTCAACGAAAACTTGGATCGCGTTCAACAATTATATATATACGGAAGGATAACGCAAGCATAACCTCAAAAATAATTCTCGATGCTGAGAATTTTAATTAGTTATAGAGAAATGAAATATATAAAAATACCTTCATCCTGTTTATTTTCCGAAAATCCGAATTTAAACATTTCCTATTTGATAGTTTTCCTGTCACGCTCTATTACAAAAAATCATTGAAAAATAAAATAATTGAAGACAGAAATCAAACCATAACCGTGTGTTTTTACCATTTTAGTGTCGTTACCAACGTTATCGACATAACGTAGAATAAGATAGCAATCACAGAGAATTACTTTCTTGTAATTGACCTTGATATAGTTTATAACGTCTTTCAAGCTAATAACAGAGTTACGAAGTATTTGCAGTCTATTTAAAAATTTTTCGAACTTCCTTTAGGACTTTTAGCTATCTACATTGAACTACAAATATTAATTAACCCTGCTATAGTCCTACATTTTTTATATCTGAATCTTAATCTTGTTTTAACAAAAAGTTTTAACAAATTTTCTATCAAAAAATTAAAATAAAAAATCACGTATGTCAGTAACAATTATTTCATATGTTCCTCAAGTTTAAGGAATTTGTTAACGATAGAAAAATACGCTTGGATCGACAATAATTGAAAGAACGCAACAGGATTAAATAAAACTAGTAATCATGCACAAACAATATGTAGTCGATACGTATAAATGATTAGTATTATACTTACCATTACCGCCACAATTTTCAACAGCAAAATTCCTGTGTCAAGGTACAACTAGTGACTCCTTCCGCCCAAAACCGTGCAATGAACCGTCAGTTTAAATATTGTAAAGATTTTCTAGGCTAACGATAGGCCTAAACAAAAATTTTGGAAGTACTTGTTAGAATATATATAAATAATGAAATATAAAACTGAATAGAATATACTTTTCAATTAAGTTTAGCTTGTTATTCATAGAAAAATTTTTAATTCATATTTCTGAATGATTATAATTGCAAAAAACATAAATATTTATAAAATAAAATATTAAATATTATGAAATAAGATACAGTTTGCTTACAAACCAAATCTCTTAAAGAGCATCTTATATCATTGCTTTAATGACTATAGCCCAAAAAACTGGACGCAACAGAAGCTAATTCCATTAAAAAGAAATAAAAACATGGAATACAAAATACTTACACTGCTTTATTCACCGTTTTGTTTAATTTTTTGGCAATAAAAATGCAAGGCTCTCTTAACCGACACTTTCAAACTTAATAAACTTTCCGGAAGCTGAACTGCTTGCGATTCTCGCATTACTTCTTATCCTATCGATTATCGATTCTATAGAGACAAGAAATTTAAACTTTTATTATTCAATAGGAAAAAAATATGAAATTATTTGTTGTAAAAAGAAATATCATTATAGAATATATTTAATTTGCTGTTTTATTGATATTTAATATTAAAGAAACTATTATGTTATTATAAACAATAACGTTAATATATATATGTATATATACTTTTTTATACTATCAATACTATCTCGCCTTTTGTTATGCATGTACTTCTATCAATTATTAAGTTGTTTGATCGTTTCCTTTATCTTTATAGATCATAACTAGAATGAATGAAGAAACTGTGTGGCAAGAATTATCAGAAATACTTCCTGATCCTCCAGAGGCAAGAGATAAGTGTTCGCAATGCAAGTACGTGTAAATATGAAATTAGGTTATGTTTAAGCAATTATATATATTTGTATGTAGATGTATTTCACATATCATTTTGATTCCATTAAAATTGATTAATGCGTTATATACAGAAGGCCTGTGCCAGTATGTTGGTGTCCGGGATTACCAAAGCATCCTGTATGTCCTGCATCAAGAATAATAATTTTACAACATCCAGCTGAGGCAAAACGTTGCTTACGAACTGCACCTATGCTTGCTCTTGGTTTAGAACCTGGAAAATGTGTAATTTATAGGTGATCTATTTAAAATATTGGTGTATAATATTAAAATTTGGAGTTATATATAATGCTATGGCATTCTTTTATTTTAGAGGAAAAAAGTTTCCACTTTCAAAACATGAAGGCTTAACTGAAATTTTAAATGACAAAGATACTATATTATTATACCCATCTCCGGGTGCTATAGCACTTGATAAATTAAATCCTGTTGGAATTAATGAACAGAAACCTTATAATCTTATTTTATTAGATGGAACTTGGCCACAAGCAAAGGTAGTGTATCTAGTAACTTAGCCAATTTATATACTAAAATGAATAAAGGAGAAGCTGTTTGTGACAGGCAATATATCATTCAAGTCCAGCACTGTGTGTTTTACGAACATGTAAATTAGTTGGTATTCCAACAAGTGAATATGTTATTAGAACACAACCAACTGAAGGTTGTTTGTCTACACTTGAAACTGGTGCATTTGCTCTTTCCATTTTAGAAGGTGATCTAGAATTAAAAAATAAAATGCTTGGACCTTTACATTATCTCTGCAGGCAAGATTTCTATTCATGTAACATAAGATTACATCTTATACAAAAAGAGAATATAATTATGAAAATTTTAGGTTTCAACTAGAAAATGGTGCTGTAACTCATCAAAGTAAAGAATTTCTAATTAAACAGAAAGCTTATCCAAAACTAATAGGACGAAGACTAGCTAAGCAATTACGTATACTGCCAGAAGAATCTACATAATATTTTTTATATGATAGTTTTTGTAAGGATATTTTATAATATGTAATTTTTATAAGCATATCTAAAAAATAAATAAAGAGGTAAATAAGACGAACCAATAAAATTTTTAATTGGAAGTATATTTTTATAAATATTATATCATATTATTTCATATTTTTTCACAAAAAATTAATTAATTAATTAATTAAGATACGAAAATCAAATGTAATATTTCCGTATCGTGGTACAAAGCTAAATGACCATAAAACAGTACTTTGTTGTGTAACATGTGTTATGTCCCTAAATAGATGTACACCTTGTCTTGTAAATGGGTCCCATGATATTCGCTTTCCAAATTGTACTTCGGCAGTAGGTCCTGATGATACTGTGATTTCGGAACTCAATTGCCAATCAACCCATAAGGCTACACCATTACACATTCCACTTCTAAATTAACAAAAAATATAAAAAATGTAAACACGACTTTGTAATAACCATTAACATAAAATACCACAAACTCTTACGTTAAAATGGGTACACTTTCTGAAATATTAACATTCTCACATTTATTGACATCTTGCGTTAAATCAAATTTTTTAATAACAAAAGGTAAACTTAATGCTTTGGCAGGATATTCCCATAATGGTTGAGCTTCTACAGAACTATCACTTTTATCACTTGATGTCTATAAACATTATAATTAAAATTAACATTACAATTAAATATTATAAAAATTAAACTTTCATCATTTTATAATCTGCATTGCTGTACTTACTTGTATAAGTTTGTCAAAAATAGATAAGTCAAAATCCTCACAAACTCCAAGAGGTGCTCGTATTTTATGCAAATCCTTAAATTCAACTATAACGCCCATTATTGTTGCTGCGATTGGAATTCTTTGTATTTGAGGTGAATATCTTGATACTAGATACCAAAAGTAAAGATTTTCCCAAGGTACAATTGAAGTGATAAAATATGGTTCACCAAAAATTAAATTAATTGCACTTTCAGGAGGCAAATCGTTTATTGATTCAACAATTTCTACTCTCTCTGATAGCTCGTTCGTTTTAACAAACATTTCGATACATTTCCGAGACAAAAAGTTTGTCTCTAAGATAAAAATCTTTTTCGCACCTAATTGAATAGCTGCAAGACTCAATAGAGAGCCGTCTGAAAGACATAAACACACTGTGTCAGGTGTAACTTCTTTTTCTAGAGCTTTGATATATTTTTCATTTCGTATATGATCATTTAATTGTCCTATACGAGTTCTACAATAAGCTACATGTACATTACAGCTGCAAACAGGTCTTTCACAATCTGGTGCTTCATTTCTGCAAACAAGACTTTGTATTTATTCTTATAAAAAAGTGAAACAACTAAAACAAAATAATAAGATCGTTAAAGCAGCTTACATTGATTCATTCATTAATTGAAACCATAATGAATATTCATCATGATATCCAATCAGGCTAACTTCTTTGTTAACAGTAACTAAGGTTTCAACAGGTAAATAGTAAATAGCTTGCATCCAGTGATCTCTCCAGGGTATTGCATCTGATATTTCTTGCAAACTGAAACCTTTATTTTTTAAAATTTTTGTATCTGGATGTTCCCACACTGGAGCACTGCTTAACAGAATCTACATAAAGACTATTTAGTGATAGGTTTAAAATCTTTTAATAAATAATGATTACATACCTCATTATTTACGTCCATAACTAAATCCCACCACATAAAAATAGCATGTACAGTACCATTTGTAATTGGTTTTACATGCAAACACTTTTTTTCATTATATAATAGAGTTGATTTACCAGATAAATCGAACCTAAAATATTCATTTTATATTTTGACCTTTTAATAGGTCTTTTCAATCTTGAACAATTTACATACATATGTAACATATATTTACCTAAAGATAGGCTGAGGAGGTAATAAAGGTTTGAACGCATTATCAGGAAATTGTGTTAACTGTATATCATGTACTGCAGCTGCTCCAGAACAAGATTTTATAGAACATGGGGTACTTAGTAAATATTTACTTTTATTTTGGAGGGGATGTACTGTATTCCATGAGCATACAGTTGGACTCTCCACTGCTTGTACCCAAATGGTGGCAGTATGTGGAATCACAATACTGTTTTCCTTGAATAAAGTAAAAATGCATATATATTAAATGATATTATTCAAAATTGTATTAACTAAAGATGAGATTATACTTCAAGGAGATTTTCATGGGCATGACGAAATGTAGAAAGTGCTCCTTCTCCAATAAGTTCGGTATCAAATACTTCAGTAACTAAAATGTTTGCTTTTTTTATCATATCACCATCCTTTCCAATAGTCATTCTTGTGGAACGCTTGTGTATTAATTTAATTTTGTCTTCAAGACCATTCTCTTGAATTATTTTTATAGCACATTTAGCCATTGGTGTGAAAGTCTAAAAAATGTCGCCAGGTCATAAAAGCTGTTTAATTTATAAATGCAATGCATAGTAATTTTTGTGAAAATGTTCACTTCGCAAGCTGTTATACTATCTGCTCCACATCTTGCAGCCATCATTGACAATAAACCAGTTCCAGTTCCTATATCAAGTACATTAGCTTCTTCTCCATCTTTATGTTTTTTCTCAATCGCTGCTTTAAGAGCTAGGTAATATTTCTGATTCTGTAATTATAAAAATATTTTGTAAACAGCACAAGTAAAAACTTATTTTAAAACTATATAATATATAGTACTAACTCTTTCATGGTCATGTAACATATCAGCAAATGCTGATCTAGCAACTTCTTGATGATAATCATAATTTTCATCCTTTTCCTCCCAATTAGCAGTCCCAATTAAAGGATTCAGGCATTGGATAAACATACTCATATTTCGTGTACGAATTAATTGAGTGAAACAAACTTTTAGCATAACCTTTTTCTGATAAACTCACGGAAACATGAAGTTTATTACCAAAAGCAACTACTTATTTAGGAAACGAGAAATAGAAAACATTATGAAAGATCAATGTCAAACATGTAATTAATAATAAATTTATTTACAGATATACGATACAAATTAAAGCTAAGGTTAGAATTTATCATATATTGAATGATTGAATCTATAATAATTGCGCTATAATTAATGCATAAATCAGAAATAATGAAATAGAATAAAATAAAATGAAATCAATAATTGCAGAAAAATATAATTTTAATTTTAAACACTGCAAACTACAAGAGCACGTGTATTCTACAAATTTATAGAATTTACTGATGAACTGTTGATAAATGTATGTAAATAAGTACATATGTATGTATCTGAAATTATTTTCTGCTATAGCAGAGTAAGAGATCATTTAATATGATAATTCCTAATATATTAGTTTTAATTTATCTAATTATTGGGCATTAATATTCTCCTTGTAATAGTACATATAATGTGTTAAAATGACTACTGCATTTTTTCTACTACAAGTGGATATTTTTTAAACATACTAATGTGTATTAAATATTATAAACAGTAATTAGAAATATACTATTTGAGAAATAAGTAATAAAATAATAAAAATTGATACAAACTAGATACTGTTAAATTTTTAATTTTTTTTCGCGCGTATTTTTACTATTCCGTTTCACTACCAGGTGGCATACTTTCGCGCACATTTTCAACCAATCATAGTCATTTACTTAAACTTCGCAGATATCTAACTCAAGAATACCTTTTCATTTGTTTCGTGTCTTGTTTACCGGTAACGCATTTCTTTAAAACGGAATGTGTGTGTATATTTCTTTAAAGCGCATTTATATCTCGTTCCGCCTGTTTTAAGTGTAATGAAACCAAGAAAAATTTTTAGAAAACTAAAAACTATGATTCATCGAAGCTATTTGATTATCGACATAAAAAGTACGTAAACATATACTTTCTGCATTTTATGATAGTCTTTATGATTTACTGTATAATATTCTATTATCTGCGGTATGTATTTAAATGATTTCTATTTCCTGTATTCTTAACATATTTCGTGCTCCAAAGATTGAATTTCGGCAGATGTCCGATATATAACCAAGAAATTACATAAAAATATTTATTTATAAAGAAATTGCAACAGCATTGAATTTTTTCCGATATGGTTTCGTTTTGTACGAATTTCTTCGTATTTTATTTGTATAGTACATTGAAGAATACTTTTATTTACTGAAGAAACGTTTTATATCCTTAGTCTTAGTGATCAACATGAAAAGATCTTGATGTCAATTATAAAATAATACTTTGTGAATATTATTTTAAATGATATTTTATGTAAATATTAAAATAATATTATATATTAATATTATTAATATGAATATATTATTCTTAATTTAAAACTAAATTTTATCTCTTAAAAAGTTAAGGAAATCGATATAATAAGAAATCCACATTTACGCCCGGTATTTATTTTAACATTCAACTGACAACAATATATATATGTACAGTTTTATGTATGCGTAATATCAGTGTGTATATACTCATTATTCTTTATATATAATTATAACATTAGCTACCGTCCGTACCTGATCTTTATATCTTATTTATTATTGCGCAAGCTACATCGACGTTGGTTACCTGATACGATGTATCATTAAAACTTTAATATAACACGAATCATCCTCAAAATCTGACTTCACAGCTTACGCTCGTGTCTCTTCGACCGATATATCAACCTTTCTTTCACGCTTAAATTGTATTTTAAGTATGGATGGACACGACTTCCTTGTTATACACTTTGAAAACACAATGAGATATGTAGGAGAACGATAAACGAAATTATCTAAAATTAAGATATTAAGATTAGTAATCCATTCTGTTATCCTTGATTAAGCACATAATAGTTCATAATTATTATTGATACATTTCATTGACCCTTTTTGTGCAGTCCACGAACATCGACATGAAACAACGTTCTTCACTTATCCTTGAATGCCATAAATGGACTTTAAACTACTAAAATCGGCGTATAAGTGTACAAAGTGCGCTAAATAAATTATATTTTATTTTTTCTTGCTTTAAATTCTTATCTTTTAATTATTGTCTACTGATTACGTATTGTTTTGCTCGGGCAAATAATACTTACCGCATTTCGTATTTGTGTTATTTACTTCAGTTTCTTTTATTATCGAGATCGATAGGTAATAACACTTCGTATTTACAAATAATTTACGAAGACATTAACAATTACGGATTAACAATTAAACGATGTTAGCGCACTGCATACACCAACGCAGCCCTTCCAGGCTCAAGATCTTGAGTAACGATACGAATAAATAAAATTAATTCGTGTGAATTATTGTCTGAGACTTATATGTTTCATAGTTCGAGGCAATGCATACGAAACACATGATAGTGAAAGAAACATTTGTACTATTCATTGCAGGGGCGATTCATCATGTTTC
This sequence comes from Bombus terrestris, assembly GCF_910591885.1. Classification (NCBI taxonomy): domain Eukaryota; kingdom Metazoa; phylum Arthropoda; class Insecta; order Hymenoptera; family Apidae; genus Bombus; species Bombus terrestris. The sequence goes on along the minus strand of NC_063275.1, from coordinate 20,928,681 downwards.
ACGCGGCAGCTCCTTGTCCCGCAAGTTATTGTCCATTTAGAGTTTAAAAGACACTTCAACAATTATTTACAATCGAACTATTCCATACGAATAATAATAATATAATATACGAATACAAGTAAATCACTAATTGATTCAGGAGCAACATAATTAATCCTCGGGACTGTTATTAAGTCTGTAACAGGACCTTAACAAGTATAATATAATATTATCAACGATTTTGTTTATATATATCATTTTGTATTAAATTCTCTTATATTATCATAGTTTAGCACCTTTTTGAGGAAACAAGAGAAAAACGACCTATGAAAATGTTAATAACTCGAAATCAAAAGTATATGTGGTTATTAGTTTATCGAATATAAAGGTTCGAGTTTCTTCTCTTTACCGATGATGGCAAACCTATTTCCGATACTGTGCGCGATTTCTACAATGAATTTCTTCTGTTTCAAGCTGTTTCATTAGAATGATAGTGAAACATGTGACAGTTCGTGATCAACAATTTGTCAAAAAGAGTTAAGACCATACCCAAAAGCGCGCATACAAAATAGAGAGATTCGAAGTACAAATAGACGCGATTAGAGCGTATCTCGCTACTGCTCTAGTCTCTGTTAATAAACGATCTTCTTATCGAAGGAATGGATTCGTTTATCTTTTTCGTAAAATACCAATTTCGGAAATATTTCTGGATTTTAATGTTTACGATAGATTTGCATCGTTAGCTTTTGCCTTAAAGAGACCCTTTAAAGTGTAAAATTGATCTAAAAAGTATGCTATCTCATTTGCATGTTACAAAGACGATTGGAATAACGTAAACGATACCGCAACATATATAAAATACATCGTGTATAGTACGTTAAGAAAATATATGAAAACGAAATTCTCTATTCCTTCGACCGATGCAGTAGCTCTCGATTTCATAGGCCTCGGTGAATGTGCAAGAAGTGCAGTGCATACGTTTATCTTATTGTCGAATTTTTTAGTCGATTAAAAGTTCCGATTAATCGAATCTCATTATTGTCGTACGACTCCTCGTCAATATCAAGTCTTAAAAGATTTTCTTATTGTCCTTATACGTTAGAACGTTCGCCGACAAGATCGACGAACATACGCTAAAATCGCAACGAAATTTTCTCTCGCCTGATACGTCGTTTTGATATGCGATCCTCTTTTCTCTCTTTTCTATTCCTATCGGGGTACTTTCAACGCGATATACCAAACAAACATGCTGATCAATTCTCACTTGCCCTTCGAATTCTCGTTCTCTTTTCTCGGCTATACTTAGAAACAAAGTTTATAAGATATGTATGTAGAGATATCGTTAAAGTAACTGATATTCGTTTAAGAAGGCTACGATGGAATATTAATTATTCGAATGCAGCACACTTGATCACACCTTGGGAAAGGTTTTTTCTTCATATAATTCTTGATCTGATTGCTATTTCTATTTCTTTCGAACTTTCGTCGTAAATTTTGCAATGAAATATAGATGTCACCTTCGTGATATAACTTTCATGTAATATTAGTACGCAATGGTAAGAGCTTAACGGAGAATCAATCAGCGAAGTAGCGCTGTTTAATACCGTCACCAAAAACGAGAATAAAAGCAATACGATTTGGGAACGTCCCCTTTTTCACGCCCATTGGACGGTTCCTACTCTAATCTTAGGTCTCACATTATTTAAAATTTACTAAGCGGTAAAAGTTCTCTCGAGTCTAATTTTAATATTATCCTAGTTATATTATGATCTGCAACCTGTCGCAGGGATTCAACTTGTCTTTTAAGAATGTATATTGTAAATGCTAAAATGACGCGTTACATGCTAAATAGTCCGGATATACGATATATCTCTTAAATTATTGCGAAACATATGATTTAATTTATGAAATTTTATTCGATAGGATTCCTATCATTTTGATAACTGTTCCATCTTTCTTTCTTTCTTTCTTTCTAGAAGACGATTGAAATACTTTGTTATATTTAATTTAAAATGATTTCTTATTCGCTGTATATAGTATGAATAGATATATTTTCTTTTTTCTTCTTTTTTTCATTATCGCGCAATGTGTAAAAAAGAAAATTTTATCTCTTACAAGTTTTTGATATATCGAATATAATAATCGAATTAAATAATGGAATTTAATAGATCTAATGACAGTATATCGTATCGATAGATGTATCGTATATCTGCATCACCAAAGAAACTGTAAGTTTATATTAAAAACAGAACTTGCAGTTTCTTATTAATGTTTATCCTTATCCGTTTTGTATTCGCTTCCACATATTGGAAATTACTTATTGAAAATGTTAAACGCTTCTACCTTACCTTCTCAATTAATATTGACATTCGCACGTACCGCTAAATGATTCAGAGACTCGAGAATCAGCGGAAAGACACGTCTAAAAATGAAGAGCAATTAATTGCGCTTTAATCGTCATATTAAATCCGTACTTTCGAATTTCTCCCTTATTCAAACGTGTTTTATAATATATCTTCTAAAAGAAGTTCATCATAACACCGCAATGTAAATGTAAATCGAATTATATAAACGTCATTTCCAGATTAATTGACACGATGTACCCTTCTAAATATTCTCTAAATTAAATTAAACGATGTCAAGTGTTAAATTTAAATTGAGACGAAGAATGGTAATCATAACACCTGGTTATTCTTAAATTAATTTCCAATGATGCAAACCTCGATATGAAATTTAAAAATGCTGTTTCTCTGTCTATGAACCATTTAAACACGTGTTAATCCAACATATACGAGGATAACCATTCCTAGGTGAGATCCTCGTCGTCATCGCTGGGGCCACCAGTTGGGCAACAAAGACCCTCTGAGCCATCGCTTCTTATACAGAATAACAAAGTTTCAGCAGGTGTAACTTCGTGTGGCACGATTCCGTGAAATTCTTTCAGATCGGCTGCGGGGAACCACGCTTTCTCGTTATCCTCGATTATGAGTATTCCAAAAAGTCTAAATTGAAAAACGAATGACAAAAAATTGTGAGAATATGAAATATTAAAATACATATATAAAATGGTTTCGGATATTACGAAATATTTGAAACGTGAAATTAATCTTTGACTATAGGTCGCATGTTCTTAGGAGAGAATCGAAATTTTGTTCCATTATCATGATCTAAATATCTGTAACTGTAACAATTTTTAACAAAAAGAAAAACGCGTACTGTTGAAGGAAATAGATTAATTTACTAATTTTTATCGCACAATTTAATAAATAGAATCATCGAGTAATTTGTTTGCAATAATAGAAAAATACGAAGTTTATAGTTAGCGGGTTGTAATAAAAAAAAGTTGAAAAAATACGAAAACATCACCTGCAAATAGCAACTGTGGGGATCCAAAGAACAGAAGCGAGAATGAGGATACCGATGAGAACCAAGGCCCAAACCGGCCACTCGTGTTTCTCTGTAATACCTTTACTGGCAACCCAGGCTGGATAACCACTTCCATCGACAATGATTTCCACGATCGAGGCAACTAAAATGCTCAACATAGCTAACGGACTGAGATATTTCCAACAGATTAGCCAATAAAGGCCTGGACGGTTGCCAGTCATTAGCTCGATATCATCGGCGAATCTATCAACGAAATAACACCAACAATCCAAATGATCTTACGGATAATATCAATTAATATTAATAATAATAATAATTATTATATACCTTTTCAAACCATATACATATGACACCGCGATACATTCAAAGAAAGCGATAATCAACAGAGGAAAGTTTCCACTGAAATTATCGAATAATACGAACACGTAGCTACCAGCACCGTGAGCAAAGGCCATTGAAATCGTGCAGCAAACCAAACAAATACCCCCTATATTGAAAATGATTAACTTTAGTCACGTTTAACTATTTTAATGAATAGCTAATTTTTTTAATAATCGCTGACCTGTGAGAATTTCTTTTCGTAAATTTGGAAACAATTTCATGTCCACGATACTTGTAACGACTCCCTCGAGAGTGCCGAATTGAGAGTCGATTCCCAATGTGAATAACATAAGGAAGAATAATATGGACCAGAATTGTGCTCCAGGAAATTGATTAATCGCTTCTGTGAAGATGATAAACGCTAAACCTGTGCCAGATGCTGACTGAAATGATCATTAGAAAAAGATTAAGCTTCTAAAACAATTAAAGATAAATTCTGTAATAGTAGAATTAGGCTGATCGTCATTATTATAACTTACATTATCCAACTCTTTCTCGAGATCACATTCGGGTAATTCTGGCATGATTAAATTATCCAGCGTTCCATTCCCTGTAGTAATATTCAAAAGTGTACCGGTTGTTGGTATTTCATCCGGTATTTTATCTATCTGGCCAAAAACATTCATGAGCGTCGTGTTCCTTTCCACCAAACAATGTTCATAAACCATAGTAGCTTTGAAACCTATATTTCAACAAATACACATACATATGTATTTAATATATCCTTTTTCGTATTTATCATTTAAAAATCAGTAGAAAAATAATTACCAATAATAGAAAACACAACAATTCCGGCAAACATCGAAGTGAAACAATTCGTCAAACTGACCATGATAGCGTCTCGATAGCAATTGTTATTCACGGGATTGTAAGAAGAGAACGCTATTAAACCACCAAATGCCAAACCGAGGGAAAAGAATATCTGAGTGCCCGCTTCTAGCCATACTACCGGGTCGGTTAATTTCCACCACTAAACAAATTATTTTATTATTGAAATTAATAATAATAATTAATATTCATCTACTATAATACTAATGCATATTATAATATGAAGATTAAATGGGAACTAATGAAGATTAACACGATAAATTTATATCTGTCGATCTTCTAATTTTTGTTACCTGATGACTAAAATAAAATACTTTAATATGACACAATTGGAAAAAGAACCATTTGTTAGGTCCGAAGGTATAAATCTTGTTGAATCCCGCTATAAAATGTATCTCATTATCATATTTTTCCCCTGTGGTTTTCATATTAATAATATTATTATTGATAAAGATTGAAAAATCATACCTTTGGAGTGAAAAGATGACGTAGACCATCGGACATCCCCGTCAAAGTGACGCCACGGAAGAAGAATATGATCAAAACGATATATGGAAATGTGGCGGTCACATACACGACCTATAAAATATATTTCGATTTATAAAATTCTTTGAAAAATTGATCATATAATCCTACATATAATTACATAAAATCATGCAGTCAAAGTTTGAATACTTTAAAGGAATACCTTCCCTGAAGACGCGATTCCCTTGATCATGCACATATAGACGAGAATCCAAGCGATCACCAATGCCAGAGCAATTTTCCAATTAAATATTTCTGGGGTATTGATGTCTTCGGAGATTGCCAATGTCGTTCGATACCAGAAGTACTGCGTGGGACTGCTAACCTGAGAAGCAATCACTGGTAGTAGTGCAATTATCCCGATTAAGCACGGAGGCATTAATTAATTCGATCAATCGTACCACACACTCTGGTTCAGGCGCATATGATCCGTTTTGGAAATATACGTTAGGACACTCTGCCCATGGTAGCTGTGATTGAAAACTCTAGAGAGGAGATGATTTATTCGTTAATTTATTTATTAACTATATTTAGATATAAGTACTAAAAAAGTTAGCATACGAGTTGATATATCTACAGCTGACAGAAGTTTTCGGCCACAGTGTGATTCTATTTTAGTCTAAATTATGCATTAATAAAATCTTCTTTTCACAAATGTTTTATGTTATCCCAACGATATAATAAAATTATGTTTTGATTGGGAATTTTTGGCAACCGTTATAGAAGTATCAAGAATTATAGATTAGCAATTTTTTAGCGAGCAACTATTTAAAGATGAACGAATACTTGCTTGAACGAAGTAAAAGAGGCACCAGGCGATAATAGTATTGTAATACAGAGCTACGTTGAAAGATACTACAGCACTGCTTACGCCGATACCAGCCATATATGGAGAAACCTGTTAGAAAGTATGATGTATCGTAAGCGTAAGTTTATTTTGACGGATGCAAGTTATACATTTTTCATCAATCACCTGATTCCATACACCGATAGCACCCTTTCGTAATCTCTGGCCAATTGCCAATTCCAGATAAAATATAGGGATACCCTCGATGGCCAGCATTACAAAGTAAGGGATTAAGAATGCACCTGTTTTGGATGGTTCAAACAAAGAGAAAACAGTGAATTTTAAATATTTAGAATTTCTATAATAAAATAACTCATTAATCATTCTAGAGCCCTGCCAATTTTTAAAAATATGTTTCTTTTTTCATTATAAAACAATCAACGCACCTCCACCATTTTTTTGCGCGAGATATGGAAATCTCCATACGTTCCCAAGCCCTACTGCGTACCCCACGGTTGCTAATAGAAACGTAAGCTTACTATCCCAGTTTTCTCTTTCATCTTCCCCCGCTTCTGGTCGGAAAATCGGTTTTCCTTCATTACTTCCAAGCTTGCTACCCCCGCCCTCATTCCCCGTTTTGTTGTTCTGCAATGACAAATAATAACCAGATTACGTATTTCACTTCATAACAGATGTTCTCTACAGTATGTTTATTCACACGTAACAAACATTTTTTAGTCATAAATTAACAAATACAAGTAATTAAATTTACAGGCAATTTATATTACGTATTTAACTTCCAAGTTCTATTTTTTTTATCATTGATTCTTCTGTCATGACGTATTATTTTTATAATATTTTTCAAATTATTATTGCTTCACATTATTACCTTCGTGTTAGGACTGGAGTCCTCAAAGGCTGCGTTCGTGGCCCCGTAATTGGCAGTGGTGTTAGTCTTTCTATTGTCCACCACTAATCTTCCTCTCATTTCCTTCATTTCGAGTTTGTCGACGCTTTTTTGAGGCTTCAAGTCGCGCGAACTTTGCCGCCGGACGAGGTGGGCCGTGTTCGCCATTCTTTCTGTTTATTGTGCGACCACGGTTTTCTTTTCTTCGAAAGATCAAACAAAAATACCACGCGCGCCTATGGACTCCATCCTGTTGGAATTAAAATGCCTATTTTATTTTATATACGTATAAATATTAATTACTATTATACCTATGGAGGAATGTCTGTAATCTTGGAAAAAGAGCAGCAAGTGTGAAAGTTGTAAAGCTTCGAAGATTTAAATAACAATAGAAGGTTGGAAGAAAAAGAGAGAGAAAAACAGAAAAGTATAACTTTTGCTACGTATTCATAAACATGAATGAATTTGTAGATACAAACGTAGTAAATTTTAGTCACTTAATAAATGGAAATTTCAGCGAAAAAATTAAACATAGTATTCGTGTTTGAGATATTCAATTTTAGTACATAGATAAATATAAATGCAAACTATAATTATTCAGCTTTTATTTAATTTAGTAGTTTTTAATTTTACTACGCTAACATTGAGTTCAATTAATAACTAATTGACGGCTAATAGATGTTAAATTCTTTTGTTCCTTAAAAATTTTTGTATACCATAAAATTCAATATCCTATGTTTCAACGGTACTAATGAAATAGAATGCCAATATTGTTCGTCGGAAAGGTTCTATTACAGCATCTTATTTTACATTAATCATGAAAAAATCATAAAGGAAGGAAATGAATACATTTCTGGAATTAAAATTAGGCTCGTTTCAGAAAGAATTATTGAATTACTCTTCGTTTCACACGCATTCACAGTTCTCGGTTCCGTTCTATGGTGTTAACAAGTACAAGCAAGGACTACGACTAGTACAGCCTTTTACAGTCCCATTTGTAAGAACACGCTCCATAAACTCGACGCGTTACATTTGGAACCTCTAGTTATTTCACTCGTTTATTGATTATAGTTTTCAATAAAATATTTATTGAAAAACAAAATATGGCTTAGAACATTCAACACGTTATTTAAATGTCCAATTACAGTTTTTCATTAAATATATTCATTGATTTTACATATTTATTGATTTATTAATCATTTTTAAAAACGTCTATTTTTTCCAACGATTGAAATAATAAGCAAGAATAATTACTCTGTATTCAGCAAATTCATATGATTATGTAACATAGATATTACATGTAAATTCTAATATAGTCGCGAGGATTTAAAGTAAACAATAGATAAGGGTGAGCAAGTGATGTGTAAAGGATCGCACGCGATTTCTCCGTTTACTAATTTGAACGCTCTCTACGAGAAAAGCACTTGATAGAAAATGTCTTAATAATTCTACTTAAAGAACCTGGCACACGTCGTTTTTTTCATCAATAGGACAGTTAGTTAGGAGGGAGAGATGTTTGCCTTGCGACTTTACCACGGCCCTGACCTCGTATACAGGCAAACTGGACAATTAATTACGAGTCGCTAAATATTCTGCAAGTATGATTACATCGAGAACGCTCGCCGTTGAAAATGTTTACTTCCATGTCAATTGTGATCGAATATCCTTACAGTTCTCCAACCGAACGATTTGCGCTAATTTCATGAATAAAAATTTACTCGGAAAAGAAAATGACATTAAGACGAATCATTTCCATACAACTTCCTTCGCTTTTGTTTAATAAAGATCAAGCGAAATCTAATCATTTCTTTAAAATATTTTCGATAACATGTTGGGCGGCAATTTTACACGAGTGACATGCACTATAACTATCGTTCCCATTGACGTCATGAGTGCACTAGTCAAGTGACATTTTTCGTCCTACGTAATATTCCCAACAGAAAACGTCTCTGAGAAATATCTTCCAAATATTTCGAACTGCATTCATTCAACGAAACTTATTCATACGAACGTAACTCGATGTGCTTTCATTCAAAAGTCCGGAGAGAAAGAAATGAAATAAATACGATTCGACCCTGTTATTTTCACAAAATAATCTCACGTAACAACAACGTAATACGATCTATATCGACTTTATACAAAATTATTAGCAAAAAAAATTGTACCATTTAGTCAGAAAATAACATTGCAAGCTCGTCACTAACCTGTTGGGGCGAAATAAAGAAAAGCGCGAGGGCCTCCTTATGGTTCGAGGAGCAGTGAGCTACTGTGGCACCCTCTACTACGATGGTAACTTTTGAAATCACGATATTCAACAGAATCAATAGCAAGCGCCGGCGCCCCAATGCGTCCATGTCCTACAGACCGGAATATGCGTGAGCCCCTTTTGTCAGGAGATTGGTCGATGATCGGCAAACCGATCGTAGGAGTATGACGAGTAACCAATGTCATCGCGATTAATATTTGTCGTTGATCAAAGGACTAAAACGCAAACGTAACACGACACGGGACGATGCCTGATATTACAATCGTTTAGTTTGAAATATTACGGAAAAATGGAATTCTTTCTTATGAAATTCCGCACGTATAGACATATATATGTGTGATTTTGATAAATGCATTTTGCAATTAATACTTTACCTTGCATACTTTTAAGCAATTCCTCATTAAAAACTAACGAATAAGAGGATTTTTTAAAGAGGAACTTTTAAAAAGGATTCTAAATACTTAGAAACGCATAATAATTGTATTAAGTTGGAAAAGTTCGTGACAGGTGAGTAGTTTATAATAGACTTTACAGATTAGGTATATCGAATGCATAGGATTTTATCTGGGTAGGTAATTACATTGGAAATTCCGGTGGAAGATTAAATAAAAGCATTTGACCTTTACAAAAATTGAATCGATAATAAGTAACACGAATTCTACTATTCTATATATACGAATGTAGAAGAAAGTGTCCAAATGTGACATGTCCAACAGAAAAAAGTCGTGAATTACGTAATTATTATTTTTTCTGTTGTGGATTTTACTTCATCTCGCGAAGGAATTATGTTTCGCTAAGTGGTTGTTTTCTCCAATTACCAGTTGCTCGTGTTATGGATAAGTAATGCGAAGAGGGTAAACCTCAGCGACAGTAATGAAATTATCGTTAATATTGTTTCAAGCTAACGCTCATTTCGATTAAACAGCATGCTTTACTTCCGATAGACAGCGAAGCGGCTTTGTATTTGCTAGTTGGGGCAAGGAATAGTCAAATTTTGCTTGTATCATGTCAGAATGTTTGTTAATACAAAAAGGAATATCAAACCTTCCATATCAGTTCCTTTTTTATGACATGAATTTAAATCCACATACATATTGATATAGTAAATAGAACAAAAAGTTAGCAAAGTTTTAATTGAAATTTCACTTCAATAACATATCAGACATCGTGAATCATTAGTTCACGCAAGAAAAGTTGTGGTATCTTTTTATTGCTGTCACCTGCAGATAAAAGAAGTTTATACATATATTCGTCGCTTCAGTAGATAAACTTGCTTTTAGTCAGACAAGGAGAACACGCCGTGCAGTCTGTGAGTGTTAACTTATATAACAGCTTATACTACTTGTAATATCTATTTCACTATGGATTTCATAATCCGCAGGCAATTAGTTTTCATTATTTTGTATGAATTAAGTTTTCATATATTGATTTTGTGAAGTATACAAATATAAAGACACATATTTGCGAGTTCACTCGGTATACTTATGGTTTGCTGTGTGCAGGAACTTCTTGAATTTCAGTAAGATGAAATCATTGAAGAAATAATATAAATACAGATATTTTTATTTATTCTAATTATATATAAAATATTGCAGGCTCTAAAAATATTTGCTTATAAAGATTTGTGGTAGTTATACGCAATAAAAAGAAATTTCTAACGTAAAGACTCTTTTATTAAGAATTGCGTAAAATATAGTATACCTGTAATAAATAATGCAAATTAACGACAAAACTGCTAATTAATTAAAATGCTAATTAAAGCCAGGCACTTACGTTCGATCTGCGCCCTTTTAAACCGGTCCTCGACGAAAGACTTCGTTAAATTTTCAATCGTATCTTCATCTTTGTAATTGAACTGTTTTATATTTCCATTGATCAGAAGATATCTAAAGATGTTATAAATTAAGAAAAATCTGCACATAGATACAGTAAAATTGAAATCTGAGAAATATTTCCAATTAAAAGATACAATTCATGGTAGTAATTGAAAGCCTCAATAGCCCATTCTAAGAGCAAATTTAATCGTGGTCTATAGGGTGTTCCATTGATTAATTCCTTCATTGTTCCCTCATCTAGCGAAACCTTGCTTCGTGCATCTTCCAGATTGTTTAAACGATTTTTTAAGTCCTAAAGTAACATTTTCAATAATTCTATCACATCACCGATTAATTAATTTTTTACTTTGACATAATTATCTCTACATATTTTTATATGCGATATTATGTAACAGTTTCTAGGGAAATTAATCTTTTTATATAAATGATAATGTATTACCTTCAATTCTTTGTAATCAATAAGAGAAGAAGAATTAATTAAGGTTATATGTATAACAAACAAGATATGAATGTAGAGATGAAAATTTTATTTACTTGATTAATGTTATTGAATCGCATTAAAATGTTGAACAGCAATGTCAGTTCATCGTCGATCCCCATAAGAATTTTAAAAATCAATCTTTCACGTAGCTCATTTACTTTACAGAGTTCTGCATCATCAACTTCGCTGCTGTAACAGAACGACATCTGATGGTAGGTCAATGAAATTTCTACTTCTCTGAAATATCGATGTAGCTCGGAATTATGTGTTGAGTTTCTACTCTAGCTACTGTATGCGCATAACGTCTGAACCAGTGATAAAATTCGTGACAAAAAATAGAAAGTTAACGTTACCTTATGACGAGTCGGAGTTGCTCTGATTGATTTCTCAACGCATGTAGAGGCCGCTTAGCTTCTTCGGATAATTCATTCCACTTGCAATCTACTTTCTCTAACTGTGAGAAATAATTTATCAAACATTTATGTACTTCCTTTGCCATGTCGTCTATAGGTTATTAAACAACTTTGGACATGTCCTAATAGCTTCTGGTAGAAGAAACAGAGAGCGCTGATTCACACTAATGTTATCACCGCAAAGAAAATTTTGTATTGATGTATCCAATGTGTTATAAATACAAAATTCGCAACATAGATAGATTAAATCAATCCAAAATTTACTATCATTATATTAAATAATAATTGGACATATAAAAATTGGACAATGAAACATTTTTTATTAAATACGTAACTGTAATTGACCATCACGGATAAATTATGCAATTAATGCTATTGTTTGTTTCATTTTATAAATCAAATTATTTCTGTAGATATATTACATTATCATTATAATTATTTAGATAAAAAGCACTTGATTATTGGTTAGTCGCGGCATTGATAGTACTGTCATTGACGATTTGAGATCTCTTTCACAAGGTTCGTAAAACTGATCTCTCGTGTAAACTCATTCATTCATACAGAAACACAGCTTATATGAAACAGAGAGAAACAAGAACCTTTCTTCCGTTTAATTGTGCTTAGAATAGAGCGAAGCACAACCATTGTATCTGAAATATACATACATATATAAATGCAAAAACATCGATATTAAATTACAGAAAATATAAAAATATTGTTAATTAAATACAGAAAATTTATTATATTTATAAATACAGAATTAATTTATTATATTTATCTTTTATTTACCTATGTATAATTTACTCAACTACATTGGTAATAATAAATGTATCTATGAAATATTCAATTATTTTTAAATAATATTTCAGATTACAGAATAACATTTCAGTTCAGTTTAGAATAAGTTAGTAGTCTTTGAAAGATTGGTTTATCGTTGTGCCTTGAACTGGAACAAAATTTTTTATTTACCCGATTATGAGAGTATAACTTCCTCGTTCTATAGAACGTTCTATATCATTAATGTTTAAAGTTTCGATACCTTGAGAACTTCCGATTTATAAGCTACACTTTAAAGCGTATCTGTTTCCTTCGTCTTTGTTCTTTTATTGATCATTCCTACAATTGTACAGTATCTTACTGGCACTTATTTACTACAGTATCTTAGTAGCAGTAATTTTCATTTCACAAAAAGTAATTACAAATTTTAACAATTGACACACTTAAAAATTATATATTTAACACCATTATTAAAAATTAAATTACCTACATATAAAATTTAAAAGAATATATTTTTAATTCTGAATTAGAGCATTATAAGCAGAATTTATTAACATTGACAAAATTATAAGAATATATACGATCGTTTCTAATATCGAAAATATTATAGTTGCCATTAGGTTCCAGAATTTTTCATAAAATGCTATTTTTATTGGGCAACTATTATAGTCCATATATTTCATGTACTAGATACCAAGTAAGTTAATTAGACGTTAATTTCCGATAGTTCTTCTAGCTGAATTGGTCAGAAATCACTCGTTAAGTCCATCAAAAATTACTTCGCCGATTCTGTGAATTTCTCATAACCATGAACATTGAATACAGTTTTAGACCCTTACCTAATTTTAAAACTTTTTAGATATTTAATTTAACACGGCTACTTATTTGTTTAAGAAATATACTATTTAATTCAAAGAAGCAAGTATTAAAATTTATTCTCTATCATGATTATTTCCCTTCCTAGATTATACTTCTAACACTTTTAAACGAAACATTTGATTAAAAATTTTGACATTAACGTACGCTTACATTTTTTAATTTATCTGTACGTAACATGACCTTTCCTTCTTTTTATACGTGGGGAAATTCTCATGAACACCCCGCCGCTCTTTTAGGAAGCGGCGGGATAGTATCGGGCCGACTAAAATCTCACGGTGGTCCGCCTGACGCCCAACAAGGATGCCCCTGATCTCTTTCGAATTACTACCGGAGCACTCCTGCGTCTTCTCCCATTCTAGAGGAGTCGTTCCTAAGTTAATTCGGGCATTGAGAGGGACCAGCCCTCTCAACGCCATCCCCTGGGCCGTTGTGCAGGTCCGAGGAGATCCCAGAACCTCTTCGACGCGTCGACCCCTATGAAGGGCGAGTCTCATCTTCTCCCGCTCTGTCCGGTGTCTATGAAAATTACTCAATTAAAAAACACCAATTTTGATTAACTTTTTACAGAATGATAATACCAGTAACAGATGCAATGAGTGACAAAAATAATCAAAGTTCAGTACAGCTCCAGAAAGTCCTCATATCCTGGAAGCTACTTTAGATAAAAAGACCTAGGCGCTTTCAGAGAAATGTACCTTTTAGAGAAATTAAACTACATCAATAGTTTTTTGCAAAAGTCATACATTATTACAGATTTTGTACTTTCATTGAATCTTTTGCCCCTTGAAAGTTAATTATGGATGTGCAAAAATATTACTCGGATTTGTTTTAAAAACTGCTTGTAAAAAATATATAATATGTAACAGCATTTGCAAATAAATAATTCCTCATTGTAAAATTTAAGTGTAGGATTCGAATCTGTATTCAGGCTCCGCAAAATTTTTAAACCCGGCCTCGCAAAGAGTCACGTCGGCCCTGTTTGATTCCTTTAAATGTCGTACGATTAATAAAGTGACGTTTTATTATGAGATTTATCATTTGCGTAGTAGTATACAGTAAAAGACATAAAAAAGCATTAAATATCATACAGTTTTATACAAAATATTCAAAATTAAATGATGTAGCATATATTTAATATATATAGCATATATATAACATTCACTACATTTCTAATTTTTACTTTTTAATTTCAATTTAGAAAAAAGAATAATATAAAATTATTCGCCTTAAAAAAAAGATTATTTTTTAAAAGTAAACTTATCTTAAGTGAAGTAAGCTCTTCAGAGACCTAAACGTAGAAAAGGGAAGGGCACCTGGGAACGAAGATAGCGGTCCTGACTCGGCTTCCTCCTGCCACTTTGCTTTCACAGGGGCAGTCTGACGGAGATACCCGAAGGAACTTTCGACTAGGCGGCAAGATGCGCACGCATCCGACAGTATCCCCCATGCATTCGGTGGGGTTCGGTAATGGTCGGAGAGCATTTGGCCGGTTCGTCCCGTCGAGTCGACCGCGAGCACAGTAGATCGTCGACCGACAACCCCTTCGCGTACGATCATGTCTCGCCACGGCTGATTAAGAGCTCCCTTCTTTTTTCTTCGTCATTTTTTTTTACCTGTCTGTCTCGGCTGGTACCACATTATAAACAGTGTCAAGAAGCTCGAGCATATCGCCAGAAAGTTTCGCACCTACCGATACATATCGACGTTTCGCGGCTTGCAGTGTGTGACACGTCAGGCTACTAAGCCGCGTTTATT
Source organism: Bombus terrestris (assembly GCF_910591885.1). Classification (NCBI taxonomy): domain Eukaryota; kingdom Metazoa; phylum Arthropoda; class Insecta; order Hymenoptera; family Apidae; genus Bombus; species Bombus terrestris. The sequence goes on along the minus strand of NC_063275.1, from coordinate 20,913,481 downwards.
GTCTTGCTATCCCTCCGTATATATCTTTCTTCAATCCTCTGTCTCTTTCTTATTCTCTGCCTCTCTCTCTCTCTTTTTCTGTTCGTGACCACTGGGAAAAAAGAATATGGATGAGGCGAACGGAAAAATGCGGAGCAAGCACGAGGACGTGGATACTGCGTCCCTCAGCGCTGACATCCTGAACCCCTTCGTACACCGTCTCGAGCTCGACACAACCTACGACAAGCTCAAGGTCAGTAGTTCTTCGAATCTTCCTGCACGCGAAAATGCTCCACGGAATCGATGTTCACGCGTCGGACCCGAATGTTTCAGGGGGTTGTCAAGGGCGGGGCGGGGAATTTTGCGATCGTTCCAACAACGTTTACGTCTGTCACTTTTCGGCTACTACTCTATACTTTCTATGTTACACATGCCGGTCTGTGTTTAGATGAACTTGGTAGACGGCTACCATCTGGCTCGTAAAAATAGAACGAATTCTTTCTGAAGCGACGTGACTTTACGTCACTGATACATCATCAAATGTTCGATCTCAAGTGTTTTTCTTATTCGGGAGCCATCGCGTCGCGAACAGTTACGTAAAGTTCGAATCGTTGTTGCGACGTAATGATCGGTTTCCGATTGGGGGCGAAATTTGACGATTGAATCACCTGGTTACGCATGGACCGCGTAACGTTACTCGTTGCGTTAACAAAAATGTATTCTCATCATATTTTAACAACATTAATGAGCCATTATCGAATGTAGGTATTGAACATCCGATGAATATATAATTTTTGGCAGAAATGCTCGTATTTCGTATTAATCGTAAGTTCTCACGAACTCCTTTTATACATATATAGTATTATCTGTTGTGTTATAAGCCTTATCTGAATTAAAGTCGATCTTTTAAAGATCTTGTTTTTAGCTCGAAAATATATATAGATAAAATGTATAGATGATTGACTGAATATAAATAATAACATACACGATTTGCTTTAGAAAAAGTAAATGTCGTAAAAGATAAGATTCGAAGATATTATTTCCTTTTATGATAGCAAAGATTAACTGCGAAAACTGTTTAAAGTTTTTCGCGTTTACGTGCACACGGTTTTGACACCTTGACATTATCGAGTTATCGACATTTTCTAGCTGTTCCTGTCATTTGAAGTGATACAACTTCGCTATGGATGTGATCGAATTTTTCAGCCTCAAATACACTACGATTCATCTAAATCAGCTTACGAGCTATTGAACTTCCCTCACCACAAATATTTTAGCTAAGCAAAAGCAGATTAAAACGTAAATTCCTCGTAAAATCAATATTAAATTGCGTGAAATACCTGTGAATAATATTTATATTATTTTATATGGACGTATTGTACGATTCGTCAAACGTTAATGACGAATCAATGATTTCATCGATTGTTTATACGATCGCTCGATATACATTCACTACAGCAATGAAACGTTTCTTCATTGACACACATTGATAAATATTACAAATACCATCTTTTTCAACTGTTATGCATTTTAATATCATAATCAGTAATAATAAAATTCATTGAGCGATTTCACTTTTCCGGAAGGAAATTAATTTTTCGGCAGATTTTTATTGAGAAAAATCGAATAACGAATTAGAATAAAATTTTATGTAAAGATTATTGCTCCTCCTATTTCTTCCGTTACCGTTTCGTAACTTGATCCACTTCCTTAATACAATTTGGTAATAGAAGGACTGATTGGAAAAGTAATACAAATACATTTTTTCAACTATGTAAGTGCATAAAATGAGATAAAATTTGTAGTTACGTAGGAAAGAAACGATACAAATGTTTCTCATGACGATAGTAACGCTTATTTCATCAACGTTTAAATATTTTTAAACATACAAAACTTTTTCTATGAAAATATAGCTTGAAGATTTTATTACTGACGTACCATTTGTTCCATTTAGTTATATGTATAATGATTGAAGATCATAACTAAAGTCAATTAAATTAATTAAAACCTATTTAAAAAAACCGAAGAGCAATTTAATCCTAAGTAATCCATTATCATTGAAATGCTTACAATTCCTTCCAAGTGTTACATTCTGTTTTAAGAGTAAAAATCTTTTTTCATTAACACATGTAAATCGTAGATATTCTTCTACGAATTAATTACGTTTATAGGAACATAATTAAAAATATCGAACACAAATAGAGAATTATTTCATCTAATAAATATTATAAGTAAACCGCGGATTTTTATGATTTCATGGGAAATTTAAGAATGCAAAAATGAATATGACGCGCATAATATACAAGAATGTGTCTATAAAATATCTATCGTGGAATACCTATTATAATCAATATTCAGCCAATAAAACAGATACTGTTTAACTTTGGTTTCTTTAATTTTGATCATAAATATAATTGTTACGAATACTATGGATATTATATAAATATATTTTTGCGTACTATCTGTACTCTTGAATTTCTATGTATAAAAATATGTAAGTGTATAAAAACCAGCTATTTAATCGAAAGATTTTATGGCTTCCGGCCACAAATTCTTAAAAATTCGTCTGACGTGGTAATTAGCACGCATGTGCACTATCTTACAGCGACCCGTGCAGGCGCATAACTTAAACGCACCATGAGATGCACTTTTTTGAATAGAAGAGGCTCAGAAAGCGTGCTGCATCGCATTTGATGCGGGCATCACTGCCTCTACATTGTGGACCGTATATATCACGCAATCGTCAGAGATGAAACAAGTTAAAAGATTGCGTTCTCTTTATTCCACGACTCTTTTAGTTTCGTTTCTTATTCGCTTTTTAAATCTGTCGAGCATCGGGATTTCACTACGTGTTTAAAAACCGTTTTGTACCACGTACAAAGTCTGCGTTTGAAATTTTTTCTTTTTACTGCCTTTTCCTTTTATGTGAAATAGATGACCGGATGATAATAAAATTAATTGTTTTATAAAGTAGCTCTATCGTAGGTCTATCGCAGTAGTGAAAAATATTTTGTAAAAGAACGGAGAAACAGATGAAGATACGGATAAGTTATAGATACGGATAAGTTGAATTTGGATTCTAATTGACAGATGATCTTCTTACTCGACGACTATAGCATAAGCAAAGTGCACTGATTAGACAAGTAAGTTTGTTTATAAATAGAATCCTATCATATGATGAAATGACGAACATTCATTTCTTAAAGATATTATTAGTGGAGCTACACTTTGTCTATAGCCATAACGTTAATATTAGACACATAAGTTAATATTGTGTTAACATTAAATATGACGCTATATTATAGGCACACGTTAATCTGTTCATACCAATTAAAATAATAAGTAATACTATGTTTCTATATATCTTTTCAAGATCTAACGTTATGTATTTTCATATTTCATGACAAACAACAGAGTTGACATCACATAAATCATTTAAAAAATGTCTCTTATCTTGTCATAAAGGATAAAACATTTTTTTTTTATTTATCATTATAATCCTTATCTTTTGGCTTAGGCTAGCTTTCATTTAATATTGATCATAAAATCTATATAATATTTATCTATGAAATAATTTTCATTAATAATTCTTAATAATATTGACGTCTTTTAACGTTATTCCTTTGCTAGGACAACAAAAAACTACATTAATAATAAGCACTAATACAAAAATATCATTAATATATGCCATTGAAATCTACGACAGAAAAGAAATAACATTAGTATAAAAAAGAGGGAACATCGTAAAAAGGAAATTGAAGTATATGTAGGTCAACCAAAATTATGATTAACGATATATTCCTTTATATCTTTCCGATATAGTATAAAATGTATACATTTCCACATTTTATAAACTACTGTGCCAAATTATGAGTTTTCTTTAAATTCGGTGTGAAATACAATTTTCTATAATTTATGGGTAAACCATTACCAAAGAAAGATTTATCAAATTAGTCGCATTGCTACGCGTATTATCTATATATTATCTTATATGCTTAGGAATATAAGAAAAGCATGATGCAGATACATACTGTAACAATTTTAACGGCATCATTCGGTCTTATCCACTAGGGTAGGTACCGTTAAATTTGATGCGTACATTAAGCGAAATTGCATCGCGCAGATGGTTCGATGAATAACCATATATATCGTGAAAGAAGCATTTCATTGCCCTGTCATAATCTAATAAGAAAAGAGGTATGATGAACATATGGTTAAGAAGAAAAATTCTGTGGTAGCTAGATATAAAAAGGAAGATCCGATAATAAATACATATATCATAGGCGATAAATAGTATATACCGGATACATTGTTGTTTTACGTATATAATATTGTAGGTTTAAGTTGTTTGATTTTTTATTTTTCTTAATTTATATTCACAAACATAAAAGATTTTTTAGAATTTTGCAAAAAATAAAGCTTCCACTTGCCATTAATCTTTTCTAAAAGTTGTTCCTTTCTTTAAGTGATAAATTAGGATATAATATTTTTAACGTAATATCATCGTTCTTGACACCATTTTAATTCTCGCACAAATGAATTCTCGCTGTGTACACGAATCCAACTTTCTCCATTTGAACTGGACATACCGGAACCAGCGTAACTAAAAATAACGTAGTATTACAAAGGAATTATAATAAAAATTATTTTTGTTCAATAGTGCGAATTTCAATAAGTTATGGCCCCGTACAAGAGGCTTTTCGTTGACCTTTGTGCGTTTATTGCAGAGATATTATGCAATAGGAACTCGATAGTATAAAAAGATATTGCAATAGAATATTGCAAAGAGATTCTATAATTGACACAACGTTGATCATTTCATATTACAAGAAAAAGGCATCTGTATTCATAACAAGAAAAAAGTGTATTTCTCAAAAATTGTACTTTGCATCGTATAGATAAGATGTATTTGTTTCACATTTATTTGTATTTCTAAATGTCAAAGATAAATTAAAGATGTTATTTTCTTTAAAATAATTTGATATTACAACGCGTGCAATAGTTTTATAATAAAATTAATAATTTATATGAAGTGATAATAAAGCCTGATTTCGATTAATTATTTAATGTAAGAAATAATAAATGTGAAGGTTGAAATTCAGTTAAGATAAACAATAAAGTTTACTTTTTAATGATAATATTTAAATAATATATAATACGATACAATAATGTTTTAATTCCGATCAGTTAGAAGTTGCTGTATTATTTTTAGTTACAAAATAGGAAAGATATTTTTAATATTAACTAACATTTTACCACATCGTGTATATATCATAAATATAAAGAAGACACAGCTATTTAGAGCCTTTAAAATGATATCCTGTTATAGTAAACAGAAAATATTCAGGTAACGCATATGTAATTGATATTGAATTCCGAAGCCTGTAAATATCCTTTCAGTCGGGAAGAAAATCTCTTTAACTACGGCAAGAAAATCTGACGATGGTATACTCTATCGGATTCACGATATGCTTCCGGTATTTACCGGCTGTAACTTTTTTCCATATAAATTGGCACAATATGTATATATCGAGATGCAACGAATTATTAAATTTCGTATAATTAAAACAAGTATCTAATAAATTAATTCACCTTCGATAACAACTTAAATTATATAAAATATACGTTGATTTTAATTTTTAACTTTTATTTGTAAATTTTTAGATTATTAAAAATTTACAAGTGAAAATATATATGTATTAATAGTCTGCAACAGAATCATTTCAATGTATACTTTGTGAATTTTTTTACCTAGTTAAGTACAGAATAAACTAGATTTCCACACTAAACGAGGCTAAAAATTGTTAAAAATAAATACTAAATAAGAAGCACGAAGATAATTCATACAGAAAAAGACGAATAAAAATATTACCAGTGACTTTTCAATGCAATTTCATCATTGCGTTTCACGTTTTACTTTCACGTCGTTTAATCTTTCTTAAGGTAAAAGATATGAAAAGACCAATAAAATGAAAGGATATTCTGTTTTATCATCGATAAATATCGATGTTTGGCAAATTTTGATCGGTTGCACAAAAACGCGTCAAATACTGACGTGAAGAAAATAAGCGATGTAAAACGACTGGAAAAACAATTCTCGTCAATTTTTGCTGGTAGAAGAGCAAGTCTTTCGCCTGCGCAAAATGTGGGTCACAAGTACGTAGAGAACTTACTCTGTGGAACGTATTCTTTACAAAGAGCAAAAAAGAGAGACAGAAAAGCAGTCCTAGAATTTTCTCCGCTTTTTTTTATAAAATTTATACCAGGGAAAAATCATGCTTGACGGTAATAATCGAACCGTCGAAATATGCATGTAATCTTCACATTTCCGGTTATTTAGAAAAGAAAAAACGAAAAATGTAGTATTAATAACTATAAATGAGTATCGAAATATTTCTGTGTAAATATAGTCATAGCATTTAATTATCTAAGAGTTTAATACGTCACGCCGAGAAATATCGTCATTGCTAATGGAATACAGGAAGTTTAATAAAAATGCATTAGGTAATCCTAATATTATTTTAATCACAATTAAATGACTCTCGTGAGGTATATTTAAAAATTCATCATATTTTTAAACACCTGACACGTGACATTCAAATATATGCATATCTATATGTACACCGTATATATACTTAGAACTATGTATATAGTTTCTTCTGATTCAATAACGCCGATTGTGAAAATAACATAATTAAAAGGTACGAGGGAAATCATTATAGAATCGGTAAAAACTATCTATGGCATATATACATATTTCTATCAAATGTTTTGAAAATATCTTATCGGTTGCGCAAAAGTATTAGTCGTTCTCATAAAGTTGTCGTGTTTTATATGTTTCACGTATGTACATACAGATTCGGTGCATACAGCATGAAAAGCTCCTTGTCGATATACATGTACACGTTTGAAAATTCTCACATTTAAATCACGTGTTTTCCTCATCTTCATCGTCCTGAAGAGCCTTGACACAATTTCTGACCGTCAACCTAAATAGCTATGAGTTCATTAATTCACAACGTAATGTTATACACGGTAGATTAAATTCGTGCTTCGTTCACGTGTTTTCCATCTCATTACAGCATATACAACACGTATCATTGACGATGTTCAATGAACAACCTTCTAGATTTCGTACAAATACCTTGTACGACATTGAGAAGTTCATTGAAAGTTTCCGAACGAAGTCTTACGTAGATGCCGCTCATTCTTTTCGAATACTAATTGTTAATTTAGCAAAGACCTCATTCGATCAATTACGTCTTTGACTGTACTTAATATTTGACCATGAATACACTTATAGAATCATGGTCCTCGTTCGTTTTCAGGCAAAGTATTTTTGTTTGAAAATTATAAGAACATTGTAAGAAATGTACCCTAAGAATTTGTTCTCGTTATATTTATGGAAAACGCAGGTCAAAATGAAAAGATTTTAGCAAACTTCTACTATAATAAAATCATAGTAAATTAAATTCTAGTAAAATAAAATATATATATGAACATTATTTATTAAACCCGCGTCTTATTTTTACAAACATCGTCTGCATACTAAGTCGTTTAAGCCCACGCAGTTCTTTTTTAGGTTTTTGTCGGTTGAAAAATCCAAAAAGATTTTTTAATATTCTCCCGAGTATCCAGAATATCATCCAATAGTTTTTATTACTACATTTTACCTTAATCTTTTTAATCAACGCAAAATTCAAACAAGAATTTCGAAAAAATGAAAAATTATAAAAAAATTTATGATTAATTACCGAATAGTATTTGGATCTGTACCTTTGGATTTGTACACTACCAGGTATGGCCTGTTATAAGAAAACGATGGCATGACAGCCTCGGCTTAAAAAAGTATAGTTATTTTAATAATCGAAAATGGTCAAAATTTTTGACCATGCGTCGTCGGAAACCTTATCGTAAGTCGAAAAAATACCGATCTAATAATTAATTAACCATTTTTAAGGTACATAAACATTTAAAAACCAACTAAAAATCGCGAAAAAGCAAAACTTTCAAACTTTTGAAAACATTAATGCGGTCTCTATCCATGATCAACATGACAATACTAGCCTAAACTTTATTTTAGAAATAGGACGAGGTCTCGGTTCTTTGCAACCTTCGAGTAACTACAAAAACAAAAACAGTTTATCCGAAAGACGAGCAAGTATGCAAACGATAGGTAATTTAAAAAATTACTTTAAATATTTTTCATCCATTTAGATATATTTATAAAATTCTTTTATCATCGCATTGTTGATCTATCGAAGATTTCAATGCCTTTCAACGCCTATAATAGTAGTACGTAATTAAAGAGATAAAAATCAGTATTCTCATTTCCTTATTTTCTCTCAAGATCTAGGTTAAGATTTTCCATCATTTAGAGACACGTATCTCGTGAAAATTTTTAGAGAAGAAACTATACGATCAAAGGTGCACATAAGTGGTGAATTTCACTATCAGCGTCTTCTATGGAACTTAGTAACATGTCTAATAATTAGTTGTAAGGTAGTCACAAGCAAATAAATATTTTCTAACGATAGAACGACAAGATTTAATACACAGTTTGTATTTATAATTGCACAGTCTGCGATATCACTAAAAGTTTATTATTTACTTTCCCTCGTAAACGTAACTTTACGGAAATTGTTTTCGTGAACAGAAGACAAAAAGCAAAATGCAAAAACGATAATTTCGAGTCGGCTGAAAGCGAATAGACTAATGATCTTTGCCTCGTAAACATTCACCGATCTTTCTCTTTGAAAAGTTTTTAAGCGAGAAAGGGGACGAGAAATCGAACATAACCGACGAAACTGTCAGATCAATTTTCACCGTCACATTTTCAGTCTTTCGATTGATCTACTAGTCTGTATAATATTCGAGAGTAATATGCAACGCGAACAAAGAAGAGCAGAATATAAAAAGTGTAGTTATAGGCTACTTGCAAGTGACCTAAATACAATCATTTTGGAAACGCTGATCTCGTAGAATAGTTATTCGACGAAATGCACGATTTAAAGATTTCGAAATTTTCATAGATAATTTTAATATACACGCGTAATTTACTTCTTAGACATTAAGTTTGTAAGAAGTTAAGAAACGTACATGTTCTTATATTGATAGTTCACTAGTTAGATATTGATAAATGATCATGTTGAAATGTATTAAAATTCGTGTTACTTAAAGTTACACATTACTATTACACATTATTATTCCGTCATGCAAAAAGAATACTGTAAAATTTTTTTTTTTTTTTTGGATTCATAATTTCATTAAATTTATTTCGCTAAATACGAGATCGTAGAGAGTATAAACAATATCAGTTTCTCAAGGTGGTTATGATCAAGGTAATTCTTAGTAATAATAAGACGAATATACATTTTTCCATAATCTGACGTATATAGAAGAGAAACATTTCTGGTGGGAGGACAAGAGATTAAATGTGCAGATTTCTGAGGAAGATAGAGTGTTAAAGAAGTTACTTGGATATAACCTTGGTGTTCAAAGTCACAGATGATGTATACATTATGTATGAATAGATGAGAAATTAAACAAGAAGCCGAGTGCATTGAACGCCAATTCATCATTGTATGCCTACATATAGTAATCTCATGATTTCATACTTCAAAATCCAATGGCTTCTAAATTCAGTGTGCGTCCTACTTAGAATATATTTTCATAGAGGCTATTGTATACCTATCTTGTTAAAAATGTACATGAAACAATTTTCTAAGGTCAAAAATGGTCTGGAACATGCTTTAAAACAACAAATTGCTAAAACACTAATTTAAACATGCAATCAATAACTTTATTATCCCACTTTTATTAATAACTTCAACTTTATATCGAGTACCTTTATACGATAGAAATAAAAGTTTAATTAAAAATTGTAATTTCCTCCTCCCCCTTCCCCTCTCCTCTTCAAGATATCGAATCGCAAAAAATATGGACAAGATAAAGGCACTGCCCATTTAATCAACTACGTTGTATTCAAACATTTATCGCATCTAGTATTACCAGTCACATAGTAACAATTTGGCCAATTAAAGTCTGCACTTAATTACCGCCGACGTCATAAAGAAAAAGTGAAACTTGAAATACAATTTAAATTACTCAGGCCTTTTGTATTCGTTAAAAGTCAACTTACAAAGAGAAATATCTGCTAAAAGAATTGCAAAAAAAATAATTTATACATAATATTTCTTGTTGTTTTGAAATAGAACGTGAAAAGGAATTCCATTTGTTAGGAATCTCCAAGTGTCGAAAGGATTACTCGGTCGTAACCTCGATCTTGAAAGTTTCTTGTGTGCGTGTTATGTAAATACATGTGCGTTTGTCTGTAACACATGGACGAAATGAAGTTAACAGGTGAGATGGAGCCTAACGGAACGACTGAACGGTACTCTTTCTCCTTTTTTACTCTTCGCTCTCCCTTCCGTCTTTCTACGCCTTTACGTTCCTCTCTTTATCGGTCGAACCAGACAGCATCCTAAACCATTTACAGTCTTGTAGCCTTGGCCCACTGAAGGAAGAAGTAGTTCTCATCGAGAAAGAATAAGTTCACTCGGTTAATACAAAATTGATTTGTTCGTTGAATATCGATTAATTGATCATCTATTTTGCACATGAACCTTCTTTGGAACAAATTTCACGTATAAAAATATTAAAACGAAATTGTAGATACAGGGCGTCGTACGAAAAAGTTATCGAAATTCTTAGATTATTAAATTGTCGAACAACCTTGCAAAAAGCGTAAGCTCGATTAACTTAAAAAAAGAAAAGACATTTATCGAACATTTATTTGTCGGTAATATAAGTTTACAAATCGAAAGTAAAATTATCTATTTATAACAAAAAGCATCTTCTCTTGGAAAGAAATTTGGAAATGTTAAGAAATGCAAGAAGTTTTGAAAATACTACAACGAAATAAATGAGACCCAATAATAATCTGACGTAATGATGATCGATGTGAAATAAATTTTATATCAGTAATCAGTACAAAAGGTCGTCGTCCTTTTCATCGCTCCTTGTCATCGAAGGTAGGCGATTAAAGTTTATCGATTATCACGCAAAACGAGCTCTATGGAATATTTGTGGCGTTAGTCATTGTTCGCTGTTGAATGCACAAAATGTGCTGATCTAGGTTTTGTTGGCCTTATCAGCGAAATACTTGTCCATCCTCCAATTTAAGTCACCGTCAACAACAACTGAAAATGGCACGAAGCACCTTCAGGTAATCGCCGAATAAAGAACCCCGAGCCCTTCCTTTTTGACCTGTTTTAACATTTTCTTCCTCGAGATACGATTTGGCAAATGACCTACATCCAGCGTATTGCCGCTTTCTGGGCTCACTCGCTTCGACGTCGAATTTTGCTCGAAAAATTTTGGAACATTTTATGCTACCCGAGTTTGTAGCAAATTGAAACTATCGACCAGCTTTGACGTTTTGAAATACACGTAAACTAGAGTAGTATATTACACAACAGTTCGTAATTATTAGGATATTTACAAAAATTTAAGTAAACTGGAACGTACCATTAGAAAATTGTTAAAATATTTGAGAATTATTATTTTCCTTGGAAATCTTATTAATTTATTACAATAAAATTATTGTTTTCTTGTTCATATCTGTCGTGTCTTTCGATCGTCATTTTCATTAATTTTGTACACTCGTATTATTATTGTATTTGATGTAATTCAATTCTATATATGCTACGAACAATCTCATAATACAGATTCAGATTTTCAATGGACATTCTCTTCCTAATTCATATGAAATTTTTCCAGTAAGATTTACGTTATCAGCTTCGACACGTAATTATTATAACTTTCTATGTTGTTACACCTTTGAGAGATAGTGTTTAGTATATATTAGATCGCAATCATGCATGTATTTTAATGCATTAAAATCATACCTTATGCAGTTTATCTAGAAAATCGCAAAATAATGCAATTCAAATTTTCAGACAAATCATATCCAAAGCTCAACTGAAATACGAATATCTGAAACTTATTTGAAAATTATATAATCATTAATTTATTATAAAAATAGAGTGACACACTGTACAATATATTTAGAAAAACATAAAATAAAGCAACATGAATATCAAAACAGAAAATTATTCAAATCCTAACCGAACTCTACATTTTACCAAACTGAAAAGAGCTTATCTTTACAGTTACTATGTCTTGCAGTCTTAAAGCCTCGAATGTTTTATTCGATTTAAGAGAACACAGGGTAATATAACGCGAATATCAAAACGAATCATATTTAAATCTCAACAACAACTAAAACTTTAATTTTCTCAAATTGAGAACAATTTATTGTTAATTTATCAACGATACACCTGTCGTAAAATTAACCAGCAACGTATAAACAGGTGCTAGACTACAAAGAGCCAAACGGTACAACGACAAACAGGTAGTGAGCATAAAATCGACGCTTTGACGTACAATCTTTCTCTGAGGGTTGTAGAACTTGATGGTTTTTTCTTCTATCGACCGCTGTAATACGTTGAAAGTGGTTGTTGAAGCGGAAATGCTTCATGTTTCAGACGGCATTCCTGACGGTAGCACTACTACCATTCAGACTGGCCGCAATTACGGCTCTGGTGATCATGGCCTGGCTCCTGGCTTGTTTAGGTCTTCTTGGATTGTCCGAAGAAGATCTTCGTCGCGCACCTCTGACAGGGTGGAGACGGTAAGATACATCAACTTACCGTTACGTTTTTCTTCCTTGCATATATGCATATATATCATCTGCGCATCATCTCATTTTCTGATGTTCAGTTTGTAGTCACAGCTATCCGCGAGCATCGAGCATTTTATTTAACTTTTACTTCATTTTCACTTGATGACCATATTCGTTTATTCTATTCTTATGCATGTAAAATGATGAGTTTCCGCTTGCTTCCATTACTTTGTGTGCTTGTATATGTTAATTAATTTGATAACGTTAAATATATTCACGCTTTTAGTCTTCAGAGCTTGTACCAATTATATGTCTATGATAACATTGCATTTGAAAATCACTGAAGAAAATTAAATAATTTTTATTTTTTATTATTTTTGAATTTACTATGTTAATCGAGTTCATGTTATCAACACTTTGAAGATATTGACTATCACAATGTTAATTATGCTAATCGTAATAACAATTACTGTTATATAGTTTCCATCTTCCTTCATAAAATTTTGTGGATTTATCGTGGGTTTTTAGGAGGTTTATGCTTTTGAGCCAGAGTTTCTTTCTTCAAATATGTTGCATGAAAATACTACCTTCCAACCACCGAAAGATACTAAAATTATGCAATCAATAAAAATGGACTTACTATGTTTCTCCACGCGTTCTTCGTTCGTTGTCAGTCTTAACTTTCATTTACTTCATACTCGCACAGCAAATTATATTTAGGTCGAAACATTAGTATCATGCTGTTATACAAGAAATACGCATATTCACTATTTATTTATATGTAGCACGAGCTTTCAGAATTATCCGGTCAGACGTTATTTTTAGATAAATTTTAATTTGATGAGACGTAACGATACAGAGTCACAAAGACAAAATTAGAATTTATGACAAACGGATGCAGTTTATGAGAAAAAATAATACGTAAGTTAGTTTAGATCACTATAGATATGAGCGACGTGCAATCGAGATGACGTGGAAAATACCAAACGTTTAATAAATCCGCAAGTTCCTCTATAAATTACACAAAGTTTCTAAATCTCAAACTAAGATCATTTTCAACAGAAAATTTCATTTTCAATTCTTTTCTTTTATTCTTTATCTAACACTTTTTTATTTCGATTTTTTTCCTAGTATTATAATTTATATTTTCCTGAACCAAATAGAAAGAAATACTGAGGCAATAAATGTCTGTTAAAATTTTCATGATTAAAGAGAGAGATAAGCATATGGTTCCTAGCGAAGGCGTATTATCGTCCAGACGAAATGATGAGGATAAATTGCGGAAATCCCTTGAAGAATTTTATTTCATGGTCATACACTTGAAATGATTGAAGATGTCCAGTGGGGAGAGAGCGTGAATGACCGCAGCGAAGAAACGAGCGAGGATACGATAAAAAGAATAAGTAACGGGAGAAAGTATGCGTCGGATAAGTAGTTCACGTCCGTTTCGGTATGAGCTTCGAATCGAAGTAATTCACAATACGCTTGCCTGAGATGTTTTCGTTGATCGTGTGTCATCATTTCGATTGTTCGATTGTTGCGACATTTAATCGTAGCAAATGTCGTTGCACTTCGCTTTGCTCACAATTCGAACGATACTTCAAACGAGTTTCGTTTATATATATACAATAGATTTTTGAAAATAATTCGAGAAGTTTCACTTCTATATTATTAAATTGCATTATTGTAGAAATTTGTATTATTGATTATACTATCATTTTTATAGTAAAAATGAAAGCATTAGTTATTTTTTTTTTTTGATAAAATTTAAAGAATGTAGAATACGATTCAATGGAAAATTGTACCCACGATTATTTATTGTAATTATAGGTTTCGTTATTTTTTATTAAAAATTTAAATAATTAAATTTTCGTAACATGGTAATGATATTTGGAATCTAGTTCAATGAAAAGGAAGCGATATTTACGTTTATATTGATAATATTTTAGTTTTTTATATTATAATTCTATCATTTCTAATTAATGACGAGGGAAAAGCTATAACATGAAAATTTGTTTCATATTACTATAGTAATCATTTAGAAGCATTTATTTGGGTGTGCGTAGTTGTTTGGATTTCCATAGCAGAAAGTGTGTCAAACTGGATTGAAACTTTCATTAACACTTTCACACGTGGACATTGTTTAGAATAATAAATTCTTTTGTAAGAATACATGAAAAAGAGGAATAATATTGACAAAAGTTAGTTTACACGCAAATGTAATTGCTTTTTGCATAAAACAATGATTATCCTAGCTGTTATTCTGCTTCGCACACCTTCTACAGTATGTATTAGATACATACCTGGCATTTATTATTAACTGGAAATGCAAACCTCCATGCACGCTGTAGAAGTAGAATATTGATTTTATGTTTTATACATTTTTAGGTGTAGCATACCATGCGGGTTATTAATCCTCTGAAATATATATTTGTAAATATCAATCCTCCAGAAGTAATTAATCACCCTGACATTGCTTTTCTAATTAAACAATAAATATTTAAAGTAATGTGAGTAGCTCGTATTAAAAATATGTTCAAATGAAAAAAAAAACTATTTTCTTCCGAACTTATAATTTGTATTAACAATTGCTTTTTACGAACGATTAAAATCTAAATTCTCAGAGTCTTTTAAATATATTTAAAGTCTATGATAAGAAGAGAAATTCAGTTATAAAGTAGATTGATAAAATAATTTCATCAGATATTTGAAATAAAGATCGAGTAAACATTTTTCTGTAAGCTTGACTCGTAGTCAGTAAAGCCAAAGTACACGCGATGATTTTCTTTATTCATGTAATAATCAATATAAACGATTCCTTAGATCTAACATACATCGCCAGTACCTAGTTCCTGATAAAGAATTTAGTAACAAAGCATAGACTTCAGATTCAATGTAATCTTTAAGAAAGTAGTTCAATTGTCCTCTACATATTGTAGGAGAAATCTCAACTGGTCATAAAACGTATATAAACTAAATATTCTAAAACTTTTTAATTTTCGTTCAATTTCGTTCAAAAAAAAAAAAAACGTTCAATTTTTGTAAACATTTTTATTTCACAAATGCACTTGTTATCTTTTGTAGATGCCAACGAATGTGTATTTTGTTTATCATAGTAAGTCTTTCTTTTAATGAGAATTATTATATCCTTATTTTCTTATCGCAAAACTTTTCAAAACAATTTGGAGAAAAGCCATGCATGTCTTGTAACATCAATATATCGAGTAGTTAAAATGCTTTGCATGTTACAATAAGTACGAAAAAATATTACGTGTACAAAATGAATTCATTTTGCTATTTACTGGAAAATCTTCCCCCAATCGACCGAATAACGGTTTTAATCGAAACAATATGCATAACCTCATTTCTATATCAGTTTAACTATAAATAATTTCATAGAAAATTTATTTTAATCAGCACAGTAGAATCTCGGTTACCAAAAGGAAAATAATAAATTTGTACATGCAATTTCTTCGCCAGACCTACAAAAATCTTTAATCCGCAACTATTATACATTACTAAATTTCATTTGATAGAAAAGAAAAAAAAAAGGTATAAATAGAGGACATTGTCGAATAATGTATGTTGTAAACGAAATTCTACTGAATTTTACAATCTGATTCTGAATATCATAAATTGGGAAATATAGATTGCACGATGTAGCAACTAGTAAAATTATATATACCAAATAATATTATTTAAATATATTTACTACAAAAAAAAAATAAAAAATGAAAAAAACAGAGATATGAGAATTATAATCTGCTGGATGATACGAGCATTGTTCATCTGCGGGGGATTTCATCACCTGAAGGTCAAAGGTCGTAAAGCGGAAACAAAGGATGCCCCCGTGTTAGCCCTAGCTCCGCATTCAAGCTTCTTCGATGCACTTCCGGTTGTTTACCTCGGCGGACCGAGCATCGTCGCCAAGGCAGAGATCGGACGCATTCCTTTTTTCGGAAGTAGGTCTCCTACTTTTTGCTCTGTCAAGCCACCAGAGTCGTTGTTCCATCTCGTGGTATTTCTTTAGTATTATTAAAATTTACATTTCGCATCTAAAACAATGAAATAAGCTAAAGAACTATTGTTTTATAATTTTATAGTTCATTTACGAATTTGTTGCATTTTTTGCTTTTTTTTTTACTTGACAACTAAATTTTAAGAACCGTGATAGGTATTAGAGGTTGATAATAACGAGAATCCTTCAATACGATAATCTACCAAGTACATAATGACATTAGTGAATCGACATAAGTTACAGGTTATAGATTTCTGTCTTTTTTGGAAATTTATAATTTTGCATTGAATCAACTGATTGGCAATTTGTAAAATTTAGATGTGCAACTTCGTTTGTTTGATATTCGAGCCTGTTGCTGTTATGTTAATGACTTATAACTTGTGACTTGTAAAATTTCATTAATAATAGCCTGGACATAAAGAGGTCATAGCTTTCTATTCCCTTTCTTGAAAGACGCAACAATGGTACTGTGCGAAACAGATTGGAGAATTTTTAAAATACAATTTTAAATAAAGAAAGAAAGTACGCCATTTGCTTGGCTCATTTTAAGAAACATGAAATGGTGGAACACGACTTCTATACGTCTTATAGTACATATGCAAATCTACAGATTCTCTACCTTATTCTTATAAGTTGAATACTTGAATACGAACATATCCTTTCATTTTACATCGATACTTGGCAAAGAAATATGTTGAACTAGAAGCTCGTAAATTGAAAAGTTTCATTATTATTCAAGAGTCCTTGTAGTTTGTATCCGACGACTAAATGATTTACCTCAAAGTTAAAAAAAAAAATAAAAGGTTCTAAAAAACGAATTTTTAAATAGCAGTTCGTAAAAATTTCGTTTGATTAAGTTTTCAATTATATCATTAAAACGATTCTACTTGCCTGCATGTATTTAAAATTATACAGGATCATACTGCTCTTCAAATTTTTGGAAATGCGTAATGTTAATCATATTAGACATATCAATTGCGAAACTATATATTTGTATACACGTGCACAATTGTGAAAACAGAAAAAAGCAGAGTTATCTAAATTAGGTTAACAGAGAAATGTACATATATATGTGGTGAATGGGAACATCTACATGGTCACTAACAAGCTATGGAATAATGGGCATACCTATGCTATTAACTGATACTATTTAACGTTCTAGAACACAGTTGAAACACATTATTTTCCATTGCGAGGTTCAAAGTGTTACACTTTTAATGCTTGACGCTACCAACCGCTTCGTATATTTATTCATTCCTTTATTCTCTAATTATTCTATTTTTCAACTTTTCCTTTCTTTCTGTCTATACTTTAACACTGGAATTAATCAAATTGGCAAATTAAAACGACAAATTTCAGATTCTTTATGTTGACAATTATTAAGAACATGCAGATATTTTTGACCAAAGTCTTAATCCTCGTTCAATAACTTATAAACGTTATATTATTATTTTTATAGTAACATAGTAACTAGTACTTATCGTTTGAAACATTATTTTGCACACCAATTACAAATCAGTAATTCTAGTGTTAGAGTAATCTTAAAACTGGATGTACCTAATCGTTGCGTATAAGACAACATAAAAGTTCATTCTTCCCTTTTTAACCCTTTCGGGAATTCTTTTGGAATCTTCGAAAAAATTATTTTCTTTTTATTAACCCTCCAATGTACGAGTGAAAAGTAAATTCCAAGGAAGTTGAATGGAAACAAACGAGAAAAAAAATGGCACGACCTGATCGGCCACGACCCAACACGTGCACTGGATGGTTAATGATTAGGGCAATACTGAACAATAATAAGAAATATACCATGCATTAACTACAAACTGCAAAGATAACTACGTTTATTGTTTCATTAATCAACAACTTATCAATGTACGATGTTACGTATTTTCGCAACATAGAGCCTGAAAGGGTTAATTGCTTGGAAATAAAGGAAAAAGTTTTCCAAAGTATATTTTCCGAGGTGTAATAATATAACAAATGAAAATTGTCGGTACTCGTAGAGTAACGAACTCACGGCTGCGTAAACTTTCTCGTTGCAGTGTCACGTGGCTCTTGAAGCCGTAAAGTTTCACTGTTGTGCAAATAAACCTGATCGTGGAATTTTCTGCTATAATAGGTCACTACAGCTCTACCTATTTGAGATAAAAAGCGCTTGATATATTTTCAGCTCTGTCTACATCGATGCAATGCGCTATAAGAACCGTGCGCCATCGAAAAATGCGATATGATTGCGAAGTTTATATTACCCAAAAAAGAAAACTTTTGTTTATGCTAAAATTATCGCCAACTAACTTTCAATTTACGTTTATCATCAGTACTTGTCGTGGCTAACTTTACGCTGGTACAATATTCAAGACGTTAATTGGCGCTAATTATATATTTGCACCGACGAAACTGCAAATCACTTCTGTAGAATATGCAACTGAGAGTTCGAGCGAACGAGCACGCGACAATTTTTGATATACATATATACATATACGCAATGAATTTCTGCATGCTTTCGAGCCCATTAATATAACGAGACGATGATTTTCGACGTCGCTAATGCTGCTCGAGATTTCCACAGTAAAGTTACCTTGTCTTAGAAAGTCGATTCGAAGAAAAGTGCAGAGTAACGTGGCCCACCAGAAACTTCGAGCAACGTTACATGTAAAAAGCCAGGCCGCGAAATGCTAAAAAACTGCATTATCTTTTTCGATTTTTTGGCTATCGACTCTTTGTTATTTGGCTATTAAACTGCGAAGATTTGTACGATATTAAATTTTGTACGATACGATCTATCAACAACTCCAGAATGCTTCTGTAATAAAATCGTTTGAAACCGGGGTTTCATACCAAAAAGGATTATCTTAAATATTCATAAATTTATTTATACAGTATCCTTCTTTTCTCTTACGTTTTTATTGGTGAAAACGGGAAAAAAAGAAACAGTGTTCGCCTTATCGATATCGCTGTAGCGCCAATGAAGTTCAGACAGTCAAATCAAGACCAATGAGTCTCATCCTAAATTCTAAATTTTTTGTCAACAACGAGATACCTTTGTATAAAAATACGTTGAAAAAACGAACGAAAAGAGAAAGATACGAAATTATCACTTTTCGAGAGAGCTCTTCGATAATCTCTTAAACAATCCACTCCGTTCAAACGTTCGATTGATAAGCGATCAGTGATAAATATTCAGCTTGTAGTAAAATTTGGAAAGATAAGAAATAAACGTTGAGCTCGTTAAGAGCGTCCAACGTCCGAACGATGTTTTCTCGAGGCTGAAATCTCGAGACGAAATAAATAGAACGCAAGAAATCGCGTTAATGTAATTGGGATTCGTTAACCATGCTCGATTGAAACCTGCAGCAAAATAGTGCCCTGGCTGTGTTTTATGGGCCGGCTGACATACCAAGCAGGAGGAATGAGAATCATTGTGCGTGGAAGACAGGCGACGAGGGCGGAAGCGCCGATTTTAGTGGTTGCACCCCACTCGACCTTCATGGACGGAGGGATCGTCTACATAACCGGGTTCCCTTCGATCATCGTAAGACGAGAATCAGGATTGAACCCATTTATCGGAAGTATGTGCAAATTATTGAAACGATTTCACGCTCGCTTTCCACGATTAACCCTCTCCGTTAGCGGTAGACTAACCGTGGTTGCCGCAACACTTCCGTATGGCGGTTGTTCGATAGATCGGTGGTTCTAACGAAAACAGTTGGACTAACCGTTTGTAGGATGAAACATAAAACTTATAACGCACAAACTATTAGAGGTTTTTCTGCGTAAATTGGATTTGATATAGACGATGATAGATTACGTTAGAACGTTAAAAAGAAAAGTTAGACATTTGGATGCTTCGTGATACTTAATTCATTGAGAAAAGTAGAAATATTTAATTGACATTGAAAGATAGATGAAATTAATTCTTTTACGAGAGGGAATTTTAATTCTTTATGTGTAAGTAATTTACGTTTGTTGAAAATGGGCTAAAAATTAATTAAAGAAATGACAAGGAAATATTATGTATTAATTTTAAAAACTTAAAAAAGGAAGAGGTATCGTATCATGATGAAAGATTGTCGTTAATATAACGGAGATATAAGATTACAGTAGTAATACGTTTACCTGAAATTCGAAGACAACATTCGTAGGAGTGAAATTTCTATTCATTTAAAGTTTTCTTTCACCTCGTGGTGTACACATTTCCCATTCATTGTTCTAACTTAACTACGTTAACTAACGTTGTTGTGGTGCAAATTTAGCTCATTAAGTATTTCTACAAGACTGTATAAAATTATATTTTACACCGAAGCTATTAATATTAGATGCAACATCGATTAAAACACTCTTTATTCCTTTTTCTCAAAGTTTTCTTCTTTTTCTCAATACACCGCATAGTTCTGTTATTTTACAGTTTTTCGATTGTTTTCATCATGAAAATTGATTTATGTATTACTGTGAACTGTATCGACAGTCTCGTTTACTTATAAATACAATCGATACGAATATTTATGTTTTGAGTTTTCGGTTCCTGTATTTCGCCTCATTATCTTGTAAAAGAATATGACTCACACTTGAAAACCTCTATTAGTTTAACTGGAAAATCATGAAGTCTTCGAACTTTGATTAAAAGGATGCCCAACCAGTTCGATAAGAAATATTTTACCGATACCTGTAGTAATAAAAAGACATAGTGGTATAATGATTTGATAACATAAACGTTAAAACTTTTCAACTATTTTATCGATAACTTTAATGAAAGTTTTAACGTCTGTTGTATGCAAATATTACTGGTAATTTAATGGTTACTTGTACAAATAACGCTTCAAGTGTATCTTTTATCAATTGGAAGGAATTTCCAAAATATATAAATTTAATAATAACTTCTTTATGGATTGTCCCATTCGCCACGATATTACCTAGAAATGAAATTTTTTTTTTTAATAAAAAGATGAAAATTCAGGTTCAAAACATATAGCACAGAAAATATGATAAAAAGTAAAAAGTATTATAAAAGACGCAGTTTTTATTAACTCTTCTTTGTAGATAAATAAAATTTATAGAAAGTAGGTTTCTCTACAGCATATGTATCGCATAACAATTATTGATTTAGGAGCATATGTTTCCGTTTGTTACATTATGCACTTTTTTATGATGTACTCGCAGAACTTATCAACTATACACAACCGGTCTATGTTTGGAGAGAAGATCCGAATTCACGGCAAAATACTATCAAGGAAATTATCGAAAGAGCTACTTCAAAAGAGGATTGGCCACAGGTAGCCCTCATAAAAATAGTACCTTTATTAAAAATAAGCTTATGAACTCGCTGCAGTCGCTTATTTTCTAAAAATTACTCTTGATATTATGATCCGTATAAATTTTTCAAGTACAGCAGCGTAACTTATAATTTTTAAATTAAACATATTTTTTTTTTATAATTTATATATAATTTTTTTTTAAATTACATAGCGCTCTAAATCGAATTGCAAGGTAGTCGTTCATCTGCAACAAAAATGCAAATTAGCATCGGTATTAGCGTTATTATTTGTTAATTAGAAACATCTTAAGAGATGCCTCGCTCGAAAATGTGTACAACCTTTTGAATCTTGTACAATAAAGTCTTATCTTCGATCCCTTATTAAAAAATATTTAAATCAAATTAACAATTTTCTTCTACAGGTGATGATATTCCCGGAAGGTACTTGTACAAATCGATCGTGCCTTATTACTTTCAAATCAGGTGCATTTTATCCTGGTGTTCCTGTTCAGCCAGTCTGCATCAGATATCCTAACAAATTGGACACCGTAACATGGACATGGGAAGGTCCTGGGGCGTAAGCGTCTTATTCTAAATGTCTTTTTGTAATTAAAATTACTAAATTGAATATTTTAGAAATTGAACAGGAAGATCTGCTGACATTCTGTTTATCAAAATGTTAAATAACA
This sequence comes from Bombus terrestris, assembly GCF_910591885.1. Lineage (NCBI taxonomy): Eukaryota > Metazoa > Arthropoda > Insecta > Hymenoptera > Apidae > Bombus > Bombus terrestris. The sequence goes on along the minus strand of NC_063275.1, from coordinate 20,890,856 downwards.
AAAATTTTAATTTCAGATTAAAGCTACTGTGGCTTACATTGACACAGCTAAATAGCAGTTGTGAAATAGAGTTCCTTCCTGTTTACAAACCAAGCGAAGCGGAGAAAACAGATCCCAAGCTTTATGCAAATAACGTGCGACGTCTTATGGCGGAGTGAGTACATTTCATTACTCAAAACAAGCGTTTCTCAATTCTAAAAAGTCATTTAACTTGTCCGTGTTTGACTTAAGTCGAATGTTCATAAGTTACTAACATGTTCAACGATAAAAATCTGATAAGAAAATTAATCTAAAATCTATAAACAATCTAATGAATTCAAACTTAATAGAAAAAGAAATGAAAATGAAATTTGTATTTTTTAAAATACATTGTTAAAAATGGAATTTTATTTATTTTTTAGGGCATTGCAGATTCCCGTGTCAGATTATACGTATGACGATTGCCGAATTATCAGCAAAGCTCATCAGCTAAACATACCACGAGCATCCATCATAGTGGAAGCCCATAAACTTCGTAACAAACTCGGGTATGTCGTTAAAACCAAATACATGTGTGTAGAAAAATACAAATATGTATTATGTAATTAATCTTGCAATATACGCTATTTTATTTCCACAGTTTGGTATCGGCCAAAACGGAAGAGGAGTTAGTTCAGAAGAAAACAGAGAGATTTAACGAAGAAGTTAATTTGCACGAATTTGCGCAAATCCTCAGAATAGATGAAAAAGAGCCTGTTACTCAGCAACTATTTCGGATACACGATAGGGTCTGTATCATTTGTCATATCCTCCCTTAATTAAATTTTCTATACATTTATAAATGTTTCTTATTGTGTATCATACATAGGTACATAGTTCATTATGTAATTCTAATATAACCAATATTTCACTTTCTGTTATACACAACGTATCACTTACTCATCCTATAACTATTCCAGCATGGAAATGGTAAAATAGATTTAGAAGAATATTTATTCACGGTGTTAGCTACAACAACCGCAAACTCGGAGCTAGACAAAATCGAAACAGCGTTCGAAGTAAGTAGCAATGAAAACTAATCTCCTAAATTATTTATCTGCTACATATACGTATTATTTACGTCATAATCAACAGGTATGTGGTACCAAGTCATTATCTTGTATCAATAAAATGGAATTAAGAAAGGCTTTAAAACTCTCATTAAGTACGCCAACGGAAGAATCTGATAAAATTTTTCAGAATGCAAAGATCGATTTTGCTGATACAACAGTAAATTTTGGTATGTTTTACTTAAACCAAGCTGCTATATTAAGATAGAAAGTTATCTTGACTTTATAACAGTAATTACTTTGTTCTCTATTATGTTTGAATAGAATTCGTACTAGCAGCATTATCAGCAAGAGCAGAATACTGTCATATATTCGCTGGTAACCCCGAGACGAGGAAAAAAACTATTTGAGAGTATTTCATCAACTCGTTCCATGCTCATCGAAGATACAGAACACACCGTGTCTGTGGCAGGCCGCTTCTCAATCAGGCATGCTCCAGCCCTGTATAAATTTGTTCAATTCTTGCTGATATTACTACCCTCTCAACGAATAGATAGCCATTTTTATTTAGTATTATTATCGTTGACGAAGCAAGAAGTGTCGTCTTCGTGAGAATTAAACAAGCGACGTACGGAACGAGAAGATTATACACCGATCACTAAAAAGTCGCGTTAAACGAGTCTGGCGTTTGTATAGCATGAATTTTCTTCCTTTTTTCTTTTTCTTTTCCTTAAATCCTAGAAGAAGAACTTATCACGTACGAATGAAGTCAATTTTCGAAAGGAACGTTAAAATCCAGAGTAAAAAAGAAAGTAAGGAAGGGAAATGATATGTATTTATTATTTAACTCGCATTGTAATGATTTTTTATTTTACTACGACTTAATTTATGAAAATTTAAACTTTTATATCGTACTATTTTTTCAATACAAGAGTTCATATTGCAAAAAAACACGTAGTTATAGAAACATGAAAAAGAGGGAGACAACGGTTGACTTTTTTTTAATTTATTGCGCAGTTCATACGCATACGATAGTTGTGATATAGTTTTTTTGTTTCGTTCGAATAACAAGGCATAATAAAAGAGAACTACTATGTATTTTCATTCACAGATATACACTTATCGTTGTTACTCACGTAGAGCTTACTGAAAAGCTTTCTTCCCTTTTAAAATGTCACGTTGAAATTCAAAGTCATGTACATAAATAGTATTACACTGAAGGTTTCTTAGACGTAAGCAAATTCCCCAAATCTAACCCGTGTAAAAATTACGAATCACGGCGGGAAAATTGTCCATGCAAAGTAAAATTAGATTTAGAACTATTATCTAGATTGCTCAGGGTATCGATTAATTAATTCGGAGGCTATTGAATGTTTCGCGCGTTATATCGTAATAAAACATACTGTGGCCAACAGTTGGCGAGTCATCGGTTCATACAAACATAACCAGAGTTTCTAATATGTCTAAGAAAACCGAATATGTTTAGGACAATGCATTTAGAATAAATATACTATAAAATTTATTCTTTGCACGGTAATAATATATGCTACAGTATTTAATATTTAATAAACGTAAATACATATGCATGTATACGGATGTATATATGTACATATATGTATGTAAAATAACGGTAATACATTGATCGAGAGATACGAAGTAAATTATTGATCATTGTATATACACATATATATACATATATACGTATACATGGATTATATACATGTAATGTGTATCAACATATATGTATATACGGGAAATGTAATTGTATATATATATAGATACAATAAAATATTCTTACAAGATATGATCTATTTTAAATAAATTTGATTAATTTTTTTCTTTCTTTCGTTTACAGTGAAGAAGATAATATTATCTGATTTATATTTATGTAATCGATTTAAGTACAAATATACATACATATATCCTAATTGTAATAGATCTATAATATCACACAAAATGCTTAAACGTGATAAGAATAAAGACTATTTTGCTTCGTAATATCAAACAGTAATACAAAATGAAATTATCTCTTCCGACATTCAACGCTTAATAATCACAACCGATTTCTTGCATAGTTAATTTACCTATAATTATTTTTCTATATAATTTAAAATATAGCAAATACTCTTAAAACTTTACTTTTAAATTCGTAGTCGTGTTATGGCAGAATATATTTGAAAATTTTTTTAGTAGAAGCACGATAACGTTATACGGTTCATAAATTATCGGCGTTAGTAAGTAGTGAGATTCATTTTAATAAATATTTCACAAAATATAAAATAACAAACTATAATAACATTCTACTTATTACAATGCCTTGAAAAAAATAACGATATAAAACATTGCAACTATTTTAGTATTTAACGTTATACTTAGTTGTGCAGTTAAAAAACAAAATTAATATACTATTGACTTTTCTTCTATCTCCAAACAGTTAGATTTCGTAATTCACGTGATTTAAAATTACATTTTAAAAGGCACACACATCATTACAGCAATATTCAATAATATTTGTCTTCAAACTTATATGTATTCCGATTATAATGAGTAATACTTACATAATATTATATCCTGATTGGTGTAAATGTTGTGCATCGCTTGTACCGTTAATCGTATAATACATATACATGCGGTAAGTACAACAGAGATTATGAATAAATAAAATTTGAAAACAATGAAAAGAGAATATAGAATTTTGAAATGATAAAAAGTAATATTTGTGTATAAATATGAATACGAAAAAGATCTTACTTCTTTCGAAAGATACTTGACATACTTGGTGAACTAGTCTTTTGTTGAAATATTTTGCTCACTCTTTGTCTCATGTCTTCTACACCTTGTCCTACATTTACTGTAGCCATTGATAATGAGAGGCCAGAACTCATTGATAAGGATCTGAGAAAACGGCAATAAACAATCCATTGCAAAATTATTTCCAAAATAAACAGGTTTTGTATTTACCTCTCCATTGGTTTTGAAAGATCTTGCCGAGATTCGGCTTCTCGCAAAAGCGACCGAACAGCTTCCTTCTGTTGAGGTAAATATTGATTAACCAATTGTTCAAGATATTTTAATCCCGGCAATAATACGCCAGAAACACACTGATTACTCAGTGGACAATAAACCAAGACAGAATATGCTTCGACCAAAGCACTAATGAGATCGATCTTGCGACCTTGTTGCAACGCCGATGAAGTTATCCCCATTAATTGGGTAGATATAACTATACAAAATTAAAGACTTTAATTTCGCATGTTAAATATTAAAAATGCAAATTTTTATAAAAACTTACCATCTTCTATATAATTTTGAGGACAATTAGGGGCAATAAATGCTAATGTTGAAACCAGTGGGAGTGCTAAAGTAGGCGGAACACCTTGAGGTTCTTTAGCAATGGTTTCTAAAGTTAAACGTGCTTTATCACGCATCTCTCTCACTTTACATTCCGTTATTAAACGACCGAGAGAAGGAATTGCAGCAGATCGAACAGTTCTGAAAGTATGTTAACTATGACAAATGTTCATATTGCTTCAAAATAGATAATTGACTTAATTAATTTTATTAAATGGTTTTATTATTATTATTTTAGTATTAAATAGTTAATTTGAAATAAACGAAATATTTACAAAGATATCTTACATATCAGGATCATTAACGAGCGTAACAATTGCAGGAACTACCTTAGCACTTGCTAACCGATCGGAAACGTGAGCTATTACACAACCAAATAATGTTGCGGTTGCACATCTTACAATGGGTCTTTGGTGCACTACCCCTATAAAAAAAGCATGAAAAACAAAACTTGATTACTAGATTTCTAATGAAAAAAAAAATAACAAAATTCTATCAAAACTATTTGATAAAACTAACCATCCCATAAACCACTAAGGACGTATTCTTGCATATGTTCTTGAGTACATAACATAATGATTGCGATCTGTAAACTAGTAATACTGGTGCCACTCATAGATAAAGCAACAAGGAACTGTTTTAAAGACTTAGAAACATCTATACCGTTTAAAGTGGACAATATAATTAAATATGTTGGAATTAACGTCAAACTCATATTTTTTTTATCTGTTGCAAGAGTCGTTAACTGTTGCTCAAGTTCAGTTACTTCGGATACGACTATCGGTTGGATCTGAAAGATAGAAGGTTGTTAATTATGCTCGTGATATAATATAACAATCAAACTTCATTAAGATATCAAATTTACCCGTGTTTGCGTGATATATCGCCCAAAACCCAAACATAAAGAATGAATATATGTTAAAAGAGCATTTAAAATGGTCTCCTGTGTACTTTCAACAGATTTTACCATTTCCAAAATGTCCAATACTCTGAAAGTGTTAATTGTAAGTATATGAAAGTATCGATTGAGAACTTAAAGGAAAAATATCAAGTACAGTGAATTTGTAAACCACTCTAATTCTCCCCATGAATCATTCTCCCACGTATTTGCAAAAAACGTATTTAGAAGAGATCCTATATCTACATCTCCATTATAAAATAGCTTTGGATTGACGATATTGGAATGACACAAATTCAGGAACACGTCAGCTGCATAATAAAACATATGTAAAATTTAAAATGTCACAATTATTTAAATATTTTCTAGACGCAAATATATGATATACTCACGTATATCGGATGGTGTTCCATGCTCAATATAAGATCTAACAGAATCAGTATCTGCAATGCAGATAACCATATGTGGAAGTAAATATTGTAGTACCGCGATTGATGATACTATTCTTCCTTCGTCAACATGATCTTTGTTAGGCGAATGTTGAGAATACCCAGACTTTAAATGACTTTTTACTTTAGATATTATACGTGGTAATAAATGTGTTTGTAATCTTTTAAGACAGAGTGCCCACTGGGCTAAAATGGGTAAAAGTAAAGAGGATGCAACGTCAACGACGATAGATGACGTGTCATGAAGTGCCGTTAGTGCTAATTCTTCACACTGTAAAAATAAATATCATCGCTATGATACATTTAAATCTCTATTAAACGTTAAGTAACTTCTCTTTTCATATCGTACCTGAAAATATTTATCAGGATCATCCATTAAAGCTATCAACAGTGCAAGACTTCTCACTACACTAGCTCTAACTGTTGGATCTTTATCTTCAAGTAACATTTGCTGAAGCATGGAGAGCATTAAAGAATTTCTTATCCCAACTGACATGTATGGAGCTAATACAGAACAGCATTCAACAGCTAGCAACCTTTTCTCAGGATACTTATGCTGACTTTGTTCCCAACAAATGGTCAATATTTCTTCACCTTCCATTGGTTCATCTTCAAGTTTAGCCATAGCAACGAAACCTATTATTAAAAGGAATAAATAAAAAGACATTTCTACTTAAAATGATTATATCATCAATGATAATTTGCGTTAATAACTAACCAGCTAAAATTAATTGCCTTTCATCTTCTTGTGGCCTTTTCTTTAGATTGAATAGCATTTGTAATAATTTTTCCCTTTCTGTAGAGTCATTATGAAGTCGAATTGCACTTAACATTAATGGTATTACCTCTTCGCGTTTATTTAAAATAACATTGGGTACGATGCGAGGTAACGTTTGTGCTAAAATATGAACGAGAGTATCGCGCGTAACTCCATTTTTGAAAACTTCTTCTGCTGCCGATATTACAGAACTTGGAACATTTACTAAACAATGTGATATTACTTCCATTTTAAATTTCAATGGTAAATGTCTGAAAAATATTTATTTTTTATAAAATATTTCTATATATTAAAAAAATATGCACATTATTGCGAAAAAATACAATACCTAGATGGCGGATTTGGAAGGATGGATGATCCTTCAGTAACGTCCACCCTAGGCAATTGAATTCTAGTCCATTCTTTATCTCCAGGATCTGTTTCACCAAGACTAACAACAACAGAAACGCTGTCGTCTTCCTCGGCTTCTTGAGTCACTGTCGACGTATCACGAGCTGGAGTTTCAAGGAGTTCAAACTTATCTGGAGTAGTAGAATTCGAATTTATCGTTTGTATCGTTCCACTGCTACCTTGCTACATAGAAAATACATCTATTATAGGAATCTAGAAAATAAACCTTTTTAATATTTTTGTACACGAATTTAGTTTATACCTTAATTGGATTTTGAGATAGATTTTCCGAAGTGGCAATAAATTGTTGCAAGTCCAACCTTTCTTGTTCTAATAATGCAGTCTGTTGTTTAAGTTCTTCTACTTTTTTTACCTGTTAATGATACTATTTTTTAACAAATCATCCATACAGCAAATCATAGCAGAATGTAAATTTTCTCATAGATACGATTTACCTACCATTTCTTTGAACTCATCCTTCTCTGCTTCTGTTTCTGGTTCTAATTCACAGAAATCAGTTTGCACACCAACACTTACAGAAGGTAATTTATCATATCCATTTGCCTTCATATATTCCCTATATATTTGTAATAATTCTGCTGGTTTTGGGATATTCAATCCTACATCTTGCCAATCTTCAAAATCTTGATTTCCATTTTCATCACTAAATGTAATTGATGTTAATTTGTAAGAACTTGCTAGCAGGTATTCATTAACAAGAAAATTTATAGCTCTTTGTTCATGAGGTTTTATAGGTGTTCCAGTAACAAGATGCTTATCAGAGCATTTGTCAGGTGTAGTCCCTTCTGACTCTAAAATATTAAAATAAATATCAGTTCTTATGTCATAACTGATGTTATGAAATTGTAATAGTCAAACTGAAAGAAACCTGTTACTACAGTGAGATTTGCACGAAGAGCAGAAATACTTTCCCTGGCCTTTCTTAATTCAAATTCTAAAATTGCTACTCTCTCATCAACACCTGCACCATCTTCTGAGTATCTGGTCATATCAAGTGAGTCTAAAGTAGCCTGACTAGAGGACCTAGCTAATAAATTAAAATTCAGATATTGTATTACTCTTGTAATATTTTACGAAATTAAATACACAATTTACTTGAAGAAGTGAAATATGCACACAAATATGCATACATATAAACAAATAAGCAAGCTTTAATATTTAATCATAATTTTCTTTATATTTTTTAATTAATCTTTTTGTAACATAAAAATAAAGAATTATTACAATATAAATATAATGACAAAAATTTATTTTAATATTAAATTTTTGTATTGATTTCTATTCATTTCTTATTTATTTTGATTATTTACAAATTTGTATAAGAAAAATAAATAACTCCTCTAACATATATTTTATACATACGCATAGGAGTATATGGTTCTGGCTTAATACTTTGACTCTCAAAATGATTGGGATTTGAAAAAAATTCTCTTAAAATAGGTAATTCTTTTCCAGCTTCGCATAGTTCTGCGTGTAATTCCAAGGCCGTTAATAAAAGCTTTTCATTTAAAAGCTTGGTAGCAATTTCTTCATACGATATCGTTGGTTTTACAGTCGCACACCCTAAAATAATAAGTAAAAATCCAATATTATGACATTCTCACGACAAGAATGTCACATTATTAAAAATTAATATAGGATAATTTGTTTGCCCTAACGTTTGCCCGATGACGTGTATATATTCTATGGTACCAGTGACACAATTTATATTCGTTAAAAACACGTTTTTATTTCAAATTGTGATTTTGTGTAATACACAAATATTATTTAAAAAATAGAAAGTGCAAACTTTTTTTCATAAAATTAAGCTACCAAAAAATATTTATTACCTTTACTGTCTGTAGACAGAGGATCTCTAACCTCTTGTGTAGCACCAGCCATAGCTTTCACTTTGTTCGAACGTTAAGAGAGAATGACATGTCCATCTAGGTTGATGAATAAAATAGTAACCTACTCAAGCGCGTGCCATGCTTTCATTAATTTGATTAAGTATATTAATAGAAATCACTTGACTCTACGCAACACAGCAGAGCATTTAAGATGACAACAAAGCCATGTTACCCTCCGTGATGTCAGTAAACTAGCGCCTTTGAACTGGCAACTATGAACACATGAATTCTTAAAAGATCTCTCGCAATAATGTATTTAACTATTTGTATATCACATTAACATAAATTTATGCGACTAATACTATATTATAAAATTCAATTAGGTCAAATCGTTAAAGAATCGAAATAATGCATAATTAACTCCTCTTAATAGGTAAAATTAAATTTCCGTTTTTTTTTGTAAGCATTTTGTATAATATTGTAAAACCAAATAAAACTTAAACCTCTAGTTTTTAAAAAATATTTAAATAATTTATAAAGGTTCTAGTTACATGGTGCACTGAATAACACATAAAAGGTATAAATTTGTCAACATACACATGTACTTCAAAAACATAGTTCTTTATCTTTCTCAGTACAAGTTTGAAGCAATTTGAATATCAATAATTTCTTAGAAAAATTACAAATAAAATATAATTATAAGGAAATAAATGTGTATAAAATTAATACTTAAGCAGAACAAGTATTACAGATATAAGTGTTTTTGTATTATGTTACACTTAAAAGTCTAAACGATCCTGTGGCTTGCTGCACATGGAAAAACCTAACAAAGAATAGGGTCTGAAGTGTACCGAACTACGCTTTAATTTATTACAAAGTCACATTTATTAGTTCAGCTCAGCTATCTCAGCATCATCAATAATACGAACCTGTTGTTCTATATACAATCTACCTTCTGCGCGTCTTTTTTCAAATAATAATTTTTAATAAGTAATAATAGTAGTAATAACGTGTCTCAAATTTTTTCGAAATATTTTTCAATTTTTTTTCTTTTTTGCTTTCGCCTCGTTGATATTTTTATAAGTGTGCTGAAAAATCGGTATAAATGTAACTACTAAAGGAGTAATATTTTACCGTATTAATCATCGTAGCTTAGAGAAAACTCGGAAGGACTGTAACACTGTTTTATGTTATCCTATATTACTATTGCAACATTATTAAAGTTGGTTCGTTTAGATATATGGTCATCGAAAACCATTTAGAAACAAGATTGGCCGAACGGTCCATTCTAAATAACTAATACGAAATTATTAACATTTTATTCCTACAATTCGTTCAAGCACCATTGGCTGTTAAATATATGAGCGATTGAACAAATTGGATTTGATTACGTCTATAATTATTACTTCGTTCTTGTTTTACTATCACTGATAGATACTACTTTGTAAATGTCGATAATGAACTTCGATCGACCCTAGATGCTAATATTATTCTTACAACTAGATCACTACCGTCGATATCATCAACGATGAGTTTTTTTCGTTAGTCTTGCCGTGTTTCTTGGTGTTGGTAGCTACGACACTTGATTCGTATTGATATCTTATTTTCTTAAACTTCTATTTATTTTCTATCATCACGTCATATAATTAACAACTAGTTTTAATTCGAACAATGATTTTTTTCGTTATATACCAATATATTCAACTGTCTCAGCAACCAACGGTAAAGTCAAAAACAGCATAAAATTCATATAAAGTATTACAGGTCTTCCAGAATTTTTCTAAGTTATAATTATTTTATTATATTTTTTCTAACCAGAAACCGCCATCTCCAGACTTCACTCAGATTGGGATCAAGAGACACAAGGCGGTGTAGTACTTTTTTTTTGATTGGTATCAATCTAAATCTAGTATTTGGACGAAGTGCGAGGATGGGTCGTGCGTGCTTTTGCTTTCTAAATCGAGCGTGCAAATCTCATAAAATCGTTTTACTTCATTTAGCCACAGATAGCTTACTTTCGTATTTTCTTCGCCAGTTAATAATTTATCTTCGTTAATTCATTTGATACATGTGTACTAGTCTTGAAAAAAAAAAAGGAAAAAAGAAACAAAAATACGAATGTCGCAATTATGTATATGAATGTGTTTATGTTTGTGTGTGCACATATCAACATGTGTGTGAACAATGATTGGAATTTGTAGAGCAGCCCTGAGAAAGAGCGATTGACGCGCGTGGAAATAACGTGTAGGTGAATTAAGGCATGTTGCCTGTGTGAATTTGATCTGTATGAGAATGAACGTTTCATTGAACATGTGAATTTGGGAATTACTTATTATTTACTTTTCTTTTTTCTTTACGTTTACTTTTAACCTCAAGTCTTAAGGGCTGTGTGACGCGAATCTGCACACCCGTGCCTCGAATTTGTATACAAATGACAACCTTCAACACTAAATATCGATACTTCTGTAAAGAAATAATATCCGATCAATGACAAATTACTGTTCCAGTGAGATAAATATATATTTTTTTAATAAATATACTGAACTTACCGTCAGGCAACTCGTATAGTTTTCTAGGAAGAGAGGCAAAGTAAGGATGCCTTAACGCTTCTTCAGCTCCAATCCGTTGATCCGGATTTAATTGCAGAAGCGACGATGCCATACTATCACCTTCAGCAATATCATAGAGTCTAGGAAATGAAAGACCCAATTTTCGTGGAGGATAGAATCCCAGTCTATGTGGTTTATATCCTGGCAGGTGTGTGACACCAGGCCAAGTTTCTTCGGTAGGAGTACCCAATACTTTGAATATTTTATCAAGTTGGTCGTACGTACAGCGTACACCTGGGAATGTTGGTTCACCAGTCAACATCTCCATAAATATGCAACCTACTCCCCACATATCAAGCGAGGTAGAATACTCTGTGGAACCCAAAAGAACATCAGGTGGCCTGTACCATAATGTCACAACTTCATGTGAGTACGTATGTGACGGTACAGATTTAGCTCTCGCTAAACCGAAATCTGCTAATTTAAGTTCTCCTATTTCACTGATTAACAAGTTTTGCGGCTTCACGTCTCTATGTAATACTCTCCTAAATTAACATACGATAAATTAGTTATTAATATTAAACTCGAAAATCTTAAATTCATATGTACGCGTGGTTTTACCTGCGGTGACAATATGCCAATCCTCTTAATAATTGAAATAAGAATAGTTTAACATTTCGTGGATCTAGACCACCATTACCGCTTCCATACCTCTCCATATATTGCGATAGATCAGTATGAACATATTCAAAAACAAAAGTAAGAGTCTCGCGCGTATGAATTATATCGTGTAAAGTAACGATATTGCTATGCTTCAATTCTTTAAGAAGGCTTGCCTCGCGGATGGCAGTAAATGGAGCACCTTCTTCCTCTTGTAGTCTAATTTCTTTAAGTGCCACCATTTGATTTGTAAGATGACTATAGCCTTTGAACACTGTGGCATACGATCCTTCCCCTAATTGTTCCAGTTTTATATAAGCTTCGGATTTACCGAAAGGAGAATCTCCCTGCGAATATAAGCATAAACACTTGTTAACACTAAAATGTTGAAAGAATATAAGTAAATATGAGTCTAGCATTACCCCAAATGCTGAAAATCTCTTGGTTCTTCTAGGAGGTGGATCTGGCCCAAGGAAGACCTCTGATTTGGGTCGCGGTGGACGCCGAGGTCTTAAGATTACTCTCGCTTCTTCACGTATATCCTCGTCGAGAAGCTTGGAATCACTAGAAACGGAAAGCTGCCGATGCACTCTCTCATGGTCGCCCACACCTGTCCATTCTATGACATCCAATTTCGTCCTTAAAACTTTCTTTAAAATAACAGCAATAGGAATCCACGTAGAATCATAATTCCTCAATATTTTATTAATACATAAAAATTTTAGTGTATGTGCAATACATATTTAGTACAATACATTATAATGGGTCAATTTAATCATACTACTAGTTTCTATTAACTACTAAAGTAACAAATATTTACCACAGATATCAAACCCCGATGTAAATGTTTTTCATAACAGTTATCTATTTAACATGTTATGACTTCAAAAAAAAGATGGTATGTAGCTTCCTGATAAGTGCCAATGTGCACTATAAAAACTTAGTTTGATAAATATAGTTATTTGTTAAACTATTTATAGTCATACCATATATTATAAAAAATACAATACTTTCTTTTATAATAAATAAATTTTACACTTACCATAACGACGATCCTTATCTGCAGGTATATTGCCGTTTGGTTCTAAACGGTCTAGGAACTCCTCAGAATAGCCATTATACGGCAGTTGACCCCTGTTTGCAGCATCATCAGCCTCTTCTTTTGATATTGCTAAAAAAGACAAACCAATAATATTGATAAACTAATATTAAAAACATTTTTTATCAATCTTTACTACAAAATTCAATATAAGAAGTAGATAAAGTGAAAAATGTAAATAAAGATCAGAGTAGCAATTATTTAATTAACTTGGAAGTACATGCGATAAGCAATATTATTTTACAATACAATGTTAATATCAATGATAATGAAATTATATTTGTGGAACCTTTTAAGTGTCTAAATAGACATTAATTCTTTTATGACTTATCTTTATATAATGAAAAAGTACTATATTTAAGTAATAGGTATTAAACTCTTTTTATCTTTTTATTTTATAAGGTATTTTACATAATACATTGACATTGTGTAACATTAGATAATTTTGATTATACTTACAAAGTCTTCCAAAGCTGTGGCTAAGCCTTTTTTTCAGCTTTTGTACTCTGCTAAGAGCACCTCCTTTCTTCTCCCGCATTGTCACAGACCCTGTGCATAATAAGCGCAATCTTTAGCAACTGTAAATCAAAACAAAGATATATAAATTCAGACATTGGCGTACTATAATATATAACCAAGAAACTCAGAATAATTCAAACATTATGGATTATTACATGTGTGATGACATCATGCAGTGTGCAATGCCAGTGTTCCTCAATCTTATGATTAATAGTGGCAGGGATGTGTAAGATATGTTTGTCTTGGATAAAGTGCTATATATATATGACAATATTATCAATGAACACTTCTTTCAGAAAGAAGAATATATCTTGTTTATATAGATAACAATATTTTTTCTTCTGTTAAATAAAGTAAAGATTACCACCATGTAACAGTATGTTCGTTGAAACAATGAAATAGTAGAGCAGAAGAGTTTATAACTGCTTCTACAAATACAAACGACATTCTTTCTTAATTTATGTACCATATAAGTATGTATGCTCAATTCGAAAAGATAATAGCACCAGTTGTTCAACTGCATTGACAAAGTTATTCTATTGAAGAAAATTCATATCTAATTAAATTCATGAATTAATACATAACATGAACAATTGTTAGCAGATTATGATATTGAAACAATGATATGCTAATACATAATGATAACGAGAATTTGAAATTGATCATACATTTTTTCAAATATAAGATAAGTTTTTCTTTAAAAACCTATAGTTTATATCTTAAGAACAAATATCTTATAACTCTATAAACATGAATTCCATTGTTAGGAAGCAACAAATAATTAGAAGTTTGATAAATATATATATACATAAATACATGATGTGTATGGTTATGTGTATCACATATATAACGTATATACACCGTACAATGTACATACATGCGTATACGCACATGTGTTGTTACTACAGGTCAATGAACTAAAGAAAGTTTAGTTATAACGTGTGAAATAACGATAGATAAATTACGTTGATAATCTTTAGAATGACTACTGACTCCACATCTCATTTCACGGTGTTCCGCATGCTTCCCCGTACACAAAAGCACTTTTCTCCATTCACGCATCTGTCGCGATTCTACGAGTAACGTTTTCGCGGCAATGGAAAGACACTACAATATCCAGAGCACTCAAGGTGACGATGCACAACTTTGATACAATCTCACATCTGATAAACTCGTCTACGCGACTGAAGTTCGATAAAAAGCTTCGCCAAGAATGTACATGATTCGTTTCTCTCTTCGAAATACATACTGTCCGCCCCCACCCCTCTCGTTAGTAAACGACACGCTCTCCTTGCCTCTCTCTTTGCTGCACTCTCTTCGCCTGTCACTTTGTCTCTCTTTGTCGGACCAATGTCCGCCCCCATAATCGCGCAACTTTTGACACTCCGTCAGACTATTACTCGATTGTGTTTTACCGAGTCCACATGTGTAAACCAGAGAGATGATTCAATTCGCAATGAAACACGAACAGAGGGTAAAAACGAAAAGCGGTACACGAGCTTCGAGGACACAGTCTAAGGCTGCGGAAAAATGAAAAAGGGGGGGGGGAGCAGCCGGGGGAATTAGTTCTGTGATAGTCGGATCTCGCGGGCGTCAACTTACCCTCTTTGCTCTTGGAGGCGGTGGAGCCCTTGTCTTGACAGTACATGATTACTCATTCGCTCGAACGCACGAAACACATCACATATGGGCGGTGACGCACAGTGTGTGTGTATATGTGAGAAGCTATGTTTCGTGGTGTTCCTCTCGGGCAGGTCAGGTCCGGCGAGTACCTCCTTCACCTTTCCCGTATCTTGTACGTCGGTGGCAGCGTACGATACTTTCCTAATGAACTGATCGCCATGAAAAACACACCACCGTCTTCCCGTTCACCGCTTAAAGATCTCGCGCCGTGCGCTCTCGCCGTGCTATACGCTTCGCAGATATTATCCCCGGTTAGACCTCACCGAACATTTATACGTTCTCGATTCAGTGAAATATCTCAAATATCTTTTGCAACCGGGTTTCTCTATCGCGACTTCCTGGATATATGGCGGGTGCTCGCGCACGCCACCACTACCTCGAATAACTCATCCGCGAGAACAAACTTCTCCCACGAAGTTCTCTATTCCCATAGCCCCACTACTGCCTCGCGCCACAGACAAAAGTCTGAAACTGGCCGATCTACGTTGGCCTGGGTATATACAACGTGCAACTAGAATGGCTACTCGATAGGATTTTCATACGTGTTCGTTTACACCCATCTGGATTTCGTTATCGTACTCTTTTGGTGCTGGAGTTACATTGTATATATTTCATTGCATTGTGTAATCTTTTTAATTAATAATGTGTATATGCGTCAGAAAGTGAGTTTTTATGTTTATTTTGCAAAATAAATAAAGTCATCAATAACATATTGTTAGTTTTCATGTTACGAACAATATCAAATATTGAGTTTTTATTTGTCATATTGTTGACAAACTATTCTTAACACACGATTACATACTTGGCTAGTTTAAAATCTACTTTTCATTACTGTAAAATGTACCTAAACAAGTTCCTAGTATAATATTCCTTTCTGTATATTACATAATCATAGGCAAGCGTTAACCGCTTATTCTAGCTGTACCTAAATTATGCAACTTATATCTTTTTCTAATTCAATTCACTTCAAGTACGGACTCGCGTGTACAATTAATTAAACAATTCTACCAAATATTTGCATTTAAGTTAAGTAAAAAGTGAGACAACAACTTGTTCTCAATGAAAATAGGACAATTACAATATCAAGGAATTAAAAATTAATATACTTGGAATAAAACAGTAACATTGAAATTTTTAGTACGAATATAGGATATGGATTAAAATCAAAATTTGCGCGTTTATGTCCATGGCGACATCAGAGCACGTGATTTGTTCTTTTTAGCAGTTATAGTTCCATTTTTATTCACATCTTTGTATATAGCATGCATATTGCGCATGCGTCTGCGATGGTTTGAGGCGTTGCGTGTTAATGCATACTTTCGCGTTGTGAGTCGGCAAAAAGGAAAAGCTCAAAACGGGTTTTAAGACATTTCGATATTTAAGGATTTTTCGAATCGCGATTCAACATCGAGCGATGTCAAGTGTAGAAAAAAAGCCATTTCGTCGGCTGCCCACAGATGTTCAGCCTTACCACTATAATATCGTTTTGTCACCGAATCTGAAAACTTTTGTTTTCGACGGCAAGGAGGATGTGCACATTGACGTAAGCTCAGTCAATCTAGTTCACTCATTGGCATATTAATTATTCACGTGGCTTCTAGTAAATTTATAATTTGAATGATAGAACAAAAAATATTGTCCATATGGCAAACATAACCACAAAATTTATATGCTATATATAAAACAAATTCTAATATAACCTTGAATGACAGTAAATTTGAAGGCATTTTTCTTATCTTGCTTTATCTTTATCCTTAAAATTCTGAAAATGTGTATGATTACTAAAAGTAGAACATGATAAGATAGTCATATGAAAGACATTTGATTTGATGTTTTATGCTAAGATGTTAAATGCTATGTTCTTTTAATTTTATTGTCACTTTATTAATTATGATTTTTTAATATTCGCAGGTCAAATCATCTACAGACACTATCGTTTTAAATTCATTGGACATTGATATAAAGAGCGTAATTTTTAATGATAATGATGGAAAAGTTATTCCAACAAAACAAATTGAAGTTTGCTCACCCGAAGAAACAGCCACTTTGGTATTTGAAGAAAAATTACCAATGGGTAGAAGTGGATACTTGAGCTTGGAATTTGTTGGGGAAATTAATGATAAAATGAAGGGTTTCTATAGAAGCAAATACATTGGGTACTATAATTTGTATAGAATTATAATAATATGATTCTATCAAATATTTATTTCATTATAAGAGTTATACATTTTTTTTTATCATTTATTATAAGAATTTAACATTTTGTAGACAAAATAAGTACTATGCTGTAACTTATTTATGTCCTACATCAGCTCGTAGACTTTTTCCCTGTTGGGATGAACCATCATTAAAAGCTACTTTTACTATACAACTTGTGCTTCCTCGTGATATGTCACTTGTTGGTTTATCAAATATGGTAAGCAATGATTGGCATTTTTAAAATAACAAGGACCTTTTATGTGTTTGCAGGACCAATGGAACTGTTGAACATGCAGCTGTAACTCAATTCGAGCCAACAGATGCTAGACGTTGCTTCCCATGCTGGGATGAACCAGCACACAAAGCCACGTTTGATATTACTCTAAATGTACCGTCAGGTCTTACAGCACTTTCCAATATGGTAAGCAGCGCCTAGCACATGTGGTTTTATTTATTTTTTCTTTTGTTTTCTTTTTTAAATAAACATTAATATTATTAAACATATACATAATTTTAGAAGAAATATTTATTTATTTGTTGTAGCCTATTAAAAGCAAGGTAACGAATGAATCGGTCGAGACTTTAATATTTGAGAGGACACCAATCATGTCGACATATTTAGTAGCAGTGGTAGTTGGTGAATTCGATTACATAGAAGACAAATCGAGCGATGGTGTACTAGTACGCGTGTACACCCCGAAATCGAAGAAAGAACAAGGACAGTTCGCGTTGGAAGTAGCGACAAAAGTACTACCATATTATAAAACCTACTTTGGAATTGCTTATCCACTCCCAAAAATTGATCTTATCGCGATTGCTGATTTCTCATCCGGAGCTATGGAAAATTGGGGTCTAGTTACATATCGAGAAACTTGTCTTCTGGTAGATCCACAAAACACATCCGCTGTGCGGAAACAGTGGATCGCTTTAGTCGTAGCGCACGAACTGGCGCATCAATGGTTTGGAAATCTCGTAACCATGGAATGGTGGACGCATTTATGGTTAAACGAAGGATACGCTTCGTTTGTAGAATTCTTATGCGTTGCTCATCTGTTTCCCGAATACGATATTTGGACTCAATTTGTGACAGACACGTACATCAGAGCATTAGAGCTTGACGCTTTAAAGAATAGTCATCCAATCGAGGTACCAGTCGGTCACCCTTCTGAAATCGATGAGATTTTCGATGACATTTCTTACAATAAAGGAGCATGTGTTATTCGAATGTTGCATTCCTACATTGGAGACGACGATTTTCGAAAAGGTATGAATCTCTATTTGAAAAAACACAGCTATGCCAATGCAGAAACTGGAGATCTTTGGGACGCTCTGGAGGAAGCCAGCAATAAGGACGTACGCAGCGTGATGTCCACTTGGACCGAGCAGCAAGGATTCCCTGTTGTCAGAGTTCAACATCGTCAAGAAGGCAGTGATCGAATTCTGTCTCTGTCCCAGGAAAGATTCCTAGCTGATGGTTCCGTGGATACCGGAAACAGTTTGTGGATCATACCAATTAGCATAAGTACGTCGAAGAATCCAGAGGAGTGTGTACTTAAGGCTCTGTTCGACGAGAAGACGAAAGAGTTTCGAGTCCAAAACGTTCCTGAAGATCATTGGGTAAAGATCAACCCTGGAACGATCGGCTTCTACAGAACTCACTATAGTCCAGAAGCATTGTCTCTCTTGTTACCGGCTGTCAAAGATCACGCGTTACCTCCCTTAGATAGACTGGGTCTACTGGACGATCTATTTGCTATGGTACAAGCTGGTCATGCTTCTACCGTAGAAGTGCTTCAACTTATGCAAGCGTTTCAACATGAAGACAATTTCACTGTATGGTCCAGTATAGTCAATAGCCTAGGAAAAATCGGAGTTCTCGTGTCTCATTTGGATTTTGAGGATTCGTTCAAAGCGTTTGGACGTAACTTGATGCGCGACATCACCAACAAACTAGGCTGGGATCCTAAACCTAATGAATGTCATCTGGACACTCTTTTACGATCTCTTGTTCTAGGTCGTATGGCAGCATTGAACGACGAGGATACTATACAAGAAGCGAAAAAGAGATTTGAGTTGCACGTTTCTGGCGTCACGCTACTCGCTGCCGATTTACGTAGCCCTGTTTACAGGGCTGTACTCTCTGTTGCTGATGCCGACACTTATGAAACCATGTTGAGGCTTTATCGAGAGGCAGATTTGCACGAAGAGAAAGACAGAATACTGAGAGCGCTAGGTGCGATCAAAGATGAAACCTTGTTGGCCAAAGTTCTAGATTTCGCTATGAGCGACGAAGTCAGAGCTCAGGACACAGTGTTTGCTATCATGTCGGTGGCAATGACTTACAAAGGTCGCGTGATGGCTTGGGACTTTTTCAAGGAAAATTGGAAGACCCTGCTCGATCGATACGGTGGCGGTTTCTTGATCTCGAGATTGGTGAAATTCACTACGGAGAATTTCGTTACCGAGGAACAAGCCAAAGATGTCGAGGAATTCTTCAAGAACCACCCGACACCGGGAACCGAAAGAACGGTCCAACAGAGCGCCGAATCCATCAGATTGAACGCGGCATGGCTTGCCAGAGATAAAGACTCTATCAAGGAATACTTGATCACTCATGTTTAGTAGTATACTGAGTTATTTATCTTGAGTTCTTGTCCTTACCTTGTTACAATTTCTCATACAATAGGAAATCTAAAAGGCTACAGTATGCCATTCTGCGAACGTTTTAAAAATAAAACACGAGTTGCTTCGAGTCAATTTAGAGAAAAAGAGAAGATTGCAAGGATTCTCTTGTAACACACGACATCGTAGAATTCGCCTTTACAGACATACATATACACACGCATACACACAAACGGGTACACATATACAACAGTTGCTTCAAAGGAACCTCGAGTGCGTGCATAGTTGCTCGTTGTTTCGTTGCAAATTTCGTTGCAATTCTTTCGAACGAATGTACAGGAGCTATGAAAGGATATTACAATCTGTACTACCGAACTTTATCGAGTATCGACGACGGCATTTTTTAAATTGCTGCATTATATTCTTTGGCATTTACTTTCCCAGTCTTATGATTCACGTACGATGCAAGTTCTTTTCCCGATAAGTATGATGTCTCAAAACCGCGCACTAGTATTTACTACTTTTATAATATGAGTAAAATGAGTGAATCAAGATGAATAAAAAGAAAGAAAACAAGCGTGTAGCTGCAGAAACTCATTTATATCACGTACTATAACCGAGAAAATTGAAATAAATACTTCTACGCTTGTATCTTTACGACTACGTATTCAATTAGCTTTCTCCTTTCTTAATATTTAATATTATTAAAAATTTCATTTGATCGTCCATATTCACATTTTATTAATCATCAAATTCATAACAACCAGAATCCACCCCTCGAGCCTCCAACCTATGAAAGTCTCCGCCTCCTCGGTATCTCGTGATTGAAGCACGCGTGGGCGAGCAGAAGTCATATCGGTCACTTAAGCGTCGTTACACGCTCGCAAGGTGACGGTTGCGGAGTACGAGTTCGCTCCTTATCCCCAGCATTGATCAGCTCTTTTAACCCGCGTAGGAGGGTTGCGCTGCCGTGAGTCAGCTTCCACTTTCGTTTATTAGCGCGTACACACGCGTGTATCCAGCCTGGTGGTTTGCGTCGACAAGTCGTCCGCCACCCTCCTTATCTCTCTCTTTCTCTCTCTCTTTTTATCTCCCTGCGGTGCTTCCTCCCCATCTCTCCGTATGAATACGAAGCAAACTCGAGTGGCCGAAGGGATGAGAGAGCTAGCCGGGCCGGGGGCACACGCGTTCGGACGGAATCAGTTCCCGTGGGTATTCCGCGGTCTCGAGGTTCCCAGGAGCGCGCACGCGACCCGGGACAGGGGACACACGATCAATACGGGAACTTGGCGAACTCCTACAACGATACATCGTGCGACCACTACCAGCCCTGTCCTCTCCTTGCCTCGACGAGGACGACCATCCGAAGGGCCGCCTCCTCCTCGCACGTGTGCACGGATTATTACGTACACGTGTGTCCATTTAAGTCAGCCCACCCCGCGCGTGTTCCACAGGATGCTCGCGGATTTATCGTTGAAAGCGATGCAGCGACCTAACGAGAAGAAATTGCCGATGGGGATCGTTACGGGTTGAGCTCGATTGTCGGGAACAGTCCCTTTTTCGAGGTAATGTCCCCGGAACACCTTATTCGCCAACAACTTCGTTGGCTTTTCCATTGCATCTCGTCGACCAAGGAAACCTTTATTGGGCCATTCTATTTCTTGTAATAGGCACCTGTGCTGGCAGGTACGAACGCGCGGGATATATCACCTATTCGAATCGTTTTATCGATGATTAAGACTTTATACTCGAACGCCTTGGGCAATTTAGCGTGATGTATGCGTTGGACCGAGGGTGAAAGGATTATGGTATCAGATGGATCTCCCGGATTGGAGATCGGGTAGAAGGGCTGGCGTAATCGCTACAAGTTTTTAGGGTAAAACTTGGAGGAGAATGGCAAAAGTAAGATGTATATGAATTTATTGGCGATATTTTACGAAAAGGCTGCGTGCTTTGGAACATTATATTTATGAAGAAGGAAATATATCGTCGAGTTATACTTTTACCTTTAGCTTTCTTCGAAAGGCTGAGATTTTCTGTTGGATAACTACTTACATAAATATACGACTCTTCTCTTATTTCTCTTCAGCGTTGCGCACAGTGGCGAGCATAAAAATAGAAACAGTCCTAATTTTATTTGTAATTATTAATCGAAATAAAGACAAACATTGTTCTACATTATAAGAAAAAAAAGACATTTCACGATATAATTAGTTGAAATTACAATTTTCCTCTTTATACGCTTTTTACAGCTTAAACAATATCTTTTATCTTTCTTTTTTCGTTAATTAACTAATCTGTTAAGGGGAAGGATCATCGTTGATGAGAAAACAGTATACACAAAAGTAATCGTATGGACACAGTTTGTATTTTATTTCGCGCGCGAGCGAGCATAACCAGCTCGCACATCAAATATACTTACACTTTACAGCCTTTCAGTCTTCGCGAATATACAATAATTACGGAGAAAATTTCTAAATTATAATATGAAAAGCAATAACAATGATAATCATGTAATAATAATATAATATAATAATAATAATAATATATAATCGACCGTTGCGATTAATGTAATAATTCATAATACAAATAAATTCGCTTTATTATCTACAAGGGGGAGTTCAAAATAATACATGCTCTGATCAACGCGATGATAAACATTTCTCTTCCACGCGAAAACTACGAAAGAAAAGGAAAGGCGATCCATTCACGACTGATTGTGGGACGAGGGGGTGGTACTTACAATTAAAACGCAGGTGATCAATTCGATTTCGATCTTCGTCGATCCTTAAATATACATTCGTTCCTCTAAAACGAACATTTATAGAAAAATTTCCTAGATTTCGAACTAAACTATCAGAATCGATCGGAATTTCTTGTCGAAACGAATAGTTGCAATATTATAAAATCAATCGATGCGAAGAAACGATTTTCCTATATATTACAATTTGGAGTTACGAAACAAAGTAACAAGAGAATGATTAAAAAAAAAAAAAAAAAGAACAACGCGATCGTCGTTTACGATATCAAGAAACGAGACACATGTAACACAGTTCGGATTAGGAGAGGATTATAAGAATCGGAGAAGGGAGGTCGGAAGGCGGAGAGAGTTTGGTGGATCAAAAAAGAAGTGAATCGATTAAAAGATGAGAAAAGGGGTCTCGTGCGAGGAATGCGGTGAGTTCTATGTACAAGTATTTACATCTTTACTCGAAGAAAGAAGTTAAGATCGGCCGTAATCGGCCCGCTTCGTCGTCCTTCTTTCACGTCGTCTTCGTTCTTCTCTTCAGGCGCCGCGCCGCCTCGAGACGTCGAGCGCATCCCTATTCGATGTCCTCGCTCTTTTCTCGAAACGCTTGACAAAATCCCGTTCTTCTCCCGAATACCTGAACATCAGGATACCTTTCATCCCTGTTTCCCTTCTGGACCTTCGAAATCTTCAAGAAATCTCTATACAGTCGAAGACGAGCACAAAACATGGTTGTAGCAACGTTCTTCCGGTGAAACGCTACCACAATGAGCCGAGTTCTCGATTCAACTCCCCGAAGATGACTCGAACAATCCCGCGACGTCGAAACACGGAGGTCAAGCCGTCAGCCCACGAGGACAAGAAGCTCGCAGCGACCTGAACCTCACTGGAGCTCGTTCGCCGATACAGGTCACCGTTCCGCGACCATTCCGGTGATCGTGGATGTTGACGATGTTGTCGTCGTCGTTGGAACGGTCGTCGGGGCATTCAACAACGGTTGCAACGGTTGCCTCGGTGTCGTTTTCGCTACGGTGGATTCGTGATGAACGTTCGTTTCTTCCAGGGTCGTCTGAAGATCGCAGATGTACTCGATCACCCTCTGGATAACCTCGAGCTTGGATAACTTCCGTTTCCTCGGCATGTCAGGCACCAGGGATCTCAGTTTCGTTAGGTAAGCGGCCACTTCTTCTGCTTCCAGGTCACGACGAGTTCCGTTGATGCCCAGGCTGCTGTGCAGAACACCTCGACTTGGCGGTACTCTGCCGCCCACTGGGCTTACCACCATCGCTTTCATGTCGTACGCGTATATGCGTGTTTCTTACTTCTGGTCGATTTTCAGTCGACGCGAGAGTTCGCTCGCTAAACGGCACACAGTCAGCAGTTAAGCGGCGAAAAAGATGTGGGTCGTCGATTAATTCGATCGGGCAGCACACTTTCCGAAATATGCGGCTGCTTATCTGCCGGACGCCAGTGCACGCACCCCGTGTATTTATCGATCGAACCAACCCACCAAAGTAAGCGCACGAGATAGCGGTAGAGACTCGCGCGATCTTGGTCTTTCGTTCTTCTTTCTAATTCCGTCCACTTTGTATGCCGCTCCTTTTTCCTTTCGGTGAAGTTTGACGATTTACAACACCAACGTCACACACTATTTCTATGGCTGTCTGTGTTATCGCAAGATAGTTACACTCACGTTGAACATCGCCTTGATCGAACTGTTTGTTAATTCGAGAAGAGAAATTTTCTGATTCCGAACGCAACGAGTGCGCAAGAAAAGAGCGTGCAGCGTACTCCTTGTAACGTACACGTTACGCTCGACGGATCGAAATCAACTGGCCTCCGCCCCTCACCTGCGCGCTTATATAGCTTTCCCCCACCCGGTACCGTTCTACCCGCGACGCCTCCACTATCCATACGGCGCAATCGCTGCCCGAATAAAATAGCGTTGGACTCGAATCGCTCACGAAACGAATTGTTATCTGACCTATTTATATATGCACTTTTGGTAAATATTTATGCATAGGTAATTTCTTTTTTCTTTTTTTTTCTTTCTCTTTATTTTCAATCGACTGAAAGAAATGGCTGCTATTTGCGATCGGAGATAATGTAATCGATGATAATCTTGTTTGCACTGTACTCGATTGCGCGGGCTATTTGCCGGTACATGTGAACCGAGCGTCGATTTCTTTAGAAAAATTATTTTACTGAGAAGTATAAAGTGGTATTCGTGTCGCATCGATGCTTTGTTCTTAATGTCGACTAGATTGGTTTATTAAAGAAGAATGTTGATATTTATTCATATTTGAAGATTCTTTTATCTAATTTTTCCTTTCTTCTTTTTGTTTTAAACTTTAGGTCTTGTAATTGTCGCCATATATTTTGGTACGTAGTTTAATAAAAAGAGATATACATATTGGCAGAATATCGCGTAGGTAATTCGTTTCAAAATATGTAAATTTAATTTATTCGTCAATGTATAGCTACAAATACAGACAAAGCAAATATTCAGCTTTCTTAATCAGTACGGAAATACCAAAATAGTAACGTATAAAATGTGTCACATGATATATCATTTCTATTAATATATTCTTTCCACGGATTAATTTCCTGCGGTATGATCGCATACGTATTATGTAGCCCAAAGTCATACAAACTACCTAAGAACTTCAACCGTACTTCCTTACCCATACCAGGTGTACACAGCTTCTATATAACCCAAAATCCTGTACAACGACCGAACACCATATTGTACGTACAAACACGTTCCCAAACCATCGATCTCGTCATTCTTCCAAACGACGTTCTGTTACCCCCTTAAGGCATCCCTTATATTCCATTCACAAGCTGTAGCCAGCAGCTAACCGAAGAAGCAGTGAAAAAGGACGAGGCAAGACAAACAGGAGAAAAGAGGGAAGAAAATCCGACAGAAGCGGACGGGTACACGTATCGTGAGCCGAGGCGACGAATAATTCGCGGAAAGGCGCGAGCAGGAACGCCGCCAGGAATTCCTGCTGGACGCCTGCTCGCTATCTCCGTCACCTCCTCCCTGGCCATGGAGCTTGTTCCAGCGAAAATCGTTCGGCTCGAAGCCAACCGTAGTCGGGGGTGTTTGACGACCATGGGACCAGAGGCGTCGGCGGGACAAGCCGGGCGTGGAAGAGAAGGGCGACGCCGCTAAAGCTAAAGCTGCCCACGACGAGAGGGACACGGGTGGCGGCGGCGCTTGAGGGGAGGGGGCAAAGGCATAGCGGTGTGGTGGCGGGGTAAGAGAGGGTGCGCGCTAAGGGTTCTAGGCGCGGGTGGAGGGGTGGGAGAGCTGCACGGCTGTACGCGGTCGCGGGGAGGGGGGAAGGGGAGACACGACCATTGTTGAACGTCCGGCGGCGCCAGCCACTAGCCATCACGGCTACCACTACCATCACCAACTCGCGTCGTCTCACTACCACCATCATCGACGACAACCACCGTCCTCTCATGCATGCTCATGGTTCACGAGCTCTCGCGGCACCGTGCACCGCCAACCTGTACACCATGATTCCGGCTACGGTTTTCTATATATGTACGCGCGTGTATAGCATATCTATATATACGTGCACGCATATATGTATACAAGCGCGAGGTGCCCAGCGCCGAGACTCTTTCGCCTTCTTGACTTTGCGTGCTAGCGCGTATACATACGACTCCACGCTCTCGTGGTCTTCCTCCGATCGCCGGTTCGTCGATCTCGCTCTCGCTCCTCGTGACTCTCTGGTTACTTCGGCGTCTCGTTACCGGTCGCTGGGACAAGAACCCATCCGTTGTCCGGCGCTACGGACACACAGCGAGCGGAGTCCTTTATTATGCGCTACGTTTCGGATACGAGTCCCACGAGACGTCTCGGCGAAATTGCGTTGGAGGAGGAGGCGGGAGAGATCTCTGATTCGTAGGGTGAGTCGGTGCTGATTGCACGAACGCGGCGGTGAGGATACGAAGAAGGTTCCTATATGATATACAGAGAATGGATATATGACACGAGGAAGGTTGATGTTAGAACTTCGGATGTATCTATTTTTGTCTTTCTTCGGTTTACCTTCTTTGCCACCTTTATGCATTAATATATCACAGTATCGTATCTTTTTTTGAATATGTCAGATATACAACTCTTGTAAAAATTATTATTTCGCTGTAGCTGCTCTGATATTACTTCGCCATGCATGGGATTTTAAATAAAACAGCCTTGCATATTATTTCATCCTCACAAAATTACGTACATACAGCGTGAACTTGTTGTTTATTTTCTATATCTTCTAATGTATTCAACTTCGGTAAAGAGTTCAATAAGAAGTAATTCGTTAATAGCTATGTAGTTAAAAAAAAAACTCAACGAAAAATAGCTAACAAGGTTCTAGTGTCAGGATATATATGAAGCTTATGAATATATATCAAGATTAGGTACGTTCGCACTTGAGTATAATTCGCTGTGGGCCAGCTTGCCTCATGGTTATGTTTATGAACGTAGCTAATGTCCGTGCAAAGTTCACGGCAGCGGTGAAGAACCGAAAGAACCCAGGGTTCAACATGATACAAAATGTAGAGCAAAGTTCACATCTGCAATTGTGTATTTTAGAACTCGTTTTGATAGTAGTGGTGTTTGTAGAATTTCAGCGAACTAGATATACTTCTGAGTTTTCCGTACACTCGAATCATTATCAGTTGAGAACGTCGAAAAAGATTAAAATTTCTAGAATTTCAGAAACTTTTTTAATATTTCTCAATAGAGATGAACGATATTTACGTTAAAATCAAACAGATAAAACATTTGTACGTTTACATTCGATCGTCGAACGAAAATGATGCACGAGTATGACACATCGCGATGAAATTTGTCAAGCACAGTTACACTCGAATACTCACGTACCTATTAAACATTCAAAATCTCCTATCTTTAAAACAAATTTATATAGAAAATCTTATTCGTGTTTACATCTCATTTTCTCGCATAAATCGCTTTCTCATCGAAGCTAGCAGTTACGAAGCATCTCGCGTAACAAGCACGCGTAACATTCTCCTATAGAAAGAAAATTAAAACTCTGGAGATAGAAGATAACGTTATCTAGTATCGGAAAAGGATGAGATCTTCGTGAGAAAGCTGCTTCGTGGTAAAGCTGTTTTTTCATCGATGTCTAACGAGGAAGAAGATTGAATATCTTCGCGAGCAAACTTTGTCGAATGTTGGACGAACAGGTAAAAAGAAAAAAAAAAAAATAGAAGAGTAGAAT
Organism: Bombus terrestris; assembly: GCF_910591885.1. Taxonomy (NCBI): domain Eukaryota; kingdom Metazoa; phylum Arthropoda; class Insecta; order Hymenoptera; family Apidae; genus Bombus; species Bombus terrestris. The sequence goes on along the minus strand of NC_063275.1, from coordinate 20,862,774 downwards.
TTCTAAGAACGAGAAAGAAGTAAATATACTGCTGTAGCGGATAAAATAAGTTTATGCTCAGGAGAAACACGCGGCGAGAGTATAAAGCGGAGAACGCTGAGAGAGATGCGAGTGTGATAATCGGAAATGCAAAGCGTAACGGAGCGCGCCTCATTGCGCGTGAAATCTCGTCGTGATAAAGATTTTAGATATCACGGAATAGTTGGCCGAGTTGGAAGCCGCGATTTTCCATTCGGCTAAAAGCGAAGGCGTGAGTCGAGTCGATCGAGAGGAAGAATATGGGAGTTAACGGTAAACGTGGAAGAAATACGTAATTCGCGAGCTTTTGCTAATCGAGGAGCTGCAGACGACGACGCGCGCCGGATGTTCCGTTTAGCTGTCGGTGGAGCGCGAGACGAGCAAAAAAGAATAACGAGGAGAAATAGAAAATGATGTGGTAATAAGAATTGTGGATGTAATTAAAGCGCTAAGTAGCATGTAAGACGCCGTGACGTTCTGACATGTTAACGCGATGGAATGGCAAGATAAAGGCACTTCAAGTCCTAGGTAAATATTTTTAACATAAAATGATGGGTTTTGATTCTCTCTTTCTGCGATTAATAAGAACGTATGGGTGTTTTTGCAAGATTGAAGTTGATTTTCTTTGAAGTCGAAACGTATTAATGTACTTACTTCATGTTCAGCATACCATTTTGATTATAACTATTTATATATGTGTATATAGTATACTTGTGCGCACATCAGTTCTATTGTATTATAAGTAACAGTTAGTATGAAAATATCGTTACATATAAACCTTCTATTTTTATATAAAAATTATAAATATAAAATTAATATTTTTACTATAGCTTTAGGCGAAGTTAAAGTTAAATCAGGCTGTTGAATATCTTTCAACTTTTTGCTATTCTTTTAGATAGATATCCGAAGACTTCGTATAGATTATGTGTATAATGACTTTTTATTTCGATGCCAAATCATAATACTTCAGCTGCTGTCAGTGCGCAGCTATAATCAGTCATTATTACGCCATCAAACAAATCTTACAAAAAATTGTTCCAATTTATAGCAGCTTTTTGTATCACGGGGAAAAAAGCTATTAATAAATCATATTTTATCTAATCGACATAAATCAATCATCACCCTTTCTCGATCAGATACCATCAACGATTTTGCGTAAGTTAATCTGCATACGAGCGGTGAACTAAAACCATGGAATTTTCGATGCTTATCTTCGTCCTTTTGCAATAACGCGAAACAATAACGCATAACTTGACAATGCAGTAATCACACCTTCTAACATACTTGGTGCGTACGTACGATTATCGAGCAATGACGATCGCGTATAATAATCAGTGTCGTTAGTTCGACGAACGTGAACGATATCTCGATGAAGAGATCGTTGGTGTTTGTCGATGCAGAGTCAACGTTAACCGGCACGAAGATTCCATGGAAAATTACAGGGAATAAAATCGAACGAAACGCCCGTGAGACTCGGGCACTTGCGCGGTTACATACCTGAGCAACCGGATCTCATTGACTTCTTGACCTTCGAGTTTAAGAAATGGAGTTCCCTTGACCTGGGAATAAATAAACTGACGAAACCGCTGCCCGGCAGTATCATTTTAGCCCAAGTGTATTTATACTTTTCCCCGGTATCGTGGCTCTATTACGCGTAAGCAAAGTATTAAGTGGTACCCGGTAATTGAAACTGGATACCGCGCACGCTGTTCCTTTATCTGTCATTACGGGATCGCGAGTCGGAGAACACCAGTTACCGGTAACGACCGCGAGCACCCGCTTTTAACCTCGTTTAATTTCGTTAATTAATTGTTACAATCGATCGCCTTCGGCGTCTCTATTTAAGCTTCCGTTTCTCGTTACACGTGTACCGAGCGAAAAACCGCGTTTACGTTTATAGTCGCCGGGGTTATCTGGATATGTTACGAGCTTAATTAGCATCAGAAATGTAGCTTCGCATTAAGTTCCAAGGGAGATAAGTAAATTACTATATTCCAACGCTTTCTAACGAGTCGAATAGTCACGGATAAAAGAAACGTCGACTAGAAACGTTTCGTTCGGCCGGTGTATCATTACTTAACTGGAATTATTTTACTTACTTGCTGTTTATTTGACTCGAAGTATCTTTTTCAATTTCTATCCTCGTTTTTTGCTAGTCAAGATGGTTAACTCCAAGCTGCGTGTGATCAAGAATGCAGCTTGAAACCATTTTACTAATTTGCAGCTATTATCTTACTTCGCTTGAAATATCCTTTCAAGTTTCTCGAAGCTAATATTCTTCCAACTATTCTTTGTCTCGAAGGAACAATAACTGTTATCTTCGTGTTTTTGTTTCCTTTCTTTCGCGATCTCTCTCAATGCCATTTCCAGCATCCATTTTCCATTAGAAATCCACCTGAAGCCAGGTGGCTCGAATTCGATAAAATTATATATCAAATAACTGAATGAACTATTAACGCAAACTTGAAGTGATTCGGGAGCTGGAACGAGGCTATACTCTCGATTTATATGTTACGACATCGACCGCTTGCTCGATCGTTAATTACCCTCCGAAACGTTCAGTTTCCACTGAAACCTACGAGATAATTATTCCCGTGTTCCTATTTTCAGCTCGTGGCTCTCACTTATACGCGTCGTTTCGCTGGACACGTTTTTGGATCGTCGTTTAGTTTAGACGATCAGCCAATCTACACTCTGAACTGAGCAGTTTTCAACGAGAAAAAAAAAGCTCAATGTCCGCCGTTAGAAACCGGAATAGTAACGCGTTACGTGGAAATTCTACGGAATACTAACGCGAGCCGAGGAAATCACTCGAATGCCGGACACGTAGCTCGTCTCACGAGCACCGGATCTTCATTGACTCTGGATAGCTCGAGTGTCATTCGAAATTAACCCCGGCGGACAGGGTAACATACTTGTTACGTAACTGGTCGATTGGAAGTATAGATGTGCTAAAACGTACTATCTAATCAAAAGTGTAAAATTACTTATCCAGTTGTTTTCTTCTATTCTTATGCCCCTAAAAATTTGTAAAGAGTTGTATGGCTTTACATTAACTTTTACATCAAGTTTTTGTATTGTAAGTTTGCTGTTTCTCGAGGCACGTGAGATTTTAAATGCCAATTGTAGGAAGCTTAAATTTGGATGTTACATCTTTTAAAAAAACGGTATACATGAGAACATACTTCATTATCTGGTTCATTAAGTAAAGATCTTATGTTTAGCCGTGGCTACGATTTGCGTTTTGTAAAATTCTTTATTACATCAATTCTATGGGAATTAAAAAGAATAAAACGTCATCAGAGTATATAATAAATCACCTGCTAATTTTATTATTAATTTCAAATTAATGCTACAAATATCAATAATATTCTTTAGTTTCGATAGTATCTTGTATCGGGAATTGCAACTTGATTTTTTCTTTAAATTCTTCATTTCTATGAAACACATGGAGATTTCAAATTTTAGATAGCGTACTTCAATAATAATACAGCGAAAATTATAGCGTGAGACTTGTATCAGAGAAATAAAAAGAAAAAGAGGAAAGTTATATAGAAAAAATCCATAAGGCAGGGGAAGTATATATTTTACAAAAATCATGATAAAATTTCTCCGTTACGTATCCTTTCAAATCTATAGATCAAGTTACCGTGAAAGATTGCGAATTGATCCTGCTGATCTCTCTTCGATACCAGCTTGTCACAATACGATACGATACGATTGTAACTATCTATTATAAATGTCAACGCATCGTAACTTTTCGAAATATTTTGTATATTAGCCATCAGTCATTCGAGATCTTTGCCTTTTAATTACTAGCCCTTCACCTTATGCGTCACTGCGTTTCTACGAAGACGTAAATAACAGGTTAACGAGCTAAGTATATTTTCTATCATTTTGATTTACACCAACTACACGTACTTAACACCAATGCCGTTAGATCAACGTTTATAAAGCTTGAACTTTACCATAACGTTACTTAAACGATATTTTTATCGCTGCTACACTGAAAGGAAATATCATGGTAACAGGAATAAAAGAAAAGGTATCAAGGTTTCTAGGTTAAAAAAAATGGTGATAAGATGACTCGAGTTGGTACAAGATCAGCAAAAGATAAGAGCCAGACACGTAACTATAAATTAGATTATGTAAATCATCGATGACGTGCCATTGACTGCGACCCGATACAATTTGCAATCGAGTCGCTTTCATACGTAACGAGGAACTGAACTGGAATTGCATCGAAAATAACTGCGACATTCCTCCGGGGCCGATATCAGTTCGATGTTTTTAACCGTGACCAGACGCAATAGAACGCGCAACGCACGGTTTTAAATAAACCGTAATCGTGTACGCATTACATAAATCTTTTTCGAGCCTGGACAAGTTAATCGGCCATTTTACGCCGCGAAGAGGTGCACCAACGAGTCGTATAAATTATCGAGTAATTGCTCGACGACTTTTCCGAGGGAACGAGAATGCGTGTCGTTCGATGGTACTATCGCGTTGGTAACAGAGACAGATAGATACTTGTTCGTATACATATAACGATCGTGGCGAATCTTATAAAACGCGATCTGGTTAGCGAGACCGATCAAGCTGTAGTTTTCAACTGCACACGGTACAGCCATGAATGCAAATAAGGATAAACTTCGTGTCGTTAAAGGTTGGAGAAAATGATCTTTCGAAAGAACGTTACGCCGGAGTAAAAAGTAAAAATAAAGAAGAAATAGGAAAGTCGAACGGACGACGAAGGTACGTACGGTTTCGATGTAAAAACACGAATCGTTGTGATATGCAAATATATTGGAGAAATGCGAAATGCAAGATGATCGAAAAAAAGAAAATGATCTTTCGGCAGAACGTTATACGGGAGTAATAAAGTAACTGAGGAATAAAAAGAAAACTCGGACGAGCGATCGAGGTACCGTTTCCACGTAAAATCACGAATCGAATGGAGAATCATCGTAGCATGCAAATATATCGAGGAAATGTAAAATACGAAAGGTTGAAGAAGATCTTTCGAAAGAACTTTATATTTACAGAAATAAGAAAAAAAAAAAAAAAAAAATCGAGCTTTCGGTCGTAAAATTACGAATCATATGGAGGATCGTTGCGATATGCAAACATGTTGGGGAAATGCAAAATGCAAAAAGGTCGGAGAAAATGATCCGTCGAAAGAACGTCATATGGAAGTAAAAATGAAAATAAAAAGAAAAATGAGAAATCGAGCGAATGATCCAGGTACCGTTTCGACGTAAAATCACCAATCGAATGCAGAGAATCGTTGTGACATGCAAACACGATCCAACACGAATACTCGAAATGCAGTTTCGTTGTACGCTTTGGAACAGCGTCAATCAGAGCGTGAATTCATCGATCGCGCCTCGCCCCTTTTATTTGCTTCGCGATTCGTCCTCGATTAGCTGAAAAGGAAGAAATCCGTCATTTCACGGGGATTCCAGAATAAAAACAGCTTGGTCGTCTCTGCTGCCGTTGACAGTCGGTGCCACTTGCGGTACCACTGGAAAATGGGACAGAGGAAATTTATACGTACGCATCCCATGCTTCACCTGTCTTCGGGTAATTAACATAAATCAACGCGGAGGAGAGCGAAATTACGATTAACCTCCTACATTCTGTGGTCGGTTATTACGATGTAAAATATAGAATAAAATGATTCATGGTGGATTATATTTGTCCTTTGTTAATAAAATATCATTATCGTATCTTAATTAGCAGAGAAGACACGGAAAACTCTACAAATCGATTCTACTTATACCGTTTAATTTCTGTCTAAATTGTATCGTTCGTGTATCGAATGTGATTTCATTCGACCCGGCTGGAATAATTAAACGACGAATATATTACGTTGTATTATGTATGTTTGACGTTTGCACAGTGACGTTTTCGGCTCGATTCGAGAATTATAATTGCTATCATAATTCGTCGAATATATCATCTATCTTCTACTATATTACGATTATAATTTTATGATTCCTACTTATATATTCTACTATAAATAAAGTGACTGATATAATTTAACCGAAGAAGAAGCTATTTGAATTATTCATAGTGAACTAATATCGTCAGTAATAAATTTTAAATATTGCTATTGAACCGTTGAATATGATACCATCGAATCTTTAAATATAATCATCGAATATTGGATCTTTTTTTAATTTCTAAAAAATACAATTTAAATATTACAAATTACGAGTAATAACGACCTTTTCCCTTTATATCAAAGAAAGGAGAAGAAGTATTCAATAAAGTAGAAATAAATTTGTTGTAATTAGTATGATTAGGTAATGAATACACGCACAACGTTTCAACTAAAACTAAATCGAACGATATCGTCTTTAAATTCGCCATCTGCATCGTCGGTTCGAGCATCTGAAGCTGCTTAGTTCCAGCGTAAAGCCTGGTTCGTTATACATGTGTTTTCATAATGGAATTGTATCATAAATTATAATTTATAGTTTTATAACGTTTTATGACTTTCTACCTACTAAGGACCATATGTAGAGAGTGTCCCAAACTTGGAAATCCCAACTGCGAGAGTCTAATCTGCTGGCAGAAATCCGAAACAGATGTTACACAAAGTTTGTCAATAAACGCACTGTCACAGAGAAATAAAGGAATACTGTGCGCATGAAGTAGGTAACGACGCAGCTATCAAAGGCCAATAATTGTTCGTTGATCCTTTGCTTGTATCCGAACACAAGGGTAACATTTTGAAATATGAAATTAAAAGTACCTAATCATTTTTATTGTATTATTATATTCCATAATTATTAACGACGCAGGATTATTTTTTCCAACCCAACTCGTGCGTGCTGTGATGGAAAATGCATACAATATCTGTGTATAGTCATGAAAGAAAGCGTTTATCGACAAACTTTATATAACATTTCTTCCTTCTTTTTTCCCGTAAATCAAGACTGTTTAAGTTTGGGACTCCCTGTATATTCTTCTTCACAAGACATATGTACGATCAAAAATATAGGCATACAGAATGCAGCTGTCTCTTTGTTGTTACAATCCCTTCGACTTCTCCTCTTATCACCAATAAAATAGTTGGTTGTTTCTATTCCCCGTTCCAATTTCAATACGATATTATTCGTTGCAACGTACAAGTACCGATTCTATTAGTATGCGCATTATTTTTTAGACACAAAAGAATCATTTTCCATAAGTTGGGAGAAAGAAAGGGTTATCTGTCCGGCGTACAAAAAGCCACGTTTCCTTCGTGATTTACCGATTTCACCAGGAATCCATAGACCTTTTGAATGGGACGAAACGAAACGCGTCTGTTCTTTGTCGGTCTTGCGCGTGGAAACGCACAGCCGCTGCGGACGCATTCGTCAACGGGTGACTTCAAACTGCTCGTCGCTATTATCTCATGCATTATGAATGATTCATGAACGATCACGGCGTTGGCTACGTGGCCTGTTTTTGTAAAAATCATAGATTTTCCCCGGTGTACCGTTTCCGAGAACGACATTCACGACACGTCGGTTTTCGGAGTGAACCAGAGGAATTTCGAAAGCGACGCTATGTTTGTTATGCTGCATATGCGATATTCGTATCGCAATATTCAACGTTCGTGTTAAAATTCGCAAGTACGGTTATATTAATATTTGGTATTCCAGGTGACTGAACGACGTCACATCGATTTGGTCGCTTTGATCAACACGTTAGCTAGCTATTTATTTGGAAATATTTCCATTGAGCGGTATCTTTGGCGATCTCTAATCGTCGAAGAAGCCGAAAACTTTTTGCTTCTAAATATACGTGCCTGTATCATTATGTGCAAGGGTACGAATATTTGCTTTGCATTTTGTAATACGAAATTAGACGAGATTCAAAAAACGATAGCAAGCTTTCTTAACGTAAAAGTTCATGTGTACTGTGAATCTATTCTCATCCTTGTTCCATTCGTGTTTTTGATAAGATATACATAGATTTATTTTTTAATCATTTATTTATTCCTCATAATATTAGGTACGTATCTATCTTTCCATTTGTTACTATTTTATATAATACCTTATTGTATCGTAACTAATATATAATTGTACAAATTTTATAAAGTTCGAGTTATTAAAAAAGAGTAGTATTTAGTTGTAAAAATTTAATAAATAACGATGGCAAAACGTATACTAATTATTTCCGACAAATAATTTTCGAAAAATATTTCGTCGCAAGAATTTGCGAAAAAAGCAAATCTTCGCTAACGCATATGATACGCAAAAGAATCACGTACAGTAGCACGACTAAGCACGTAAACAGAATATCGTATCTCAAGTAAGCGAATTATTTGCTGCTTCACGAGAAAACACCTGAACTAATTACGCGAGAATGGGTTTGCGTAAGCGATAAAATGTTTTTTAGGGAAACAACAAAGCTATTACGTAATTTTTCGTTATATACCACGCGGTCGAATCGCGTGTACGTGTACATACATGAAGATGCACTTTATCAGACAAGCTCTATCGAGATAAACGCACCAAGAAAAAGACAAGATATCACGATGAAGAGGCTCACGACCAACAGTAAAGAAATATTAAAAATGAAAGAAACGTACGATCTAGGCTTTTCTCAAAGGAGTTCAACGTAAATTCTTGTGAATGATGAAATGGCAAACTGCAATCGTATATGTCAGTTGTTCATAGAGCATTCTGTATGAGGCAACCTTGCGATAAGATTACGTGAAATTGTCTTTAACTATTTTTATTCTTTAAAGATCGTTATGTAGTACACGAATATTTTCATCGAATAAGTAAATTAAAAACGCGTGTATGTCGTAATTAAAATTGCAGAATGTAAAATTAAGTGGCTTGTATGGAAAAAAATTTGCATATGATATAAAGGTTTCTTAAGCTAACCGTTCTGTGGACTGTTTCGAACGAATATCGAACGTACGAGTATCACGTAAATACGATGGTACGTACATATTCCAAGAATAATTAACATGTCATCATTATGTGATTCTTGACGCAGTATATACAAAATTATCTATAACCTTATGTCGACGTTGCTTTTACTGTACTTCAACTTGTCCAGCGTTCTTTGGTCTTCTGCGTACCTCGTGTTTCCTCCCTCCGAACTTTACAACTTATTTGTCACTCGACGTTTACGACACGTATGACGTCCAAGTAAATAGCGGTACTTACTTAAATGATTTTTTCTGTTAGTAATCAATTCCCACAAAGGAAAAAAAGAATCTCTACGTATAAAATGTTAGATAGATAGAGTATCAAAAAATACTCTAATCTTTTAGTTTTAGATATTCAACAATCTATTTCTCTACCAATATACGTTCCGATTTCGTATCCTGTAAAGTTTTCTTTCGTGTAATCCATTTTATTTGTTTCCATATTTATTTGTTTTTATTGTATTATCTTCTCTATTGTCCCGTTAAGATTACATTTATAACGCAACGAGTGAAGTAAAATATCTTTGATTGAAATTTCGATCGAAAACTGACTCTAATCCACTCTAAATCATAATTCTCTAAAATTAAACCTCCATAACCAAAGTCCACTGCTTTCTTAAAACCATTTATATCTCTTAATACTCTTTCAACGATGCGAATACCGGTCCTAAAATCAAACCCAATCCAACAAATTGGAGAGTGCGAAGAACCACACTTACATAAGCTAGCTGCTCCAAATTCTCAACTTAACAGGTACCCATACATATAAATACGTCTCTCGGTAAATGTCACGTCCTTTTACGTTTCTCCAGCCATCATCCTATTAATAAATGATTATGTATCTCGATAAACGTTCGCGGTCCTCGAAATAGCGTACGCTTTCGAAACTTCACCGCCGTCGGACAAGGAACATCTTCGCCAGCCTCGAGTGGTGCACGTGTCGAGTGAAATGTAATCGTTGAAATTTACGTGGCGCGAAAACAAGCTACGTGCCAGAATGCAAAACGAACGAACGAACAAGCATTAGCAGAGAAAGAAGATGGTCGTGACTGCGAAAGAAATTGAGTCACACCTACTCGGAGGTGCACGATTGTGTACGCGATTTGGTTTGTGATTCACCGAAAGGAAATGATTTGACGGAATCGATCGACGCTCGCCCAGGTGTTTCGGTCAGCTGTACTGACCACGCACTTGAAGGAGTTCCGTTCGTGGCAAAAGAATCGGCTTATCTAAGTATCGCGATAAGGAATCACGATTACGCGTGTAAGTACACCTTCGGTACAGGTGAACCGAAATTCTACGAAGTTTCGTCGAATCGCGATATCTATGTCGGATTTCGATAAACCACTCGACACCATTTTTCTGTTATTTTTTTTTCAGCTACTTTCCTCGACGCTGTCTACGTTGTTTGTTTACAGCCAACGATTTTTCTGCTTAGCTCCGTGAATAGATATCGATAGGACGTTGTAGGAAAACTACGACACCGGATTACCACGTGATCATACGTTGTCGAGGCTAGTTAATGTCGCTTTGCAATTATTTTATTATTATTTATTTTAATTATTTATTATTATTTTTATTATTTTATTATTTATTATTATTTATTTTAAATTCGAAGGTTCTCGTTATTAATGACATCAAGTATAGCGTCAATAGTTTTAAACGTGTAAGAGAAGTTTCAAACATTTCACCAATAGTATTCCTAACGTTAAATAACGATCCTTTGAATTTTTTATAAATCTGAAACACTAAAGAATCTAAAATTCCGAACGAATCTGAATAATACTACCGTTATTAATGTAAATTGCGATTAGTCTGCTACACTCGTCATCTAATACGATAAATAGTATAAATCTCTTCAATGGAATTATTTATCCTTTAGATAGAATACTGGGAATATTAACGAATCTGCCGTATAATCTTTCTCCGTCTCGCAACACCAAGACAGTTTATGAAGACAAGAAATCGTAGGAAAATACTCGATAAAAGATGTACTTTACTCCAACCTCGGCTTCATTCGTACAAATGAATGAACTCAATGTGGTGACGCAAGTATCTATAATCTGACATGAATTTTGAATCTGGATAAATATCGAAATAGATTTAACTAGACAGAGATTCGATAGAAGACTGTTCGCGATAAACAGGTGCGTCGCGATGCGATTTTATCGAGTCGTCTCGCACTTCTTTTAATTAAGCCACCAGGTGTTACACCTATCGCAACAATCATATAATCCAAGTGATCTGAAAGAAAAGGGAAAAGAATTCATTTCATCCATTGTTTTGGATCTTTGATGATTTTCTTCGTGAACATTTGAGTCACGTAATGACTGAAGAATTCACGAGGTAGTGACGTTTCAAACATCACGCAGACGACGGCCAATGAATGGTCGTTTGTATGTATGTATTTCGTGATAATATAAATTAAGTTAGTATGAGTACGTTCCGTGTAGTAGAACTTCGAATATATCAAACTTGTCATTATTAATTCTAAACTAATTTTTATATATTTCAGAATTTAACAATCGTTCATTCTTTATTTATTAATATATTTAAATCCTCTCAATTATAGTTCCATCTTTCTCTTTTTTTTTTTTTTTAACAAACAAGCATAAATTAAATCAAATTTCCTATTAGATGAATAGCTACATATCCTAATCTTGTATTATTCATTAACTTTCTACAGTTTATCAATTTTACCAAATTAAAATGAGATATTCCTCGAAATCTACTCGAAGAACAACTACTACGGTTTTGATGACATCTGTTTAATTCAAAATTGATGAAATTCTTAAAATTCATGAATTCTAATATCTTTCCATTTTTTTAAACAAACATGTCAGACATCGATTTCCTATTCGAACGACAACCATTCTAATATTTTATCATTTACTAATTTCTGACAGTTTATCGCTTGAATTTTATTCAATCGAAATCTCATCAAGTTTTCTCAAAATCTGCTCGAAGGACAACCATTTACTAATTCCAAGTACATAAAATTCTTAAAGTTTATCAATTTCGGTATCCTCTTCTTCTCGCCAAACGAATCAATGAATGATACATAAGTACCTACATATGTCTATGTCTATATATAGACACATGTCCATACATATGTAAGTACCTACCGTGCGATAATGCAGGCGAGAATGTAACGTAAGCCGACGTGTACGAATACGGGTCGATCGAACGCACTTCTTCGCGCCTGAGGATCGGACGTGGAAGAAAAAAAGCAGACGCACGATCTTTGGCGCAGATACTCGTTTCTCCTCGATACGAAGGTCGAGTCTGCACAAAAACATTTCGTAACGCTTTATGATAAACGAAAGGCTGAAAGGTCGGTTACGTAATTAGACGTATGACGGTGCAGTTTCGTTTCCATTATATCGACGCTAAAGACACGCATCGTTCGATCGAGCTTACGATCCGTACCGATTTTCCGCATACCAGAGCGGTAAACTACGGTTGCCTCTGGGAACAATCTTTCTCTCCTTCGTTTCTTTTTTTTTTTTTTTCGTTTACGAAACTATCGCGCGAGCAAAGATTGCTCAGAGTCACGTAACGCTCGCTAACAATGAGAGATGAGTATGTGGCGCGTTCAAAAATGGAGCGATCGGTATGACGTTAGGAGAGATTGCGATGTCTTTATACGGAGGTTCATCAGTTTACTGCTCGAGGATTTCGATTTGGTTAATCAAAGTTTACAACTCCGTTTGGGTAATTAGGTCACTATTTACTATTTATCGAGAAGTTTTGCAAGAATATTGTATGGAATTCCTAAGGCCGAAGTAGAAGGAGCAATGTTTCCTACATGGTATTTTATAAATTATTACCTAGTTTCGTCGAATCCTTCTCTCTTTCCATGATTTCTATTTTCTATAAATCTTCATTCTCTGTATAACAATGGTTTATCGGTTTATTGATAGTGGAGGATCTAGTTTTGATTAATAAACGACCACTATATGGTTTGAATAATTAGACCTAATTATTAAATAAATTCTGCAAAGCGTCACTTACAATTTTTAAGGTCAAAGTATGCGAACTAAAATTTGTTATACGTTTCATAAATTATCGTCTAATTTTTCTTTCGCGATATAAATAAAATTTGAACTTTCTCGGAATTTGTAATAGATTAGAATGTCTGTATGATACGTAATGTATCGTGTATGATATATTCTGTTCTATGCATTGGAGACAGGCCGTAAAGCGTTAGTCTTTGTTCACACTATGAGTGTTATCGGTGTAATATTGGTTGGACTATACAGGATAATTCATAAATGCATGTGCATATCTCGGTAGGAGAATCTATGGAAAGAAAACAAGTAAAAAATGTCGTACGAACACGTGTCCGGTATACCTTAGTTTTCGAGTACGAGAGATTAAAGAAAATATTCGATATGGCCTTCTCGGACACACGTTGCTGTACGAGTTACGTACAGACCTTATCTAATGTTTACATATAATGTTCGTACCAGATGGATTTCGGACTATTTGAAGAATATGTAGTATTTTGGAGCGAGTGCGGAAATCAGTTCTATGAGTGCGTTAGTGGAGTAGCGTCTGCTGAGACACGAGGCGGTCATTTCGCATATTTTCTTTAATCATCGATAACTCAAAAACTAAGGTATATCGAACATATGTGACGTTCTTTACTCGTTTCTTTTACTTGTATAAATTTCTTCACTGAAACATGGGCATGCTTTTATGAATCACCCTATATATTTCTCCGGCAGCCGGAAGGCGGTCAGTACCCTTATACGAAATGATGTTTGACAAATCGATTCATACATTGACAATAACTTTCGTACCAATGGACTCGCAAATTAAAAATCGCGATATTTCGTCTTTACTAGTCGACTACTACCGGAAGATGCAAAAATAGTTAAGCAAGAGGTGACGCCCCGAAACGAAGTTTGACCTATTTTCCCAAACTCCTAGCTGCAGAACGAACCAAAAAGATATTTCCCGTATAATTTGTCCAGTTCTGCGATATAATAATATAACAAATATAAATATAATATATAAATAAAATTGAACATTCTTCTTCGATAGCATCTTACGGTATCGCTATTGAAACACCTCCACGCGAATTACTTCTCAAGCCACCAACAACAAACTACCACGGCAGAACGTACAGCCATTAAAATTCCCGAGATAGCTCGATATTTCACGTAATTACGCGGCAGTGTCGGCCGAACGACGAAGTCAGGTGTGCCCAGGAGTCCATCTATTATCGCGCGAAACTTGGACGAGAGTCGTGGTTCGTCGATAAACTCGATCATAGATCAACGTTCTCATTGTTCGATCCAACGATAATAAGATCGCTCGTCGCCGTACGATGCGCTCTCCTAAGTACGATTTGTCGCGAAGAAAGGCTAGAGAACGTACCCACACCTATAATTAGCGTACTCGCGTGCTCGCCCCTTGGAAATCGGGACGGCACGATTGCGGACCGGTGAAACTGCTCTCGCATCTCTTGCAGCTGGCGCGCACGCACCGGCCGCGAACGACCCCAAAGCGAGCCGGTAATCGTGTGCTTCCTGCCGCATCGCGTCCGTCGCTCGTCGCGATAGCATGCGTAGGTACTCACCTCGTATACACGCTCGGTCGTACACTCGCGCGAATAAATTTACGCCGCCGACGAGGCGTGCGCGCGTGCAAGGCTGCCGCCGGCGATTCTTTCGTTTCAGAAAAAACCAAGGAAACCAGAGAGACTTTATCGTTTGTGGCTCGTCTCTGCTGCGCGATCAGCGGAAAATGAAGGATTCACTGTTGGATTTATGGTCGGGGCAATCGAACGAGATACGGTTGGTGGAAATGTTTGATGGATGAAGCTCGCGGATTCTGATGTTCAGGGGGTTGGCTGGTGGTTAAAGTAGATGGATCTGGTAGATACTGGTGCTGTGATATTTAGATTTCGATATCTTATGATTTTATATGTCGTTATGTAGTTGCATAAATTATGTCCGAACTTAGGTGATCTTGATATTGAAACAATTAAATTTATCGCGACGAAGAGTTACAGGTATTTTGATTTTGGCAAAATTGGCAAAAATATGAACGCTCCTTTGGGAAAAAATCACGTTGGTATGGATGACTATGTAGATATATATTAAAGGTTACGGTCTTAATGTTTCAAAGATAAGTAGAAGATACTGTATAGCATGTTGAAACGTATAAACAGGGGACAATTTAATTTATTTGTCCCGATAAATGAATCGTCGTTTTTTAATTTAATCGTAATTTTAATTACACGAAAGACGAAGAATTATTGGAAAAATAAAGCATTTTAAAGTAATGAAATAAATTTGAAATATTCTTTATTATCAATGATTCGTTGGAAAGTACTAGATTCGTTTGAAAGCTTGGTGTTGTGTTAAGCGATAGTAATTGATTTGACTGCAGTGGACAATTGAATGATGAATTGTTGGTAGCAACGTGAAAAAATAATTAAAATATCGAAGAATATTGAAAACACTCGGTACAGTCTGATTCAATAAAAAGCAATAATATCCGATCTACTTCCTAAACAGAAATTCGAATACATTAGTATTCAAATTTATCGTCACTGATTCGGAACTGTTTTTCATACGCTTTAGAATCTAATAATTGACCCACGAATCAAAGAGAATTTCTCAAGCGGATTCGATATACGGTTACTTCTGTCTAGCCAGCGACAAAATTAATCTTTTTCCAAATTTTTTCAATTTTATTCAAAATGGAATCACATTTGCCCATATTTACTCGGAGATTAACTATCCTAATATCATGCCGACTTCATTCATTAATCTTCATAACAATACATTAAAGTTTAACGATTTTAGTTTCCTTTCGTTTAAAAAAATATTTCAACAAATTTCCTCAAAACATATGTGAAAATTAAAAAATAGCTGTTACAGTTACTGTATGCGTTAAATTGTCGTTTAAAATTTAAAGAATTGTCAAAAGCAGCGGTATCGTTGTTGATTGATTAAAATTAGAAAATTTAACTGTATTCGCCAGACGAACAATCCCGCTATTCTGGCAAACGAGAGCCGTAAAAAAATAAAAATAGAGTTACGTCGAAAGGTAAATCGACGAAACCCGTTCTGGTTGGTAGGTAAATCTCTTTTTTCGCGATGCACAGAGTCGAAGGAGGAAGGCATGGGAGTGCCCCACGAAAATTATTCCGTGGAGTGTATCTTGGCATCCGATGATTGTGCGCCAGAGGCTAGAGTGGTCTCTCGGAGTGCACGTGCGCCTTGCACGTGTTAGCTGTGGGGCGACCCTCCCGATTCCTGACTGCCTACAGACTGTAACATCGTATCAGGGCCACGCCGGCTATAACTATATACCCACACTTGCCTCGTCGTACTTCATCTCTCTTCCTCCTCGTCGCTCCCTCGTTCAGCCGCGATTCCACTTTACGATCTCTGTCCTCTTCTATTCTGACGCGGTGCTAATTGTAAGCGCAGAGCTTCTCAGCCGTCACGATCGCGGGAATACGCAGGGAAATCGTGGAATCGGGAACGACACGATCCAATACTATCTTCCTTTACGATCTACTAACGCGTTTCGCTGCAATGCGATTCGATAGGGGCGTTTTTCAACTGTTGAGAGTTTAAGTTCTTTCTTATCGTCTGCTTTTTGTTTCGCGTCTTCTGCACAATTTAAATGTTGTTAGACGTGTTACAAGGAATGGTCTTTTCGCTACTTTTAAAATACTTTAGTTACGATAATTTGATAATGGGGAATAAACGATGACAACAAAATGGAATTTTTCGTGTTATAATCCGGTAATTATATTGAATTGATGAATCTTTAAGTTGTTGGTTATCGTTCATTGTGATTTTCATTGATTTAGAGATTAAATATTTTAGAGTTAATTGTTCTCTTCGTATCTTATTTTTTTTGTTCTCTATGTTCTACTTGTATTTTTCACATTTTACTGACTAATCTTATATTCGTTATAATTTGATAAGTAAAGTGTCTGTATAGCGTAATAAATTTCGATTCCGTTCAATGGACTCTTTTTTATGCATTTTATGCGTTTGATACGAGAAAGTAAATAACGATTATGATAAAATGGAATAATTTATATTATAATATACGGCTGTTGAATTGATGGATCTTTTTATAGCGTCGTATATTTTGCAGAATTCAATATCATTAGAATTCCAAAGTGTATCATAAATAATCATTCTTCGTTATAAGAAAGTAAAAAATAACGGTAATGAAAGAACGATAAAAAATGATTAATTATATTGCAATCTCGTTGATGCTTTAATGCTATAATAGCTTAATACAAAGATGACAATAATAGCAAAATCGAGGCATTTATATTCCCAAGAATGCCAAAGGACGATCAGTTACGATAAGCTAATTTTAAATTCATACGTGACCTCATACACGCCACAAATTAAGTATCATGTGCGACTTCTTTTCCTCCTCAAAAAATCCTTCAATATCCGGTTTTACACGGTCGACTTCGTGGTAACCGGTTCAAACGTGCATATGTCAGGAAGAGAATATCTTTTACAAGTTTGCTCCCACAGTGACGCGACGTACCAATAGGCCGCTAATTAGGAAACAGATAAATAGAAACTAAGTTATGCGTCACTGTCGAAACACGAACGTTGATGTTTCGAATGATGGAGACAAATCAGGACAGCACTTCCCCTTTTCACTAATAACCTCCATTAGTCGAACGTTGACTGACCTGAGATTTTTCTCGAGAGATCTTAATGAATCCATCGATCGATATCTAACAATTTGACCGGTTTATCTAAAAAAAAATTAGGTAAGGG
Organism: Bombus terrestris; assembly: GCF_910591885.1. NCBI lineage: Eukaryota > Metazoa > Arthropoda > Insecta > Hymenoptera > Apidae > Bombus > Bombus terrestris. The sequence continues at coordinate 20,845,035 of NC_063275.1, read as the reverse complement.
AGAGCTGCAAATATACAGAGAGTGTTTTTAAATATTATCCTTGTTATTTAGAACAGAGCGTACGGTACTTACGGGTTATGTCTATGTACGTACGGGTTTTTCCAGTGTATGGGGTATGATACATATGTAACTAGGTACATACGAATTTTCTCCACTCCAGTAGACAAATAGGGAAAGTGAAATTTCATACCATTTTTTCATTGTTGACTCAAATAATATTTTGAGACTTTTGGATTATATTTTTGTTTATCTTGTATTAACCGAGAAAGCATTTAATGAATATAATCTTAATTATACACTTTTTAAGAGCTTAATGCCTCTATAATACCCTTACGTATATCTAGGTGCAAGTGAAATTTCACTTTTGAATATTTCGTCGAGATTAAGAAAATTTTGAACAAGTAACTTTAAAATAAGAACGTTACCAAGCTATCTGTTATTTTTTCCAAACTTCTGAAACCTTTGAACGGATGTTAAAAAAGATGGACAAAGTGTAATCAAAAGTACATAGAAGTACTGTGATATTAATAGAAAAATTTAGTATACTAATCAATGGGTCTTCTCATAACTGATAATAATAATAATCGGACAGACAGACATTCTCTACGTCACTTATCTTTTTGTCATTCGACGTGAGATCGAGACACGAAAATAACCGGTTAATTTATACGACCGATTATTTCAGCCAGTATAAAGAGTGGCTCGCAATCGGGCGAGCAATAAAAATACACTCGGCTCCGAAACGGGAGACAAAAATCGCGGCATCGCGTCGCGGCGAGGATCCGCTATTTGCGCAGCTGTTCAAACGGGTCGTACCGCGAAAATACTACACCTCGCCGCCGGTTTTTAAAATATCCGTCAAGTGACGAGTGCGCATTTGCTACGTGCGTAGAACACACCCGTGTCCACGGCCTAGTCATTAACACGGTGAAGAAACGCTTCGTGACCCGTTTTTCGTTGTAAGAGCCTAGGAGGGCCGTTTGTTCTCCGGTTTAACCGAGATCTGGAGCACTAGGTACGTCGATGGCTTCTTCACCTAGCTACGGGAACCGGAGACCGTTCCATGGAGAACAGAGCCACTCATTGTACGGCTAGACATTGAATTTTATTATTTCCAACGCACAGCTGTGCGATGCCCAAGCCAGAAAACCAGTCGAATCCCATTAAGACCGAGACAATTGTTTCTTATTCCCCTTTCATTCTTTGCCGAATGAATGCTTAAGCTGTGCTTCGCTACCTGCGTACATGCTGCACGTCTGTCCGTGTACAGTTGTCCGTTTTCACGGTCATCGTTGCCGCGCCGTGAAATTCATTTGGTCTCGAATCACTTACGAGGACCGTTCGACGTGAAATCTATACGAAGCCTGGAATTCTGCCGTTTCTGGGAATTGTTTCCAAGTAAATGCATCAGGTAATTCAGGTATGCCGAATACCGTCAAAGGTACATGGTTGGTACGAGGAACGTTCGGTTTGCCCATTTACTGCGACACAACGAGACGCTCTTGCCGATTTTCGGCACACAATGCACAGTACACCATATGGTTTTAACTCGGATATACGCAGCTGATTGGGATGCTAAGAGTAGCTGCGAAAACAGCCGTAATGTAAATAGCCCAGGTACACAGAGAGTGGTCCATAATTTAGGGCTTAACAAAGACTAAGCGAAAAGAAAAATAACTACGAGAGAGTGGGCGTCGTATTTTTGTAAATTAGGAAGATTAGTCTTGTTGGGAAAACCCCGAAGTAATATTAGTGATCTTGTCGTTTTCATTCCCTATATCTCCATATGTTCTGCCTTAGGCACTCAACGATGTTCCAGATTTTATTGCTGCAATATTATGTACGAAAAGTATTGTGCAACGTTGTCATTTTTATTTATATTATTTATACTTATTGAGAAATTGGAAATTTTTGTATAAATTCTAATTTGCGCGATGAAAAATAAATTAAGGGAATCAATGTATTTATATATTTCATTAAGAGAAATTCCTCTTTGTAATTCTATTCTACTGTTCGGTGTATACATTTTGAAATAAAATATATGAATTATATATGTATTAATTTTTAGAAATTTTATATAATTAGAACGATTGATTATCACACAATGTATATTATGTGTCAGTAAAAGACAATTGAATATGACGCTAATGAAGAAAATTATAGAATATAACTGAATGTTTGTTAAAAATATACACACAGTAAAGAAAATCGTGTACCATCAAAATGACCATTAATAAGGTCCTAGGTAGACTGAAATCTCTAAGATTCTAGCGTTACAGATGTAATAAAATACACACAGTTATTAATTTAATTTAAATTATAAATTTAAAATAAATTATTAATTTAAATAAATATTTGTTAAAATTGTATTCGTATAGTCAATTTGATAATTGAAATAATTTTTTCGAATTGTAAACTATTGCAGTTGACTTGAAATCTCGTTAAATCGATCTAAATAAACATTGTATGTTATTATTGTACTGTTGTGTCGAAAAATTGTAAAAGAAAGTTCATTTTGTTACTCTTTGAAGCATCGTTATCTCGTAAATCCAAGTGAGAAGAAAAACAAGATAAAACGAACGAGTACGGTAAGCATAGATTTCCATTAACCACGGTAACCCTTCTACCCTTGTCATCATATTTCTTGAAAACGAGGCACGACTCTCGTATCAAAATTTGGATACGAGTCATGAAAAGCCCAAAAGTACGTCGGCCACCCTCGTAACATCACTCAACGTTACTTCACTTCGGATCGATAACGGTGTATATCACAAGGACCACCTCTGTTCTCAACTCTACATTTTCCTCTTGGCTATACAGAACAGCTTTTTGTGTAAAACGCGTAACGATTAATCAGATGAATATAATGCAAAGTTTCTTATCGTGATATTAATACGGAAACAATAAGACTATAGATTAATGTTAGAATCTCATAGAATTCTTATATTAAATAATATTTAACAATAAGCGACAAATGTCTTTTCTCAAGAAAAAAAAAACATATGTAATTAAAATTTCTTTTTTCATTGCTAATATTTTATTACGTACGAAGAACATATATCTTTTCGAGGATCTAAGCATTAATTTCATCTTACTGATATTTTCATATAGCCTTTTGTTAGTCGAAAATTCAGACATGTACATCTATCTATACAATTTACAAAAAATTAAATTTTAATTAAAAATGTTCCTATCAAATTACACATATCAGTTTCATTTAACAAACTATTTTACTTTCGTTGCAAGACTATCATTTGGTCTTCTTAAAAATACCAACTGAATCATAATCAGCGTAAGAACAAAAATGACCCATTAATTATTTGCCTTTCTTAAACGATAGCCAATTAAAAATTGTATTCCAACCTCGCAAAATTAAATCTATCGGTTACCAAGCGAAGATTGTAATTCGTATAAAGTCCTTATAGGAATCATCTCGATTGAAACATCAATTGCTTCTCGCAATGAAATAAGTCAACCAAAAACGGATGTTTTTCATTCAGCGTCGTTGTCCATCGAACAGAGCCACCATGGCGGTCCTGTATGGTGATTATATGAGCCTGGCGATACTACATAGGGGAATATAATAACGACGATAAATTCATTTGATCATCTCCATCTCGAACACTGTATAAAGCCTACCACGAGCACGCCCGTGGCGACGAATTCTGTAAGAAGAAAGCCTCGAAAGCGGGCTTCTCGCATACGTATGCAACATGTTCTTGCATTAGCTAGCAGGTACGTCGGTAGAAATAAAGGAAATGCGAGAGAAACAAAAAGAAAGAAAATGGAAAAGAGAGGGGAGAAGGTAAAAAGACGAGGAAGGCGATAAGAAAGGAAGGAAAAAAGAACGAGGAAGGACCCCCGTGTTCGTTTCTCTGTGCTGTTTCGTTCCGTGCGCCACGAGAATAGAGTTGCGAAGCGAAGAAGCTTTTTCAATGAAACGTTAATTGTACCGTTCGAGGACAAGTGTATACGCGTCAAGATAATTTGCTTTTGTCTTTTGTATGAGGTTTCGTTGTCGCGTAATTTATTATTCCGTGTTTTTTTTTTCACATTTTTATATATGACATTTTTCATACTTTGTTCTATTTTTTTTAAAAAGCATCAATTTCTAATGTATCCAGTATATTGATCAGAAATTTTATACGTTTTAAATATCTTTGTCCGGATATTGCGGTTTAAATCACGAAGTTGTCATTCGACAAAATAGAAATACATCGGAATAATAAAATTCATCGGAAATAAAAAAGAGTCTGGAAAATGTTCAATTACAAGTGGGGAAACAATGAGTTTAATCTTAAAATCTCTAATTTTCTGAAACGGACTAATTTCAGCGGAAGCATGCACATGTCTAACTGTCTATGTTAAAAATTTTCTACGGAATCGTGTAACCTTTATGGAAATGAAAGTTCATGCTGAATATACATTTCTATGCGGCAACGGGAATAGAGTTGCAACGAAGCAAAGAGGAATCGTGCGTGCGGATATTTTTAATGAAACGTCAATCGTTCGTGTGTCTGGTGATTAGCGCATGCGGAACATTTTAATGATACGCGTGCCCGCTAAAGACTTTACCGAGTTAAATTTAAAATGCATGTACGCGTTCCATTGAAACGAGCAATGCGGCTCTTTGAGCGATGGGCTGCAACACGTGAAGAAACGCTGGAAAAACAATATTTTCCATGAAACTCCTTTCAAATTAAATTAACCGTTCGTGGGAACCGAGGCACGTGCAAATACGATGCCTTGATTGAAAAATAAATTCGTCATATTGTTAATAAAAAATGTATACCTGGTTAATAGCAAGAATTATAATTATAAAAATGAAAGAATTGTAATCATCGTTATACGCGGGTATTTATAATTATATGAGGGTGTATCGTAATTGATAGTACAATTGAGAAGGAAGTTCTATTAGTTCTATTAGAGAGAGGAAATTGAAGATATAGAATAAAATCTCTTCGTACAAGATTTTGTTTCCCAGGAAATTTTCCTTAAATATCTGCGTGATAATTGTTCTCGCAGTAGATTAATTAATTATTTATGTTTGTCTTTATTGTATTAGTTAATTAGGAAGATATTTATATAGAAAAGTTTTATTTCGTATTTTCAATCTACATTTTTATGTAGTACCAACAATTACACAGGATATTCTGTATATTACGTATGTTATTTAGAAAATTATTTCAACAACGAAAAGACATAAGCGAGTCTCTCTTGAATGAATAAAAATGAATAAAAGACTGCAATTAACCGTTGATTTCTATCAACTTGCTCGGTATATTGCTCATCAAAGCGCGTACATGATAATAGTATTGTTCAATGATTTCATTATAATTTGTAGTCAATCTCCCGTAAGACACAATAATTTCTTTATTTAGCACTAACTTTTCGCGAATCGTTTCATTTTTCCCCAAATAATCGTATTTACGTTTCCAAAATTTAAAACTAACCTGAACCAAAATTGATTTGTCTTCTGCAACTTCTAATCCTATAATTAAGAAACGGTCCGGTTGACAGGTTAAAATTTTCATAATCGTCGTATGTCTATCGAATAATATTCCAGAAGTCAGGTATTCGGAGAAGAATCAGCCTTTTAGCGGGTTCTTAATCAGCAGCTATCGTTTACGATAGATATTTAATTAATGACTATCTGGTCGAGGAGGAACAGTCAGTTACGCGCGGCAGTCCATTAAGCTCCGCTCGTTGCTTATGCTTGGGCATCGTCCCGTAAGTAGCAATAAAATCCTAACGATCCTTTCATAAATCATCATCGGGCAGCACGTTTCGAAAACGAATCTCCGTGTCATGCAAAAAGCCATCAAATCGCATTGGAGGGCTTCGTTCTATCCGGTAGAACCGTTGGAATTACACGGCAAGTGCGCCGCGTAAAAACGTTGTTGCACCAGCGTGAGTAATCTTCACGAAACAACGTGGAAAGGTATGAAGCGGAGGTGAAAAGGAACAGACAGAAAGGGAAGAGAGAAGGAGGAAAAGTAAGACAGGGAGGGAAATAGGGAGAAAAGGAGAGAAGACGAGCGCGATAGGTGGCGAGTGGAAGGGAGACAGCCCAAGGGGCGAAACGGAGAAAGAGAAAGAGGTAAAAGGCGCGTTCGCAAAGGCGACCGAAGCTGGCCGGCCTGGTCGGTTTGGCCCCGTGGGAACGCGTTGGTGGCCAGCTGCACTGATTGCCATGAGAGGACGTGACGTAGTCGTCGTCGAAGCCACACAGCCGCGCATGCAACACGAACGTGTCTTTTACTCTTGTGTGGACCCGCAGTTCTAGCGATGGGACCGAGCCGAGCACTCCACTATCCTTCATTCAAGAAACCAACACACGAATAAAGGTGCGCCGTGCTCTTCAAGGAAAATAGGTGCATCCAGGGAGATGAAAGTTTCCGATTATGCAGCTGGTTTCGATTCACTCGAAATGGGAATTAGAGGGGTGATCCTTCCTGTATTTCTGTATTTTCAAGAAAATTCTATAACGTGGTTTTGCTGTTTTACGTGGCGGTTGTATTGGAATTAGTGGAATTCTTTTTGAAAAGAACACCGCTTGTAATTTGTATTATCCGTTCGGTTAAGATACGGAAATTGGTATGAACTTGATTCATCGTAAACCGCAAGAGCATACGTATTAATGGGATTGGTACGGGGATCATATGGAAGATGAGACAAAGGATAAGGATATTTTTGTGGAAAATATCACCGTTGATCTCAAACAGTTTCCAAAAATTTTGAAAAAATGGAAGCAAAACGATAATATCAACAGATCGATAACAATTTATTAAGAGATATCATTTTCGCTGTTTGACCTTAATAATAATTGTTTGGTAGTTGCGCAAAGATTGACTAAGCGTTTATGGTTTTGGAATTCGTCTTAAAAGCTGTGACTCAAAACTATGACTCACCAAGATGTTCAGAATCTCTCATCTAACTATTATTACGAATGAATTCGAGTAATAAAAAATTTGCATATAAGCATCATCCTAATTACGTAGTCAAACGCCAACGAGCTGTTGATCACCGCGCATTATATTCAATTCACCTATTGTAACGTCTATTGTTTCAAGTGCACGTTCTAAATCTATCAATCAATCGTTTAAGCTTGCCCTACATTTTTTCCGAAGTCTCTATTTTCAAAGAATGTCGGATACATTCACGGTCGGGCTAGACGTTACTATACTCGAACAAAGTAAACTGTATAAAGGTAAAATGGAAAATTCCTGCGGCTAAGCGAAATATTGCATCGCGAAGGATTGATTTCGGGCAGAGCCATTATCAAAAATATTGCTACTGCTGTCCAACGAAAGAAAAATAGATTTATCAGCGTCGAGCGCGACGTTTCTCAAAGTGCAATTAACCCTAAAAATTTCGAAGAAGCTACGTAAAAATAAAACGTCGAGAAACATCTGTATCTCTATCCGAACACAACGAATAACCTACAAACACTCGCAACATCCTCGACTATCCATCTTCCAATCTAGCCAACCAGGTCTAGTCTTCCGAGGGATCATCCAAGGGCAGAAAACACCCAATCATCCATCAGACTCAACGCGGTAAAAAGAACCTGTAAAAACCTCTAGTTGCCCTCTAATAAACTGGAAGATCGCGAGAGAATCGGTTCCATCGCTAGCAATTCGCGGTCTCGATCGTGTGTCGCGACTGGTAGTGGTGAAGCGGTGTGTTGTTGGCTAGCGCGCGGATGGTCGCGGAGGAGGGTAAGCCGCGAGGGTCGGTAGTGGTGGTTGGAGAGAAGCGGTGGGGTGGAGGCCGACGAGGCGAGCGGCATGGCGAGGGGAGTCGCGGAGAGGGGTCGCGCATTCCAGAGAGGCGCCGGCCAGTCTGCGGCACACCTGCGCGTTCGGTTGAATCACGGCGCCTCCGACATAACCCAATCTCTTCGTCCTTCTTCAGCTGGTCGGTTCGTCCGAGCTAGTCGTTCTATCCTCGTTTCGCTCGCATGCCTCGTCTGCCTGTTCCTTCTGTTTCGTCCCACGAAGCGCCTTTCTCCGTCTTTAACGCGCCGACGTAAGCTATCCTCGTTCAACGACAGGCCCGTTCTCCTCCTCTTCTTTCTTTCAGAAATCTCTCTCTTCGTTGGTCGCTTGCTCGCGCCAAAGCGAGCGTCTTCGTCCCGCTTATGGTAATCACGCGCTCTCTCTCTTCGCCTTCGTTCGAGTCTCGTTGACTCCTCGAGAGCTTCGACTCTGTCCCTCTTCTACCACGTCTCCGCGTAGATTTTCCTACGATTTCTGTACCTCGTTCTTCTACCTCCCCTTACCACCGTCCCCTGGCCACCTCCGCGCTGTTCGAATAGCCACGGAAGGACCAACGAGAATCTGAGAAAGGGACCTGAGATAGGTACCGGAGACCGTGAAAGAACGAAATGAGCGTAGGTTTTGTAGGAAGAAGAGAGAGACAGGGGGAAAAGGAGACTCCGAAGGACCGATCTTACGTACAATCGGAGGCGTGCAGGTGTCCGTCGTTCGTCCGACGGTCGGTACGTCTGTCAGTGCCGCAATCTAAGCCGGGCTCCGGGACTAGCGACGGCTACGAGCGGACACCTGTTTTTCTTGGAAGCACCTGTTTTGTGCTACGGCCCTGCGGAACCGCCCGGCCGACCGACAGGCCCCGCGCGAACTTCTTTTTTCGCCGAACAGGAGAACGTGACAGGAATCCGTATTTTCTTTCCGCAACGTCCCTCTCCCCCTCCTACCTGGTTTACGGTATAATCGATAATGTTTGCATCGACGCGTGGTCATCCAGCAAAGCTGCAGGATTAGACCCTGAGCTGTAAGAAAGGCGCCTCTATTGTGGAAAAGGCTATTATTCAAATGCGTTTTCGTTGTCCGCGATAATGGTATTAAACGGGATGTCTTCTACGTATGGTTCTAGTCGCCCTTGCGAATTATCATCGACGACGGTGATAAGAAAAAAGACAAGTTTCAAAAGATCGATCTTTGTGGAAAATGGTTGCTCATTGTAGATTATAGAATAAGTCTTTTAAGTACGTGTCGCTTTATCATATAGTATTCCTTTAAAATGTGGTATTTTTAGATATTATGTGGGATATTCCTTCAGTGTGAAATGTCGTTGATAAGAGACGGAATAGCAATTTTTTTGAAAAACGAATCTTTGTTGTACGCAGCCGCAAAATATATTTTTATAGGTACATTTTTTTAAAGAACGCGATAAGTTATAAACTGCCGCTATCAAGTTGTTGCAACTTACAGAAGCGACAGTTATCGGTCTATATGCGAATATGAAATTATTATAGATTTGATTTACGTTGATGCAGATAATCGTATGATAAGATAGATCAAAGAAAATTACGTCTATTTCAACTATTCTATATGAAATAAATAAAACTGTTTTACAGTAGTTTGATTTTGATACTTTCCTCTCAAACGAGTTTCTTTCCATCTAATTAGTTTCCTATAGATACTTAAAGTCGTACGATTATCTCTTTATCTTTAATGCATTAATGTGATAACATTATTAACAATTGAATTGGCTAATAATTCAGAATTTTAAGCGAATCAGCAATTAATTCAAATAACATTGTATTTTAGACTAATTATAAAATGAAACAACACGTAAAATTCATTCTTTCTCAGCTTTGCAATTAATGTATGTACTCATTTAATATTACTAGCCCGTAAAACAAACTTCCCATCTTTCTAACCTAACTAATATTAATTCAAATGAAACTGGCGCCTTGCATCAAATTAATTATTACAAGATTATAAACCTAACTACAAACGCGTGTTTTCCCATCTTTATAAATTAATACGTCTACTCATTTAGCATTCCTGTATCATAAAACAAACGTCTCAAGTGTCTGAAGTCTACCCTAATATTAAATGTAAATTCAACTAAATTTGGCCGGCTGTATTAAATTAATTAATTAATTATAGAATAAAGATACGAACACTGCGAATACGTACTTTCTCATCTTTGTAAAACAATATGTTCGATCAGTATTCATTCTATGAAATCTTCAAACAAACTTCTGAAGATTCTTATTAAGATAAGCCTGATCAATATCGACTAATGCAAATGAAAAATAGCATCTTGCATCACGTTAGTTGTGGGATCGAGAGACCAACCACAAATATGTTTTTTCTCAGCCTTGTGTATTAATATATGTACATAGTATATTACTCATACAGTTAATATCAATATCAATATTAATGTTAATAGTTAATCTCAATTAATCTTAAATATTAATTCAAATTTGATACCTTACGTCAAATTATAGGATAAAAATACGAACATATTCATATCTTCTCAGCTTTGCAAAATAATATACACGATCGACATTTATTCTATGAAATCTTGAAACAAACCTCTGAAGCTTTCCAGTAGGATCAGTCTAATCGATAGAAATAAATACAAATACACGCATCACGAATATATACGTATTTTCTCAACTTAGTAAAATAAGTTAACGGGGAAAAAGCTTAATAAAATAGTATATTCAGTATCCATTTCATTGTAAAATCATAAAACAAGCTGCTAGAGTTTCCTAACAAGTCTTAGCCTAATCAACACAATCTCAAATGAAAAGCGGCGCCTTACATCAGACCGTATAATTACAGTATCGAAAAACCGGCAATAAACATGTATTTTTTCTCAGGTCTCTGAACGTGTACCAACTTCCGGGAAGCAAACTGGCATTGTCTTACTCGCGGAATGTGACTTGTTATGCAACTAGAATTGCTACCGTGCGCCATGCACCTAGCGAGAGTTAGGAGAGCAACGCACGCTTTTTTCTTTCTTCTTCCTTGTCTGCTCTCTTCCCTGAAGCTGTCGTTCTACAGCGCCGTCGAAATCTCTTTTTTCTTCCTACGAAGCAGAACTAGAGCAGAAGCAGACACGAGAGAACAGGGAGAAAACGTGAAAGGAGACTCGCACGGTTTACGCGAAGAACGCGACCGGGCACGATAATCCTGCCGGACGTGAGAGACCTGAGACTCATTCAGTGACGTGGGAACGTGTGCAGATACCATTCATAAGTCGGCCGGTGCTGTGTATGAGACAGGCCGGCTGAATGTGTGCGTGCGATCTAGAAGCCATAGAAGCGCGCACACGAGCGCGCACTCCAGTTGTTTGTCTCAATTTGTGTCGCGAGAGTTTCATGGAGATGGCAGGGAAGTTGTTATTTTTGTTTTTCGTTGCCGGTTAATAAATTGCACGGGAAGCCTGGTTGCTCCTGATAATGTTGCACTATCAGCATGAAGGATAGTCATTGGGATCTATGTGGCGTTGCTTACGCAAGACTAATGATTAGATCGCAGATGTTTATGCATATTTTTTTACTTAAAAGATCAGGAAATCAGCTACAATCTTTATTTGCTTTTTTATCAGTGCAATTAAAGGAATGGAATAATGTAAATGGGGATTTGTCTTACCTTATATAATATTATATCGAGTACTATATATGCATTCTGTACATTTTCTCGGCTGTAAATTTTTCATAAATACGTAGGTAAATATCCGCAGTCTACGAATAATTAATAATAGCGTGTCACGTTCTAGTTTCGTGACGCATCGCGATGTTTTAAAATAGTCCGACCACGAAAAGTGATATTTTATCTTAAAAGCATATAAATTATCGGGAGCAACGCTAAAATTATTAAAGATTACAAGTGGTTTTTTCATTGCCTTCTTTTATGAATTTGAGATATTCTCAATAGGAATTATCCGTGCGAACAATTATTTATAAGTGAACATCAATTTAACTAAAGGAATTTCAACTGGAACGATTATTTGCTTTTTCTATCGAATTGCAATAAAAGAAAAATGGATCGACTTATTAATCATTCGCTGTAGAACGGATCGACGTTGTAAGATACAGAGCAAGTTCTAGCACGGCAACGATTTTATCTTAATCCGTATACATATTCCCTGCGGACATGTGTCTGCATATATTGCAAAAATAAATCACCAATAACTGAATAATCAGGTGGCAGATAATGTTAATCCGTATGTCTGTATATTGCCAGCGGTCTGTTGAATTTTTAAATAAAATTATAAGAAACGTTGTAAAAAGTAAGTCTTAGTTTTTATCGTACCCAGAGAACCGAACCTAAACTACATACATGATAACGGTAGAAGTTTGACGAATGCGCACAGTCGTCACCGTTGTTGCACACGTGTGATGGCCAGGTGGTCATAAATCTGCCCGCATCCATATTGTACCAATTACGAATTCCAGTATTATGGTTAACAGTTACAAACTGTACTGCACTCTAGAAAAGGTATGGCTTATATTATATCTCTTTTATTGCACCTAACTCTTATGGACTACAGAATAATTTATATCTCTGCCATTAGACCCAAAGTTATGATTATTTCGCGTGTTTTGATTCGAGTTGACTATTTCTCTGAAACAAATGATTGTACGCGATGGCAATTCCAGTCACCCGACCGTTATGGGGTACAAAATAATTTAAGTATCCGCCATTTATCTCAAGGTTATGATTATTTCGCGTATTATCCATTCGAGTCGATCTTTTCTTTGTAACGTTTGATCGCGCACAATAACAACTCGAAACTGTCACTTGGCTGAGTGGAAAGAGCCACCAGGACACCCGCAGCCTTTCCTTCACGGCTCAAAACGAGTGTCGTGGGATTCGTGGGAGCCTGTTTTCCGTTCCTGCCTTGTTCCATCGCGACCTGTACATTTGAACGGACCCCACGCCGTTGTTTTATTGTTGAACGACCGCGAGGGAGAGCTCGAATTTCTGCTAAGATTGGAGAACACGCCTTAGGCGACACCGTTCGTAAGTCCTCCTCAGGTGTGCAGAGGCCTCGAAACGTTCTTGGAAACTATCTCCAAGCGGTCTTTATCTGTGTCTTCCTCTTTGTATGGAATATCAAGATCGGGATTTTTCGATCGTAATTTTACGAGGTCAATAATTATCGAATGGAAATCTCGAATTTTTGGTCAAAGTTGAGTTAACTGTACATTAGGATTCTACGTTCGTTTTAAGACACAAACGGCACGTTGAACGTTTGAAACTTATGAAATAGTGCAATTTAAAAGCTGTTCTTTCTCATGAATGTTAAGTGTGTGTTATTCGAGGTTTCCATTCAATTTGATAAGAATGTTCTCGACGAGTTTTTACGCAATTTTTTGCAAAGTGGTCTGTCATTCTTTTTTATCCTCGATAACTATGCAGAAAAATATGTTACTTAATCGATAAGTAGACTTAATTTCGACTTCAGGCAAAAATGTGAACAAAATGTGCACGATACATTAACAATGCAAGTAATTGTGCTGCTTCAAAAAACGTAATATTCTGTTTTTAGTGAGATCGCAGGTGTCGATTTGTACTAGAGTTTCTTGTCGGTGGAAAAATGGTTGGTATTGATTAATACAAACTATAATCTATGTATTTGTCACGTTTCTCACGATTCTTGGTCACACGTTTAATGTTGTAGATTAAGTATGGAATTATGTCACATTCATTTAACCCGTTTATCTCTGACTAGTTATTTTTTGTTCCTTATTGCGTTACAAAAAAGTTTTATGCAATATTTGTGATTTGTTAATTAGGAAAGACAGAAAGTTGTATGATGTTTTTAATATTAATCGCCTATAACATCGTGTGTAATAAAAATGATATACCTTTACGTTTATTCTTTTTTAATTTGATTTAATTTATTTATTATTGTATTATTGTATTTTACCAATACGTTACTGTGTTATATTTTCTATTTATGATAATTATTTACTGGCAAATTTACGATTCAAGGAGGGAATTCTTTGTTTTCAAAAGCAAACAAAATTTTTAACAGGATTAATAAATACATAAACCAAGTTAATGGAAAAGGTAAATGTAATTAATTACGTAGTTACAAGGTACAAAATCGATTCAAAGAATGAAAAATTCTTTTGTCAAACCCTTAACACGTTACAGACGGATGACGAAATATCTCGCCTTTCGTATCTTTCCGCTAGGGGCGGTAAAATATCGCTGACGAGATATCTCGCATTTTATATTATCAATCAAGAGCAATTATAACTCAGTTGCAAGTTATAACAGCTGTAAAAGTGTTCAGTGTTTTGTTACGTGAATTAATTTCTTAAGCCATTTAAATATGAGCAGTGATAAGTGACAACAAGTGATAATGAAAATGAAAATATGAAGTTTACGATTATGGCTCTTCAAAGCTTGTGACGAAGTAACTAGAAGACGATCGAACGAGCTTGGAAAATTTTAAAGGTAAAAAGAATTGAAAAATGAGATTTTAAGGATTAAAAATATTTAGCGCAACGAAAATAACAGTTTACCGGATATAATAAATAAAGTGTCTGACCTTAATTAATTTTCTGCCATTTAAAAGTACACGGTAATTATACGATTGAAATTTCGAAGTTACGATAGAATTACTTTTCTTAAACATGCAGGGAACAGCCAATATGAAAGCAAGTAATCTAAATTGTTTTCGAATAGGCTCTCGGGAGATTTCCGTGCGAGTTGCCGCGTTCAGCTTTCTCTACTCCGAGGCACAGCTGCGTTAATACGTTCCGGTGAAAGAAAGACGCATTGGCACGACACGTGACAAGCGATGCTTCGTTCGTCCAGACACCGATCAATAAGACGATCAGGTTTATATAGCGTTCTCCAAACCGAACCTAATGTCACATACTTACGTGCACACGCGTAATTTACTACACACGTGGCGGTAAAGTGTCGTCAGACGCGTTTGCAGCTCTGTTATATAACTCGACAAAACGTTCAAAGTCCGAGACGCTCTGGCTGCAGATGTTCTTGCAACATCGTTGTCCTTACGCGGATTTAAAGGTACATTTTTGATCTACATCTGCACTCAGTGGGGTCCTGGAAACCTTGGACTTTCGGCGAGGTAGGGGCCCCTGAGAAAATTCGAATATTCGACCAGGTGTTAGGCTGCCGCAGCACCTGGAGATTCTCGAGTGTACCGTTATATTTGTATAGATGCCCTTGCGTAAATTGTTACCTAAAACACGTAGCTATGTGTTAGACCGATTATACGCGAATAATGGTCGACATTGAAATCTCTCGGCCAACCTGACTGCCAAAACTCTCACAAAGAAACCAACAACAAGATTCCTCTTCCTCGAAATAATTCCAATTCGTTCCAGAAGGAATTCTCTTCGCTTAATTCGATTCGAATCATGCTTTGCCAATTTGTATCTCCTTCTCCTTTTCTTTCCTTTCTATTTTTCTTTTTTTTTTTGGTAATAACGTACCAAGGTAATTCTGCTGGTTCGTCAGCAGTTAAACGCGCGCTCCCCCTTTCTGCCAGTAGTTGTTTTATTGCAACCTTTCGATCAAGTCTACCAGGAAACGAGCAGGTTTCGGGGGACCGTCGAGGTCGTCAGCAGAAAATCCGTGATGTTTCGGCCAGGTGTCCTGCGAATTGCCAGTTTGCCCAAGCGGAGACACACTGGGGCTCTCGACGAGGATTGCACGCGGCTTTCCTATTTGTAATTAATGAAATGCTTTAAAAGACACCTGTGCGACCATCTCTGCCGCACAGGTGGCAGGCTGGTTATACGGCGATAAAGCTGGGCTTGTACAGGTGCGCGGCACAGGTACACCAGCACTCTGAATCGGGAACTAGCGGTGCAGTGAAACCCCGTCACAAGCGACAACGATGACCGTTTTGGTGATTACACGCCATCCACGGCCGAGACTTATCGCTCGTTAAAGATTATACGGGCTTGCCACTGCGCGGCCAGTTGAAAAAGACGAATTCGCTGAAAACGCCGTACAACCGGCAACGTTTAATTAAACAGTAGCCAAAGCTGTTGGAAACCTTCGAGCTCGATCTTGTTTGCGTTTGCAACGGGATCGATCCATCCTTTCACATGAGCTAGCATAATTGCGGGCAATTATTTCATTTAGCTTCGAAATTCTACTCCGATGGGTTTATAGTAGATTGTATTTATGGATGGAGAAACATGTTTATTCGTACATTCTTTCTCTAAGCAGATCTTTTATTTATTGATTTATGTATCATTATTTCTTCTTTACGAGACTAAGATTCTCTCAGATTAAGGTACTTGTAGATAGAAGAAACAGGTTGATGTTTGAAGGATGCCAATTAGTGGGTATAATATGTTTCGAGTTTACTAATTACCAGCTTGCCAATTATTATGTAGGTATTAAAACGGAAAATATTTATTGTAAACACTTAATGGTTTTTATTTATTATATATCGTGCGAAATAGGGTAAGAGTGTTATTTAATCCGACTTATTTAAAGTAATAATATTTTTTAATTATTTTTCGTCGCTAAGGTTTAATAGAAGTATATCTGTTTAAGATTAGTATCAGCAAGATGAAGCTCTGATGTTTTTAATGCTAAGAATGGGACAACAAATTTTGAATACATTAGATAAATAGGTAATATGATTCTTATTAATTTTCATAGGTATAATCGATAAATTATTTCCTCCCTATAATAATGTTAGCTAATTGTTTGTCTTTTTAATGCTAAAATTATTCATCGGTCTCTAGTTCGTTTTCTTTCATCTTAAGCTTTCGTACTTAAAATTTGTTCATTCTTAAAAAATACTAATAATATTACTACATTTGTGATGTAACATAAAGATTGAAAAAATATCTTCCAAATGGAAGTGCATACATTCTGCGCAAATGTGCTTTATTTATCGTCCCAATTATTACAAAGCTGTTAAATTTATCGGCAGACAGAGCTTGTTTCTCAAATTATTATTAACATAGCTGCATCTGAGCTGTGTCTACCGCATTCACAAATATTTATAACGCGCAATTTGGATCTCATTTTGCGATAACAAGCCTCATCGTTCATCTGAACTTCAAATCAATACCAATATAATAATGACAATATCATAAATAACACATCGGGCAATTAGGTAGAATCGTTTGCTCAAATGGTTTTGCACATCTGCGAGACACTCGTATATTAAAACCTTGAATACGCCACGTAAATTACATTGCCTGGGGAAATATCGTCATAACAGGCATTTCTGCAGGCTCTGCCCTTTTCATTCCTTTCATAGCCCTTCCAAATTACTCGAAAATCTCGATCCTTCGATTTCGTTAAACGCTATGTGCGCATAACTTTCCTCAAACGACTGCACATTTTTATCCTTCGTAAAGACTTAGTATAAATTACGTGTATCCCGCGTCCTAAAGTCGGATACACCTACAATTTGGTTTTTCAGACAATTCCCGTTGACATTCCTAATAAATGATTTATGGAAAAGTCGTAAACTCTCCCTGGAAGTTCTTTACAATTACTTGAAACACAATTCGATGAATGAGCAGGCCAGGTAACCGAAAATTCTCGAATGTTGTCACCCGGCTGAGACATTCGATGGTGTCGCATTGTAAACATCATGGTCCATGGACTACCATAAACGACGGATAGTCCGTTTTGTTTTCATCGGACTTTCCTCAGCTCGTTTATTTTTGCATGACAATGTCATTATGTACGCTTGGCAAAGATCAACCGATATCTTTTCGTCACGCCATAGATACCCCCATTGTTTCTGACACTGCATAAGGCAACGAGCCGTTTTTTTCTTCTCTGCTCTGGCCAGTCCGACCTCCTCGAAGGACGACCCGTTTCACCGACCGAAATGAGCAACCGGCTGTAAAAGTGGACGTTGAGTCATGTCCTCTTCGCATGTCGTCTTCTCAGACAATCGCTTTTCACCCCGTTGTATAGTATTGTACACCAGTGGTGTATACCGGAGCCGGAAAATTCGCCGAGGAAAGAAAATGATCGTTGACAGCTGGACCGGCGCAAAAAATGTTGACGACCGACACCTGCCGGTTTCCCGTGTGCCAGAACCGGTGGAAAAAAGGGAACCAAGCTCGCGGCCCGTGATTTTCATCGCGTGGCGCTCTTGTTGCGTTCTCGAAGGACACCCTGTTTCACGTGTGGAAGCGAGGTCTGCTCCAAGTGACTTCAAGTGGAGAGGGAAAAAAACGACGCAAAAATTATCGATTCGATACGGGAGGAACGGGATACTGTGGCATCATAAGAAGACACGTTACTGGAAATAATCAGGGCTTTACGGTTTCTCGGGAAAATTCGAGGGAACCGTAATGATGGTCAAGCTCGTACAGGTGTTGAATTTTAAAAAGCTGATTGAATTTTGTTTAGGAGGATGTAGGGTTTAGTTAAGATTGGATGGTTAGGATTTAATACAGGTTATTGAGGATGTATTGCAGATTTCTTTTTTACTTTCTGATTGATAGACCGATGTTTGAGGAAGTTCGTAACTTTTGTGTATGAAAGTGCTAGGAGCGATTTAGAAATTGTGCGTACCGTTATGATAATCGTCTTAGATAATGTGTATACTGAAATCTTTTTAAACGCTGAACAGTTGGTTCATGGTTTTTAATTATATTTAATAATAAACTTACAACGCTGAACCTTTTATTATTTTATCTTATGATCTTTGTGGTATATTATTTAGGTTAGTGTTAAGTAATCATACGTTTAAGTGTGTATATTTATATACAGGATGCTGTGTATAAGAGTAAAAAATTCTTGTTCGGATGAAGAACCTAACATCAATCCCTTCGAGGTCAAATGTAACTTTGCGAATGGTTCACTCACTATCGCGAGACGTGTTATAAATACGAATAAAAAAATTGATCGGGAAATATGTAAACTGATTAAGGAAATGTGAAGGAAAATATTGTAATGAAAAAGTCATCACCGATATTAATGAGAAATTACGACATGAATAACATTTTATTTCCTGTTTATAGAAGCGTTTGAAATGTGTCTTACTCCTATTTGCATATAATATTTACATTATAAATTGTAAATGATAAATTATAAACGTGCTGTATTCCTTATTGATTGATATATTTATTGTTTCGTGTCAATATTTTACGAGTACCAAAGACTTTTAAAGTCTTAAATCCTTTTCCTTAACATCCTGCGTAAAAAAGTATATGTTAAGTATTTGCTCTAGATACGGAACATGAAAATAATTTTTATCCACCTTTGATATCTTTCCATTTGTGATTCACATTTCTTCGAATTATAATCCACACGTTTGGTTCGATAATTACAAGCGAAGATATTAATCGTAAATATTGCTTGAAACTGTTATCGAGCAGTCGTTTTATCGCTTCAGTCAAAATTAAATATAATAAAATTAGCCTTTATGTTTTTTTAAACAATATGAATCATCTCTCGCCTTGTGAATATTTCGCGCGAATACTTGGTAGCATCAGTGTCTGTGAACATCAAAACAGCGGTGTGTTTTGTTTTCCTTATCCAGAAATCTGGCTTCGAACGAGCGCCAGGTAATATAAGGTAGCGGCTTAAGCCACTGAGGAATTTCAAATGGCCGAAACTCGGTCCGCTTTCAAGCGTAGGAGAATCCAGTATTTTCTTTCAGTTCCTTTTCTTCAGCTCACGCACAGGTCATGACGAGTTCAGATGTGTCCTGGCTCTTACCTTGCCACATGGCCACCCAACATCTTCCAACGTTTTACCTTTACGAGTCCTCCTCGATTTATCGTCGTCAGCGCGCGAACCGTCGCGCCATTAATCTATTCGGTTTAGTCGCAGTTTTAACCAAGCCTCTACCACCTGTTGGAAGTCTTATTATTTTGCTATAGACTGTAGTCCCGCTACCTGTTGATAACGACATGCCTACAAAGTTACTCGTTCGCTCTAATATCTGATGTAGAGATATCCTAAGGTTGAACGTATATATTATGCGTTATCGCGTCTATCGATGGAAAGAATTGGGAAAAATGCGCTGAATAGCGAAAGTTATTTGCTAAGACGCAATTAAAAACCGTACAGGTCGTATTTTTCTTATTTTACAGAACAATAAATTTGAAGTTAATTCGAATCAATTTTCATTTTGTGTTAATAATGATTCCATCATAATTAATCCCATAACATTTGATCCTGTATTAATTAGTAATGATCGTTGTTAATGAATTCTACATTAATCCCAAATTAATCTGAATCCCGTAACTTCTTTTTACTGATTTTTAAATCATATACGTACATGATATTTCAATTTTTCTAAAGGTTTCGAAAATATTAATCGTCATAAAGTGGATTATGTTGGTTTATTAAAAGACTGTCTGGATTTATTACTTGTTGCGTATTAAAAGATTCTTCAATTTAAATAGATACTCTCTAACTATCGAGTAATGTAAAAATCAACAATCAATAAAAGTGAATCTATCATAACCTTCCTGTATGGGATTTAGTTGGGATTGTAGTTATCATCGTAGACATCGAAAGAATGTCGATAATCGATGATATACTTGATTCATATTTAAAGTGCCTTTATGAAACAATATAAATTGCAGGATGTCAAAAAGCCAATTGGAATCTCACGACGATTAACGTTAATTCCATTGACAAATATTACCGCTGAATATTTTCACATATAAGAGCTACATAATATATCAATGACATGGAAGGCTTTGATTTCATCGAAACAAGAATTGCCCAACAATTCTAACAAACAACAGCCGTTACCAGCAGTAACACTTCCCTCGCCAAATTGCTTAAAACATCATGCATCATATCCTTATTAAATATACCCAAACAGCTTACGAAATCCCAGTAGCCTAGCACGAAAAGTGAAAGAAACACGGTGCACAAAATGTCACGCGTTTCCTTCCAAATGTATTCAACATGAATATTCGTCGATTAATATCCCAACAACTTATCCTATCCATTACACCTTATATTTGCATCATCCTAAAAAAAAAAAAAAAGAAAAAAAAAGGAAACATCTCAACTGCACCTTATCATTCTTGTTCTCCAAAAATGCGGGGTCGAGCCAACTTTCCCTCATAAATCCATCAAGCTCGAGAATCCACCTGAAGCCATTACTAGGCGCCAACTCCGCGACCTAAACACCATCTTAGCGATCAGGCACATCGACATTCCGTCTTTAGCGAGATGCAAGGGTTACCGGTTACAGAGGTGGAGAGAACGCGTTAGCGGTTAGCCAAGTCCGAATTTTCATTAAAAAAAGCAAATCCGCGAGGCGCGCGGTAGGCGTGAGCGGTTTCGTTTCACAGGCGGCCCTCGTGTACGCACTACCTGTTGCGAACGCGGACGAACAACAGACAGAGAGACGAGAGGCGAACGGGGCCTGACTTGTAAAAAAGCGAGAGAGAAGGTGCCGCAGGGTCCCCGTTCGTTCTTCCCTCGGCTGGAGAGCAGCGACGGGGAGGGGGGGGGGCAGTCGGAAGGGTCCGCGATCTCTGGGTCCTCCAGCAGGGGCAAGGAGAGCAGTGGGACCGAAGAAGGGTCCACGGAGATCTGGTGGGGGCCCTGGCGACAGACTGGCGGCCGCGCACCTGCACTCGCTCGCTGAGAGAGCCGACAGTCAGGGCCGCACCTACCAGGACTCAGCTCCCCTTCCGCCATCGGCCCCGAGACACAAATCGGCCGAGTGCATTCTTCGTGTCCTTATCTCCCACGGAGCCCACACCGAAAAGGTCATGCATCCGATTTCATTGGATTATATTAACATTTTTTCCTTTTTTTCTTCCAACATCGTTTGTTTATTTCTCCAGATTTTTATGCCTGTTTCAACGACGATTTGATTGCTGTTTCGTCACGTTGTTTGGAAGGGTTGTAGATTCGTTTAGATAGCCAATAGAATACCTTTGGCTTTGATAGAGTGATTTTGAGATTGCCGGATTGTGGCTTCAGAATTTTTTTATTTCGTTGGGGTATCATTTGTATCAATGATTTGTATCAATGTTAGGATTTCACGCTGTTTGAGAGATTACTGGTTTGTAATATATTTGTTTATTACAGTATATTATTGAATTAATTGTATCATTTTAGTTAGTTGAAAGATAAATTTGATTTAACGTACATGGTAAACAGCATCGTAGAGATAGTCGGATAATGGATAAGTTGCATCTCTATGTTAATTTTATATATCTCAAATATATAAATTGTACATGCGTGCGTATATTTTATATAGCGTCAATGTATCTTGCTTGTTCGGATATCTTTGCAATTTTAAATTCTGCCTTTATCTAGTTTATCGCTTATTCTACAGAAACTACGTGCATTAAATAAATAAACTTTATGTCTCTAGTAACTACAATAAGTGTTGTAATATATTGAAGAAACGATCAATTCAATAACGCTATTAGAAACAAACGTATAAAGCAATATTCTCTCAAACACTGCGGAATCCGAATATTAATGCGTAAGAGTTGCTGTATTTGAAAAATTTTGGTAGACAGATTTTGGAGAAAAGAGCGAGCAAAATTCAATTGTAGAAGATAGATAGAGAAGTGAAGGTTTATTAGGAGCATATAGAAGAACTGCGGTTAAAGTATAATGATTCTTATAAGCAATTTGCCTTAGAAATACATATTTTAAGCTATCCTCATTCTTGGAAATTATCGATACTGCAATTTTAATGAATATGTATCGTGGCTGTACGCGATACCGAGGCAAGGATATAATAATTTTTAAAAGCAATTTGTGTTGAAAATTATATTTCTTTTTTCGAAGGTTTTTCACTCGTTTACTCTTTGTTACGATTATTTTATTTCTTTTTTTTTTTTAATGAAAATGGACTAAAGATTACTATAATTTAGATACGTGTTATTTTTGCGGATCACCGGACTCTATAGTTTTCTTATAAATGAAGTAGTCGAACGATGCTCCGAGATTGTAAGGTGATCAAGAAATTACAATAATTTTGAGTACTTTGCGGGTAGTCGTTCTTCGAGCGATGGAGTAACATACTTGTTACATAAAGAACGGGATAAACTTATTTCGATTACGAATAAGCATTAAATTAAAATGGAGAGAAAAAAGAAATATAATAGCAGACTTCATTTACTTAAATTATGTCAAAGTCCTTGCAAGGTACGTAAAATCGTATTTATATCTAGATTTAATATCTTTGCTTTAATTTCGATATTTATATAACTGTGTTACTTGTCATTTATATTTCATTGAAACATAATCACTAATGTTTTATTATAATAAAATATAATTTTAAACAAGAGCATATCGTAAATTGATAAAAGATTTCATAAAATTCAAAACAGAATTCCTTTGTGTACGATATGATAAAAGAAAATTTAAATCATTTTATTTTCAATCCAATGAATTAGCACGAAATAATGTTTGGTATTTAAAACGTCATTGAATGCAATCGAACATCGATATCAGCTTTAAAAAACCCTATTGTCGAACGACTTGTTTTCAAGCCATTAGTTGTTCCACATGTTCGAGGCGCGTTATCTTGAAAACATCCGGTGTTATTCCGAGTTTAATCGCCGATACTATCATTTTCTAGTTGAATAAAGTGTATCGAAGCGACAAAGAAACGAGCTTCATTCGTGAGCGCAACGATGCATCGAGCGACTCGATTGAAAAGCCAATTTATCAATTACATACCTTCGTCGATAACCAGAAACAAATCCTTTACAATGAAAAAAAGAACAAGAATAAATCGAGACCTCGAGATTTATTTTCTCGTCGGTGATTCAACTTGTTAACAGATGATACCGATCTATTGCAACACGTAATATCGGTGCTACCTGCACGCAGGTTAGGCATATTAAATTTCATATATTTCAGATCGAACGTCGCTGTTCGAACGATAAATAAATCCTCGCCAGAAGTTCACGTTCAAGTTCCTTCTTCTCTTTATTTTTTTGGTTTCTTTTCTTTTGAAGTTTAATCACTCGTTCGTGTTCTTCGTTACATAATCCCGCTGCGAAATACGATAAATTAAGCCGTGGATGTTTATGCAATTTCATATTATTCTATAAAAATAATGATTTATATAACTTGCTAAATATTATAACGACTAGATGTACTGTATATTTTTCTGAAAGTTCCGCCGCCAGATTTTGTACAATTATACACAATCCTTTATATACAATTTTCTACAATGATAACTCTCATCAATCAGAGATATCAGAGAAATCAGAGATAGTTGAAACGTGTGAGATATAGGTGATATAAGAAGTGATATTAAAAATTGTTGAAAAGCTCGATAAATAGTACTATGAGAAAATTAGTCGTCTTATTTTACAGGAATATCAAGAAGAAAGAATTTCTAACGAAAACAACTTTCACAGACATTTTTAGGTAGAGTGGCTGTTTGCTGAATATTTATAAAACTCTTGGGAAAGAAAAAGTTTTCAGCACTGAGAATCAGGCTGTAGGGGCTCTGAAGGAACAACAATGAAATTTAATAAGAAAATGTAATTAATTAGGAAATTAATTAATAAGGGAAATGAAAAATTTTCAATATCAATGGAATAAATAAATTTCCAGATAAGCCGGAATATAGTCGTAATTATATTGAAGATTAAATTAATAGAAATCCCAGGCAAAACAATTGATTTCCTTCCATTCAAAGATCGAAAACAACGGAACTTCTGACTAATTTAATATTTTTGCAATTATGTATAACACATTTTTTGAGATCTATTAACCAGCAATGTAATCACATAATCGATAAAAACAAATAAATTTCAACCAAGTTACTTCTGGTCTCTGCGTCTTAAATTGTAACATCATTTAATCTTAACAGAAATAGAAAATGCATAAAGAATCCCTAAATAAAGAAATTATTACGTCAAAGAGATTCACAAATAACTGGCAAAGTCGAATCACGTAAAATCAGATTAGTTTTCGCATGAGAATATGATACAAGTTAGTTTCCACTGGAACGAAAGAATAATTAAAAAACTACAGAATTTCTAAATAAAGAAACTTACTGTCGAAGAGATTGGGAAACCGAGTTGAGCCTTCACGGCCCAACGGGTTAAGTTTCCCATAAATATCATAAGTTGCGCTGTTTGCAACGATTAGTAACAATTTTTCTAAATTTCCACTTGCGATGGCGCACGTGCAACGCACTCCCGCTCTTTTTGCCGCACGAACAGCGAAGAAATCAAACGAATTCCCTGTTTCTTCCGCTACTTTACGAGCCGGAACGCTACGAACCCCGTAGCTTGGCTCGACGTTTGATTTTACGTCACCTCGTTTCCACGTATCTCGTTTTCTCCTTCGTCGATTTTGTATCTTTCCTTCGTTCGCCACCAGCCTCGGATTTCCAGTCTGACGGAACGTGAAGCTGCTTCTGGACGAGGAACCCGTGTTGTCTCTTGCGGAACGAGAGAGGACAACCGGACGAGAAAGTGCCGTTAAAGTAATTACTAATCGCTGATTATGTTCCCTATTTCCGTTCCTCTTTGGCAACTGGCGCGTGAAACATTACAGTCGACGGAGAAATTCCACGTGTTTAGCGAATTCTCCTGGGTAAATTAACACGTTCTCTATTTTCTGGATTACCGGTATTCACGTGTCGAGATCCGGCTGGAAAACAGGTTAGTTTGTTGCTTATACCGCGGATGTTTGTGCGTCTTAGGGAAATTTAAAAGTGTAGGAATCCATAGAATGCGCGTAATACACAAGTATGTATATAAAATATTCAAAGCAGTGTACCTATTAGAATATGTCGGATGGAATAAATTCCTAATTACCGTGTTATCAATGATACGGTATCAATTCTTTAAAAGCACGTTAAATATTAATAAAAGTCAGAATAAAACATCCCTCTTTATTCCATAACTTGCGTGAACATACGTACCATTAGTGAGAGACGAATATTTGAAATGTGTAATTGATTAATCGAGGATGGGAATTTGGTGTTTGAGAGGATAATTAATGGAGCGACGTTAATAACACGTTTTCGAAAGTAGTTAGGACAGTTTGCTGATTCCGTTATGGTAAAAGGCTGGTTATCTAACAATAGATAACAAAAATATGCGCAACTTTCTTCGGACGAATGCGTGTTAAGAATGCAGCACTATCATTATTTTTCCATAGTATACTATCTCTCTACAATTATAAATTGAAAGGAAGCGTTCTCACGAAACAAAGAATATCTCATTTTTGTTTTAATAGCTTCTAACACTTTATGATCCTTTCTGGTATCTTTCTTGAACGTTATAGAAAAATAGTCAATTTTATTTACAAGTTAATATAAAAGCAAACACAGCACGTGATGTTTGCCATATGTCATCACTTTTAGTGCGTAGACTTTGTTCGTCGCAGAAAGCTCGAGATAGTACGAACAATATTCTTTTTGCTTCTTAATATTCAGGTCCTTCCTGAAAACTTTGTTTGTACACACGTTTCTTTAGAACCGATATCTTTATTCCTACCATAAATTTTACTTTTATTGGCTATCGTAAACCATGTAGTATAAAACATATGAAAGGAAATAAATCATAATAATTAACGTACGTATATTACACTACCGTTTGGAACGTGACATATATTTAAATACGACATCCAATATATTTTTCTTTCGGTTCTCTTTTTTTTCGATTCTCTTGCGGTATTCAACATATTAAAAAACAAGTCTGAGGACTGCCTCAGAATGTCTAAGCCTAATTATCCGCGATTATGAACACGAAGAAAGATTTTCACATATTTATAATAAGGAAAACATATTCCGATTCGTTTAATTCTTTGTTATAATTACCAAAAAAAAAAGAAAAAAACATTGATTTATTCGATTAATCCCAGGTAATACTTGAAGTACATCATGATAACTAGTATCTGATAATAACCCGATGAAAGCCATTCAAAAATCCCAAACCAACAAAGATAATAGAGAACAGAGAGTTTTTCAAACAGCAATATAAAAGTTTCTACGAAACGAGAAAGACAATAAGCTCATAATTTGCTAACGACTTACTAATAAGTATACCGCGAATTTCTATGCGAATTCATATCTTTGAACATACAATTAAAAAGATAGAACTTCGGGAAAATTCACGGGAAGCTTTATCCATCGTGTCACAGAGAAGGATATTTCATGGACGTTTCATATTTATTATCTCTTTTTCAATTTTTTTTTTTTATATCTTATTTATTTTTTCATATTATGTGCATTCCGTGGAATTTTGCACTTTCAAATTTCCTACGTATAAATGCATGAAATTCCGCAGTCTATTAATAAGGTTCGTACGAAAGATCATCGACATAGAGAGCGGCACGGTCGTTACTACGACGAGAACAGAGAAAATGATCGTAAATTATGATACTTAATTAACGTAATCGGGCTACGAAGCTTTACGAAGTTGTTTGAATCGCCACGAATACATGAACCAGCAGCTCCTACGCGTGTAAGTAGGTAGGCCGAGCTGATAAGGCTTATCTAGCGCGCGCCACGCCGTAGCTGAGTTTGCATATCAATGGGAGTTCTTAAGAATAGACACTCGCGTGTCGCATTCAGCCGGCACTCACGCGCGTTAATTCGCGCGATTACAAGCTGTTGTTGACTTTCAGTCTCGCGTTTCTTTCGGTCCGATTGCACGAGCGCCATTCCCAACAGAAGGGAAACTTCGGAGACTGTGGAATAGTTACGGTGCTAGCGTGAGAAATCGGTGAAATTCGTTCTTAACTCGTTGAGTTATGTTCTTATTATGAACATACAAACGTCCGTATCAATCGTTAACGTTGTTCTTCTCTGATATAGCGTGGGAGAGGTAATTTTTTGATAGAAAATAAATAAGTCACTTGGAAATTAAGCGGATCGATTCGATTTTCTGAAGATCTCTTAACTTTGCTATAAGAATACACGATTAATTCAGACATGTTCAAATTTTTGTGGTATTCTTGAAATAACGTAGTTTTTCTTTCATGTAAGCTGAAAATCTACCAATTTACTGATTAAATTCTGTATTAGTTTGTTTCTTGAAAGATGGCTATCTTTCTAGAATGATGTTGAGCAACGAATAGTGTTGAGAAATTGCAAAATAAAATTACAAGTAAATTAAGCATGATAGACACATCTGGGTTAACGTTAACACGCGATTAACCTCGATAAAATCAACTAACTTGGCTTCTGTGAGGTTCAAATAGAAATTGTTTGAAAAAAATTAATTTACAAATGAGAGGCATCGGTAATTCGAATAAATCGGACATAATCTAAATCTTCTACGCTACTTTTTACGACCTTCTTCCAAATGAAAATATTTTTTAAATCTTTTAACACTTTCGGTCTGAATCCGAACTATTCGGTTATCTTTCTTCTCTCGATGGCTTTCCGATGAAACAGGTGGTTACCGAATAATATATACACATACCGATGTAACACGTTGTGCAGTATCTATTGATGCTTGATTACTTCCGACTTATCGATCTGTTGAAATTTCTTAAACAGTCAGAATCTTAGAAAGCGAAACGGAATATCAAAGTCTCAACAGAATCTTCGTCAGTGGATTGGCTTTTACTGACTAACTTAGAAAGTAATATACATAATTTAAAGCTAATTTCCCGAGGTTTGAAGACTATATCAGACTATTTTCACAATCACTTTGAGAAAGCGATCGTGAAAGTAGTCCGAGCAAAAGTTTAACGAAACTTAAATCTATCAGCCGCTTTACATTCCACTGACAAGTGACTGAAAATTTAATCAGTTCATAGATTTCTAAAAATATTGTCCAAATTTCAGTTCCTCATAAATTTCCTGAAATATCCAAATATCCTCCGAACTCATTAACATAGAACTTAAAATACCTCTAAAAAAAAAAAGAAAGAAAAATCACAAACTCTTCTATGTAACTTCATCCCAAGCCCCATCGTCCACCGTAGGTCCTATCGTGAAGAATTCCAATCCTATCGCAAAAACATTGCCGTGAGACGCTTATGAATACAGAAAGAGAAGCAACCCGTGTACATTTTCAGTTCGAATTTCGCCAACACGTGGCATCCTCATAGGTGTCGTTCTATTCGTCGTTCCACGTTAAAAGATGCAAATGATTTTTCCTGGTTATCGGCTGCACGGAAACCGTTATAGTCCGGAGCGTGGGATTATTGTTCGAGTGGACGTACTTATATGGCCTCGCTGTTATTCTTAATACGACGTTGCATCTCGTTGGCGATAAAAACGGCGAGCGTTCGCGTTAATAAACAATAATGACACGTTGAACCAGTTCATGTCAGGCCATGAGCCGCACGGTAATTTGCATTTGCTGTAATTGCGATTCAGAGCGGCGCTCGCCGCTGTTCCAAGCCAAGCCTAGCCCGTCTATCGGCGTCGATTTTCTGTCTTACGATCGCGGTACCCGCGTTTTCCGACGACATTTCAACGCTTTCGAGCGTTAAATTTTCATGCAAACTGCCCGCGCCTGCAACTCGAGCTGGCAAGGATTCTTGAAAATGTGATTTGTCCGTATACACTCGTACTTTCCCATACCGATCATGGTACAAGAGCATGGTTTACGAGCGCAGCTAGGGCATGTTTTACTCCGCCTCACCGGCAAGAACCGGAATGAGAGTTCGTTAACGCGAATTTATTACGAAAATTGTTTATAAGCTTTAATTATGCGATTGCAAGAAGTGCATTAATCCTTATAGAGATTATAAATACATAAGGTGCTTATTATCGTTCGCGCTATTAATCGTCAGCGTTCTTTTTCTAAGTGGTAGGTTTGTGAAAAACACAGAAGAGGATAAAGGCTTGTTATTTTGTAATGCGGCAAATAGACCTTTTAAACATTTATCGCGACTTTTGCATGATAACGAGGCCACGAATATTGCCATTTCTATTATGAGTTTTGCGCTGTTTACGACTTTACCAACTGTTTTTCCAGCGTTATAAAATTATTTACGTCCGAGGAGAATATGGAAGAACCATTGGTATATATGTATAATTAATATGTACATGTATATTTGATATAATAATTAACGTAATGCTTAATATATATGTATTTCTTTTCAACGTCACGCTGAAGTTTTTCTTAAGATATCGAGTGTCTTCTTACTCGTTGAACGTTAGGACATAAAAATTCAAAGATCATAGCAGTGATCAACTGGTAGCTATAATTCTCTCTTTACATTATAACACAGTGTTATTAGCGTTAATTACAGAACATCGTGTATTTATATAGATGAAAAATAAATAATTAGTTTCCTTTTTATCGATAGATGAGTTGGAGGACGATCGTGATTATACGATACGGAGAAGATTTGTCGAGTCATCGAGCCTATAATTAATAGCTTATTAGGAATTATTACGTACGATGAAAGTGTCGAGAAAGGAACGAATTTTAAGATCGCGATAAAGATAGTACTTCGATGAAGCGGTAAAGCACTTTTTATCCGCCTCCTGGTAATTAGCGGATCGAGCCTTAAAAATTATTTATGTCGGATAATTAAAATCGAATGAAAATGAGTCGCAGTAAACCCTGTTGTAAATAGACGTTAATTTCTGTCTGCGAATCGATCAACGATTTATTACGATGTCCGATGACACGAGTTTATAAATGGGTAATCGTTTGTTTTTGAGATACGACAATTTGATTTTATGTTTCGCTTTTGAATCCGCATCGTAAATCACCGTATTTGTTTATACAGATAAAACTCAATGTTTTATGAGCATATTAAATTTCTTTATCTCGTCGTACAGAGTCTGTTAAAAGAGAAATTTACCATTTTCGAAAACATATGCAACAGTCCCGTGCAAACATTTCATAAATTGTAAACGTAATTCCAGTACAGTATATAATTTTGCAAACGTAATAATATAACATAATAACGTCAATTTGCAATTGTAATTTCAGTGCCATTTGCAGACGCACGCTTGTTGTTGACTTTAAAATCTTGGCCTTCGAAACTTTTCCACTCTATTCCCCTCAAAATTCATTCTACATAATTAAATTATATAGCATAGCGAGTACTTTTAAATATTTGCCTTACTCTGCTAGATTACAGATCTTTACGAGCATCGAATTTGCTATTTACCACATATTTAAGGAAACACTATGATTTAAAAATTACGCCTCGAGTTTCTCCATTTTTTCCTATAATAATATCTCAATTCCATTATCAAGCCTTTATAATTTCGTGCGACATAGTTCATACATCCACATTTCCTAAATCATATTTCATTACGCTCATATGTAACTGTATATCATTACTTACATTTTACATATTGCTATATCATTACACTGATAGCAAGCGATCTACATCGTAATTATTAGTCTTTGATTTTCAGATCAAAGTGAGAGACCATAATGAATCATAATTTGCCTCTTGCAAGCAAGTGAAATTCCAAAGTTACAAACAATCAATCTCTAATATAAAACTGTTATAATTTATCATTTCTAAGATGGTAAACGCATGGAAATCGAGAAACCTGGCCGACATGGTAGCGCGTTGCTTTTCGAACCTTGGGACGAAAGAGGAAGCAAAACACGCGGATGACAGTCATAAAAGGTCGCTCATGAATATGCACGACGAAAACTCAAGAAGCGAAATGAGTAATAGGGAAGGTATAATGAGATGCTGATTATGATGTAAGCGGTTTATCCAGGCATAATGATTCGGGGAGCAGATTGTGACCAATGAATGCCTTCACTTTCTACCTTTACACCCATTGTACGCGGTATTGTCGACCAATGCAACACGATTGTTCACGACTCTACCGATGTCTGACCTTTTACACATGATATTTATAAGATTTGCTGCACGAGACGACCGTGACTTTAGGTGAGGTCGTTATGCAAATTACGCGTCCTTACATTTATTATACCTGCTAAGTAAGTATGAACGTCGAATGGGATTGTAGAAAATGTATTACGTTGTTTGAAGTTTCTTTTATTCTGTTGTTTGAACGTTTTTAATTATTTTTGGAATTTTCACATTGATCAGAATTATTGAACGAGCCAACGATTTTGCTAGAGCTTCGGGCAAGTCATCGCTTTCTGCTAGTGACGTATACGACGTGTTGATTCAATTTTATTTTAATTATTGTTGCATTTTAATTTTAAATACCCAATAACGTCGATGTAGTTACTATGTTTCGAAATTTAGACGTTTCGACGAGAGGGCAACAGAATAGCGAACAGTTTATATACGTTAGAGCAAATATTATTTGAAAAATAAATTAAAGATGAAAATTGGTGAAAAATATATATCGGAACAAGGTAAGCGTTAAAGGGTGCTTTGTATAATATTTTATTCGAAAGATATTTCAAGAATTTCTGAATCGAGTAAAATTATACGACGAGCGATTTAAGTAGCTTACAAGGCGCTTACTTTTAATAGGATTTTATTTGGCAACTATTTTGAGAACGGGCTTAATTAGAATTATTTGAGAGACGAATAATTTTGTAGACGATTTAAGTAGATTACAGGGTACTTTCGACAAGCGAATTTCGAGCAATTTATACGGCCGTTTGATAGAAGAAAAAATAATTCGAATTATAATCCGCTAGTGTCTAATAATTCTTGCAGAGAAATGTTGTGGGAAATGTCAGTTGACTGAACTTAAGAACAGATACAGACAAACTATTGTGTTGGCAACTAAATGATTGCGGATTTTGTCATTACGTGGTATTGACTTAGTTGCCAACCCAATACTTTATTCGCGTACTATAAGTTGAAAGGATCGAAGGAACTTTTGACAATATTTTCTGTTCATCTAGTTTAACTGTGATAAAGATAGTACATGAAGAAATTTCAAAAATTTGTTCATTGACGATTAAAAGCAAAATGGAAGAAATTTCTCCTATTTGAAAATCATCGATCATCGTGCGATTTATATTATCGTTTATTACTAAACTATTACGATCGATAATTTCGTTCCGAATTTAACTTAAACTCTTTGAATAAAGTTCAAATAACGATAAATTATTCGATAGTTGTAACAGCAGATTTTTGACTAAGCGATTGAAATTTTTATCACGTTGGCAGGAAAGTTTTTAGACAAACAGGAAGGAAGCACTCGTATTTCGAACTGCGATAGGAAAAACCGAGCTCCGAAATAAGAGCAAAGCTAACGTTCAGCATAAAAGAAGCAGTCTCTCTTCTATTTGACGTAATTACGACGTGAAAGTTATTTAACGAAAAAAAAGAACCTAATCGCACAATTGTTGGCTTGAGAATTATTTTTCACAATGGAAATAACCGTACTTCAAACCATTTTTATAACTGTTACTTCCCCAAGTTAGAACACCTGTTCGCCTCTAACATTATAGTAATTTTATATTTCTAATTAAAATCTCATTTACGTAAAAAAAAAAAAATAGATTCAAAAAGATTATAATTTCTTTATGCTATCGTGAAATGTTTGATTTATTTAAAATATTTATTTGATTTAAATGTAATCTTTATTTATTACAATAATTAAATGTTCGTTTTAATATCTTTCGGTACTATGAAAATAATGAATATCATAATAAATTTGCCAATTCCAAGATAATTATTCTACCGAATGACTTTTATAGCCAGCTACTCCTGATTTTATTTAAAATATCAATGAAGTTCGTTTTGAGATTAAGTTTCATTTAATAACATACTGACGAGGTATATCAATATGTCTTGATTTATTCGTTGAATTACTCGATCGGTTAAGAAAAATCATTAGAAATTAAGACACGATTAAACGCGCGTAAAAGCGTATAATTATATCGTTTAATGTGCTAACGTGTCGAAATATACAACATTTGATAAATTTTCTGATAGTCTATTGATACAACCATTCGGTCGATTTAATTTATTCTTGGCATAGAATTGTCACGCGTTTAACAAGAACGATAACAGTACGCTTATAAGATTTGTGGTACAGTGACTTGGATTTGCATACTGGGTCGACGTGATATCTTAATCGTACTTCACAATAAGCGTACTTAAAAGCTGCGACTAAAATTCGCTTGACATTCGACACATAGTTTCATGCGACTTACATATTCGCACAATAACTATAAATAAACTGAACAGGAAAATGTTTGCATTTTAAATTTGCTTCATAGTTATTTACACGTATGGCTACTTTGTTTGTCGTTTTGAATGTAATAAAAAAATTGCAGATGTATTTGAAACAATTCTTATTCCGTGATGGTAATAAATTTTTGCAAATTTCATGATTCTCTGTATATGCTAATGTATTTATTTGTTTTATTTTTGTTTTATGTTTATGTATGTTTTAATTTTATTTTTTCTATGTATTTAATGTATTTAGGTACTCGTATAATATTTAGGTACTTAATTCGATTTAGATTATTTTCTCGCGACAAGTTTTTACTTTGATATTCGATATTGAAAAATTTATTACGAGTATTATTAATTATTACTAACGAAATGTAACGTCCGTGTTTTATTGTGCTGGATAATTAAAAAATTGTAAACGCCATTTAAATACTTTCAATCGTTTTTGCCGACAAATTTTCAATACTCTGAAAATGTTCTATCGA
The DNA here is from genome assembly GCF_910591885.1 of Bombus terrestris. Lineage (NCBI taxonomy): Eukaryota > Metazoa > Arthropoda > Insecta > Hymenoptera > Apidae > Bombus > Bombus terrestris. The sequence continues at coordinate 20,810,780 of NC_063275.1, read as the reverse complement.
AATGTAAATGAAGAATATTCCATTTTTCGCAATAGGAAGCTGCTAAAAGATCATAATTAACCGAGTTACGATAATTTAAAATTCTTACACTGACAGTATATTTCTGATAATTGCCAACAGGATAATTTACGTTCTAGAAATCAAAATCATCGAGTACAGGTGCACGCAAATATGTAGTATTAGATGTATTTTGATATCATTTATCAACACGTGGGCATTACCGAGCAAAAATAAACGATCGTTTTCGATTATCGCCCCCTTATGACCGGTACGAGTCATTAGGATCATAAAAAGAATTACTAAATTTCGATGCCTGATGCTGATAATTATGTACGAATCGGATAGTTAATGTAAATCCAATAATATGTGGCACATACGCACTTCACGCTGATAATTCCGTATCTTTTTATCTTTCCTGTTCAAGTATGAGACGTAAGAAGTGACATTTTAAGATTATACTTATTGCATCATTACCAACATATTATGAAATACAGATTTTATGAATAATATTAACAAATCTGTGTATAACTTTTAATAACTTTTTTTACACTTTATTTCCAATTGCAGTACATTTTCTTCTCCTTTTCATTACGGAACGGTAAGGCTTGTTTTTTCCATTTGTGTTAAAGAAATCTTTAGCATATGTTGCTCTTGGAAAGCTCAACTACGCAGCAGGAAATCCGGTTAATTTTACGTATGCACGTAGGTTGTTATATCTACTACGAAAATTAGAAATCGAACATTTTCTAGATTATACAATCGAAGGAAATTTAATAATTTTCAAAATAAACATGATTATTTTATTAATTTCTGGTTATGTACGCTTAGTCAGCCTATTCTCGAGAATACTCTGTATTTATGTTTGTGCACTAATATCGTTTCGTTGTTCAAATACAGTATGGATAACATACGACTCGTGTTTAGACAAAGAAGAAATTGAAAGATCGGACAACGATAAACCTGATAAGGTCGGATAATTTAAGTACTAATGTACTTACTCAGCCAGACAATGTTCTGGAATTGTCCCATATTAGTTATGTGCAAATATCTATTTCAAATTTTCTATTTTAAAAGTCAGAAACTCACAAATTTCTACAATTTCAAATTTCAAATTTTCTATTTCAAATTTTTCGTACATCGCATCTGATGTAGATTATAGTAATGTATCAGACTGACGCTTAAAATTTCTCCACCTGCGTTAATTACAATAATTTTGGATACTACTTGAAACAAACTTTCATCGATTTTTCGTAATTGCATCTTTTTTAATCACAAGAATTTAAGGACCTAAATTTACGCCCTTTGCGTAAATAATTCTTATAATCGATAAGGAACGTAATAATATGTGTTAAATAATTACTAACACGACTATTGATTAACATTATCTAATAAATACTTGGAATTTAATTTCGCCTATGTACACTTCACATCGCAAATCTGAATCACAAATTTCTAAAATAATATTGTATCTTTACTTGGCTTGATTAAATTTCGAAACGTGATTCGATTATTTATTGGGAAATTAAATATTTTTAAACGCAGCTATATCGGAGAATTGATTTACATTCGACTAATACAAACCGATTCATTTCACAGATTGCCGATGAACCTATCGTTTAATTCATTTTTCCCCGCAACCAATTGACCATTATCAAAATCATTAATCTTTTAGTTTTGTTGGTAATTAAATTGCAAAGAGTCGATTGGATGTATCGCAGAGCATTGGGACGTGCCTCGTCGACAAAACGACGACGATACACCGGGAATTGATTTTCGATTCAATCGAATGCAACTGCATGTTAAGCCTTTCTCGTAAACGTACATACGCATATCGGAATCGACGTAACGAGCTTCAGCTTATACACAGTCTCTCGTAGAAAAATGAGTTTTCCAATAACGATAGAAGAATAAGAACCAAAGATACGAAAATAAACTTTCGTACTCTGTTATTAATGTCGATTACCTTTACGATAATCGTAATTAAACTTCGAGAAATTTATGTGTCTATGAATATTAAGTTGTCCGAGAAGTGGTCTTTCTTTTACAGACCAGTCTTTTGCAACAACACATCTTTATCCAAACATAAAACCTAATCTCTCGAACGTTGTAATCTTTATCTTGATAGAACAAAATGTATCACACGTAATTTGATAAAATAATATAAAACGGAAAATGTTGTGCATCGACTATTTCCTTATGGAACGAAAGAAACTTTTCGGACGACCTAATATATCTACCTTTCGATAATTTTCAATCAATTTCTATCCTTTTTCGAAGTTTCACGATATTTTCTATTTTAATGTATCTACATCTTTTTCTTTTTTTTTTTTTTTTTGTTTGCTTAAGTTAACGTTAATCTTGCACCAGGTACGAGCTTGTTTCGTTGTTTCATTTCTTATTCGTTACGCTAAGAATTCTACGATTAGAGTGTACGGAAGCCACGTAGAATTGTGTTTCACGAGTTTTGAAATACATTCGCGATTTTAGGTGCTTCTGCACTCGAAGGCGACATTCCTCGATTGTGTGCAGTTAATACGACTCGAGGGAGCGATCGTTTCGTCTTTCGAACACGTGTGTTCTTATCAGTGGTCATTTTTTTCTCAGGACACGATAACAGTGTACTTGCAAAGCGTAATTTCCGTTCGTTGCTTTTCGAGGAAACTTCGCGTTGTGAAAATATATTATTCACAATGACGTGCTTTCACAGTGAAACTTGTAATTCCGTTACTTTCCTCAGACCTCGATAATTATTTGCAAATTTACCATTACGAATCTCGATACTGCGCAAAAGTTTTGTCATCTAAATTTTATCGTAATACTAGGAAATTCTTCTGACAAGTGTTTACTATTTTTATTCGTATCCTATCATCGTCCGATGTAATTACATTTTCATAGCGAGAACGCTTCTGTCTTATAAATCGCTCGACGTATGCTTATCTTGGCCAAGACGATTATTATTAAAATATAGATACGACTTTTTGCGTTAATTTTATTAGCTATCCTTAAGTTATTAGGAAATAAAGTTAGTATTTACGTTTCAAATATTAAGATTACGCGATGTGAAAAGTACGTACATTGTAAAAATCATTTTGCACGGAGTACGAAAATGTTCGATGACTTATGGACGACAGTGTAGCTGACGAAACTTGGTGCAAAGCAAATTTAAAAACGTTTATTTTCATTTTTATAAAAATGTCAATCTTCCAAACGATTTTCCGTACACCTTCGATGAAAATCGAATAATAAAATGTAAAAAACGGTCAGAAAAGAGAAAGAAATAAATCGAGAAAATAAAAAGAGAACGAACGTCACGAAATTCCACGAAACTACGAAATATGAAGAAAAGGAATTGAAAGTACCATTTTCCAATTTAATTCTTTCGTAACGCGAGCTCATGCGGATACAAAATTTCCAGCATACGTGAAACCGGAGAAACGACGAGCAGTAACAGTAAAATGTTCATTGGAAAATGATTCGGCTATGAATAAAGCCAGGAATAACGAATGGTCGTAAACTTCCACGATACGTAAGGTTCTTTCTTATCTTTTATTTCTGCCGTCGTTTTCTCCGCGTTTTGGCCAACGTACACGCTCGTTTCAAGATATTTCGACAATAGAACGAACCGCTGAATTCTGACAATCGAGATTGAATTGTTATGTAATAACAGCGAAAATATCGTTTTTAAGTTAACAGAAAAAAAGAATAAAAAAAAAAAAAAAAAAAAAAAGAAGAAAGAAATGCCGAAGAACACAGTTTAACGGCGGTGTGCCGGCGTGAAAGGGGCTACGCGTTTCTGTGTTTTTGTAGAAACCGCAAGTGAATTCGCGGCAACGATCCGGCGCACCTGCGTTTCGTTTCGCATGATATCACAGCCATGCGATAAATTTTCATTGCCACGCGTGTAGGAATAAACTTTTATTGACCATTGAACGGTTTGAATTTAAACGCGCCGCCTGTATGCGCGGCTATCCGCATAAAGAACTGTGCGCGTAACGCGTATTCCCGTCTCTAAAGGACCATCTACCACGCGCGATCGTTTAAGAAACTTGTCGTTTACGTTTGTATTCACGATTATAATGACGTTATACGTAAAAAGTTTGAAGCAGGAGAATTGCTGTGGAGTTCATATCAAAACGTCCGTACGTTCCGAACGTTCTGCTATCTAAATATTTTATTATCCGAACGAAATGCCTTCTAGCGGATACTTTTTTCTCTTACAAATGTTATTATTATATTATGTGGTCAGTAGGAAAAGTCTACATACACCAACTCGAATATTACAGCTCTCAGAATTGTTTTGGCACGTGAAGACAAATTATGGTGAAAATGTAACGCAATTTACTCATTTTCATGCTCATTAAGGAAATGGAGTACAATGAAAAGATACACGTATATATATATATCTTTTTCTTAATAAGAATGAACATGAGTAAATTGCAGTTACATTACAGTTGCACCTTAACAATATTTGTCTTTATGTGCCAAAACAATTTGAATATAATATAATATATATATGTAAAATACAATGTCAAAGAAATGTTACATATACAGCTGTTATATCCTCGTGAGTGAATCGATGGAATATTGAATTTTATAATTACTCGCACGTAAAAGATGAACAATGTGACTCATCATATTTCCTGCAATCTGTATTTATGAATATGCAAACCTTTTTTTATAGAAGAAGAAGAGGAAAGAAAAATGGTCTTCTCTTCCTGTTTCAGGCAATTAAAAAAAGGAATAAATGACGAATACGTAAATTAGCCTTCGACAGCTGGCACGTACGCTTCGATGCATGATGTTTAAATTGGTATTATGACCATGACGTAATTAGTCACAGCAAAAAAAAAAAAAAAAAAGAGAGACAAGAAGAAGGACATCGATTGGTTGAATCGATTTGAGCTAATTTTTAATGCTAGTTGAAGAGCATATTTCGAAAGCGTAGGTATTGTCACGTTGCGCCAATTAGAACGATGTCAAGAGTATCCTGCGGTTATTGCGAGTCGCGTTATTCAAATGGATCGAAACGAGGATTTTCTAAACGACTTACGTAAGATGAGTTTAGAGAAATATGTACGTGTTAGGCCATTTGAATTTCTAACGAGAGAAGGTGCGACCATCATTAACGCGACACTAATTACAACGTGCGAAGTCACACCTGTTTAATGTGCTTGAGTCTACTTATCGAAGCAAAATCAGATATAAAAAATATATTTTATAACACATCGGCTATTACTTGAATAAAAAATAAAAATAATATTTGTTGTAGTATTTTTATAATATTGCATAATAAGATTCGACGAAAAAGATAAATTCTAATGTTAAAAAAATGTCTATCAACGAAATAGCTAGATTCAGCTAAATTAATTACTAACTATTTCTAGTTACTATATTGATTAGATTACGATTATATCTATGTAATGTAAAATAGAGAATGGGGCATCATTGATAGAATGATAACTTATTTAATAATAAAAATTTTGAAAAATAAAAAATAAAAAATTATACGTATTATTTAGTAATTATTTAATGCGAACAAATTCATGTTGAGTATTATTAGATGTTATTATTTGAAGTTAGAGTACCTTTGATATTATTAAATAGTATTATCGTTAAATTAGGTTCATTCTAAAGTGATAGTGAAACAATTTTATCTATTATCGATATATACATATATAAGTGAAGAAACTCTTAAGGAGGGAATATTAGAATTTCCGAGAAACGAGCGACGAGGACTTTTCGAGGCCTTGATCGCAATCAAGAAAGATGCGTGTATGCATTCTTTTTTTTTTTTTTTTTTTGAATCGTCGATAGGAATCCGCCTCAGGATTCACATACGCATCGTGTCGTAATGTTTGCGATTTACCTTGAGGATTTGAAACGCGATTTCCGTGCCGTGACAGAAGGAATTTCCGCTCCGCGAACCTTTTTCCTTTTGCTTCTCGATTATTTTTTTCGTAACAGAATAATCGATTGAATGCTTAAAGGATAAAGTGCGGTTACTACACTACCAATTTACCCTACGTAATTTAAGAATCGTTTAATTGAGCACTCGTGTTTGTAATCGTTCCTAAGGAGAACGAAAATTTCAGAAAAGGATTGACTAAAGGAATTACGTTTGCGCTTACGATCGTTTATAATTATCTCCTTAACATTTGATATAAGTATGGTTTTTATATTCGAAATCTTTTATGGAGAAAACTTGTGGCAAGCGCCATCTTTTGAAAAATTTCAGAAAATTCCACTTCTGCTATGGACCAAGCAACTAGCGCTATCTCACGTGAGATACTGACATTCGATTGAAAAAATAGAAAACGTGATACTATTAACCTCAACATTTTTCGTTAATTGAACACAGAATAAATTGTTAGTAAAAACGTAGTAGGGTATTCGATTGTTCATATCACAATAAAATGTCATTTTCACAAAATCTAAAATCACGGACAAAGAACGGAATGAATTGATCCTTAAACGTATAATTCCATTCCGGAAGCTCTAGAATTTGGACGTGCTTCAGAGTCTGCTCTACTCTTCTTTACTGCTTTAGCGTTATTGCCAACGGTGTCAATTTAGTATAAAATACGACAGAATAGACGTGACGCATTTAATAATTTATTGCAATAGCACTAGTCAATGGCAATAGTCATTATTCTAGCTTTTATATTTTTTACGAGCTAAAACAATATTTACGCTTTCTTGGTACTAGTTCTTGTTCGAGAACCGTGTTAATTTACATGTATTAAACTCCAGTTTATAAGAAAAATAGTTATACTACAATAGCTAAGCCAATGATAATAATTGCAGATTCCTCAGAAATCGTCTTTTAATCTTTACTTTAATCCTTATATATTCTTATATTTTATAACTTATAAATTTTTTTAATTTCATTTCAAGCATATAACGTTATTCGACAATTACTTACTAAATATACAAGTCTAATACGTTCACACATAACCCTGTTTTATTTTTTAATATAAAATTATGTTAAAGTATCGTTTTGGTTCAATTATTCATTTAGTTAGAAAATGGGTAGAAAATGGAATGATGGAATCCGATTATCATTCGTAGCATACCTGTTCGTGGTAATTAGAGTAGAAATAAAGAAATAGTTTATGCGATTAATAATTTCGAAGACGATTCTGATTACGTGGTTAGAAAGGTAAGAGCGTAGTAGCTCTTAGTCAAAATTATTGTTTTAATCAATAATTAATCGGCACGTAATATACTAGATGTGAAAAAATTTTTATTTCCTCGTAATAACGAAGTATAACAATTTTCAATTTCATAATCATAAATTACACATACCTTTAGATCGTGGGACACGCAGATGTATTTCATGTCACGTCTATTCTGTTCTTCGTCGCAATTACAGTACTTTTGTTTCTAACTCGACTAACTTCCGTGTTTGAATCGAATACACAGTGAATTTAGTTTATTCGAACCTGTCACGGGACAATCATAAATACTTCATATAACTAAAATTTATATAATAAGAACTTAGTGATTCCCCTTATTATTTACGATTTCTCGTTCACATAATACTAGTTCACGTTCAGATAAAGGAGTTCGATCCAGAAATTTATTTAATCAAACACCAACTAAAATTTTGTTTAAATAAACGAAGCGTGTTCGAACGAACTAGTAATTGCACTCGACGCAAAATTATAAATTGCAGGGGGCGTAACAAAAACCTTTTGAATGATCGGTACTGCAGAGCATGTGACGTGACGTTCCATAGTATAGACGAGGTGTATATTGTAGATGCCATCCTTATCGATGATTGAGTAATCGACGATTGAGACGACGAGTATCGTAGAAGACGTAAGAAACACTCTGATTTTTTGATGGTCGGCATTCCAGAATATTAACCTCGAGGTTTAATAGAGTGCCAAATCTGTATTATTTCTCGTTTATGCTACAATACTTTTTATTATTACGTAGTATATTACGTAGGTTCTTTCGTTATTTTCACGTCATATTCAACATTATTAATTCAACATAAAATAAGTTAAATTAATTCAACATAAAGAAAGTTATTCGTTTTGAAAATAAGATTCAAATTAATATGCACGTGCTGAAATAGCGTCATGGCAGCTTTTTAAAATTCTTCATCTTATTCTTCTTTACCAATGAAACGTTAAATTTATAACATTGATACGTCGTAAATGTATTGGTACGTCCATTACAAGTTTATTAGAATTTTTAATAATTTTAAGTAACATTCTCGTACGTTCTCCGTGGTACTTATTAACTTTTCTTAAAGAAAGAAGTAAAGCTCCGTAGCATGATATTCATAAACTTTGTAATGTTCTATGTCCATAATGAAATAAATGTTCAAGCGAAACGGGAAAATTGATTCACTTTTCACGGACATTAATAGTACAATGCGCAAAACATTTTTGAGAACGTTCACGCAAGTATAGGAAGGAACACATGATTCACAAAGTCCGAGAGATGGTTTGTATTGACATATGAGAGACCTAAACGATACGCCCAACCTCGGTCGATTTGTAGATGGAACGAGATATATTATTTTAGTTTTGGGTTTATACAAAAAGCCCTTCGTGCTGTTTATTTAACTTAACGTTCTTTATCCTTCTTTTCTTACCACGTCCTTCCTCTGTTTCCATTCCGGAAGCAGCATAAATTTTTCCAACCACAGTTCGAAATTTCCGCGGAATTAATATCTTCGGAACTACACGGAATGCTATTTTAATGATAATTTTTTGAATTTCCGAGATTAAACGAGAGCTCGGCTTCGTGATATTAAATTATTAATTACGTCAAAGTAATATAGCATATGAAAGTAACTATAGATGAATAAGTTATCATATTATTCCTATATTATCGTGTCATTTAAATTTTTTAGATAAAATTCAGTTAAATGAAAATTAATTTCAATATCAGTCGATTAATTTTAATATTTTCCTATCTTTCTTTATTATTCGAAATACATATTAAAACTTTTATTTAAACTGGCATAAAAATTCTCCAACTTTTACACGTTTGTTAAGTTAATCGTAAAATATCATCATAATCACGTATTTATTGATAAAATTACGTCTCAGATTTTCATTTCCAAGTTAAATAAATTAATTACGGGAGAAGAAGTTTGAAAACATATAATCATCGTAGTTTATAATTTATAGAAATACTTTATTGGACTAGCACTTATGCTTTGGTTACAATGATATTTACGATATCTAGATATTATAGTAATCGATTTTCAAACATAAATGAGTAGATAAATAAATAACAGAATAATAAGGCACCCTGCAATAAATAGATTTTCTCGATTATGAGTACTTTTGTGAACGAAGAAACTTCTCGTTGGCGAGCAAAACGTTCTTCTTTTATTTCTCACGATATTCTCTTTAATGTCTTCACTGACAGATGTATTAGAAATAGGAAAGTTGTGGCTCGTGATTATGACGCAGTGACACGCTCTGATGTCCAGAATGATGGAAATTCTGGATCTCATGGTTTCCCTGTTGACCACGGTACTGATTAGAACTAGATGACGTTGACGATGATACGTTGCAACTGTTGTTCATCAACATAGAAGCGTTTCCACCTTGAAGAGCAAACGGCCAAGACTATAAAAAATATTGAGAAAAAATTTAGTCAAAGCTTCCTTTGAAATTGTCCATTTTTTCGATCGAAGAAACGTTAAAGCGAACTCGAGAAGCCCGTATCGTTGAGAAACGTTTTCCTTCTGCGCGTTACAAATTTTATCTGACGATTTCCTAATAAAATGAACGTTCAATTTAGAGTTAAACAATATTTTACTATAATTTTCAAATCATTTTCAATCTTTCTTTTATTAAAGAACAATTTTGGTCGGTCGTAAAAACAAGAAGAAGGATGTAAATTCGATTGGCCCGTAATGCAAAAGGAATAAACGGTTGTTCTCCAAATAATGGAACTAACTAAAGACGGGTAGAAGCTTTGAGGGTGATTCGATCCACCTGGAGAGACGTAAACAGAGAACGTGTCTGCGAAGACGACGCGTTGTGACGCCGACTGGATCCACCTGGATTCTCTGTTATTTTACGAACTCGTAATCGTGACACTGAAAATCGCAATTATGCAGAAAACTCGACAATTTGCTCCGTTTATTTTTAGATGGTTAATGTAGTTCCAAAATTTGTATAATAACAATGTTTAAAGCAAGTAACTTTGAACATTAAAAGAAAAAAAGAATCTTTTAATTTTTACAATACTATATTATTATATTATTGTATTACTATTATTACTGCGTTGAATCGACTACTGCGAATGATCACAGAGTCAAATAAAAATTTTCATATTTTTATCAACGTTAACATATTCACGTGTTACACGTCATCTTACGCGTATCTCTTAGTACATTCACTTGTAAAACCCATTCTGAAATAATGACAATTTCGTATTATCTAAGATACTTCGGAGCTTCAAAAATCCTTCGGTTTGTATATTTGCCTGTACAGATCATCTTCTTTTACGACTGAAACTCTTCAATCATAAGAAGTAAAAATATCCACATTAATGACTACAATCTATTTAGGACACCCAAAAGGGCGATAGTCGGTCGAAAACTAATTTTTAGAGGCTGATCAGACAGAATAAAGAGAAATTGATCGTATGTATTGAAAGAAGCAGGAGAAACACAGTAAACAAATAAAGAAGGTTACAGAGTAAAAAGAAACGACTGTTTCCTGAATTGTGAAGCAATCGTGGAGAACACACACACACACACACACACAAAAGAAGATAGTGGGTAAGATAATACGCATGAAAAATAAAAAAAAAATAAATAAATAATTACAATGGAAATCTTTCAGAACACACTAAGTAATAAATTATAAACCATACTATGCTACGTTACACCAAATTCTATCACACGCGTTTCGATTAACATAAACATCTTTTCAGTCGTTTATCAAAACAATTAAACTAAATTGCACAAATAAAACTTACCAACGCCAAAGATAAGGATCTGGTAGTCTCCGAGTGCGCATCCCCGTCATCTCGCAGAACCGCTCGAAGATGAGCAATGTAAGTAGCTGCTAGACGAAGGGTATCCAATTTGCTGAGCTTCGTATCAGCTGGTACCCAAGGTAAAGTTGTCTTTAATCTACAAAACGCCTTGCTGAGTACTCTCATCCGAGCCCGTTCCCTCGCATTCGCCGCGTTTCTTGGCGCACGACTGTCCAAATCGTCTTTACTATACTTTTCTTCCGAAACGAATTCCTCTTCATCGGCTTCCAACGTCGGTGTCGAAGCGCGTCGCTTGCGTGGCATTTTCTGCAATTATTAGTTGCTTCATTTTACTATGCAAATCCTTGCATATTAATTTCCTTCGAACCGTGTAGTTACAATGTCGTAAGGAGCTATTTTAATCATTTAGCAGCATCTGCAGGGAACAAGTTTCTTAACAAACGAGTTTCTTAAGATCAAAGAAAAAAAAAAACAAAAGAAGATTGTAACTTATTCACGTAAATACACGGAATTAAAGACAACCTTGTTCGGGGAAGAAGATATTACTCTTAAGTTACGAACTACCTTCACTCATTTAAAATCATGTAAAATCTCCACTGATGTAAAATGTTAACGGGATCGAAGCAGAAGTTCAGAGTCAATTTCAACAGAAATTCCTTTCGCGTGTGAAACTTTGCCATGATTTCTTAAGATTCAGACAATAGAAGATTCGGTACACATAGAACGTAAAGAAATCCTTGGGAAAGAATACGTCGTAATTTTCTTCACTGTTTCTCAAAAAAAAAAAAAAAAAAAAAAAAGAAGAGAAAAATAATAACGAGATCGAAGCAGAATTTCGGAGCACCAATTCCTTTTCAAGCGTTGAAACTTTGCAAGGGTTGAAGATGGGACACCTCACCTTTGTCTTTCTTCCGACGAGTTTGATTTTTTCTTCGATCTGTATTATTGGAATGCCACGATAGCTCGCGACGCTCGCGCGAAACTAATTGTACGTCAAAACTGTTAGCCAAGAAGAGGAGGACGAAGAGGAGGACGAAGAGAAGGATGCTGAGAGGAAACGTAAGAAAGAGAAAAGAAAAGAAACATTGGCAGGGAAGAGGGAGATTTGAGACGCCTCTGAAAATCGGGCGGAGCTTTCTGAACAGTAAAAGCATCTTCCTTCGGCTTGGCCACGACCTCCTCTTTTGCTTTTCCTCAAAGTTCTCGCCCAATCGTCTAGTTCTGCGTCATCTGCAGCCACCTGGTCCATCCTTTCCTCTTCTATCCTCTTTTGGATCGCATATCCACGAATAGCGCTTTTTTCGTATGGAATTGACCTTTGCTCCGAATGTTTTTCTTCCGGATATCCGTTTCGTTTTTTTAAGTAGTTATTGTCCCCTAAAATCCTATTTAACGTAATTAAATACATGAATTGAAAGTTAGATATAATTGAGACTGATTTCAAATATTGAATATTTTGTGAAGGATTTTATTTCATTAGAAGATAATTCTTTGGTAAAAATTTGATAATCTGTGCAATACGTATAGTTTAGTTTTTATTAAATTTTGATAAACCACTGTACAATGATCTCATTGTTTATGAATAGCATAGAATAAAGCCAATTTATAGTACATTGAACGAAAGATTCAAAGATAATGATAGAAAACTTATTTTATATCCTTCGATTTTTACTATTAGTTCTTTAAATCGTAATAAAATTTAGTAAAGTATTTATTTAACAAAATTCATTAACAACAATCATTTAGTGAGAAAAATTCGTTAATTTTTCACTATTTTTCTTTACATAAAACTATCTTTAATCATCTCCTATATTCTTTATTATCATGATCTTAATTTTACCTCGAATTTTTTCCTAATTGGAAATTATTTTAAAAAAAGATTTCTTTTCAAATTTTTATGAATATTCTAGATACATATCTTAATTATATCATCAAATTGAATTAAAGGTATTTGTCTCATGATGAGATTAATTTTCTATTCCTGTTTTCTACTCGGTGTTACTATTTTTTCCCTCTTGCAAAGATTTCGTGTAGGAGGAAAGGGCCGATTGATCTATTAATCCGGTTTAAATCCTGGTGAACGGGCTGTCGACCATTTCGTTGAAAGGAGGATTCGAAATGGATCCTGTAATACGAGGTTTGCGGTGACCCAGTTGATCCTACTTATCCTAAAACAGGAGTTGACTTATTGCTCGACAGATTCGTGAAAGTTCCTCCGCAATTTGACTCCTTTCCATGTAATTGACCATGTTCGCTTTTCAAGATATTTGTAACTAAACATTTGTATAGGACGGAATTTCAAAAGTGTGAAAATTACTGTGATCTCAGATTTCATGAATATACATTGATTTATTGATACATTCTTATTCACTAAAATATTAAACTAGTTCTTAAATATAATTTTAATAATTAATTCTGAAACAATATACTGTAGGTATACGATAATATTTAAAGATATAAATATATCATAATGAATATTAAAAATTAGAAATACTTTAAAAATATTTTTAAGAGATTACAATATGATCAATTTCAATATAATAATTGTATGGTATCGACAAATATTTTTTACGTTTGTATGATTAAGAATAATTATACGTAAATAAATATTATTAATATTCCATTAAATTGTTATTAAATTATTATTTTTCGACTAATGGTTACAAATAAATAATGTTGAAATGAAATTATACCTTTGATAGAAATTATGTAAAATTTAATAAAGATTTTCCTTTGGATACATATTAAGTTTATACCAAGAACTATTTGTAATAAAGAAAGGTGGTACCTAGACATGAAAAATAAAAATATTACATAGATAGGTAAGTCGAAATTATTCGTTGATTTTCTGCTGTATCCTACAATTATCGACATAGCTTCACATAGATGTCGACATTGCATTTGTCCGAGTGAAATATAAGTTGCTTGCAAAATTTTTAAAAGATACTTTATTTGTGATAAAGTGTGATAAATTGTTTATTTCTTATTAAATTATAATATTTTGCCTAATGTGAGCGTAATTTGTTTATATATACATATACTGTTGCAAATTCACGCAGGATGTTGTAGTTTAGAGTTTCACGAAAGAAGGCGCTCGAAGAGCAAGTAAATATGGCTGGCAAGATGCATCGAACGCATTTGCGAATCGTGAGTCGATTTGTATTCTTCGGTTGTTAATTTTTCGTGACTTTCTCACGTGTGGTAATGTTTCATTTGTGTGTTTCTAAAATAGTAATAAATTTCATTCAAAGTTTCTTAGTATACAACGATTAAGCGGCGAACTACGAAATAAAGATAACGTTTCGAATATTGTAACGAACGTTCCGGAAGGCAGCTCATCGTGTAACTGAATTTTTAGCACGATCGGTCGTGTTTTTGAGAAAATAAGTAAGTACTAAAATACCCATAATCAATAACTAAGTTATTGACTTCCGATTATTAATGGAATTGCGTACTTCAAAGAGGTTAGGTTGTATATTTGTATACGAAACGCGATGAAGTTTATTTTGTGAAAACAATTGTTTGTGTATTATTTGAGTCCAAAAGTTTATCTTTTTTTTATTAACAAATGCTGTATAAAATCTTGTGAAAGCTTTTAAAGTAAGTGTATATCTAAAATTTTATTTTACAAATAATATAGATTCAAATTTTTCAATAACTCTTTGTTAATATAATGGAACATTAAACAATGACACTGTGTTGATTAATTTAGATTGGATTCAATAAATACATAATATGCTTTCTTTATAGTTATCATAAAAGTAAAGTTTTAATTATATAAGTATGACTGAGGAACATCAATTGCCTTCTGACTCTGATGAAGATGATGAAGATTATGTTCCTGATGGTGCAGACAGTGAGCCTGTGTCTGAAGTAGAATCTGAAGGTGATGCGGAAAGTGGTCCTGAGGATGAAAATGATGAAAACAAAAGAGAAACAACAAAGAGAAGAGGAAGAAAAAAGAAAGTCATAAAGTCTAAAATTAAGAAGCACAGAAGAACAAGAAAAAAAGTAGAAGATGAAGTTGATGAAAAGCTAGAAGAGGAAGAAGTAGAAAAAGGATCAAAAGAGAAAAAACAACTTACAGAAGAAGAAGAGAAAAAGAGAGCTGACTCTCTTTGGGCTGACTTTATGAAGGATACAGGTAAATAATTTAAGCCATAAATTGATTAGCATTGCTGAATTATACGTACATTGCTGTTATTTTACCCATTATTGTATTTTTAATTTCTAAAGCAACGGTACCTAAATCTAAGCCACAAAGCGCGTCAAATAAATCAAAAGAGAAATCACCACCCATAGAAAAGCCAAAAGTAGAAGAAAAAGTAAAGATAACTAAGGTATTTGAATTTGCTGGTGAAGAAGTGAAGGTTGAAAAAGAAGTCTCGATAGACTCTGCAGAAGCAAGACTATCTTTATCCTCTGCTGAAAATTCTGAGAAGACAGGAAACCCTGGTCCTCCTGCAGGAAGAGGATCCGGAAGGGGTAAAGGTTTTAAACGGGCTGGTTTGGGAGGTATTTCTTCTGTCCTTGGTCAATTAGGAAAAAAAACGAAAATTAGTACTTTAGAAAAGTCCAAGCTGGATTGGGACAATTATAAGAAACAAGAAAATTTAGAGGAAGAAATTAGTACTCATAACAAAGGTAAAGACGGATATTTAGAACGTCAAGATTTCTTACAGAGAGCAGATTTGAGACAATTTGAAATTGAAAAGCAGTTACGTAATGCGAACAGACGCAGTACACGGTGAATTTATATTTTCATGTATACGTATCTTTTCCCTAACAATGAGAACTAGGGATGGTATTGAGATAAATACCTTATTAGACTTGCCAATTGTCGGCGCTTATAGCACCTATTTAATCGAATTGTTTAAACTCTTATTAAATATCTCATGCCATATGTAAAAATGTGATTGCCTCGCTTGGCTTGACAATCAGCTGGATCTGTTTAAGAAGCGGTTGAGAGCCAATTCTGTGAGAAGAGACTGATCATTCCAATGTATTGAAGATAACATAGTACGTTACGTAATAGTTTAATTTACCATCCGCGAGCTTCGTCTCGATTCATTATATCACAGAACTTCGCATCGAAGCAGGATGTTTGAAGCTTGGTGCTTCAGAGACCGACGATATACATATATTTTAACAATAAACAAACTCCAGAGATGTTTTTTATTTCGTTTCAATGGAGGAAGGATGATTGATGCAGTATAAATAGTGTAGGTATTTAATAAAATGT
This sequence comes from Bombus terrestris, assembly GCF_910591885.1. Classification (NCBI taxonomy): domain Eukaryota; kingdom Metazoa; phylum Arthropoda; class Insecta; order Hymenoptera; family Apidae; genus Bombus; species Bombus terrestris. Next base: position 20,794,558 of record NC_063275.1, on the reverse strand, counting down.
CGTTTGTATGATGAATGAATATGTACAATATGTATTCAAGTATGTATGAGAAATAATCATGACATTTTTCTTCTTCATTTACGATCACTGCCTTGGGCGAGTCACACGGAACATTTTACTATATTTATAGACGAAATACACACGATATAAAAAACGTGGATTGTTGTTACAGATATTACAATTTTATATTTTTTCAGCTGTACCTATTTATGATACTTATTTGCAGAATTACGGCATGACATATCCGCGAAGATGTAGCGTGCCAGATTATAGATTTAATTGTTAGAAGAATATTAATTTGAAAAAAAAGCGATCTTGAAATTCTCAAAGCTCAGGTTTATAGATTTTAGAATACTTATAAAACAGTATCTTACGGATATGTACGAAACTTCTTTATGCATATGGACTATTTAATATCGTAAAAATAAAAGATATACGTTAATATTTAAACACTAATTTCATTTTTATATTTTTGTGTATCGTATCTTGGATTGAATAGTATTGGTTGACGTAATTAAAAATATCGAATAGATTGTTCATTGTTCTTGTCGTTCATATTATATGCTCCGCTTGGCGATGTACTTCTTTTTTCTTTTTTCTTAGCATAAAGCAGATTCTTAGTTCGTCAAAGGTCTTGGAAAAAATGATTCTCACTGGACGCTGCTTAATACCTTCGTATGATTTATCGATTTATAATTTATATTCGCATTACTTAATTATTAAGCGTACAAGCCATTAGCTCGTAAATCGAAGATATCTCTCAGTCCCGATGCAAACGAGTGGTTTTTGTCGTGCGATACTACGCAGGCGTTTTTCGATCACTATTAATCACTTGTCTTGTAACTGTATACGTTACAATGCTGGCGAATGTTCTGGCAACATGCAAAAGACTCGTGACGAACAATTTTCTCTCGCCTCGAGCCTACGAATCATAACTGTGGGTCAGCTGGTTCGTCTACGCCTTCTTGTATGTATAATTCAGCGTGTTTCTGAAACACGCGAGAGATATCCAGCACGACAAAATCCATTCGCTTGTTCATCGAGTCTTCGAGCACTTACATTGATTTTGTAAGCAAATACAAACGAAACATTTATCAGAAATACCAATTCATTGTTACCCTTATTTGCAGAATTTCACTTTCCTCTTCTCCTAAAATAAAAAAAAAAAATATATATATAAGTTTACTTCAATAGTATAATACCGTCTGCTTACTCATTTGTTTTCGCAAATGCTTACTGGCGCATTTTGACTTCGGTTCTTTGAAGAAACTCTCGAGTAACATCGGTCGGTGCATGTTCTGCATGTTTGTTTCCTATTATGTCTAGGTTTGAAACAAAAATATTAATAGCCATATTTGTTCGATTATTACCATTGCATATTAGTTTTTCATACCGACGGAAAGGAAGTTCAAATTGTTGTAGCTTCCTACGTAAATTGGACAGTCCTCTTGCAAATATGTTTCTCTTTGGACTAAATGTCAATTATAAAAATATTATTCTATTTGCGATATAAAGGAGGGTTTATATATGTGTATATATATATATGTTATTTAATTGATCCTAACTTTGATGTAGGTGATTTGCAGCGACATTGTCGTGCCGATCTTCCTCTTCCAGGATTTGAATTTGGATTAGTTTTTGGATTGTTTTTTGAATTCTTTTTTGGATTGTTTCTTGGATTATTTTTTGGATTATTTCCTTTCTTGCTTCTATTTCTCTAAAATAGAAATTTAATCTCTTAAAATTATGTTATTGGCATGAATATTATTCATTTATTATCTTGAATTATGATACGAAGTTACTATTTTTATAAGAAATAATGGATGACTATACTGCCTTTCTTTTGTTGATTATAGTTGGTTGCTTTGCATACCTTCTTTCTTATGCAGCAACAATCGTCATATTTTGAAAGCATTGGGCACGTCGATGGACATTTGCAATTCTTCCTTAGATCTTGCGAACTGGATCCTTTGACGCATATGCAGAGAGGCGTTTGGTTCTTTTTCAACGTTTTACATCGAGATCTTATGCGCTTTTTCTTTCTTGGCGGACTTGCCTGCTTGCGAGCTTCTCGTATTCTGCGACAGTGGCAGACCTTTTTTTTGCGCGATCTACGACAGATCGACCTCGATCTGCATGATTTTATTGATTCTCTGCTTCTTGTGCTGTGGTTCAAAAGTTAAATACTCATGAATTACAAAGAAAGTTCTTTTTAGTTCGACGCATGCACAATAACGCTCATAATTATCCTAATACAGGCAAACTTTATAGTTCAAGACAAGTTTTACTCGAATTTTACGTAAAAATTGATAACTGCGACTTTATTAGGTATCTAGTGTTTAAAATCAGAGAAGTTAATATCTTCTTCTATATATGTTTTATATTGACTAGTATAAATTCGAATAAAGAAGTTCTGGCAGAATCAGAAAATACTAATTGTACTAAATTTTACTTTCCGATCTTCTCTTACACTTATTTCGCTTAAACGGTACATGAAAAAATATTTTCTATCTTCCAAGTGAACCATTAGTTCTTCCTACAATTAATTCTCCAACATCATAAAATGGGTGTTATATAATGTTATTAAAATGCATGACGAGTATAATATTATTCGATATATTGATATAGAATAATTACGCGCGGTTCTAAGTACGTTTAATTGTATTTCGAAATCCATGCGTGTTTATTATATTAGGTAACGTGTTAATTTTAACGACTGTAGTAGGTATTCTGTGAATCACTGAAATGGCATGGGAATAAGGATCTTAAAGAATGCAAGATTGTAAAGGATCTGTCGCTACGATGCTCCTTGCAAAATATGCAGGTGGCTGCAACAAAGACTATAATTTATTTATCACCCTCTCACCGTGTCCTCGACATCGATGTTGAACTTTCTACGGTCGATCTCGAAGCTTGGCACATTTTGCTGGAAATCAAATGAAAATCTTTATTCATAGAACATACCTTTTTATTTATAAATCATGTACTTTATATCTTCGTCGCATAACCATAAGAAAATAATTGTCGAAGTTGCAAAATCATAAAAAAAAAAAAATGCAACGCAAAGATTATCTAAAGTACTTTCTACAACTCGTTGTGCGACTGCGTTTTCTTGATGTAGTTGTTCGATCCTTTGATTTGCTGTTACTCGTAGGGCGATGCCTTAAACGATACAATTTTTGCATGAAAAATATTCATACCACTTTTACAATTATTCTTAAGTACCTTGAAGGGTGTCGATTTATTGGACATACAGGATCTTTACAATTTTTCTTTCTCATCTTTCGTTATTTTCTGTTAAATTCGTATTTGGATTCGATAAATATTCAAATGGGGCATGTAGTATTAATTTCGCTCTATTATTATTATTGCATATTTCAAATAAAATCTGTATCGATAGTACGGTTTATTTAAAAAATCTTATTTTAAACGCTCGTATCTATTTTTCATTAACCTCCTGATTTCACGGAGGACTCAGCCTTTTCTTCTCTTTTTATTATATCGTACATTTTCTTGAAACCATTTATTCATCTTAATAATTAATAGCAATCATATCCAATGGTAACTTTCTTTCGTTATAATTTATCATCTTCATTTTTTTTTTTTTTGTATTTTAAAACATAAATTTCATGTAACCTATTGATTTTACGAGTTGCTCTGACAGGTGATCTTGTCGAGAGTATGTTTGAGCGTTTCGAGTGCAATTATCGCGAAAGCGGATTCAATCATATCTCATTCACGTGATATATTTGTGTGATCTGAGTCAGTATGGTTATCTTGACGTTTCAACATTAGCTAATTGCTCGGTCAAATATCTTATCCGCAATATCGAATATTGAGAAATACGATAACGATGACAATACAAATGATTAAAAATTTGCCAATGCAATCATTGCAGCTGATTTTTAGAACTTCGCTAGATATCATTTCTCCGATAACTACACACCTGTCGATTTCGCAAATAATTTCTCAATATTTCCTTCGCATTAATTTCACAAATTAATATACATCCCACCTTTATCTTCTAGAAAGAAGTTTACATATTTCTTTTACAGATAAATCAATCTTTTATCTTTAACCAAATTAATTAAATGCACCGAAAATAAAAAATGTATGATCATCGGTATAAGTATACCAACGACTCGAACACTGGAACAAGAATATCACGCTAACAAAATGAAGTTGTTCTTGCAACTTGCTAAAAAAAAACCAGCAAGAAATCTGCCGAAAAACGACCGAAAGAAAAGGGAGAAACGAAAGAGCACGAAGAAACTTGTTCGAGTCGTGAGCTTCTCCAAAAAAGGGTTCCTTTTATCGATGCGTTAAACGTGGCCATGAAAATGTCTCTGACAGCGTCTCTGACAGTAAAATTGAATTAAAATCCACTTTGTGACTTATCACGATGGCGGAATCATGGCGGAAGCAAGCAAATACTCGCTGCGGGTCGAATTAATTAACCGACAGGTTGAGTAGGTAATCGGTTTTGAATGAAGATGTCCGTGAAACGCGAGTCACAAATTTTTAAGTACCGGAGGGCACGTTGCTTTTTCTCGAGCGGATCGCAACCGCGATCTCGAAGGTGTCGCCGATGTCGTAAAACCGAATTATGATACACCGTGCGATGAAGATAAAAGAAGAGGGCGAAAGAGGAAGCCGCGCGAAGCGGAGGTGGAACGGTGCGTGGATTGTTGAACGTGTGTGCAAAACGGCAGCAGGATTATCGACGCCAGTCTGGCGGCCGTTAGTTGTGGCCTTGCCATCGGCAGTTTATTCACGAACCGGAATATCTGTTCGACCGTTCCTTCGGCAACCTCCATACGTTTCAAAACACCTCGAGCGAGCCTCTCTTCTTTTGCCGAGAGAGAGTGCACTCGTTACTTTCCCGATTCCTTGACGAAACGATGCGTGTGCATACACGGCGAGATCATTTCGATCGACGGATTAAGTACCATGCTGTTATGGAACTCGTCTTTGTAAAATAGATAGAGCCGGTCTGGAGATAGTTTCGTTGATGTTTTTGATGGTAGTTGTATATATGCATGACGATATAAAAGAAGTTTTGTCAGCTTGTTTTTAAAGAATTGTTCAACGAAATAAGAAATATGTCGTTTATCAATAATTTATCGTTTTATTATAATTATCTGCGAAGTACGATAATGACGAAATGGCCATCTCTAGCTGCTTTACAAATGCGTGCCCTTTCAGTGACAATTTTTATAACATTTTCACGTAATTCCTGTGTTATTTGTTCATTTTTCTGTCGACAATAAATTTCCTAAATTTTTCATTGTTCGAACAACGATGGTCGAACGATAATAAAACTTGTTGTAATTTTCCTTCTGTTTGCACAACGAATAATTAATTTTTTAATAAATTGTTTAAAGATAAGTTTTTATCGCCATAACAAGTTATTGAGGCATCGAATGTTGTACGATAAAATTCGATGGTATGTAGTACGCGATTGTTACCATAAAGCTGTCATCACACCAATAGAAGACAAATGTAGAATAAGGTAGAGTTCTATTTAAGTGCTTCGTCTTTACATTTGTTAAATTTTGTTTTATAAAACTCTGATAGAAGACTGAATATCAGAAGATAATGTTAATACTGTAGCAACGACGAGGAACGTCCATTAGGGTCTTATAAAAAATAATTGTATTATGGTATATAGATATCGAGAGTGCTTTGTTTCTCATTAAACAATTTGAGGGAAACGATCGACCTTCTTCCTCATTTTTGTTTAAATGCCCGTGGCAATAAATGATAATAGGTCGTTATTCATCATAAACGTGTCCATCAATAAAACGTTAATCATATGCTTGGTTATAATGGCGATCTGGAAGGAAATTATTTGAATATATTATATCGATGAAAAATAATTTGATGTGATGAATGTGAATTATATTCGTTATTTTCTTGCTTGTTTGTCGTGTCAATATACGTGCATACGTGGTAAGATTAGCACGACCGTTGAACCAATTATTTATATTTGAAGAAGATAATAAATGTTATTAAAGGTGTTATTTTGTACGATAAAGTTGAATTTTATTTATTTTGAGGTGTGGATTATAATTGGCTACACATTCGGAATACGGATAGTCCGAGGATATCGCAAATGGAAGTGTGCTGATTTAGATATTGTTAGCCGTATTTAATGTATTTAACAATGGAGGATATAGAATTTGATTAATTTTAATAGTAACGAAAATTAGGTTTATCGTAGGTTGATTAAATATATACGATGTTTAATAAATATTTGATAACTCTATTAAGCATTTGCAATTTAACGAGGCAAATCGATAATCAATAAAAGAATAAGTTGGGCTTAGCAACGAGCCATAAATTTTTTAGCAAAATTAATACAGCAACACTTAATTAGAAACGAGTTTTCGAACATTTCAAATGTAGGCAACATCTCTTGCTTTTGGCAATTAAAACTTTTTGTATTTCTAATACATTTTGTAATCGATAGACAGTAAAATACTGCTCCAATTAATTGTTTCTCGAAGAAGAATTTTTATATTGACTTTGCTGTACCAATGTAAAGAAAAAATACAGTTACTTCGCGGTAACTTCTAACATTGTCTCAAGTCTGAGGACTGCAACCCTGTAGACAGTAACTTAAAATAACCAAGCCCTTAAACACCTAAAGAAAAGATGTTCATAAGCGTTCGAATACTATTATTAGTTGCCCAAAAGTCTTCTGGTGGAATTCAACGGTAGTGTTGCTAAAATCCGCGCGAAACGAGACGTTCCAGGCGTCTACGTTTAAATTTAAACTCGTTCCAAACGCTCCCTAACAATTCCTTCAGGACATTTCGTCGTAACGCGCGTATTGCGATAATCAACATATAGACACGTACACGTGAACGTGCTTTATTACGGGCATTGTTATGAAGTGTTAATAATTAAGAGTCGGCTGGGCTTTACGCGAAAACCATTACCGTCTATTTTTAAGCGTCGCGAAACGAGGCTTCAATGCGTTCACGAACGGCATAATGGATCCGCGTGAAAGGATATTCTTTGTGCTCTTTATTGGGCAAACTGTAACGAGCGGCGGACATGTTACGCGCGCTTTATAACGCATTGTGAAAACCGTCTTCGCGTTTTTTCGACGACTAGAAAGAGAACTTTGAGCCCCGAGGTTTCGTGGATGATAATTACGGTAAAAGGGAATTTCTGCAGTTTTCGTGGTGGTAAGAGCGCGATGGACACGAAGAAAAAGGAAAAGCTCCTCCCATTCTGTGTTTTATCGAATAACAAATTACAAAGGGACGGTTGATAATAAAACCGTGCACGGCGAGTCCAAAGTAAATTACACGCGGTTGATTGCGCGGATGATCTAAGAGCAAATTTACGGGAACGGATCGGGGGAAGAGCTGTTATTTCGTATAAAAGATCGGGACATTACACATTCAGCAAAGAAATTATAATAAATGCATAGAAGGAAAACGCGGCTCTTCGTTGCGTGTTTTGTTAAGGTCGTTTAATTCTGTTCCGGCTCCGGAAAATTGCTCGTAATTCTTTTCTCACGAAGGAAGGATAAGCTGATGGATCATCGCAGGAATTGTATACGGCTATAGATTTGATCTTAATATCTTATAATTAATAACGTTGCTATAAAGGATTGCTATAAATGCACGATAAAGAGATAGAGACGAACGAGTTTAGTATTGCAATTATAAGAAATATATATGAGGAACTAGAATTTTTAATTTGTAAATTAGAGAGTATTTTATGCTACCGATCATTATCTATTGAGATAAGATTTAATGAAGACATTGTTTAAAATGCTGGCCCCTTGTGGTAACGCAAGCGTTACATTTAACAGTGACAGCTATAATTGGAATAAGGAATTGTTCAGGTCATATTTGATGCACCGCAGTTACGATTTGATCTCATCTTCGTTGATAACTAGATGATAACATAAATAAATAAGTGAGAAAACGAAAACGTTTTTGTTTCTTTCTTTGCGATCTTCTTCAAAATGGAGCCAAAGCAAGCAAATCTCTGCAGGACATTTTTCCTAGTTTATCGTTCCCTTTCACGTTCCCGAAGTTTTCATGTTTAAATTTGAGATCTCCTGTATATAGTTATGTATATGTATTTTCGACACTGTAATTAACTGTATGTATGATCATGGAACATTTCTATAATATTTCCTATATTCAAATGACCAATACCTTTGTCTAAAATTGTCCTAACAATAGAAGAAATAGATTTTACTTGTTTGTTAAAAGTAAGAAAAAAATAAGCGTGACACCCACGATTAGTCAAATCTTTCTTTACCGGACCTTCGTTCTTCTTATTTCTATTCGATCATACATATGCAAAAGATGACTTCGTTATATACCCGCTGTTAATTTACATAATTGGAAGTACGTGCCTCTTTTTTCTCTCGTCAAGTGAACAGAAGCTGTCCAGCAACGCGACAAACGGAGGATAATCAATGCTATCTCTGCTCGGAACGCTTCCCTCGGTAAATGTAATTTCGGTGCACCTGAAGGAATCTGCAAGGCAAAACCAGAAGATCTATTTTCATCGCCGTCCCTCTTTCACGATCGGATTCACTTCGGTTTCGACGATTTTTTGCGAGGAGGTCGCGAATAAAATGCAGTAACGTACTTAGGCGATACACAGTACTATTCATACCTGTTAATTAATGCGTGTTTCGTGTCAAATTTTCTCAATTCGCTTTATTTTTTTTAGAACAATTTTACGGTTCATTTCATTTTGCTATTTTGGAACATAACGGTGAATAAAGATAATCAAGAGAATGGAGCTTCGTGTGAAAATGACAAGCAAAGACTAATCTAAATTAACGGTGGAAAATAAAAACTATTGGAATAAAAGTTGAATTGAAATCTAATCGAATAAATTAGAATTTTGATATTTGATATTTTGATATTTTCTTATTCATATCACGAAACTATTTGTTTATTATCGAATCGTTAAAATTAAGTTGAAGTTAAAACATCGAAGCGAGATCGTGTTCTTTAGCTACCTGTGAAACTTCTGATTCGTGCAATGATAAAGGAAAGAAACATTAAGCACAGACGTAAACGGATATTCCGTTACTGGAAAATTTCCGGGGTGCAGTTACAAGCTGGCATACCTTCTGAATACGCCACTGATAAAATTCCAGGAATTCCTTTTGCTAGAAACAAACTAGACGAGACTAGCAATAAGATTGATTTGCACTACCAAGATTCCAGCGTCTGGTTTTATCTTGCGTGCCAACCAAGCGGCTCGGAATTAAAGTTTATCCTCCACTTTTATTTTTGCCACTACACATGAACTTGTTACTTGAAATTATAGTAACGAGCGTTCCAGTTCCTGTCAAGCTGAAATTTCGGGAAAGTCTATTTCCAGAGATACGATATCTTCTATGCCATTCTTGAAATAAATAAAATTGATAAAATATGAAAGTTTATGTTTATGTTGCATTAGTATGGAAATAGAATGATTTTACATAGAAAATATGATCGAATATGTAGAACGAAGTTTTCTAATGTAAGATTTTCTTTTCTTTTTCTAGAAAATGAAGTTTGACAAATATCTCGACATACGGATATCTAAATTTTAATTGTACGAAACTTTCTATAAACGAAGATTTCTATCGTTATTAGACTTCTCTAAGAATAAAAAGGTAACCGCTTATCGTCTTTATTCATTTTTCTTCTCATTTTTAACTGACAATGGTTTATTGATAGCGTTACACGGGTTGTCGAAGTTTAGGTGCATTTATATTCAAGGAATTCTCAAACACATACTATTGCAAAAAATTATAACTTATGTTATATTTCATGAATATATAGCCTGTAAGTCTCATTTATTCAAATCACGCATTAAATCATAGGTCGAGTATATTTCTCCTATACATCATCTTGCATCAACAACGAACTTGTACTAAAGAAACACTTCAATATCGAGGCAGTAACGCGAAGTCAGACCGAAACTCGACTATCTAGTTCATTTATCAAAGTGTAACATTTCAACCTGGTAAAAATCATAATGCTAAAAGCGTCCGTGGACGTGCTGTCCGTTTATCTGGCTAGAAAATTTTTTCGCCAGTCGAATAGCCTAGCGTTGAGCGTAGAATCGGAGCACGGATAAGGCCGGCTCGTTCCTCTGGGGGGGCTAAAGTAAAAAAGAAGACGTCCACTCGAAAACGCAGAGACCACTCGTGCCTAAAAGCACTTGGATCGGTATGTGGATCAATTATACCAAAGAAACGTGGTACGAATTAATGCGTGCCAAGACACAGGGCGTAAGAAAGGAAAGACTCGGGCTCGAAGTGGAACCATTCGACTCCTTTTTGTCATGTCCTTTCGTACTTAATTCTCCTCCAATCCAACGGCACAAAGCGTGCATCGCCGTTGCCATGTTTGTTTTAACGAGCCATCGAGATGAAATAATTTCATCGACTAACGACCCCTGACACCGTTCGATGCTCGAGCAACTTGTATTTCGCATGTATCTAACTTTCAATTAACTCACGGAAATGTACCTCTCGCGCGGTATATTTCTCAGTACATCTTTTTTGCTCTTTCCTATTACTCTCCTTCTCCTTCACCTTCTCTTTATCTTTTTGTTTTCTTCTGTCTTACGGTAAAATTAACCTCTTGTCTGACGTCCCTCGATCTTCGTATAAAACGAACGCTAAGAAAACTCGCTCCCTCTCATCATCGAGGAACCGTATTTCCGTTTTGTACTCATTATCGTTCTCTTTCTCCTCTTCGATTTTCCGTTTCGCTCCTTTTTTTTCCCGGCCAGTCTCTCTGTCACCGATGGGTATGCCCTTCGTTCTCGTTTAAAAGGTTATGTTTTATGAATGGAGAGAGACAGGAAGATCGAGTCGGTTCGCGGATCTATTCCGCGGCGCAAAGGGCACGCAAAAAGCCGTCGAGCGGAGGACTTTAAAAGGAAACAAGCTGAAATTGCCGTAGCTAGCGTAGCACTGCGTAATTTGTGTCTGTTTGCATCTTTGTGCGTCTGACGCTGCTTCCCGCAAAGGCATCCCCTTTGATCGCTTCTAGTTAATGAAAGAGCATTAAAATTCTATGAAAGTGCTTCGTTTTTCTTTGATAATGTGGAAATTGATAAGTTCCTGTATCGATGTTGACGGTATTATCTAAGGAAATTGCTCAATGTACATAAATTCTTACGATTAGCGATGTTCGTTCTTTTCCTCTAAGTTTTACGATTTTTATGGGGAGACTGATTTGTATAATTGGTACCGATAGAATGTGAATGTCGATTTCCTTAAAGTTATTTTAAACTTACCACTTAAAATCACTTAAAAATAGTATCTTACACACGCGTATAAATATTCAAACTTCTCGCTCTATGGGAAGGTACTTCGTATTTTTAATTTCAATACAAACATCGATGTTATAATTATGATTATTTTTTCGTTTTCTGAGTGAAGAATCTTATTCTGGTAAACGATTAAGTAAACTAATTTTTAACGTTGTATCGTGTTATCAAAATTTACTTTTCGAATTACGCAAAGTATTACAGTTTCTAAATCCGCTTCATGGCTTTTGCATTATATATATTTCAAGTTACATATTACTAAAGAATCGAACCTTCATGTAACGTGTGTCACACTATGTAACTATTTCTCAACTATTCTTTATAGTACATTATATTGTATTTCGAATTAGATAAGTAATATTCTAACTATGCCAAAAAATATATTCCTAACAAACAAAGTATTTCTATACTTTCTATGTATTTCTACAAAAATTTATGTCCTAATTAAAATTTAACACACCTCAATGTTATTACTTGTCAATACAAAAATATTTACCGAAGCTACAACTTCACTAGAAAATATGAACATAATCGAAAATTAAAAAGGTTCGAGAACAGACGATGCGATATGAAAACATCCAAAGAGCTACACGATTAAACTACATTATACCATATGATCGATCGTTTAAGTGGATATTCCCTTGACGATGGACCGTTACTGTTCAACAGCTTCTTTTCCCATCTTTCTTTCTGTCTTAACGTCCCTCCGTTACACCCTCCGTGTAAACGAACTCCCTTTGGCTAAACGCTTCTTGGTGGCCACAGAAGACAAGCGTGTCGAGAAGACGTTCGGTTTCTTTTCTCTCGTCAGAGCTACCCTTTTCATCTCGCTCGCTCTTTCGCTCGCTCCTTTCTCCTCGTTCGAGTGAGCATGTTTTATGGATAGCCTTCTAGAGCTTTCGCGGCGCCAGCTCTTCCATAGATACATCGACCGGTCGTTGTATCTACTGCTATCATGAGCGAGCCAGGAACGTAAACGTAAATGAGACATTGGAATTAATAGCGAGTGCCCGGTCTCCACAATGTCGTGAAATTTGACGATGAATTATTTTGAAAATGATCGGCGGATAATACCATTCTTCTATGCCGGATAATTGTAGGACGTAGAAAGTCAGTAGGAAGTGAATTTGTATCGATCCGTGAAGATTCTGTAATTAATTTATCTTTTGTCTTGGTTACGTAAAGCAGATAATCTGGGAACGATTGTTTGCTAATAGAAAATGCGATCTATAAATGAAAGTGAAATTTCTGAACTTTGATCGATCGTGGATATTGCGTGAATAGGAAGGAACACGTAGATAGAGTTTAATTGGTTTTTTAAGCATTTAGTGTAGGATTTATTAAAATATAATTGAGCCACTGAGAATCCACATTGGCCAATTGCATCGATTGAAAAGTAAAGAAAAGCTATGATATACGAATGCTCTTTAAGAAATCGAAGTTAATCAGATACTTATAGAATCTCTCTAATGATACTGGGCATGAATTCCATGATGATTTAATATTATTTATGTTAAGGTTTACCTTTTTTCTAGATTCATCGGAAAAAGTTTGATCAAAATCTGAATATTTTTCATTTTACAATATAATAAAGATTATTTATTATATCAATATTGATATGAAATAGAGAATGTACAAGGAAAGATGAAATTATAAAAATTAGAAAAACGAATATTATAGATATTGTCTCGTTTATTAAATTCCTCATTTATATTGTGTTAAAATATTACTTAGCATATCTTATGTTTTATAGAATAGTAAAGATTGCTTATGTTAAGGGAATATTTTGAAGTACAATAAATGGAATATTAATGTATACATTAATGGAAGGAGAGAAGAGATGGTTTGTGATTGACTGATTACAAAAATTGAACAAGTAAAAAGGAATATATGTAAGGATGGAGTAAAATACAGTGGAGTAACTGGATGGAATAACTGTAAAAGTAGAAATTATATTTTCTTGAAGCATTCGTAATAATATCAGAATAATTTTGAAGATTGAATAACAATCTTATATTAGAAATAAAGAAGTATTACAGATATTCCGTTATTATTCATTAGTAATTACATACACAGATATTTAATAAAGTATATAATAAAGCTTCTCCTAATTAGTTTAGTCATTGTCTCTTTTCTTAATAAAACTTTATCATACGTGAATACAAGAAATTTCTACAAGTGTGACGCACATCTCGAGATTTGACAATGTCAAGAATTCATTTAATGACATGTGATGAATGAAACTTCAGTGAATGTTAATTTCAAACAAGTTGTGATAATTGAATGGAATCTGAAACAAAATTTGGTCAGACCATGTTTGGTAAAAGCTGTACTCATTTCCGATACATTAACCATAGTGGAGGACTCATTTTGTGACAACGAAATTCGTCGACACTAATGAGAATTACTTGTCTGACTCATACCTCGTGATGTAACCTTCGTTCTTATGGTACTTTAAACAGGTGTGTCAGGATTTAAAAAGATTCATGGACTTTCCATTCGGTAGTGCAAAAATTTACTTGAAAGGAGGACAAATGAAAGAAATATAACGTAAAATAATATTGGAGCTTTTACGTCCTACTTCGTTTCGTATGAAAGATTTTTAATTTTAATGACATTTTACATTTATTTTAAATTTCTGCATCTCTGTATAACGAACGAAAAGGGAAAAGGTATTCTTTGTTAATCCCTTTCAAGATAACAAACTTTATCATGAAATACATTATTCAAAAAGTATTGTGTATTTAATCAGTTGAATGTATCAATTTATTTTAACCTCTACAGTTTTCTTTTTTCCAATTAAATATTTTTAATGTCTTACAAATATAAAAAGGATATATTTAAAGAGAAGGGAATTAAACAATTTATTAGATTATAACTCAAAATTGCTATTCATTGACATATTCCATAAATTTTTTTAAAAATAATTTCTTTAAATTATTGATAAATCACGATATTTATGTTGCAATTGATATTGAAAGTTATTCAAGAATCAGAAACTATTGTGTCTTTATTATATACTTGTAGTAATAATAGACTGACTTAAAAATACCTAAATTTATGAAACAACTTATTACTAATTCATAAATGTGCTTCATGTATGTTGTATCAGCATATACATCTCTTTAAGCACAATCTAATAGAGGATTAACTTAATAGTTCTCATTTAGGAGCCCAGTTGGTAACTGGTTTTAATTAACCGCTCTTTAATTAAAACCTTTGTTGTTGTGTACGCTTTATCAATATTTATTATTATAAATTTATAGCAATTCGAAATTGCCTTCAAAAATGCACAAAGACATGAAAAAACGAGATACCAGCTCAACATAAATACCCTTAATCGCGATTATAATATACATACTTCTTTAAAAGCGATTCAGTAGAGGACCTACTTAATGGTCCCCACGTTAGAAGAGTCCAGCTGACGTAACCGATATTTTTAACTGAGCCCTTTTGTTTCGCCGATTCGTGGTCCTGTTTTACGTTCGTCCTTCCAGATTGCCCCATTCGCCGCTTTCACGTCGACCCCTCGTAATGTCAGCCACGAGAGTGTTTGATCTTTCAACGAGGTTTCCGTGAATTTCAAAGGTTCGTCTCGCGGAGGCGGCGTTTAAATTCCATGTATGGCCGAAGCTGCCGGAGAAAGGAATTTGTCGTCTGCAAGGCGACTCTTTAGATACGACTATTATGCGTCCTGCGAGGCAACCATTACAGAGTGAATACAAACGAGCTTCTGATGGCGGACCAGTCTTCCCCCCTTCAGAAATGAAGTCGTATTTCGTAGAACGAACCGTACCCGTACGCGTACAGTAGCGGTTGCTGTATCGGACAGGTTTTAATTCGCGAACCTCCTGTATTCTCGTACCAACCTGCTAAAACGTATGTGCGATAATGTAATAATGATGTGACACAGTTTCTCGTCCTTAACCTGAGCGGGATGTTGGAGAACAATGGAATAATGGAGGAACAGAAAAAATAATAGAACTTACAAAGACGAGGAATTATATGACAGACCTACAACTTGTAAATTAGTAGAGTATTATGGTAAAATGAATAGAGGGAAATAGTAGAAATTAAAAAGTAAAGAATTACATTACAGTGTCTATAGTTTGGAAATTGTAATTTCACTAACAGTAAGTGTTGTGATGAAACGATTTAATTATTAGATTTTAACGCGTAAACATTGTAATCTGGAGACTTTTAAATATTGATGTTGTTTTATAGATCATCAAGTCGTATCTCGATATAAATTTTTGTTTATCTAAAAATTTGAGGAGATATTTGAATTTATTATCTGATGATATGAAAAGAATATACAACAATGTGAACATTATATAAAATATGAATAAATTATATGAGTTATACTTAAATGCTTATAGTTCTGCTTTTGGTATTGAATAATTAACTGAATTATGTTTTATAGCGTATCGAAGATAAGAGTTACAGTATATCGTATGTAATTTTATTTAAAGTTATCGCTCTATAATATCATTAATTACAGCTTATAACGCTAATCATTTGCGATAATGGATAGATAGGTACCAGGGATACAGTTCATTTAAAGAATCATTTGAAATACAAGAAGTTAAAGACTAAAGAAACGAGAAAATTAAATTTTGATTGATACTTTCATAAAACGCCGGATATCATATGTTTTGATTAAATCTGGAATTTTCTAATGAAAGAATAAATATTAAATAAAATATATTTTTTTAATGTTTTACTATTTCTTATTTCAGATTAAACATTACTATAATACAAGTTTGAAGTGATACAAAAGTTATTTATTTCAATAATACAATAATTCAAATATCATAAATCTCTATATATATAAAGTTACAAACCAGTCATATGAAATAATAAAAGAAAAATGTTCTACGACTATTCCTCTATTTTTTAAAGTACCAATAGGATAGATAACTGTTATTACTATAGCAAAAAAATTTTTAGTCTAAACATCTTCAACTTTCTATACTATTATTTCCATTAACATAGATTAAAACGGGGCGCCATCATTATACCTAGAACTTTCAAATTAATTAATCCTAAAGCATAAACAAACCCCTATTGAAAAGAAAATACTTTTCCCACTCATGAAAAATTTGATTAATATCAATATCTATTACGAATTGAGGCCATCATTCCCATGACAATTCCTTCATCGGTAGTCGATAGCGATTAAATTTCAGAAATACCATAGTCCGGTGTACGTCGCGTTCGGGGGGATGATAGCTATTCGGCTGTTCCCGTGATCGCTCGGTTACGCTCGGCTTTAGCTACACCGCCCGGACCCGTCAGTCTCGCGCATGATTTCATAGTGAGAGGAAGCGTTCCTTCGTTTCGTTGCTTATTCTTCGACGCGGAAAAAATCAATCATATTTTCATAAACGATCAACGCTAAAACGATTAGTTTACTATATTAAAAAAGACGTAAAAGGACCATCGGGTGATAAACAAATAGTGTGTCAAGACGATCGGTCAGTGATAAACGATTAGTGTTGAGTCGCTCGTGATCGATCCTTGTGTGTATCCTGTCAAGGTGTTTTCTACCGTTCTCTGGTCAGGATATTATGCTACCGATCGCGTGTGCTGTAAGATCGTTTTGACTCGAGGGGCAGTCGACTACAGATCATTGGCAAAATGTTACCACAGACCCCTGACATTATTCCTACGACTTTGAATCAGGTAAGCGAAAACGAATATTACTCTTGGTTTATTTTACTCGTTCCGCGTAGTGACCTTCAACCTGAAAGTCTCTGCCTGTTTCGATACGGTCAGTGTGTTTTTACTGACGATGGCGAAACGCGAACGTTCTGTTTCCGTGACACGCGAGATGTTGTATTTAAGCCTGTTCCAGGAAATTTCTTACGCGTGAAATACATTCGAATTTTTGCTCTACTACCTTTTTTCTGTCTCTTTCGTTTCGTAACGTAAACTTGTTTCGTCAGCAGGGAGAAATTTGTGAAACACCTTTGACGTGACTCGTCAGTTTTTATCGAAAATTTCGCGTAGATGTGCATTAATATACCACAAACACGATACATAACCAATGTTCGATTATATCGATTTGCTAACGTGCGAAGTCGAAAGTAGTGGCAACCGCCAAATACCGATTGCGAGATTCTGTGTTGAATAACCTTATGTATTCTTCGTTACGTGAAGACAGAAATATAATAATTATTAAGACTCGACGATTGGTCGAAATATTTGGGATATCGATTAAGCGAATGCAAACTGTCAGAAATGATCGATATTAATAGTGCTTATTTTAACGAATTCAAGTTCACAGTATAATTTCCACGATTATTCAAAATATAAAAATTTTCTTTCGGAAATCCTTTGATCTATCGAAAATTGTTAGAAATTACCAATATACTGTTTGAGATAAAATTATACGATTACAGTACAATATTTTGCAATTATTTTAAGTATATGAATCTTTTTTGTAATATCGATTATTCGAAATACGTATATCAGTTTACATATCGATTAATCAAATGAAAATTATCGATATTAGTAGTGTTCAGTCTAACATTCATATTTACAGTACAAATTATCCAAATTATTCCAATTCCCTTGACAATATCGATTAATCGAATGGAAAATGTTTGAAATGATCGGTAGTATTGGTGCTTATTATAACAGTACTATATCACAGGTTGGGGTAACGCGCCATTCCTGTCAAGATGGCGTGGAAAAGACAAATATTTGCGGTTCGTAGTTGCCGGTTCAAGAACATCGTCTTGTGAGAACAAAAAGTTCCTTATATCGCACATCACGTTGTGTCAATATTACACGTTCACGTCTATGGTCCTTCCCAATGTAATAAACGTCAGTGGTAATTAGCGCTGGACGACAGGTTAGTTCATCGATAATGTCTCGGGAACCGATTAATTGAATTCCATTGGATTATTTTAAACGTGCGAACCCGCTGTGTGTCGCTTATACGTAACTGGCGTATCGTAAACGGGTTTCAAGTTCCTTGCCTCGCGAGCCATCGTATTTATTTCATAGAATGTACTTAGAATTCCGTTTCTTGCAACTGGTTGCAATTTAAGCTAAGGTTAAGTTAAGCGGCATGTGATATTTAATTAAAATGGTTATTGACCTTGAAAGCTGCCAGCAGGTACATATAACGTTTCTTCATTTTCGTAGGAAGCTACGTATGTATAGTATGTAATAATAGCTGTATCTAGAAAATTATATTTCAGGTTTTATGCTCTTTGATATTTACGTTCAAGTTTTATATGTTATATACAGTTGAGGTTAGATTTTATCAACGATCTATATTCTATATCGATCTTAATTTCTAGTTTAATGAAAATTAGATCTCTCCTGATCTTTTTTTTTAAATAGAAATTATTATCTAATTTATAACGTCAGAAAGTTTGATATATTATACATATTTGAGGTTATATACATATATATTCTACTGACATTCCGTATTTAATATATAACTTGACTCTATTCTTATCCCATTAAAAATTAGAGCTGTCTGGTCTTCTTTTAGAATAAAAATGAATATTTAATAATTCCATGATTTTAAATAATTTTTAACTAAGCAGTATGTTTTTAAATAGTAGTAAAAATATATATGTAGAAATCATGATAGCGAATTTATATGGCGGAGAATATGACTTAAATAAACGATTGGAATGATAGTGCAAATTGGATAGCTTAAAAAAGCGAGTAGTACTAGTAGTTTTTAGTAGTACTTGTTCACAATGGTTATAAAAGCAAACGAGCGTTTTCAGGCGAATAGGTACAAGTAATATTTTGTAATCATAGGAAAAAGATAGAAAGATAAAGAATGACATTGACCATACAATAGCTTTGCCTGTGTATCGCTTTTTATTACTAATACACAGCAAAGAAACTCTCGGTTAAAGAATATTAAACAGAGGAAAAAGGAAGTTATCTCACCTTCCAGCCAACAAAATTATTTAAGGCGTCATTCTAGGTAACAGATGTTTATTTGATTAAATAGTCTTTTTTTTTGTAGAAATCATTTACTTTTTATCATTTCGTGATGACCATGATGAGCGTGGCAAATTTTATTATTATATGAAAAGTTTTGATTATCTTCAGTAATTTCAATTTTGTTGATGATCTTTTTTTCCACATATTAGTAATATTAACTCTTCTTTGGCAAACTGCGGTACTACACACTTATCTTTTTCTAAATTTTTATCTATATTTTATAAAGTTTCAAGTGATTAGTTATGCCGATAATGTACTGTTATACATATCTGTATACAATGTAGTAAACACATTGATGTGCAGTTCATTTGTAAGTTTAGAAAAATAAGAAGAATAGACTTAAACATAAACGATCCATGATTTGCTTATGGAGGGAGGGTTAATATTGTACTATTAATTTTATTTCGTATTTTTTTGTAATATTTTGATCCACTATTCTGTTACCTGCTTATTGGATATTATGTTTGTTATTTCAAACAATTGAGCTTCAGTCTATTAGCATAACAACCGTATAAGTGAACATTACAATTGTAACAATTATCGATGTTACCAGTACAATTAACATTAGGATCAATATAAGCTACGTGTGTTTCTCTTTTTCATCAAACACAAGATAAACACATAATGGCTACGTCTATAATACATAATGGAAACATACATACGTATTGCGTTCGAAAATAACCATTTACATTTTTCGATTATATTAATCATTCGTAAAAAATGTTACAATTTCAAAGATTCTGCTGTACTGGATAGTTAATATTAGCTACATCTGTTTGTCTCTCTTATCAAAATAATAGAATATTCTCAATTAATGGAAAATAATTCAGGTGTATTCCGGTCTAGCCGCAACCACGCTTACGTTACCATAAATTCCATCAACAGCATCATCGCATTCATAGCAAACGCCCCTCTTCGCGCGATTCCGCTCCAATTAGAAAAGCGTAATCACTGCAAACCGCGATCATTGGCTTTATTGGCATCGATTGCCCACATGGATCCATTTATTGGCGGTTCTAAATAGCTCGAAATAATAAAAACAGTTTTGTGATCCTCTGGTCAAAGTGGCAAACCAATTATAAAATATTACATTTTCCAATTTTCTTTTCGTAAGATAGACGAACGCAGAACAGAAATATTTTGTTTGGAATCATTGATGCATTTGATATATTGGTTCAATCTTTTGACTAAAATTATTAATTTCCTGGAAAGATGAAAGGATATAGAAAGAAATAATATACTAAATTCGTCGACTAATTTGAAATATTGATTAATCTAGAACATCCGCCCTTTTAGATTTTAGGCTTCGTGAAATCCTTCATTGCCTCGTTAATTAAAATCTTTATCGGCCTGAAATATCGACTTTTTGATTAATATCATTCAGTTTCACGTCGCGTAGAAGAATACAGGACAAAGTAATTCGTCAAAATTTCTGATCATCTTGAATATCAGAATATATTGGGTTGTCCGAAATGTTTCTTTCGTTTTATCAGCAAATAATAGATGCACAATGTTTTTTGTTTTATATTAGTTTATCGAATTATGCACGTATATAATAATAGAAATAGAACGAAATGGATCACGCCTAATTCAATAAAATAATATAAAACAGAAATTGTTGTTCATTTATTATCACCTTATGAAACGAAATAAACTTTTCGGACAATCTAATATATAATAAACATACAGTATAGGGCAAAATAATTGTAACAAACCTAGAGTATCAGTTATTTAACAAAAATATCCGTCAATTTAGAATACAAACATTCTAATTACAATTTTCGACTGGTATATTGTCAACTTAGAATGTAAATATTATGACTAAGATTCCCACGCATTGGAAATATAAATCCTGTGACAAAAATTTTCAGAATTCTATATTTGACTCATTGATTTTAATCTCGTCGGATTTCTGTAGCGGAGCGGAAGTGGTTCCGTTTGCCGATGTCATCCTATTTTCCGGGTACTCTGGATGACTGAAAACACGCCCACTACTGTCTCTCTCCTCGACAGGTTTCACTGTCGCGGATTTCGTCGAACTTGAACGGCACGCTCGTTTCAGGTTTATCGTTCGTGGAAAGGTGCGTGACGTACGTGGCCAGAGAATTCTTGAGGCAGACTCTTATCGATTGTTTCGAAAGTCGACACCGCGTTGCTCGCTCTGCATGGCTACGAACAGAATTCGTACTTTTCGAAATAAAATCGATAATACGATTTTATAAATTTGATCTCGTATAGTCGCATTAGTATTTCACATTTGTACTATGAAAGCGAGATTTTTGTTTTGTAGCTACGTCTCTGATGAGTTAAACAGGTGTTTTAATTATTTAACTTGTTTGGTACTTGTTACTGACGTTTTCTATGTAGAAAATTTGTTTGAGACAGAGGAGTTCCATTTTGTAGCGTTTCAAATATTTTTGTTGAAGTAATTAGTACGCTGATAAGCTGACTTCAATTAAAAAATAAATTACATCTATATGTTTAAAAATTATATATTTATAATTATTATAACGGATGCGAATTTATTCTATGAATAAATTCTATTTAATTTTATTAAAAATAAGCTTAAATAGTGCAAACGAATACAGAATACATGAACAAAAGTTAGATACAGATGAACTTCATATCTTCTTTACTCATTTCTTTTATTCTAGGGATAAATCTTATCTACTTCTATTTTATCCTTATCTTAAATTTAAAAGATAGTTATTAATAACTTTTTATTTGTTAACTTCGAAAAAACTGGAGGGTACTTAGGATACACTAAAGAGCCATAAAAGTGTTTTAAACTGTTTATCATTCGGTCGTAAAAATGCTAATGATTCAGCCGTTTCGAAAAAATGAAACATAATTTTTGCCGTGTCATACTCGCCCATTGAAATCGTCTAAACGCGTCTGCCTCGTAGTCTTTATCTGCTAGAAAAATATTAAAAGATGACCTGTTTCCGATGAACACGCATAAGAAGGATATTTGAATGACATTGCAGTCCCTGTAAAACACGATCGTGATTTTCATAACAGATATTCTCGCAGAGTAATGCTTCGAATTAATGTTGTAATCACGGTATATATCGATCTATACTACGATTCTGTAACTTTCAATTATTAGCAGTTTGACATGCTTCAGCAATTCCAACTACGAAATTACAAATTTCATAGTACAGTAGTATAGACTTTATTTGCATTTGTGAATATAAATGTGAATTTTTTACCCTATACTTTGTTAGGCTAATTTTCTGTTGAGAAATTCTTCAGAAAATTCTCGAGATAGCAAAATAAAATTACGAACTTGAAAAATGTTTATTTATATACTGTATATTTAAATAATTATAATTAAAATGCTATGACGAAGAGAAATAGCTATATTATAAT
Source organism: Bombus terrestris (assembly GCF_910591885.1). Taxonomy (NCBI): domain Eukaryota; kingdom Metazoa; phylum Arthropoda; class Insecta; order Hymenoptera; family Apidae; genus Bombus; species Bombus terrestris. The sequence goes on along the minus strand of NC_063275.1, from coordinate 20,771,887 downwards.
CATGTTTTAGTATTAATAAGAACTAAAATGAAATTTGCTAAAAGGACCTGGATATGTACTTCTCATGATTGTAAAAATATAATAAATCTGAAAATCATATTGACAAGTTTGATAGTTCTGCTGTTAAGGATCCATTAAAACCTTGTTATTGATCACCAAAATTTTTGAAATTCCATATAATAAAACTAAGTCCAATAAAATACTTTTATCCGAACCTTTGGCACCGGAGACGACGACAAACTCGCGAGCACCAGCGGTGCCATTGAAACTTTCTCACGAAACTTGTTAGGAGACCTTTCCACTCTTTTCGGTGAACTGGTCGCGTAAATATAAGAATATTTTTACTAAATTACTTTATTAACTTTTGTTTTCGCATCTTCTAGATTGTATCTCGAAAGCATCAAAAGAACATTATTGAAAAGACTCTGTCTAGGTAACATTTTGTACTTACGAGAAAGTTTCATCGAGCGCAAGAATTAATATTTAAATAACCAGCCTGAATTTTGTATTAACCAGTGATGGCTTCGAAGGACGATAAGTTCAATCTTGTTATTAATGCAAACCGCGCCGAGTAGTCGAGGAATTATTTATCGAGATGTCTTCATTGTCAGAGTGAACCTTGAACTTCGAAATTCCATTCAGTAAAACTATTATTACATCGAGTACCAAACTCTCTACTCTCATCCTTGATATTTAAATAACTGTTTTAAATCTTCTTCTTACTTCCCATCAGCCGCAGAGAACAATGAGAAAGAGATCTTTTCACTGAATCAGCCTCCAGTTTTAGACCAACGTCTGGAGTCTGAAAGGAACTGGCTCTTAACTCAGCAACAAACTATTGCTGTTCTATTTGCGGCCTTGATATTAATTGCTATTTAAGATAACGGCGAAAGCGTACGTAGGAAAGATACATTGGCACACATTCGTTGCCATTTACGGAAACGTACGAGTATGTATAATGTATACGGTTGGTTGCTCAATGATCCAGAGTATAATAAATACGTTGAAGTGATTCGCAGAAATTTCTTAATCATTCATATGTTTATTTGCGTATCGATTAAGCGTGCTTACACAACTACATATAGCGTCCGATATGATTATATATGTGTATGGCTATATTATTGCTAATTGGTGGTTTTGTGTGGGTGGATACCGATATGCACGTACGTGGAAGGTTAATTATTATTATACGGAAACATCGAGTTAAACAAAATGGTAATGAAAACGTTACCTGGTATGAGATGCTTGGTCAGTATCTTTTGTTATGAGTCTAATGCGATGATAAATCCAACCATACGCATAACCATAAAGAATAATTAGATAATTAAATAAACAATGACTAATTTTATAGAATGAAAAGATAACTATAAATTTCCGTTAGATATTTTTAAATCTGATACAAACATGAAATTTTTGTTTCTTTCCAAACCAAACCAAAAGTTTCTTTCTTTTTATACGGAATTAGTAAGTGCACAGTATGTTTTGTTTTATATTATTTTATTGAATTGTGATCCATTTTGAAGTAATTTTAAGTGGGTCATATACAATTCGATAAAATAATATAAAAGGAAAAATACCGTGCATCTATCATTTCTTGTAAAATGAGAACGATACGTTCGAACCGCAATGACACACAAAGAAAATTAAAAGAATTATAAATAAAAAAGAAATCTTTGTATCCAATTATATAGGTGAAGAAATATGTACGTTATAACACGTAAAGTTAGTCAAGTTCGTGCCAGTAGTTTAAGAGTTAAGATTATTTCTAAGGATTAATTAATTAATTTTTAATAAGATTATTCAAAGATTGTTTCTACTGTAAATTTCAAAAATTATTTCGTATGATTCTATTTCTTAGAAAAATATGATTTATATATGCGGAAATTTAGTACTAGGTAATAATGTGATAAATAAATCTGATGATAAATAATGTGGCAAATAAAATCGCATATTATCGAATTATAGTTTGGTTACTACTATTGTTTTATCACGCTTGTTTCATGCAAATACCACGCAAAAAGATCACAGCAGATTTCGCAAGAGTGGAAATGACGTGATCGCGGTGTAAAAAGGGAAGATTAAGATGGAACGTCGATAGTATGATAAATGAAGGAAAGTATTCGCAACGTTAAGACGTTAATGTCGCATGTCTGAGGCACGTTAAAGGGCCATGAGATCGCATTAAAAGGAGAATGGGGTCAGTTTGGTAATTTTGAGGAAGCTCGAATACAATCGGTCGATAATGGAATATATATGTATCTATGTCTGACAAAAGTTTTGAACTAAGTAAAATTAGTTTGATATTAAGAATAACTGCGTTATGAAAGATGAAGCGCAGCTTTGTTTCGAACACTAGATAATAATAATTTATAATAAATCTTTGCTAATAATATAGATATTTAGTATAAGATTTCTCGATTAATCGTTTAATCAATCTTTTTAAATATAAAGCATAAACTTTGGTTTTAGCTATTAGTAGCTTTCATCTTTATTTTAAATAGAAATCGATATTAGATCTTATAAATTCGTTTTAATTTTAGACAACGTAACAAATAGAATAGCGTAAAATTTACGTAAGATTTAAGCGTGTATTTGTTTCAAATAAAACGTAATCGGCTGTGAAAATATTTTTCGCGGGTATTATTTCGATATTGAAAAATGTTATCCTTTCGTTGCAATTGAACAAACAAACTTTTCAATTCCACGATATTGACACAAAAGGAGCTGCACTTGTCACTTTCAACGAGCGCAGATTTTTCAAAAAACAAGAAAGGGAAAATGTTGTTTTAGTATTTCATTTTTCTCGTATACTTCGATTTGTTCCAAAAATAAGAACGTCCCTCAGATGTGTCACAACACTAACTTGACTTACACCAACATGATTCACATATCAACATATAGCTATTTGAATTTAGATCAAGTTTAGATTCTCCACGGTATTCGTTTAAAGTTTAAATCTCAATCAAATATAATGTTCTCCAAAATACTATATGCTTCATCGATAGTTGTCTCAGCTGTGACTTCATCGAAACGAGCAAATCCGCGTTCCACGTTACGAAGAATTATAGAAATATAAAATTTAATAACGAATCATCTCGAAGAGCAGTTCTACGCAAAAGAAATGAACGCGATTATTTCTACGATGGAAAAGAACAGAGGACTTTAATGATGTAGATTTACTATTCTTCGAGCGCTTGCTTTGTGTTAACGATCACGTTATGTGTTAACGACGCCGCTCTCGACCTCCTCGTCACGAACACTGTGACTTCTGTGGCATCGAGCTTTGTGTGCCGGCTTTTGCGTTCTTTGACGACGAAAACGTATTACTAGCCGCTGCTCGACAGCTGAATATATGTACACTGTGATTTAAATTCCTCGTTCCTGCGCGTTTGTCCTAACAGAAATGCCTCTAATTGTTGGCGTATCAACCAGAGGAGAGGAATTATGGAATTCGAGATACTTCATTCGATTTGTGTTGAAACGATACTCAAACGTATAGTGGCTCGCGAAAGTACTCGTCAATTTACTATAAAAGACTTTCATACGTATATTGTGCGTATATCGTATAAAATTATATAAAATATGATATGACACAGTTTGAAATTTCGGTAACACTGTAATGAGACGCAAAATTCCTATGATTACGTATATTGACAAAATTTAAAATCAATCGGAAAATATAGTAGAAGTTACAAGATATTTGTTACAAGCTTATATTTAGTAAGAAAATTAGTATACGGTATGAATAGCTACCTTAAGTTTGTAATAATATCGAATGGTATCAAACGGAGTATGTATTGGGTTGGCAACTAAGTGATTGCGGGCTTTGTCAATACCATCTAATGACAAAATCTGCAATCACTTAGTTGCCTACCGAACAGTATTTTGGAACATATATTTTATTAGACTTCTTGGAGCATATATTTGATTATGATTTAAATTTTAAACAAATATTGTAGAAACTGATGTTGTATGTATTACATGTACAGTGAGTTGTGATTCATGATTGTGTAAGTCAATCCACTGTTAATTTTTATAACATACTGTTATGTATTTATTATTATAAAAGATTCAATATATTTCTAAAAACTGTAAGAACATGTTTTAATATGAAACTAAATAGGACGTGCTTTTATCTGATCAAACTTGAATGGTCAAAGTGTTGATATTAATATTCAGCTCACGGTCAAATGTCTGTTTGATATTCTTTTCGTAATCTGTACTATTGGCGCCATAAACGCATTTTTCTCGAGATAAGATAAATAATAATTACTATGGATTTATCATCGACTTATGAAATAGACGGGAGAAACATAAAAAAGTGTCTAAGAAAGAGCTGGGTCAAAAACCTGACTCGAAACACGCACTTTTACAAATCTAAGTATATTAACCTCTTCCCGGTCTAATCTTTCACAAAAACTTGATATTTCCAATATGTAATTTCAAGAGAGTATTTTACAATAAAAATTAAGGTTGAATAAATACACAAAGAAATTATACAATTTTGAAAATTTCTCCTTTTATGATAAAATAAATTGGAAAGAATACTCATTAAGATTAATTCACGATATATAAAACTCGCATAATAAATACACGCAGCGATTAATTGTACATTTTTTATAAGTTTTAATAGAGTAAGTGTTATTGGTCGATTATGTTTGAAACGATGTTATGAACGAAAATACGGTTTTACGAATCGTAAAATTTCTCCAATTAATTTTGATAGATTCGACGTGTATGTTCGTGAATAAGCACCGGTGCTCGACCCACTTTCGGGTCAGTATTAATATTTCGTTCATTCGTCCCGCTTGTCCGAGTAATTTTGTGAAGAAGCCGATACTCGGGCTCTTTTACGGTGTAATCCGAAAAAATTGGAAATCCTCACGCGCTTCACGGATTCCTCATCGACTTTTTCCCCGTCTCGTTGTGGGAAGAAATTATAAACGACGTTCTTGCGGGAAAATATAAGAAATAATCCATGGAGTCAGTTATCGCTCACGTTTACCTTTTTCTCTATACCTTTGTTCGTAAATTGTTTCTGCACAATGGGTTCGTTGGATTGGCTAGAATAATTAAGGAATTCCAATTGTATGCATTTGATTAATTATAAGTTACGTGCTAATTAACTGCAGCCTTTTGATCATCACAATGAAGAAATCGGTCCTAACGAAGTGCTGGAAATAGAAGGTTTCATTTCTTATCAGATAATGTATATACATAGATCCTCTACTTTAAATGAAGATAGATCATTGGTAGATTAAAAGTCTGTTAATTATTGCTAGGATTATCTAATTAACTTAAAAGGATTATTCAATATAAAATTGAAAGACGCACGATAGAATGTAGTAATTTTCAATTTTTAATTAAGATCTTTATTAGAAAATTTTTTTAATTGCGTAATAGTGATGGATTTTTATGGTAGGTGAAAGTAATAGGGAATGAATTAAATATACGGTGGGTCACTCTATCATTATGTCAGCATAATATATTCGCCTTAGAATTAGAACGTCTAACTACTAATAGTTGATCGAATGATTAATAGTAATCCAGGTTGACATTGAAGAGTTGATTATAATCTAGGAAGATCTTCCCATACATTTTAAAGTACTTTAACGAACGATAATTATTTCGAGAGAAGAACTTGGTTGATCGATACAATGTTAGAATCTGACGTTTCGTTAAATTATTAAGTTGAGGGGAAGTCGGGCTTTATAAAAATATGTTTCTTTGATATGTTACTTTACTAACTTTTTTCTGCAATATTCTCGTTTTTACAAGTTTAAATTAATTTATGTAGATTTAAGGCTAACATGTATTCATTTCGAGACGCAGAAAGGATTAATTCATTAATTAATTATTATATTATTTATTGCACAATTCCCTGTGTCTTATGTTTACACTAATATAGCATCGTAATAATTGTCCTCAATTCCAATATCGTTCAATTGAAACATTTTTTAAAGAAAATATTAAAAGTTACGTAGTTCCAAAAATATCATTTTTTCAGTCAAGTTTCTAGCAATTTATGTTTCATTGTTTATTTGTATCGAATATACTATTCTATTTAACGTAGCTTCAAAAATAACTACCCTTTACACAAAATTTTCGACAGAAAGAATTGCCTGAACCTTATGCCAGAAAATTATATAATCTCCACGACCGTAAAATATATTGCAGACTTAGTTTCTCATAGCTTCAAAGCGCAAAATCTGCCGGAGAAGTAATTTGCATACACGACAGGGACGGAAAATTACGTTTCACGTAAGAAGTATTTCTTTTCGTCGAGTGTTCTCTTTCCTCGCGTTTATATGACATTTTTACTTTGCTCAACGACTATGTACCGGTGCTATAGTACCTTTACTCTTTCAACAACCACTTTTTAGTGACCTATATACCGTTCAACTCGTAAATGCTTCTTCCTTAACGTCCTCTACCATCTACTTTATCTTAACGTCGCACTATCGCCTTTATCACACCCGGTACGTAATATTTTATCGTTACCAGGTAAATCTTTTTTCTTAAAACTTAAATGGTTATCATTATCCAGTCGTTTCATCGAAAGAATTCCATTACGTTCTCATTAAGAGAGAGTATCGCGTTACAGTGAGACGGTCTAACGTTGCGAACACGACCGACCGATCTAGCTTCTAAAAGGCAAGGTCCACTTCCTAATGAGATTTCGCCAACGATAGCGTAATTAGGGGTGGTCGTGGCGTGCGATGGTTTTCAGCTCTAAACGCACCCTCGCCTTCTCTTCAGCCCCCGCTGAGTGTCTTAATCGCGTTGTCGTAATGTGTTTTAATTCACCGTTAGCTGCACTCCTGATTATCCACCGGCTACTCGTCCAGAGAATGGCCATTGCGAAATGCAAGGGGAACGAACTGCCCTTTCCTCGTTTTATGGACACACTACCGGTCACATGGAAGCATATGGCACGAAAACGTGGTTTCCGGGGCTTGGTGTGGCTTTCGATCCTGATAGGAGGATGTTCCATTAGATGTACGAGATTGCGGATGTTTTATGTAGATTTATATCTTTGTGAATATCAGTTAAAAAATGAAATATAAGCGGAGAATTGTTTTGCCTGCTAAATGTCGTGACGAGTGTTATACTTTCGATATTTTGTATGTTTCTTCATATTACGCGTTATCTATGCATTTCTTCATAAAAATCATCGAATTTTTCATAAAAATCCACAGTCCAGTTACCAGTGTTTTGGTAGTGTGATTTGAGGAATTGAGGATAAACGATTTAGGAAACAATTGTTTCTTTGTTCTTAAGAATTTCTGTATTTTTTATATTAAATGTTATAGGTATATACTTTCAGCTTTTTCTAGGAAACAAATACTAACAATCGCATTACGCATGATGACGTTTAGGATCTGAAATTTATGATAATTTTATTTAGATGGACGTTCGAGTTTCTCATAGTGTACTTTGTTCGAGGTTGTAACAGGAAATGAATTGCACTATTATAGAGTTTCTTTTCAGATATGCATAGTATTCAAATGTTATTAAGACGGAAAAACTATATTAGAAACTCATTCGTGTTGTGGAGGTAATCACGAAACACTGATGAAATTTTGTCGATACGATTAAAGTAGATATACTAATATAAAAAATGTTAATTCGAAATACGTTTTTAATTTAAAGATTCTAAAGAAAAACTTTAATATCTAAGGAACATTTGTAATATAAGCTTAATATAAGCCGTAACATAAGCTTTGGTATTTGGCGAATTGCATGAATCCTGTAGTAGTATAATTTGATTCGAGAACATTTCCATAGCACATGTTCACGAAATTATACGGTCAATTGGTATGATTATGGACCTTGATGCAAATCGCATAAATCATCAATTTAGAGTTGGAAAGTCTTGAATCGATTGAACGTCCGTCCTAGTTCTCGAAAGAATTGATCGAGGTAATTTGAATTTGTTGCGATTCAATTTAAGGCAGCTTCTATGTTTTCTCAGTAGAATTATTGGTCATCAGTTTGCAGAAATTAGATTGGTAACAATTTTCTCGAAACGCAAGTAGGATTTGTATAAATTTCGCTTATGTCGCAAACTTTAAATGCTTTCTTATCTATTTCTTCTTCAATTCCAAGATCGAGAAAACTTCGTACAACTTTGTTTATCTCCAGGACAGTTCTTTCTTATTGACACCCGGTGTCTATTTTATTATTTGTTGGAACTTTCGTGTAAGTAGTATTTGTTAAAACCCAATACATAAAAAATTGTAGCATTACTGTTATTATTATTATTTTCATATTTGAAATTCTTTAATAACGATATTATAGTGAATTTAATATTATTATATATTAATAAACTTATAGTAAATTTTTATTGCCTAAACGTATTTTTTCGGACATTAGAAATAATATTAATAGAAATAAAATAAAATTTAAATAAATTTCTTACTTTTAAGGGTCAGAGAATTAAAAATTAGTCGAGTCAAATTTTATTTAAAAAATTTTAAAGCAATATTTAAATTGATAATAATATATTTCTATGTTTTAAGTAATTCTTGACATCTTGTAGTTTCATTGAAAAGAAAATTGGTGGCAAAAGGTACTTGATGGTGTATGAATGAAATGTATTTCGAAAGATTCTTGCAGAATAGCGTAACCTCGCTATTGGAGCAAAAGCGCGGGTGGATTTCTAATCTAACGTGACATTGACCAGGGTAGAAAGGACCCCCCAGGTTGGGGTGGCTGGAGAAGCCCGGAATCGATCGGTCTCCAGGCAGGCAACCCCTATATGCCACCACCGTAGACATCTTTCAAACGCACCCTTCGTTCTCCCCCTTTTTTAATTTCCAATCATGTTTCATACTTTCTGGGAAACATACTGAACCGGCAAATATTTACGCGTTGGTGCATAAAAACGCATAGGGCTGTATTCAGTTTAAACGAAAACAAAAATTTGTCTAAACACAAATATTTGTTATTTACGGTGTTCAATATTTTTACAAAATTTTTCGTAAATGTAGTTATTTTTTAAACAGTACTGTGTTGAAAACCATAGTATTTGTTTTGAGCGGTAATTTTGAATCATTCAATGTGAATTACGAGGCAAATTGTTGTCAGTATCAGATCTTTAAAACTCGAACACTGGATTTTTAGTGCATTAACCCTTCATAGATAAATATAGCTTTTGATGCTTCGTAAGCACATTGAGTCGCTCGTATCGAAGTCTAATCCCTTTATTGTCCTACGCTTTCAAGAATTCTATGATACTTATCAACGTTTCTGTATCGTACAAAAGTTCATTGAATTGCTCATCTGAAACATTCTTCGATAGACATACAAATTCTTCCCAAAGCAAAAATGCAGGATTGAAAATTCTCTGTACAAAATGTAACAACCTAAAGAGGAGTAATTTCATGTGACTTGGAATGGAACTTCATTCTACATCACTTTACATCCTCAACTACATAATTACGATTCTATCAAGAATAATAAAACACTCTTCTCAACGTGTCTCCAATTACGTTCGAACTACCTTAAATTCTCTTGCCTACAAAACACAAGCTACGAAGAAAATTCGATAAAGCAAGGAGAGAGCAAAGAGGAAAAGACAATAATTCTTGCAATAAATTCTTGCGTGTGAAAACGCCGTAGCAAGACCGTGGCAGCAGTGGTTACCACCAAGGCGGTGTCATTTCCCAAAGTCCGCAATTAATTCTTCTCCAGGGGGACACCGAAAGCTTCGGCTGCAATTAGAATCGCGTTGCTCCCCCGGCAGAAGTACAGACTGCTTTAAGCTCTTTTTATTTATCACCGGCATGCATTACCGTGTCACGGCGATAAGAGAACAAAGGTAACGTCGGTATCGCGGCGTATACGAGCTCTAGAACATAGGAAGGCTTGTTGCGCCATTGCTCCGCGAGAAATCTTTATGGCGGCGCGATTGTTTTCGCTCTCTCGGTCGAGCGTTTAGTTAGCAACAAGTAGTCACAGACCTACGTGCTCTGCTCCGTTTCAAGTATACACACGTAGCACACGGAACGACGAGACAGAAAGGCTGTGGCGAAAGCGAAACCGAGCACGCGAGATCGATGCATTGCTCGAAATTGCCGAATCTCGTGGCGTTCTCCGTGATGATTCTTCTCGATGCTCGTGCCTCTTCCCCATTACTTCCGGTCCAGGTACACCTATACGCGTGAAACTTGTTTTCGCCAACCGTGCCGCGGATGCATGAAAAAGTTTTAATAGAATTCCTCGTTCGCGAATCTTTCCCGGCGGAAGGAAGTTTCTTCGATTTAAAGGCGGACTCAAGAACCGCGTTTATCCAAACTTCGCGCGCAATCTAGCGAACTTTCGGTTGCTGTTAGTTTAATAGTTTGTTCGCCATCGTGGGTGTTAAATGCAAGATATGGCAGGTATATGCTGGATCAAGGGATGATCAGAGTTAGGTTGGCAGTCGCTTAAGCGATTGGAACTTCGTGAGATGTTTAACCACCTGCATCGCACTGATGTCGCGTTAGAAACGCTGACGATATATCGTGACTCATGTAGACTTCGAGTGCTTATCATAGAAGATGTTTAGAAATATGCGTGCATTGTATGTATTGTATGTAATCTTTTGGAATTTTAATTGATACCGTACTGACGTACGTTTATCGAGATTATGTCGCTAAAATTTTCTTTTCTAAATGGAGCCTTTTCTGCCATTGTACTATGTGTTAGAATAGATACGAAATCATACTAATCGTGAAAAATGTTATTATCAATTTTGCGTTATGCCTCAACCTTGTAACAACTGTCCTCGTTTCGACAATCGAACACTTTCGACACAGACTTGTGACGTACAAAGTGTGAAATATATTAATTACAACTAAACGAACTGTTTCTTCCCCTCTCAAATAAATCATAATACTTTAGAAAAATCATAGCTGCAGAATTATGTTTTAAATTTAGGTTTTATATTGTATCGGATTATGTATTGAATTTAGTTTTATTATGTTTCTATGTGAGTTATATTTCATAGAAGAGTTCTGTCTCTATTTCTCTTTCTGTCCCTTAAAAAGCTTGTGTAGACAAATAACCGGTTTATTCATCGTGAAAATGTACTATAGAAATCGATATGTACTTTTACGACGATTTAATATTTTATTTGTTTAACAACCCAGACACTTGGCACTCGCAGAAATTGATACTTTAGTGGTAGGTGTAACACGCAAGAGAGAGTTTAGAAAGTATATTGGATATATGCTTAATCTGTACCGATCATTACTATACGTATAACTACTGAAATTAATTTCTCGTTAATATGGAGTGGGTTTATAGGGGTTAGCAGGAAATTCGAGATGCTCGATAATTATCAATGCGATTCTGCGGGCACCCACTTGAAATTGACATATAAGAGCGGCACGTGATACGACTAAATCACGTTTAACTTTTTTCTTAGGATTTTATTTTAATTTATAAGTTCCTCTACTGACTGCCTTTCAATCTTAATTATTTTTCACTTCTACAACGTTTAGTAAGATTTATTAGGAAATTTTTCCTTGATAGAAGATTAAGAATAGATTTAATCTACTTAAGGAAAAGGATATATATTAAAAAAAAGGAATATATTTCTTTCTTTTATACGTATGTGCTTACCTATATTAGGTGTATCTTCCATTGCTTACTATAATTGTTCGCTATCTCTCTACTAAGTTTCCCATTCTTCTTTTGTAAAACCTCTCTCATAATTAATTTCAGTATTTTAGATACTCAAAGTCGAGGAAAGCCGCATTACTCTTAAAGTTTAATATTCAATTAAATTAAATTGATTTAATATTAAATTACATTTAAATTGGCTATTGTAACATAACTAAAGAATTTCTTTAAAACCTTGAAGTTATATCGTTCGAACAATTTATTATTTTCCAAGCATGTATACTTTTTAAGTATACCAATACTGTAAATAATAGATGGAATTCCATGATCGTTGTGTACTAGATAAATGGAGAAGTACCGTAATTTCACGGCGCATAACTGAAATTGCTTCGAGTCTCATGGCTAAGCACAATTTTGCCTTACGAAGTGTAACACGAGTAACGATATTGTAAAGAACGATTGATGGATCTGGTAACTTTATACTTCACCAGGTAGTAATACTGTCCCTGGACAGATCGTATTATCCTGCCGCTTGAAAGCGGCAAAGCGTAATCGTAATTGATCGATCTTGAGTAACAAGATCATTTGAATGCCTCTGCTCGAAAAGAAATCGTGATACAGTTCGCTTCACGTCCAGAAAAGATTGCGTTACCTTTCATTGTTCTGACAACGAAGAATAGCCTGTCTAAATGAGCAATTTGTACAGCGAACAAGTCTACTTGGAATTGAATGGATTTAGCCAATAATCTTATACCTGTAATTTCATATTGATAGTAATTGAAAACAAGTTAGGATTTTCTAGATAAATTTATACGAGCTGCTAATTTAGAAATTTACAATTCTTTACTATGTTATATAGATGAGTGTGATCTGTTCTTCAGAAACATTGATCCTTAGCTATGGAAATGTTGTTTCTCAAAGAATTTTATTTTATTGCAATCTAGTGGAGAATTTTAAAAGCCCCAGTGTTTGATTGTCTTTAATTGTGAAAATATTAGATTAATTCTTACAACATTCTAACAAATAAAATATATCAATTAATCTGAATGATCATGCTTGTAATTTATAATATATCTGTAGTCCATAGTAACAATAAAAATACATCATGTTTCTCATATAATATTTTCCTACTTTTATATCTTTCGTTAAATATTATGGAATCGTCATTTTTCACATATTCTTCCATAATTTTGCTTTTTGAATCTACTCTACACTTGCTTCAATTCAACCGAAGATCTTGCACAATTTGCTTTACGCTTGTTCTTACCGCTATCACTGAAGAAATTGAGAAGAGCTTCGCGTGTGGAAATATTCGACGTATCGTCACAATTGATTTCGGCATCTAGAAAGACAAACGCTATCAAGAAGAATAGAACGTAAAGTTTAGCCTGATTGCCTCGTGACGGCTCGCTTTATTTATTGACACTTAACCTCTGCGACAATTTCCTGCGTGCTTCCAGCGTTACGATCTATACCTATACAAGCTTGTCTTCTTTATGCGAACATTGGCGTAGTTGAGTCGTAAACGTCAGGAAGCTGTATTTTCCAGGAGGATTTAGCCATTAATTTTCCAACCGGAACATTACGATGATCATATAAGGCCGGCAAATTGAAAAATTTGTAATCTCGCGACTTCCTGCTTGACAGGTCGTAAATTTTATCGTTCAACTTTCGAATTGACACGAGATTTTTTGCTTGAAAAAATTAATGTTTTAAAAAACTCTAAGCGATGTGAATAAAAACCAAATGAAACGAACGGGAGCAATATGTTATTTGTCTAAATTAAAGTCATATAGAATAACAAATGTGACGCGCTTTTTGAATAATGAAATTTTAATACTTCGAAAGGATCTTTTCCAATAAAATTGGATATCGAGTAGAAAAATATTCTGATAAGATAGAAAGTAAAAATCGGCGTATGAATATCGTTTAGAGCAAATTATTAGTCATTTGTCAATTGATCGGAAGATTAGTTGAACGATAAAAAATGTAGTATTATGCAAGGAAAATTTTATGATTTTATTCCTGGGAAATTTTCTTAATTTCTCTCTCCTAGGCTCGTTCTTTACAAATACTTCAATACTCTTCTCAGACTTCGGTTTCACCTAGATATACAGGAAGGTTAAAAAATGTGAATTCCGCTCCGATTATAGAACGCACGTTTACGTTTAATGTAAGTAATCTGTTGCGAAAGCAAAAGTCATTCGTGGAATGAAATTTCAAGCAGCGCATAGCGAAGCATCGAGATGCGCTACTTGCACATACGTACGACATGACGTAAGTGCATCATCGTGTAGCATGGTCGATATTGAACATGTCGAAACGAAATGAAATTAAAAATGAATAAACAGCTCATTTTCCAATTGAAGTGGAAATTTATGATTTTTTATTTATTTATAATTGCTAATTATCTATGTAGCTTCTCTGGAATGGAAATTACGAAAGAAATTCTTCGAATAAAAACTGCAGTTAGACGGAGGAATAGAGTCGAGAAAATTTATCAAAACGTAAATATTTGTTTAATGCGCTCATTTTATATTGCGCGGTTCATAAATTTAGTGATAATTCGTTGATATTTTTTGCGACATATTCTTATCGGGATATATTAATATATCGTGCGCAATTATACAGGAAAAAAGAATACAACTTTTTGTAAGGTTTTTACCTTATTCGTATTTATAATTCATTACAGTTACATGACTTCGTGGATCATGATTTATGTTAGTAAAATAATCGCGTTAGGAAATGTTTGTACGTGTACCGAGCGCTTTAAATATGACCTACGAACACGAAAGGAAAGATTCGCGTATATAAAATCGCGCGGTACGCTGCTAAAACGAAGAAATGCCAGATTAATATCGTGAGATTATTGTAAAACGGTTTTAGTAATCCGTCATTCGTTTTACTTCTAACTAACAAATATACAGATATTTTATTTCGAATAATTCAAACTTTGAAATAATCATACGTACGAATTGTTACAATTCTATGTAATTTCATTTATACTAAGTAGAACCACGATAGTCAAAATTAGAGACTGCCATTCCTCTTTACATCATAACCATCTACGTTTTTCTTTCATCCTCTTTCAATTAATTCCAATACGATACGAATTCCACTACTTAAATGGTCTGAAAGCTTCTTAACAGAAACGTGTTACTTCGATCACATCGTAATCTATAACATTTTTCTAACCACATTCAATACGACTCGTGGATAAAAACTAATTAATCATATAATCATGACAAGATAGTACACCTATAAAAACAGAAATATACTTTAATTCTTATCTTCCGTTAGTTTCCAAGAAATCCCATTTAGAGTTACTCATTGTACAATTGACAAATACGATAATTATTTTCCAAGAGATTTGTCTATTGTCTTTAATGCCATGAACGCGATATCATCTTATTTCCCGGAGAATCTCATCTATTCTTACGTGAAATCACGTTTCATGGTTCATGCGCTAGACTCGTGCAAGTCTCGATTGCGGCTAGATTGCAAAATAAAAATATCGCGATAACAAGCAAGTGACCGGTAAAAGTTATTAGCCCCGTGTGTACTGTCATTATCGTTGCCCTTCGTTTTGTCATTCATCGAGCGCAATACCGTGCTCGCAGCTAGTGTAGGTGAAGAAATGAATGATGCATGAAGGGGCACCGTGTGGGCACAAAGAAGCAAGACGAAAAGCAGATAAAGTGGTGCCGCGGAATTTAACATGTGATTATTATTATGAATGAGAGTCGAATGGAGTCACGCATACATCACGATTCTGATAATTCGTTTCGTTTCCTGTTATTACAGGTGTAATATTCCACGCACGCAGATGCGTGGACGTACGCTGTAAACATTTCTTGTACTCCAAAACGCGGAATACTTGGCGAGCCATCGCACGTTCGGATCAATTTGCCATATCTTGCGATTTAAGGTTCAGACGAATGGTATTCCGACGTAACTTTTCACAATTGCTTTTCAATTTGTTCAGAAATAATAAAGTAACGATCGAATAGCTTTGTACTGTAGGAAGAAATAGAAATTGATAATTGGTATAGATTATTCAATAAGAGGGCAATTTGCCACATTTTGCCACATTCTGCAATTTGGTCTTATTACAAAAAGTTATTTTAACGAGACTTTCTACGACTGAATCTTACAATTAAGTTGTTTACGACTAAAGGAACATCGATCAGTCATGGTATTAGACAATTGGTATAAACTGTTCGATGACGGGATTAATAATAAATAAAATAATCAATAAATGCGTCAAATGTGCGATATCTTTATAGGGATTATCATTATAATGATAAGTAGCGATTAATGATTGGTACAAATAAATAGATTACTCGACAGTAGAACAATAGTGATATACTTGATGACCACAAGAGTATACGTAGTAATTAATTGGTTTTCGAGTTGCGTGGCATTTTTTTTTTTTTTTTTTTTTACATGTTTTTACTTATTGTAACGTTTGAAACATTGAAGCTGTCAGAAGTTATATGTCATTGTTAGAGTATACGATGCTTCGAAATTTGCATACCATGTTCTACAATGAATAATATTGCCAGTTTCCACACAAATCACCGTGTCTAAAGGGAATATAAAGAACGAATTTAAATTTCAAAGGGCCACGTAGGAAGCAGCTTTTCATTATTTCAGTCACATTCTATTACATCAACCGAGACGCAATCCTCGAAACGCTCGTATCGCAAAATTGCGGAACGAAAGGAAAACCACGAGTGTTATCAAATCACGAATGTGCTAGAACTAATATTAAATAATAACTTAGAGTGATTCGAGGAAAGGTTCGAAGGGGAGGATTGTATTGACACGGTGATTTAACTGTTAGCAGTAGAAATACCGATGTTTCTTTCCTCGAAGGAGGATATCGAGCAAGGTATACAAAAAATGTAGAACAGGGAGGAAGGTGGAGGTAGGGCTTCTATCAATTTTATTGCGACATTAGCGATAAGCTGTGTGTTCGTTTGTGTTCGGTGAACACTCTAAGCCGCGCCGTATCAAACGCGTGAAACGAACGATTACTGGCATTGGAAGATATATTATCTGTCATCGTCGAGAGATATATCGATCGCAGTACGCGTATTTGACAGATACGCGACTTGCAACGTAGTTAGAAAATTTTTATACGTTTTTTTCCGGGCTCGTTTATGGCCGCGTAAACGCAGCTTGGATATCCGGATAGCAAACCCTTGCGTTGCGTCGTGAGCGATGAGATGAGTTGCTCGCTGTGCTTTTAAATCTTGCTACCTTGACGTGAGACTATATCCCGTGAAATTGATGCCTTTCCTGCTAACATATATATTTTTAGGAATTCGGAAGCGAGATTCGATTGTCGAAATAGAAACTATGTATTAAGCTTGATATTATTTGAATATATTCAAATATATTGTAATAAAAACAATAATAAATTTATGATTCTTAATTGATACGTTTAAAAAGAACGAATCAGTTTCAATGAATTTGTCTAATGCAATAAACAGGTTGTAATCATAGTTTGCATAATTCTATACGTTGATAGTAATTGATGAATGTATAAACACGAGTATACATGCGCCTAGTTAACTATACATAAACTTTAGTGCCTCAATATGTGTTTCTATTTTATACCAATCCATTTATCAAAATATTCATTAACCTAGGATACCAATTAAATTCTAACCGATAATAATTTCTTTATTTATGCATCCTATATTTGTTAATGTAATATTTCACCTCGATCGAAGTTGGATATCACATTTATATTTGAAAGAACCAAAATCGAGTTTGAAATTGATTTGTCTCTTCCAATCTTTAATCTTACGATTATAGAAATTTACACTTGTAGAATGATTCGGATGACAAGTTATATAACTAAACGTCACGAAATACCCTCGTTATTTATCATCGTCTATAAAACCACAGAGACGACAAAGATTCCTCTTCCAAAGTAAGCATATTTCCTCAAATCCCCAAACATCGATATAGATACTATACCTGTACGAAATACACCCACCTTATCGAGTGTTACACGCTTGAATCGTTGGTTTCCAGGCATTTGAAGCGGTGACATATAGAAATAGGTGCGATTCAGTAAAGAAAGTTACCCGTGAATCTTCGTCCCTTTCTTGGTTGACAAAAGCAGCTTCCTTTCTTTGTGGCAAGATCCTACACGACAGAATCTTCTTAAAGCGAGGCCACTGACCTGTCCATTGTGCCACCCCCTTGGCACCCCCGTATAAAATATTTGGACAGGACTTCCGGCCCGAGACACACCGCTGCCAAGAAGCAGTCGCTCCTTTTCCTGTCTCTTTCCTTTCCTATTTCTCCGTTTCGATCTCGATTACTCGAGCTTGCTCTCCTGCCCTTCTTCACCCATACTCTTGTATCTTCTTTCCAAGTTTTTCGACGACGCGACGAACGAAGTTTCTTGGTCTCTCGACAGTTGCCAATCGATGCTTGTAACGGGCTTTACGGAAAGGTTGGAACAGTATGTCGGGAACAAGTGTATTTTCTACGCCATCGTCTATAAGCTGAATGTAAATAGACGAATTTCTCGAACGACTACGTTGGTAATTTTTAGGGAAATTCGAATTGTTGCGGGGAATACCACGAAAGAAAATTCAGATGATTTTGCATGTAAATTGTTGGTTCGCTTGCCAGGAATTTTAGGGTAGATACTTTGTGCGAAAGTTTTAAGAAGTTTGGTTGGTTGGCTTTCGGTGTGTCTTATAACAAAAGTTGGAATATTTTTCACATTGTGTAACAGGGATAACACATTTGTAGTAAGGGATTTATGCGTAGGAAATTTGTTTAGAAGAAAAATATACAAAATTTTATACAAGTATCTACCGCTATTTATTTCCGATTTTTATTACAGTCACATCTCTTATTTATTTAATTAGTCCGTATTTACATAAATGATAACAAAATTCTAGACCTCCATATTACGATATTAATTTCAAATATACGTGAACGTAGAAAAATAAAGTTGAATAAAACTTTGATACGAATAGAGAATTAAAAGAAATCAAAGCATCGTTACACTCATCTAAGAAATCAAACGGTTGCAAATATTCAATTTCGATCGAATTCAATTGAAGCTCGAATTATGCTAGCTGAATTCAATAATAGAAATGTTTATATCGATATAAAGTCTTATACTTTCAAAATTAAGAGAATCTTCTAATTTAGACAAAATGTAAGTCGCCTTGAAACGATTAACTGTTTCAGAAAGCTCACAGAAATCATCTTGCACAGTGCAAGAACAATTATCAAGATCATTCAAGATCTTTGTTTCCATTTAAAGTCATTTTCGCTGGCGGTAGGGCCGAGGGATAGATAGAGAACGTTGTAATTTAGAAGATCGAGGACATAGGATACGACGTAATCTTCGACGATGTTCCCACGGTCTTCAAGATTCTTCGTACACGCGAGTGTTCCTCTCCTCCACCTTCGGCTGACACGCTACGATTTCAAGGTGTTCAGGACTTGTCAGAGGATATACAGGGTGCGTCAGCCTGATACTTAAAAAGCATCTCGAAAGATGAATCTCGCTGAATCTGAATATTTCCTTCCTAAATTTTCCATTCTAGATATATTTTTCCAATTTTCCATCTTGAATCTCTGTTTTATTTTTCAATTTTTCATCCAGAATATTTTTGCGGAGAATCTTTCATTTCGAACGTTCCTTCTCGTTTACGCGATTCTCGGTCTCGTACGTTTCTTTTTTACAGTTTTCGATGAGAAATATCTTTCTTTCTCGCAATTATCCTTTTCATCCGAACGTTCATCGCTTTCAACGATTCGAATCGAAATTCGATGCTGGTTTTTTTTGTTATAAATATTTTCCGCGATATGTAAATGTCGCTGGATGTTGGCAGCAGACGGTTCCCGCTGAATGCACAGGCTTACAGTAAATTTAAATTACGATAAAATATTCCAGGAGGCACAAACACCGCTCTGATAAAAGCTGACAGCTGTCGGTACAGCTCGTGCACAATAGGATTATTCGACAAGTACCGTCGACGTACTGTGAAAAAGACATTTTGCGACGAGTATATCTGTGTGTCCAATTAAACATCAAATTAAAAATCGACCGGGTGCCGGGCTCGAATGCCGCGTGATATTCAGCTTCACAGAATGCTTCCTCTATTTTCGTTGATTTTATTTTATTCCCTGGTTCTCTTTCCAGCTGTAGTATTTTTACCATGATAGAGCTATTCGACAAACATATTTTGTTTGCAGAATGTTCTTTTCAAACGATACATTTTTATCCGTGGAAAATGTTTTTAAATACTTGAGAGATTACTATAGTATACTTGCTATTGGGTTGGCAACTAAGTGATAGCAAATTTTGTCATTACCACCTAATGACAGAACTTAGTTGCCAACCCAATACATAATTTATATAGTAAATCATTATATATAAAATATAGAATACCAAATGTTAAGATAGATAGGTACATTATCAAAGCAGTACGTTGTTAAATAATTAAATAATTTTTTTCTATTTTCCCCTATTCTCCTTAGATGTTCATATATCATTAGAGAAAATTATTATACACCAGTGGATGAATCATTGTAACGTTAATTATTAAGACACAAGATATATCGATCGTAAAAACACTTGTTCCTAGGTTTAGTCGCGAGCGGTATATCAAACATCGCAGTTTCTCCATCGTCCACGCTCGGATTCCTTCAAATATTTAAACAGGATGCATCGTATTGTACGTGTAATCACGCAAGATGGCGATGTAACCGATACGAAATCTGAACGCGTTGATTAATAAACTTCTTTATTCCGGTCTAGGGACTCAATGATTTTGCGTGTTACCATCCGCTACATGTAATCTGTTTCGCGTGATCAGCTCGAAAGTCGAGATTTCATCTCGAAGCTGACGCACCCTGCGTATATGGAGCAGGTGCACGGTTACCTGCCGTAGGCGGTCCTACTTTTTCATTCTTCTTCACTTTGCTGCCTCCAACGTCCTCCACCATCATCCCGCTGCCCTTTTCTTTCGTTTTCTGCCGCCGCTCTCGCTCTCTCTGCTTTCCTCTCTTTCTCACGTTTCCTTCTCCATATTCTCGATTCGTTCGACGCGAATTAGCGGCGCATATAAATAGAACGTTTACACGCGATGTCGTGAAGTCTCGTGATTACGATACGAGTTTTAGCTGCAGGCTGAAACAAGACAACCTTTTTCTCCATATCTCGGGTGTATCAGCTGGCACGATCATTGAATTCCGAAGATCTTTTCTAAATCGATGTACAGTGATCTTGTGAAAGTATTTAAAAACTCGTAGAAACCTTCCGTAAATATATATTACGTGTATAATGCGAAACATTATGACGTTTCATAGGCGCTGCAACCAGCCACGACAGTCGTTGTTATGTTAGTAAATTCCGAACGAATCTGAAAATGTATTTAGAAGTTAGAAGATGTTTCTTGCGAGAGACATACATCTGGCAAATGTTATCAAAATATTTGAATACTTGTAGACAATTTGTATAAACGTATCAGGTGTACAACACGAAACACGTCGAAATTTTATTTGTAAGACAATCTCAGTTATTATAATCGTAGGACTTGAACGAGTCTGAAAACGTATCTAGACGCTGGAAAATATTTATTGGAAATGTACAAATGAAAGTATTTGATCGCAGTCAATTATTCGTTATATTAATAAGCTACGATATTTAGTAATATCATGTGTTGCATTAATTGTTTGCTATTTACGCTGAATACTAATCTTTCATTAAGTGTATAGTTGCAATAAATGACGTCTACGTATGTTTCATTATAGCAACTGAATTTTCAAAAAGTTTCGTACAATGCATAAAATGTATGTATAAACAATTTCTTATGATAATTTGTTCAGACACCTTTGTGAGCCACTGTGAACGTATCGCAAGACGTTGGCGTCTTCCACGACCAGTTTAGTTGGAGATTCTTTTACTTGTGTTATTATCTGTTTTATTGGCGAAACGTTGCGGTATTTCTTTTGTGAAAACACGATAAGCCGTGTGTGGGCATGGGCCGTGGTGAGAATGTTACGAACAAAACTGTTTGACAGTCTAAAGATATTAAACAATAAAGGTAGTGCTTGAATATTTTGCCAGCAGTATATAGACGGTGTGTTATCGCATCCTGGTTCCATATATCGTTATCTCAATTTGGTATTAAAATAAAATACCCTTTCATTGAAATCAGTTTTCGTTTAAATCGAGATACGTGAAATTTCGGCGAAATTAATCGCAGGTAACGAAAATATTTTTAAACATTTGCGTTCGACTCGTACAAAGGTTGCCGATTAACGATTCCTTTGAAGAAATTATCAAATTAATGAGTTTTTCTTTATCTATTTTTATTTATAGTATAAGTAATGCAATAAAATAATATACATAATTATAATATACGTGGAAATAATTGAAATATTTATCTGAAGTGCGGGTCAGAATATAACGAAGTTGTAAATTAAATTATTGAGTTGATTAGGACTGATCATTATAATAATCATTAGGACTGATGTTTCGAACGAGGCTGCAGGCCCACTTGGGACTCACGTTCCATGCATTCCGTTCCGAAATCTCCTTGATGCAAAAAAGAATGACGACTTGTGACTAATACGTAAATTTTTAGAACATTGAAAAAAGGAAAATACGAATTTTTATTTCAGTACATTTACGTATTAGACACCGTACTAAGAATTTCTTCGTTTAGATTAATCGATATTAAATAAACATTAGGTTTCTAAAAAGTCGAGTATCAGAGAGTATACCTGTAATTCTGGCAGTAGAATTGAGAAATTTGTAAAAAGTGGATCCGTGATAAGTAGAGTCGTGAAACAAAGGCAGACAATAGTAGTTGACCCATTCTCGAACAGAAAGCAACACTTCCACGCACGAATAAAAATTATCTGGTGAAAATCTTAGCGGAGGTCACTGCACTTGAACTCGAGAAAAATGAGTTTCGCGTTTTCGATGTCTTTGAACTTGTTGAAAGCAGCGGAGCTAACGGCCTCTCCACGCTTCCAGATAAAACAGTACCGCATTTGAGAATCCGAATTTATCCTCGATTCCGGGCCACCAATAGCGTGTCTGCCTCGAAAAAGGATTCTAACAGGAACATCTTTCTTGTTGAACATGCGCAGTCGGAAGAAATAAATCATGGACGGTTCGTACGCGTAACTCATATCTGTCTTAACCGAGGGTAGTCTCTGTTATTCTTAGGTCAATGATCCTGTCCCTGAAAAACTGATTCAATTTTTCTTGTCAAGCCTCACGCGTTTCTATCCTGCTCGACTCGGCGAATGTATAATTTATGTTAATGAGTTTTGATTCGATCGTAATGGGAAAAATTTGCGCTCGTCGCTTTAAAGCGGAGATAGTACAGGCTAATAGAATTAGTAGAATAAAAGGAGAAATTGAGGATAATTGGGAATAATTGAGAATTTTATTTACTTATGACCGGTAAATGGAATTTGTCTGGTGTTTCATGTTAAGCAATTAAGCTTTAATCGCTCTTGAACCATGCCATTTCTACGTGTTTTATCGTGTAGATACGATAAACGTGAACAATTCTTGACATTGTTGCATCCGAGTTTTCATATTAATAATTAAATATTGAATAATGGTTTGAAATATTGATCAGCGATAACTGTTATTCAGATCTACGATCAACTATAGAAGGATTGAAGATGAAAGAGATTTAGAAGAAGCAGCTGACAAAAGTCGGAAAAAAATGAAATAATAAACATATAGGAAACGCATGAAAAAAGTGTAGATAAGCTATCAAACACGTTGAAAGTAGTTATGAAAAATAAAGAAGTACAATTTTACATAAAACGCTCGATAAATTTTAAAATAACCTTGCTTCTATTTATTGAAGCTCCAATTTCCATGAAATACTATCTCCCGCCATTATCTCTCAGCAACTTGCCAATCAATTTTTCATTCGCAATTTCCTCGCCAGAAAATATGATTTTTAATCAGGTCTATCGTATCGAACGGTCGGGACTCACCCCACGGGCAACGTTTCAAAATGTTGGACTAATTGAACTCGAGAGAGCTTCCCTGACAAGCGCTTTCAATAACATGGCGCGCGGCCGATCGTAAGATAAATCTGCAAGCTACGGTATCGCTCGATGGCTTTTGGAGACCTTCGAGCGACACTCGCGGCCATGAACTTTGAAATGACCATAAACCAGTTTAATCGATTGAAGGACGATCGCTATGTGGAAGCTCGAATTCGAAAAAAGTCACGAAAGATATACGTGAATGGCAAGTGATCGTTAATGAGAGTCAAGTTTCTCTTTGTAGCAAATCTTCAACAGTCAAATCCTTTTTATTTTTTTTTTCTCTTTCGTGCTTCTTTTCTTTTTCTTTCTTTTTTTTTTCTTTTATAGAAGATCGGCGAGTTTCAGTCGCGGTCCTATCTCGAGGACATTTCAATTTCTCATCCTTTTACGTTGGCCCGCCATTCGATATGCTGTCCAAGCAGGTCAGGCAACTGGCCAGCACCTGCCTTTGCTCCTTTTTCCTACCACTTCGCGAGAGCATTGGGCCGAAAATACGACGTGGAAATTCGCCCCGCGTTTTATTAATTCCTTTTCTGTGTGCTCTGGGTGCTTTGAAATGATCACAAAGTCGGATACGATTCAGAGAATTTCGAACTCGCGAGTAGCTCTAAATTTTGCGTTTAGGGGAACGTTCTTCTACCTTAGGTTCTTAATTATACCGTGGTAAATCCACATTAGCATCGGAGCTTACTTTCTGTCTTTGATCATCAGTGGCGGAATCTTTTAATCTTGAACGCAGTGTTTTTCTCTTTAAATTCCTGCCTTTTAGTGAGATTCAATTGCCGCGATAAAGTTCTGCCTCGAGCACTGATTTTTATGTTATATATTGCTTAAAATTTAACAGTTTATCCGACTTTCGATAATGCGAATACATAAAAGCATAGTAGAGGCTCATGATAATGAGATGAATACATGAAAGCATAAACATGGTAATGAGAAATATAAAGGCCGAGGTATGAACCAATTTTTGAACATTTTTCGCGAATTATTTATAAACTGTCTTTTTAATTCTTTTCTTAATTAACCTTCATAGGTAAATTGATCTCGATTCTTTCTGGTTATAACAAAAATTCTTTTTTATCCATTATTAATAATAAAAATATGTATATAAACATACGGTTTTGTAAAAAGAACATAATGCACTGGAATTTGAGGCCAGTTTTATTGAGAATAGATAGCTTTATCGCGTTGAATAGTTAATCGCTTCCTATGCAACGTTCAGCATAAAAGGATTAACGATGTTCAAATAAATTTTTCTTCTTGGAAATTTACTTTCTTTTAGAAAATACAAAGAAAAGTAGCGATATCGTTTCATCTTTTTATCTCTTCCGTACGATGTATCTCAATTAAACAGTGCCATCCATTGTTATCGTACACTGGCCGTAACTATTTCAATAACATTAGTCGAAAAAAGTAAAAAATCCAGAACATTTATTTTCTAAATCATATAACGGGTTAACGTTGTAGATCCAGAAGATTGTTACAATAAACTCGATATGGTACGCAAGCATCAACGATAAGATTAGATAAACGAACAAGAAACATTTATTCAGTTTCCAATCGATACTACGAAAACTTTGTAAGCTCGATACGAAATCGAGCCGATCATATTCAATCCATATTGCACATCGGTCATTATACAAAAGTTAGAAATTAATACACGGATTGTCCTATCAAATTTGTCCATCTACAATATATTATTTTTATATTATAACTTTTATTATATAATAAAATTTTATATTATAATTGCTATTTCAAGCAATACCTAAATAAAAATGTTACATATAAAATTTGTAGGATAGAAAGAAATGATACAATACTTTCTCTAGGCTTCTCTTTCTTTAAATATAATACTCGATTATTTACGCAGGATTACGATAGAATAGGGAATTCCGAGTATAAAAGTACCGAGGTAAATTTATCCTGAAACTTACCTTACATTCCTGAGAGATTTGACTTTGTTCGTGCTGTTACTATTTTATATAATATATCCAGCATACAAAAGATTTTATCGAACACCGTTCAATCTTTTGTCAACCTGTATATTAGGAGATCCTTTCGATTCTAAATATCACTCGAGTACTTTTTCGAGCAGAAAATCCTCACGTCCATGTTTCCTCGTGCGAGAAAGCGGCAGAAGAAAGACAGGTTAAATTCGCCCCATTTTTTCGTCCGATAGTTCAATTCCTCGTTTCCCAGATTAGCTCGTTCTCAAGCATGACAAACGTGTCTCACGGTCGTCGACCGAGAGCCAACGAGCTTCAGAGAAAAGAAGAAGCAGGAATAGATAAAAGAGAGAGAGAGAGAGAGAGAGAGAGGGTGGACAATCGTTTCACCAGCATCCCTGGAACCATTAACCCCTACGATGCTTCGCATTTAACCCGCACTGTTTCCTCCCGTTTCTCCATCCCTTTTCTTCCTCTCTTCTCGTCCGTTTGATGTCCTCTCTGCACGCTCCGATTCTCCTCTCTCTCATCAGCCACTCTTTTCGACCTGCGCATATATACAGAGGGTGGAGAGAAAAAAGATGAAAAGAAGCAGGTATATGACAGAAGAGAAAACGAAACAAGGACATGATAACGCAACACGTATCAGCGAAAGCTTGCTGGACCTGAAGTACACGATATTTTTTTTCTCATTCTTTCATTATCATATTAACTCTTCCGGTGCTGAATCGTACGACGTTCAGCTTGTGTTGTGGACTGCCGATTTCTCACGACAGAGAATATACCGCATTGAATAAATTTGAAAATTTTACTCGAATATACTTTACTTGAATGTAGTCCAGAGTTTGGGTCTTTTTAGTATATTACATTTAAGTAAAAGTACGTATCAAAAGTGCATAGACGATAAGGTGAACCTATGAAGCGAAACTATATGTAAGCGAATTTATGCTATCTTTAAGAACTGTAATATCGGTCTTAGCACTTGACCGTCGTTAAAACTATGGTCTAACGGCTATCTCCGAACTGATTCGGTTCCTGCGTCCTCTCGGTATCCTTAAGCTAGCGCAATAAAGTGCAGGTGATCGAAGCGAGGGTCCTCCGCCCTCGCGTACCAAAAATACCGTGGCGAAAATGTTAAAGCTGAAAATTCTAATAATAATTATCGGATATTAAAATAGATCGTATCGAATGGTTTTGCGAGGACATACATATGCGTTCGTAGCTCATGATAAATGATTTTGTGAACACGACATATGTAGGTTAATAGCATTGAAAAAGTTGCTATCCTTTTATATACATCAGCGTATTCCAACGAAAATAATCGCGCGCGTGGAAAAATCGTGGAAAAATCGTGGAAAGGAGATGGCACAGCGATACTGGTCTTCTTTATACGTAATAAACTAGCTTCCTCGACGGTCCTCGAAAGTGTAACAGCAGGGCAAAACCGTGCAGCGAATTAAAGAGAAAAAAGTGTCCAGGTGAACGTGGAAGCAGAAAGAAAAAGACGAGGGGATCTAGGAGAAAGAAAGACCGAGATGAAAAGGAACGAGGTCGTCGCGAACATTCGCTGCAAGCACGTCACTCCAAGTGTGCTCCTCTCTGCGAAGTGCAGTTAGCCTCGATGGACTTGCCGGATCGCTGGAACACGCGGACCACCTTCGGCCAAGAGCGGAGCAACGACAGTACCACGGTTGAAAACGTTCCTAGTGCCCTCGTTTTTTAAATTAGCTGCACTGCCACGGTCAACGGGCCAGGAAAGAAAATTAACCTAGTACCGGTCGACGGGAGAATGGATGGAGCGGAGCCGCTCGACTTTGTCTAATTTACATTTGCTAATTTGGCTACCTCTATTGGACTTGGCACACGCGATGATTACATTTGCTAAGCGCATGAAAAATGTGGTATTGAGAGAAAAGGCAGAGAGAAAGACAGTGTAAAAGTACTCCATGTAAATCTGACATTTTCCAACATTTTTTTAATACGAATGCCTCGTTCTCGTATCTCGTTACGAGAAATTTTGTTTTATCATATAATATTTGCCTCACAGAGATTATAATGAATTTTGTTTTTGTATCTCGTGTTGCATATTAATTTTTATTACGTATATGAAATTCTCTGAGAATTTTTCCAATTTTAATCGAAGGTACGCGCATGAGTCGAGTATTCAAGTTGGTCAAATATTACGTCGTTCGCGAAAGTTTATAGCAAAATTTATGAAAAATTAAAAGCCGATGTGTTTTCATACAATTGGCATCTTATTGAGTTACGTATATACCTTTTGTCATCCGCCGAATAGCTTCGCGAATCCTTTTCTGAAAAACTTTTGCTCTTCTCAGCAATAATTTTTTTCGTGCAGATTTTGCAAGGTCCTGAACTATTCAATTTTTCATATAAATAATAGAATACGCAAATGAACGAAATTGACCTTTCTAGCAAGTAGAATCCGACAGTTTTTGCTTCTTTTCATTCACAAATAAGGGTCGCATTATTGAATTTGAATTTGAATTAGAATTTTGAATTTTAAAAGAATTAAACCCAAAAATAGTCGCGAGACAGAAAGTACTATGTTTTAATCTGCAGGGTAGAATCTACTGCGAGATGCGCAGAATTTTCTAGCGCCTTAACAATAAACGAGTTTAGAACTTTCCTGCTAGTAGCTTGCATGAAATTGAATTCCACTGTATCACGTCTGAGAAGCAGGAAGCATGCACACGCTGCGCATAAAATTTTAACGTAATCCCATACGAGGAAACTGAGGTTACTTCTCGCTAACGTACACCAGGGGAGATTTTGAGCTGTTTCGGTAGCGTGGCCGAGTATATCGGCTCAATTTTGTCACTGTGAGATTCCCGAGGAATTTTTGAATAATTCCATACGCATGTTTACGTAGAAGAAAGAGAAAACTCACGTCGCAATGCGGACAGGGATAAGCTGGTTCGAAATTCAAATTTGTATCTTCTTAAAGCGGAAGTTACCGCAAGCTTGTTGCTCAAAGCAACGCATTTATTTATCCGTATAGTCCGACTATTTTCTTAGGCACGCTGAAAGATTTCCTACTGTCTTCGCTATTCATTCACGCCTGCCTCGTTAATTCTTCAGCCGTGTGAGAAATAAAAACACACACTCTCTCCTTACGTGTTTCGATTTGGTGTCCCAGTCGGAACTGCTTAACGGTGTTTCCACCTGAATAATCCCGAAAAATTTACGATTTTCCCTGTCCGGATTTGGGGTATTTCCAGAAGAGATGAATCTCGTTTCTAAGGTTCTTCCAAGCTTCAACGTTTTAAGAATACGAGATATTCTATTTACCAGTCTGTGCAGGTGCTATCTTATTTAACATATGTATATATACATGTATATATATATATATTGTAAGACAAAATATTTTTATAAATAAGCGAAGCAAGGGAATAACATTTTGGTTTGTTTTTAACATACTGAGAAAGTATTGAACGTAGGATCAGACCAAGAAACGACATACGTACATCTGTAACTGATTCTTTCCTACTTCGAACTTGAGGAATTCTTCGACGATGAAGAAACACGATTGTATCTGTCATTTTTCTTTTTTTAAATGGCCCAAAGAGTTTGGTAAGTTTAAATTCTTGGAAATCGTAGCTACCACGCGAGATTCGACAGGAAGGGCAGTCAAATAAACTGACGTTGTTTGCACGCCAGTTCCTCGAGTCTCTGCTTTCCCTTTTACGAAGTTTAAAAGTCTATATAAGAGGGTCGGGAGACATCCACCGCCCCTTGGCGTGACTGTCCTCCCTTCTCTGTGAAAGATTAGATTCTCTCAAGGGTGAGGTGCACGCAGTTCACCGATGGGTTCCATGTTGGTCCCTTCTGCTGGCATACGAACCGAGAAATATTGCCTTGCTCCGCGCCACCCCATTTGACTCTAAGGAAAAATATCATTTCCCTGTGCTGCAATCTCGCGAACTTACGAAACATTCGACACGCTCTATCGTCGTTTGGGTATCGTCTGTGAGCTGGCGAAATTGTTGGAGTCATCGCGAGGTAATATTTAGGGGAGGATACGGCGCCAACCCTTAAACAGCGGTTAGAAACAGCGGTTAGGAACATCTGGTGTTTCTTGCGTCATTTTCTCGGCGTGATTATTTACTTTATTATAAGAAAGAGAAAATGAAAAGCGAAAAGAAATGTTTTTTCAAAGGATTAGTACACTGTCGATATTCATGCGAATTTAAATTTATAAAGACGTAATTAAAGAAGAGAAAGCTGAGTAGAGATTTGTTTCATCGCATAAATACTATAACGAGTATTTTACTGCGGCTGTTTTGCATATTTTTGCACGTTAACTATTATATTTTGAATATTTTTGAATAGTTAAATTTTAAGCAAAATACGTAAGCATAAGCAGCTTAGCTTAGGAAGTATGTAACTGCATTTTTCTAACATTTTAATTTCTGATTATTTTAAGAAGGGAGGGGGTAATTAGAAGCTTCGAAGGTGCGGATATTGACGCATTTCTACGAATGAGTATTGTTTATCTAAACTTTCTACTTTCTCACGAATTTTTTAAATTACGGGTTTTGGGTAGAGAAACGAAGGCAGGGCAAGAAGAGAAACATAAAATCTTTGTCTTAGGATGATAATGAATGTTAACACGAAATGTTAATATAACGTTCTTCCGAGTAAGTGTTTCCTACCTATATTTCTCTAGAAATCTGTATTTTCCTGAGAGTCGAGGTATTCGTTCTGTACGTACATTCGATATGTATACAATTATCTGCGAAAATTTGTATTACTCCATTCAATGAGACGTAAAAGGTTCAAATTATTACTTACACGAGATAAAGTATGAAGAATTATCAAAATTGTAAATGATTCCTAGGATCAATTTAAACACTCGAAACATGGATGTAACAAAATTGATATTTTCTAAGAAAATGATCACGAATTATAATAAGGAACAATATTATGAGCAAAAATTCGTGCTTTACATGGAAAAATAATTTCAATAATAAATATAAATCGTAAGATAAATCGTAAGATTTATGCTTTGAAGTTGATTACTTAATCGGTGAGTTAATTAACTGCTTTCCACGTCCAATCACTTCATCAAACAGCTGAAACGAATGAATCGTTCGAAGAAAACAGGAATTTCATGGGATTTTCATGGAGATCAGTTTCTCGACAAGGGTTAAGATGCATTGATCTTTCGTGATAGCTGACGAAGGTCAGATTCGTCTCACCCACATTTCCCAACGAATATTTCGGTATCGGACTTTACGACCTATCGTTCTTACGAAGCTTCACAGCCGTGGGACGATAACTAATTAAGAAATTTCATTCACTACTGTCAGGGATCGTCTAATTCTTCTCGTTTCGTTAACTCTGACAGATTTAATAAGAGAGAACCGTGTAAGTTGGTCACGTAGATGCGCTGCGTTAAATGTAATTAAGAATTCGTGACATTCGTGTAAAGCATAGCAAAGAATTTTAATGCATATTTGTACGTAAAAATATTTTCAGGTTTGTTTTTGAATATTCTAGAATATCAAAATTATAAACGAGTAAATATCTTTTAAGAAAAGCTTAATTTTTATTATACGTAAGGTATAATCGAAGATATAAATGAAATATAAATCTCTAGAATTCTAAATTCCATTGCAATTGCCTGGTGTTTTTAAGTTATTAAATTTATTAATAAATGAAGCAATAAATAAAGTTAAATTAATTAATTAAATTTAAATTTAAGCTACTGTCTCCAAAACGTTTCATTTGATCAAGCACAGCTGAATTTCAGGCCTATGAAATATTCTAGTATTTTTTGTATTTATCTTTCGGTTTCCTCGACTAAATTTTAAAGATCGTTCTTGAAATCTGTATTCTATCTAAAATCTAGAAATTATAATCTAAGCGATACGAATCTCCTCTTATCGTAGCATGACGTTCAAAATATATCATTCCTATTATGACATTACGGTATTACCAATATTAAAAAAGACTAATCGAATCGAGATAGCCCAAATTGGTAAAAATAGTCGTTCTCGTTAATAAATATATTTACTTGTAATTCCTCGACTTTAAAGAACTACGAACATCTATGTAAAGTCTAAAAGTGATGTACCAGGTAAAGTATAAAAAGAAGTCCTCACACAGAAGAACCCGCCTCCCTCCCTCGAAAAAAAAGATTCTACCAAATATACTTTCAATATCAAAACTGCGAAATATATCAAATTGTTTCTCGAGATACAATTATAACGCTACATGATATCAAATTAAAATTCGAATCGAAACGACAAGTAGTTGAGATTGCAACCACAGTTCGAAGCTGGTACCTCAAGAAGGAACATACACCGCTTTAATCAATTTTTATCTA
Source organism: Bombus terrestris (assembly GCF_910591885.1). Taxonomy (NCBI): domain Eukaryota; kingdom Metazoa; phylum Arthropoda; class Insecta; order Hymenoptera; family Apidae; genus Bombus; species Bombus terrestris. The sequence continues at coordinate 20,739,907 of NC_063275.1, read as the reverse complement.
ATCCTGGCTGCGTCACTTGCTACAGGGAGCTACGGAACCGATAAAATTACCGTGTCAGCTTTAACATATACCCGCGGGATCGAAGAATCACATCGATCATAAGAAATTTTGCTCTTGGGTCTCTTTTAAGATAACGAGATAAAAAATACCGTCCTTCCCCCTCTTAGAAGTATTTAGAACTTCAAATTCAAAGCAACAAATAAAAGCGACAAATTTTCCAATTGAATGAACATGTTTCGTCGACGTTATTCAACCGAACGTGAACGTTTTTCCATTCATTCTCGCCATTCGTCGCCAGCAATTCGTTTAATTGAACGGGTTTCGGGGTTACGCGAAACACGAACCGTGCGTGTAACAGTTGGCGAGTCGCGTTTGCAGTTCTATTTCGCGAAAGCACATAATTCCGAGAATGCTCGTCAGCAATGGGATGCAATTCAATTTGAGACGAGCAGCGAGCGCGCACTTATCGCTTGTCATTAGGTCGACTGGTATGGGTAGTCTCGACCTTTGGTTTTAGCTGGACGTCATTGCTCGTCCAATTAAGCCACGACAGGAAAGGAGAATAAATTACGAATGGTATTCCTGGGAATTGCTGCAGGATACCGATAGATAATTCACCTTATTGAAGCTTGAATGACGTTCAATTAAACGCAATTTAAATACATGAAGCACGTGGGCAGCGCGTACCATCTTTCTATTGGTTATTTGTCAGCATTCGTTTATTTCGCGTATCCCTTGTTCCAATCGTTTCGATTATTATCTATGTAATATTTTCTGTTTTCGGTAACGAGTTTCGCGAGATTAATCCATGACACGTGCACACGAGGCGTTGAGATTTTTCGTCCGTATATTTCCTGTCACATGGTTATCGAAACGTATTATATGTAGGTATGTTGTATTTATCAAGGGATTATAACTGATATGTAAAATTTAATACAGGGCTGAACATGAATTTGCTTTTGTTCTTATAATAAATCCGGAGTTTCAATAAATTTGAAAAAATATTGGACATTTTTGGTTGGATAAATGGACAAGATATTTTGGTGCACAGTAAATCTGACAGGTTTGAAATATTTTAATGGAACTTCGGGATGGTGGACATTCGCAAGTAATATCGACAGTAGAAGATAGAAACAAACCATTAGGAAGAATTTAATTTAGTTGCCGATAGTTTGTATTATACAAGGTGCAGTTAAAAGTATTGTACAAACGAACAAGAAGATGATTTTAGTTTCCGAGAAAGTCGATTCTAAAAATTCACTGCATATATATGTAATTATACAGCTCACAATTAAATAAAATAAAATATTGTCGATAAAATTGTTCTTTGTGCTTCCTTGATTTCGATAATTTTTAAAAGTTGCGTAAGAATTATGTACAAGCAAATGGATGTTATCTCGACGAATCGTAACTTAGTTACATACGCAGCAAATTTTCAAAGACTATTTTATGGAGAACTAGGTCTCGACTGGAGATATTTTATTCTGCTCCCTTGATTTATATTATTTTTTTCCCCACTATGTATATATCATTCTTAATTTTGTCTCTATTTAAAAAAGGTTCCAATTTCTTGATCAAACAATTTTAAAGCCGTTACAATTTGTAAAAAATTTAATTAACTCCAATGATATAGGTCATTGTGTAAACAATAGAATTTAAATTACGAGAGCTGGATCTCATCACCAGTTGTCTCGAAAACAAAAAGGTTTCTCTCATAAACTTCTCGTGATACCGTTGTCGTCGATTAACGGCGCAATTACCATCATGCTGTAACTACAAATCGAAACGTCGAGCCGTGACAGAACAAATATCGAAGAAAGCATTTGTTCCATGTTCGCCAATCATGTTCGATCAGCTCGATCGGTAGGCAAGCGTTCGTTTCAAGCTATCGCCGATCGGGGCGAACGGTAAAATGGATGGGAATAATTCTGTTGGCTTGAACAATGAACCGCGCGTTCATGAAAAAAAGGGTGGAACACTCGAGGAAGCAGAAAACAGGACAATGAAGAGGGACAAGATATTGGGTTTAATAAGCGAATATTTGTGTTTTTACGGGTAAAACAAAAACACAAGATTTGTCTGCTGGTATACATTTGATTTATTTTATATTTTTATTAAATACAGGTGGAATCTCCTCTCCAAGTCCTGTTCATTCTGCGATCATTTCTTTGAAATGTACGAAAATTTACTTGTGTAGGTGATATTTCACTATTTCGAGTAAATAGTTTGGTCACTTCAGTTAATTTTGCATCAAGAGTTCTATCTAAACTGTAAGAGTTTGTTAGTATCAAATTTGTAGAAGAAAATGAGATACTTGTAGAAGAAATTTCATATTTACAACCACGTGTATCATTGAATAATTTATTCGAACATTTAATTAGAAACATTTATGTTATACCTATCATACTTTCTAGAATTTGTAGAAATTACGTTTTCTTAGAAACTAAACATTTAAATAACCCTATGACCAATCACTAAGTAAGTCATCCATGACCCATTCTAGTTACTGACTCGAAGTAACTAATTTAAAAACAATGTTTGTTATTAATACTATACAGAATTACAAAATTGGTACAAGTATCTTATCCTCCCATTTACCAAGTCAATAAAACTCGTTGTACGAAAATAGAGTTGAGAAGAAACTGAAACGATCGATAAGTAAATACGGGGAAGTAAAAAATTGTCAAAAAAGTTAAACGAGTGGAAAAAGAAAGGCAGAGTAACTGGAAAAATGAAGAAAGTAGAAAACCGAAGGGGTGGATTAAGCCACGCGTGTACGCACATATACAAGTCCGTGCCCGTTCGTTTCTGTTGATTCAGCCTGGCTTACCAGAGTGGTCGTTTCACGACGTGGAACAGCGAACACGAAACGACGTCGATATCGATTTTACGACTGACGGATTAGTTCTTTCGCTCTACCTCCCTTACCTCTCTTCTTTCCTTCTTTTTTTTTTCGAGACTTTGTCATTAGCTTGTTCCATTGTGGTCGCGGCTAAAGAGGCAACGACAAGAAGCGTTTCGTTCCTGAGCAGAGATTAAGAAAGACGAGGAGATGATGAAGCTGTGAAGGGAAGGGCTGAAGGGCTGTTTTAAACGTCGTTGGTAGGAACAAACTTATCGATCCTTGTGTCTGAGCCTCCGGTACGCGTTGCTAGTTCGCTTTCGAAATTTTTCCGCGCTTCTAGCCAGCAACATCTTTGATACTTGTGTCTAAGTTTTCGTGCGAAAGGAGAAGTTGGATCGATAAGGGATGAGGGAGAAGGTATTGGAAGCTAAACGATGTTCAGCGAGGTTATTTTTAAGAATTATGAGGAAGATATTTCGATAATGGAGGAAGGGATCCACCGTTGATTTTTATGTATCGCTTGCAGAGGAAAAATTATTATTTTTAAGATTAATTAAAAAGATGGAACGCATTTTTAAATTTCTTTCAGCTACAAGGTACTGTAACACCAAATACTACGTTCTAAAAATTCATTATGTGAATTTTTGCACCTTTGAATTTCGATTCCATAAGTAATTGCATAAACATTCACAGTTTAAATATGAAGAACTGTGTTCTCGGTTCTTGTAAAATCACTAGACTTCATACCATTTGTTAAACTCTTGGCAATGAGAATCTTTGGTAGAAGAACTTTATGGAATGACAGTTAATGCGGATACTCTGTCGTCTTGTAGAATTTCTCATTCATAAAAATTAATATTACGGAGACGAGGTAAAATGGAAACAAAATTTTCCTGAATACTTCGATAAGATAATACTTGAATACCTTAGAACGATAATTGAACATCTTAAAGCGTAGAAACTTACAATTATGATAATTCTTTGATACTGATAATTCATGATTTAATTACGTAATATAACAAACTTACGTTGCAGCGAGTCTTCCTTTTATATTTCTTCTATCTCTATCAATCTTAATTTTATCCTCGTTCATTCATCCTTAAGATACCTTCTATGCATCGTTAGTTTAGGTGACAGAAGTGCTGAGTTGTTCGTTGATCGTTTGTAGAACCAGTGAGATAAACGCGAAAATCCAATAAGTTGAATAACTCGAAGACGAAAAGATGCGACGTTTCCTGAGTTTCCAGAGAATCGAACTTACTGTTCGGAAGTTTCACGTAAATCTCTTACAATGGTTACGCTTGATGCCGGCAAGGAAGCGCGATATCCAGGAATGCACTTAACTCTGACGCTCCTCTAAACTTTGACTGTCGCTTTATAACTCCGATTTTACGTCCTCCGCGATGCAGTCGCACGAATTCGAACGATAAGATTGCCAAGACATTTTGTCTCGGACTAAACTTGCAACTGATCTTTTAAATCGCTTACAGTTTCGAATATTATAGCGCGTGCTTTTGATAACATTCATATCGTTAATGATATTAATAATTCTCTGATGTATTTCTAAAAGATGATCAAGATGTATAACTATATAACAAACTAACAATAATAAATAACACTTTCGACGATATTAATATCGTCAATATTAATGGTATCTATTTAATATGTTCTCCAAAGTTAATCACGATGTATTAGGTTGTCCGGAAAGTGTCTTTCTTTCGCAAACGTGTTTTTTACAACAATGCACCTTCGTACAAACGTGAAACCAAGTTTGTGAAATGTCGCGGTGTTTATCTCAACGGAACAAAATGGATCGTACGTAATTCGACAAAATAATATGAAACAAAAATCGTTATGCGTCTATTATTTCCTCATAAAACGAAAGAAACTTTTCGGACAACCTAATATAATTCTATTTTTGCAATAATTAAATTGAATCAAATATTTAGAGTATCTTTCCAAAAGATACTCATTTCCAGTTATATCGCGTAATCGTAAATATTAAAGCTGTCGAAAATAATAAGCAACGTTTATTTCGTTATGAATTAAATATCAGAATAAAATATGTTACATCGTGGATACATGCTAATGCTAGTGGCATCTGAAAATTGTAATAAAATTCGAACTCTGTCAAGATTATTGATATTCTGTTACTTAGAATTATTATTATTAACGTCTGATTAATTTATCTATTATAGAATTTGATACAATGCATATATTAGGTCATCCCATAAGTTGGTGCCGTTTTTCGAGCGGTTATATATGTTAAGATTGTTTACATACCTTTCAGTTTCATGGAAAAATGTAATCCCCCTCTCGTTGCACAACTTCTTCGCATTTTTCATTATTCCGTCTCGATAAAAGTTCTCTTGTTTTTCTTTAAAATATGAAATGTATACACAAAGGTCGGCACGAACTTATGGGATGACCAAATATAATATAATTAAATTCCACGCATAATATTCTCCAATGATCTACAACAAAATAATATCCTTTTGAAAACTCCTACAATATACGTAGGAAACGTCCAAACGTTTTTCACGAGACGCGCAAGTCCCTTTCTGTTTTGCTCAAGAGAACTACATTATGCAAGGAAAGGCAACACTTGGTTTTTAAAGTTCACATGGCTGCCATACGATCCCCTAGACTTAATGATATTCGTCGAAGGCATTCCTCGTTTAGGTTAGGTCCAGTAGGCACCGCGATGTCGCGTTTCCAGCATAATTCCAGTGGGAAGATTACGTGGTCGATTTCACAGTGTCGCGTTCCTTTGCTTATCGATACAGATCTCATTGATATTCGATGGGACTGCCGAAGGAGAAGAATTCGATCGATTGGATCGCGCGCGCGAGAACGCCGCGAGTGAGATGAATATTAATAAGCGGCCAGCGGGAGGGAAGGTTGTCTAGACGGGATAGGATTTTTGCGGAATTGATTTTTCTTTTTTCCTTTTTTTTTTTGCACGCGAATAAAAACCTATCGCGAATGGAACAGGCGTGATCGTCAGATTTATTTTTAGCTGTGATTATTTTAGACGAGAACATTATGCAATGAAGAAAAACCGGTGAATTAAGATTCTCGGATGTGTGTATGCTCCGGGATCGTGACTCATTCGATCGTACGTCTGGTATCGGTTTCTCTTTAGGGAAGAAAGTTGCGAAACAAATATTTGCTGTTTAATGAACTCATAAATTTCCGACTCTTTGGCGGTCTTGGGATTTCATATCGGGATTCGATTAATTAAAACCGACATTTTTTTCTTAACTTCTTAAGAAAGTTTTCGATGTTTAATTTCAGAAATTTTCTACGTTGATGTAGAGTAGAAAGTCGTACGGAAAGATATAGATTTCGGGTATTTTATAATTAGCGCGCATCAAGTTTTTTGGAATCGTTAAATAAATTTCGAGAAAGCTGGTAGTTTTATGTTTGTGTCCTTTTTAACTGGAACATTGTCGTCGATGAAATTAACTGTTCGATAATGAAAGTTATAGCGCAAATTACGTTCGTGCGAATCTAAACAAGATTTAGTTATCGTGTGAAACGGTAACATGAAAAACACAGTTTCACCTTAATTTACTTTCATTTGATTACATCGAATTTAATTCGAGTTAGCTTCCACTTAGCAAGAGATAAGTATTCTGCAGACAATCTCGTTTTACAGAGAGCAGCAGGACAGTTGCAATTAATTATTCTAACCTCTGCGAGCTCACTATTATCATCCTGGCTTCTTAACAAAATTAACATTTGACAGATATGATCGCTGAACGCGTATTTTATTTTAGATATTACTAATACGTATGGCTGCTTAACAGTTGTAGTAATTCAGCAATTGATCTTTATCAACTCAAACTACGATATTCTAATTGTAGTTGTTGTATTCAATTAATTGTCAATTAAAATGTACATATGATACGTACCTTATGAAAAACACATCATATTCGTTGTTTTTTGTAGCATAAAAAGGTCTAATTATTTACAAATAGTGCTTCGAAGTTGACGTAAAAACAATATACTACATTGTATATGCGTTTGTTTATAGAGAAATTAATATATATACAATACTAGCTAATATAACATATAAAATATTAGCCACTGGAAATATTAATTACACGTTAGTATTCTATGTATCTAGATACGTACATTTCTTATCCCAGCAACCAAAATTGTGATTATTCAACAAGTAACTAAAAATTGTTACATGAAATAAGTTTCAATATTCAAAATTTGTCCATACTCTTTGACGTAAAAATATCCAAGAAAGAAACTGGTGATCTGTAAGAAATAGCGAAATTGAGAAATTTCTTAGAAACCGAAATGCCCACGTTAAGGATATATGTATCTACAAATATATTATTTTATAGATGTACACGTGTGTATACATAGAAACCACGTAAACTTTATGCGCTTTCTAACTTAAACCTTCTCAAACATCAAGTAAAACATCATACTTCAAAAGTACAGACGTACAAAGAAAAATTAAATCAACGTACTTTCACACGACCCCGATGGGACAATGTTGGCGTAGATCCGAGTTTACACGTGTTCCCGTATCGATTCTAATTTCGAGTCGACTCAGGAACAAGCCTTTACACGATAGACGAAAGAAATTACGAGCTTGACTATGGTAATCGCCGCGGCGCACACACGCGTGCGGCTTGGAAGTTCGCGCGCGGCCAGCTCCGAACAAGTCGTAAAATCTTAACTCTTTCACCGACTTACAAGCTGGTCTCAGCCGACCAGCCGCCGCCGGACGTTTACCAGACCGCAATCTCTTTCCCTCTGCCGAAGCTCGAAAGAATTTATTGCCTCGCGCATAAGCAACGCGCGCTTGCTACTTTTCAAGGTGTAACCTGGATACTGGATCTTGCTCTCACTCGCGAACCGGCTGGTTGCTCTTATTTATGGACCCGCGAACGAAATCTGTGGGAACGCGGAATTCTTCTTTACGACGAATGTCGTTGCTGCTCAATGAATCTTGTTGTCGTTCTTGTTGATGTTGTTCAGATACCGTTTTCTTCGTGTTTCTGTCTGTTAGGTTAAACACAGAAAAGTAATGAGCTTTGTCGTAAGATTTGTTCTTTATGCTTGGCAATTATAATATGATTTTAATGGTTTAATGGTAGAATGGTTGAATTATAACGTGGCAATATTATGATTGGCTTTATGGCTGACGGCAATTTCATCCAATTCTCGATGAAATTCTTATGGCTATGATATCGTGGATAGTAATTTGCACGGGCGTTTCACGAAGTATTATTTTTATTACACCTACGTGGTAACCGTAAAACTGTTCGAAATATTTTTTAACTGGTTAAAGATAGAGATGGATAGGTTTTTAAGCTTGCGTAGTTTCATAGTGTTCGTGGCATCGAATGATTCATCGGAACTATTAGCCATATATATGTTGCAAAAATCTTGAAATGGTAGAAGGGTGTGTTCGCGCAGGAGGAAAAATGTCAAGTTGTCGATTATTCTCGCTTTCGAGGGGAACGGATTCTATCGAATTACCCGCTAGTACCCTTCGATTTCACGAGTCATCGGTCTCCTCGCCGGAAGCTAGAGGGCTCGGTTAACCGGAAGTCCTATCGAGGGAGATCCGGTTCGTCACACGGTGGATACCTGTTTCTGCGTTACCAGAAATGCCTGTGGTTCGCTTAATTCTGGCCTCGATAGCACCGTGAAATTCGCAATAATGATATTAATTTCGATGCGACCGCAATTGAAAATCACCGAACGTTTTACATGAGAACCTTGTTTAAACTTTATTACAGGCCACGGAACACTATTAATGCGATGGCGTTAACTTTCGCCTCTGATAAATTACACGATATATTATATCGCAGAGGGCAAACAACTGGATCAGTAAATGTTTGTTTTATACTTCGTTATAAATGCAAAAAAGAATTAGAATGTCTAGTATATCTCAAGTGTTTAATATGCAATACTCGCAGATCTTTAAATCTGAAAATTGCAGATGTAAAAGTTTGAAAATTTAAAATATGAAAACTTGAAATTCCAATTATCATTAATATTATAAACATACTAAATACAAATGACAATTAACAGCTATCAAAAAAATTAACTAGAATATGAAATAAAAATCAAAATATAATTATCTTACGTTCCAAACTAATTAGAGAAATCTGTCGCCATCTGAAATAATCTAAATCGACCCACAACCCACCGACATTGACGTATTAGCCCAATTAATGTCAACCTGTTTGCTATATGCGCACGTATAAAAAAAATCACGCAGCGTCTCAGTTTCGTTGTTCGGTCATTCGTGACCCCGCTTTTTTAAAGGGAAGAAACAGTGGTGCAACCCTCTACTTCGATTCCCATGAACACTTGTCCGCCAAGAAAAAAAAAAGAAAATGGGGGGAGAGAGTCACGGCAAGTGCATGAATGAAATCCAGTAGCACAGCCCCTTGTGTTTACACACGATTACGGCGCTGTTCCAAAATCAGAAAAACAACAACGAGTAAAACTCTCGCGTTGCTTTCGCTTTGAAATCGGAGATGTCTAGGCTTAGAAACACATTAGCTCGATTTAATGACGTTGAAGACCATGGTGTTTCGTTTTACGACGCCTGGAACCCCGATGGAGACCTGTACCAGAAATCTGGACAAACTGTTCATTTGTTTTTAGTTTCGAGGGTTTAGGGGAAAAGATCTTTCGTCGAACAAGACCATTAGACGTTTTCATCCATTAGTGTTAACAATATTCGAATTTAACCAGAATGTACAAATTAACGACGCATTAATAATTATAAGCAGTACTTAATAGCTTGTCATCGAATCAACGGGCTGAACATTTAAATTATGTAATTATCAGAATATACAGGAATTATATCTGTAATAATCTACATATGTGTATTTTGCAATATTTATTGTATTATTATTGTATATCGTTTGAATATTTTAACATCGTAAATTTCTCTACTCGTTTTGTTCTTAGTCTGATTTGTAATTCAGAAATGAAAGAGATTAGAAGTTTATCAAATATCAGAATAGTTCTACTGGATTTAGCTTTTAACGACCAATTCGGTCAGTGATATTCCATTATACGTAACCTACGATTTTTATAAAGGCTAAAATCGTTACAGTTAGTTATCATAATTTTGTAATTAAAGCGCAGTTTGCCCGCAAAAGCAAGTCCGCTTTACTCGTACTTATGAACGGTAGTATGAGAGGAGTTGTAGGACTTGCGTTTGTTTCTTGGAAAGTTTCAAGGGCTCGCTTCTCGGTAGCAGTCCCTTCTTTCTTTGTATATTTGGAATATACGTCTTTATTAGGCACATTTGCGTTTGATGCAAAGTAAATAAATATCTCAAGAGCTAAGTAAGTTTGTGGCAGACCCATGTTTTGTCGTCGAGTAACGGGAATTAGTTACAACAGAGACAAGATTAATCACGTTAATCCTTCGAATAGCTAATATTTTAGGATTGCCAGTGTGGTTGTGACTAATTTTAAGTTATGAGTATTCAATGGTGAATTTATAGTTGAGCAGCGTTGAGTAAATGAAGTCGCTTTCACGAAGCTGCTTGGCAAGCCTCTTTTACTTTGAACCACTTAATCATTTCCATTCCTTACTCTTACTTTCCTCTGATAAGATGCTACGTTTGTAATATGATTAACGGAATGAAATTTAAGGTTTTGCTCCGATTAAAGACGGATGGAATATACGTTTCAATAATTGGTCTTGGTAACTCGACTTCCACAATTAGTTTAGGATTAGTAATCAGACTGAAAATTAAAAGGGAAGCATTTTCATAAAGCGAGTTACTTCAAAACGAGTAACTTATGTAAAATTCTAGTATATTATTTAATTTTCTCAAATTTTGTAAATTTTCTTAGCTTCAAAAGGCTTATGTGTTAGGCACTTAGTGTTAGGTTGTCCGAAAAATTTCTTTCTTTCGCAATGTACCTTCGTACAAACGTGAAACCAAAAAACGTTTATTATTTCCTCATAAAACGAAAGAAACATTCCGGACAAACCTATTGGTATTTTCGCTTCGCTATTTAATAAATTTTCAAGTTAATTAAATATTGTTGTTAAAGGTTGAAATATTTTAAAACTATCCAAAAGCGAAATTTCGCTTCCGCTCACATAGATCCAAAATTATTTCGGAAGATTAAATTACTTTTATTAAATACATATCCTAAATCGTCGTATCAGCTGTTTAATAGAAACTCCATATTCTTTTTTTCTCTATAAATTTATTTCCGCCTTCTCGTGCCTATTCTCTTCTGTTATATTTTTGTAACATTATACCTAACGCATCTTCCATTCTAAAAGAAATATAACAGTTAACAAATTCTATAGGAAACGAATGTTTCGTCAATATGTCGAAATACGTAGATACAATTCTAAAACCATGAAAATCGAAACGCTTGTTATCAATAGCATCGTGTAATTGTCCGAAAATCAAACGTATTTCAATTTTCAACATGCTTGAGCACATAATAAACGTGGTTCCATTAAAAAAATATTGTCCGGCTGACAGAAAGGTACACGATAGTTAACAGTCAGCCGTCAAACTAAAAGAAGGGTAACGATTACATCGATACCATACGTCGCGATAGAACCATTCGAACGTACATGCGTATACAGCAATGTTGCATCGCGAAGTATTGATTCCGAGTGGTTACCATCGACTTTTTATCATCGCGTGCATCTTCTCCCCTTTCATCGCTGTTTTTCTCTTATTCCTTTCCGGTGCATTCCTCCTTGTAACGTAATACTTTGCTACGCGCATCATGTACGCTGTCAGAATGCAACCCTTTTAACGCTGCGTAAGTGCCTGACGGATCCTTTAAAAACAGGAAAACGCCAATAAATATGTACGTAAATATAGCTTGTTTGTCTTTGTTCAAACATCTTTGCTCGTGCACCTGTTTTTATATCGATAATATCGCCTTTTCTTTTTGTGAATCATTTTATGCCTTTTGACGTGCTATTCCTTTGGTTTTCATTTAATATCAATTAAAGTTGTTTTTGAATTGATTTATACAGTTTGAAAGCCTTGTGCATGAGACGTTTCGTAAGGGAAGCTTTTTTGCAATATCTTTTTTTAGACAAATCCGATCACTTATATATCCAGGTTTGATCTTTTGGCTATTTTGGGCTTTCAAAAACTTTCGAGAAATTCTAAAAATTTATCTATACGTAGATATCATTTTTACTATATTATGCGATGGTTGGCAATGTCGAACTTTTTTCAAGAAAAATAGAAACACCGAGAAAGGATATTCAAGGATGAAAGTTTACTTGAGTTCTCAATAATGTGTTCTTATTGTGTTATAAAAGTTTCTATATGGATTTTTTCTTGTTTAACATTTTTTGTAGTATTATTGCGTAGTTTCTCATCAGCCTAAATTTGGCAATACTTGAAATGATTGGTATTTATTTTGTACATCGTACACATTTGTGTAGATTACGTGTACGAAGGATGTCGTTGTAAACTTCGGTGTAAAAGCATGTCTTAAACCTTAATAAAAATCATTACCTTAATAAAATTAAAGTCGCTTTAAGTACTTAAAGTACAGGACAGCTATCCCTTGTCAGATAACCATTGCTGTATCCTCGTTAATTTCTTAAAGTGTTTTCACAGCTATCAAAAATATTTATTTTAACAGACTGTATACCGATATTATAACCTTGATATCTTATGCTTGAATTTCATATTTGACAATATGCTTACGTATTATCCTTTCGTAATAGTTACGAAAATATTCCAAGAAATACATTTTAAACGTCAACTTTAAGATTTTGTTTTCGTCTTTCGATGTAAACGATTGTTGATAAAAAGATATATTTCTGGAACTATACATGTTCCATATCTTTTCTATACTTCTATGGTAAAATGTATTGGGTTGGCAACTAAGTGATTGCGGATTTTGTCATTAGGTGGTATTGACAAAATCCGCAATCACTTAGTTGCCAACCCAATATAATGACGTGCTCGAACGTTTCCAAGTAAGATCATTGATTTTACAAAAATATGGTAATTTATAACGAGATTATTTCGAACATGAAACGAAACTGTATTTATTTGAAAAACTTTTACTTCGATCGTAATATACGCGAAGGGATTACGCAACAAAAAAATGAAAGAAAATACAAGCTACGCAATAAATTAAACTTCATTAGGTCTTGGCGTAACGAGTAAAAGATGGTACACAAAATATCCCTTTTCATGCATTGCTTCGATCTTCTTCTCACCTTCTTCTCGTCTCTTCTCGCTCTCTTTCCACATGAAAATCCATTTATCATCAGCCAGCTAATTAACGATCTCTTAAAAACTTCGTAGCCAAACAACTAGCCGAAACAAGTGATTTCATTCAATCGCTTGCCTTATCATCCGAACCACTTCAAATCTACTTCACCGTGGAATAAAAACCGCGGACAAAAAGCACACGCCTCTGAAACATTAAACCGAGCCTTTCTACCGCTGACGATATATATCGCTGCCGATCTTTTTCTGGAATCGACACGGTCGCTTTTATTTCTGTTGCGCCAACCGCGAATTAACAATCGAACAGCCACGAAAAGGCGTGGAAGAATGTAACCTGTATCTCTCTGGCGACCAGCAAATAAAGGGTTTTAAATTCTCTGCCGTGATTAGACGGTCTATAAATCGACGTGTCCAGGATTGATCACACGCCTCTACTGTAACGCGTTACAAATTGATATTATTGAAACGGCGCGGCCCAGAACCGACGGTGATACCCGATAATGGTGTGTGATTTTCGCGGTGAAATGACGGCGTGTAGTCGCGGCTTGGCCATTGTCACGATCTGTTACGGGGCTCGACGTTCCACCTATGCATTACGGGCCTCGCCAAGGATTCATATGCATTTTAACGACTGACGTAATGTTTATGCAGACGAATGTTTGCCCCGGTAATTTGAGAGAGCGACGAGCAGGAGCAAATAAAACATGAAACGCGTCTACCTACAGGGTGATACACCAGGGATGATTAAAAATTTATTAGTTGATTCGGCGTACGGTTATTATTATCAGCAATGCCGTGTAAACTCGCTGCTGAAATTTTAAATCGCGTAATGACAGATGATCATTTTTTGCCAATTTAGCGTACGTCGAGTGTGTGCGTGTATCGTGGGCGCTGTGTAATTTCGTTCAGGAAGATCTGGGTCTTTCGAGTAAATCTTTGCAGGTATAGGCAGCTGCCTTTATTATGCGGATGTTACAGATAAATCGATTTTCTGGATATGGCGTTTTCTGTTTGTTAAAATTCTTCCGTCACGTCGTTCAGAGAATGGAAATGAATTACGTTGCACGAAGGGCTGGTTTAGATCTACGCGTATCAATTTTTTTCGGACTGTTCATTGGGAAATGAACGTTGCAATAAATCGCTTTACACGTCTATTAAAATGATGGATTGGGGTTTATCCGAATTTTTAATTTTGTTCTTTCTATGCTGTAGAAAAGTTTGCCCTTTCATAAAAGGATCGTCTGACAGGTAAACCTTGTAATATGTGTAATTCTATAAATATCGATATGGTTGATCAAAATACGTGAAATATTTCATTAACAATCTCTCGCTAACTGTTTGTTTTATAAAAATAAAAAAAATATCCTCGGAGTTATCGGCAGAGGAAAATTCTTGAAGATTTCTTAAGGCTATAAACTGCAAGTGATAAAAATCACGCTTGATTCTATTTTACGAGTATTTTTATTCTTGTTTGATGAATTTGATAAATAAAATTTTACCTCATTGCATTCGATAGCAGTTCCTTGTATTTTTTTAACGACCAGAATGTTTGTAAGTTACGTGATTTTCAACGCAACAGGGGGATATTTATATAATTTATATATTATTTATTTTCTTCTCACAATCATTTTAAACGACGAATTAAATTTTTATTCGCTCGTAAAGTAGCCTGCATCGTCCCTGAAATCTCGATTACCCGCGAACTTTTATCGACGAAGAAAAACCACGTGTCGATAACTCAGCAAGGGCTTGGCATTTTCCAGAAATATTTTCAAACTTTAGCGCGCTATCGAGACGTTGACGAGGAAGAAAGCATCGCTCTCGTCGTATATTTAGTACCGCGATAAAACGAATGGGAGATTTCTAGCAGGATCGAAGTAAAACCGGAAGAAAATGTTGGCTGGTGAAATCCTCGATTCGCTCTTCGACTATCGGTCCAATGCTTCATGGTTCGTATTTATGTGTGACTTATGGCCGTTCTTTATCGACAGATTTCCTCTTGAAGAATTCATCGTATGAATTTTTTAATCGCGTGTAATACACAGCTATTTACCGTGTTAGTTTCGTGTTTGAAAATAGTATTCGACATGACTTGTGAATTATTTGATTTTTGAATATCACGATTCTTAGTTGAAAGGAGGAAGTAAACTTTGAATTTAACAGATGCCTCTTAGCCAGGGAAATATCGTACAAATTTTTCTTTATTATTTAATTTGTATTTTACAATTTGTCCAACTGGACGTTTGATAGATTTTTTTAGTTAAAATTGAAATTACGATATAAGCTTCACCTGATAATTCCTAGATTTAATCATTAGATTCAACTACATACATACAAACATACGATAATCATTTATTATTCACGTTATAGTACCACGCCAGAATAATTTACTTATAATTCTCAATGAGAATTCATTGTAAACTACTACCAAATAAAAAAAGAAAACCTGATAATCCCTAAAAGAACGGCAACACATCCAAACCAGCTGACTGCTGAAGCGAGCAAAACTCTCGTAGAAAAAAGACTAAAAAGAAAACACAGCACTGACCTCGCTAAAGAAATAAAATAGTCAAACTCGAAGATGGTATCCCGCTGGGAGTAGCCATTCACACGTTGTTTAGCAATTATTTACAAGTACTTTACAATCAATTCTCGCATTAAGAATTTTGAGTAAGTTTCTCTGACGTGGCGCAGTGACATGACTAATTATTTATAATAAATTTATTTCTAGCTAAATCTAGTGCTTAGATATAAAGGATAATGTTTTCTTAGCCTGCGGATCTGGTCTGACGTATTAAGTAATTGAGTAACTAGGGGGTTTCGATGGTTGTTAACACTTATGATGTATCTATTACTACATTTTGTTATTTCTTCTTTGACTGTGGGTATCTTGAGGTCGCGATGTACTGTTTCGTTGGTAACATACCAGGGTGCATCGATTAGGTATCTTAGAGTTTTCGATTGAAAGCGTTAAAGTATTTCAATGTTGGAATTACTATTTAGCAATTAAGTTAAAAAAATTTACCAAATGTCCAGCTGGACGAATTGTAAAGTATAAATTAAATAAGAAGAAAAAAGAAAAATATCCGTGACTTCGTGGAGTTGACGAAAAAGCGTTCAGTTTCACGGCGTGACTAAAGGGCGAGGTCTTGAAGAAATTCGCAGGCGTATTGTCCTTGGTCTTCGCAGGTATTGCGTCCCAACATTCTTTTTCTTTCTGGTCCGACCGAGTCACACGGCCGGCATAGACCAGGATAGGCCACAGAACCGTCGTCCTACGCCACAATACACGTAACACGATACGCGCGTAGGTGGTCTTCTGTCGCAGTGTTCTACAGAAGTCCTTAAAGGCGGTCCCTTAAACGCTCGGAGACCTTCCACGAAGAATAATGACGAATCGTACGCAATTACTGGGAAGTTGCTTCCCACGAGAGGTTTTAACTTGTTAAGCCCTTTCCTTCGTCCACCGACTGCTTGTTGCGTGGTCAAGGGCTCTTTTCTGGAGAGAGAGAGAGAGAGAGCGAGAGAGAGAGAGAGAGAGAGAGAGACAGGGTGCTTTCATGAACTGGACCGCGTATTTTCACTTGATTTCAAAGAACGAACAAAATTACTGGAGTTGAAGGGTTGGTTAAAAGATTGTTCCTCCTTTTTTCTTAATTTTTCTGCTTCTACAGTTTGAGATTTGTGTGGAGATAAGGAGCAACTGTATAGTTTGTTTAGAGTTGTTAGAAGTTAATCGGGAAGTTAAATAATGGAAGAAATGAGTTGATTGGAAAAATGACTATACAGAGGACTTTTGTATAATAATTTGTCAAGTATAGGAACTGTACGGACACAAGTGTCAAGTTGTAAGTTATAGACTTCCGTCGTGCAAATAACTGTACATCGAACAAGACAAAGATTAGTAATTTGTATAACGAACGATGACTACAATGCGTCGGAGTTTTAATTTACGTGAACGTTCAACCACTCGTTCCGAACGAAATTCATCGTTTTACGATACGATGTTTATAAATAGGATTACGTATATTTTCTATCCGTATCGTAAGAAGAAACACTATTTCTTGCGAATTAAAACCTAACATTCATTCACACTTTTCGAAACATTCACTGAAAAATATTTGTTAACTCTTCGGCTTTCGATCGTCTTCTTATTGGCCTGGAATATTTACGAAATGTCGAAACACAGCACGACGCAGTACTGAAAACACGACCGAAACTCTAAGAATCGCAAACATGTCATCCAGCTATCCTGAAAGTTTAAAATCCGAAGTTCGCTAAACCAGTCACTAAAACTATGATAACTTTCACGTTTCTGCCAAATGTCCAGCTGGACAAATTGTAAAATACGAATTAAATAAAAAAAAATTTTTTTATTTGATAGAATGTTTACAACCAATTCTCATTGAGAATTATAAGTAAATTAAAAAAAAAATATAAAGAAATAAAAAAGATCTTTCACGTTGGTTTCCAAGCTGTAATATCAGTCGTACAGGCATATTGCTCGGTAACATTTCTTTTTTTTTTATTTGGAAGTATTTTAGAATCAATTCTCATTGAGAATTATAAGTAAATTATTCTGGCGTGTTACTATAACGTGAATAATAAGTGATTATCGTATATTTGATTCTAGCTGAATCTAATGGCTCGGTAACATAAAATCATATATAGCGTCCGGTGCTCTTAATATCTTTCTAAGCACAGAGACGGAAACATTAGAAGGTAAAGCCTGAACACAACATTTGTGCTGCACGTGGTATCGGTTGCAAAAACTTTGAAGAACTTGGGTCCATTCAAGCCGGCTACTTATATACGCGCTATACTGGGTGCATTATGTGTTCTGAGAACGGTTTTCTCTGCATTATTCTTCGTCCACCTTGTCGAAATTCACTCTGCAACACGTGCTGACCGTCCTAGAATTTCCCTGCGGCACGTATTTTCTTTTTTCCGGTTGTGGCTTCGATAGAATTAGGGATAACATCTGGAATCGATTTGGAGAAAGACTGGTTGTAACAGAGATGTGAGGATGAGTACCAAGCGAGACCAGGATGACGTCACGATCCGACCATTCTCAGAGTTGTTTTTCAACTGTGTGGGTGTTTGAGAAGGATCAGTCGAAGAACATTTGTTGACTGGAAAGCTTCGAGATTTATATTGAACGTTTCTGATACAAAGACAGCAATTGGGAAAAATCAATGGACTATTTCTGAAAGTGTACGTTTAATTTATATATTTAAATTTACCAAATGACCAGCTGGACAAATTGTAAAGTGCAAATTAAATAATAAAAAGAAAAAAAAGAAATTTAATTTATTGCGAATTTTAGCGATTTTATTAATTACCGATACAAATTGTTTCATTCCTCTGCTCGTTCACTATGGCAATATTTGTTAATGCATCAAATTCGAAGACAGTCTTTCGAAGTTTTGTCTTGTCGATTGATGTTGTTGATAATTTACGTATTTAGCGATTCTAGTATAACTAATATTAGGTAGTTTGTCGTTCAATATCTTGCTATAAAAAGATGGAACAACAATTCTGAAAATCATTCTATTTATAAAAAATACGGTTTTTAAAGTTACAAAAAAAGTCACTTCAAAATATACATCCAAAGATTTCTCACATATCCAGAATTCCATGCGTATGTAGGTAATTCTTATTCCGACCGCACAAAGACGCAAAAGGTAGAGCTCCGATTCAATGCTAATTACCCAAATTTTTTCTTCGTTCAGCAATTAGTACACGCTCACCTGTAAGCGATACGCATTTAAATATACCGAAAATAAGCTTACCTAACAGGAACAAAAAGTAAAAAAAAATAGCAAAATTGTTGGCAGAATAATAAAACGATAATAAGACAATATATCGCGAATATCTATGCAAATTCGTATTTTCCCGAACGTAAGTAATATACGATATGAAGATAAGAATGTAAATGAAGAATTATTTCACTAAATGTAACAATGTGTATTTTACATTTATTTTTATATATTACTTGTATTCAGTACTTTGTGCAATTGGAAAGAAGAACATCGATAGTACAATACGGGAAAAAAACATATCTTACATGAACGTCCACCAATCCATAGATGATCTAACGATTTGTAGATTTTTTTTTTATTATTATTATTTAATTTGTACTTTGCAATTTGTCCAGCTGGACATTTGGTAAATTCATTTGTAGACGTGGTCATTTCGACGAGTAACGAAAATACACGTGTCATATAGTTAAATAAAGTTAGAAAAATTTACCAAATGTCCATCTGGACAAATTGTAAAGCACAAATTAGAAAAAAAGACTAATATTTTTAAAATTGTCTCACAAAAGGTAATCTCACCACACTGTCGTTCCATCCATCCATTAGGCAATTTTCCAATCGCGAACATTGCATTTTGACACTGCTAAACATCCTAAAGTAAATGCATAAACACACATAAACGGTCTAATGAAACTTGTCTTTTAAGAAAATCTTCGATCGTAAAAACAGGAATTAAGTAATCGTACGTTGGACGGAAAAGGAAAGCCAGGCAACGGATGAAAATAATTTATTAGGAGTGTCATTTATTGGTATTTATCGTGCGTGTATCTTTCACTGTATCGGTGGTTCGCGATCGGTCGTTCGGGAAAAGAAGCGACACACGTGGCTTCTGCAAATTGATTCGGGCCGCAGAAACTGGTCTGGTAAACTGGAGCCGCCGTTTGAGCGACCGGATGTTCTTAATGATCGGCAATTTCAACGCCGCGTTACGCGACAGAGCGAGTTTCGTACGTCGACGCGTGTGCATCTTCTTCCTTTTCTCTTCCTCCTTACATCCACCTTCTTCCGTTGCACTTCCTCTCGCGTCGACGTCTGAAAAACCTCAAAACCGTTGGACCGACGCTGGATATATCTTTTCCTCAATTAAATCCCTCGAATTTGTATGGTAATTACGAGCCACGGCTCGTAACTAAGAGGAATAATTAATGGCGCGCTGGATTGAATGAGAGGGGACCGAAAACGTCACGGTTGACTTTAATTAATAATGTTGCCGAGAACTTTTAACGGCTACATAAGTAGAAACGTCATTTTTCGCGTGATTCTAAAAATTCACGTAATTAGCCACTTTCTCTTGTATATATGTAGTTCGTTTTTCTCCTCTCGTGTTTCCTTGCTCCGTGTGTTTCGACGAGAGACGTTTTTAACGTCCGGCATAACGTACGTTACCGTTTGAAAGATTCGGTTCGCTTTTCATATTCGCGCTTCTCAGACGAATTCCATGTACTTCGTAATATCTTGTTTTTCGTAAGCGGATTAGAAGATTTTCTTATTGCCTTGTCACATTTGATGTTCCTTCTCGCACATCGCGTCTCGAATGATTTCACAAATTTTGAGACTTTGTCTTGATATCATAGGATATACGTGTATATGCGCTATAATTTGTATAATGCGCTTCATAGAATAATTAATTTTTCATAGTGTTCCTTTAATTACGCGTTTGATTATGCACTTTGATTATTGCATTATACACAGTCGATGATCATATCGATATCAAATATTATAACTAGATTTTTGTTGTTAAAGAAAATTTGGAAATAAAATAGACAAACTCGAAGATGGTATCCCTGGAGTAGCCATCCACATGTTATGGATGATGGAATAATACTTAATGCATAGATACGATAAAAACGAATATAGAAAATGTCCAAAGTAAGGTACTCGTTAAAATATTTTTTTTTTTTATTATTTAATTTATACTTTATAATTTGTCCAGCTGGACGTTTGGTAAATTTTTCTAGCTAAAAATATTTACTGAGAAAATAAGTCCCTATTTAGGACCCATTTCTTTAGCCAAATATATTCGCTAAAAATGTGACATTACGTAAAGATCCGCAGTCTAGTAATACGTGTAATGGTAAACTGATAATTGTATATCATTTGTTACGTACTAATAAATTAAAATATTTATGTAAAAGCTTCACTTGTACGTAAAACCTCGCACAAAAATTCATTCGTACTTTCGTATCTTTAAAAAGATCCAAGATTCCTATCTTCGAGACAAATATTTCAATTGGAAACTTTTCAACGATAGCGTATACGTATGTACGTACACGAAATCATTACTGGAGGAACGTTTTCGTGACGAATCACGAAAATGTACGTATTTGCGTGCTATTGAAGCTGTTAAATATTTCATTAGGAGAGATCACTGCCTCTTCTCTCTCTCTCTCTTCTTTCATATTCGACGGTGGGGTACGCCCTCGTTTAAAAAGTGGGCACGAAAAGGTACTCTTAACAGGGAGGACCTCGGTCTTTTATTACTCGGCAGCGAGAGGATAGCACGCGGGAAGACTCCCGATTATCCATTCGTCCTGAAAGCCTTCACGTCCTCGACAACCCCTTTCCTGTTTCACAAGGGTCCTTAGTCCTTACAAGATGCGCATGCGAGCCTGCAGCACAATCCATCTTTATGGAGTATCGTTGGTCAGTTTGACAATCGTAGAAATTTATCGCCGTTTACGAGCGAACGATGCCCTAATTTCTCTGTCGTTACTCGTAATTCGATGATTTAAGGAGTATCAGGTTTTTTTTATTATTTAATTTGTACTTTACAATTTGTCCAGCTGAACGTTTGATAAATTTTTCTAACTTTATTGCTGAATAACGCGTGGATGGCTACCATCAATGGGATACCATCTTCGAGTTTGACTATTTTATTTCTTTGGTGATGTCACTGGGGTGTTTTCTCTTTAGTCTTCTTTGTTGTTAGCATGTCAGTAATTCGTGTTTAATTCTTCAGGAACTGGGTAAAATGAATCGTTTATCCTTAAGCTTAATTCTTTTACTGGAGGTTGCTTTGTTTATAGAGATTCGAACAATTTTTTACAAAATTCAAAGATATTTAAAATTGTATCGAGTAGAGAAAGAAATTTGGAAGAAAAAGATTCAAACTTGTTGGATTGCAAACTCAGGTTACCTACGAAGGATTAAGATTCTTATAGTTATCAATATTCGTCACTGCTACCGATTTATATTGTATTTTATATATTTATGTATGTACCATATTTATCTGGTCAGAATCATTCGACTATTATCCCAATTATTTAGAATCAAACTTCACTGTCTACGTTAAATTAAATGAAAAACGTTCATTGTTAGCTAATTACGAGGATTTAGTAGCATCATAAAACACCAACACCAGCCGTCACTCTATATGCAAATAAGTGACAAATAATATACGTAGTTAAACGGCTATCATCATCATCGTACCTTTATTATGTTTCGGATTTACGACCAAGTGCATAACCGTTTGATATTTCTTTGCTCATTAACATACCCTTCGTATCAATTACGTCGCTGTTACTATGAGTTATATCCAGTTAACCCAACTTTTAAGCTATCGTCGAAAGAGTTTCTCTATTATACTCTTGCACTTCGTATTAACGTTCGTTCAACCGATGAACTTAATAAGATATGGTCGCGTTTAATTCACGCTTTACTGTACGCACAATGCGTTTCAAACGAAAGTGGAACGATATTACACGCGCGAAAGAAACCGCCACCTATCTTCGTTGTTAACATATAAATTCTCGTTTATCGTTCAGATAGCGACTAGGCTATAATTGCGGTTAACGACGACACATTAGCGTCCCCGGTACGGGATCGTACGGTGATACTTCGTAAAAATAGAATATCCTAAGTTGAACTACTTGCACAGTCAATCCCGAAACTGGGTTGCGCACTTGTAATGTCAAAGAGCATGAATAAATTGGTCTCTTTCAGGTCGCGTTTATTTCAGAAACTCTTTCGTGGGCAAACTTTTGTTCTGGCTCGATCGCACCGACGACAAAATCCTGCTCCACTTTATTTTATTAGCCGAATTTATTTGGTTGACCGGGCATTTGCAATTCTGTTAGCCGATTATCTAACTGTGACAACGATATAGCCTTGAAAATTTTCTTTCACCCAGCGGTATCTTTGTTTCTTACATGGGAAGTCGAAGGAAATCGAAGGTTTATGGATTTCACGGGGACGGAAGTTTTCGTAATTCGAAAGAAACGAAGAGCGTACATTATGCTAAGAACTGAGGATTCTCTTTCTACTTTTGCGAAAATGAATTTTCTCAAATACCAGCAAGAGAAATTTTTTATCGTAATTCCAGGGAGGGAAAAACGAAGAGCGTATATTATGTCAGATGTTGGGAATCTTTTTCCTAGGTTTCTCGAAATTAAGAAATTTGCATGAACTGAGTGTATATTGTGGCAGAGGTTGGCAACTTTCGTTCTATCTTCGTTAAAAATTTAGGATTTCCATAAACTTGGGAAAGACGTATCTTGAAAGGCGAAAAAGATAAAATACGAACGAATTTTACTAAAGTTTGAAATTTGTACAATATTAAGGATTTTGTTATTAATTTCTTCGAGTTAGTAAAATGAACTTTTTTACGTATAATATCCAAAAGTAAAAAGAATAGATATTAACAGCAATATTTTTGCATTCTTTTTCTTTGAAAGGTAAAAAGGTTTCTTTATTAAATATAAAAAAAAACCGGTTGAGTCAAAAAGTGCTTCTGTGATTTATTTATTGACTGCCTGAAAATTAGCGGATCCTAATTGTAGGTTGCACACAGAGGCAGTGCTATAAACTTATCGCATGACGTTTATAACGTGGCATTACGATAAGTATCTGAATGTAATTTACACATTGCAAGATTTTTTTTAGTCATCTTGATCATATATACGCATCATCTCTTGAAAGAAATATCGCTCGGCAAGATATCGCTTTGATTAAATGATCGTGTTCTCTCGATGTATTAAGTCGAATTGAGCAAAAGTAAGATTGCGAGTTTCTAGATTCCATGTGATATACGATTCCCATTGGATAAGAAACGAATTGTCGCCTCTGGAGATTTCAAGAAGTTGGCGGCTGAAGATTGCGAGTGGAATTACTTAAAGATTCGACTATGCTGCAATGCTTGAACGCTCTCAAGAAAATGGGATTACTTGCTTTTGTTATGAAATTTATCGTTTCCATTAATCATTTCATCGTTACTAGGCGATCACTTTAACAATTTATATTTGCTAAGATGAAAGAAACAGTAGTACGTTTAGTTATGATATATATTTATGGTAATATAAATAATGTATAGTTCTACTATATTTGTCATTTTTAATTATGATATTGCAATGGCAAGTTTTGATTTCTGATTAGATCATTTTCCATTATAATATCTCAACATCGATCAAAGTATTTTGGTCTTTGATTATGATGCTTGGATAACAGATTTACGATATTTTTGCTAGTTTTTAATTGCGATGTTTTTGATACCAGATTTACAATTCTAATTTTCAGTTTCGATGTCTTATAGCATCAAGGACAATATAGCGTATAATTACGAAACTTTTATATCACAGATACACATATATATGTACAATTGTAAAATTTCCGTATCGATATCTCAATACATTTTTACGAAAGATACATCTGTTTATTCGTAAGTGCTAACGAGTTTAAGGCCAGGCAAGCCGATTATCAGCGATCGTAAGGAAAAGAGAAATTCTTACGTAACACGAATAATAATAAAAGTAGTAAAAACTTTCCAAATTCTAAACTTTATTTTAACTACAGAATCTTGTAGATTTCTTTAATTCGTTACGAATATATTACCATTCTAACGACGAAACACATTAACACTTTGACTGCCACGGTGGTCATTGGTGACTGGAGAGCCTGAACTTCTTACAATTGTAAAAATTGAATGAAAATTAACAGTTAGGGCATTTTGGATATAACCGATAAATAGAAGATGCTTTGAAATAAAAAATGTCCCATTGAACAATTAAACACTTTTATTAGAACGTCAATAAAAAAAAAAAAAAAATGAGGACAAATCTCGCATCTAACGGTGCACTGTGTTTGCATTCATATCTTTGGGGGCTAATCTACGAATATTATTATAAACACACCTTAAAAAATAATCGTAAATGCTGCTTTATAATCGTATAATTGAAGCTAGAAATATGAACATACCTTACTATTATATATAGAATGAGCAAATACCGTTTACTAATATCTTCTACACGTTTCAACGATATATTCTGCACGTTTTGCTTATGACGAAATAACGAATGCGAATGGTTTGTTGAAATAAACGAAACCTTGTTATAATATGTCGCTATCGACTGTTAGCAAAGCACCACGGTGGTCACCCGTGATCACCAATAAGATAAACGATCCATTGGGGAAGAATGTTGTCTTACATCATCAATTTATTATTATTTTGCCATTATATGCTTTGAATAATAAAAATACTTCCGTGACGTCCTCAGCGAAACGTGTGATTTCGGCGTGGCAGTCAAAGTGTTAATTGACCTCCTACGTGAATTATATTTGTCGTTATTTCTTTATTTAAGGGTAGGATCGCAATAGTTATTATTTTATTCTTTGGATAAATCTATCACATCGTTCTGAGCCGAAAAACCTTTATTGCACTTTCTTACATGGACTAGGGACAAAAACGAAAGAATATCTTAAACCTATCGATTAAATCCATCGATTATATCTAGAATTATCTTCTAGTTACTGTTTAGTGTAATTAGAGCATCTGCATATGAATGGCGAGCGTGAACTCACCTCGTCATTTTCAACAATATTGCTGTTTGATGAATAATGTTACATAAATATCGCAGAGATGAAAATCGAAGACTCTTCAGAGTGTCCTTCAATTTTCATACTTATCGTTTCAACAAATTTATTTCAGATACAACAATTCGAAAAAATGATTTCATTTTCCGAAAGCGTTTCCAGTAACGCAGGTCGCGTACTCGTGAAAAATGCTGTCCTATCAATAAAGTGTTCATATCGAACGTAAAATTCGAACCTTCACTTGCGCCAAACACTTACACATGCTTATCATAAACACAATTTGATCTTTAACCTGTGATTTCCACGAGATATCTAGGAGCATCGGCAACGATTAATTGTTTACCATGGATCAATTTATCACGCGTTTATGCGTTATTGCGCGCGAATGTTTGTCGACGGGAGGATCGGAAAATGACCGCAATTATTCTAGCGTGATGTCGAGAACGAGTCCGTAAAGTCATGCGTCGAAGCCCATTCTGATGCGAGCTTGGTTAACGGTAATAATTTAATGACACGATATGACCGGGGCCGTGTAACGAGCACGATAATTTCAATATCGATGCACCCAAAGCTCTGTAAACTATGTTTAGAAACGTAACGCCTCGATCTAATCACTGCATATTCAATTACCAGGCTGCGCTTGGACCGTTTTCACCGCTTTATGCTGCTTTGACTTGTTCAATTTACCCTGAGAAATTGCAAGAGAAAGAGGGATGAATTCACGTGACTTTCTTTGATGTGCACCAATGCAATTAGCCACTGTAGCTAACATAATATTCGTGCCGCTTACTGAAAATCGTACAAGGTATGAAAAAATTGACTTGGAGCTTTTCTCTTTAGAGAATTCTTATACGTCGATTAATTTGTTTTGATATCTCGAAGTGATTTTGATGAATTAGATTTGTCCATCTAATTATTTCGTACAAGGTAGTAGATATATGTTTGTTGTCGGTAGTTTTAATTAATTAGTCTTGATAGGAAATTTTATTGAATTATGTACGAGCAAGGGAAACGGTGTCTTGCGTTTAATGAACAATTATGTTAATTTATTGTGTTTAATATCAGAAATGGTTATTGCTAGATAAACGTAACTGCGAGTAAGTCGTGTAGATAATAGAAAAAACATAATAGAATAAAAATAATAATACGATAACTAACCCTACTTTGAATATTATTAAATCAGAATTTTTCGTTAGTTAATCAAGAATTGTCTGTTCTTAACTTATCGTTCTAAAATAGAATTATCTCTTACGCATACCGTCGACCTAAATTATAAAAGAAAGGGTGTACACAAAATTCTATTATATTAGGTTGTCCGAAATGTTTCTTTCGTTTTATAAGGATATTTTCTTATAAATAAATTTTCTCTATTATTATAGACGCACAATATTTTTTGTTTTATATTAATTTATTGAATTATGCACGAACGTAATAACAGAAATAGAACGAAATGGATGACACTTAATTCAATAAAATAATATAAAACAGAAATTGTTGTTCATCTATTATCACCTTATGAAACGAAATAAACTTTTTGGACAACCTAATGTATATGAGAATTATTCAATTAATCGATATTTGATTCAGCTACTTCGTTAAATATAATTATCAACGCCTTCTGTTCTTCAAACTTAAGGTTAAAAATCTTGTGTAATCAATTATACGCTTCATTATGGATCATTGATTTGATGTAAGAAGAAAATTAAGCTCGTTTAAAAATAGACGATGATGCATCCACGAGCATAAGGCGTGAAGGCATTATTATGGGATCGCTTGTTCACCCTCGCGATGTCATAAATTCAAATTAAGCGGCGATTTATGCGTGACGCAGTTGGCTATAGGAGTATTGATTCGAACTTCGATGTCTCGTTTCAGCAGACAACTGGCGAAGCTTTAATTATTCTCTGTTAGAGAAATTGTGATTCTCTCTGTTACTGCCAATAATGGATCCATTCTCTCATTATTAGCAAGAATTAATCGAATAATTTTTTATGCATGTTCGTTATAAACATCACATTCCTATACTTTCGATTCTCTAATATAACACGAAGCTACTTTATTTCTTGTAATTAAAATTCTCCCAACTTTCGACGTTTATAAAATTTATTTCTACTTTCTAAAAGATTTTCGTGGAGATAGATAATTTAGTACTTTAAATTTATATTAACGATCAATCAACATTCTACAGTCTTAACTATCTGCTATAGTTGAATTCTAAGTAACCATTATAAATTAAAAAATTACTTAATCTTCTGGTAATTCGTTCTATTTCGTATTTTACGTTTAACGCGATAAAGGTTGTTAATGGTTTTTAGCATTTAAGTATAACATACAGAATAAAACGAAGCGTGTTAAACTAGATCACTGTAGTCATTCGTAACCCAATTGTTAAAAATTGTTTTATACTAATCGATTTAATATTTCGATTCAAGATTAAGTAGCTTCGAAACTTATCTGTGTAAACCTTATCTATATCAAATCCTATTATAATTAAGGCATTATTTTACATCAATTAATCCAATTCAGAAAGAAGAGATACATTTTTTTTATTATGTAATTTGCACTTTACAATTTATCCAACTGGACATTTGATAAATTTTCCTAACTTAATTGCCAAATAACATGTGGATGGCTACCCCCCAGCGAGATACCATGGGAAAAGATACATAATCCTATTTTTAACTCAGAAATCTTATTTCATCGTTCGTGAATCATCAGACGCCATAAAAAAACAAATTAATCTCAATTTGCATGTAATCGGCGCGATTAGTATCGATGATTTTAAGCCCTAATTGTTGAGCCGGAAATATCAATTAAGATCCTCTGCGTCTTTGTTCATTTTACTCATTTCACCCTTGTTGTATAGTCGTCACGACGCCGCTTTTACGACGGCATTCTCAGCGTCCATGATGACTCATCATCGATGCCTTTCTGATTCCTACGCGGCTAGATGCTCGTCCAATTTTCCGATTTACATAAAATTAGGGGACCCTGCACAGAATTAATTTCGAGGGAGGCACGATATTAGAATGCGTACGGCTAGATCGAAGCTGTTTAGATTTCCTATCGATCCAGGACGTTGTTTTCTTCTTTTATGAGAATCGTATGGTAAATGAATGGAAATTCTGGAGAAAATTCTAATATTGAAATTTTATATTGACTTTCAACGCATCACTATAGTTTTAATCTTGGTTAATTGCGATTTCTTGTAATTGATGACATTAAAAGGAGAAACTAAGTCGTATTTTTCGTTTCCTCTATGGTAGTTTTAAAATTCAGTATAATATTAATCAATTGTATATAAAAAAATTTATGTTTATATTTCATAGTGTGATGAAACATGCTAAAATTTGGTTTTAAACGTTAATAATAACTATAACTGTACTGTTGATTCTCCACAAAATTTTATGAGCCTGTCATCTATTATATTCTTATGTCTTTGCATCTGATAAGTCGTTGTTATTAAAATATTCCGTTTTATTCGCCTTAACGTTAAAGTTAAAACGAAAATCAATAGAAACGAATTTATATTCTTCTCGTATAGTCCTCAGTTATGAACAAATATGAAATTGTATAATTTCACATTAGAGTTAAATTATTGTACGATAAGGGAATCATTCAGGAAACATTACGTTCATTCATAGATTAAAGAAATTAGTTTTTATTCATATATATACTTATTACAGTAAGCGATAATAATACAAGATATACACGTATGTGCTGATAAGATATCGAATAAATCATATATTTCGACCAGTTAGAATAACTGTATCATTAACGTCGTGTATATCTAGCTTAGCCCACGACAGACATGGTCGTTAGGGTTAAAGGGTTAATAATCTCTATTCATACCGGAGGCTACTTAGTTAGTATTGTAGAGGCTATTTTTAGAAAATGGATTTCCACATAATATTCACATACATATACGTATATCATAAATGAGATCCAAAACTTCATTTGAGTTCATTCAAATCTGTTCGTACTGCCGAAAATAAGTTCTTGCAACTTGTGTTACGAGAATCGTTATTTCTCTTTTCATAAAATTATAAGGAAGATTTAAAGAGGATATAAAAGGAATTTTACAAAGAGTCGGCAAGAATTTGTTGCCTTGTTAACAAAATTTGGTGGGTTTATGAATCGTGATTAAGTCAGAAATGCAGGAGACACAATCGTAGAATTGTATTTTTAATACACACATTAAAATCATTAGAGTTCATTAATTCATAGCACGATTTAAATCAATATTGGTACGTTTCATAATACTATATATATATATATATATATATAATATATTCATAATACCATTTCATTTTGTTCTGCTTCATAAACGTTACAAATATTATTTCATTGCGCAATTTACTTTATTCCTGCTTCATAATCTTTGAAAAAATGCATTTTGCAAAATTTCATTCCAGTTCAAAGGACACGAATAAATAACATTCTGTCCTCTATTAGATACGTATTTTTCTAAAATCACCTCTCGCGTAGAAGCAGATATACTACAATTGTCATTAGTATAAATAGTGTTCGTTATCGAGGAAATTTTTGTAAGCGTGAAGGCTAGGAAATATTCCACGCTTAATCTCGACAGTCGTTAACCTTCGTGCACGGTGCTCCAAGAGTGACGAGAAGATGAACGGTACTCGGTGTACAACTCGCCTCAACATGCTTCTTGCGCGTGTGAACGGCTATGTATATCTGTTACGAAGTACCAGAACGAAACTGGAGATGTAAGTACTTTAACCGATGTCACACTCGGATGGCATATAAAGGATAGTACTTTTACTCTGCACGAGGCGGCCGCTATTTTTCTTGTATTTTATACAGCCATTTTAATTCCAGGCTGGGTCTTTCTATCTCATTGTTTCCTCCTTTCTATGTTATTTTCTTCTTTTCTTTTTCTCCCCTTGTTTCTTTTTCTGCCGCTGGACACCTGACTGCGCGTATACCAACCGTGTAACTTTATATTTTTTCCCGCACATTTCATAGAGTTTAATTTTTCTCTACCATTTCCTTTTTCCCCTCTGTTTCCCTCCCTTTGCTTCATCGTTTCGTCATTTCTCTGCGAAATTGTTAGACCATTTTATTTTTCGCTTAAATAAACCGTGTACGAGTGCTTGGACACCAGATAACGCGTGTGTAATGCCGCTGAATTTTCTGCTGGTTATTAATTGGTATCCTACGATCCTTTTCTCTCTTTTTTTTCCATTTGGCAATATGAATTGTACAGAAATTAATAGGATATCAGGATCGAAATGTCTTAATAAGCCATGTACGAGTATAATTGAATAAAATATCAGTACCGAAATTTGTAAAACACTTAGCTCGAAACGCGTTTGTTTGAAAGTCCGTATAACGACCGAATGAATTGATCGTATTTTAATTAAACGTTTATCCAGGTATAGTTAATTAATTAATATTTCATCATAATTATAGCTTCCAAAACAATATATTTCCTTTTTCTTCTGGGCAAAAGGTATTATTTTTTTCATTGAAAATTATTATTATTATTTTTAAAATTATTATTACATTATTATTATTACAATTACATTATTATTATTATTATTATTACAATTATTATTATTACATTATTATTATTATTATTATTACATTTTACAGTTTTGCACGAATTTAATCATTTCAAACGATTTGTCCTTTGACTGACAAGAAATTAAACGCACTTCCTACACCCATTTTTTCCCCTTCTGATTAAAGAGCGTCTCTTCGCGTTTCTGGGATAATTTCTCCTTAAGCGATAATATCTACGTTAGATTAGAGTAGGATGGCGACGTAGATATACCATGAAAGTTTGCATTTTATCTTGCGTGAGATATATTACCTACGATATGCTGACAGCTCCCTGTCCGTAATGTTTCCATTCTACATTTATCATACGACAATTGCACGATCCAATTCCTACCTGTTGTTATCTCGCGCGATTATCACTTTTTGGCCGTGTTGATTGTTCCATTTCTGAGCGTGAAAATTTGTGTAGAAATGTCAGGATAACAAATATATTTCGTATTAAATATTTGATAAAAGTAAACGAATGTAGAATTGTAATAAATGAGAAAGTGAAAGGCTCAAGGAAATAAGGATACAAATTTTTGATTTGAGAGAATTGCGGTTGCTAGAGTCTAAACTAGGAAACTACTTCGTATAATTTATTACCAAAGGAGTGTTTTAAAGGAGAACTCGCGAAGCTCACGATGGATAGTAAAATGTCACGACAGAAATGGCACATACATCATTCAATAAAATGCTAATTCTTTGAAAGTATAGATTGCTTTCAAACTTTTCTTGAATTTCGTTACGTACCGACTTTCCGGAAAACCCAATAGGATTTCTACGTAGATCGTAGAATAGGACAATCATTCCTCATTGAAAATCCATGCGATCATAATGAATTTCAAGGTAAGATTTACGTTGTTATTAGAAAAGTATACGAAATTTCATATCCAGCTTTCAAATTTGAGAGTTCGGTACGTTTCTATTGGGCTGGCAACTAAGTGATCGCGAATTTTGTCAATACCATCTAATGGCAAACTCCGCAATCACTTAGTTGCCAACCCAATACATTTCCTGACCAATTTTAATTTTGGAATATTGAACATTTATTTCATTGGTATCCGGTTATTAGCGCTTGTCTCGTGCTGACACCTGTACTCACGTACTTCTAATCTTCTTTCTGTTTTAACTGTCACGCTCTGATTATTTGGCTCGTGGCCACGCGGAGATCGGTAACGCACTGTATTGTATCGTGCACGAAATAAACTCCTTTATTGCACTTTATTACTTATCGTTCAACATGCATGGCATTGTTGGTCGCGCGAAAGGTAAAATTAGAAATAAGAAATTCCTGTCATTTTTATTTATTACATCTTTTATCTCCTGTTGAATAAATTCTTTTGATCGTTGTAGAAATAGCAGAGCAGAAGATACACTTCGTATAGAGATGTGCAAATAGCATAATTCGAAAATGAGTCTCTTATTATGATTAACCCTCGACGAACGTTCCAATCAAGCAATTTGTTGTACCATAATTTCATCCTACTTATCATATAATCGCACAATCGTTTTACCTTGTACGAGCTGAATTAATAAAATAAAATAAAACAATCTCAATCGTAAAAATTGATTATGCCGGTAATAAGAATATTATCAATTGTAAGATAACAAGATTTCAATAAAATGCAAATTAAGAATAAACGAAGAAAACGATATAACGTTGGTAACAAGAAAATTTCTTCTTTATTATTTGTTAGGAAAAAATCACGTAAGACAAATTTTTATACAAATATTTAACTAGGTGTCTACCTCGGATTTACTGGAATTTTTTTCTTTATTTTCATTCTTCAACGTTACAGGAACTATTTTTATAATTTTTTTAAGTTTTTAATGACTCAAGGGCAAAGTTTACAATTTGTTGTAAAGTTCGATGTTTCAGATAGTGCAGTAGGTTTTGCATCGATTCATTCTTCTATAAATTGTCTCTCAAGGTCGTTCTTATGCTGAATTATCTATTTATCCATCTGTTATCTATTCATGATCTGTCTTCTGCGATCAACGATGACGCTCTCCTTTGTCAGGTGATTTTTCTTTGTTTCTATTATTCTTCAGATTACAACTTGGTCGTCGTGCCTTGATACGAACGACAATCTTCTTCAAAAAATCCTTTGTTATTGTTGTTAGTCGCGATATCGATGACGACTTTCATTTTCTATTTCAATGGAAATTTGATTTCTTCGAAAAAATTATACAACGTGATAGCTTCTAGTAAACAATTTCAGGTTCGTTGAAAATTACGCTGCCATAAGCCTGCACGTTAGTTTAACACGAGAAATCGGCTGGCTCGATAGACGAATAGATACATAATTCTTAGACAGCCACTTTAAGGCGAGCTTCGGCCGAGAAGCTACGCGATAAGATCGTCAATTCGAGCTTCCGTCGGATGGGAATTGAATTATGTAAATTCTAGTGAGCTACGTCCATTCCACCGGCCGAAATTCTCGATGATAGCATCCCTCTATTCCGTATAATCTCGGATTCTCCTCCTTCCGCGAACAGAAGGTGCAACTAGCCTCGAGTCCCGGCTGAATACCGTTTCACGTATTTAAATTATTCTCTGTCTGGTATTATACCAGACACGCCATTGTCCTGTGCCTGGGTTTCGCTACTACCGTCGTCCGGATTATAAGAAAACTTTGAGGAATACATTTCAAACGTAGACATCTCTCTGTGGCCAGTGCTTTCTATTAAAAAAATTCCTGTTTGTGGAATGGCATCTTCTTCCTGTCTCGCGGAACTTACGAATTAATATTAAATTTGTATCGATTATAAAGAACCATTATTTATGGTTTTAAACACAGGAGATGTGTGTTCCGCGTAACAGTTAGTTCTACCTCTGTATTTCTAATTTTACAGCAATTCTCTACGGCAAGTGAAACGTTTAAATCGCCAAATATTGAAATTTACTAATTCGTCTGCCGAGAGTAACAGATATTTCAAACATGCAACTGTACGAGTGAAGGGAAATTGAGCATAAATAGCTACTAGTGAAAGGATTGTCGATTTTGTTCATGAGATTTTATTCTTTTCGATGGATTTTTGCGATCCTCGTATGCAGAGTTTCTATCGAAGATAATGTGCATAATTACGATTTAAAAATAGATCTGTACCTTTTGTTGTTTTCCCTTCGTATGATTTATAGTTACGCCGAGCTATAAACGTTTCTAATATCTCATGATAGAAATCTGACACGAAATTTACATAAATTACAGTCAAATCGATATTCAGTCAGCAATGTTTATTGCTATGGATACGGCTAATATTTATAGGTATATTGTAATACATACGATATAATTTTATCGAAGATAAACACACGATACAAATTTTGTACTTGTTGATATTGGACCAATGCAAATTTTCAAAGCTTGGCATAAAAACCTATCGGATTTCATCGAAACATAATTTATTAGAACACCATCATCCATACGTCGCCAAGAAATTATAACATCTCTTTTCTTCGTTTCCTCCAATAGTTCCCATTTTCTTCGTCGATCGTAACAGCACAAAGAATTCACAACAGTCTGGAATCCTAGAGATATTAAAACGTTACAAGGCTTATCTGCTTCGTCCAGAACGTCTTTAATTTCTTCCTCGTTATCATCTGAAAAATGAGGGCCGAATATTCACGTACTACGTGATAAAGCCACGGACGAATTTCCTATATTTTATACATTTTATCGACGATAAAAGAATCTGAAATCCATGCGTCATTGCAGAGAGTTTAAAAAATCGCAGCGAGCAGAGGAAGTCTCGTTTAGTCACGCGTGTTCATGAATGACAGGCCACCGTCGATGGATGCCAGTCTCACGATTATTTTCTCCTTGAAAAATGAGCGTGAGAGAGTTAAAAGATAGAAAAAGAGAGAGGAGAGAATACACACGCTCCTCCATTGACAATGAGGCGACGCGTGGGCAGTTTGTATCCCGAGTCGCATAATTGTCGTCGTTCTCTGCACGCACGTCTCTCATTAATCAGTCCTCTCCGATGGCTTGGGCTTTTGTTTCGTCGTGCTGCGACTGAAAAGCACCCCCCATGGTCGCTCGAACGTCCGCCACCCCCCGACCAGGAATTCCAATTCTGCCGCCTCCCTCTCTCTGCTTCTTTCGTTTTCGTTTACTACTTTTTATTTCCAAAGTACGCAGCGTGCGGTCCCGCTCTAATTAATTCTGTCAGAAACGCATCTTTACGTGAAATATAGCTTGCCCCCTGGTGTAGCTACATTTTGACGAACAGCCTTTCGACTTGCTACCTTCCATTCCCCTGTCATGTTCGACGTGCTCTTTCGTAACGTCTGTAATTATCAAAGTGAATCGTTGTTCGATTTCTGTGGAATTGAATTATCGCGTGCGCGCTCGTGAGCCTGTTGGCTGGAATTTATGGGAACGGAGGAGAAACGAGTGTATCAAAGTCTCTCTTTGTATCATTTGCTGCATTGTGTCTTTTAAATTAATGGAGATATTGATACGAGGATTTTAGAACATACGTACAAGGAAGCTCTGTTTATTATTTGTATGTTCTACTATTTACTCTACGTTATTCCGTGCTATTATTTTCCACGCACGTTCATTATACGTTACGCTTGCGCGTTGCAATGTGATTATTTCACATAGGATTTGTAATTGGTGTTAACGTTAATTGAAGAAAAGAAGTGTGAGGAAAGGTGCGAGATAAAGGTGTAATGACTAGACGGTGAAAATCAAGTAAGAGGTAAATAGAATTTAGATATTTTTATGAAAAAGCTAGGACCTAAATTCTCCTGTATTTTACTTTTTACAGTTTATGGGAATAATACCACGTGCTATGCATCGTTTATTATTGATATCGAATAACAAGTATTCCAATAATATTTATCGTTTATGAAAATAATAATTCCCGATTTTAATAATCTGCTCGTGATTTTGAATATTTTATGAATTGATAAATGGCCGGTCGTACATAAATTTACTAAAGAATGACGCGTATAGGAATTTATTTTCAAAATTATGCTTCTGGCCAGCGAATTACTGATATGACGAACGCACTCGTCTTTAACGGAACAATTCGCGCAAAACGTTCGACTGAAAAATACGCCTTTTAATTTCTCTCGCTAAAAATGAAAGGATCTTTGCAAATACAGAATATCTATCTTTATGCAACGATCGAAATGACATATCACGCGAATCAGAATGAAATCTTTTTCTCTAACGATCTGTTTGCTTGTTTTATACATATATCCAGTGTACGCGATTTAGTATAAAACGTGGATCAATTTTGCGGTATTTAAATTAATCGAGCGTACGCGTAATCCAGACGTTCGATTGATTTTCGCTGGATGGTGGATTTTACGGCGCTTGAATCACGAAAAAAATCGGCAAGCACGACAAATCCTCTCCGGACGACTTTACAAGTGATTAGTTCGATCCTATTATTCGTCGCCCTCTCTCCCTCTCTTTCTCTCTCTTTCTCTCTCATCCTATCGATGCGTTAGCTTCAGCGTTACGCGCAAACAGCACTTATACGATTCTCGGACTACACGGAGCAGCTTACGAGCCTGCTTGTAATTGGATTACAGACTTGCAGACACTCGTGTACACTCTTGTGCGAGAGTCCACTTGAAACTATCGCCGTAACGGGACTCGGCTCGAAGACGGATGCGAAGACGGTGAAATAAATTTATATATCTACAGGGTGTCCTTGTAGCTAATCTGTTTCCACAATATGATAGCAGTACTCTGTGAATGAGAATAAGAAACAAATTTCACATAAACGTAAGTTTGTGGTTTATTAGGAGGGGAATTGACGATCTTAACGATTCGTTGGAAAGTTATCGTAACAATGAAGTGAATATAAATTTCAATGGACTGGATGAATTTCTCGTTTGATACAGTGATTCGACTAACAGGAGAAAAGTTGAAAAATCAAATGCCAGAAGACGAATAAAATAGAAATATTAGGTTGTCCGAAAAGTTTCTTTCGTTTTATAAGGAAATAATAGACGCACAATGTTTTCTGTTTGTATATTAGTTTATTGAATTATGCACGAACATAATAGAAATAGAACGAAATGGATCATACCTAATTCAATAAAATAATACAGAAATTGTTCTTCTTCTATTATCACCTTATGAAACGAAAGAAACAAGGTAATACAGAAGTAGGAAAAGGAACGATCAAGAGGAATAGGTAAAAGATAGAAATATATAATATTCTTTTGCTTTCGTTTCATTTATATTGTATGAAATATGGAAGAGTATATCTAGCCAAGAGATGGCTTCAGATATTTTTGTTTTTATAAAATAAAATTACTAAAAATATACAAATGCTTGTGGTAGAATTAATATTAACTTTTATTGGGACAAATGATTTCTACATTATTTATGTTCGTAGTATAGTTTGAATTATAACCGATGTGTTTGATTTATTTAAATATACATTACAGGTTGATAGTTATAGCGTTAATATCAATGATACTGAGACAGGTGGGAAAGGCCATTAGATATCGCGCCATTTTATTTTCACTTGTATTTTAGATTTTAGATTTAGCCCTCGTCTGGTATCGTATTTTCAGAAAAACTTGAGACACCTTGTATATCGAACGTGTATCGGCGCCCGAGTAGCGGATGCAAAAGTAATAGTGACATAGTGACACTCGCGAATAGCGTTGTATAAACGTGTTTAAGTGTGTAGGATGAGATGCTAGAAAGTGCTATTTGAAGTGGCATAGTAATGTGCGTTTGCACGGTTCATTGGACACGCAGATTTTGTTCCTTTACGTGGTATTCCATCGAATAGTTTAAAGTTTATCGAAGTCTTCGGGTTTATACATGGCGTAATTTATATCTTTGGACGCGATATGCGACTTTCGTTTTGCTAAGAAAGATCGAATATGCTTACGATATTTCTGTATGATAAGTACAAAGTTCTTATATTTTTACGGTTTTAAGTATATTGTATCAAGGAGTTTCCATTAAAAGTTTCACAAAGAGTTACTTTCACGTAGCTATAAAATCGATATTTCAAACTTCAAGCTACAAGGGATGGAAATTGTGTAATATACGTTGATTAGATTTTACGTTACTCTCAAATAATCTTCTACATTTTTCTTATACGTATACAACATTTAAATAGCGGCAAAATTGAAGAATTAAAACCAAAGAAACAAATAAGATAGATATAAAACGAAAGCAGATAAATAAGAACAACACAGAGTACTTAAAAATAGTTTAATCCTTATCAGAAAAAGCATTCGACTCCACGAACTCGGAAAACCGATATAGCCAGCAAAATTTAACATCGATCTTCTTCTTAACCGTTTCTGGAAACCTTTCACCTCCCCGAACTCTTGGAAAAAGGAAACCGAAGTATATAACGATGAATAAATGCTAAAAAGTTTCCATCGTAAAGCGTTGGAAGTGGCTGGGCCGGGCTCTTATCAAAGAAAGGGGTGGAAAAGCTCTCGGGGCTCAATTTCTAATCAGTCTTCTATCCAAGGCTCTCTCATCGCGGAAGAGCGTAATTAGAGGTTGTCGGGAAGCTGAAGGAGGGATGGGAAAGGGGACGTTAATTACGGGAAGAACCGATCGCTCAGACGACGCACGATGACAACGAAAATGGTCGAACAGCCCGGTGAAGTCGAAGGCGAGAGGGGCTGTGTTTCGCGATGATGTTCTGCCCCGTGAACGGGCACGTGTCGCAAAGCGATTTTAACCCTCCCTGTAGTTAAACACGCCTCGACGAATCTGTATCGGTATGAGGCTACTTATCGCGAGCTGGCTGTGTGGCTTTTGTGGTATTACGATACCGGCGCGGTCTGCTTTGTGCGCAAAGTCTCTCAGGTCTTCGTCATCAGGCCACCTTTGTCGATGTCGATGTCGCTGTGGACCGAAAAGCAGATTAAAAGGGAAGATTTTTACGAGCTCACGCTCGGCTACCAGGAAAACGCGTCCCGAGCCGCTACCCTAGCGAGCACGGGGGTGACTCTGGGATGAGACGTCGTTTAAAGATCCCTCGATTGGCTCCTGGGATTGGCTGCAGCGAAGGGATCTTCTCGTTTTCCTTCTTTCCATATTGATACCGGGTATTCGATGAGATTATGGTGCTGTAACAGCGAGGATTTTTAACGATGTGACTTAGGGGTGGTTTTAGCATGGAATACGCGTATCAAAGTAGTTTGTTAGTTTATTTGTGGAGGCAGGGTAATTGTGTATAGAAAAATTATTTAAAGTATGGTTAATTAAAGATTGATTAAAGAATTTCTGGCTGATATAGATGAAGATTGGTTTTCGACGATGTTAAATCGATTTGTCGGTTTTAATCGGTTGCTGATTTTCGCTTGTAAAGGAAAAGTAGCTGATGAATTTAGAGGAGGTTAAGGAAAATGAAATTTTGTTCAGCTCGTCCATGAATCTAAAAGATATCAAAAATGCAATGATCATATACGTATGTGTTACTCGATATTTCTTAGACGTTCAAAAATACTTTTTAACGTCACGTGTCTCGTTTAATAGCTGCAAATATGTTTCAAATAATTACATTTGAAAGATAGAAGAAGAGAAACACGGTAAAAAAATTACCTCTCTCCGATCTCAATAACTTCATCCCTGAAAAAATTTAACTTTCTTTTTTGAATATTTCTATATTACGTATTTGAACGTGTTTAACAAATTTGTACACTTAATAGTCTCTTATAGAAATTGGAAAAACGTCACAACTGTTTATCTATCAACTAGATCAGCTTTACATAAATAAAAATATCAAACCGCAACAAGTATCCGTCATACGATATGAAAGTAAAATTTCTCCGATCCATCACACTCCTGTAAGTATCTCCTGCAAACGTTTTACATTTTAATTTCAAATCAAAGGTGGACCATTTCCAAATTCCACACTTGTCGCGTCTTCAAAGAAACCCACAAGAACCCACTGGGTGCATCAAACTCTCTAGCCCACGAATCGCTGTATTTCTTCCCAATTGCTCGTCGAACTTTCCCAATTCTCACCACCAATTTTTTATCCATCATCCTCGCAGACGTTTCTTTAAGCCCGTTCCGTAATCCTAAAATTTTCGCACAGCTGACGAGAGACACGACTAAAACAGTGGCACGAGCGCGTCAATATTTACATGCCACAAATTTATTCAGGCTCCTTGTCGCGAAAACTCTTGCAGCCCCTTATGAAACCGCGCACGTGTATTTTGTACACGGGAAATTGCGCCTATTATAGGGAGGGTGAAATAACGCGTGTTCGTCGAGCTCGTGGACGATTTTGAACGAGTTTCTCGGTCGACACGGGAGCATTGTGCAGCCCCAGATCCGGCACGTGTGCCCTCTCGATCAAATACACTTCGGAAACTGAGTCACGACGAGCCTGCCTGGGCTACGAGCTGCCATGGGTCGAGCAAACGGCTCTAACAGCGGGGGACAACCGGCGTTTTGCATACAAAATCGAGCGGGAAAGCGGCGGTAAAATATTCGTCGCGTAATATCCAGCGTGTAATCCGCGCGCTTATCGCGCGCCGCCCTCGTGCGAACCCGCCTTATCGCCGGTGTGCCGCGCTCGAGAACCGCGCCGACGATGCGCTTTTCGCCGACAGCGTGAAATAATTAGCTTGCACTTGTTACGCTACTCGCGCGCTCGTTTTTCGCATCGTTGCGTTGTTGGTGTTTCTCGAGCATCCGTAAGTTCCTTTCATAAGTAGTTTCACTTGTCGAGGTTATTCGAGTGGACATCTTTGGAATTTATGTGTAACATACTCGAATAATTGCCTTCATGCGTGGGCATTTCAAAATAAATATTCATGGAACGCTTGTAGAATCGTTTCTCGCAGCTTCTGTCAGCTTTGGTTTTCGAAACGATAGGACATTTTTGTTTGTAATATCGGGAGGTTTATGTGTTTCTTATTTGTGAGATAATTAGATAATTGTTTTAGAGTATTGATATTTCGATGTAGATATTTCTCGATCACCTGTACGATATTTTATTCTGATTTCTCGTTTCTGGAAATGAAGTTGTTGGTACTGTTAGAATTTACTTATTTATTGATTTGCACGATAATTGAATAATTATTCTCGTATATTGATATTTCAATACGAAAATTTACCGAGTCACCGTGAGACTTTTTATACTAGTTTCTGGGTTGTGTAGTATCTTGAAAGAAAATCTTAACGATATTAAAGGATCTTTTTATTGGTTTCTTTTTTGCGATTGAAGAATAGGAATTCAATCAGGAAATAATTTAAAAATTTTAATCAAATTCTTTCATTCTGCTTTTATACGATGATAGTAACTGGATTGAGAATGTTTGTGCATTTAGGGCGAGTACGAATATGCAGTAACTTACAATAATAAAATATACGTAAGATGTGAAAAGCAAAGTACTTTTTTAAAAATTCGTATCCTTTTACATAAAAACATACTACTAAATATACTCGTATGTAATAAAAAGCTGACAACGTAAAATTTGTAAATATGTATGCCAATGGACGATAAACAAATAAACCCGTTTCCCTGATATTTTCATGGAAGCAAAAATCTTTCGGATAGCTGTACTATATTTCTTGGAATAGAGAGAAAAGATGATCCATAAAACGAGGGACAACGCGCGAAAGTAAAGCCTCGCGTGATTTACCATATAAAGCCAGCCGAACAAATAACAGGGGGCACGGTTGTTTGGTCTAGTTTTAGCTGAGTTTCCGTCTCGTATTTATGGTTCTCTATCCTCGTAAAGTCCCAAGATTTATTTTTCCGCGAGAAGGAAAACACAAAATCTGACGACCGTGCTGTAGGCACATTTGCATATGGAAGACAGTCGCTAAATAATTTCGCTGATAAAATCGAACCAAGATAAAAGTAAGAAAAACAAACTCGTTTCTTAACGATATATATGGCATGTCGTGGAAATAACGAGATTTTGTTTCAATTTGTCTAAATAATTGGACCAATTCAATGCACAGAATGACTTGTGTCTAGCGGCAGGTAGATGCAATTGGGTTCCACTTGCGGAATAATTTACGATGATATTGGCAAATTGACAAGATACAAATTGTAGGTAATAGACTTCTCTTGTACAATTTTTCAATTTCATATCGAAGAACCGAATAATTTTCTATTTATAAAATAACTTCTGAAATTCCATGTTCTTTATCGTTAGGCTTGTTATTCTTGTTTAAAAGTTTTAAAAGATTTGTAAAATTTCACTAATAATTTTTCGTGGTTCAATCGTACAAGAGAATCCAGCAGGAGAATGATTCTACATGATGACGAAATAAATTGAAAATGTAGAATAGACATTTTTTGACTTCGACTTTGAATACTTGTTTCGTACTCATACGTGTATTTAACTATGCTTAGATTTAAAGACTATAGATGACTATCTTTGCTTATATTTATTGCATTGGATAAAACAGAATACACTGTAAAATAGCATATTGACAGCATACAGTGAAGTTTGTTAATTTATAAATTGTCGAAAATGTTTCTCATTCTGTTCTTTGTATCGATGACAATTTCTGCAATTTCACACTCTAGCGTATCCTGATAATCAGTTTCATTAAACACTAAATAAATCTTTGTTTTAAACATCATCCGATATTTCCTAATTCTTCGAAAGACGAATAAAAATCGAACGAAATTAGATCGAACATGGCCGAACAAATTTAAAGCTAATTTTCTCGGAAAACAAAAGCTCGTAGGAAAAAATTCTTCTCTACGTCCTCAATTTATTTTATCACGTAGAATCATCCCGTTTCCGCTTCATTACTAGTTACAAGATATCCTGACTATACGTTGAGTTGTCATTAACGTGCATCCGTGTATCGACAGTATCGACATTATAACATATATCAAGATCATTGAAATCCATGACATATGTCATCTTCTACATAATATACAGTAGAACTCCATTTATCTGTATTCCATTTAATGGAACGAAATACCAATTAATACTCGATTATTTATCAATGAATTTTTACTGATCGAATTCACTTACCTCAACGAGAACTCCTCTTATACGAACGAAAAATAATAATTACGTAGTAAGGAAAATCTACAAAGTCCAATTATACGTATAAATTGTTCGTCCCCTAACAAATTTAGTTAAACGAAGTTCTACTATAATTAGTCTAGACTGCGAATTTGTATGCAGATTCGCGTCGTTGAGAACATAACGAAGAAAATGGAACCTCGGTAGAAAATTGTTTTATTTACTACGTATTGGGTTGGCAACTAAGTGATTGCGGATTTTGTCAATACCGCCTAATGACAAAATCCGCAATTAGTTAGTTGCCAACCCAATATTACACAAAGCACTACACTTTATATATTGTATATATTTCTTTTTTTTGTATCATATGCATTTTGTGTAATTTTACGCTTTCATATTTTATATCATATTTTTTTTCTATCAATACCACCTAATGACAAAATCCATAATCACTTAGTTGCCAACCCAATAGTACACGAAGCACTACACTTTGTATATTTCATATATATTAGTATCATGTGCATTTTATGTAATTTTACTCTTTCATATCTTCTCATAAAGGCATAAAAATCCTCAGTCCAGTAATTGTCTAAAACGTTATTATTCAACTTACTCAGTTAGCACTCCGTTATCCCCTTTTCTCATGTCACGTGCATGTCGTTCGATATATACACTCTACTTATGTTAATGTCATAAACCGCGAGATGACTGAATTCTAGTCAATGTACAAGCTCTCGAAGAAAAGATGACGGTGGTCCCGTGTCAAAATATTGGCTTAGGATCGACCCACGCTTTAGATTCGAGATATACGAGAGTACGTAACGTTAGGAGCGGACCTAAGAGCCGCCGAAACACCTTTTCCACCAGTAGACGCGTATCGTACGGTCTATATACGTATTCTGGTCGCGTAAATATTTGTTCAGAAAGCGATCGGAATGTAGATCAATTCGAAAATATGGCCGTTCTCATCGATCTGGAATTTCAGTGGCTGCCTCCTCGCGGATATTAAATTCCATCGATGTTGGACGTTTTGCATAGACTTAGTCAGGTGCGTAGTCCATTAAATGGATCGGTTTATTAAACCTTTCTATCCTAATATTTAGTTCGTCAGCCGCGCAACGTTCTATGGGCAGCGGTGTACTCTGTGAAACGTTTTGAGTCGCTTTGAATATATTTCCGGCTCGTGCATAGACGATACTTTGGCTCGTGAAATATTTGAACAGTTATTATAGAAAACTTTGATGTGCATATCGTATGCGCTATATGAAACATTTGGACATTTTTTTCACGCTGTAATGAAACTCGATTGTTACGATCATCGTAAAATTTGCAATCAATGTGAAAATCAATCTATGTAGAAATTATAAGATA
Source organism: Bombus terrestris (assembly GCF_910591885.1). Classification (NCBI taxonomy): domain Eukaryota; kingdom Metazoa; phylum Arthropoda; class Insecta; order Hymenoptera; family Apidae; genus Bombus; species Bombus terrestris. The sequence goes on along the minus strand of NC_063275.1, from coordinate 20,695,304 downwards.
TTCGTTGTGAATATATACGTATTTAATAAAAAGTTAGTATACAGCATATCTTAGGCATATAATAAGCGTTGAATTACGGTCCTGCTATATATTGGAGTTTATTAAAACGTAATGAAGTACGTAATGCAAGAACTATCGATGCGGTACACACGTCTTGTATATTTTATTCTATCAAAAATGTTTGCCTGGATTTTAAGAGCTGTTTATATCCCATATGTCTGTCTGGTTAATTTTACCTTTAAATTATAATTTTGTGTATCTTTTAGTAATTTAGATTTAATATACTTACTAAGTAACAACGATTAAATAAACTTTGAATTAAAAGGGTGCATCGAGTGTTTGTTACTAAATACTGAATAAGATCTATTATTAATCACAGCTAAATACACGAACAGTGAAGTAGAACACGAGTAGTCCAAATGTAAATAGGCTGTAATAAAGTACCAAAGTTTAATTATTTGTTCGAATCGTTTGTTGTGAGACTTCCATTCTGTTAATAAAATAGAGCTATTTGAAGAAAACGTCTGGTATCTCTCAGATGACCTCGTTCGTCTAATTTTATAGAGTTCTATAAATCGCTAATGTTGGTTCTTTTGATAAGAACGCGTTAAATTAACACTCAGATACGAGAGTGTCTATTTTCAAAATTTATATTAAAATAGCATAGTTAGAATAGCGAAGGCATCATTGCATTATTTTTCCAATTAAAAAGAATTCTTTGCAAATATACTCGAGACCTAATAAATCAAAATTCAGGACATGGAGTAAAAAAGAAGACTTCCCTTCAAACCCATTTCGCTTAATTCGTTAATATTCATATTTTTAATTCTGCCCATGGAATAATTTATACTGTTCGTCGTAATTTTCAAGAACAGCCTAATATTTCTACAATATTCTGCTTCCATTTATTACAAAAATTGTACTATCGTTTTCTGCCTTTCCTACCCATTTACATTCGTTTCGACGTTTAATTAAATTTCCTCGATTGAATTCCGGTGCAGTTCAACTCGCAACTATAACTCGCAGCTGTATCTATAGACTGTAGCGAAAATTTTAACGAAAAGTATGAAATAAAATAAGAAGAGAGAGATAATGCATGGATGAATCCAAGTTGATGAGGAGTTCTACTTGTAAATTGACTTTAGAATATTCATTTACGGACTAGAATATCATTTAACGTCCCTTTTAATATATTATCCGAAATTGGTAACATTCTGAAGGCTAGACATATTGAGCTGGCAAGAACTGCAAGGGGTTCAGGAAACATTGATGCAATATGCTGCTGTCAATACAAGTTTCATTATACTCCTACATCATGTACCGTATAACAAGCTTCTTTGACATAGATAAATTAATTTTAATACACGAGAGACACCAATTTAAACTTCGTAACATTGGCAAAACTATTATCTCTGCAATTTAAATTACACATTGTAAAGAGACAAATGATTAACATATCTACCTAAATATTCGCAATTTATTTACTACCGTAAAAAAGAAAACATGGCCTATTTTTGTCTCTGTTCTTTATGTACCAACTTCGTTTAATTTTCCCAGAATCAAACAACTTCATTAAAACTTCATTTATCAAGCGAAATTAGCGAAACGAACGTAAAGAATGACGACTTTCTTGCATACTTAATCCACACGACTCAACGTCTAAAGACACAGAAAATTCCAGCTAGTAGGATTTTTCGAAGCACTGTGTGTTTGCTCACACGACCCTCCGAGGGGTTAAACCATTTTCCTGGACGCATACCAGCCGCCATGGAGCAGCGAATAATTTCATCCTTCGCATGGAGATTGTCCAGGAGCCATCGCACAATGGTCGTTGGGAGGACGTGGCCGTGGTCCCCCTAATGGGAATGTTAGGGAAGACGACCTCGTGTTTGGAATAACACGTTGCAATCTACAACGGTTAGAATAGCGGTTAGCAATAATACAAGCGAACGATACATCGTCATGTGCACGTTCATCCGTATATACGTGTATGCCGATGGTTATAAGCATTAGGATTTTAGGATACCTTTTGGATATTTAGCATAAATCGAATGGCCATTGAATAGCTGTGCGGAACGCAGTGCGAGGCTTTTTGGTAGAAGACGTGTCCAATTGGAATTTCTTCCCGACGTTTCGTTAGCGTCGCAGGTAGCTTCTTCAAGGTCTGAAAAAAAGTTTTCATTGCGTGTTCTTAGACCCCGAAGAAACTAGCTGCAAAACGTGGGAAAGAAATTCCGTTTGGATACAGCTTCTACCTGAAAGCCTTGAACAACCTTGTGACGATTAATATTATTAGGCGTGACAATCCGGCTTATGGAAGTCTTAAAATATTATCGTTATCGTATAGTATTAAATATTTTGTCTTTTTTATTATTTAATTTGTACTTTACAATTTGCCAGCTGGACATTTGATAAATTTTTCTAACTTAATTGCTAAATAACATGTGCATGGCTAAACCCCTCCGCCCCCAGCGGGATACCATCTTCGAGTTTGACTATTTTATTTCTTTAGTGAGGTCAGTAGGGTGTTTTCTCTTTAAGTCTTCGTATTAAATGTTATCGTTGATTTTATTTTCCATTGATTATTAGTTTCTTCAATCTCAATACACCGACGTATTAACTACATCAGTTACTTGACTCGGCATGTTATTGGTAAATGGTCAAGTTCATAATCATGATCCTTGACCTTATAATTAGCTAATTCAACAAGATAGCAGATATACCTTTCACTCATTAACTTATTATCAACTCACATACTACATTTTAGTAACGTTTCCCTATTTGTTACTATATAAATTGATGAAATTATTTTGCTCGATTTTTGATTGATTTGATTTGATCGTAAACATTAGTATGCATAAGAGCATGCGTTTGAAACACAAGAGCACGGACTCAGTCGTGGATGCTATCACGAGGACTCGCGTGAAAATGTTTGCGCAGGTGCATCCGTGTCGGTACAGGTATGCTCGCTAACAAAGGCTGCATTATGAAGATACAATGATGCTGCATAGGGGGCCGCTCGCTGTGGGGCGGATTTTAATCGAATTACATCGTCCGATCGACGTGATTCGCTGGGATTATTTCGGGTTAATGCTCCGTCAACGCCGGAACACGCGCCACGCCGTTAATGGAACTGACGAACTTTCGTCTGTCGCGTCCACTGCCTCTATGTAGTTTGTGCAGAACCTGAAGTTAATTGAAGCTTGCAGTTTCTGATTGTAATTCTTTGTGCATGTAAAATGGGATGTAGCTGTAGATTCTTGTTTTTTTTTTTTTTTTCTTTACGTGTCATCTGAATCGAAGATAACGTATTTATTATAGTCTTTAATTTTTATTGTTAACTAAGTTAAGTTAAGGGATTAGTAAGTTACAGTTATTAAAAATAACGTGTTTATTGTAGGAATATATGTTTTTTAAATCTTGTTTTATTCGTCTGTTCGAAATCAAATTTTAAAATCTTGTGAAATTTATTTTTATAAACAAATAAAGAAGTAGAGTCTCTGCTAACGATAAACAGAGATTTGTCTGGGTCTCTGAATGTTATAACAAAAATTGTACTTTGGAAATTTTATATATTTTTACGTATTTAGTTCTTTTATAAATACATATAGTTGAACAGTCTGTCTGCTACTATTATACTACTGCGTTTCACTGCTATATCATCGTATTGATACGAAGCAATCTGTCCATCGCGATTATTGATTTCTGTATTCCATATCAAAGCGAGGAGTTCCAAAAGTCACAAATAAAATTCCACCTATAGAGCGACAAAACTCGATATTTTTTCTCTTTTCACTTGCTTGTGCGCGTTTCTGCAAGTTTAAAGAATTATTTTAAAAATTGGATTCTTTTGCATGTTACTTGCGTGTACAGCTATTTTCCAATTTTCTCATACGTATGTATTCTCGTTTGTTAGCTTCTCACACGTGCAAAACTTGACCATTGTAAAGTATTTGTAACGCGAAAATATATCCATGCGTTTTAAAATCGTAATTTGTTCTTTTTATTAAAAAAGAACGAACGACACAGAATATATTGAGATTGTTAATTAACCGAATATCACGTTAAATCGTATTAATTGATAAGATACTTTCAAACAATACTTAACAACTTTTTATCGCGTGATTCTCTTCATTCCTTTCTCGCAATTCCCAAACGATGTCAATGAACCACCAAAGATGTTGCCAAGATAATATCTTGTTTTTAATTAACGTAAACGTAGCAATCACGAGGGGCCTCGTTGAAAGCATAGCCACAAACTGACCTGGCATAACAAAGGAGAGAAACGTTTTAAGCGTGCACCTTAAATTACACCAATTACACTTATCTCCGTCAAGTTAGAGTCCCACTTACCAAGGGGTTTAACGTGAATCCCCGTAAGGAATATTCCATTGCAATGATGTCATAAGCGCACTATGGTTCACAGCACAAAGATCTCAAATGTAATTACACGAAACCATTAATTTCACGCTACCGCTCGAACAATCAAATAACATTAACAATTCCATCAACTCCACTTCCGTTTCGAACAATGCTAATTTCCAGATGTAACAAATAGCTCGAATGATGTTGCAGTCGACCAACAGTTCATTTTAAAATGTCTTTATATTTTAAAATGTTTTAAAAATGTCTTTATATTTTCGAATAAAAACTGTTCATACAATTATTGGCGAATTTATCTCGAATATTTTATACCCATTTTTGTTTGTTTTTAATCAAAAGAGTAATCATATTATTTGACATTTTGTTTTCTGTACAGGGAAATACAGCTTGAAACGAAAGCCCGTATGATCGAGGGGTTGAAATATCGAAGAATGTGATAAACAGAATCGACAATGAAATTTCAAAACCTATAGAATTTTCACACATAATGGAAAATTTATTCTTCAAACATTTGGAATATCTGGAATAGTATTTACCAGATGGAAAAACGATAAAGAGCTTTCAATTATTTTGAAGATGAAGTATATTTTGCTCGCAAAATTAATAGAAAACTGACGATGGTATATGTATATAAAGAAAACTTTTCAAAGAAAATTAAACACAAAGAAGATAACAGCGTGCTTAAGTGGAGGAAAAACCTTCAAAAGTATTTAGAAGCGATTCAATTAGAAAGTATTTGTTAATCCCTTTTCCTCAATTATTAACTCGTAACTTGCAAGATTATAAAAATTATTTGTAAAATAGAATTCTAAATTTATTACGCGAAAATACCTCTAATGCATAATTATGCTCGCTCGTCGCATATAATTATTCGTATTGCGGAAATCGCTCGATGACCCGGTTTGTATCGTTTTAACCGTTGAGAACCGAAAGCTGTCAGTTCGAAAGGTCGTGAGTACCTGCGTGTACCTGCCAGACTAGCCTGACATGCGTTGGCATCCCAGCATCCTTTTATGGGACTAAACTGCATTCTTCGACGACTTAACGTCGGGTTCGCCACGGCTCGATCCTCCTTAAAATAGGATCGATGTGTGGATCATACGCCGGCTACAGTGAACTTGAAATATTCGCCAGGATATTAATTAACAGAGAAAGTTTTAGAGTATGTGAGAGTGGAATTTCAATTACTTGCACGTCATATGTCACTTGTTGCGTTGTACATTGATAATGTAGGGGAGAGTTGATGAAATTGAGTCATTGAATCGTTAGCCTGGTTTTAGATGATGTATGTAGGAGAATATTAATATCATTATCGGTTGATGTATGGAAAGTACTTAGTGACTGAGTATATTTGTTTTTCGTAACGCTTAATGATTCTGGGACATTGAAGAAAGATTTAAAGATCAGCTCTTAATGCGATAGCGTAATATATTTGTGCACGATTTGAAATAAAATTTACTTGTCTTTAATTTCATGGATAAATGAAATACACTAGCGAAATTAGTATTTTTTTGACGATGAGATTTACCGAAGCAATTATGTCTCATTTAAAAATTCAAAATTGAGATTTTTTTATTACATACTTCCTTGCTGGCTCCCTTATAGCGAGTTACTAGTGTTTCAGTTTCCTTAAAATATTTAGTAGATTTTAAAACGAGTTTTAAAAAGTGTTAGCAAACTCATAGCTAATCTCTATATTATGTTAGTGTAGATATATCTTCTATCTATAGTAAGATATATCCTCGCCAATGAAATTTATTTCAGCTAAAATAATAATTTCAATTGTATCTAAAGATAAATTTAAAAGAATCACATGTACGTATATAAGGTGTCGAATAATTCAACAAACTCGAGATGATTTTGAAATATAGTTATATCACAATAAAGCAATAAATATGATAGCGACATCCGATATATTAATTTCGGTGTAAATCTTAGAGTTTCGTAATTGAATGTCAAAGTGGCCGATCAAGAGACATTTAAAGCTGAATTAGAAGGGAAATTAATTTCTCTAATTCGAGATTAATTTCCAATCACGTTTGATCACTCGTGCATGGCAGTTACTCACGTAGCGGTTTCTACTAATTACTTCTTGATTAAAACCTTTGGCTACGCTTTCGATCGTCTTCGTGGCTCGCACGATCTACATTGCGGAAATGTCATCGTTTAATTCATGATTAATCGAGGTGACGAAACTGCGGGCTAATTATCGGCATACCTCTAAGAGTACGCTGCAGAATGCAGTAATTAAGAACGGGCAATAATTAATGGATTTTACTTTTACTTCTCTTGTTGAAGATAAAAGGCAGCGTCTTGAAGAATTGGCGAATTACAGTCGAATGATTGCATTGTTGTTTCATAATGAAATTCTCTGAATTAAATTCCTTCGAGCAAAGTATTCGTTGGTAAAGAGGAAGAGATAGAAATTTAACTGTAAATAACGGAAAATAGTTTTTATATGTCGTAGCTGCATACATTTTTATTTCATTTTGTCCCATTTTATTTCTAAAAATTTGATTTACATTATATGGAAATAAATACTCGAATCTTTATCATTTCAATGATGAAAAATTAAAATCTTTTTCTTCAATTCTATATAGTCAGAAAAGCATTGAATTATTTGAACACTAAAATGTCATAGGTTGCTTTCTGAACTTCAACCGAGAATGCTTCAAGGTAATTGAGGATTAAGCTTTGAAAACGTTCCAACGGTTTCAGTTGAAAGGGACTTTGATCATTCCGACAAACTGTCATTCAGCTTTCATTATTCAATCGCTGTTTCAAAAGTTGTCAAAGGCAAACGTAGATAATCGTAAAAAGTTGAAGCTTTTAATGCTCATTTTTCCTTATAACATATCGTTATCGTATCATTAATTTATCTGCCACACGATAATATCCAATTACTTTGTAGAAACAGCAAATTGTAGATTCCAGCTTTTACCGTATAATTAGCAGTTTATTAAATTCTCCATTGAATCGTAATAACGATACGTTATACAATTTTCTGTGATAGCAATTACTCGTTACTCGCATCACTGGCAATAAATTGTTTCTTAATATTTAACCGACTAATTATAATCACTTGGGGTTGCCAGTGATTTTTCACGTACGTTGAGCAACAAAACGTAGAATAAATAAAAGCAGAAAATAAAGTAAATGGCAGAAAATGGTCCAAAAAAGGAATTTTTATAATATGTGTATGATCGAAACGTTCACGCTCTATGGAAAATAGAGAATATAATTACATAAGGCAAGAAATTTCATTGCATGTGTAACTGAAGTATTCTCATTTGTTTGAAAGTTTTTTGCACTTTCTTATTCATCTGTATGTAAAAATGTCGATAGATTTGCATATCTGGGACAAAATTTCGTGATATGATCGAGCAACTCTATACCATTCTAAATTTTGTAATTTTACAAAACCAACTTTTCTACCGATAAAAATAGCATTCTATATTCGGAGCCAAAAAATTTCGAAATACAGTTGAACAATTTTTACCTGTTTTAACTTGTTCCCGTTTTACAAAATCTATCGTCCAATGGCAAGCGCATAAATAAAGACAAGTTTTTATACGAAAAATACAATTTATTTTAATTTACAGTTACTGTTGGAAGTAAAAATCTGCAGGCTATTCTGAAACTTTTAATTAAAAATCGTTTCGTAATATACGTAGCTGAATCCCACGAACAAATGTTTCCTTATTCCTATTTGCATAAAATTATAAAGCTCTTTACATATCGCGAATGAGCTATACACAATGTATTGGACGAAGAAGAATAAACATTTGATAGAACACACGGTACGCACAAAACGTATTTTTTTCATTGATGAGAAAACGGGGTCGTTCACGGTTCAACCACATCGATAGTGTGACGCGCTCGTTAATTTAGGCTAAGATCATCAAGGCGCCACGTTTCCTCGGCGACATTCGTCAAAGTCGCCGCATGACATCATTGTTTGCCCTGAAAAATGGATGGCGAGGATCCCGTTGTCATAGCACGGAGGCACTTTAATTGAACTCACTTGAAGCCTCAGTGAAACACGAGGCGACGGTTTTCCTCGTAAGCGAGCCACGTTCATTGTTTGCCTTCGTTTCGTTTGAAACGTTCGTTTTATCTCGTAGCGACATTTTGCTTCCCGAAATAGCCGCTCGAGTTGCAGAAACGGCTAGGATTTTATGGGATTCAATTGATTAGAAGGACGAGCTCGCTTTGTACGTGCCTGCAATCTCTGAGAGGAAACGTGGCTTGTTGGTCGCTAATTCTGTGAATGTTGATAGGCAAGTTTGCGTCGCTTTTATTCTTTCAAAGAAAATCAAATCGATCGTTTTGTCTGAAATTTGTATCAATCAATCTCTAATTTATTATTACATATTTCTGATTATCTTCTATATATTTGGCATATTTTCTTTTTTTTTTTTTTGTCACACTTGAATGTTCCACTGTTGCTATTAATTCTTTCAGCACCGATGATTATTTGAACTCTGTAGAAATTCCTTTTTGATCTGTTATTAACGATAGAAACGTAGTTCTTCTGACGCTTTAGCGAAAAATATGTAGTGCATTAAAATCAGGATTAAAATGAAAACGTTTATTATGTGGAGGATTAGTCGTGAATAGGTATTGTGAAATAACGAAAGCGAAATATTGCTGTCGCAGTCCGTCAAGTATATTTGAAATAAATAAATATATGTACAGAGAGTCTTTGATACAATAAAAATCTCGGAGATACTCGTTAATACTCGTTGATACTCTATACGAACTGTTCGATACTGTCTCGCTCGCGATCGTGTCTGCTTATTTATACTGGTCGGGGGAGAGTAGGAAAATTCAAATTCGTCTTCGTTCTTTGCCTGTAGACATTGTTTTGCCCGGAGTTTATTTGTTCTTACATTGCTTATAATCTAACGGTCTTGATACTCCGAGAAAAAACAACAACATGATTCGAAATGTCTTCTGACTCATGTGCCGCTACAATTACTTAATTAGTTGGTAATTTGTTAAAGTACAGTGTTGCGTATGTACAACATCGTACGTGAAAGGTTAAGATATTCTTCCAGTGCTTCTATATACAGCCTCATTCGAAGGAACAGGTATTTTTATCGTCAGAGTTCAACAAAAATCTATACAATTTACGTATCACGTCTTTAAGGGAAGATGCGAAACCTGTCTTCGTTACAAACTTTACATGAAACTCATATAAAATACGCTTTAATGTGGAACAACTAACCGATCAAATGTTCGACAACAAACAATTCCTCTAGTAGAATTACATCATCTTTTTGTAGGCCACGATTTGAAGATTCAAATATGCATACATTCCCTGCTCAAAGGTTTCAGAACAACTATATGTATTTGCTTCAGGACTGAGAAAACTGAAGTTACTTGATTTAACTTAACTTGATGTTCGAAATGATTTAAATCCCAATTTATCAAAATTTATCCTGTTAAATGCATAGAATTTCAAGTTCATGATTTACATTAAACCATACTAAAAATAAATTAAAAAAAAATAAATCTCAATACTTTTTAGCTGGAGTGTATATGTTTCAATTATCTGGCGATGAAATTTTTCGATCAACCCGATATAAGTAACATAATAATAATAATAATAATAATAATAACTCTCGACTATGAAGATTTACGGTATGAAGGGTAGCGCATAAATTTTGTATTTCTGTTGCAGCAAAAATGTGTGAAAGCGCGTGCCCTGTACGACAATATCGCGGAAGCTCCGGACGAGCTTGCTTTTCGAAAGGGCGATGTTCTTACTGTCCTGGAACAAAACACCGCTGGCCTCGAGGGATGGTGGCTGTGCGCTCTGCGAGGTAGACAGGTAATTACCTTCTTTAACGGAACTTTCCATCTTTTTTACTTTTCAACAAGAAGCTGATTATATTTTACTCGGCTACAGTATTTCACGTAAAAATATACGGCGGGACTGGTCTTACAGTCGAGTCTCGTTGCGTAAATAACTTCGTGTTATTAATTAATTAACCGTGTAATTACCTCGTATAACGTGAAATTCCTTAGAGAAATGCAAGTTCATTAAGATTTTGGATAAATGTTTAAATATTATACGTAGACGTTACGGTTCGATTATAGAAGAAGAATTCTTGCGAGGGTGTGTTGGATCTTTGATGGTATTAGGTTGTCCGGAAAGTGTTTTTCTTTCGCAAACGTGTTTTTTATAGCAAATTTTGATAACAAATCTCAACAGAACAAAATGGATCGTACGTAATTCGACAAAATAATGTAAAACAAAAAATGTGCGTCTATTATTTCGTCATAAAACGAAAGAAACTTTTCGGACAGCCTAATACAAACGAAGGTATTTCTAGGTTGGATTAATTATTAGAATATTCAATATTTTGTCTTGTAGAAGCCGTTGTGATCAACTCTGTGAAATTGAAAAGTAGAGAAAAATTGGGTAATAATATTGGAAACATAGTTTTTTATTACCTTGCAGTTTATAATTTTTTATATCATCTACAAGTTAGTGCGATAAATAAATTCGAAGAAATTTATTAGTTTTCTGAAAAGATCAATGTATGCAATATGATACAAACAAAATATGCGGTTGATCAGTTTGGTTTTTCAGAGTTCGATACATAGCTGTAGGATATTTTTTGAAGATTTCTTAAATTCTTAGATAAGAAGAAGAAATCACAAAAGATGACTCTCTATAAGTTTCAAGCCATTCTTTTTAATGGTTTTTAACTTTCAATTTAGAACCAAGAACAGAGATGTATCGCGAAATTATCAAAGCTAATTTGAAAGGTATAGAAAGAAATTGCAATGTATAAAACAGTCTTTCACACATCGATTTTCAGAAGCGAACGTTTCACTCGTAAACAATTCCCACGCGTCTCTTGAAATCTTCAAGTTAATTATCATTTCATCTTTAATTAATCTTCGATTATCATTTTGCCTACGAGCTTCCCAGCAAGCTATTCGGTAAAACAACTCTTTGTCAATCGATCCAGCATCAAAGTTCCACATTTGCCTAGGTCTCTATCTGCATACAATAGCAGCATACATTTTCATATAGCTAAATAGAAAGCTTCAACCATCGTCCATCATCGAAGCTCTCTTTAACCAGCTTCCCACTCTGATCCTTAAAAGATTTCGCAATTGCCCTAGTTGACGATCGAACAGCCACTTACGTAAACGTCCGCGTTCATCGAGATCACATGTGTTCGCTCGTGAAAGCCTCTCGGTGGCTCTATCAATGTCCGACAGACTTTATCAGCTGTTCTAGACAAGAAACACACAAGCCAGCGTATGGGCGCCATCAGAATATTATTTATTCTCTTTGCATTCACCGATGATATATCAGGCGACGCAACGTCATTCACGATACGTTGTGGATACTTAATTTCCAGGCGATATCTAATTTTAAATGTATACACTCCACGATAATAAAATATATATATCGTTTATAAAGGATATGTATAATTTATGAGCTTTGCCAAGTGTCCAGCTGGACAATTTGTAAAGTACAAATTAAATAATGAAAAAAATTGTAAAATCTTTAGAACACTTAACAGAAGTTAGGTGAGTGTTAATAGGGAATAGGTTGTTAGGAAATTATTAAAATTATCGTGCATCTCATTTCGAATGTTTCGCTACAAAGGAATTGTATATTCAATAACAGTGACCTGGTTGATTACGTATATGTAAATTGAATTTCTGTTTTATCTATTTAGTTATTAAATGTTTCAACGAATTGTAAATCAAATACAGATAGTGAACAGACTTCTCGCATTAAGTTTGATATTAAATTTTTCAATTCTGATCAGGATTTTATAGCAACGCGTAATCATCAATTGATTACTTTTCTATAACTTTATAAACAGCTATTGCTAATTTTTATCTTGTACTTTAGATCGATATCCCGAATAAACCCAATATACTGGTCCTTTCAATATTTTCTCAGATCTAGATCGATCATGGTGTTTTATAGTTCCAAGGCGCTTATAGTCGAGACATATATAATTCTTAATAGCAAATAAATCTGTTAAAAGTGTGATATATATTTCATTTAGTATCGTTCACTTCGGCTTGCGGCTTGTATCCTGTCAAAAGCTTTCACACAATCACAGAGTTAAATATCACAGTTTCAGTCTCTACAAACTTGCATATAGTACAATTTATTTTCAAGACGAAAACGATATAGCACGTAAAGAACGGGATATTTCTAAATAAAAACGTCAGTACATTCAAGAGATGGACAATTCAATCGACGAGTCAACTCGTCCTCCCCTTAATAGTTGAAGATTAACAGGTTATACGAGCAGATTAATAACTTGACTACCACGATGGTCATCGGTGACTCACATTTTTCTTAGTAAATTCTCCAAAACGATTAAAATAAGATAAATTAAAAATTGCTCAAGAATATAAATGACAGATAACATTGGCAGAAGAAGGCGCGCAAATACGATGTAATAATTTAATAGTTAAATACTATGGTGTAACATACTCCAATTTAATGCCCCCCCCTCTCTCCATGTCAGGACAAAATGCATATAAAATTAGCTTAGCAGTCAATGTATTGACAATGCAAATGTCGCATAAACGACGTCGCATCTCGAATGAAAGATCTATGCAGCTCGATGCGACTAGACTCGTTTATCTGGACAAAGACGTTGTTCCTTTCTTTCTCTCCTTTTCTCTTAGCACATGACACGGCATTATTATCGCGGAAATAGGACGTTAGGCCGCACCGTTACAGCCTCTGATCTAAGATCTTCATCTACAACTTTAGGAGAAGAGAGAGAAAGAGAGACAGAGAGAGGAGAGCCGTAGGAACGAGCTCGAAAGTGCGATCCAACTAGAATCGTTTCCGCGTTCGACATCTGTTCGAAAAATTTCGAAACGATGCGATGTCTGGCGGTTCCACGACCTACGGCAATCTTCTTGCCATGCTTATCTATGATATTCTGAAACCTATCCCTACATCGTAGCAGCAGTACACGTCATGTCTGTTCGGACAACACGCTGGATGCTCTTGGAATGCGGAGAAACGATGATGGTTAAGCGAGGTCGGTTCTTACCGGTCGTAACTTGTCACAAGATGGATTTATCGGAACATTGTTAGAAGCAAGGAAGTTCGACTGGAATTTTTTATGCGCCGAGTCAAACCGTATTCTTTTTCGTGAAAGAGTTAGATCAGGTTCGAGGGTGATTTTTTTTCGTGGAAGCTTTTCATGTTAGTTTTTCATGGAAATTCGTTCGGTCACTTTTCAAGGCTTCGCGATTTATTTCGTTCATTAGAATAAGTAGTACAATGTAATTTATCGATAATTTGTGTTATACGAACTTTGTCTTGCGTTATTGTCTCTATGTGTTGGTATATGAACTGTTTTAAATTTGGAGATAAATTCGTTTATTTCGTAAGTAGGTAGAGGTAGATAGATAGATGGATTTACTTATTTTTAGAGACAAATTTATTAATTGTATTATTTTCGAAAAAAGAAAATTAAGTATCTATGACTGATAATAGGAATGTTTTATTGTAGTAATATTTCTTTTATACAATTTTTCGTAAAAAGTTTCTTCATATAACGTTTCATAAATGAAGAGTAATGTGATTAATACTATAATAACAGCAGCATAACTATGAGTAAAACGATTGATATATTGGTATATCGCAGTACAATTTATGTTCGACTGACAGCTGTGGTGTTTTCAAACATTGACTTTAAAAGCTTGTCGATTCGTTATACTCACATTCTTCGCTTTTAAAACGCATTGGTCATCCTTGGAAGTGCTCTTACGTTTCACTGCACATAAACGCAGGTATAGTAAGTACATTCCTTGCTGACGTTTAGCTTGTTTGACGAAGACGCATTCTTAGGCTGGCTTTCTGATTATTGGAATCATATTTGTCTTTGAATAATAACGCTTTATACGTACGATGAGCGTTTTCTGATTTTTCTTTTTATGACACAATATCGCATATTTTATTTTCGGCTAATAGTCCCGCGTGTTATTTAGTCAATAGTCTATATCGACTAAATTGATCAAACATATTTAATTCAAATAAAGGCTTAGTTAGTCGTAAGAATTCATCATCCAAAAATACAGCATAAAGGTTATGAACTTTTGTATTCTACGATTAAATAAAAAAATGAATCGTATGTACATTTTACTGTATAAATTTTTAATCGAAAAATTGTATATTTATATATTTTTTTTATTTTCTGGCTGACAGCTGTGGTGTTTTCAAATTTAGAAATTAATTCGTTATACTTCATATTCTTTACTTGTACTTTATTTGTACTTTACAATTTGTCCAGCTGGACGTTTGGTAAATTGTTCGCTAAACGTGTAAAATTTATCTCCCACATTATTTCTAAAATTTACTTCATCTAACTCGATTCACGAAAAACAAGTTTTTCTCCAAAACATATTAGTAGATGGTTTTTGCGAAGATTCATACTTTTGAAAATATAATTAAAAAAGTACAGGCACGGTAAAAAATTGTTTTGCATATCAAATACCATACAATATTATACAAAGCTTATACTACACTTTGGATATCTCACATATTTCTCTCATACTGTGTGCATTCTGTGCTATTTTCCACTTTCCAAATTAACTCTAAATACATAAAAATTCATAATAGTCTACTTATTAATACGCATCTCTGTATCCAGTTGCATTTCTTCTAGCGGAGATTCTGTTTCGCAGCGTCTTGCTCGTGGAATCTATCATTCGCCATATCAGTCCCTTCAACGTAGACAGAAGGCACGGTATAACGCATATGGTGCTCATTGAAAAGGAACTGTTGGGGGTGGTTCGAATTGGAAATTGGAAAACAGGGGTACGCCGATGTACTACAAGTTTACGAGGAAATTACTCGCGTTCGCGTTACGGGTAACTGCAGCTGCGACCCGATGCACGACTGCCTCATCCTTTATTTACAAGCCACTGCGTTACACGATAAATGCATCAACGTGGAGCAGTTATAAAATTTCAACTTTCACTTGCCTGAATTATCAACTTTCTGCGTAAAGCGTAATTCGTACGTTTAGTTTCGAAGTTGTACGTTAATCTGGTTCGTTGTGTTTTACCCCGTCGCAACTTTTATATTTAACAATAACGAAGCTTTTTTCTATGATTATCTTTTAAACGATGTTGGAACCAAAAATAGATTGTTCAATCACGTGAACGTGTTGTTCGATCGATTAAAAGCTTCGACGTATTAAATTGTGTACGATGTTGAAAAGTATCGTTGGCGAAGATACTGATTTTTTTTTACCAATATTTCTTTTGTTTAAACATTGTATACATCTTAAACAATGAGACATGAAATCGTTTTTGGCGTTACTTCTCCTTTTTCTGTTTGAGAATTTTATAAAATGTTGCTGTGGCCTGCGAACTTCGTGTAGTAATTAGCACAGGAAACTGAGAGCCAATTAAGACCGTTGTCTTTAACTTAAAGAACCGAAACTATTAAGTTTAACGATGTCTTAATAAGAGCCGACTAAATAGCGACTAAAGAGCAAAAATAAGGATAAATTACGTGGAACTCGTTCAAAAATAAATCTAACACTGTAGCAAAGATGATCTGAATTACGCTTGAATCTTCAACAAACTGCATCTTCTGTTGAATTTTCCTGTCAGAAACACAATAGTTGCTTCAGCATCTTTTTCGAATTATTTGAAATCTAACAGATAAAATGATTGAAGATATTTTCAAAATATTTACTACAAACAATCATCGTTTTATTTTATGCTTCTCCAATATCAATTGATCATCAGTATTGTTTGAATTACCTTAACATATACATATATGCCTCAAGCCTCAAAATATACATATGTACAAAATGACAAAATCATCGCAAAGTAGCAAATTATCGTTAAACAATGTATCAGGTTGTCCGGAAAGTTTCTTTCGTTTTATAAGAAAATAATAGACGCATAATGTTTTTTGTTTTATATTAATTTATAGAATTATGCACGAACATAATAATAATTCCCAATTCAATATAATAATATAAAACAAATTGTTGTTCGTCTATTATCACTTTACGAAACGAAAGAAACTTTCCGGACAACCTAATATTACTTAAATCTCAATATATATCACGTCTGTTAAACTTCAGACCATTGGAACAATTGGATTTATTTGGTTTCCGCTGATATACGATACGATTTACGAGTCCTCGAGTTTCATTTGATGAGACGAAACCAGGCCACGATCATTCGCACCGAAAATTGCCTACAAAAGTGGTTTCGGTCATCTTAACACCGGACACGTCATTGACTTCAAAGTCGATTTGTCTCGCACGTCCGCACGAAAATTAACGGCAGATGCGCCCCTTCGACATAACGGGTGTACGAACAGTTTCTGGCCGGAATAGGCTGTTCTCTATTTTATCCGTTGATAGAGAGTCAATAGAATCCGTAATGGAGCAAGTTTCTGTCCCTGCACATTGTCGTTTTCGGCCTTCTACTCCTATGCCACGGCAAATGAACAGTTTTGTAGAGTTAGGTACACAGACTGACTTGGTGTTTCGAAAATGAATGCGCTGTTGTTCGTCACCGGTACACGCGAACTTGCTGCATATGCGTTCGCTTGCTCCTGTTTGTGCCCTGAACCGTTTAAACCGTTTGTTTGGAACAAGCGAATATTTCACGTATTAGGTTGTGAAATTGGTCAACTCCATTTTGCATGAAATGCTGAATTTCAGTAGTCAGGTATACAATTAATATTCAACGTTTCGAAAAACAAAGGACTTTTCACGATTGTATTTATTACAGGCGGATAGTACGCGTAAACAATGTTTGTGTTTCTCATTTTTCTTCATATTTCCATTTACGGAGATTCAACCAACGTGATTTCTCAGCGTTTCACATATGAAAAGAGACGCGTGTTTTCTTTAAATAACAAATACTTTAGGGGCGTATTTTTGGTGATGTATGTGCCACAGGCGAGAATTTCCAAGAGAAATATCTTTGTTAATATTGATATTTGTATCGTCTATCACTTGAACGATCAGGGTTTTCAGAGTTTAGTATCTTTATAGATTTATTTAGATTTAGAGGAAGAATAAAAGATATAATGAAAAGACTTTTTCATCGTATTCCACACGGAATTTACATCTTCTCGTAAGAAAGTCTTTTCTTAATTTACAATTCTTCGGTCGTTACAATCTCTGTCTATGTCAATCATCTAAGTGAAACGTTTCTCTGTGCGAGCACATATCTAAACGAATCAAGTCGAATTTATCAAATAGAAGCTTGCAACTTTACAATTAACTATTATGAAAGAGATAAAAGAATCGTAATAAATATCACCTCTGAAAGACGGTAATTACTGTTTCCTTTTTCAAACAAACCTAACCCATTTCCTGTGAACCCACCAGACATCATTCTCAACGAATGAAATCATATTTATACGACTAAAACCTGTTTTACCTGCTCGAATATAGGGCAAGAAAACATAGCCGGCCTAAACGAGCAAATATCCTTATGACAATTAAGCAAATCCACGACTTAACATAGTCACACCGCTAAATGACCAAACCAATCCATTAGCATAAACTTTACCAGTCAACAGCATTCATTTACTCAGCTA
Organism: Bombus terrestris; assembly: GCF_910591885.1. Taxonomy (NCBI): domain Eukaryota; kingdom Metazoa; phylum Arthropoda; class Insecta; order Hymenoptera; family Apidae; genus Bombus; species Bombus terrestris. The sequence goes on along the minus strand of NC_063275.1, from coordinate 20,677,330 downwards.
ATCCCCTACTCACTGAACCCGGTATATTTCCATTTTCAGTAAACACCTCCACCCACTTGCGACCATATTTCCCGTTACCCACCAAATCCCCCAACAGCCCTCAGATTTCACGATCCCATTTTCCACTGTCGCCAAGCTACGATTACGTTACGTTTCACCTTTCTCGTATATATTCGAATATGAAACTCTCAGATAGGCAGACATTCGACAGCTGCCGCTGTCACGAGACCTCGAAAACGTGTCGTTTGCTCCACGAGAGAGAAATATCACGGATTCGGGTTGAAGTACGCTAAAGGTACGTTCAGAACAAGCGAACGAATGCTCTTTCCGCGTTTTAGTAGAATTTAGCAAATCGAAAGCGTGAACGAGCATTCGTTGGTCGTTTGGCGATTGCTCGTCGAATTGCAGATCAAACGTCCGAGCGATCTAAAGGTGTTCCAAAAATGCTGCAAAAATGCTCGTCCCGCTCTTCTAGATACTCGATTTAATCTTTACGAACGGTGGCTACAAGTTTTTATGAGAAACGTGAAATTTTTATGACAAGCAGTTGAGAGATCTGGATGAAAATCTTTGTGACCTCAGCTTAAAATATTTTTCAATACAAAGAGATAGATTTCAGTGTTTTAAGGTAACAGAAAGAAGGTTAGTGGAAGATGTATACCATAAAATTAAACCTACTAGATGGAACGAGTCTGCTTACTTTGTATTTCTTTCATTGCATTCTGTTCTCTTTTGCATTTAATTTCTTTATCTGCATGTTCAGAAACAACATCGATCAACTTCATAAATTGGAAAGCAAAGTAAAATGGTAATTTTACAAATATTGTTTTTTAAATGTATCTTCATCAAAGAGAATCGTATCAACGAGATTGAATAATTAATAAAAATTAATAATAAATTTGCATAAATATAAATATCCATATTATTGAGTTGGCAATTAAGTGATTGCGGCTTTTGTCAATACTACTTAATGACAAAATCCGCAATCACTTAGTTGCAAACCAATATAATTGTTACTATTGGTCCAATAACACCGAACAAGTACTAACTATACAAACACAATGAGGCTATAACAATAAACGAACTTCGACCAATATAGAACCCTTATCTAAGCTGAATACGACCTCAGGGGGCTAAAATCCAGCAGTTCGCCGTGACGAAGGCAAGATCCTTCCGTAATACGATGGAAAGCTGCAAGGCTAACACGTTTATTTTCGTTTCGATTTCACGGAATCGTCACCGGCCGTACACGCTGCTAATTGAAATCTCCTTTCGTTTCCTGGCGACGATTCGACAAGTATTTCTGGTACGCTTTGAACGTTGAGTAAAGTGGTGAAATCGTCAACAACGAGGCAATGTTCCTGTCTACGTTTCCTCTTGCTGCGTGTTTAAGCAGGGCTCGTGGAACATCGTTGGCAAATACACGAAATCGATTTCACGGACCGTCGCTTTATCACGCGAATGCGCTTTTCAAAAGATAATGGGTTCGTCAAATGGAAGAAAATGTAATTTACTGCGCTTGATAAGTTGACTCGTTGTCCCGATAAATTGGGATATTTAGAATCGTTCGTTAGAGCGAATTAACGAAAGGATTGTATAGAATTTCAGGGTGTAATAGAGTCAGGAATCAGTCAGACATTACTCAAGTGATATTCGAACGTTTATTATATCACGAATAATAGGATTTTTATTTTCAAATTGTTATTTTCATGGTACATACTTCTAGACGTCCGATCTTATAAATTGCACGAGTCTTATTCTTTGATTATTATTTTGATTTTACGTGCCTCGGCACTGTTTCAATAACCTATCGTGTAAATATCTTCCACGATCATTGGCACGTGAAGGGTTAAAGTTAGTAAAAGAGAATTATCGATTAAAGAATGGATCAAAGTAACGTTAAAAAGAAGTTTCGTTGAAGATCGTGTTAGTTCCAACGCAGATCAAATACAAAGAGAAAGCAACTAACGATAAATACGTACGACGGAACGACGATGAAATAGTCGCTCTGCTAAGAGAAAGCAATTCCTTACAAAGAATTCCAAAGAAAATAGCCCTGAATAGACCTGTCACCTAAATAGTCGGGTGATTTAAAGTAACACACCAACTGTCAGAGATAAAAATTTAATTCGCCGCGTACACTGAACGTTTCATAGAACGATAAATTCCCTCTAACAACTGATGTTTCAGTTGTATGGAGCAATGTATCTTCTTGAAACGAGGATGTACGCCGCAACAAAGTTTGGCGAGTCCGACGATATTACTTTAAACCGTTGTTACTCCCGCCGGTTGTACGATGTTATTGCTATACGTCTCTTTTTTCCTTTTGCTGCTCAGGGCATCTGTCCAGGAAATCGATTGAGACTCCTGGTCGGCCAATATGATACAGGGGGCTGTTTGGTTGGCAGCAGACCTGACCTAACCATTTCTGAAGACGGCATACAGAGGCATGGAAAACGGCGTAGCTGGCACGTTCAACCGAACAGGGTAAGTTACTTGCTATACGATACCATTATTAAATTCATGGGGCACAGAAAATTTCTGTAGTATGCGCGTGTGCGTATATTTATGCGCGAGCACTCGAGATTTTATGAAAATTCTCCTCTGCGAAATCGCCAGCGTCGTATAATAAATCAAACGGTAGAAATTCGAGTTCACAGGGTATAGAATTAATTGGAAATTAACGCTCGAGATCGGATCTAATCGAATGAGTATGAATTTTTGAGTAAATAGTGATTTGTGACGTTTAGAATTTCGATTGAACAATAGCAATGCTTGATATTTAATTTTGTGATAATTGCTATTGCGTATTATACATACACGTTAATAATAATAACTATTTCGTTTGATACTTAATATTGCATTTACGTTCATACGTTTTATTATCGACGTACGAATTTTTTTTATTAAATTTTATGTGATAGAATATAGCCAGAAATTTCTGCCCGGAGACTATATTATTAATTATCCCATGAATAATATTAACCAAACTCGATCGAAAAACAAGTCATTTTCTTATCGAGGAAATTAACGCTTAACTGTATAAAGCCACATTGCTACGAAAACACAATCAGCTGAATAATCATTTAGCACAAAAGACAGTCACATAGCGTAACGATGACACATACAAAAAGTATCTTCCTCCATTTCTTCCCACGAATTACTTCCTTTTCAAGAAATCGGGAATCTAATCGCTTCGATATTATCATGCAAAGTCGATCAACTTGGTTCATTCAAAAGTAAAAGTTCATCCCTCGACCAATCAGCAATCAAGTCGTAAAAAGCTCATCGGAAATACGTTCTAAAAGTCATCTAGATATCTGTCCACGCGATTTCTTCGATTGTTCATTTAAATACTTGATCGAGCCAACTCGTTCAGTCTCGATCGGCGCAACGGTTCGACCCGTCGTTCCCCTCGACCGCGTGCTTTATCGTCGCGCAGCTGCCATCTTGCATTAATTTGCTCTCGATCTGAAAAGACGTAGAAATTTATAAAGTCCACCCCTACACTGCGCCCTAGTCCCATCGATCGACCTTCTACGTGAAACGTAGCACACAATGGCGGCGATTCCATTGTGTTTCACCGCAGACCCCCATCGTGCCCCCTTATGTCGTCTCTGGTACGCGCTAGAGACGGGGATCTGTCAGAATCAGCTGACTACCAATTCGTTTGCTCCGGTGTCTGCCATTGGCATCGTTTAGCATCTGTCAACCGGCGCCAATTTACCGAAATGAATATAGCCGATCGATCGGTCTCGTCGAATCTGCTTCGATTTGCCTTGTCGGCTGAAACCTCGTCGCGACGTTATAGAAAATGAATTCTTTGTTTTCCATGGTTTTTTCGATACACCGTGTGGAGGGTGTGGTTTCAAGTGGGTATAGGTACGCGTAAGTGGGTGGCGCGTACAGGTTCGAGGTTTGATCTCGATTGACTCGGTCGATGGTTGGGACGGTTATAGAACGGTAGAAGTGCAGTCGCAAGGGTTGATAGGCAAATGAAATAAGAAGAGAAAGAAAGTTCCCATTGTCCGCGTCGGCATATGACGCTTTGGCAGAAACATGTTTCGATTTCAGGAGCGAAGAGTTTATTTGTCACCATTTCTGACGTGCATCTTTTTTTCGTTTGGTTTATTAATAAAACACGATGTGAAGAGGCTCTGAGTTTCTCGAAGGCAATAGACTTTAATAATTATCTAATTATTTGCCAATTAAGTTGGTAAGGTAACTGTACGAGATTAAACACGTACATAGATACTATTTAAATATTTACATATTTGTAGAATATATGTGGTTGTGGTCATTAATATTTTACTAGGGGAAAAATCTCTAAAAGTAATAAAAAATAATTGAGAATGGTAATTGGTAATTTTCTAGTTTATTTCCTCTTTTGTTCTATTTGCTATTCTTTCTTTCTGTTTCTTTTTGTTTTTTGAAGTATATCTTCGTTTTAGCGATCTAAATCATTCTAAAATAATAATTGAACATTTATTCTCCCTTTCTTTTCTTACGAAATGTACGTCAAATTTAATATTCTATAAATTAATAACAGACAGTGATTTAGATTTTGAAATATCAACGTGATCCTGGAATTTTACGCTAATTATAATCAATGCTAATATAAATTCAATATTCACTTTATTGTGGTCCATACATGTAACATTTATCAATTTCTGTCTTAATATATTTCATATATTAAGTCAACTAAAGTGTATTACTAGAGTAAAATACATTAAACTATCGATATATTAAATTAACCGAATTATACGTCAATTGACAGTCAATTGGCAAGTCAATTGAATGTAAATTACAATTAGAAGATGCTTTGTCATTGTTGCATAATTCCTGTAATGACGCAACGTTTGTTAGTGTTCACTTTTCGTACGTAACGCATGAAAATCTTAATTGGGAATTTTCTTCGCGGAACATAAATTCACAGTTTAGTGCAATTTGTTGAAACGAATGTAAAGCAGGACGCGTTAAATATGCAACAATTGTCGCGATTAACGGACCATATTTTCATTCTACTTGTTGGTTAACATCCGTCGTTTGTTACGTAATAAAAATCATTGAAATGTGCGCTGAAAGCAAATGTTGGTTTACACTGGACGTGCTTAGATCACGAGTTAATGGCATCTAGTTGTTTTCAGTTCTATCCACGTTAAACATGCTCCTATTTCTTTAAGGAATTGTCATATTTTTAAAGTTGACAAACATTCCCTTTTTTTTAAATTTTAGTCATCGACTATCTTTCTCATTGCTTCTAACTTATTTTATTGATTAATTTTTTTATGAAAGAAACTAACGTCTCAAGTTTTATTAGAACGAAATAAACCCGGGGACCCGATGCAAAAAAGAATGAATATGTTGATAATAATATACACAAGACAATGATACGTATTGTAACAATAAATATATACATAGTAAAATGAATTGATGAATTGATGAATTGATACGAAGAGATAGAAGATTACTTTAAAGGTTTACATGGAAGAATAAGTTTAAAGCGTACAAATGTATTTTATTGCTCAACCATCATCGTTTTGAATATTTTAATTAATAAATTAATTAATTAAAACTTTTAGAAATATTAAAAGAAACGCTTTGGGAATACAAAATAGAGAAGTGCTTAAAAAATTATTTTCTGTTATACAATTATCAACGTGTACAAATGATTCGAGTAGCTCCAATTTTATAGCATAAAGTGCTAAAACTAATTAACTTTTTCCAGTTGTTCCATACATTTATAAATACTGCAGTGTTTTCGATTTATTAAAGTTATTCGAAATATTCACCTCGATTTTTATTTTCATTTATTTTTCATTCCTAGAATTTCATACATCATTGTTTACATAATTCGCCAAATATTTCTTTTATTTTCAATTTACAACGACGTATGTTATCCGTTTTATCTGCACATTTTACCTCTTGCATTCCAGGTTATTAATACCTACAGCATACGATGGACGAACTGTTTACAGTTATACCATTGTCGGTGTTGTTTTTCTGGCTATTGAATTTCCGGTCGAGTATCCATCATACCATTAGCCATAATTCACTTTATCCTCTCATACCAGACGCATTTAGACACGAGGGAGGGTCGCGACTCTTAATATTTCGCTACTCTTAACTTTCTTAATCATTCATTATTATAGCACGTACGTTTCATAATTTGCCATGCATTGGCGCAAAAACTAGTTTCATTGCGATCATTTTTATCACACAGGATAATTGGAAAAATTATTTCTTCGGGCTCGTGCAAGTACTCATCTCATCGTTTTGAACGGAACGAGTCTGATTTTAGTAAATCAAAAATTAAGTTATTATCAGTAAAGTTTCGTTTCACGGAGAATAACACACGATCGTTAATTTTCTACAGAATTTTTATACCACTAAATGCAATTTTATATTAGTATAATTACTTACTTCGTAGCATTAATAATCCAGGAATTTTTTGAACGATACCTATCGACTTCCAAAATTTCGATAATTTATTTCTCGATTAATTCACCTTCTCTGCTAAATATAATTTTTCTGGAAGGCTTTTTTTGTGAAAAATGAAAACATTTTTCCCCATATTTCGCGCTTTTGAACGCGAGAATCATTCGGTTTCGTCTTTTTTCGAGCATCTCGCACAGGACATTATTAATCCTTGTGAAATGCAAATATTTCAACTAACTCTCCAGCGAGCTGCTACTGAAAAAACGTCAAAGGGATTTTTAGTTTTGATTACACTCATAGAACATAACAGCGTACATAGTATGAATTGTAAATAACATGGTGAAAAATATTTATTTTGTACTGTTACAGAAAAGAAATTTATTTGAATTACTTTAAGGATCAGTCTGAAGGCTTTTCTCCTTATTTTCCAATCAGAAACTGTTATTAACATACCTAGCTAATTGAAAGATATTTCTAATTAAAAATCTTAAATCGTAACTGGGAAATGTTGGTGATTTAAAATTTTAAATAAAATTCAGCGACTAAATTCAGTACTATCGGAATATTTAATTCAATGTGTTATTTAATTCTGCTACTCTCGTTAAAAAATTTCTAAAACTTCGAAGAAAATATAAAACAAATCCTTATTGACACACCTCGTTTTACTTTTATACCAAAGTTGTCCTTGAAACATTGAAATTCCTTTTCATCGTCGAAACAAGAGTAAAAACGAAACATAGAAATAGAAATTCAAGAACAAGTGGCTGAGTTAAAAGAGGAAACTTATCGCAACGTTTACACCGTCTAGAGTGTAGACTATAGAATCTCACCATACCAGTTTAAAGATTAAAACGATATTTCAGCGTAAAACGTCACTGACTGAAGCCGCATCACGGTGTTTCACAACATGAAACAATTTATGTCACGGTTTGCCGAATCAACAGAAATTTCCTTCTCCTGATTCCAAAACGATTCTGAATAAAGTATCTTTAACGTTTCATTCAACGAAGCATAGTTGTTGTCCTTTTTCTCGCGGTTACGTCATCCTTTAACGTTTATTCGCGTTTTTCGACCAGCTGAATTTTCGATTGTAATCCCTGAAGGCTCTATCCGCGGGACCGACTGCCATAACTCAGCCCTGTTCTTTTATGCGGCGTATATTTCGGTAGGAAAGGGAGTGGAAGGACCGAAGAATGAAACAAAAGGGACGCCTCCACCGACAAACATTTGTTATTCAAATACCGATACAAATAGCTACACAGCGAATGTCAAAAGCTGTATGCAACATCGACGTTTGGAATCGCTGAAGGGCAAAAGGATTTACGTAGCTTGTTGTGTCTGGACTCAATTTAGGTGATACTCGTTTGATAAAGTAAAAAGGTTCGCGTAACATAAACACGAAACGTGCAATTCCTTTATTCTTATCGGTTGTATTTTATTTGATATAAAAATCCGTTCCCCGTTTGATAAATTAATAAGATTTAAGAAGATAATTATTACTAATGTTTCGTAGAGATTTTTATCTAATTTTATATACAATACAATACAAATATCGATGAAATTTCAAGTAAGTAAATATAAAATAAATATCGTTCGAATTTATATGCGTAGCAATTTTTAAGAGAAGCATTGATAGTTAATTTGCGCGAATTATGGAATCATTAATATCTACAGTGACGTATTAAGTTTGATTATGGTTAAATAGAAATGATAATACAGATAATCGTGGAAATAATAATTCAAAACTTAGTGTTTATTTCAGATTTAAGCAATTGTAATAAAGATGGTGAAATATTAAAGTAGATGTTAACATAAATACTAAAGACTAGCGAGGACTAATAGTAACGTTGAACAAACTAAGAACATTGAAATTGTTCATATCCTTCGATTACGTATCAATTATCAAATTAAAAATAAATAAAAATAAATGTCAAATTAATAATAAAGAAAACTAATACTCGAACAAAATTAATAATAAACCCTTGCAAGAACCAAACAGATCGCTAATATCAACCATCGAGCACAAACGATCAAACAACATCATACGCAAGTCAACATCGAAGCCAGCCAACAGAAAATCCATTCTCTAGCCAAAAATTCGGCAACATTCGATCCGCGGTTGCATTCTCAGTTTCTGAAAAGCGTAACTAAAGAGAAAAGGGTGGGTAGGACAGGAAGAAACTTTCTTTCTTCTCATCCCCATTGCCTCTCTGAGGCGCAAAAACCGCAAAGCAGAGATATAGATTCGCGATTCCGAGTTTCTTGCCGGAGTTGGCGTTTCCTCGACTCTTCCTTTGCCTCCTCTCCTTGTCCTTCTCCTTCTTCTTCTTCTTCTTTCTGCGTTTGGTTGGGCTTTTTGCCGGCAAAGATCCGGACGGACGCGTCCGGCCCGAGCCCGCATGTGCGTCGACAGAAATACGAGCGGCGCGTCAGCTAAGGGTCAACGTTACGCGGTCCAGCTTCCTCGAAATTGCCCTGTCACGACGGAATTACCAGTCAGGTACCGATGAGGCGCAGGTGCTCAGGGTCGAACCGCGTGAAACGCTTCTAGCGGTATCTTTTCTTTTTTTTTATTTTTTATTTTTTAGTTTTATTATTCAGCAGGCCGCGTGGCCGCTCCGCGCGCGTGTGCGCCGCTCTTTTGGTATCGCGCGCGAAATCTACTCCTCCTGAGGACCACCGTTCTCTCTCTCTCTCTCTCTTCTTCTCTCGAAACCTCACTCCTCGAGATTAAGACGTTCCACGAGTCGTTTCGGGATTGTTGTTTGTACGAGGGTATAGTATCGCGCATAAATGAATCGTTGAGAAGTTGGATCGAAGCTAAATTGAGACACGGAATAGCGATGATTGAAAGAGACTGTGGCTGTTTGTGTGTATTTGTGGCAAATTCAAGGATGCACAGAGTATATGGAATATTCTCAAATATCGAAAGGACAGTTTTCTATTTATTTAGCATTATTCTGTATATGACTATATATTATTTATGCATTCATTGGCCGGTTATCAGCGTTGTTTTACATTCGTTGCAATATGCGACGCATGCAACATATTTCTACCGAGATTCTATTTCTGCTGTATTAGCCATGTTCGTAAAAGCATGAGTTTGTATAAACGTAATCTAGCGATAATGTTAGAAATATTACTTTTTAAAGACTATCGTGGAATTTACCGCTCTTGCATTCTATCTGAGAAATAACGAGGCAAATAAGTTACTTTGTACAAACGATGTCATAAATACACGTTATTACTTCGAAGCACGAATGTATTCGTTAAAGGAAGTAAACGGCGCTGCACATTATGGATAACGTAATTTCAAAGTTTAACGCCGTGTTCCAAGCAACGAAATGGGAAGAAACGTTTCAATAACTTGCACTGGAACTAGGAAAAATATACACACCGAACGTTTTTCAATTTTCTTTGAACTTGAAGACCATCATATGTAATCTACGTCTGCACAACATTTTTCTACTTGTTTCCAATCGATAGATCCAATCTTTGGAATATGAGCATGCACATGGTATATTGATATATATGTTAATAAATAATGGTTTTGTATTATCGTTATTTTATTATTACAACGTGATAACATCTTAAAAAGACTATGAAATATTGGTATATCCAAGAATGACACAAGTTATGCCACATTCATGTCAAACTATTTCAAACAAAAAGACTGTCTAATTTCTAAAATGCAAATCACATAACACAGGTTCTAAACTCATCGTCGGTAGTTTGAACAGTGATGTTTACAAAATTTTAATAAAAACTTCTTAACAAAAAATACAATGTCGATCGATATTGAAACAAATAATTAAAGTTTATTATTTGGTGATTTTGTAAGAAAACAATAAATGTCGTTCTTATCATATTTTACTAATATCCAAGTGACATTGCCACAAGTTGACTAAAGTGTCCGTATATTTATGAACGGTAATACACTTAATTCTTTTTGTACGTCGAATACCTGAGGGACGCGTTTGAAAATGTCCAGGCAAAAATAGAGCCCGAACATTTTTCCAGTAGTTGCTTTTTTCACGGTAGCATACCGTTGCACCCTGGAACGATTTACGAGAAGTCGATCCTACAGGATACCCTACATGGAGCTTCCCTTGTCTCGCTCAGCGTGCAAAGACCACCAGTATCCTTATATGTCCGTAAGTCCAGACAATATCCAGTCCCCGACGCCACTTGTATACCTGCTCTTTCTTTCATTTCTATTTCCATCTCGTTCTTATTCCATTGGAAAAGAGCGGTTCTGTGTTCGATCCGACGCTCGATTAGAAATAAACTATTCAACGTAGCCAATTCTAATTTGAACGTCGATTCAGGCTCGAACATCGGCCTTTTAGTTCATCGCAGACCATTGAAACCACGGCTAGGGATCGATAATGTTAAGGGGAAACCTATCGAAGCTGTAATTTGAAGGAATGAAGGTAAACCTTCGTTTCATGTTTTACATGCTATTTAATTCCTTGTTTTATAACGTGTTTAAAATCTATTCGACTTTGAAACTTGAACGTTTGACATTTCGCAAATCACAGATCTTTAATTTCATATTCTGAGATTTCAAGATAGCACGATTTACGATTTTAACGTGACAAAATTAGAAATTCTAAAATAGCAGTATTGCAAACTTCGAAATGCTAAAAATTGCAACAGTTCAAGTTCTAAATTATCAGAATTGCGAGTTTCTTAGTTTTTCCATCGCAGGATTCCAAATTGAAACATAGCGCAATCGTAAGACGTCCAATTGCAAAATTTACAAAATTACCAATTTTGAGATTTGAGTCATAAAATTTCCAATTCTGAAACAGACAGAGTGGCGAACTCTCAAATTCCAGAATTTAGAGAATCGCCGACTCTGAAATTCCGAAACAACAGAATCACGAGATTTCCAAATCCAAAATCGCGAAAGTGTAAATTATAAGTAAAATGGCAAATTTGAACATCCATAAAATTATAAAACTTCTAACTCCGATTCTGATGCTGAAGAAACTTCAAATTCTACGATTTCAGAATTTCAAGTCGCGTAATCTAATTTCTAAAAAATGTTCAACCTCGTAAATTACGAAGGTTTCGCTCTAAATTTCAAAGCTAGAAAGTTTTAAGATAATTGCCAGCATGATATCGCGATTAATTATTCCACGCGTCGCTTGTACCAAACCTCACGTACATTACGTCAATTCATCGCGTCCTATCGATCTAAAAATCTCCACGATCTCTTGCTGCAACCAATCTCGATACATATAACCCCATCTAAGGCTGAATGCACACGAGCGACATTTTACCGTGCGATTCGCCTGCGACCGTGTACGCCTTTCTTTCTTTTCCTATTTAAGAACAACAAAGACAGACATACGATCGCAGCGATATCGCATGGTAAAATGTCGCTGGTGAAGTTCCCGCGTAAGTGGTCACTCGTTAAAAAAAAGAAAAAAGAAACTTACAGTTACCGATCCAAAGTACCTGTTCAAAGTTCGTTTATTACCTACGACCTATGCTGTGCCAACCACTCTGCGGAGTCACTTTTGGTGTTGGTTGATAATCGCACGGAGAAACACCCGCACACGTTCCATCGTGCGGGGAACACAAAGTGGGGTCCCTGGAGTCATCTCGATGGAATGCGCAGGGCGGTTTAGCTCAAAGAAGGGCGGACGCGTTTCATCACGTGTACATATCCATGGTCAGACTCGGCCTCTGTCTCCGTCTCACGCTTTTTCTCTTCGTTCCCCCTATGTATCTGTCTTTATTGACTTCCTTCCTTCTTGGAAAATCTTGATGTCTCTTCTTTTATCACTGTCTCAAAATGTTGCCGTCTTCTCCTCTTTTCCATTTCTTGCGCGTTCATCCGGCACAGCTTTATTTCTTTCACTGGTTCGTTTCTCGCGTTTTCTATTAGGTATCTTCAAACAACCTTTCTTTGCTTCTTCTTCGAACCTTCTTTTTTTTCGACGTTAGTCTTCTTCTTTTTCTTGGTTATCTTCTTCTTCTTCTTCTTCTTCTTCTTCCTGATTTTCTTCGCATGAAACGCGGAAGATCGTAATGAATCATTCGAAACTTGCTTATCTGGTTTGAGAGTAGGATTTTGTCTCCTCGTTTTTTTCGTCTTGGGTGAATAAACTTTGCGAAGGCAATTCGGAGCAGCGTGTTAAGCGGGTACCAGTATGCGATTGCTTTTAAAGTGATATTTACTCTGTGTAACTCTATTTTAAATCGTTTGAAGGAAGTGGATTTTATGAGATTTTACTGAACCGGATATTACTCAGCGAAGATAAGCGAATAATTCAGTGATAAAGTTTCTGCTAAATTTGGAAGAGAGGTTTTATAACGCTTGGATGCTTATACAAAGTAATAAGATCGAAAGAGATTTTCTTGCTATTTCTGAAATTATTCATTTGTATATGATCAAATTTCGAAAGAAAGTGGGGTTTGTCTAAATTTCGTTCGATTCGCTCGCTAATTCTTTTTTCTTCAAACTATTATTTCAATTTTATACAGCGTTTTCGATTCTACTTTAATTCTGATATTCGATCAACCCCTACAATGAACCCTTAATGAACATTTTTATAAATATCTCAATAATTTTTAATGAGAAGTTTCCACATTGTAAACATACAATACGTCATTTAAGGTCCCTAATTCTGTTTGATTTAATTATTCTTTAAAAGTAATTTTTTTTTTTTTTCAAAGAACAGATTCCAAAGGATTTTCGATAAACAATGTTGTTCGAAATATTTGGTAAAATGGAAAAGCATGGAATTATTTTGATGCACCTGCGCATCGAAATTATTTTTCTCGAAAGAGAGCTTCTCTTTCAACCTTCCACTTGCGTATAGGGTTTTGTTTTTTGTATTTTTTCTTCCTACTTGGGTTTCTTTTCTATTCATTTCTTCGTATTCTCGTAAAAATAGATGCAAAACTTGCGCGCGTATCCGTCTGGCCGTCTTCTTTATTCTTTTCCTCCTGTTTCACGGTCTCTTATTTCTTTTATCCCAACACTTTCCTTTTCACTTTCGCTCGATCTTTTCCTTCCCCTCTATTTTCCTCTTCAGTTTTTTTCCCTCTCCATTTTGCCTGTTGATTCTCCTACGTGTCCCCTATGCTTCGTCCCCTTTCTCTTCTCGTATCACGAGGTAAAACGAAAGGACAATATTTAGAGCTTAAAGTGCTTCAATTAGGTGGAATTAAAGGGTGCATTAATTGCACAATTACAGGGCTTGTAACTCGTGTAGCGTGTAGCCAAAGGACCAAATTGTTAATCGTGTGTACGATAATCCATGAACGAGACACGTATATAACAATTTCAGATATACATCTATTATATATACATATACACATGTAATAGAAATTGTTCCTTTGGTTAAACAATATCCTGGACAGAAAAAGAAGACAAGGTAAAATGGTATTATTATTATTGGAAAATTACCGGAGAAGTATGTGATTTCTTATCTTTCGCAAACTTTATGAATCATCTTTAAAAGAATTGTTTACCCTGACAAATATCGTTGCTTTAATTTCTACTTCAACTTCTTCAAACATGTCTTCGAGTCTAACAGACTCTTTCCATTCTTGGACAGTTTATACTAAAACGTTCATCGTAGCCATAAAGCTGCAATAAAATAAAAACATCAACGAAGAAGGACTAACTGTACGTTCGAATTAAAGTCTCGTCCCAATTAAAACGGATGAATTGAAAGAGCAAAATTAAAAAATGAATATGGTCTGTACGATAAGAATCGGGTAGAAACAAGAAGAGAAATAATCAAGCAGAGATCTCGTTGTGTCGGACAGATATCGTGGCTGGTTGAGTGTAACCATGGGGAAGCAAGAGGAGAAACAGGAGTATTCACGACGTAGGCGAAAGTGGCTTCGTGCTCCGGCGACGTTAAATAGAATAACCAGATCGTGGCTGGTTCGGCTCCCTCGGTCAGTAACGACCAGTAACGTACGCTAACTTCGCGCATTAAATTCACTTTCGAACAACAACGCGGCCGTTGACGTTCCTCCGTTGGGCGGTTTCCATCGCGAGCTGCAGCTTCTGTTGCAAACGAACACACAAGCGTTACCGGGGCCAAAAGCCTCGCGAAATTACATCGCTCGACGGTTAACAACCGGTATCACGTTGTTCGGTAGAAATTGCCAGGGAAATAAATTGCTAATGAGAATATTAAACGAATGCAAAAATCCGTCATTATCGTTGATTTTCTTTCGAAACGATGGTTACGGTTCTTTTTTACATACGCAATTTTGGGGGATTTTCTTCTTCAGAGATAATTAGGGAAAAAATTGTGGTACACGTGAGAAAATGTTTGATATCAGGAAATAATGAGCACAGAGTTCAACTTTTAATAGGAAGATCTGTATTATAAAAATTATGTTGCTGCGTGGAAGGGACGAGAAAACTGAATTGCTAATGAGAACATCAAACGAATGCAAACATTCTTCGTTATCGTTCACTCTATCCCGGAACGATGGTTATGGCTTTTAGTGTGTAATTTCTGGGATTCCTCAATGGGAGGTGGATATTACCAGGCCACTCTTTACGAATAATTAAAGGACTCGTTGTTCGAGAAAATGTATAAATGTTTAATATAGGAAAACTGTGTTAATCTTTGTTAGAGAAATTTATATACTTCGTAGTATTTATTCACGAAAGTACCATGATCTTTTTCGGAAATAATTCGTTAGAGGAGCTTCGAGGAAGGGAAATTAGTAAGCGTGACAGAATTTTGTAACGTGACGGAATTGTGAACAAAATGAAATTTTAATAGAAAAGTCTGTGTGCTTTCTAACATTTATTCGTGAAATTACGGTGTCCAACGATTAACGATGAGAATCACGTTGCTGCATGGAAACGACGGGTAAAATAAATTGCTAATGAGGATATTACAAGAATGCAAAGACCTTCGGTAATTTGATGGAGATCGTAATCGTTGTTCTTAGCGTGCAATTTTTGGGGAATAATCGTAAATGGAAGGTGGAGAAGGTGATGCTTTTTTTCAGAAATGGTTGGAGAACATAGAGCAAACGTTACAAACATATTTGTGGTAAATTTTAATAGAAAAGTTTGTACTAGCCATTGAAGCTTGAAAATTTATAACGAAATATTTATATGTCATTGTAAAGATTCTTTATGGGTTTAATAATAAATCAACGGTAATAAACAATACATTTATATTACAACAATGAGTGGAAAGTGTAGTTATGCGAGACATTGTAAAACAAAGCAGAAATACATATTTGTATAAAGCAAAATTGTTTACCTGTTATGGTCGTGATTCGTGCATTTTCAAGCTGACTTTCTTATTTCCATTTTTTCCTATTGTCTCAAAATCCATATTATATTATCTACAAATAATTAGTAAAAAAATTGATTGTAGATATTATATTATGAACTAGACGTTTCACGCTTCTCTCACAGATCGCTGCATGTCTGTAAACTTAAAAATTTGTTTAAGCTTTGCAGCTAGTAGAACTGTTGCAAAGAAACTAGTTTGGCAATTAGTAAAAGCTCCATCTTACTAAAAGCATATCTCTTTCCAAGGGAAAAATCTTACAAAATCTTTTAAAGGGAAACATTCGTACACATATCTGCAGCAAAATCAAAATAAGCGAAACATCCGCGAATCCTCTGCCATACATCTTACACTTTATCCGGCCATGAATTTTCCAAATATTCCACGAAACCCCGCCATAAATCATCCATCTTCTCCGCGGAACTTTATCTCCATGAACCATTTCTCTACAATCTCTTCCAACAAACATTCAGCTTCTAAACGTGCGTGAGACGCGTCTCACCGTAGCATCCACCCTCGAAACCCTCGCCCTTATCCTCGTAATTATTCCGTCCCTGCTCTCGGGAATATTCAGCGAAAAAATCAGAAAAAAGAAACGAAAGAGAGGAGGAAAGCGGATTCATCGAGAAAATTCTGCCTTTTCCCGAAGCTAAGATCCGACAGAACTAAAGGAAAAAGAAAAAAACAGAGGAAGAATAGGAAGGGAAAAGAGTCGCTGAAAAAGAGAGCGACAACTGTGCCTCGATCGCCGGAAGTGGGAGCGTGTGCCGGATGAGACACGTTTCACGATTCCAGTCGCGACGTTCGGCTGAGATTTAACGAAGGATGCTGCGTGCAGGAACCGATTCGTCGCCCGGGGTGACAAGATCTTAAAACCGTCACTGCCGTCGCCGAGCGAGCGTGCAAACTGTCGTTGCACCGGCTGAAAATGGCATGGAAAAAGGAACAGAAAGGGGAAAATCCGTGGACGGATGGAAAGAAGGAGAGGTGTTAGGGAGAAAGAAAGAGGAAGAAAGAGCTGAGAGCAAGGGGATAGAGGAGCTGTCTGGGCGTGGGCCGAGGTCTTTAACGGGGCAGTATCAATGAACTGCGAAACTTGTTCGCGTGGGATTATCTACTCGCTCGGTAGTAGCACGATGTTCGACGCGGAGGATAGATCGGAATGAATTGGCTGCTGGTGCTGTAAGACCGATGCCGGGAGAGAAACGGTGCTGCAGAGGCGACTGGAACCGGTGATTAGATCGACGCTGCTCGATATTCCCTACTTTTGCCGTAATTTAGAAAGTACACGGTGTTCTCGTGTTTGGTTAGGGTTGATGCTTGTGGGATTAGCTCCTTACATTTAGAAGCGTTTGTTGAATGATTTTACACTTCGTTCTTTTTGGTGAATGTATCTGTTATATTTTTGTCATAATTTAGAAAGTACACGGTATTCTCGCGTTTGGTCGAGGTTGATGCTTGTGGGATAAGTTTCTTACGTCTGGAACGATTTTATGCCTGCTTCTTTTTGGTGAATCCATCTGTTCGTAGTTTTCACGTAATTTAGAAGGTGCACGATGATATTCGTGTTTGGCGAGGATCGACGCTTGTGCGACAAGTTTCTTCCACTTGGAACGTCTTTTTGAGTGATTTTATATTTCATTCTGTTGACGAATAATTTGTCTGTTCATACTTTTGCCGTAATCTATAAAGAACACGTGTTTTATTCGTGTTTGGTCAGATTTGTTGCCCGTGGATCAAGTTTCTTTCACTTCGAAGGATTTTCCGAATAATTTTGTATTTCATTATTGCTATGAAGTGTATCTTTTCGTATGGAAAACTTGTCTGACATTTTTAATGATCATGCAACGAAACTATCGTGGCTCTGATTATCGTTACAAGAGATATTTTCCGTTATACTTACGAAGTGAGTCTTAACTTCAGTTCTCCTATTATCGAAGAAAATTGGTATCGAAGAATATTACTCTAGAGTATCAGAAGCCTTGAAACTTTGAAATAATTAAACTTCGATTGAAATTATCCTATTACAATATCACATAATCTCAATAGATACATTTTAGAGCATACGTTAGAGCAATTGAAGATAATGAAGTATGTAGCTTAGAAAGTAGATTTTCTAAACCACTGAATATCGTTGGATCTTAGGTGATCTATAAGAGTTTGAAGTCAGTTACGTAATTTTAGTTATATTAATTATACGCTAACGAATTATCTTACTTAGTTGTACAATATTCATTTCAATTTGTCACCGATAGATATTATACCTAGATTAAAATGAAATGATCTAATTCAAATCTAATTCGATCTATTATGGATTAAGATTATTCAAACTATTTTACGAACCAATCTAAACCAATCTAGACCTGTCCAATACGCTTGAAGCGAGGATAGTGTAAAATCTTGAAACGTACTTTGCGTTTTCTTCGATCGTTCACGCACACACCGTGCACATGCCTATTCGCAAAAATTCTAAGACTTTCATACGTAGGTGAGTAGATTCCGGAAATGCGTAGGATCGATCGCAGGTGAGGTTCATCGAACGCGTAGCGATCGCGTACCGATCCCTGTCGAGCTATCTCGAGTCATTACGTCATTCGGCGTATTAAAATCGTCGGCCAGATCAACAAGAACGATTGTAACGTAACAGGTAGCTTTCATGAACAACGCGACTTTCCCCTTCGCTGTAATGATACATCCGAACAAAATTTGAAATAAATTCTCTCTCTAGACACGTTCCTTGCGTCATTTTGCCTAGGAAATTATTGGACAGCCACTATCTTCCGATCTGGAGTAGTTGCTTTCGCTTACAATATGATCTTATTGAATTTCGTAATTTAGAAGCAAACGGAATCTTGCCGGTAGTAACATTTTGCATTTACAATCGAGAATCGTTATCTAAATTTATGTTACAGTGCTGTGCAAAAGTTTCTGACCAGATAGGATTTTTTTTTTTTTTTAATTTACACAGGCTTATACGATGATATTGTAACATCATGAAATTTCATTAATAGATTCATTGCGTATGTTGGTTTAATAGCGGAGGACAAAGATAACAAGATTAAGAAATCATTTAATAATTACTTTAGTGAAAGTTGGTTGATAGTCACAAGTTTCTATACGATAGAAATGGTTTTCTTGTAATTGAAAAATGGGAAAATTATTATATGGGTTAATGGTTTAAATAGAATATTGAAAGTGGATGTTTTCTATTAGGATGTTTATTATATTGACTTTTAAAAAGATTAAAATACAAGTGCGTTCAGGGGCATTGATATATGTACATGTAAATTGCAGAATGTTAATGAAGTTATTTGCAATGCTAACGAAATATTGAAACGGTCATTTGTGCAAACGCGACTTGTGCAAGTTATTGCTGTTACACAGTAACGGCGTTGATAACTGGAAATAATATAAATGACGCGCCGAAGTATTAAATTTTCGTACGAAAACAGTTACGAGTTTTATGATTTTGTTTCCTTATTGCTAGGTGTATAAATTAATTTACTGGCTCTGTAAATAAAATTCAAATCATACTTATGGATGAAAATAATTTTATTATCCACCAAATGGCGTTTCTTTCAAAGTGTCAGAAAATTTGAAAATATCTGAAATTTAAATAATTACTTATTAAAACTCGACATCGAAGTCAATACATTTATTACGCCTTTAATCACTTATTGCAATTATTTAATATTGCACATTGCAAAATATACACAAATTCTGTTCCTTTTGTTCTGTAACCCGATCTATTCGCGCATACGTACATATAAAAATAAAATCAAAAACACGGAAACGACATATAAAAACAATCGTATGAACGTAAAAACAATAATATGTTTAATGCCTCTTTTATCCGAATAGTATTTAACTAGTAGCCTGTGATTATAAAACAAGAACAGTGCATACGTAATATTTTACATTACAATGAACAATGCTGAGATATTCTCTTTCTTTTCGTTTGAAAAATTGAAAGAAAATCATTCACGTACGACAAATTTTCTAATATCAGATAACTTCTATTGACAATTCTCTTGTCAAAAAATCGTATGGGTGTTCCGTTTAACATTTTTCTCACGACTGGAGCAAGTCAACCGCATTAGTCAGACACTTTCTCCACCCTAGCTTTTCTCCATTCTAATTTCCTGAATCTTTCGATGCGATTGCACGCTGACACGTGACGATTCGAAATCGATATTCCATGTTTTCCGGTTGCTGGCAAGGAAAACCGACAGAGGAGCACGCTGTACAGGATAAAAGTCCCTCGTCGCCGAGACGGTATAATATATCCTATCCATATACGTTTCGTTGTAAGCGATAATTCCATAAAGCAGTTAAGAAGCGTGACAGCGTGTACAACGTTTACGTAATATCTCTGATAACTATAGCTCGCTTCAAGAAAGATGTATTATCTTCTCTCTCGTGTATAATTCTTATTTGAATGCAGTTTCTACTATATATATATATATATATATATATATTGGGTTGGCAATTCAGTGATTGCGGATTTTGTCATTACCACCATTGAGATATGTATAATTTTGTGTGCTGGACTAGATTGGCCGCGTAGTAGTGACACACGTATGTGAATATGAGTGTGTGGAAGTATATGTATGCGTGGCGTCTCGAAAAACAGATGAATGTAACTGTTCCATTGGCAGTCTGGTGTGGAAGATGGCGAGACAAAGAAAATGTTGAGACACGTGCGAATGTATATCGACGAAGATCCTGGAGATCGTTTATTAAATAAATCTAAAATTATTTTAATATGAATTCTAAGTGTAACCTTAGTGTTCCTTTAATTTTATTTCGGCAATTAAGATGCACAGTTCTCAGTAACCACCTAATGACAAAATCCGCAATCACTTAGTTGTTAACACAATATATATGTATATGTGATTGCTCAGAAGTTTAGGATATTAAGATGAGTTATAAGGTTTTAATAGTTGTGATTGATATGCGTAAGAGGAAGTAAAATAAAATATAGACTAATTATACGGTTGATTATCTGTTTCCTGTAGTAGATTTCTTTGAGGCTTTTCCCATTACATCGCCATGTACGTTTTTCATAGTTGAAAACACGTTTCGTTACTATCTTATCTAATTTGTACTTGAACGATGATTTCGCGAATTATAAGATTCTGCTATAGTATTCGAATTCATACGTGTATTCCACTTTGGCTCTCGTTTCAACGAATGAAATAATTTTGAATTGGAAGAATGGCTAGTACGATATCGAAAGGAAAATTGACACGTGTCAATAACGATTCTTTAATATTGACTTAAAATCTAATAGAAAATTTGTTAACAACGGAAACACGATTGGAAGGATTCAAGGATTCAACCTTATTAATAGATATTTAATATAATAATATAATAGAAATTATAGTAATATAAATATTCGAAATAGTCCTTTTGCTGGAATTGTGTGTATTAATTTTAAAAAGGTTGAATATTTAAATATTCATTCGCACCTTTTCCATTAGCCGCCCGACCAATTTTCTGTTTAAACAAAGAAACATAATTAGTCTAATTCATTGCATTCGAGCGAACCAAATTTAAAGCTATTTCCACTTTCAGTCTAATAGCTAACGAGAGTATAATGGGTACAGCCCTCTACGTTTTTACGATTACTTTTTACGATCGTGTTGCTTCAAAGGTGTTTGCGTGATTGACAACTCTTATCATATCGACTATTGAAATATATCGAATATGAAAAGTCAGTTCATCGTTGTTGCCTCGTCTAAAGACATACAAACTACGAAGAAGCATAAACAAAGTTAAATTGAAAGCAAGAAAAGTATCTGAAACTTCCGAGAATAAAAAACTATTATTTAATCTAGATATTTCTATTATCCTTCCTGAGATAGGAAAGATACTTGTATTTATTTTGCAATTTCTAGCAACGTTATTCCTTTTATCTAATTACCTAATTATCTCTCACCTAGTCAGAATAATAAATAAATAATCTATTTACAAACGATATAAAATTTTATATAAAAATTTTAATTACTATGTTCGATATAAAGTCTCAATAAAGAACGACGTTATTTTGTAAAATACTGAAAAGCAAAAATTTACGATATCTTGGTTAAATTCACTTCGTCGAAAGATGAACGATACGAAAGCTTTTTCTTCTTTCGAAACAAGTAAATTCTATCTGAAACGACATTATCCACCATCTCGTATTCCCCATAACCAAGAAGCACAAGCATCCTCAAGTTCATTGCACCGAAATCGCTCCTCGGAATCGACTTTACGAAAACATCGAACGCGAGTTTACGAAATAGCCTGGACCCGTTATTAAAGCGATAACAAACGATATTATCCGTGGAAACGAAGGTGGCAGGGATTCGGTGACCCGCGTTGAAGATCTTATTATCCAGCGAGGCAATTTACATGGAGAATCGAATTTTCTTATCTGAGGCCGGTGGTCGGTGCTCTTATCGACGCATTCCCATTCGAATCCATCGCGAGATCTCCCTCCCCCTCTCTCTCTTTCTCTCTGTGTTCTTCTTTCTTTTCCTTCCTTTTCGTCTTTTTTTTTTTGCACGAAGACTCGAGAGATCGACTCATCGAGGCGCATAAATTGCTCGCCGGTTGGAAAAGTAATAATTAAACGGCTGAGATAATCGACGAAGATCAACGAACCAGACTCACGGATGTCCTCGACTCGTATAACATCACGATGGATGGCGAACGATCGAGATTCTCGTTCGAGATAGATGTTCACGGGATGAAGAGAAGAGCTGGTACTTCGTAGCCGAGGAGATTTTTGCTGTTGCATTCATGGCCGCCGACCGCGCGATAATTACGGCACCGCGAAAATATGGCGTTCCCAGTTTATGATGAACCGTGCTTCCTTCCTATCGATCGGCCAGGAAAATGATTAAACTGCGGCCGGGGATGGAAAATGTTCCGCGAGACGGCCCGCCGATGGACGTGATAATGGCGCAACAAA
The DNA here is from genome assembly GCF_910591885.1 of Bombus terrestris. Lineage (NCBI taxonomy): Eukaryota > Metazoa > Arthropoda > Insecta > Hymenoptera > Apidae > Bombus > Bombus terrestris. Next base: position 20,654,638 of record NC_063275.1, on the reverse strand, counting down.
TTGCTTCCAGGGGTGAAAATATTTGAGGAGGGAATTTTGGTGGGATAGGGTTTAGGGCTGAGCTTAGCGGGCATTTCGTAATTTGACGGTTGATGGAATTATCCGGATGTTTGTGATATCGTATAGTCTGAAGGTTTATCTCCGTTTCAATGATACATAGTGCAGATGGATATTAACGTGCAGAACTCCCGCAATAAAATATTTCAGCAGCGAGTTTAGGTGCATTAGGGTTTAGTTAGGGGCTGAGGATAATTTTGCAATTTGACGGTTACTGGAATTAACTGGACATTTGTAATGTCGCTTACAGTTATGGTTTGCAGATTTAGCTTCGCTTGAACGATGAATAATGGAAAGGAAATTAATGTGTAAAATTAGAAAGTGAAAATGAAATTTTGTAATTTGACGGTTGATGGAATTATCTGGATGTTTGTGATATCGCGTGGTTCTTCTCCGTTTCAATGATAAATACGTGGACATGGGATCAATGCGTACGGTGCTAGATTTTGTACAAAATTGCAGCGACAATGAATTGCTTAGATTGAATAGGATTTAGGAGGTGAGTGGGTGATTTCGTAATTTGACGGATGATAAAATGTTTGCGATGCTTGTGACATTATATACGTGATTCGTAAGTTATAGCTTCGTTTGAACGATAAACGATGGAAATAGAACTAATGTATAACGTGTTAGATTTCGTTACAACGAGTTGCTGCAGAGAATGAAAATAATGGAAAGTAATGTCGTATGATTAATTGAAAAATATCTTTCTCGATCGGATGGAATTTTATATTTTAATAATTAATCAGATTCCAAGATTCGCGGAACGTATTGAATGGTACTCTGGCAATCCAAAATGTATTTTACGATTCATAGTAGCATTTCTTCGTTATCTTGTTCCACTTGTGAGTTTTCAATATCTTTGAAGTTTTCAATATCTGTTTTAAAAATTAAAGAAATATCCTGGTAAGAATCGAAGCTTTCCGTGACTGATCCACTTCCTTATATTATTAACTCCTTTCTACCACTTGCGTAGCCGAACATTATCTTCAAATTTAATACGTAAAAATGCCTCACGAATGCCTTTAAACGTTCGAAGTGCATCTCGAAGAAGAATAAGTATGCGTCGACTGGCGGACTAGGAAAAGTGTCGTTTAAATTCTTTTATTTTCAAAGGGTACTATGGTATCTCAAGTTTCTCATTTACGGTAAACTGAACTTAAACGTTCCTTCTGCATAATTCTTCAACGCTCTTCCTTGCGACAGCTACTTCGCAAAAGTAGCTTCTCTTTCTTTCTTTGTTAGATGTATCCTTATCGCGCCTCGCGACAAGTTTTTAAGATAGGAATTAACGCTCGGCAGTCTTGGTAATTCCTTTGTCGTTGGTCGTGTAAAATCTTGGTTAATTTACATTTTACGAGAACTAAATTAGCGAGCCAGAGGAAAGTGTCTTTTTGCAGGGGAGAAGCGGTTCCAGAACTTTTGGAATTTCAAGTCTCGCGCAAGGAGTTTAGTAAGCAGCCGATTTAACGTGCCCACGATTTTCCTAGCATTTAGATTTCGCAGAAAAACGTGCAACTTGGATGCGATTGGATGCTATGAACTTGTTGAGTAACGTGAAACCTGTCATTATCGATATACGCTTCAGAAATGTGGGTGAAATAATAGTTATTTGTGAAATCTTCATCACATCGCGAAGAATTAGGGCCTTTGTCTCGTATAAAGTAACTTTTTAAATAGTCGAAGAATGTGTCATTGTCGTTTCTGTAATTTCACAAAAATATTTAAGAAAAATTTGCGTGTTCGTTCAACGTAGTTTAGTAAGTTTCGATGAATATTATTAGAAATATAGGTATATGAAGTAGTGGGAAATATTTACGAATATTATTGTACATAACGAATTGTATCAACATTTTATGAGTAATATACATTTTGATTAATATCGTTAAATATACTGATACATTTAGCCTTCGTATTAATAATCGAGCATCCGGGTGTCAAATTATCAATTCTCAATATCTACCTCAATATTGGCGTTAAAAATATACTTATTCCTACTATAATATTTTTAAATCGCTCTAGATCTTCGTTAAACATTTTTAAGCTTTTATTCAGCTCTAATAAAAGATTTCCACCAAACGATATCAATCCTCGTTTAATTTCACAGAACTGCAATTCTCTTTTAAATACGTAGATGTGGATGTTCGTGTAGTTTCAATATCTTTATGGACGTAGCTAAAGAGACAGAACCTGAATAAGGCGACTGTTTTTCTGTAAATATTTCACATATTTTTCTACATTATACATTATGTTTTATACATTTTTATATTTTGATGTTTCCCATCAATGCACAAACATCTACTAATCTACTTGCAAATCTATCATAAACAAAGTTACGTCTAACACTTACTATCCTAGCCTTATCCTGCATACGGTACCATACGAAAACAATTCTATTCCAAGCCAAATCTGCTCCACCGTAATCTGCATACCTCTATCATACATTTACATACGATATCGTCTCCAAACAAAGACTCGTGCAGTTTCCTCCTAAAACCCAATTCCACACCCAAACATCCCCGCCGTCCAGCAAAGCGTATCACCGCCTCCTAACGAACAGAAGCAAGTGGCACTCATGCCCTAAACAATACGTAGTGTTAAATTCGCGTTTCATTCACTCTATACAGGCTGCAGAACCCTCTAACCGCACATAGGGCGGAATAGAAAAATCCTTATCACTAGCTGAGACAGGCCTGAAGGTCCTGCTCGTGCAGGAAGTTAGAGAGGCTCCTTTCGCGTTTCCATGGAGACCGTCTTTCTATCTTCTCTGCTTCCCATACCCGTTTCTCTCTCTTTCTCTTTCTCTCCCTCTCTCTCTCTCTTTCTCTCTCTCCACCTACACAAACCCCTCTGCATTTCTCTTCTCCTTCACCTCTCTGGCTCTCTCCTTTCTCCATCCATCTGTTCCATTCCTCTCCCTCTTTCACCTCTATCCTTCCAACCTTCCCTTCTCCTCTATCCAACCCTCATTTTTCCCTCCTCCCTCCCCTCCCTCTGTGCTCTCTCTCTTTCTCTCGCGTGCATGGGGTAATACGAGCTTTCACAGTTAGCGCCGCGACGCTGGTATCGACCGACGCATCCCTCCCTCCATGCACACTCGTGCCAGGCCAACCGTCCACCCTCTTTTTCACTTGGAGACCAACCCCCTTCCCTTCGCACCACCTCGACTATCGCCCTTCGTCCTCCCTACTACGAGTCCACTACCATAGTACTATTCGATTCATGCCGGCAAGCAGAGTAATAGCGGAATCGCGTGCTGCTTTAATTCAGCAAAGCAGAAACCGTATCATGACCATAGACCACACTTCCATCTTTTGGACATCGGATCAGCCCGTGTCAATGTCACTCGCGGCCTCTCTGCTACGCCTACAGCAGCGTGTATTCGTCGATGAACCACGCTCTTTCACGCTACTCGCGGCCCTGCAAATCGACGAATCAACCTGTTAGAGGTCGCGTGTGCTGCGATTTTGTAACCAGAGGGGCGTGGGCGAGGGGATCACACGAAAGTTGGGTATCAAACGACAGGTTTTGGGGCTAGAAGAGGCTAATTGTTTGTGGTCTGGGTCGTGTTGCATCGGATATTCGGTTTCGTCGTTTCTTGGTCCTCTTTTTTTTTTTTAACGATTTCACGATCGAACGTTTCTTGGACCGTGTAAAAAGCGTTTTTTCTTTCACGATTGTTAGGACGACTTTTCTTTATAATTTTCAAAGAGGATAGAATAGGTCAAAATTAGGATCGACTTTAGCGAATACGTAGAAATTTATATGTTGCACTGTGTGTTATGGCTCGTGTAAGTTTCTTGGGTTTTTTAATCCTTCCATGGTCGAGTTGCCTTGCATTGTGGTGAAAACATCTTTTTGTTTTCGATTATCCTTAGTAGAAATACGTTCTACCTTTTGCAAGACACGCGTAATCTATTGAGAGAGAATAGGACTATTTTCAGTCATAATGTATATGTTTATCGTTTAATTAAAAACAGATTTGTACTGAAGTTCCATTTTCTTTGATTATATGTACGAGAAGATGATTTTACGGTAATAACATTTCAAAGTACACAGTGTTGTTTCTAGGCAACGTCAAATGTAAAGAAAGTAATTCTGTCATCATGGAAAGTCGTGATTTGGCATATTTACCACACGATGAAAGTTGTGCAATTTTTCTCAATGCATCGGTATACGTATGCGATGAGATGAATTCTTTCGCTCTATGCTCTATACGAACATATGTACTCTGTGTTGATTTTGTATATTTTAGAAGCTGCGCAAATTTTTTAAGATTTCGATAACTTTCAAATTACATTTCTTCCAATTCCTAATAAAATATAACTTAACTAGACATAATTTGAAAACCTAATTTTATACTAAAATATTTCTAGAAATATAACACCAAATATGATATTACAAAAATTATGTTTCTGAAGGTAGCTGAATGAATATTTGATTGGTTCATATAGAACTACCAGTATGATGTGATAAAAAGCCAGAGACCTGGTTAGAAAGCGAAAGAACGTTATTGGAAGTTCGGGTTCGTCGTTAAAGATTCGACGGGTAAATTCTTTCCGACACTTTTTCTCTTCTCTTTAAATTTGATTTTCCCTGTTATTTCGGAGTTTGACGTTTCTGGCATGGCCCAGAACGTTTATCAAGCTATCGAAACAGTAAATGACAGCTACGTTCTGAAAAAAAAAATGATCTGCCGTCGACTTCAATTGCCCAACGGGATTTATTTGACAAATAAAAATCCTATTTTGGAAACTTTAAGCCAATAAATCCTGATTCACGTGAAAACAATTTTTCTTCGTTTTCTCTCCTTATAATTTCTGCAAATAGATTCCTCTCGTCTGCCTTTACATTGACTTCTCACTGCATTTCGCAAGTAGAAAAAGGAGGTTTCACGCATAACAATTGTTGGTAAAAAGCCACGACATTTGACGCATCGTCTTAAAAGGTGGAGAATAAATTTTACTTTAAGAAATTTAGAAAAATATATCTGGACGTTCTTGGGATTGAAAAAGTGGGAACTTCAACACCTCGTCACGAATAACACATAGGAATTCCCGATGAGAAATTTGTAATTGGGAAACATTATTATTCGCGTCAGCCACTTTTATAAGGTTGGTGCTGATTAATCTCGGAAGAAGATGAAATTGCTATTCGTATTTCAAGGTGAAAGATCGTGTCAACTTAAAATTATTGTACGCGTATCGAAATAATTCACGTACACCGCGGTTTATAATAAAATCATTTTATCAAAGTGACGCTCGCTATTTATATAACACTCGTCCGAATTTCCAAGTTGGTCCACAGACCCAACAGTTTTACCAGTTAAACATGGAACACGATAGAATTTGTTTCTGGACAATTAAATCATTATTATTAGAATTTATTATTATTAAAAGGGTGTAAGTGCAATTACTGTAAATTTCTTTCGCTCTCGCTACTCGTCAAACGTAACATCGTGAAAAGAAATATCGCCTTTTTCAACCACTATACAGTTATTATAAATAAATGAAATAAATGTAATAAGCAACACGAACGCATCGCTTGAAATCGAATATTATTAGGTTGTCCGAAAAGTTTCTTTCGTTTCATAAGATGATAATAGATGAACAACAATTTCTGTTTTATATTATTATATTGATTTAGGTATGATCCGTTTCGTTATATTTCTATTATTATATTCGCGCGTAATTCAATAAACTGATATAAAACAAAAAACATTGTGCGTCTATTATTTCCTTATAAAACGAAAGAAACTTTTCGGACAAGCTACCACATACGGTACTTTCTTTAATTAGAAAGATGTAAGAAAGAAATTTTGCGCGTCGAAGCAACGAACGTTAATTACTTAAATAAAACAGTGATATCGTAGTAAGTTGATTTTCTTCTATATTCAATACAACGCAATACAATACCTTCTTTTCACTCGTCAAACACTTCCAATCATTTTCTCCCGATAGCAAGACAAATGAAACCTTCGTTGCCTTTTCCAGTCTACTTCCCACTCCGTTTGCCATCTAAAACTTCTTTCAGTCCTTGGTTTTATCGTTCGTAATCCAGTTCGAACCTATCGGACCTATTCAACCGATTCCATAAAACGGATCGCGAAAGTATTATCTTCTTAAGAAAAAGAGAGGACGTTGCACAGAGAAGTTCCCTTTGGTGTTGCTTTCCTTCCAAATCGATCTATCGGCTGTTATCAGTTTCAGCAAATGCAAACAGTCTTCCATAAACTTCCAGCTTAGATATTTTCTTCTGAATGAAACACGGGGAAAGACAACTGCTTTTCTTTAGCGTTTGCCCTGTTTCCTTGAAAAAGCTTCGCTCTAGGCCAGGATCTAAATTTAGTGGCTCGTGATTTCCATAGGTTGAAATATAATTGAAGGTTTTGCGTTAATGAATCTGAATGTGTTCAAAATAAGTTGGAAATGGAAAATATTTTAGATTTCAGTTACTGCGATAAATTTTAGTAACATGGGAAGTAATATTTTTCTTTTTTTTTAAATAGCACAAAAGTAACTAAACTGTGAAATGTCCAACTTTAAAGTTCTATCGTTACGTTATATTGTCACTTAAATCATTAAAATTTCTTGGGAAATAGTTTTCGAGTAGAGTGTTACGATATCGCCGGTCCTGTGGAATATTCACATAACTGCAGAAAAGGGATTTCTCAGCGAACGAAGAAAACTAATCTGATTTAGTAAAACTTGTAATTTAGTAATTGAATAATTGTATGAAACGTTTTAGAACGTTGGGATTGAAGCAATTGTTAACATTCTCGATTTACCTTTAAAACTGAATTGGTCGAAAATCATATTGTCGAATTTTATATGCAAATAAAAATTTTTGTGTAATCAAACGTTTGAAGAGTAGACTCGACGAAATATTAATAAAATTCCAGCACAACAGCACATGAATTTGACGTTTACACCGACAAAGTAAAATAAATCTCCGAATTAGCCACACAACTGACTTTTACATCATCGTTCGAAAAATTATGAAATTCTTATAATCGAGCGATCGGGTGCTTTGTATTTTTCATATATTTGGTATATTTAATCTGCAAGTTTGCAGTCGTTTCATTGTTCCAGCGGATCGCAGCTATGTTGTTGTGCGTCCACGCTCGCACTTCTATTTTTTAAGTTACAAAATCTAAATTAAAATTCGTTTACGTTTCGCTGAGCGTTCGCGAGTTTCAGGGATGAAACGGCGATTTAGTCGCCAGGAAACGAGTTTCTCGTCGAGAAATAACTCGATACGAGCCTCGTCCTTGGTCTTTCGTTCGATTCGCACTGTTTCTCCTGACGATCGAATGGAGACAGTGTTTCGAAATCGTATCCAACGAGTCGCCGCGGAAACACGCGATAATTAAAGGTTGGGCTGGATTAATTAACAGGCGAAAACCCGAACGATGACATCGATATCGAGTCACGATCCTTAAGATTCAACAAATTAGCAGATGGAGAAAAGTGGCGTGTCAAAAACTATGAAAAGTGAGCTGAGATAATTATGGGGACAGTTGTGTTAATCGGTTGTCACTGGGACAAGTTGATCAAGTATTTAAACGTAGATAATTTTTTAATTGCTATAGGGACTGTGGTTATGAATTATTCGACTTGAATTAATCTTTGGTATTCAAACTATTACGCGAGATTTAATTCGACGTAAATCGATACACATATGATATTGACTAAAAGCTTCCGATCGCTGTATGTGCGAAGAAGCGTGTGTGAGGATTTTTTAAATAATTATTAAATATTTCAAGGTAATTCGAAGGATACTTTTATATCTGAGTAGATTGAAATGAAACAAATTGTTATCGATATAGCAACTACATCAAAAGAATACGCAAGAATGAAAGGAGAAAATTAATTGAACCTACACTATCCTTCAAAAGTGTCCTGATACTTATTTATCTTTGACAGGGTATAATTCAATGACAAAATTATAAATGGAGGGATCTGCAGTAATTTTATACTTTGTAAATTCAAGTTATATATAATAAAACATTATGACGATAGAATTAATTCCTAGCTACTGATATAGAATTACAACATTAGTACCTGGCAATTGTCAAAGATTATAGAAATCTAATTTCTAAGCTACGAGTCAGACGAAGAAAGTTGTCCTAAACTGACAGAAAGATTACCAACATTATTTCAAATTGTGATATCTAACATACGACAAGTACGTTAACATGATCATATATTTTATTGAAAAAAAAGAAGATGAGCTATCGTTGAGCTTTTTAATGGATCATCTGAATATATAATTTGTTACTTTTATAAGAAGGTAGTAAGTATAGCTTTCAATCGACCATTAATTCGTGTATTTCGATAAAATTCACGTATCCTAGTCGTTAGTTTGTATATTCTAGTGAAATTCGTTTATTATACAGGGTGGTTGGTAACTGGTGGCACAAGCGGAAATTGGCTTTTATTTATGGAGTCATATTAAATCAATTGTCTATTCTGAAGAAATCGCAAGTTGCGAGCAATTGAAAGAAAAGATTATCGTAGCCTTTCATACTTTAAAACAATCGAATAGGTTAGAAAGTGTTCATAGAAATTTAATTAGAAGAGCAGAGGTATGTGTTCGGCAGAATGAGCAACATTTTCAGCAATTTTTGTAATAATAAACTTTATGATTACTTCATATTATTTCATTATATATTCCTAATTTTCCGTTACGGCAAAAACAAACTTAAACTGCGATAATATCCATCGAGACAACGATCTACAGTAAGATCCGTTATAACGAGACGTGATAAAGTGCGCGCGTACCGAACCAAAATTCAAAGTCGATTTTCTCGAAAACAAAGCCTCAAACGAAAAATTTTTATTCTATATTTTCGACTTCTTTTTTCGCGTAGAATCACCCCCTTTCCGCTTGTACCACCAGTTACCAACCACCCTGTATATATTGTAATTATATGTATAATTAATAAGTATTAATTGAAGCATATTCTACTATTCAGAGTACTTGATAGGTTAAATTATTGATCTGCCATAAGGTCTCGAAAGTTTTTAGTAATAAACGTTAACTTGATAAAGGCACGTTTAAAAATGATGAAAGTGAAATGTCGTTGAAAGAAGCATCTATTTACGTAGCTTAATTTGTTGTAATTAATTCGGAAGGCAGGATAAAAGTTCTTAGATAGCTGCTTGGAAAAAGCACTTCACTTGAAACGATGTATCTAATATTAATATGTACAGAGAGCAAACTTTGGAATTTCCGATAGAACTTCGTAACTGGGTCAAGAAGTTCTATATTATGGTATTCAATTATAACGAAACCGACAGGCGCCGCGTTGTTGCGATAAATTCTTCACGGTTTCATCTCATTTCTCAGCTATGAGTTATTCGCCAGGCACTTTCACTGTAATATTAAAATGACCAATAGATTTAGTAATTCGTGAAAAGTTTTGCTTTTAGAAAAGCGTTCAACTATCGATGGTTCTTCTATCACAGTTCGAAATTGTTCCATGTCAAATCTTTAAATACTTGAAATATAATTTTTCGTTGTTCCACACATCTTTATGATATTTTACATCTATCACATAAAATGTCTTCTTTTCTCGAAATTTATTTTAATATCTAATATTCTTATATCTATAGGAACGTTCAGTTTATTTATTTCCTATTAATTTATCTTATTGATATCGTATAATTTCAATTGAGCAAAACGAATCGCATAAGATCATTGAAGAATGCAATTGACGATAATATTATAATTCTAAAAATTTACGCAGCCATTTCATTTTTATTTTTCTTTTTTGAGTAAATCTGAGAAATGGCTTTTCTTATTGAAAACATCTATCTCTTCGTTGTAATTACAAAATATTTTATCCGAGAACTTTCTGTCTTCGCAATTAGAAGCCCTTACCTTGACGCTTTAACGAGTTATTAATTAACTAAACGACAAATATTTTTATTTCCAACCTTCTTAAATTTTAGAACGCTGTATTATCTTTCGAGAAAAACAGCAGCAGAAACGTGCCTCTATTATCAACGATTAATAAAAATAATTGCCCTTCAATCCAATCGAATGCAATTCAACCCTGAAAAGGTCGACGATTAAAAAAAGTGCCCGCCGTTACAATTAAAAAATATTCCCCACCGAAAACGCTCCCTTTTTGCTATAAAAAAAAAAGGAACTCAGTATCGTTCCAATTAAAACGTACCCAATTTCCCCAAAAGCTATCTGTCATATGAAATAAAAAAAAAAAAAAAAAAACACGCTGCATTATGTCTGTCGGAGACGAATTTTTTATCCTGCGAAAAAGATTTTTTCCCATTAATTACGAATAACGGAAGCATGTTTTTCGGATGATTTGGCAAAGAAGATGCAATGTACTAAAACGCGAGATCAGACAAAACACATTTATCGTTTAGTTAATTGGCAAAGTATCGATTTAAAGCAAGAGGCCAACCATTAGGTTGTCCGAAAAGTTTCTTTCGTTTCATAAGGTGATAATAGATGAACAACAATTTCTGTTTCATTTTATTTTATTGAATTAGGTATGATCCGTTTCGTTATATTTCTATTATTACGTTCGTGCATAATTCGTATAATAAACTAATATTAAAATTAAAATAATATTGTGCGTCTATGATTTTCTTATAAAGCGAAAGAAACTTCTCGGACAACCTGATAATTTATCAAGCTGTAATGTAGCGTGTAAGCAACGTGGGGCGTGAAACGCTTAAAATTATCCGTAGAATTTGCGCATCCTGTCTATCATCGTGCCAACCCTATGAAATCACTTCGTTTCCCAGAAGAAGCTTTCGAAACGATCCCCGAAAACAGGCTACTTCCGATCATCGCACGAACACGATCGCATCGTCGCATTCGGCGGAACAATAGGCATTCTGTCGCGTCTGTCGTTCGCGTCGCCGCGTCAAAGAACGAAATTGAACATGCAAATAGATAAAGTGGCACTCGAGGGCCCCCGGTTTGCTTGGCTCGTCAGAAGCTCGGCGTACAATGGAAGCTGAAAAGCCTTTCGCGGCTGCCGCCTCTCTTCTACGTCACCGGGGAGTTACTAATCCAACGATGTCGTTGATCCTGCTCGATAAATGACGAGCAACGCCCATGAGACCACGGCCCTACCCTAACCAAGATTTACGACGCTTATGCACGCGCGTACGCGTGTGTACGTAAACGCATCAAGACGAATAAATATCCGGAACGTGTATTGTAACGAATGAGCGCATCCGACTTTGCTAGCGATTCCGACTGAAACACGGTTCATTTGATTCATGCTAATGCTAATCGTTCTTTATCGAGGATTACAAGTCTTCCTTTTCGGAGACAATTCCCATTCGTCGTCATTCGTTAAATCATTAATTATTTAGAAGCTAAAAGGTTCGTGGTAATTTATTTAATTTCTAGCATCGCCAGGATACATGAGACATACATTACATTCTTGGTTAACGAAATTAAGTTAAATGTGCCAATGGACACTTGCCATTACCATTTTATGTTTCTAACTACCTATACGGTGGCTACAAAAAGCCACGTCATTATATCCGTTACAGTGTACATTCGCGTACTGCTACAGTCATTGCAGTACTCACACGCTAATTAAATCCAAATATATGAAAAATGTCGAATCATTTAACAGCACTTCCGCGCGGCTACAAAATTTTGATACTACGAAAATGAAATGTCGAGCGTGGTAGAAAAAGCTCTTCGTTGAAAAATAAGGGCGCGTGCCAATACCGTGTAACCGTTGTACCTTTCTTCGTCATGTTTCATACAGAATTTCCATAATAATAGATTTGTCCTTTTTTTGCTACCAGCATCGTTTGCTGCACATCTTAATTCCTCAATTATCATGAACGTCCTCGATCACATGTATAATCGTTTCTAAACAAGACGCAAACGAACAACGATCCAATCTACCCTCGCATCCGACGCATCTCTTCCGCTTTTCCACTTGACATTGCATCTCCCGGACATTGATCTTCCCCCACGATGCATTCTGTCACCTAATTCCGCGTCGTAAATTAGCTCGTCGCATGGATCCGCCTGCGGACGCAGTCGAAAATCAGAGATAATCTGGTTTCGTTCGCTTTGTTCGCACGCACCCTCTCGGAAAGCTGCGCTCCATTTTCGTCTGGAGATTCTCGTGTAAACCGGTTGTAATCAGATTGGCTAAGGCTCTGAGTCACGGTGTATCGAGCCACGAGGCATGATCGAATTTGCAATCGGCCAGGAAAATCGTACGTACGTCGGATGAGTCTATTCCACTCTGTATACGCTCGAATATTCGTTCCTCTTGATGCGCTTATGCACACGAACGTATCCTCTATGTTCAGAGAAATATCTTTTAGTTTATATTTTTTAAGCGTTAAATGCGAACGAATCCTCCTTGAGACTTAGGAACAAATTTCAATTAGTATTTTAGTGCTGATGTTTCGCCGAAGAAGAGTCAAGCGCGCAACTCTTTGAGCATCTCGCAGATGTGTTTCGAAAGTACAGCGGTTGCGAAAAGTATTGGCACGCTAATTGTATTTATTGTAACGTTTACACGCGGATTATTCGAGTCCTGGAATATTACACTTCGTATGGTTTAGTTGTACTTTCATATGATCAGAAATATTCGATTGGACGCTATGGAAATGACATGCATAGAAGCTGGAAAAAGATTCGTTGAAGAAAAAAGAGTACGTGCGAATATTTTTCGTAGTTAGTATGATACAGTTCAAACACGTTGTTCGGGAAAAGCAAGAAGTTATTTGAAAGCTTACAAAGAAGTTGTTTATTAAACAAGAGTCGAATATTTGTATTATTTTACTTTCTTATTGTTAGCCCAAGAATTTGATGTTTCTTTAACACAGGATGGAATTGTTTTGTGTTGTTAGATTTTCGAAAGAATGTGGCAGATAATTTGGTGATGGATAATTTGGTTTATCAATTTAGTTGATCTCGATACAAACGTAATAATTCGAAAGATGAAAGAACGAATTGAATAGAGAGAATTGAGTTCAGGTAGTTTTCACGAAGAATAAAATACAAGAAGATAAATTCATCAGTGATATTACGGACATATAAATATCAAGCCATGGTAGAATTTAATATTAAATTTATCGGGAGAAAATACAATCAAATAGTCATTAATATTTGATTAAACTTGTTTCCGAGAGTTTCATACGTTTCCTGTTTTATTTAATGTCAGCAGCATTTCCACTTAACGAAACCGTCGAGTCGAATATCATTAGTAATTCGACATCGCACGTAACCAAGCAGCTGTGTATTTGAAAAATACACTCGTGAAAGTAATTAAATGCTACGTAAAACGCCAATCGAATATTAAATACTAGGCAGTGAATGAAATATCAGAAGCGGTAGAGATATTTACAGACTTTTTACGAAACATTTATATGTAAAATAATGAAGCGCATATATTATCGACGTATAATACATCGAAAAATTTTGCTTATCGCAAGAATTTGTTGAAACCAACAATGAAAAAGATAATGAGAAGATGTATCTCAAATAATATGGAAAATTTATGACATTCGTACAAACTACATGCTAACAAGTATATTCTAAAACCAAGAGAAACCAAACGATCAACAAATTCAGCGTAATGAGAATTAGCGATAAGAATAGCAGTAATTAACGATAGGAGCAATCAAACGAAAGATTTCTGAACGGATTGCAGGTTGGAAGAACGTAACATGAGCGAGATAAAGAGCAATGTAGCCAAGTTCGTTCGAAGGCCGACCAGCTGAAATTAATAAATATACTACTATCACTTACATATTTTACTTCTTAAAGATAATTTAAGGTAATATTTCTTGTGACATTTCAATGTTAAGTTATTCGCTGATAATCTTACAATATGTTCCTTATATACGTACATGCGATAATTGTGGAAAAAATTCCTCAAAGAGGAAAACCATCGACACATAATATAGCAAATTCATATGAAACGTTAGAACAGTCATTAGAAGTGAATACGAACCTCGTACTCTATCTCATTTGTATAATTTTCCACTTGTAAGTTAGTTTCCATGTCACAAAGCCGACTCATTGTAAGTAGAAAATTCGTGTTAAATCCAAACTACAATTTCTTTCGCACAAAACCAATATCCGAAAAAGAGAATGAATTTTAATCTGCTCGCCAAAAAAGTTCTAGAGCCAAACGTGCATCAAACAATTTCAAACTTCACGGAAAAAGCCACCGACTGCACTCAACATAGCGCACGAAACATATCCTCTTACACTTTGCCTTTCAACCGAAATATCCGCTGAAAAGATCAAAATACAAAGCTGTTGGCGCATGAAACAATGATAAAAAAGAGGAAAGAAAAAGGATAGGAACAGAGAAAAAACGTTCTCTCCGATGTATGAAATGAATTCGAAACGCAAACTCTACAGGCGTTTTTTTGCCAGTCTTTTTTCAGTCGGTTTGGAGAAACGTCGGAACGTATCGCCATAGCAACCGATCAGGCATGATCGGTGAATGAAATGGGGCCGAAATGATTTGCGGTCGAGGTTCGATCACGGTTTATCGATGACGAGTCCTCCCTAGGGAGAGTTAACCGAGCTACGTTCCGGGCGAAAGGGGTGTGGCAGTCTGTTATTTCGAGGGTTGGCACGCCGACGCAACGATAAGGACTGACCCACATTCTCGTGGATACTTCTGACAGGATATTAGGCCTCCTGCAACCGACTCTCGCCTGTTGTTGTCCTCCTTTTCCACTGATCGAAGAGTCTCAGGCTACCTCTTGATGGAAGAGAGGTTGCTTTACTTGAAACAATGGGGTCGGGCGGCTGGAAAATCGCTAATTGCCAGTTCGTCGCGTCTACGAGCTTCGATAGATTTTGATATCTCGTTGAGACAGCCGCTGCAATAATTCGATCGAACGAGAATAAAGAAGTAGTATTTATCTATTTATTTATTAATGGACGTTAACCCTATTGTACGATAGTAAAAGCTAAGTTACGTAAGTTACAAGAGAACGGGAATCCATAAATAGATACAAAAAGATATTACATTAAGCGTTAAATATGGGAAACACGGAACGTTGAAAGTCGTGAAAGGATATAGAAAAGACATCAACTAGACCAGAGTATTGCATACTATGGTAATCGGGTCGCTGTTTCTAGTATCGCTCGGGAAGAATACAATGCGGGAAACTATAGTATCACGCGGAAGAACACGAACATACGTTATAAACCGAAGAAACCGAGGGGCAATCGACGAGATTATTTATAAGCTTGAATAAAAAAAGAATATCGGCAATCTCTCTCCTGTTCTTCAAAGTGATACCGTTCAATTTATAAAATGTAGGATCACAATTGAAATGTTATTCCGCTTGCTGATGTTCAGTTTTAGAGGAATAAAATGGGAATAATGGTTGAAGGTAACGTTCCGAATATTCTAGGGGATGTTTGGACTTGTTTCCTTTTAGAATTTACAATTAGAAAGTATTTTGTGAATTTGATCAAAGGCCTTTGTGTAAAGTTCTTGGACGGAAATTGTGCTCTGCTGTTGATAATTATTTAATTGGCTGGAAAGTAATACAGTTGATCGCAGCTATCATTTTCCGATCAATTGAACAAATAGGAGAAGGTGTGACTTACGAGTACTTGAACAGTGATTTTTATATTGCGTATTACGTAATATTGATTTTTCTTGTAAACAATTCAATACGATGGCGTTGTAGAAACTGGAACGTATCGTTGATTCTATCTAAGTAAATGTTTTCCCAGACATTCTAGTGCAATTTTAATGATTCATTTTTTAAACGTAAGGTGAATACACAAGAACTAAATCTGTTTCGCAAGATCCTATCTGTAACTGCTAAATGAAAAGTTGAAAGAGTTAGAAGGAAGAAAAATAGATACTGACACGTTCGTGTTAAAGCTACTGTAATTTTGTGCCCGTAATGCCACGTTCATTACAGCTTTCGTTAGATGTTTTACCTTTGAGTTTTTGTGCAGCCTTGCCAATCGATGCTAGAACGATAAAAAGACTTGCAAGCATGCCCGAGGTCAGCTAAAAATATTGCTGACTTTCTTTCGCTATTACGTTATTCACTGTGATTCTTATCAACTGAATCTATTACTACTTCTAACTATAGAGTCCTAAATTGACAGGATAAATATGTTCAATAATTTCATTTCATTTGATCAGGAATTTCATTTATCTACACCTACGAAGTCCAATAAAATTCCAAGTTAACAAGCAGAAACAAAGCTTCGACACTCGAAAGATGAAACGAAGAATCTTAAAAGATCTACCTCTGTAAATAATTGTAGAAATGTAGAAAATCGAAGCTATTAAAAATATAGAAACTTACTATTAATTACAGGATCATCATAATATAATATAAAGCCGACGATATAAAAGTTTAAGAAACCCGATCCTTTTTAGCAACTTGCAAAAACTACAGCTTTGATGTATAAAGTAGCACCTCTCTTTTGTCCACAAAGTTTCCACAGCATTACCCGCCAACTGTACCGTCTTTTGTTCCACTTTCTATCGCATCTACGACAAAGAACGCTACTACCATTTTGCTTTCGCGCGCTGTCTTATCGACTATCTTCGATCGAACACACTGCGGACCAGAAACAGTAAGAAAAGGCATCGTTCTTCTTTCGTATAATATATTGTGTCTAGTATACCTTCGTAAGTTTAATAATCGATGGTATATACGTATTTCAACCAGGACAAGTCTTAGTCGTCGCGTGGACCATGAGCCGCTATAGAAGAAAGAATACAGATTGTAGCACGCTTACGTATAACGCAAGAATTGAAGAGCCTCTATTATTGTAAAGCAGCGAACGATGAGCTCGGAGATTGCGCTCCAGAGAGATGCATCCCTCTACTACCTCACTCCCTACCCTCTGTGTCTCTCTAAAACATACTCTCTCCTCTCGTTTCATCCTCTCTCCTCTCGTTTCATCCTCTTTTCCGCTCGCGTTTTGTCGACGAAATTGCATTTTCTCTTGGTTCAGCATCGCGGTTCACCGGTCGAAACGAACGCAGGCGTGTGTCCGCGTATCCAGTCGTACACACGTAGCACACAGATACAAACTAACGCAACTGTCATACAGAACGTTTCACGTAATTGGGACAGGCTACGCCTTTAAATTATTGCGAGGGAGGACACCAAACACGTTGAGGCTGAATCAAAATGTTTCGATACGTCATAGGGTTTGTAAGTAGTTTGTTTAAGTAGTTTCGTTTAAAGAATTTCGAGGGTTTCTTTCTTTCTTTTTTGTTCTTCTTTAAGGAAGTTGAAGATTTTTGTTGATACTGTGAATTTAATGTAGACTTTCATTGTTTGTGTGTGCCTGAGTTTTAATTAGAATTATCATAATTGTGCTTGATTATATTGGAATATAGACGTATCTTAAGTTTAATTGTGGAATATTTGGATCTACCGTTTTGAGCGTCTCTCGTACGTTTTTACATGTTTCGTGAATTTTTGCACGACTAATTGCATTTATTGGTTAAAATATCTTCTTATCTAATTATTATATTTTTCGTAGAAAAAATT
The DNA here is from genome assembly GCF_910591885.1 of Bombus terrestris. NCBI lineage: Eukaryota > Metazoa > Arthropoda > Insecta > Hymenoptera > Apidae > Bombus > Bombus terrestris. The sequence continues at coordinate 20,637,059 of NC_063275.1, read as the reverse complement.
GCAATTTCTGCGATTGTTTAATTATCTCTCTCCTTTTCTTTAAAACCGAAATGAAGATGAGGAAAGAAGGAGGAAACGTTTTTTAATTTCTGCAAGGTTTCGCGCTACTTCTTTTCTTATCGCAATTAACTGCACGAAAGACAACGCGACACAAAGTCGTGATTTTTATCGGAAGTAAAATCGTTACGTGAATCGCAAAGCGCAAATCGAATTTCGTTCTCTCCAGATCGAACTAGATTTTAATCGTACACTACCGACCGTTTCAATTAACGTTTCATTCGGCCTCTGTACATTTAAAAGGATTTCACGGTGCACGGGTTTATAGGTTGCGCAGATTAATGTCGACAACTTTACAAATGCAGCTTTATGGATCGACAGCCGGTAAAAATTTAGGCTTACGAATATATTCCACCCACAGCTCTTTAATTTATTAGGTTTTATCGATGCTTCCAACGATCTATAAAAATCGTATGTAAATACATCGTAAAATGAAAAAATACTACGACATAAATCTATATTCAGTTCCGTCCATTTTACTAAGAGTAAATTTTGCTAACAGTAAATATTTCGTTCTCTTACTTGGATAATCCCATCAATCCACCTGCTAAATATTTTTCCAATGGTAATTTTTCAAATTTTACCATTATTTTTATGCGTTAGATTGTCCGGAAAGTTTCTTTCGTTCTATAGGCAAATAACAAATGCACAACGTTTTTTTGTTTTCTATTATTTTATCGAATTAATATGTATGTTCTGTTGCGACAAAATGGATCATAATTTAATAAAATAACATGAAACAAAAAATGTTGTGCATTTATTATTTCCTCATGGAACGAAAGAAACTTTTCGAACAACCTAATGTCTAGACTATATCTAGACAATCAAGAGAAAAAAGAATCTGTTCCTAATTCACCGATTCGATACAACTCTACATATATAGACACAATGGCAAAGTTCTATTTCTTACGAATTTTATTAGATCGTTACGTGTGAAATATTTCTTTGATCAAGTCTGTATCCGGACTTAATTTCGTCGATATATCATACAGGATGAAATAAAGTTCAAAATTGACACACTATAAATTTTAGTAACCTTTACACTAGAAATTCTTTATCATATTGGTTAACAGTCTTCTATTGGATATAAATCGATTTTGTAAAATTATGGTGTCTTATACTTCTCATTTTATAGACCTTCTTTCGTCTGTCGCTGTACATTTAATTAAAGTAATATACGAGTCATATAAATTACTTCCTTGCCTTCTGTTTCCTGTTTTACCTTATTGTTTACATTTCCAATTTCTTCGCTTAATTTTCCGCAACGTTTCATAAAAACCTGGTGGAGGATTGTTGTATTTCGAAGGAGATCGAAGTGTCGAAGGGGTCCGTTCATTGCTGCGAGGAAACTCAATTAACAGGGTATTGCAATTAAGCTTTCGACGCGGAGAAAAAGTTGAAGAAGTTCCTCGGGGCCTACTTTGCGAAATCGAGAAACGGAGCAGCGGCTGATTGGCACTCGCCTTGATAAATTCATTAACAACGCGCTACAGACGTCTACCGTTTAAATTGACGAAGATAATCCGCGTATTCTCGCGATAGATCTCGATTTAAACTTCTTGAAAATACTTTCCCTGCCAGACTTTCCTCTTCCTTGCTGCGCCCTGATCCCGTCCAACAATTTTCTCTCGAACGACTTTACATTTTCTTGGGATAATATCGTCTTCAATTTTTGAAACAAATCTCCGTCACCTTGATTCGTTTTGGATTTTATGTGATTTTATGAGATTGCATAAATATTGAATCTTTTTCTCATTCAGCGTGACACAGAAAATGAGAAGAGAAATTTAATCTTGAACAGCAATTTTTCATTTTATTTAGGGTAAACACGTGAAACTTGTAAAAATTAGCGGGATTTGTATTTTTTAGCGAATAGATATATTTTCGACGTTATTAATTAACGTATTAACAATCAGCAACATAGTGGCGTATTTCATAATGAATAATACATAAACTAGCATAATTATCGATGAAACTGAGCGCAAGAAGAGTTCCTTGTATTCCTGTAAATTAGCGATAATAATGGGCAGGTTGAAAGGAATTTTTCCAAATTCTAATCTTTTCTTAATTGCAAAAATCTTCTAATTTTCTTTATTCTTCTAATTTTAGGCTTTTCGTAAATTTGACCACTCAAGCAATCTATTAAAAAAAGCTTAATAAATCATTGCCGTTGATGAAAAATGTATATCTTTTTATCGCTATAATGTATGCACATGTAGTTTTTCCATTTTTCCGTTGATAATATAATTATACAATTCAATTTACTACGTTTTCCAGATATTGATGAAAGATATACATTCTGAAATAAATCGTCAGTATGAATTCATATAATTTAGACATCATTTATCAATCTGTCATGCATAGTTCATTGCTTAATTAAGCGAATGGTTTAATGGACTAGTAACGAATCGATTTGGAAGATATACAGCATTTTCGTAACGTTCAGCAAAACATTTTCATTCTGATAATCAGTATACATGCATGTACTCCCCGAGGTTATATTTCCATTTAGGATTATTAGAGCGGATTTACGTTCCGCTTTTATCTATACCAGTTGGATTCGCGAAATATGTAACACTAATTCTATAATAAACGTTTCGTTAAGCAGCATCTTCACAAATTATTATTAACAACGTCGCAAGTATTAAACTGAAGAGAAATAAAGGAGCAGCCGATTGAAATGTGTTTTGTATTCAGCGCGTAATTATAAATATCTGAATATATTAACCAGAATTTCGATAGAAAATCTTAATTTTCCTGCTGCTTTTTGACCTTCTATTTTCCTAAGACCAAGATACAACCCTATGTTATTAGATATTAAATTATATACATTAGATATTTTATAGAAATGTTATATTTTAAATGTAAGTTTGCAAAGTATTCAGAAAATAAGAGAAAATGGCAAACGAGCGCCTAATTATTCGTAATGAAGAAATTCGCATAGATTTAAACAAAGGTATCGACGTGTCAAGGAAATAGCCAAGGTACATGTCGATAATCTTTTGATCTTTGAACGATTATTAACGAGCGTTTGATGATTTTTTGCGCAGGTGGTAACGCCACAGAAATGCGGCGACGTGTACCTTTACGATCTCCCAGCGAGCCGAGGAAGTCCTGCTCCACCCTCCAGGCACGATTCACCCTTGAATTCGAATAACGAGCATTTACACAACTCAGGTGCGTAGCAACCCTTCGTTTCATTCTCCAACGATTCGTTCGCGACGTAGCAACTTCAATAGTTTCATAGAGCGTACGCTGAAAATTGCGTGGAAACGTGCTTCTCAAATGAAACGTTCTTACGTATATATTTGCATGTAGTCATGCTATTTAATCTTTAATTCATGACGTGGCTTTTTAATAAATGTAATCTGAATAAATAAAAAGCTGGATAGAAACAGATAATTTCACTTGCTGAAGAGTAACTTTGATTTAAATTATTCAAATTGCATTGTTTAATTTTTCATCCGAATAATGTATACGTGTATATTGTTTATGGCTAATATAAAAGTTAATATAAAAATTAACCTTATTCGAATGTGAGAAATTTGTACGGAATATAAATTGATACTTTAACGAGGCATTACAAAATTTCCAGCAAATAATACTTTGCATTCGAATAAAATTATTTCTTCAATACGTACGCGAAAATCGTATCGATATTTTAGTGTAATCGTCGTTTTATTCATACAGTGATTACTCTGCTATTTTGTATTCTGATCGTTAACGTGAATTCCAATTGAAACGTTTTAGTTAAACAGAGCTAAACTGGAGATACAGTGCGATTGCATACTTTTCAATTAACATCGCTCCGCGAGTAAATGTACGGACAAATATTGATTTTAGTATCATGAAATAATTAAAGTTGCATAGAGAATTCATATTAGAGAATAATATTAATTATCTCGTTTCGAATAAACATTATTCGTAATTTTCGTAATAGATTTCCATATATTTGTATTCTTCCTGTTCCATACAGAATCTCGTTCACGGTCGCGTACGTTTTATTAAAATAGCGCACCGGATGTTGTTTTGGCACGCGTGCCCAACAGGAAGTATCGAACGATTTCAACGAATGGAATAATTGTTCATCTATCTATTATGCTATTCGTACGAATCTCGTTTCATACTTAGAGATACGTTAAATAGAACACAGAAACTACAAAGAGAATATAAAATTATGCCAAATATAGGAGATCTATTTTGCAATTAGTATTTCAATTTCATCTCCGATCGAAAAAATTATAAAAAATATAGAGCAGTTTATCGCGTGTTTTTTGTCATTAACAGAACAATCAGAATTATTACGTTTATTCTGCAATATTATACTTATATTTCGATACTGCGTCAGAAAGTAACTGTACAAAGGAGTGGAAAAGTGGCGAAAAATTGTTTCAAAGGCATTTTTCTTCGAAAACGATATAGATATAAAAGCGAATGTTTCTTTGCCGTTATTTAACGTTTATTGTAAAAGCATATACGCGTTTCTCCATTGAAGTTCAAAGTTCATCGTAGTTTTCACTTTATCGCGCTTTCTTTCAGCCCTTCGTACGTAACGTACGTAAAATAAAAATATATTTACAATTTCGCGACAATTCAAAGCTCCAGCACCTCGAAATTGAGAAATAATCTTCCGTGTATCTGTGAAATTGCAAATTTCGAGAAAGAAATAAAAAAGAAACACAAAGTATTTGGTCTAAAATGCCGGGAAACGATCCAAGTATTTGATAAAGAAGCGAACGCCTTGTAATTTGCATCGAACAAATAGAGTGGCATATCGTAAGTTCAGATCCTAACATCGTCTTACAATGTCATCATCCTCTTGGTGTCTAAGGTCATCCGAAGCTCATGGTTCAGGCATATTCAAATGTACTTTCTCGTTCGTGACACGATACAACAGGAACCTATATAACCTTTCCTATATTAAAGTACGACAATGACCTTGAAAAAAAATTAGGAAAAAAGAAAGGAGCCAATCGAAAACTTTTTCTCACCTGGAAATTGGAAATCGTTCAAATCGTCTTACAAACATTTTTCATAACATTAGCAACAGCAAAAGGAGCAAAGGAGATATTTAAGTGGTTTCCTTCAGCTGGCTCATCATCCTGTATATCGAGAAGGTTTAGATACGTACGGATATCACGACAAAGCGATTTTTTTAATCCGTTTAATCGGTCATTATACTTTTGTTGCTGGGTATTCGGTTGAAAACAAGATATTTCCATAGAGAGCGTTTATTGAGAATCGATAGCGCGTCGATGTTATTCGCCGATTTCTTTCATTAAACGACGCTATTGCGAACACGATTTCCATCTCCATTCGAAAAACCACATATCGACTCGTGAATGTACGTATACGTAGTGTTGCAATATTTACGATAAAAACTTTCAGCTTGTATCATCGGTGTTATATCGAGAGATCAATAATGTAGAAATACTTGGAAAAATTTTTACTCCATCGATACGGAACACACACACAGACAGCATACGCTCGGTTACAAAGCAAAAGAGCTTTGAAGAAATTGTATGGAAATTGTAGTTAAAGAGAGGAAAACGTTACAGAAACTCTAGGAAATTCATGTTTCGATACGTTTACTTCCTTAAATGGAAACGAGTTTATGAAGTCGTAGAAACGTGTAGAAGTTTATTTATTTATTGTTTGTAGATGGATGTTTTCATGTGTCGTATACCTTTTGTCAGAAATTCTCTGTTCGTACTAAATAATTGATTGTTACGTTGCATTTTCTAATATTTACTGAAGGCTGTAATTATTTTAATTTATTTATTGTATGGAAATTGTAGTTAAAAAGAGGAAAACGCTACAGAAACTCTAGGAAATTCATGTTTCGATACGTCTACTTCCTTAAATGGAAACGAGTTTATGAAGTTGTAAAAACGTGTAGAAGTTTATTTATTTATTGTTTGTAGATGGACATTTTCATGTCTCGTATTTTTGCCAGAAATTCTCTATTCGTACTAAATAATTGATTGTTACGTTGCATTTTCTAATATTTACTGAAGGCTGTAATTATTTTAATTTATTTATTGCATGGAAATTGTAGTTAAAAAGAGGAAAACGTTACAGGGACTCTAGAAAATTCATGTTTCGATACGTTTACTTCCTTAAATAGAAACGAGTTTATGAAGTCGTAGAAACGTGTAGAAGTTTATTTATTCATTGTTTGTAAATGGACGTTTTCATGTGTCGTATACTTTTTGCCAGAAATTCTCTGTTCGTACTAATTAATTGACTATTACTTTGCATTTTCTAATATTTACTGAAGAGTGTCACAGGATATTCATAAATATAACAGTCATTTTTTCACATAGTTGTCGTGTAACAATAATAAATAAAACGATTAGCGATCGTTTTATTTATTAGAATATTATTCAAAGCTGAGATAAATTGAAGATCGCCAGCTTTTCTGTTATTTGGTCTGTCAACTTCAAAAACGAGGATATTTTAGGAACAGATAATGAATCCAGCAAGTATCGTAAAAATCGAATTTATACGAAAATGATAGAAGCAAAAAAAAAAAAAGAAGAAAAATGTTTTGACGATACGTGATTGGTTCGTAGCCTATTGAATTTTAAAACTGCTGGCCCATAAAAGAAAAAAACAGAAAATATGACTTTCGAATTTTTCAATAAATCGATAAATCCATACGAGTCCACTTTACGTTATCAATATTTAACAGATATTTTACAAAATCGTAAAAATTCTCTACGTTACGTTGAGAGAAGTAATTTTTGAGAAATAAAGTCGTTGAAATAAAGTTTGAGGAAAAAAAATAAAAAGAAAATTACGTTCCTTACGCGACCAACTATTTCGATCTTCGAATAATTTTCATGCTACGAGCAAAACGAAGTCAACAACCAAGTCAGTTTTGTCGAGATAAGACCAAAAACTGTCCCGTAATTGTATTCGAACGGTACAAGAAAATTGCTACAATCGCTGAAAGGAATCACAGCTATTGTATTCTATTTGTTACGGACGATGAAGAAGAAGATGTACCGTGTGCTATCTTATTTGTGCGTATTCGCGTGTCCGGTACCGGGTCTATTTATCTCGGATGATCGAAGAAAAATAGTCTGCTGGTTCCTTTCACGAATCAACGTATCCGGGACGTTCCGCGATCGTGGGCCATTAACGTAGGAAATTACAAAGCTATCTCGCGGGACCTTAACCAATCTGTGGAGTGAAAGATCGCTGATCCTGTCACGGTTCTCCTATCGACCGACTAACCTCGTTCGTCCGCAACGAGTCGCTCGAAAAATTCGCCTACCGAGAACAATGCTATCTCGATTGTTCGGATATTTAGTAAATAAATTAACGATATCGTATCTGTTTCTAATAGGCAATAAATTTTGCAGCGAATAGATTATGTTGCATTGAGAAAGTAATAATTATTATACGTTATTAGTCGTGCTATAATATTAGTTATTTAATATTATTTTTATCGTTATTGGTATTAGTATTGGTTATTTAATGCAGTTTAGATCAGATAATCGGAAGTTTGGATATCTGTGACGCTTTTTGAGTTTTTCTTTCGTCTTGCAAAAGGTTTGGCAATACGCACATTGATCTTTTCAGGTCACCGTTAATTATGCAGATGTATACTTGTTATTGGAGATAATTTCATCGTGTGAAATATAAGAAAACTAATATAGCGACGCGTAAGAAAATAAATTTCCTTGTACCATTTGTATAAGGAAATAAGTCGATTGTAAAGAGGATATACACGCGTGTGAGTGAAAACGTGCATTAATCTCTGAAAACTGAAAATCCTTTCTTTTCTCGAGCCTCGCCAAGTTTGAAAGGTCGTCAAGTATACGTGAACTTGGCTAACTTCTTGCACAGAAATGAACAATTAGCCAAAGATCGCTGTACACGCAGTAAGAAATTGTATATATAGAATAACATTTTTTCACTTTTGAAGCCACGTTTTCGAGAAAAATGAATTCCAAAATTTATGAATTCGCTGTAAGAACTGACCTATTTATAAACACACCGCTGTATACAAAAGTTACAGATGTACAACAATAAGAATAGACCGACGAGTATGGAGCAACACTGCTTCGCGATCTTTCGTCACAAACATCTGATCTGAAGGGAAGGGATTTCCTATAAACGTCAGACTCGAAATACGAATTTCTACTGACAGATGGAAATCTCGTTTGGAAGCATCTTGGCGCTGTAATACGAAAATCTGAAACTGAAACGAGTATGGGAAACGCCTGCGTTGAACGTTACATCGAACCGAAATCGTTCAGGCTTAGACATAAATGCGTTACAATCACAAAACCAAATTCTCAACATCTCACCATTTGTTTTGTCTTGAAATTAATTTTCTGTCGAATATGCGTGTGCAGGACGATACACAACTGGCAGCAGAAGTTCCGTGGACAACGGTGGCGACGCGAGCGAATGTTACGACGTGCCACCACGAGCTGTCCCCGTGATTCCATCGCCAGCGAGCAGTCCAAGTCCGGCACCCTCGTGCTACGACATCCCCAGGCCACCTACCTCCTGCACACCGAATTCGAACTGCTCTGGAGGATCCGGCGTGACGCCTCTCGATTGCTACGACGTGCCCAGACCATTGCAACCCCTTACCCCTAGCAGCTCGGCCTCCAGCCTCACCAACGATGGATCCCTCAGCGGATCGAATCGGTACGTGATCTCTAGAGGATATACGATGGCTAGACAAGCGGATCTTTTATTTTATCGCTGTCTAACAGGATTAGCGTCTGATAGATAGTATAGGGCGATCGTTTAGTAAATGATGATTCGGTTAACTCCTCAGGAAGGAATTTCTCTTCTGGTTATCAGTGAGGATCGCTCCATTGAGGTGTGATCGTTTTAATTTTTTTTTTTTTTTTTTTATAGTAAAAGCTTAGCGATAATAGTGAAAGTAGACGCGCGATATCTTTTGCAAGATGTTTTGTTTCGTTGTTGTTCAATGGGATGTACGTTTGATCGGAGATTTAGAAGGATCGTTTGTTAAGGTGGCGTTTCGGTGAATCCGTTGACACGTAAATTTTTCATCTATTTGTGGATAGGAAAAAATAATCGAAGTTTTCCTATAGTAGAAATCTAGCGAGAACGAAGACAGATGCATAATAATGTCTTTTGTAAGATAATGTCGTACATGATATCGTAATCGTAACTGGAATCCATGAAGTTTCTTCACTGGATAAAATAATCAGCTAAATTAAAAAGAATCTGTATCTATTTGGGTTGACTTTTCAATTTTTTCTTTTTTTTTTTTTTTTTTTATCAATTCTGAGTAATAGTAATGCGTGTATTTCTACGTATTTGCAAGGGAAACATAATGCACTAAAGCTTAAAGTTAGTTTTATTAAAAATAAATACACATTTGTAGATTAATCAGGTCATAAGTTATTAGATTACAATGGCTTGCATCTTTGAAAGACAAGGACTATTTTACTACATGGTGACATATATATAAAATGTTAGATTCTGGTTATTTTAATATTCTTCTTTTTATTCTTCTCCTGTCTCTTTTATAAAAGAGAATAATAAGCCTTTTTGAGCTCGCAGAAGATTAAAAGATATCTAATTAAATTCTGCTGCTATTAACTCTCCGCGAGAAAATGAAAAAACATTTAATCAACGTAGTTTAGCTTAATATAACAGTAAATTAACGTGATATTTATTATTAGAAAATCCCTCGGAAAAGTGTTCTTTAATACGAAATTGGCCCCATTTCCTCTCTTTTCACCGTTATTTATCATTAAAATCACCGTTTCGGCCAATAATTGCAGGAAAATTTGCATTTAAATAAAACTAAAATCAATGGGGATTATTCGCTTCGTTGTTTAAAACAAATTAAACGCATAATTGTGTAATTCAGCGGAGGGGAATAATTATAACGCGCTAACGTTGGAAAACACGAAGTTACAAAGGTTAAAATAATTTTTAATTAAAACATAATGTTTTAACGAACTTGAAATTCGTCACTGCATAAATTTCTGCCATTTTTTGGAATGCAGAGATTTCTTCGAACTCTAAATCCGTTTGTTTCTATATCGCAGAATGAAGGAGAAATTGGCAGCAAAAAAAACCTCTTGCTCAGAAAGAAAATCAAATTTCCAATATGTTCCCTTCGCTTGGAAAAAATGTCGTTGTTTAATAAGCGTGGATTTTAATTTGTATGCTCTGTCGATTAAAATTCTGTTTAGTTTTCGTAGCGTATGTTATTCGATACACGAACTCGAATGAAAAGAATTCACTGAAGTATTTCAAAAATCTCACTCTACCTGGAATTCTTTGACCGATTCTAGATAAAAAATAACGTTTCTTTGCAAACTGAATAGAAACAAAAATCAAGTTTCGTGTTCCTTCAACGTATATGATAATAATATAATTTATATGCCAGAAAAACTTATCAATATATCAAAAATAAATAGATAATCCAAACAGAATCGTCTATCTTCAAACAAAAACACAATTTTTCTTCGTTATAAATATAAAAATATCAAAATGTCGAGAATATGAAATATCATCGTTAAGTATAATTTATAAATAACGGAGAATCATCGTTGGATTACGAATATCATCAGAAATTTTGCAAACATAAACATTCGCTACAAGTCTAAATAAAGAAAACTTATGTACATTGTACAGGTTTCAACAGTGAGTAGCAGACACGAGCCATTATCTTTATATTTAGCATTTTACTTCTTCGCATAACCGTGAACAACGTTCAGAAACCCTAAAATTCTTTACTCGTAGCTAATCCATTCTAATGGAACGTGCACCTTAAATTAAACCGTATCCCTTTCGAGCTTTTGAAGTTTTAGTATTTCGTTAAACCAGGTTTTAGCATTTCCTTTTCGTTACGACAGCTATCTGATGACTATGCCGAGGCATCAACATCGAGTACGTTGAACTTTATACGTTCGCTAGCGTAACGAGACATACAGCTGCTAGGAAGTGATTTATTTCGAGAAGCTCGAGCTTAAATACCGGACCGGTGCCAACAGCGGTCATTCCTACTGCAGTTTCGGAGAAATCGGTTCCATTTACGGTTCGGAAAAAAGAATAGAATGACGCTCGTCATAGTCTCCTTTACGATTTTCAGTTAGAGTGTAGTTATTTTTTTTTTTTCTTTCTTTTTTCTTTTAGTCGAAAAAGTTTTACTTTACACGCTTTGGCACCTGTACAGAATGGAGAGAAAAATGACATCGATCATTTTCAAGCGATATGTTTATGCATTTATGGGAAACTGAAATGTGTAAAAATATGCAGAACGTATATAGCGTGCGAGGAAATATGTGAAATATTCGAAGTAAAAGACCTGGACGTTATATTTAGAGGGAATGGAAATAAAAATAAAATTTTGTTAATCGTTCAGTTGATATACGTGTCACATAATATGTCAATGATTTATAAAAATCTATCAGTATATTGAAAATATTTAAATAAATATTGCGAAATACGCCTATATTACGGGTTCTTTTTATGTACATAAATGGTTTGCACTAATATCGTTTTTGATATTGGGTCCAATACGCAATACTTTTTGACTCACGTACTGTTTCTCAATTTTTTCGCTGATTTCAAACTTCTTTTTACTTTCTTTATCAGTAGAAAATTACCTTTTCAATAAATTCAGCGAGATTTTAACTGGTCTAGGACTTGGATTCTATTATGAAATTTATTTCTTTCGTAATAGATCATATAACAAATAAACCATGTCTTTAAGGAAGTACTTTGCCAACACTGAAATTTGTCTTACTAAAAAGTTCAAATTTAAGACGATTAATCCTTTTTCAGCCACCCTTGGATTCTAGAAATATAGAACGAAATTTTACAAATTTCCCTTTGTTAAAAACAATGCCAGATTGTTTAAACAGATATAATTATAATTTCTGGCTGTAAACTGTCAGCAATAAATATTGCTCTTAAATAATAGCATCTAGTAATAAAAGAAGTCAGAAAAGATCAAACTCTATGACCTAAAATTAATATTCGAGCAGAAACAACTTTTTCGTTACCTTTTTCTGTTTTTCACGTAACTGCGGTTCTGTCATTATTCCATGAAAAAATGTTACTTTTCAATGTCTTCCAACTTTCGTAATCGTTCGACTTTACTGATAACATCAATCGTATTTAATCACTTAATAGCACGAAGTACTTAGGATAACAGGCTTCTTACTTCTGGAACTATTCCTTTGGAACCATTATTTCTATTCTACATCCCTTTCGTTGCCACTGATTAATAGTACTCCATGGGAGTGTGGCCCCTAATGGCTAAATGAATAGGAAACTGAAACGAGTTGAAACCAAATGGAAATACGCTTTAGATGGCTCTCGAAATGGCTAGGTTTTCAGCGATAAAATTCAGACTAGTTCATTTTCTTTGTTTCTGTGAGAAATTAGAACAGCGGCCGACAAAACACGGACAAGAAATTTTACGCTCGAATGAATACACACGGTGTTGCACTAGCTTAAAATGTTTTACGAGGAATTTATCGTGCAACGGTTGGTTAAGAATTGGAAACGATCCTAAAATCTGAAATTTTATCGTAGGTATAAATTCTTTCCGCGCAAACGTATCAAATATAACGATTTTAAAAACGTTTTCCTTTGTCTCCGCAAATGATAGAAACTACGCTCAATGAAAAGTTGTGGAAACTCGCTACGCTAATGGAAAATCTACGCGTCAAGTTAAAACTCGGGGAACTTTGCTGAAATTTGATTCGATAAACTTTCAATAACGAGTTGAAGTTAATTACAGCGAAACGAAACTAATAACAAGCCTGTTTCCTCCGACGTTTCAATTCGAATCTTCGAACACTTGCGCCTGGATATGTTTGTAAATCAAATTCACGAACGTAATATGTATATTTACAGCAAAGGTTGGATATGCTCTTAAAAAATCGTTAGAAACCTATTAGGAACTTTCATTTCTCCCGTGGAAGGTTAATTACGCTGGAACTTCGATTATCCGAGCCAATTATAACACTCGCTGTTCCGATAATCGAATAACTCTGTTTTCATACAAGAAACATCATTTATTCCGAATTATTTTATAAATATCGATATCATAAACGGATTCACTGTATTAATATTAAACAGAACAGAAAATCCTCGATCACAATGTGGCAATTTCTTTCGCTTTACGATATTTTTTAAAGAGAAGGACCAATCCATTGATCGTTTCATTAATTCACATCCTGTTAATCGAGATTCCAATGTATCACGTTTTGTCCAAGATCTATAAAAGATCTATCGTTGTTGAGAATCGTGCACCTTAATTGCCGAAATAAAAGTAAAGGGACACTATGGTTACACTTAGAATTCGTATTAAAATAATTTTAAATTTATTTAATAAATGATGTACGGGATCTTCGTCGATATACATTTGCACGCGTCTCAGCACTTTCTTTGTCTCACCATCTTCCACGCCACACTGCCAACGGAACAGTTACATTCGTACGTTTTTCAAGACGTCGCGTACACACATACTCCCACACATTCATAGTCACATACGCGTGTCACTACTACGCGGCCAATCTAGCCTAGCACACAAAATTATACATATCTCAATAATCGTAATGTCCAAGTTCTAATTAGCGAACGAATCATAATTCATACTGGTAAATCGTATTTACGAACGAAGACTGTATACACAGATTACACTGACAAAACGTTTGCCTCGTTTCAGATCCAGCCTGGCTGCACAGGATTACGATGTACCTCGATCGCGTCTTCCAGCATCCTCTTTACCGTCCCGACACAACACGCCCGTGCCGAAAACGCCGACACCTCCACCTCCGCCGCAAACGCAGCAGATCTACGACGTTCCAGTTAGCAAGGAGCTTCCCCTGGAGTTGGACTCCGCTTTGGAAGGTTTACAAAGGCTGCAGAGCGAGGCATCCGCAGCGATAGCCAGGTTACTCGGTTTCGTCAGCCCCACATGGAGAACGCCTCAACGATTAGACGCCACCCTAATGGATCTTAGGCTTGCTGCGCTCAGGCTGAGAACGTCTTTGCACGATCTGGCTGAATTTGCCGAAGGTAATTCTCACTTTGCTGAAGTATAGACATATTGTACGGAATATTCATAAATTCGTTATTATTTCTTTGATACGAGGAGGATATATTCGGTTTCCCTTCGACGTAAATTGAAAATCTGATGATCGGAGAAGAGAAATATCTGGTCGTTGTTTTAATTCTTAATCAGATCCATTCATTCGTTAGGTCTTTCACGGGAGTTTGTTTTCAATACGTACGTTCCATTGTATATACACGTATCAATTTTGAATTTTCATATTATTATCAGAATCTAAAGAAGAATAGGAGAACTGTACTTCTATTAATTTCAACTTTCTATTAATTTCTTTTTAACCAAATGGTTTAGTAAATTAGATTAACAAATGATTCGAAGAATACAGTCTCCTGTATAATGGACATAAGATACGAATATGAAACATGCATGTGCCTTTGAAGAAATATACAAAGTATACAAAATATATGAAACACACGAAGCGAGTAGTTGAAACATTCTACCTAGAGTTTGTCAATTGTTCAAGGTATGTTTAAACGTTTGAGACAGCGCAGGTTAACAGGATATTTTTAATCGACTGAAAACAAACACGACGCGTAGGAAGTGATAACACTTCGATAGCCTTCAGTTCTGAAATAGTAGGTTTTATTTTTAAGTAAGGAAATCGCATTATGTGCAACTATTGTAGTACCAGCCTGCGATCTTAACGTCGTCTTAACATCATCATCGCCCACGCAACAATCGCAATTACGATCAACATCCATGAAAAAGAAAACGCTGGCCATTTCTAATTACGCTTGCAAACCCATCGACCGCCGCAAATCCATGATGCACGCATTGTCGACGACAGAAAATTCCTCTCCCCATGCTCGAATTAGTTTCACGAAGAGCGGAGCGAATCTCGAGGCGGAGTGGCTGTCGACGTGGAACAATTGGTCCGCGTCGAATCAACGAAGCCACGCCGGAAAGGATTGTCCCAGGAGACTTGCCATGATTTCTCTACACACATAATTTTTGTGTTCTTGCGCAGGCACGCTGGGGAATGCGGGAAAAGCACCGGACAAAGGGTTGGCCTCGAAGCTACGACCCCTGGTCAAGGCTCTCCGCGACTCTGACAAGCTCGTGCAGGAAGCCGCGTCCGAACTGGACGCGATGGAATGGGACGCGGGTAAACTGTGTCGCGGGGGTGGCGATACCCCGACACCTACAAACGGGCCACCTTCCTCCCTGCTGCCGTCGGTGCAACCGGATCCACTCGATCAGCTGATCGCGTGCGCTCAGGCACTCACGGAAGACGTTCGTCAGGTCGCCAGTTTCATTCAGGTGAGCATCGAGTAGAAACGAAATTACCATCTCTCTGATTGGTGGAATCGGGAAAAAAGAAGACACTCGCGACGCGAAAAAGCACGTAGGATTAGCCATTTGAGCGTTTAATTGGTTAACTGGTATAATTGGTTCGATACGTCGTACACAGGGTGTTTCAGTTTTGTCTCGTCAAACGATGTCGGTGTATATTGTATGATTGAAAGTAAGAAAATGAGGTTGTAAATGTTTTATTACAAACTTCTAACAAGAATAACGAAATTATAAACGACTGGATCATCGTTCGATCGATTGGTCATGTTTACCGAGGTTCTTGTTCCAAGCGTCGTCCGTTCTCGTGAATACAAAATTCACATCGTTTCCATGTAGAATCAAACGAGGAACCAGTCGTTTATGATTCGCGTATATTTCTTACAAGGCGTTTACGAACTTTGCTTATGTAACATCATTCTCTTGTTTTTAATCGTACGATACGCCGACACCGTTCTCATCTTTTCATAGACGCGTGTGAAAATTCAAGAGCTTTAGTACCATGGAGGAAAATATGGCGAAGACTGAGGATCGTAGTGGTGTATGACGGTCCATTGATATTTTTCGTAATATAGCGTCTATTATTATTACAATATTTATTATATTTTGCTAAGTCATGAAAAATATCGCGGAGAAACTGACGCTTGTAACTTGATTCGAAATCTGAAGGAATGACATTTTTAAGAGTTGAACTACGTTGTATCTAAATTCTCAAAATTTTGACTTACACTTTCTCGGGCCCCTAGAAACTTGAATTCGTACGATCTTTCGTTTAATGGATGAGACCAAGTCTTAATAGAATATTCTGTATTTTTCTAAACATAAAAACTTTAAAAACTGAAAAAAAAATTTTTCAAATCTTACGAGTTCTATCTGGTAGCTGCAAAAATTTCAATCATTTGTCAATTATCAGATCACTCTTCCCACTTCTTATCAATTTGTTATTCTATTTTTATAATAAACTTACTAATTTACTTGGTGGAAAACATATCATCATCAAATATTACTTTCCACAAACACATACGCTAAAAATTTACTAATTGACATTCCACAGAAATGTCCAGTAACCAAATTCCTTCCCCTTTTCTTCTAACAGCCTCTTCTCCGATTTCAATTTCATCGCAACGACAATTATTTTTCCCATCATATTGCAATCTAGAATCCTACGTTTCATCGTACAAGATAATTCCAACTACTTTTAAATCACACGTACAGTCTTATCATCCTTAAAATAATCCTAATCCTAAAATAATCCTAATTATCGAATTCCTTAAAATAATCGAACCTGTAAAATTTGTCTAAAACAGGGCAACTCGACCCTGCTCTTCAAACGGTCGTCGATCATTTCAACCGGTAGCAGCAACAACAGCGGCGCCGGCGAGGATTACGATTACGTAAATCTTGACTCGAGGGAGGTAGTCGCGAAGCAACGCGAGGAAGTGAGGGCAACGCTGCCACAGGAACTACGTAGTAATTACGATCTCCTGGTGTCCGAGTCGGACAATGCCACGATTCAAATGCCACCCACGACACCGACACCCATGGATCCCAACGACAAACAATTGCTGGCTTTCTATGCCGCCCAGGTGATCACACATGGCAATCACCTGACTCACGCCATTGACGCCTTCATGCAGACAGTCGAGCATAACCAACCACCAAAGGCGAGTACCGTAAACCTGGAAATCTAAATGGCCATTGTCCTTCGGATGAACCATGGGCCGAGAAAATATGCCATGGAAAAATAAATCCTCGTGGAGTATTATTACTGAGTTGACTTTACAGTATTCGGAGTATTTTGATTAAGGGTACCTCAGGTTAGAGTTTAAAATTCGAAGACAGAGATTGTGGAGCGAGAGATGAATGAAAAGTCAGATTTAAGAGTATGGTAAAATAAAAGAATTTTTGTAGTAGGAAAAGTAGAATTTCTTTCTATTATAAAGTATTGTAGTTTTAATTGAGGGTATATTTCAATTTGAAATCGATAAAATAGGAAATTAGGTTCAAGAGAGTACGAGAAAATAAATAGCGATGAAACAACAGATAAAAATATGTTACACGTTTGTTTACAGATATGTAGGCTCCGGTTGGATCTTACATACATACATATCTTTTAGAAATTTCAACCTAGCTCATCACCTTGTCTTATCTTTTAACTATTAATTGATTACTATTTATATGTAGAAAGAACACGATACAGTAGAGTTCTTTAATAATTACATATTATAAAGAGGATAAATATTTTACCAACATACGCTATTCGCTAATTCTTTGGGTAGCATTGCTTCATTGATATTAAACGAGACAAGGGAAAAGAAAACCTATGATTTAAAAAATTAAGAAACGTTATGACCGAGAAAAGAAGTCAAGTGATAAAATGAAATTAACAGAAACGTTTTCTATCTTTTAAAAGCAGGTGTTCCTAGCGCATGGAAAGTTCGTGGTGCTGAGTGCTCATAGACTGGTGCACATCGGTGACACGGTGCACAGAAACGTGACGAGGAACGACGTGAGAACACGTGTTCTACAGTGTGCGAACGCTCTAAACGAGGCTCTGGGTCAGACCGTGTCGAAGACAAAACAGGCGGCACAATTCTTCCCAAGCGTATCCGCCGTTCAGGAAATGGTCGACAGCGTGGTGGACGTCTCTCACTTGGCCAAGGACTTGAAGGTCGCCATGATTCACGCTGCGCAACAGCCTTGAGCATCCAAAGATCAGATCCTAATCTCTGACACGAAAGAGGGTAAAGAAGAAAAAGAAGAGATATCTTGGATACACGCGAGCTGAGAACTATTTGTTATTTTTCTTTCAAGGAAAAAGTCACGTTACGTGAAATTCACGACACCTCCATCAAGTTCCTTGGATTGTTTTCGACAATCCTAATGATCAAACAGTTTCTGTTCGCTAGAAACGTAATACGACAGTAGGATCGTTTGGAAGAAGCAAAATAAAAATGTATGTCGTAGCGTGTATTCACTGCCGATTTAATAGAAAAAAGCGGCTCACCTGTTAGAATATCGCGATGCTTAATCGTCCAGTCAAACGTAGAGATTTTAAGGATGAAAAGGAATTCGAAGTAAATTAAACAAATGATGGTAAAAATGATATGATTATTGATTGATAGATTTGTTTTAACGAACAATTATAAACAAAAGAAATCCGTCTTTTGGCTCGGATGATAGCAAAGTAGATCGTAGATACGCGAATTTCTGATTGTTTAATCGACGAGAAAATGAATTTGGACCAGAGAGGAAACGCCAACTTGCTTTTTCGCCCGACTAGAAACGACATCCTTCCCTCTTGAACGCAATAAAGAATTCTCGAGGCCTATCGTTACTTAGAGATACGCAACTGCCAAAGCCACAGGTATATAGAACGTAAGGGAAAAGCTCCTTCGAGACGAGCGTATATTTGTAATGTACTCGAGAATATAGAGAACGTAGACTTTTCTAGGAAACCATGTAACCGTGTCGTTCATTAGCTAGAGGTGTGGAATCAATTAAGCGACGTGTAGAACGTGTTCGAAATAATTCTCGAAATGTCGATGTATTGTTTGCTTGAAAACGAGGATCATTTCGAACTTGATACGCAGTTGTCGTTGCCAGCGTATTAATTATCGTCCTAGGTGTGTATCATGTGAAAAGAAAACTCTATTAAAATATGAAACATTTTCATTTGGACGCATATTTACAATAGATTATACTGCGATGAAAATATTAATTGGATTGAAATGAAAGCAGATTAAAAATATTGAGAAAATGAAACAAGCGCAACAGCCTAATATATACTGCGTGAAAGAGCCACTGATGCAAGAAACGAATTTTCTCTAATCGAGAATACTTTATAACAGCTACATTTATGGCATTAACGTTTATACATCAAATTCGAAGAAGGCAAGGAACGCTATCTTTTTAGAGGCCAATTTTGAACGAATTTTATACCATTTTACCGCCATGTCACGACTTTTTCGTGTCAGGCCTTTTTACGGGCTCTTCCAGCAGCATTATTCGATCAATCGTAAACGCACACTGATGATAACAAAAAGAAAATGCATCGAATTTGCAGACTGTTTATAATCATTCCAATAACCTAATTCGATTACAAAGCGTGTTCCCTTTACAGGAGCGATGCAGAAACAATAACTTGGAAACAGTACGAAACGATACGCCTTATACATGGTCATTTTATCGATTATCATCGGCCGACGACGCTCCTACCGATTATAAAACTTTCATAGCAATCGAATCGTTCCCTTATCGTAGAAATTAGTTTTAGAGGCATAGAGCGTAGGGATTAACAAATTTTTATAATCGGCAGGACTGCTTCTTTTGTTAAAAGATAATATAGATTTATGAAAAATATGAGCAACGTCTATAACCGATTTTGCTGAATTTGTTTTTAAATTTAATAAATTGTACAAATTATTTTCTCCGATTAACAGTGAAAAACTATATTCTTAGGTATTACGAAAGGTAATCGACAACCGCACATTTGTGTCGCAGCTTTAAGATCGATTGTATCATTCAAAACATGTATTTACTTTCCGCCTTTCGAGACGCAGCCTTTTTGTCTTTCTCCTTTTGTACAGGGGAAAAAGAAAACGGAAGATCCGTTCGAGCGAGAAATCGAAATGTCAAAAAAGAGAAAAGAAATTAAGGCGATCATCCGGCACTTACGGTTAGGGGGTATTCACCACGATATAGCTTATAGTTTATTTTTTAGAGATTATATAATCGGAGCATATCGCGTGAACATGAACCTCGTTTACGAGACTTGTATTATAATTTATTGGTGGAACGTTTTTGTAAGATAAAACGCATTTTTCAGGCAGTTAGAGTTTACTGTATATTTAGAATTTATACATAGACGATATATCAATAGGTGCTTGTCACATTCTCATTGAAAATCGTATTCCGATTGATTGTGACGTACTATTAAGTGAAATGAAATTTTTTTTTCTATTTACATCGAACAGAAAAAAAGAATGTGAAACGCACAGATTACACAATTGCCTTTATCGTTTCGCGTCATTTCGTTTGATCGTACATCGTACCTGGAATTTTCTTTACACCGAAACAATATTACAATCGGAAACTGTTCTTAAGATTGTGGAAGGTTTTATCAATGGAGTCTTTATCGGCGAAGACTTTCGGTTAAATATTAAATATTGATGATTCATTGATTACCGTTACGTTAAATTTAATCTTACATAAATTATATATATATATGTAATCGATCGATTATGAAATTGGAAAATTAATCGACGTATCGGATTAGCATGTCCTTCGAACTGAATCAATTATGTTACTTTAAGGACATTTACTGTGTACATAAGTATATTTATATATATATATACATATATATGTATATTATAATTATTCCTATTACAATGTATACACAAATACAATAATGTACCAACGCAACAGTGACAAAGAAAGGAACAAAATATTTAAAAATCTTGCAATTGTCAAACATTAATTTTTAAGCATAAAATCATACTCGTGGAAGTGCATCAAGTATTTACAAATAGCAGGGATAATTAAAATCGTTTCACGTAACGCAGATATAAAGATGGAATGACGAGTATAAATATTTAAAAAGTGTTCTCCTTTAAAAAGTTGGTATCATCTTGCACTTAATTTGCTTGGTGAAATCTGGGTGATAATTTTGTATACTGGCGCGTTATTTGTATATTATAGTTTCAATGGTTCAATAAAGATTAATTGAATACACAGGTAGAAAGTGATAAAACCTTCATTGTCATCTCTGCTTATCATCTTTATTATTATATTAAGAGTCGCATGTTTTAAATAACATAATATATTGATCAACTACACGCAATGATACATTTGTTAGAAACTTTTTAACTCAATCCGCATTAAACATACGTTACATACATTAGTTTCATCTCTCTCCTATCCGCTGTATAATTATTAACAAGTACACCCCCTTTTTAGTGGTATATAAAACATTTCATATGTCTCAAGTAAGGCTCGAATGAACACTAATATTCTAAGTATTTGCAAAATTTTCATAATGATAATATGTTAAACATTCAAGCCATGATGCTTGACTCGTGATTATTTCGTGCACTTCTTATGGAAATCTATTTATGAAAAATATTATATGTGTTCATATCTATGATACTGATTTGAATTCAAACAGTATTGAATTAATGACATGTGAAATCAGTTGTGACTTATAGGTAAACATCCCAATTTGACTATGAACGATCACAGCATCTGCCAGTATGTATGTGCGTATTACCATCTTTGTTTGTTTTTTCTTTTGTTGCATTCTTTTCCAAATAAAAGCTACTAAGATCGCGTTTCATAGCATAAGCATCTTCTCCGTCAGCATAATATTTTGGTTCAACTTCTGATACTTCAAATTGCAAACTGCTTGTGTATAAATTCAAAGCTGCCCGATTACTTCTACGAACATGTAGAGAAACATATTTTGCTCCAAAACATTCAACCATTGCCCTGGAAGCTTGATTCATAAGCTTCTGTGCAATACCAAGTCTTCTATGTGACCTTTTTACTGCCAAACTAGTAATGTGTCCATGTGGATTATCTTCGCAATCTTCTTCCATTTTAGCAAGGACATAGCCTACTATCCTGCCTTTTTCATCTTCTGCCACATAACTCAACTGTGGCCATGAAAGAGCATGGTATAAGTAATATTTCATTTGATAATTTTCTGGCAAGCATTGTAAATTGCAATGCTGTATATTTAATAAATCATCTGTCGTAGCACAGCGTATATTTATAGACATTTTGATAAATTAAAATATTGTAGATATATAAATGAAAGATAATTTTGCTTTGGTTAATTTTCTTCTTTTGATAGTCTTTCTCTTTCTAATAATCTTCTTGTCTCAAATATAAAAACGTGTCCTTAATCTTTGCGAATTTTTTTCATGCGAGATCTACCATTCTTTAAATCATTTACAGGAGAGGATTCACTCATTCCACCCAATAATTCCCGAACAAACCTGAACCTTGAAAGGAAAAACTTCCAAACTAAATACCAACCTAAAAAAGACAGACAAAAGATGCATGTAAAGACGCGATCCTACAAAAATCACAGGTCAAATTTGAATACACTATATAAATACATAACATGATGAAAATATAATCCACACAACAATGTACGACATAACTATAGTAAATACCTTGTCAAACAAAACAAAAGAAATTTTAACTGTTCGAAACCTAGAATAGCCGTCGAAATTACACATACACGTGACGATAAAGGTTAAGTATATAGTCAAACTCTCTTACTATACTTTTGACTTTGGGACTATACGACTATTCGACAGGCCGGATAACAATGTTTCGAAACACTCTGTAGCGCAGCAATAACGAAACATTGCTATCTATCGTTCTTACCCAGCAGCACCAGGCCAAATACTATGAGTAGACTCGATATCACGGAGAAGGCTGCTAGAACGATTTCCTGCATTATTAATTCTGTACCCCGATTATGAATATACTAACGGACTTCCTAGAACGACACACACGGGAACTGTGTCATAGCCTCTTCCTTTCTTGCTCTCTTAGCAAAAATATTAAATTCACCAAATATAAAAACACGAACGACGGATTTAGCACCATGAAATAAAGATTTTATCTACGTTTTTTCGTTTAATGATAACACGCCATTTTGAATCGATGACGGAATAGTATATGTACAGGTTATGAATTCTTCCCCCTCCAATTGTATACATAAATTATTCGCCATTATTTAGCGAAACGTGTAATCTTTCGAGGATATATTACATCACTTACCAAAGTCCAATAGATTGTATTTTGTGCATTAGTCGGCATCACACGCGTGAAAATCGTAAATAGTCGCAATTGACTTGCGACTTTTGAATAGCCTACGACTAATGCCGATAGGAAACAGTCGAAACCCGCGATGGTTAGTGCGCAATCGCATCGTTCCCGGAAGAATCTATCAGACCGGTTTCGTTCCCACCTTTCAAAATTAGGAGCCTGTTCTGATTATTGTAACATGTTAACATAGGAAAACAAAATTAAAACCTTATAGAATATGGAATGTTTTATACCTAAGAAGATGTGCAGTATGTTTATTACTCCTATATTCAAAATACATTAACTGATAAAATATATGAAATAGTCACATTATACAGAGAACTTGAAAACTATAATTAAATTTACAATATTAATATTAGATATACATATACATATACATATATATACATATACATATATATATATTCAATTTTCCTCTTCATCAGGTTCTTGTAAATGA
Organism: Bombus terrestris; assembly: GCF_910591885.1. NCBI lineage: Eukaryota > Metazoa > Arthropoda > Insecta > Hymenoptera > Apidae > Bombus > Bombus terrestris. Next base: position 20,613,333 of record NC_063275.1, on the reverse strand, counting down.
TCTAATTTAAGTTGTTTTGTTCTATCTATTTTCACAAGATGTATTTCTCTATTATTCTTTTTCTTCTTTTTTTGGCCAACAACATATTCTGGCATAATAATTTTACTGCTCCTAAAGATTGGCTTATCGTCATTTTCAATGATAACTGGTGTATTGTCTGTTTCATTTGTGTTACTTTCAGGTTTCTTAAATTCAACTTCTGCCATTGATATTTTTTGTTTTTTGGATTTAAACATTATTTTGGGTTGACTCCTCTTAACCAAATCAGATTCATCTGCACCCTTTCTCTCTGATTCTTCTATTTTTTCCACTGATCTTCTTGCCTTCAATTCTTTTAAAAATGATAATGCAGCCCTTGTATTACTTTCCTCAGTCATATCATCATTGGACACATCATCCAGACTGTATTTCTTCCACTTATGAGGATTTTTGTGAAAGTCTGGTATGTTTCTACTGATAGCACGTGGTGCTGGGCCTTCTGGCCGTTTAAAGATACTCTCTTTACCACGAAATCTTCTTGTTTGACTTTTACGGCCAGCTCTCAGGATTTGAGAATAGTTTGATTCGCTGTCAATATCCTGTGTAGATTCTGTAGATTCAGTGACCATTTTATTTTTACTACATTCTTGTTCTGCATCTGACAATTTATCAAACAATAATTTTTGTCTGTTTGCAAATTCTGCACTACCACCGTGCAAAACAAAATCTCCAGTTGTATGCATTTTTTTGCACAGGTTTATATTGTCTGAATAGAAACGTCAAACATGGATATCACGAATATGAGATATATGTATGATGCACTGACACACTGAGATAGGTTAGAACACTCAACAGTCATTTGCTTAAATATTAAAAATGGATAAGATCTTTATAGGTCTTCGACAATTTGCTTATAGGTTTATCGTCCCTTTATTAATTTCTAATATTTAATCACTAAAAGAACGCAATAACAATATTGACGTTAAGTAGTTAAACTGCGTTGTATGTACGACGCCATTATATCTCGAAAATGGGTATCGAATTTAAAATCGTATACTGAATATATAAACTTTTAGAACAATAAACAAAGTAATATTTATTTAAAAAATTCAAGATATAGTATGAATGGAGACGGAGATTATGATATAATTATTTAATAATAAAATATTTGCGAAATTCATTTTGTAATATTAACAACTTTGTAGTAAATTTTACTTTTTATACTCTATGTGCAACTGCTGTAAAACATGATCTTTAACAAGTACTATATTTTACATTTTTGTACTTCTTATATTTAGAGAAAAAAAGTAAAGCATCGAAAATTGAAAAAATAAGAAAGTAAATGTCTTTTTTTGTAAAAGAAGTAAAGTTAACATTTTAAGCAATTTTATACATATACCAAGCTGTGCTTAAGCTGTTGTTCAGTATCCATTATCAAGAAAAAATATGATTTATTAAATTTTACACATACTATAATATTAAAAAATATTGTGTCTTTTCATTCAATATTTAGATTTTCTTAACGATTTCCTTTACAAATTTATTCTAATTTATCTATGTTATATAATGTTGTATAATTTATCTATGTTATCTATGTTATATAATATATAATTCATAAACTTTATCTCCTCAAATTGGTCCATACTTTTAACCAATTTGAAATTTATCCTAATTTTTCAACTTGTTGCAAGAAAAGGACTAATATAATGGTAGTAAAGTACTTATGTTTATTTTATTTTTACTAAATTTATCATTACACTTGCAAGCTTTATTTGCAGCTTTCAATACTTCTTGTTTGGCATTCACAGAGACTTTATATAGGAAACGCATAAAATAAATTGAAAGATTTACCATGCGTATATTCGAAGAAGCAATTACGAATAGTGGTTCAAAATTAAATTAGTCGTTCCTACAACCAATTTGACGCAATCAATCCAAACAAGTAATCAAGTTGCAATATTCCATCGATTTCTAAATAATCATTAACACACAATAGACTCAGCGACACTCGTTAGAGTAACAATTGATCTTACTGTAATTTGAGTACAACGAGTCGCGGCGAATAAAATTTAACCGATCAAATAGCAACACGAAATTTAATGACTAACGTATAATGGTAACGATAGAACACACCTAAGCGGCCATTTATGACATTAGCTCGCGAAAGGTATTAGCCGGTAGTAATCGTTAAACGAATATGACAATTACTATGAAAACGACAAACATCGTTTTAATAATGTCATCTTTCTCGTGTTTTTTTATAACGACACGACATTGCCTTTATTAATAAAATTCGATGTTAACAATGGTATATTATATACAATTTAAATCTAGGCACTTGGTATAACTATAGTATTAAGAAATTAATTGACTTAATTACCAATAGACAAATATACGTTGAATGGTCACTTGTTAAAATATGGCATGTAACATCAATTTTGTGAATTAATAAAGAAATTATTTAAGCGTTCAGGTATGTATGTAAGATGTGTATATGTACATATAAAGAAAGATAAAAACAGTATTTCTAGATATTTCTGAACTTCTTCATTGTATTGTGTTTTTCAATAAAGTATCATTTCTTCTCCATTCTTCGGAACATATTTAACGCTCTCTGTAATTTATCTACTAGTGTATAATAGTCCTCTAAATCTTTTTATAAATAGTTAAGATATTTAGAATGAAAAGAATCGATATCATTCATAGAGATTAACCAAGTGTCTAGATTTGAACCGGACATGTTAAACGCACCAACTCCAAATTGATTTCCCCCTTTAAGTAAGCTCCAAAATTCTTCGTTGTTAAAGGGACAATTCGGAGTTGTTGATTTCGAACCACGTAATGATTCACTCGAAGTCAGTAATTTTAAAGGTAATGACGATCATAAAAAATGCATCGCTGTTATTGTTTATAAAAATTTGGTATAAAGCATAGAAAAATTGTTGCAAAAACGAAGCTTGCGTTATTGAACGTCGTATTTACACGGACCAGCCATGGTTCCACGCTCTAACTCACAATTTGAACACTATATACTCTGAATAGCAATTATGAACACAACGAACGTAGCCGTTAACGTATAACAGGATACAGATAATAGCGACGATGGAAAACTAAAAATGCTAAACAGGTTGACTACCATTTGTACAAAAAATATCTGGTATCTTCTATCTTTATTATTTTAGAAGATACCAGTATATGAATTAATGTAGAAGAAAAATGAGAAATTATAGCAGAAATAGTAGCTCAGCCTGTATAAAATTTTTAGTCTCCGTTATGATAAAATTACAAATACTCTTTAAACATTTTTAGAGAACTTATTTGTAAAGGGCGCGTAAAATTTTGTATCAAAGATAACAAAGGATGTTTAAAAATATATAAGATCAATCTCCTTTCAATGTTCTTTAAATTGATTGATTCTAAAATGGTACTTGCCAAAGCCATTGCTAGGAGTTTTAAGTTAGTTTCTTTCTTTGCTTTGCTTTACGTCAATTACTTTTACAATTTTGCCAAAAGGTTTATAAATACTTGTTTAAAAAATAATAATATAATTATTATTATTTTATAAGAAAGAGTAGATACAAATAATCAATAAAAATGTTCCAATGTACAAAATTCATTACAATATTTTTTCAAAATTAAAATTTACTGTGATTAGACAACAAGTAAATATCTCTATAAAAAAAATGTGAAGACAATAAAATATGTAAACTTCAAAACGATTATTTAAAATTGAAAAATATTTGAATCGTTTAAAATCCAGTTTTCTATCCACAGAAAATATCACTTCGCGAGGAGGAACGTTATATCCGAAAGTATCTATAAACTAGCGGAAAGGGACATTAACAAACGTATAATAATTAGACTTCAGCCTCTTTCAGCTTTCTTGCCATCGTATAGCATCCATTGTTTGCGAAACTAAAATAAAGTAAAAGATACTTCACGAAAACCAGAGGAAACCTGTAGAATAAACTATATTTTTCAGCAGTATGTAGCGGACGAATATCGATTAAACGCAAAACATTGTTATCCTTAGTACCTAAATCAGTATCATAACTCAGTGTCATATCATAACACTATTGAAACTTCGACAAATTTTAACGCAAAAGTTTCACGTAATGCTGCAAAGATACGAAAAACGGTAGGAAAGAAATCAGCTTTCGGTGAGAGATTCAAGAATCTGTCAATGTCATCGATTCCTCTTCGTCTTGGCCTCGTATTCAATGTCGTTCAGTCGAAAATACAGGCGAGAACTCGTACGAGACAATTACCGATTCTCGCACAGGTCTTCTGTCCCTGATTTGCACATTCCTTTCTCCTGTTCTTCCGATTGTCTTGGCATTCTTTCTTCCCTGGTTTCGATATTTTGTAACTTTGGTCCTCGCACATTCTCGTACCCATCCTTGGAGTACTGATCAGCTTAGGTAATGTTCCAGTTACGGAATTTCGGAGCTATGGACAAAGAATATAATAAACCTTTTATAATTATTATAAACACTATATTTATAATTAATTATAAATTAATTCTATGCTTGTTATATATTTTTCAATTGAATTCCAATTCCAAAGAATAGATTAAAATTACACAACAGAAAGTTTAACAGAAAGTTAGTCGAATCTTCATTTTAAATCTTATCATTGAAACTTTTATTTTACTTTTATTATTGAAAATAAAATTGTATGCATTTTTAGAAAAAATAAAACTTTCTGTGTCTATTTATTCAAATATAAATTGATTGAGATGGACCATAGATGTACCAATTTGTATTGGTTATTGTATTATATGTACCAAGATGCTTCAAAGTAAACGTGATATTTTTATGATGTGAAGTATTGTATAAAGTAGCGTTCAGACGATCAATATTATTATCGATACTATTTCCAATATTTAAAGTTCTTAACATTGTATTGACAATATATATTGATCGCCCGGAGAGTTTCTTACATATGACGACATTCAGAATCTTAAACATATTAACAATATGTAATGTTGGTCGTTTGAACGCTCCTTTATGATCGCTACGTTTGTTTATCATTTTATCGGATGATAGGAAGTGATATAAATATAACCCAAATAAATCCTGAAATTCATATCTTTGTAGATAAAATTATTAGAATTTATTGGAAATCATATTTGAATATTGCTGGCACTAATTATTATTATCCAAACTGTTTAAAAAAATGATGGTATAAATTTATGTAGAAAATATAAATCTATTTACCGTTCTTCTACGTCTCTCATATCTGCTATTATGTTTCGTATCTTCAAATTTGTTACTTATCCTATATTTTCTAATCGTCATTTTGCACTTTGCGAATAGATACGTTAATACACCAGAAAAATGAAACTTATTATCGAATATTTCGTATTTATTAAATTTTATGATACACGAAGATCTTTATTTTATCTTCTTCGACTTTTAGTTGAACATCGCACAAAGAGATAAGAAAATATTCACATAAAACCACACTTAGATGTCAGTATATTACACGAAAGATAGTCGAAAACTAAAGTGGGTGATTTGATAAATGAATATGGTATAAATGCGATTTGGGCACTGTTAAATCAATAAACCATGGTCAGATAAAAGAGTACTGTCTGATAATGATCGTGGACATCGTTTTCAGCAACGAGATAAGTACTAACGTCTGATAAAGAAGGTGTGTTTCACTTTCACCTCGAGCGATACAGTTCTTATCCAATCGCAGAAAATTAACGATATACACGTATAACGTGGAAAAACAAGCAGAAATAGTTCTATCAAGTTTGGACAAGAAATATTAATTACTTCTTATCAAACGTGATTATTACATAGATTACATCCTTAATGATCGTAAAAATAACTTACAATTGAAATAAGGTATGTATCACTGGTGGTGTAGGAAAAGGGAGTATTTTATAAAATTAAGAAATACTCGAAAATAAAAGTGACATTAAGATAATCGCAGTAAACAATTCTACTATATAAAACTTCAGTAATACAGTAATATATTATACATGTATAAATATTGACAATTTTTTAAATTCTAATTAATTTTACTTAAATCACATATTTCCTATTATATTTTACTCATTACTCTGTTTAAGTATCATATTCCATATTATAACAATAAAATTTCTTTCTAGTACCAGATATAATATGTACAATCAGTTATCGTTTAATATGTCACCAAAAATGAAACTGTTGAGATTTAAAACAGAAAAGAAGGAAAGAAGAATTTTAATCTTCTCAACAGGTACTGTTGGATCATAAATAATCAAAAATAGATTAGATCAGAGTATATAATGTTCAAATATGTAATATTACTTTATATGTGTAATATTTACTTAAACATGCTATAGACAGACAATTAAGAAGTAAAGTGTTAATTTTTGAAATTTAGAAAAGAAGGAGAAGAAGAAATGATTAATCTTCTTAAAAGATATTATCGAATCCCAAGTACTGGAAAACAGTTTGGACTAGAATAATTAATTTCTAAGTATCTAAATATGGTGAAAATAAATACCAATTATATATGTATGATCTTATTTCTATCCTTCAAAAAATCAAAACACCTTTTCCCAAAACCACTTTGATCAAAAATTGTTATCACATGAAAATGAATGCTAATGTAACCCAAACAATTATATATCGTTTGATCCAATGATATATACCAGTTCAGTGCGAAAAAGTGTGAACGTACCTTCTCTTCCTCGTGTTTTACCGTATGTCCCAAAATCCTGGCAACGATATAAGCCGACTCTTCGCTAAAAAAGATACCGCTCGCCATAGGGCCCTCGATGAACTCTCTGTCAGTCATAAGAAGATATCGAACGCTGTACCAAACATCGTCCGAGAGCGCGGCTCTCTTATTGCTAGCGGTTGGTTTGACTCCGTTTCTTCTACACTCGAACATGGCCCATCTGTCTAAAGCTTCGAACAGTATCGATTCTTTAGTCAACCTCAGGGTGTCTCGAGACACCAATTCTTTCACTTCAGTAGAGCTCAACTCTTGGAAGTATTCCTGGCAGAAAACCGTCTCCGGATTCGAGTCGATCACGTCCAAACAAGCGAGAAGAAGTCGCGTACAGACTGCGGCTAAGATTTCAACGAGGTTTTAGTTATCGAGGTTCTAATCCTGGGGGAAGGAGAAATGGTAGGAGAAATTAGTAGATGTTAGAATTGGTTAAACAGTATGCTCTCTATGGGCTAATTTTTCTCATCTTGCTGGACAACTTGAGAATTTACTAATGTTTTCTGGAATTATGTTTTGTGGTGAACTAGTGTTGTGCGCAATATATTTTAGGATGAATTGGCGTTCGCGGAATTTTTTAAGATAAGTTGATTACAAGGAGTGGCAATAGCGGTAATGTTTACTTTGTGGGTGTGATAGGTCGGTTGTGTTTTAGTAATGTGGCTTCATGGTTAATTCAATTAGTGGCACTAATGTCACTCGTTTAGCAATATACTTGATGGCATTGAAAGTTTTATTCGTGAAACCATTGTTTGAAAGATTTGTCGCCTTTTTACAAATTCTCAACATACTTATTACGGTTACCAAACTGTTAAAAAATATGACGAATTTCAGCGTTAAAAGTTGATGGTTTAATTGATTGCTCTAGTTATTTAAACAATTATTAACGTAGAATAATGAATAGAATAATAAAATATTGACTAAAGCATTATTTAACAATCGTAGAAATTTCCATACGATTCGAAATAAAAAATTTAAAGATAGTTTGAATTTTTATCGTGTTATGCCAATTGTTATTTTCACCATGTAATTTCCGTTGTAATTTTTCTCATGCGATTCGAGCGTGTTATTCGAGGAATATTAATTAAGGATTGTCCAAATTATAAAAAGGCAATTTAGCGACAATACCTATTTCAGCAGCATCATCGCCGGGAGCCGGAGGAGCTGTAGGTGAGTTGGATGACCAGTTGGGATCCCAGCTTATGTGGTTCGCGTAAAGAGCGAGGCCTTCGTAGATCTCAAGCGCGGAAATCGGGGTTAGGTTCCTTTCGAGAAACTCAACGATCAATCGTATTAATCCTGGACAAAGATACTGATGAGCCGCATGAAGTGTTGATTTAGCCATAGTCACAGTATGGAAATTGATCGTCTCGTCGAGAAGATATCTGCACAAAGATCAATGTATTTCGAGTTGGTGTGAAAGAAAACAGTTGCCTGAAGATTTGTATCGTTGAATTACAGATTTTAACCATATTTTTCAGCCGTGTTTGTTCAGATTTATACCAACTCCTCTTCTTTTATTTAATAAGAATTTTTAAAATATTAAGGTCTCCTAAACTGCCCTAATCTGTAATTAATCGTAGGCACTGTTAGGTGAGAAATTATTTTCAAATACCTTTCGCTTAGATTTGGGCTAATTTGGATCTGACAAGTTCTAAGAGAATTTTTTCCGAAATTTACATCTACTACATCTTTTCCTCGGACGTCGAGCTGTGATCATTCTTCGTTTGCAACTGACTATCAATGGGAATGTAATTAAAATAAGAATCCAAAAGTAAGCGATGGTACCAAGTATCGTCAATGTGTACAGGGACGTTGCCATAATAGCATCGCGATTCTTTCTAAAAATACTCGATTCTCTAATAAAAGGAATTCTTATTTTTACTTATAAAAGAGAGTTAGGATGTTGAACGACCAGAGATATTATCTACCAAATTCTTCTTACTACGTTTCTATGATTTTGATTAAAACGTCGTAAAGGTTATCCTTCTCTAAACCATGTTTTTATAATGATTGATTTCTCTTTGGAAGATCATCACTTTTGTCTTTAGCCCTCCCCCTCTCCCATTGTAAGTTACACAAAATAACTATGCTATGAAAGAAATGATACAGTTTTGTTATTTACTCCTACGTGTGTTTCTTCTTTTATTACGTTTATAAAGTTACAAAGAATTTCAAACAATACAAAAGAAAAAGTTGAATTTATCAATTAATTGATACAGCTAACGCTTGTTTAAACTCCAGTGTATATCTTGTAATATTATTTCGCCTAAATTCAGATGCACTTGTCCTCTATGCGCTAGATCTATTCTTTATCCTTATCGAGCAGCTAGAAAATATTCCTGTGGGAGCCTCCTTTCTGCTAGCATTACAATGCAAATCCCCGATTTATTGTAATTTAGGCGAGCTCTACTATAGTCGAACTAATCGTATCTCCACAAACTTCCAATTTTAATATAACTATCGATACTGTGTTTACCTGAGTAAATGATCGAAAGCCCTTTTGTCCACGTGTTGTAATCTCAACACAGGTGGAGGGTCGCTTGGTGTAGGTGCTAAAGGACCGAGGAGCATAGCACGGAAACATTGCGACTTCTCGGCAAGTCGTTGCCTTCCTACGCAGTATGTCCACGTGTCTCCGGGTCGACCAACCTAAATGCAATATGCACATACAGCACCAGACATTAAAAAGAAGAGAAGAAACTTTTCTCATTGTGTTTCAGGATCACGCGAACCAATATAAATTTCGTAAATAGGAGAAATGAATTTAGGAGATGCGTGATAAGCAGAATGCGTATATTTATGTGAATTCATATTTTTACGAATAGAATATAAAAGATGAAACCTGGACAGAAATTTGTTTTACCTACTAAATATCATAATATTTCATAATATTTATTACATAGTGATAAGCGTTCGATTTTTCTGACCAGTTCCGTTTCTTTCGTAATGATTTCTGCCGCTTGTTATAGTTTTCTTAACAGCGTTCTTTATCTTTCAGATACGATAAATCTTTTATTTGGGAAATGTGAAATTTCTGTGTTAAATTCTCATATCCGATTCTCTATTCAAATCAAAGAACGAGAAGATTAAGTGTTTAGCAGAAATCGTGACTTTGTAGATCTTTTAAATTATTGTGTAGTGTATATGATTCAATGGAAGTGTGGTGCAAATGATAAAATTTTGTAATACGAGAAAAATGTATGAAATTTTACGATATGAGGCTTTAGATGTTTTCAAACAATAAAACAGGTTATTATACACGCATATACACATTAAACAGCCAGAAAATTTTTAGATACAAAATTCTGTACAATTTTAATATAGACAAAATCCTTTAGATAAAGGTATAATACTTACGCCACGCGTAATCTGTTTCTCGAATGTAACGTAATTTCTAAAAGGAATAGAAAATAGAATCTTAAACAAGCTATAACGTTATAGAAATCATTTAGTGCAACAGTTATCGAATTAACTTCTTCGATACCCTTTTTTCTACTGATTGACAAACATCAACGGATAGTATCGTACACGCGTAAACAAAATGTCTTTTTTTTCTGTTTAAAGCCGATATAAGGAAAATGTATTACACTGAGGTTACCGCAGTTTATGCAATTCAAATCAAAATGCCATTTGATAGACGATTAGAAAAGTAGATCGATAAAATGTTGATAAAAGGATACGTAAGCGTAGAAAATGTGAATACGCCGCTATTCATACGTCATTCAATTCACACAATTCATGAAACCGTGAAAGGTATGGGGAACTTTTTCCTTTTATTCTTTTTTTTTTTTTTATTTTTTTTACCTCAAGAATCACCATGTTACGAATCGAAGATTCCGTCGATCCGTTTTCCTCGGTCCCGATAAGAGGAACTTGAGCCATGTCTTCCGTCGAGTTTCGAAGGATCGTATGTTCTTTCAACGAATCCCAGGCGATTACGGGTAGGATTATGATCCTGGAGTAGATTCGAGTCCTAACACCCTCCTGAATCTTTTGTCGTGTCCTTTCAGACTCGGTGCGAGCGCATCGTGAGCTGTCGTCTGCAACAAAACACACAAGAAACTCGATACTCCAGGGGTCAGGTTGCAAAACCTCAATTAAAATTTCTAATTTCCTTGTTTTGAAATATTTGAAAGTATAGCAGGGAATTACGTTGCGAAGATTATATCGGTAGTAAAGTACAATTGGTCTTTAGATGTTCTTTTAATACAAAGCAAGCTATGACTTTGTTCGACTAATGTTTATTCTTTGTTAGGAAAATGTTGCGTAACATTTTTTAAAACTAGTACAGCATTGTTATTTAAAGTAGTAATCTTTCAATTGTTTTTCGAAAATAAAAAATGTGTTATAGAATTTATGTACATTAAATATTGTGTAATTTTAGTATTTATTTTATAGATATTTCGTTCAGGACTCTAATTAAATCTTATCGTTAAATTTATTATTTATTCTTTGCCAGTTTGGATCAACGTCTTTTTATGCAACATTATAAGATAATAGTAATGTAATATATAGTATGCAGTATATTATAAATACTATATAGTATATAATTGTAATATTGTGTCGTGCAGTTAAATATTATAAAACTAGATATCAAACAGTTTAATTTTATACACGCTATTATTTCTTTAACCATCGGAAATACGAACAATCATCTTTTGGATTTTTATTTATAGAAATTTCAACAGCGATATATATATATTTTTTAAATGATATTACGTATTTCTATTATTACTGCCTATTATTTACACGTTTAAAGACGCGTGAGTGCGGAGTGTGTATTTAAACAATAACAATTAGAGTACAATTCCAACATAAATTCATAGACGTAACATTTTACGACAGCAAACCGTGGCATAGAAATTTCGAAATATTACGAGTTTTCAAGTTTTTCCTTCTTAATTTTATTCAATTCGGGATGCAAAAGCTACAATTTTGTCAAGGTGCGAATTTCAATAAAACGATAATATGCGATAAACAGATAATAGTTATATTTATTTTTACGATATCTTCGATGAATCGTTTTTTCGGATATCACATATTTCGCGAAATAGGCCAAGAATCAATGAGTGCTATTTTTATTTTTTCACGCTTTTATCGAGCAGCTCGATGATGTTTTGCTATGTAGACAGGAAAAAATCCAGCAATATCTAAACCGTACAAGAGTTTGGCAACGTTCACCATAGATAGCATTTTCTGTTTGATTACCTCTTGATTCTTTTTCATTGAGACAATGAACAGTACTTATATTGCCGATTGAAATAGCGAGGAAGAAAATTATATCCTATGATGTATAAAAATGAAAAATCAAGTTCTCAACAATGCTTAAGTGATTTTCATATTACACGTTTAAAAATGAGAATTGGCGAAGCATAAAAAGAAGGATATGCGAAATTTGTTACATTTTAAGTAAAGAAGAGTTACATTATGCTGTGAGTTTGGTAGCCTGCTATGTCGAAAGCTGCCAAAACGTTTCTTTTACGCGTGTTCTTCATACGTTAGACGAAATTATCTCTTTAGACGCAATATTTTGTCTCAGAGCCAGAAGAGCATCCTGTTCTTATCATGAAAGTGCAATGTGGCAAACAAATTCATGAACCGATAATGTCTTTACATGAAATTTCTACTGTACGAGATTTGTGCCGTTAAATTTCTCTGTAATAGACATTATAATTATACCAATTGGCTTAGCGACAGGATTTCTTAATATTAATTCATTACGATTTAATATTGTTGGAAACAAACGTGAAAACTAAGTTAAGTAACTTTTTGCGATAGTGAAGATACGTTTACGATGTTAACTTTCTACGTATCTATTGACCGCAATTCTTATATTTTAGTTCTTCGTGAAAAGAAGCGTTGCTTAGGAACAATTGGTGCCTATTTATCGATGTAACAAGCATAGAATTTTGATGGCCGAGTAACCCAAAGATAAAAATTCTATGTTACATTCGTTAAAGGAGCGTCAGAAAAATGTGCCTCTTACCATCGTTGCATACGACTGTCATGTTGATGACGCTGTTCACAAAGTTGTTTTCTTTTGTCAGGGTCAATTTTTAAGAATGTAAGGAGCAACTCTTAAAAAGTATTAACACTCAACAACTATTCTTCACTGTTTACTTTATGAAATTACGTTATCCTTTACTGTTTGTCTCAATAATTTTACCAATGGAATTTATCGTCAGAAATAACGATAAAAGGAAAAATATTGTCGAAGTATTTAAATAACGAGCTCGTTCGATAAAAAATATTACTTTCACCACACTATTTATCTATTTATTTTATATTGCTTTTATATTTGAACGATACTGCGGGAAAAACACACGCTGTATGAAATTCCTGCTTTTCACTATTTTTACTCTCCGATCCACTAATCGTCTATTATCCGCGTGTTATGCTATCCAAACGAAAGAAATTTCTCAATTAACGCAACGAATCTCTGAAATTCCAAAAATCCTATACCTTCACGATAAAAACAATATTCGATTACGATTCATATTTTCACGCATCTTCACACAAGGAACCACCAAACAAACTTTCTTCGAAGAAACTTCACTGTCACGCTTTTATCTTTTAAGTTAAGATCTGTTTTCTTGTTCTACCGACAAATCGATGCGATCGAAACAGAGTGGACACGGCAACCCTTTCAGAGCGAACAACCTCGCTCGACTGACAGATCGATCAGACTCGTGCGGCTGCAATGAATGAGTCAGTGTACGGGGGGGATTCGTTTTAAAATGCAAATGTATGCGGTTACGTTTTATCGACTGCAACGACAATTACTTATAAACAACGGATAAAGGTCTCAGGCACCCTGGAATGTCTCGAGTCTGTGACACCGTCTTATCGATACGTCGAACATAGAAAAGAAAGCCGATTGGTTTGCTTCGTACCGTTGCAAACGATGCTACTGCTATGGGAATTTTATTTGGCTTGCGAGATAACTGGACCATGGATTTTCATGTGTTTAGAGGAAATGTGGAAGTGCAGAAAGGCATAGATATGCAGATCATATGCAAAAATTATACCAGATATTCAGAGTACAGCGCTTATAATGCTCAATGGATGAAATAAATTTCTATTCGGATTCCCTTTGCTCGATTAACTCTTTGCACTCCGAATTTTATTTCAATTTCGTTAGCAGCAGCTCCCAACGCTTTTAAGTGTTTTATTTGAAATTTACTTTAACTAAAAAATAAAGCAATTTAAATAAATAAAGGAAGAAACAAATTCACTTAAATACCAGTTTTATTCACACTATTGTTATATTTTGTAATTTTTAAGTGCATGATATATCTTGAAACAATCTTCAGGATGTAATCCTGGTTTTCTTTCACAAAAAAGGCGGGACTCGACAAAGGAGCTCCTGAGATAAAAACCTGACATAGGAGTGCAAAGGGTTAATCTTGCCAAAATACGAATTTGCATAAAAAGTAACTAATAACAAGCTAAGTAGATTCGAACTTTTAATTCTTTCTCTATGACGTCGGAGATACGACACTGAAGGTAGTTTTGAAAGCTGCAGATGAGGATAGTTTTTATTTATAGATATGTAAATATTTTTTTATAATTATTCGTATATTGTGATAACTATTTTTATGATATAAAACGAATCTTTTACGTTTTTAGCAAATAATTTTGGTCGATATCTGTGGCCGAATAAAGAGATGTTCTTATGATCTTGAAGGAAATGAAGTTTGAGAAATTTTTTTATAAGTAATTAAAAAATGAAAAGTTTGGATTTTCCCGGATGATGTTGATGTAATTTCTAGTGTTACTTTTCAATATTTTTAAAAGCAAAAAAATTACAAAATTGATCGCCATTCCCAAAGATTGGGACATTTGAAATAAAAAATCATTTTTATATCTTTACCAAATACAAATACATCTTATTTCTTTTTCATATAATTTCATAAGTATTGTATATTCGTGTAATTATTTTGGGTTGATTGCGTTATATAAATTTCTCGTGAATACTTTTTCGTGAATAAATAGTTGCCATTAGCTAAGATACTATCACTGATAGAAAGTATCTCATGAACAGACTCGTGGAATGCATTTTTATTGTGTCTTAAAGAAACACTTTATCGATACTTCGAAGCACTGAAAACTGCTTTAGTCAGCAATTTGATGCATACATTTATACTATACTTATATTGCCATAGAACTCACAAGTTATAAATTGACAAATTTATTTACAAATTATAGTTAAAAATTATTTACTATCTAAGTTTTACATTGTTCAATATTTATCGTCGTACTCGTCTACTTACAATTATCGATTAAAACGTAAAAAAAGTGATTCAGTCAACAATATTAGTTTTGATATTATAGAATTTGCAACTGAAGAAAGTGCTGGGCGAAATATTTACGATTTAACAGTGATACGTTTGGTTTAAAAAATAACGCGTTCATATTATTTCAGTATTATAGTATTTTCAGTAGGAAATATTTCCATGCCATTTTTTATCGCTTTCTTTTTACATATTTCGTTAAAAAGGAAAGAATAAAATACACAGTATTACCAAAAATACAATCGGATTATTGTTCAATTTTGACATGGTCAGAGGTCTCACTACACTTTTATGTTCCATTCCGTTCCATTTTTTCTTCTCTCATTTTTCCCTTTCTTTTGTTGTATGTCGAACAAAACACGATTGACAGAAATCTTAAGGCGGTGTTAATATAGTTTTGCATTTGAAACGGATAATTAGCACGCGTTAATTGATTGCAATTCCCGAGACGTGCACGAGTAATTTCATTTTGAAGGCCGGCACCAAGGTTACACCATAGTTATACAAGTAGAATGAAACTTGGAGGACGATACTAATTTATCTACAAAATGACTTTTTACGATTTTGACTTCTATTTGAATAAAATACTATTTTGGTTAATTATAATCAGAATTATTAAATACAATCTATAAATCAGAGTGATATTGATATTAATATTTATTTTTCTTATTAATTGATAAAGGAAAGGAACTTATTAAAAATGAAATATAGGAATTCACATTTTGATTGCAATTAAAAGATAGTTAGATTTGTCATGTATTAAAGAAAATTACCATTCTTCGTGTCGTGAAAAAGATCTCTGTCCATTTCAATGTCATTGTCATGTCAATTTTTCTTCGTAATAATCATAATGATGAAAGATAAAGAAGCTTGAGACACGAGAGATTCACGAAGAATTCAGATAGTGTGCGAACGCTTGTAAAATTCTTCGTTGCTTGTGAATCACGGTTTCGTTAAAATTAGAGCTAGCAGAGGCAAGAACCCAGAGGGACGTTGGCCACCGGGGTCAAATAATTTTAGTAAAAATCTGTCTTGCCCCAAAAATATCATTCACATGGCGGTAAGCCTAACCTTGAGAATCCGGGCGCCAATGAACCCTTAAATTATTCAGGCTAATCTTAATTCGAGAGCATAAACACACAGCTATGATAGCGTGTTTCTTTCTGAATTAAAACAATAGAGATATTATATTACTAAAAATTTTATCATTATTTTCTTTTCTTTTTGTAATTTCAAAATATGTCCGAAGAAATAATTTATTATTTATTTATTTACTTGATATAAATTACATAGAATGATATATTTATGAATAATTTTAGACGTGTTTATCGATTATAAAATATGATTCTAAAAAGATTTTAAACAATGGAAGGAGAAATACGTATGTATACGTATTGGATAGAAACTACTTGTATCAGATTATGTATACACGTTCCGCTGCAACCGATGTACACGTAGTGAATTTGTTGAATAAAATTTTGCGCAACAACGCTGTTGAATCTAACACGATCCATGTGTAAACGGATAATTAAGCTAAACGAGCTCCAACGCGACCTTTTA
The DNA here is from genome assembly GCF_910591885.1 of Bombus terrestris. NCBI lineage: Eukaryota > Metazoa > Arthropoda > Insecta > Hymenoptera > Apidae > Bombus > Bombus terrestris. The sequence goes on along the minus strand of NC_063275.1, from coordinate 20,596,765 downwards.
ATTCAATTGAGATTAATTTCTTTGTTTCATACGCGTCTATATTACCATAAGATACACGAATGTAGTGCAAAATTAATTGTGTCGAAAATAACGTGGCAAAATTATGTAAAATGGACAATTTGTTTTTCGATTCTCACTTACATTATTTGCATAACAGTAACTATATGAAATATGAAAAAAATTATAGTATTTTATAATTATAATCCTTATAAGTTATAAGTTCCTGTATGATTTGATATACTGAGCAAATAATATAATTATAATAGTTATAATTAATATGCGAATATATCCGATAAATTATAATTTTTATAAATTATAAATTCACTATTTTCTAATCGTTTCAAACTATGCGTCAGATGATATAGTATCGAGTAAGTGTTAGAGACGGGTGTAAAAAGAAAAATCTCAGTTCATGTTTCTAATCCGATGCACGTATTAATTTCTCACGGTTGCATTAACTAGATTCACGCATGTCGATCAGCATATATTGTGAATAATAATGAGTACTGTCTGTGTTTTCAAAGACGTAATTCATTTTTATATCGGTCGTATGTATCACCTTCTGCGACTATCGATTCCACCACTTCATTGATGTTGACTCGTCGACAATATAATTACTTGCGATATTATACGCGCGTGCATTAATCGGTCGTATCATTTATATTCGTGTTAGTTTTAACCAAAGAATAAACGTATTCAATTTTAGAGAAGAAGTTGTGAACTATTTAAAAATTACATTTAATTTATTCCAATATATCTGCTTAATATATTTTATTAGATTAAATAATTGTATATTTCATATCCAAAGCGACATTGAATTTTTCCTGTTATGATTTATATGTATTTCATAACTTTCCCATTTATTTTAATTAGTAATATACAAAACAAAAAAAGAAGATAAAATTTATTTGGAATTAAAAGCTTTTAAATATGGTATTCAACATTTTCTATTAGAAAGAGACTGTCCGAAATAAACGTATATAGTTTCAATAATCATGAAATTTATTTTGATGATATTGTTTATACATCTACCGTTGTAGTATCGTCACTCGAATGATCAGTCAATAATAGATATAACAGTCAATAATAGCGATTGAGACTCCACTGATAATATTTGCTCAATTAAGAAGAAATGTAAACTTATCACTTCTCATAATGAAAAGAATAATTGAACTACTTAAGTTGAAAATATAGAAGGAAGCGACTTCTAAAATACTTGATAATTCTTTGATAATAGAATTCACACTTCTCATAATGAAAAGAATAATTGAACTACTTAAGTTGAAAATATAAAAGGAAGCAACTTCTAAAATACTTGATAATTCTTTGATAATAGAATTAATTTAATGAGACAATTCTAAATAATAAATTTCTTAAGTATAGACAAATATTTTGGAAGGTTCACTCGTCTAATAAATCTTTATGTCAGCATAAGGAAATAATTTTTCTTATTATTAATATATCTTTCTTATGAAATACACATTTTTGTATACCCTCTTTTTTTTCCTAGATACCAGCGAAAAAAGGAAGCGAATAATCAAACCTGAAATTCATGCTGGCTAATTATGAATCTGAGGCGAAAAAGCAGAACCGTAAATATAATTAATGTGGTGTTTTACAAGAAATATTTCGACATTTCTCTTCGTAGGCGTATGCAACGAATGTGGCCTCGAAGTCTGCGGTATACAATATACATATTGTCTCTCGTTATTACGTGTCCTATACTCTCGTCGAGCGATCTATCACAGTAAATGACAAAAAGTGGTGCGTGAATTTGTATGATAAAAACCATACGTTGCAACATCTCGTATGGCGAACAGAATGGCAGAAAAAATGGTAAAAAGTAGATGGAATAATTGGACTCTGAAAGAAGAAAACAACCTGAAACGTGCAAATGCTGACTATTGTTATTTGGAGGTAAAAGTTCCTGATTTTGTGACTGCAAAAAGGGCTTGTTTCTTACTTCAGAAATGTTTTACAAGCATCATGAGCTAACAAAAGAAATGTCATATGTTGTTTAGTCATATGAAATCAAAAATTTATATCTACGTATCTCTGATAAAAAAAATATGTAATAGACGTGATACTATAGAATATTTAAGTATAATTAATAAAATAAACATTTTTCATCCATAAAATTTCTTGTCTATAGAAAGGCATATTACACTATTCAGTTATCAAACGAACAAGAGCCATACGTCATGTTAGAAAAATTAACATATTTTCTTCTGTATAATGCAATAAAATATAATTTTGAACAGAATACCCATGAACTTTTAATATTTCTGACAAATTATTTCTTGTTATATAAAATATGTAAAACTTACAAAAAGAATATTTCTAGTAGCATTAAACATTAGAAATGAATGCTATAATATTCATAAATATTGTATATTGCATATTTTATTCCAAGTAGATTTAGCGAATGGGGATATTAAAAAGAGGAAAATGGACTTCATGTTGGATTTTTATTTCAAATTTTTGTCGCCTATTTACTCTTCCTCTGCTATCTCGTTCTGTCAATGACCGTTCAGTTACAAAGAGAAAAAGAAGCATGTCGCAATTTTTATAGCTATAATTGCCATAGTTTCCTTGAATTCTGGCCTGGTTTTCAGATCAAAAGATCGTTCAATAAGTGTTTCTCGTATTTACGCTAATCAGGATATCAAACGTTTTGAAAAAACTTTATTTTTAAAATGGAATTCGATTTTACTTTCGTCAAAATTTACATATTAATACTTACACGGATATCGATACTATAGGAAAAATATGAATTTTGTTTCAAACATAATTTGCAATTAAATATCTTCTTATTATTTGTTTATAATATCTTTTACTTATTTTCATCGAACAATATCATGGGTAATCGTGCGTTACAACATAGTTTTTCGTTCTATTATGTTTCTAACATTTGCAGAAAGTAAGAATAAAAAAGTAACGATGACAGTACGTAGGTACGTAGCTTTAAAACAAAATGCCAATGTCAATCATGGTCGCGACACATATTTACAAGTTTACAGAGAAAATTAGCGACAACGAACGATAAATCCGACGAAGAGTAGTTAGAGTAATAGTCTATTTACTTATGTAACATCATGTGGAACAATAAGAGGTGAATCTTCGATATTATCTTGAAATTTATCGTAATAAGGAATAGAATGAGATGAAATAATCTTTTAGTGATGTAATGTTATTGAAGAATTTCTTGTATCCATTGAAATTCACGTGTTATTTTAGTTTAATGTCATCATAGTTGAAAAATATAATTTCGATCTAAACATTATCGATGTTTAGAAGAAATAGAAAATAAGAAATACAAGAAAGAGTAATACAATATTTATAATGAAATATTTTTTGAGCTTAAAGAAAGAAAAATTGTAATGAAATAATATTGATGTTGATAATAGATGCTGATATTAATAGCAATATTAGGAACAAAAAATATCAGAACAAAATATTTTGCATTGATTAAGATCCTATTATTTATATTAGATTTCTAAATTAATTGTATATTTTCGTTAAAACAGTTACACTGAATATCGAGTAATTTCGAGGTATAAAGTAATAAAACTTAAATTTCGACTTCTGTCTAAAAAAGGTGCATCTTTACTAAAAAAGAAAAAGACAAAACTTCCAGAAACGTATCTTTTATTAAAGGGTTTGTACTGAAAGAAGGACAATGAAATCAAACGTGGGAATTTTCGATATATAATCTTTTTAAAGAGGAGAATACGTCGACTTTGTCATTCACAATTGAATCAATTAGATCAAAAGTACTCGAAGGGCTTTAATTGATTTTCGCCCGCATACAATTCCCTTTCCTTACGTCCAGAGGCAATCTATGACCCACATAACACTGCAGAAATTAACGATCGCAAATACATTCTAATTTTGCCTAATTGCCGTCAACTCCTATTACTATTCAATCCTAGTATCGATAATTATTACACGACAAAGACGCGTCACGTTTATAACAAAGCTTAATTTCAATTTCAATCTTAGCTTCGATTCTTCGACAAAAATCAGTAAATACAAACTTCCCATACTTTTGCATCTGACAGAGTGTTACGACAGTGAAAAGCCAAGCTTTATTTAACTCTCCAACGTTCTTTGAGTCGCACTCGATTCGAATCTTCTACCTTTAATAAGCCGAAGTTTCCGGGAAAAATAACATGATTCTTACTGCTATTTAATTTTCTGCTACGCATCCTGTGAGAATATTATATGTCCTTTTGTTCGTTAAAACAAGAACGCGATTTAGATATAAAAATTTAAAGATCGCAACAGGATTAAGTAATCGTTAAAAAAAATTGCAAAGTTAGGGGTCAACATTTTCCTTTTGCGCTTAACGAAAGAAAAACGGCGCGTCTTTAACTCGAAAGGTGTGCTTACAGAAGGTTAAAAAGAACTTGAAGGGGAAAAAACCTAACGACAGGTATTTAGTTCTAGAAACATAAAAATTCTCGTTGAAGAGTGGGAAGAAATAATAAAAATTCCAAGCTGTTCATTGGTTCCGGACGTTCCAGTGTATCAACACGAAAAAGTGGAACTTAACAATGAATTATACTATGATCTCGAGTGTCACGCAGCTTTCGGGATCACCTTTTTGTGTGTGCTCATTCGTCACGCTCTACTAGCGTCGATGGTAAAAGCCGAACGCGATGACAGTATCGCATGAAAGCGAAAAATGTAGGTAAGAAACGAAGAAAAGGATGAATGGAAAAAAACGGCGCGGCGGATCGAAATAAGAACGTGCGAGTGGTCGACTCGTAGAGCCTTGAAACCATAATCAACGTCTCGTACGCAGAATGGTTTTCGTCAAGACTTGGGGATCGCGCTTTAGTTGTACACGCGTCACTTCCTTTTTTTAACGTGAAAAAAGAGACGGAAGTTTATACGTGGTATTCGTCACTCATGCACGTACGAATTTATTTGTTACGGATAGCTTCCGCATATGTATGCAAATTAATATACTTTTATAAAAAGATTTAAACGGGACCTACGTAGATTTGATTAGATTCAAATATTTTGATTCAGCTTTGAATATTTTTACATATTGTGTTCGTTCGTTTAAATTGTCCGTAAACGTATAAAAATCCACAGCCATAATTATAAATAATGAGTTTCATGATATCGTAACTTATTTGGTTGGCAACTAAGTGATTGCGGATTTTCTCATTACCGCCTAATGACAAAATCCGTAATCACTTAATTGCCAACACAATAGGATAAAGATGGTAAAGTAAGAAAATTGTAAGTGTTTCGAGAATTAATTTTGAATGCAATGAATTAATTTTGGTGCAATTGATAATAAACGTAAAGGATAATGATATGTTTTCACGTGACACTGTAATAGTTATACGTGCACCATTGTTATTTTCTTTATTTACTTTATTTTAGTAGAAATATCATTTTGTACACTCTTTCTGGGAAACGTAATACTTTAGATGTTTAGATTACTTTGTTTATCTACAGAAAAAGTATTCAAATTTTAACAACTTTTATTTATATTCCTATATGAGTCTCTTTTTTAGAAGCAGAGTTGATTAATTTCACATATGGTAGGTTTTTACGAATAGATTGTTCCACATAATCGACAGAAGAACAAAAAAGCGCAAGATCAACGAAAGAAATTTTACAAGTAAATTTTACAAATTACAAATCATCTGATTATCCTAATAACATTGTCAAGGAACAAATGACTAAATAAACTTTCACGAGTTTGTTTATAAAAGATACCGTTTATAACACCATCGTCTTATGAGCAACTTGTGCTCAACAAATTTTCGAATCTAATTTAATTTATTCTAATGTAATTTAAAAGAAATTAATTTCTTTCTTGATACTATATACATGTATTTCATCGGTCGAAACAACATAATTAAGTAATCAATACAACTTTATTTACACCGTATGGACTACGTAAAATGTAGTAACATACATGAAAAAGTATAATTTTAATTGTACGTTAGAGAAAACAACGCAAGAGAAACTCTTTGATTGCATTGCAGTTATTTTCTTGTACCCAGGTCGCGTCATACCGCTCGGAGAAGAATATGTAACATATTATTGGATTCTTTCGAAACAATGGACGAGCATTAGCTGTCAAAGAAGAATGTGAAGAGGGTAAGAGCTGGAACATGTAACGAGAACATAACTTACGACAGGGTGAAGCGGAATTATCTGTTTCGTATTTCCTCGACCGTATTGACGATGACCAAAGTCTAAACTAGTCGTAGATTGTCGATAACGAGACAAAGTCAATGACATACAGACTTTCTTTGGTCCTTTAGGAACAACGCGAAGAAAATCTCGCGTGCCTAAGAGAATTCTAAATTTAACGAAATAAGACAATTGGATAACAACGTTCGAGACACCTTGGAACAAGAAAGATAATGGAACGAGGTTTTGAATATAAATAAAATAAAACAAATTAATAAATTATATTATCTTTTGTATAATATATCTTCAAAAGCGTTGTATAAAGCGAATAAATATTATTCAATCGAAATATTCAATATAGAGTAAATATTACTCCTTTGCAGACTAAAGTTTCTATTGATACAATCGACTGGCAATTTCAACGCACTTTTGAGATGAAATTTTGTGAAATTAAATTAACACACGTTGCAAAAAAAAAAAAAAAGAAGAACGTTGCATGAAAACATTACAGATTGCCTAATCATTTTATATGTAGGGTGTCCCAGATTTTTCTACCAAACGTTATCACTATATTCTATGGAGCGAGATAAGGAAAAAAGTCATATAAACGTATGTCATTGAAAGCATTGTCAAAAAGTTATAACGCAAAGCGACGAAAAGAGCGGGAACGAACGTGCGTATACAAAGTATAAATAGATCAGGAATATTTACATCTAATAGTAATCAGAGTTTTAACACAATACTTTTGCATGATACTTCTGTAATTCCAGTTACAATTCCATTTAAAAATATTTTCTATTCCTGTCAATACGAGATTGGCAGCGGCAAAAAATTGAATTTATTACTCTTTGTAACATTAAGTTCTCTATGTTACATTAAGTCCTCGTCCAATACTCGTTGAAGCTGAAGTCATAAAAGTATTACGATACCTTCGATGATTACTACTAGACGTAAATATTTCTGATTTATTCATACTTTATTCTTATAATGATGTGTGTGTAATAACGCGTGTTCCTTATCGTGCATTTCATGTATCGTCTCTCTGTTAGAATTCTTTAATGATTTTAGATTTTAAGTTTCTTTTTTTATTTTTCTGGGTGATATACGTTCGTACGATACTCTTTTCTATCTTTACCTACACAATATACTGACAATGCTTGACCGGAAAAAGATTGGAACACACTGTACATAAGATAAATTTTATAATTACAGAGATTATACATATCTTAATGGGGATATTACATATCTTTGGATATTTAGAATGTAAATATAAAATATAACACAAGAGTAACGTAGAAACGAAATCAAATAAAAATTTCCACGTTATCAATGTCGCGGTAGCGGCGCAAAATTTCACATACAGTGCAAATATTAGATCTAAATATCAAATATAAAGCAAACATTCGTCCTATGTATTCGATCTAATTATACAGCCTTGGATTAAATACAGATGAACTATAAATATACAACAGATATTCGATTCAGACATTAAGATACAGAATGTATAAAGTTGGAAATTATCGTTCTGGACAGATATAAATGAACTAAAGAAACCTATGAATTAGAGATTCACGAAGAAAACATGTTCTGGTAATTAAACGAAGAATTCATCTAACGACGATAAGTAGCGTACTTCGATAACTACCATAAAGTGGTACATTCAAGAAACGATAAAAGCTGTACATTCATAACATCGTTGAAAACACATTGTGAATTGAATCGTCGCATGAGAAGACTGAGGGTTTACAATGGCAAAATGCGCGAGAACCACTTGTTAATAGGATTGCAGTGTATCGGTAAATCCTTGAAGAAACCATGTCTTTTTCCAAGGTTCCTAATATCGGATTAAACGAACTAGGATATTCAGTACCTGATGGAACAATGTCTTTTTTGTTCTCTGACTTGGGGAAGACTTATATGCTTGTTACAGTTAGGTGTATAATTGTATTTTTACAAAAGGACAGAGTTATTATTCGATTTATACACTTCGCTATCGTAAAATTGTTACGAACTGTTAACATGGTGCTGTTTCGAAAGGATTGTACCTACGTGTCGCGTTATTATTATCTCTTTAATATGTTTTACGGTTAACGTTTCACAGCTATGATTAAGAAAATCGATTTATAACAAAAGTGTATTAAGAGTTAATTATATTAGATTTGTATATATAGGAAAAAATTAGTGATAGTAATGATGGTAAAAATTAGGTACTCTAGCGTTCCTAGAGAACGTTAGATCAGATATCATTGTCTTTAATATTCATTTCATATTGGAGTTTCCAAAATATAATATAGAATTTTAAGCTATAATTTATAAATTATATCAAGTATTCAAATTGTTATTCAAGAACATGTATATCAAATATTCAAACATTAAATTTTTCTCCACAAGTTACTTTGCGGGCTATAAATTATTCAGAAATTAATTTATAAATCAGGCATAAATTGCTAACTTAAATTAGAATTAAATATTTTTAATCAAATGATAGAAAATGAAATAAACAATACCGTTTACAAAAATGTATACACATTTATCAACGTTTGAACAAAATTAAAAAGAAAATTATAATTTTTTCCTTAGTTTCTTCATACTTTGTGTATACAAAATTTGTTGCCATAACTATTATCATCATAAATATACAACACACGGTATTACAAAGTGGAAAATATATTTTCTATACCGTGTAACACCTCCATAATCTTTATTTTGATGTTGCATATATAAATTTATTACATAATTATTATATAATTATCTGAAAACGAAACGAACTTTCTTCAACCCTGATTCTTAATTTCTATAATTTCTTGGACTCCATCCTCACCTTCTCCATTCGCTTCCTCGCCCGATTGTTTATTCCCAAATCCAAATAATCTCATGTTTATCGGATCAGCATCGATTCCTTTTACGTGATTCCTGTAGAACGCGAACGTAAGGGAAACGATCCATTCGCTGACAAACCACAGCACACTACACGCGAAACAGTCGAGAAGTTCCGATGTCATCAAGTCGCGACACGATAACGGTCCATATATCATTAATAACTCGCGAACGTAGTTTAAATTTGGCCCCAACCAGAAAATGTCTTAGAAATAGGGGATTTTTCAAACCTTCAGCTGCAGCTAAAATTAATCATACATATATCTCAAAATGGAGATCGAAAAAAGTCTTTTGTTTTATATTTTTCAAAGACAAGGCTCAATTATTAATAGTCAACTTCTATCGAGGTCTTTGCTAAACTCATTTATTTAATTTCCATACATAAACAATTATTTTGTTCGTGCATGATTGCTCAATATTTGTATTAGTGGTTCTTTATGTACCAAGAAATCTCGAATATAAAAAATATTTATATAATATAGCAAATAGAGGACGCCATATTTAATCTTAATTATCAGTTTTTGTTAAATTTATTATTAACTTCGATTATTTAGTTCATACGTGTAAACGTTTCTTCTTTATTCATACATAATTGCTCAAAATTTGTAATTGACGTTTCTTTGTGCATCAAAAACTCTTAAACATAAGACAGGTGTGAAAAAACCAATAGAGATAGTCTACATTAACTCTTAGTTACCCTTCTTTGTCAAATTTTTCGTTAAATTCATTTATTTCATTTCCATGTATAAATGTTTCTTCCTTGCTTATGTACAATGTTACGTGTAACTATCGAAACTGGGGTTAAAGATTCTTCAGCGCAAACTTCGAAACACAAAACAGATTTACATAACAAAGAAGGCTATAAATTTAACAATACACTTAACAAATTATCAGGTAATTTTACTAAATTCCCGCCACAGAACGTTTACGATTGATAAATACATAACTGACAATTAAAGATCGACAACATAGCGTACCACGACACTGCTATCTTGTGACAATAACAACGATGTCTCACAGTTTATCAAACACAAGTTCCAACTTCAATCAAAGAATTAAATACGAAACGACTACAGCTCACTGATTTCTTTGTAGAACAACAAATGTATCAGACTTTTTCTTCAGAACAATAAATATCAGACTTTTTTCGGAAATAGAAGAAATATCAAACTCTGTAACTGTCAAAGATCATACAATTAGTAGAACCGATACTAGCGTCGCTGTTAAAACACGTGCCGCGCGAAATACACTCGAAGAATGAACCGACTGGCAGTAAGTCGATGCGCTTTTGTGGTTTCAAAAGCGACCACCAGCATCCTGTCTACAAGGAATCACGTGATTAATCTTTTGTACATGCACACGTAGTGGTATGTGTATAATGTGTCATACACGTGTGACGTCCCATTGTAAGAGGTTAGAATGGAATAAACCTCATTGACCGATATTCCTTTTTCCTGCTGTTCGATCATTAAAAGACGAAGCATCATTAATGGGAATCCTGGAAAAAATCGCGCCACGTAATAGGAAAGAGAGAGACGGAAAAGGAAGTTAAGGAGAAGCTGAAGAGAGACAGAAAGTGGTAGAAACCCAGTTTCGAAGGGAAGTTCTTGTACTATTATTCATAAAAGTGGTTAGAAAGTAGGGGAAGTTTCATTCTAGTGGAAATATTTTACTGGATTTAATTCTAGGAGAAACGGATTTCCTTATGCATTTGGGACTCTATAGTCGAAGATATTAATTTCTTTGTTATAAACTCGTGACTTTTAATCGATTAGAACAATCGACCTATAATATACAACGTAAAATATATTACATGTAAGCGATTATAATTAAAGTAATAAATGAAAAGAAATGAATATACGGTTATGTTTCCCTCTAAATATAAGTCAATATAGAAGAGTCTTTTTGTAGCAAAGAAAATGGACGTATAATCTAAATATAATTCATAATTGTCATGTTTCGTCAAATCTCTTTGGTCAAGTTGCAAAAACACAAGGAATATGAAACTTGTCATTTTGATAATTGTTTGATAATTGAAAATAGGAAATATTCTATATTACACAGAAAAATACTGTATGTTTTTTTTAAACGATTCGTTATATACAATGTACACTACAGATCATAAACATTAGGGCGCTCGGTATAAATGAAATATTCCTCGCTCCTTTTATTTTCTAATCTATTTTATTACAAATTTGTGATTTCATTTGCGTCATATGCCTTTTATAATATAAAATGTTAAATGAAGTAAAATCTGCTAGAGTTTTCCAACAGATGTAATCACTAAATTGCTTATGTTATACTGAGCTTGTATTATTTTAATTCGCCATGCAAATATTATGTTATATTATATAATAATCTATGCACAATATACTTATAGATATTACAGCATAATTAATCAATTCATTGAGAATATCAATCGTTCGAAAGAAAAATTTAATGTTCTTTCGATTTTTCTTTCATGGATAAAGGTACGATTTATATTTTAGTGTATGCGAATTATAATCTTTTAAGGAAGGAAATATTGATAGAGGGCAATAAATCCGATAACTGATACATTGTATTATTTTAGTGTTAAAAATGCACCGTATTATCTACCTATGACGATAAAGCGATGAGGTCACGAACAATTGCATTTGTTTCCATGGAAAACTAATAAATATTACTGTTCAAACATTTACAAAGTGTCATATGACAGCTGCAATTAGCTATATATTTGATGGCTGGCGTGTCCTCATTATCTATTTATAAAGCGATGGTTAAAAAGTTTCTAGTGACGTAGGAAATGATGATATCCGCAATGATACTCACCTTTAAATGTCCTACAATTTTTTTAATACCAATTATGTTCGATTGAAAGATCATAAAAATATCTTTTACTTAGAAGGAAATGGTTTCTATACTGATCAAAAGAAAAAAAAAAAATTGAAAATAAGCGTTTTTTAATAAACTCTTAAATAAATTCAAATCATACTCTTTGGGTATTGTCCAATTTCTCAAATTTCATTAAATGCAATTTCCGTCAACCTGCAGAAAAGCTATCGCATAATCTAATTGGACATTTTCCAACTTTTTTATTGATATGTATAAATCACAAGCTACTTTAAATAACGACAATGGCAACAACAATAATAGGAGAAAAAAGTAGTCAAGATCTGATGATTAGAAGGAAGAAGAAGAAAACGAAGAGATAAAAAAATAATTGTTTATAGAAACACGTTGTACTTTTAATATAAATTGCTCATCAAGGTATCTGGATGTAATATGAAAGTAACGACTATTATCGTCTCATCTTACCATATTTGATATTTCGAGCTTACATTTGAAGCAGATTTTGTAATACAACCTAATTAATACATTCGCATTGTTTGAACGTTAGTAGACACGACATCCCTAGCTTATATCACTATGAAACCTCAATGATGCGAGAACATAAACAGTTTGCAATGTATCGACATTAAACGTGCCGCAGAAAGGCACACGTATTGATGAGTAACGCAACATTGCTGAAAACCAGATTACGTGGCAACGAACTGATGTAAATTAAATCGTCGCATCAAGCACGAACTCGCAACATTAGTTATATTCTCGCTCGATGAAACCGTGTTTCCAGTAAGATGACAAGGAGTAGGATTACACAACTGTTCCGTCTATTATGATACATTTGTAACAACCTTGATACTAATATGCAATTCGTTTAAAATATCCTATTTCACCAATACGAACGCAGAAGGTTGTACGACAGACGAATATCTTCTAGTGACGATCGCTCGATCGTAAACTGGTAAGACACATTATTAATTACTAGGTGTACGTATTAAAAAATTTTTGTCTACATGATCTTGGCTTGAGAATGTTTCGATTATTTTAATTAAAATACCTATATCGATAATAATGACCTGGGCTAACGATTTAGCAAAGTAAAGAATTCGATTTTTATTGTTGTACAAAGGTGTTTAGTTATTTTTATGTACGATAGAACTCTGTTGATATGTATGAACCTGTCGGGGGGCAAGTATAACGCGAGTTCATTTATTCCTCTCCACTACCTGATGATGTTTCGTTCAGTAAATGGGAGTTCATGTTCACGTAGGAGGATTCCATGAAACATTCGCTGTCAAATACATAATAATATTGCAAACTTGTATCAATTACAGAACACAAGAATGTGTCACGTAACGCGTGCCCCTACTGTTTATATCTTGTTGTTAGACGTTAAGTGAATCAAGGCTCGATGGTAGTTCAGATAATAATAAGAACTCAAGTTGAAATTCAGATAATCAGATACTATTACAGTTTCGTGTATATAAACTAAGTTCCACTGTATATACATTTTGGTTGATAAGATATACCGATAACAATGATTTGACGTAGCTAAAGACTATAATTAATGGTTATCTCGCAAGAGTTTCGAATATTCAATAAAAAAAAAAAGGCAGACACGGTAAGGATATAGCGAGACCCGGAATGCAAATGCGTTTAACGCGATCGATGTAATCGCACCTAAGCAGATTCGTTTCGATCTCGACGTCGGGCACGTTGCTGTCTGACATTTCCGCAATTTCGCGTCAGTGAGTCATAAGACAAAATTGCACGTGATACGACGGGAAAATACACCTCATTTGCGAACGTGCGTGTTGGCCTATTGCTCGAACATATCTTGCAAATGATCGACTTTTTCACATGTGACACACGCCTGGTAATTTCACGTTTTTACCTGAGAACAGCGCGCCTAACATGCGTAAACCGCGAAGCGTTTGTTGTTATTCTCGCTACACCTGTCGAGTCGCACACGCATCGCGTGTGAAAGCCGCTTTGCTTCGAGGAAAGCAAGTCTCGATCGATGGAATTCAAATGTAACGAGAACTCTCGTTTACTTTTCGCCATTTCACGCTTGCGTTTCATTGCTCGCTTATCCGTTGTCGTTTTAATTCTCGAAACGACTAGTATCAAAGGAAATTACGTTGATCCCGTCATGGGTTTCCAGCTACTATTTACCAAATTCCAGCTACTTCATAGTGTTTTAAATTTCAGACACGAATAACAAAATTTATTATTAATTGTACTTAGGATCATGTGTAGAAATTTCGCTTCTCTAAGTAGAATAAGTCTTCTAATTCGCTTCTCCAAGTCATATATACATGCACTATGTCGGACAAATTTTCTTTGTTTGTCTAAATTGTTGCTAAATACGTATACGATCATGTATACATGTGTAGCTGTTGTTTAATTCTGTTAATGTATTATTATACCATATATGATCATCGTATACGATCGTATACGTATGGCCATCATTTAATGTATTTAACGTATTACTACACCATATGGTGAAATATCCCTGTAATCCCAATAGTCAAACAAATCACCTGATTAGAATATCATTGAAAATGTTAGAAGCCTGATCGCATCATCTGCGTATTTATTTTTGATCACTGTATTATTCGATTTGACAACGAAAATTTAGGATGTTTAACAAAGTAACGAGGACACAAAAGTATTGCATATGTCAAACAGGATATAAGTTGTAACAGAGGCACAGGAAAGAACACAAGTTATTGATATGCTACTATTTGTAGAACTTCGTAGCAACTAATAAGCTTTGTTATTAAAATTTCCTCAATTTTATTCACACGATAGCTTTACTTGTCACGCGTAGATTTAAATCTACATGATTCATGCGAACCCTCTGCTTGTGATTGATTGCTATTGTTGGCAATGGTGCTTTATTCGGCACTTGGGGTGGCTTAGTATTAACTCTGAATTAGAATCATTGGGTTACAGGTTACTACGACAATTTAGTTCGAATTAAAGTAAATTACGATAAAACTCTGTTTATTTGAATCCATTGAAGGACAAACAATCCACGTAACGAGGGTTCATAAATAGTTCCACATTACGTTTTACATTAAAAGTATTGATCTTCTAAAGTCTATTGATTAAATATCTTTTATCCTTTTTCGTGAGAACTAGAAGCCCTCGAAGTCTTAGACTCATTTCTTTTTTTAACATTCTATACGTATATTTCATTTTATAATCTACACAAGTCAGATTTCTTAATGCAGAAACAAATGTCGACTTATTGACAATCATGTTTCAAATGTTTATCTTTAAAAGTCTTGGACTCGTTCTTTCTCAACGTTGCATACGTATACTTCCTTTTGGAAATTACAAAAATTAGGATTCTTAATAGTATAATGAACCAATGTCCGTTCACTCTCAATTACATTTCAAAAGATCTCAAGCAGGAGGATTTTTTCCATGGGAATAAAAGTTGGAGGAATATTGAATTTTCATTTGAAATCTCTGAGGCAACCTCTTTAAAGTTTACCGTTGCTACCATCGCGTGATCAATACTCTCTGCTTGGTGTACAGTTTGTTACGGAGGTCTACATTCTCTGCCAATCCCTCACCCTCAGCCGGAGAAGGAGGAAAAGAGGGTGTACGCTCCGGTGCGCAAAATCCGCCACTGATACACCACAGTAACGATTTTATCGTTTTCGAGATATGTCTCTTCGTCATTTTCCAAGAACCTGTTCAATTCCTCCCTATGATCGGTGAACAAAAATAGATTTCCTCAATGTGTGTTCCTTAGTGATTACGATAGAATTGATCATTAATTCAATATTTATAGTTATTTCGATATTAACGTTTGTCGTAGCATTCGTAACCAGTCGTACGATTCGATGATTACATGAAAGATAAATTTGTTTCAATCCATGCGTTACAAGCAGATTACGGATGTTCGTGCAAATTTATAGTTTCATGAACGTAATTATAGGAATGAAACGAAAGCAAAAATTTATTTTCTCCAATATGAAATATTATAGTACTTTCGTGTACTATATGTAATTTATATATTTTCGCACCTTAAAGTTCTTCGTGCACGCATAAATATCCGTAATCGAATTATAAATAAATGATCTACGTGTTATTTAAATGCTAAGTTGTTTCAGAGAGAATATTAAAGAGTGGAAGAAAGAATAATATATATTTTTTTTTATTTATGATATTATATTTTATAACGTAACTATTATTACGTTGATGAATTTTAATCTTTTTTTTTCACGTTCCAGAAATACAAACTCTAATCGTTTGAAAGATATGAAATAAAACATGTTGATATCTAAGTATTTATAAACCTGTCGTTTCTGGTTCTTGCAATCTATTCGAGTAGGTAGGAAAACATTGAGTAGTTTAAGTGGTACACGCCTACGGTGATCAGACAACTGTTCGTAAAAATTATACCTCGTAATTATACCGTCATCGTAGGGGAACGGCCGGGTTACATTTTGCGATAGACTATCAATTACCACAGATAGAAATCGATGGCAATAAATAGAACAATTTATAACTTGTAAAATTTTAAGATACGAAAAAATACGAAGTACCTTTTAAATTTATAAGAAATAATATATAATTTGTAAAATAATAAAGTCAAATCTGTCTAAAATTTTTCTGGAAATCTGTCATGATTTTACGTTATAAAATTATGTCGATTAATTTAATTCTTAAAAAGTATCGTAATATTAAATATTAACTTTCCTCAAATATTTCTAACATTAAGTATTAATTCTTTGAAAGCAATAACATATGACAAAAACCCTTCAAGTTCTCAAATCTTTTTCTACGTAAGGAATTCCAGTTTGATACGGTTGTTCTGTGAATGGAATTTTAGACACAAGAAGCCACTGTGTTTCCATGATATTTCCTCAGTATTTGAAAACATGTATCGATTATTCCCGTGATTCTAAGTATTCGCATTCGATATATCTTGTTTCTTTCACGTCATCAATCTTACGAATCCGTGACTTAACCCGTAAAAGAGGAATTCAAGCTGAAATAATAATGTGTGCTTTCATGCTAACAGAACCGTAAAAGTACGTTATGTTTTGCTCTCTAGGAATTATTTACAATTGCTAATCTATCAAAAATGTTAGAAAATCCTGATATTATATTGAGAGTAGTATCTTATTATTCAAAATTACATGAAAGATTCTTAACGAAAATAATTCTATTTATTAATTCACCTGGTTCCTACAATTTCGATTTATAGAAATTTATCAAAAAAAAAAAAAAAAAAGAAAAAATAAGAAAGAAAGAAAGAAAAAGAGTAAAAAATGTTAGAATTTTTTAACGACAATTCGATCGTATCTCACATTGTTAATTAAGTTCGTTTAACATTTGTACGTATTTGCTAGTGAATTTATAGCCTCCGTACCGCCTAACAAAGAACTTGTTTAACGAGCGTCCCAAATACAGAAAGTAAACCTGTGGAAGCGCAGCAATTTGCTGTGCTAATCTTCGGAAGTAACGTCTAACCCAAAAGAAAACATTGTGGATGCGATTAAAATAATCGGAAGAATAATTATTGACAATTAAATCATGCTTGATAATAATTGCTAAACGAGCTTAGACGATAATTTCGAGGAAATCGAATGTTTATTCTCGCAACCAGATATTTTCATTGTCGTTGTTCATGGAACGTGTAAAAAATTGAAATTTATATTGGTATTATTTTAAGTACCGACATTATTTTCCAAAAGTAATTAAAAATATAATTCCTATTTTCTTAAAATTTTAATTAAATCGTCGAAGAGGAGTTGCATCGTTAATTAAAAGCCAAAAAGCACGGTGTTTACCAGCCCTTTTAAGAACTATAACAAGCTTAAAACAGTAACTAGAGTATAACGAGATTAAAGTTGAAAGAAGTGGTTAGCTGGGTTCAGTATATGTATATGGATGTATTAAAAAGCTCTACTCGTTTCATATGGTAAGTACAATTACGTGCATAAATAGAAGTTAGAATTTTAACGTTGATTTCAAATATCTGTATTATAAAGAACGATTTATGAAAAATGACTAATAGATACGTTCAATAATAAAACGATCACGGATAGACCAATAATTTCTATGGAATAAGAAAGAAAAGAAGTTAATATAGATGCTCCTAATTTATTTCCCGCGTAAATTAATTTCATGCTACTTCACTCGCTATCACAGACCTATCTAGAATTTTTATCACGTTGCATCAATATTCTACGAACTCTGTAAAAGTTGTTGTCTAAAGTAAATTCAGTTTGTTTAAACAAGCGTATCGATATTTATCTGCCGATCACGTGCCTTCGAAAGGACACTGGAATCCATGCACTTTTGCGATTAACGTTCCACCCTATGCACCATGACTGCACCAGATCATTAATCTACCATAACAATGGCATGTGACGCACTAGAGATTCATTTTTACGAAAACATTCGCTTCCTCGTTCTCATTAAACGACCGTTTCTCAAGAAGAATACGTTTCAATGAAAAAAGACAATGGCCACTTGAAAGTTTGTTTAAGAAAGAAAAGGACGACACTGGGCACATTTCACAATTAATTACCTTCTTGTGTAAACAGCAACTGCGACACGCACACGCTCTTATCGGTACAAATTCCAGCGGGAAGAATATTCCTTGCAAGCACAGACGAAGAACATGCACCTTCGATTGCGTCTTCAAGATCGCGCGCTTCAAATTCGCATTCTTTCTGCCGCGTTTCTAATCCATCTGTCTCTGATCCACTGACTCTAAATGATATCAACCGAGTTATCTACATTGAAGAAGTTCCCTCGTACGTTTCTGTTTTACGGAAGAAAATGTTGCTCGGGAAAAAGAAAAATGAAACTGTGAACACCGTCGCGGATTTTAAAGGGTTCGTTTGCTCATGGCGACCGATTCGACGAGACGAGAAACAAGGAGTAAAAGCTGGATGCGCACCTTCGAGTTTTCAGGCCGATGAATCGTTCAATGTGCTGCAAGCTCGTTTTTTCGTGGTGCGAACATAATACCGTACGTCTTGGCCGATGACCAAGCCTGCAATGAACATATAATTCGCACTGAGGAACCGATGCCCCGGCCACCAGACGTATCATTGGCTATACATAGCACGCGTCGCGACGCGCAGACGCCGGGCATCTCTGCCCTTTTGCTATAGTTCGATAAACAATTTCACTGTTTCGTATTCGCCGACTTTCCGATGGAAAAATGCAAAAAGGAAGTATTAATACGAGGGGATGACTCGCTGTACGATTAGGAAGCAATGAATGAGTTTAATCGACGGAGATTTGGCTCTGCGTCAATGAACAGATCTTCTTCTTCTTATTTAACCCTTTCGAGATTCAATGGGCGACGTATGTCAACCTTTCATTTTGACAAAAGTAATGTAATCTAAGGTAACTTTGCTTCTACAGACTGCTAGATTGTTATAAATTTTTCTTATCAATAACGTAGTAATATAACAGTGAATGCTATTTTGTGGAAAGTAACGATACTCGATCTAATTTTGTTTACAAGCATTATATCATTGCATAGGAATGAGTTTGGGATTTTCTTTTTTAAAGCAAATAAATATAATTGGGGAAAATACGAATTGGACATATTGAAAAATACGTGTCGTAAATTTTCTGAATTTTGTTACATAGAATACATAATTAATAGTTGTACATTTATTAAACAAATACAAATTTATTATACGTATGAACCTACAGTGAAGTTTTCTTTTACTTGTTAAAAATGCAAAAAGTTTTGGGGATTAAGAAATTAAACATTCCTTAGGTCCTACTTGTTTCTTTTTGTTTTATAAAAATATATCGTACGCATATTTGATATATATTTGTTACTTAGAATATAAAAATTATTATTCTTTCCTTGATCCAAGTTTTTCAAACGACTCAATTCACAATGAATTGCTTCGCGAGAAATTAATTGGAAACGGTTTAACGCTCCTCAATATGAAATAAGAAAATGAATTTTATTTTCGTTTACTATTTCGATTAGGTAACGTACTAATAACAGAATATGTACAAAACACTCAAGGAAACTAGAACAAAGGACAGGAATAAACAAAGAACAATTATACACGATTATTTCGAGCAATATAATTATACCTGTTAACTCCAAGTAAGATATTTTGTAGAGAATTCATTTCCTACAAAAATTTAAAGAAGAACTGTAATACGAATTTTACAAAAAAATATTCAAGTAACAGACATGAGACTAATGATATTTCTCTGTCTAAAAAAAATTTTTTTTTCTAAAAGTAATTTATGCCATTTTGAAGAATAAATTTGAATTAATTCTACAGTTAAAGTTGTTATAAATTTGTCTATATAATGAGTTAGAAATAAATGTGTGTTAACCGATTAACAAATCAAGCTATTAATAAGAAGATAAGATATTAATTTTTTAAGAAATATGAGCTAACGAGTGAAATCAATGGGAAAAGAAGTTCCCCTTTTCTTTTTCGAGGTGTTAATGACCCAGATAAGTGCCAGTGACTTCGAAGATGTAGAGCTCTTGGAAATAGAATTCCTAGCGTTGGCTCAATGTTGTTGGCCTAATATTTTTCAAACAACGCAAGGGATAAGAGAACCTGACGTACAGCAAATTCTTTCGAATTCCATTGAGCAAACGATAGGTCGACAGCAACGATTAGATTAGTGTTCTCATCGGTATAAATCAATTGTTCTGCCAAAAATGGGGCTAAAATTTGCGTTGAATCGACTCTTCGAGTTGCTGGCCTTCAACCTTGCGCCAATGCATCTACGATTAGAGTCAATGCACCTTTGTCAATGGGACGTGGAACGCTTATCGTAAAAAGGTACATACATATCTGTTTGTATATCAATAGTTACTTTCAGTTTCGTTGAAAAGGTTTCGTAATTTCGTATTTATCGCGTGTTCAAATTCAAATTTGTTTGGGTAGTACTTTTATTTTGAGAATTACGTAACACAATAAGTTCAATTCTTATAAATCTTTTTCTCTTCGCCACATCATATTGTTTGCGAAAGTAGACTTGAATTAATTTTAGAATTAAAATTATTAGTTAACATTTATATCGATAAGTATTCATAAATTCTAAATAATTGCTTCACCTACATTCTATTTGATTTTAAAGAAACGAAATGAAAATTATTAAATTAAAAAACTACTGTCAGATTATAAATATTTGTACAAATTCTTATTTTTAGAAACACAAGTGAAGAAACAAGCAAGAACCTCGAGCCAAGATTGTTGTACTCGTTAAGTACTCCAACGAGTATAATACTTTAAACATCTCATTATTTTTTGTATTTTGCATCTTTAGATTTCCCATAAATGCTTAAACATCCAATCTACTCGTTAACAATGTTTATAGTATGTACGTAAAAAATTCTGAACGATTGTTTGCTTTCCACATGTATTTCATTTAATTCTAAAGAAACGAAATTATTTATTCGGCTTGTTTAAAACATTGCTGTATCTTCCGTGTTTTCTTTCTGTTTTTCTTTTTCGTTTGATAGTCGTATTTCCTATTGTGTAATATGAATAGAATTGATGTACTATGTGACATCAGTAGAAACAGATGGTTTGAAACTGTGAACAAAATACGAGTGGAGAACAGTGAAAGGGGAGAAGGAAATCGAGATACGAATGCTTGCATGTAAGGACATTAATTGATAAGGACAGCAACTTCTTGGACTTCCTTATGATTCATTCTGTGCATTACGTATATAATTTAGAAACCTAACAGTCTCCCACGGAAATTTTACGTTGAAATCTTGCTTCCTGTTTTCCTACGGTTTTCAGTAAGTAAGTAACAATTTTCGAGAGATTGAACAATTACTCGTTGAATTCTATCAACAAAAGATTGCATTTATAGTGTCATTTGTACATTACAATCTTTATAGTTAAACATGAGTTTGTATACATTAATAATCAAGATAATATATAGAATAACAGTATTGCAATATTCTATAATTATATGACTTTTCGTTCATTTATGCGTTTTAGATAAATAAACAATTATGTATGTTAGGTCCTAAATAGAATTAAAGTTACCGCTAATCCAGGAACGTGGAGAATACTCCCTTAGTCAATAACAGCTTCTGTCTTTGATGTAATCGCTTGAACACAACTCACAGCGCAATTGCCTATTTGCCTAATTACAATTACTTCTCCTTACACTGCCAATAATTTGATATTATCAGTATGATTACGATAAATGAGACTAGAATCCTATAAATTGGCTTATACATACGTATATGTCATCTTGAAAATTTCTATTTTGCCAAATCGAAGAATATTCAATTATTATTACATTTATTGTTAAAAAATCTTTGTTTCGAAAAAGTAAACTGAAACAACGTTACAGTGACTGGCCCATGTTCCAACTGTCGCAACAGTGATACGATTTATTAAAAGTCTTATCGAATTAACTTTAACTTGTCTATGCAAGTTATAGTTAATTGCAAATTAAGCATATATGCTTGTGAATATGCAAATGAAGAGTTTTCTGATAAAAATTGTTTGTTTCTTTTGCGAACGTGATCGTAAAGATGGGGAAGAACTATTGATCGAAGAATATGGGGACGTGTCTGACAGAATTAGGTCAAGGTACAAGATCTGGGGTTTAAAAGTTGTCCAGGGTCGATAGCATCCGCAGCGAAACGGAAGGCAGAAATAGTTGACCAGAACGTCACGTAGGGATTCCCCTAAGCCTTTAACCTTAATACGACGTTCTGAGTGAATTCGAGGGATCAAAAGTGCAGCAGCCTATTCTAAATCATATCGGATGAAAGCGATACAAAATAGAGTGAAATAAATAAACAGCAATTTATCTGTAATTGTAGCAGGATATATATGGTTATTTGAAATTAAAAAAAAGAATGGAGCCTCTTGAGAAAGATTTTTCTTTTTTGAGAATTAACGCGATAATGTAACAATATGTACGGACAATGATGCGCTTAAATTTTAGAAAATAAATTAAATGTAATTTTCAATATAAATCGCGCCGTTCCACTTACAACGGGATCGTAAGTTTCAATATATTTGAGAAAAATTATAAAAATTATAACGGTTAATTTGGGATGTATTGCCCCATTACTTTCTAAACTCTGAAGAATTAAAATTAAATTTTCAATATAAATCGCGCCGTTCCACTTACAACGGGATCGTAAGTTTCAATATATTTGAGAAAAATTATAAAAATTATAACAGTTAATTTAGGATGTATTGTCCCCTTACTTTCTAAACTCTGAAGAATTAAGATTAAATTTTCAATATAAATCGCGCCGTTCCACTTACAACGGGATCGTAAGTTTCAATATATTTGAGAAAAATTATAAAAATTATAACAGTTAATTTGGGATGTATTACCCCATTACTTTCTAAACTCTGAAGAATTAAAATTAAATTTTCAATATAAATCGCGCCGTTCCACTTACAACGGGATCGTAAGTTTCAATATATTTGAGAAAAATTATAAAAATTATAACAGTTAATTTAGGATGTATTGTCCCATTACTCTCTAAACTCTGAAGAATTAAATTGTAAAAGATATGAAGAAAATTTCTCATTTTCTATGAGATTACGATATGAAGAAGAAACATAAAGGTGAGTATAAGAAAATATAAAAGATATATAGAAAAGCTAGTTCGCCGAAAGTTTGTTATTGATTGTGTTTTCATCCTCGTTTGAGGATTGAAATGATAAGAAAGAGGAGAAGCCCAAGAAACATATAAAAAAGCTATTAGCAGAAGTCTGTCGTTAACTATATTTATACTTTTATTGGCATTCGTTTTTATGGCATTATATGGCCAAAGAGATGCAATGGAAGATGAACGAAGAAGAAAATATACTTTTTGATATTACGTCATTTACAAAGGAATCATACGCTTGCCTTTGTGTTTCGAAGAACTTTGTTCGATCGTTGAAGCTTCTTAGACACGAATAAGTGAATTTATACCTCAGCATGAGAGAAATGAGAAAAATGTATATTGTTAAAATAAACCTGAAACTGATTTAATAACGTAATAAATATTTTCATAAGCTTCGAACATTAAATATCTTCACGGAAGAAATTATATCGATGAAAATTTCTTAAAAAGACAACATATTATTTTTTTTAAATTTATTCTATAATCTGTAAATTTTGTGCTAACTTTTATGTTGATATTTAATTTATTATGTAAGCGTAAAATATTTCTCAGGCTGACTCTGTCGTTTGTGTTTCCAAAACACAACCAAATAAGTCGTTTTCGCTAAATCTCGAGATTATTTATCAATTCTCTGCAAGAAATCTTGACTGACAGGCGTATGAAATTTATTCCTAAACATAATTATTGTAAGGTCGCGCAATGGGATTTCAGGCACCTTCCTTTTTTCTCTTTTTTTTTTTTTTTTGTTGCGTTCAAGGCTAATTTGACTGGACTGTACGCTATGCCGAAGTATCTTATATAGTATACTGTATATGCCAAGTATACTATATATACTAAGTATACTATACAAAAGGCATAGGATAACCGACAAAGAATGAGGATGGCGTGTGCCTCGTCAACGAGGCAATGAGCCCCTTGCATTTCTGTAGCAGAGTCATACCTTTTCGTAACGGCGAACACGCTGTATCGTTAAATTCTAAGGCTGGTTGAACGTTTTAAAATAACGTCAATACAGCTGATGTTTTGTTGAGTAATCGAGATGTAGATATTTTTAAAACGCGCTTCTTACAGTTATTTAACGTATTATTTTTACATTAACGTTTAATTTAAGATTTATAAATTTTCTCACGAAAGAAATATCATTCGTCGAAGAAACGAAAATAAGTCTATTTTCTCAATTTATTTCTTATTTTATTATATTATATTTTCCAACGTATTATGTTATTCCAATATTTTGCTACACGAGTTTTCAGTAGTAAATAATAATATCTTGCAATACGATCAGGTGATCTCGTGTCTTAATATATTGTAACACGGGCTATCGATTGTAAATCCCAATACTATGTCAATATAAGCTTACAGTTTAAAAACCTGATATTTCGCAACCTGAGATGATTCGTATTTATATTTGGCGATAAAGAGCTCGCTGGTCTCACGCTTCCTAAGTAGTGAAGCATTGAGAAGAGTCAGACGCGCAGACACGATCGTAAACACAAAACACAGCATAATAATCAATGGCCTATCTAGACGTTAGAAGTACAATATCAATATTTCTGTAAATAGCATTTCGTAAATAATATTTTAAATTATGCTGTTCCATAAATATATTATCAATATTATTGGCAAACATTTTTAAAACTTTCTTATACCTTTTGAGAAATTATAACACTGATCTAATAAAATAAAATAAATAGCTATCGTTTCAATTAAGTGATACAAATGTATAATATTATTTTTATGTACGTATATACGTAAATTATTACTAAGAATTAAGACGTATTTTTTCATATCTATTGGAATTATTAATTAACAAATAGAACAACCGAAAAATATTCATAACGTGTAATAAGAATAGTGGCTCTTGGAATTCGATAATCGATCACTTTTCAATATTAATACAAGTACATTTAGAAGACTGCTTATACTAATTATTGATAAGTCAAAAAACATTCATTTCATTGATATTCCTTCGCTAAGAATTAATTACTAGATTGCGTTGTAATATGTCGAGTACTAACAATAAATATTTCATGCAGACTCACAATTTTATAAACGCAATTAATGCAATGGAACCTAAATTTATTATATGTTGTAATGAATATTATAAATTATAAAATAATGTACCCACTAAATATTATAATATGGCTTATCTTTGATATTTTATACGTTTCTCTACATTATATGTTTTCTATACACGTTTCCACATTTAAATTTGCCATAAATCCACGAATATTTACTAATCACATTAAATTGTTTATAATATCGATTTACCTGTAAGTTCCACGATAAAATACATTTTCCAATCTCTCAAGTAGATTCTCCTATGTGTATTTAGCTATATTGCTAAAAATTTGAAACTCCTTTATCTCTATTTACAACTAATATGATCTAAATGCCATTAAAATGAAACTACATATATTCTCTTATTTGTATCTCTGTCACATTTTCACTTGAACTCAGCCCTTCAAAGTTCACAAGTAAAAAATTCAGTTCTACGCATACACCAGCCACACAACGCACAATTTCGGACACAATTCTGTTCTACATTCACCAAATTATTTCAACTGAAATGATTTTTCTTTTTCAAAATGTCCCGAATCAAATCAACTAGTAAATATTTATATATTGATACCCCATGTAAATTGTTGAAGATGATAAATCATGTGAATCATTACTGTTACAAGTCTGATTTCTTCGCGATATACGCACTTTTCGATAATGCATTTTTTTTAGCTCAAAGTTGACTGTCCAGCTATTATTGATGATGATCAACCGCGCAAAAAAGGACTAAATAAATTGCTGTAGAAACGTGTTCTTTTTTGCAGCAACGTCCTTGTAGACATTATATATTTAAGATGATTTGTCATGCATACTAGTGTACAGTTCACCTTTCATCAAGGATATGTGTTCGCTTGAAAATAAATGATGAGAACAAGTTATAATCACAGTTACGTTTCTAAAAAACGAAGTTAAGAAAATAAAGAAATGTTGAGGCACTAGAAAATAGGTGCGCATTTTATGTATAATACTATATATAGGTTATAAAATGTGTATAAATTGCAACGTGATAAAAGTAATTTTAAAAAAGGTAAAGAGAGGAAAAAAAATATCGCCCAACGTGGGGCTCGAACCCACGACCCTGAGATTAAGAGTCTCATGCTCTACCGACTGAGCTAGCCGGGCTTGGTACTAGACGGTTTAAAGAAATTTATTTTTTAATTGATTTAAAATATAATTTTTATACAAATAAATCTATTAAATAAATATATAAAGATTAATAATTTATGCATTAATATAAACGAATTAATACAAAACGAATAGCAATATTACGAACACATGTGATTCCTTTCGCTATAACATGCATTTCTATAATAAAATTATTTATTACTGATAAATATTGATTTTAAGCAAATCATTATTTTATGTAAATCTAGATAATATTAAAACTAAACTTACAGAAGAATATTTCCTACTCTTTGGTTGCATTATCGGTGATGCACTGATTTACATATTTCCTTTATTAATTTCCCGCACTTTCCACAATGATTACGAATTAATTTTTATGTTAAGAAGCTATAAGTTTTATTGCTTCGAGTAGAACAATACAAATAATAAAGAAATAAAAAATGTGTACTTTTTTTTATAAACAATATTATCTTTTGATTGTTTAAATTACCTAAAAAAGATTTCTTTTAACGGATTTATTGAAGAAATTGAAATATCGCTGAATTTTGTCACTTGGTGGCTCTGAGTGCATTTTCTACAACGGACGATCCGCGCGCAATGTGGAGAAGGTTGAGTATGTCGTCAGTTTAAATTCAGAGAATAAACACGTGTTAATACGTAACCCCTTATTGATTACTATCTTTTTTATACGACTTATTGTTAGTATACAGTGTAAACAGTAAAAAAAATGTCGCGTCTTGTGAAGGAATCGGATGAAGAAATAGATGTGAAACCTGGTTTGTATTTTTCATTTTTTGGTTTCTATGCGCACGCGGTTCACTCAGTTGCTAAATCTAACGGTCGATTCGAAGTTGTATGTTGTACTTTTATCAATTTAACAACGTAATATACAGTCTGTATGAACGTTATTTCAAGTCATCTTGGAGTAAATAATTGATATCTCACGAAATTTGTTTGTATTACTACATTTTTCTTTATCTTCCCTTTAAAATATAAGGTCGCAAAATCCGTGCCAATATCGAGGTAATATCGGCTGATTCTCCACTTCGTCGCAGCTCTCGAATTAAGCCAAACGTTAAACAAAATGAATCTTCGCCCGAATCGCCTTTGAGCGACTCAAGCATCGTTAGCACTACACAAACTTCTAGAATCACAAGGCAACGAGCTAGTGCTATGGAAAATTCTGCTATCAATGAAAATCGACGAACTTTACGTTCTAGAATAAGTTCTATATCCTCAGATATTAATGAAATCCCAGAATCGGATGTTGGCACACCGACAAAGAAAGCTAGAAATAACACTTCCAATGATAGTAATAAAACAAATACTCGAAAAAGGTATCTGTAATGATTAATGATTGATTTATATGTATGAATTTTTGTTTTATGTTTGTTTTGTATATACTTATTGTTTAGTAAACGTTTTACAAGAGCCGGTTCAGAAGCAAAATCTCCACAAACAGCATCAAGACTTGTTAAACGTAATGTAAGAGCTAGATCTGTAGGACCCGAAGCTAATACGCCAAATAAACAGCAGCAGGGTGAATTAGTCAATACACCTATTAAGACAAGAAGACGAACTTCGATGCTAATGTCAGAACCAGTTGTAGAAGAAAAAGGAGAATATATGAAGTATCCAGTGGTGACATTAGATCGCACATTACCTGATCTTATTGAAACTAGAGAATCAGGTATATTATATTTCGAAAATGTATTTAAATTAAAAAAATTTTAATTCTGTAATTCCATATGGAATTGTAGGTACAGAAAATTCCCCTAAGACATCATCAAAAGACGAATCATTGCTAACTTCGAAAAACAAACTCAATACAAGTCGTAAAAGTATAAATGAAAAACATTTAGAAGATGATGGTAAGTTTAATTTATTGTTATACTTCAGTATTCTATATTAATCGTAATCAGATTGCAATCTATTGCAAAAGTAGTTCTTCATCTGTATAAAATTCAACAAAATTATATAACTAAAAAGTTCTAGAATAACATTTGTTAATAAAAATTAATACAAGGACTAACTGATATTTACATTTACAACAGTTAAGGGACCACACAACAACCCTCCAGAAAATGTTTCTTCAAATAATTTTGAAGATATTGAAAAGGATGTATTTACTGATAAGAAAATATCAGATAAAAATATACTAGAAAGTAGCAAAACACTGCCTATAGATAATACAAATGAAGCAGAATCCTTAATAGATAATGAACCTAAAATTCTTCCACAAAATAAAGATGAAAACACATTTATTGAAGATTTAAATAATCCAATGGAAAAACATGATGATCATAATAATAAAGAGAATCTTACAACAAATATTGTTACTGGCTTACAGGATATAAAGAATGCAATTTCTAATACGCAACAAAGTCCGAAACACGTATCTATAAATAATTTGAATGCAAATGTATCAACCGAAGAAAAATGCAAATCTTCTTGCATTGAAACAAGTGTATCGCCAAAACGTCGTCATTCCAAACAATCATTAGAAATGGCAAATGAAAACGTTTCTATAAAAGAAGTTAATGCTGGTATAATTAGTAATTTACCAACTGAAGGTCTGGATATTTCAATGAATGAAGAAGACAATTCTAATAATATGCAAAACTTAGTAGTAGGTACAAAAACAGAATCAGTCATTGGAAGTCCATGTAGTGAAAGTTTAGATAAAAATGGTCCTATACAAGTAGTATCTATAAATGCAAGTTCAAACGATAATGTTGAAAGTATGGAGCTTGCAGAAGATGATAATAAATCTACAGAAATTGGTATTGAATTAAATGTAGAATCAAAGAAAGCTTACGTTCATGCAAGTAATGCAAATGTAAGCAACGAAATGGATGTTTCAAATACAAAGGAAAATACAAATGAGAATGAAGAATCTGAACAAAATGATATAAATCAATGTATAACTAATGATCAGTATGATACGAAAAGTAAAAGTGATAACTTAAATACGTCAGAAAATGTACATGAAAATGATGATATAAGTTGTATAAAGTTGATTTCATCTCCTAAATTAAGTAACATAGATTCGTCAAATTCAGTGGGTGTGAAATCAGTTTCAGATACTCAACATTTAACTGTTTCGAAGCATGAGGATGTACCTTGTTTAAAAAACATAAGTGAAACAAATAATTTATCTCCTAATACGAGCAATTTGTTAAAATCCTCGGATGCTCATATGAGCATACAGGATTCTACATTAATTAATATGAATGAAGCTAATGTAACTAATGTGATTAAAAGTAGTGACTCTTCCATTGTTACAGAGACTCCTGCTGAATTTGTTGAAGAAGCACCAGAAAGAGGAGAACAGTCAAAGAAAGTTTCTGTACTGGATGATTCTACTGATTCTTTAAGATCGAAGAAACAATATCAAAACAAATTAGAATCAAATGAAAAACATACAAACACTAACCAAGTGACCTCTGAAGAATGTCAAGAAAATACGAAAGCTGATAATAACGATTCTGATACCAGTGTGTCACATACCTTTCAAGATATCTCAGCCAGTGAATGGAAAGAAAAGAGTAACGATATGGACAAAAATTCTATACATTCAAAAACAACTGAAAATGAAAGTGAAGCCGAATGTGATCTTGTTTTAGTCGATAGAGAGGCATGGTTAGCCGCGGAAAATCTGAAAACAAACAAGGAGAAAATATCTTTTGACTATGATTCAGATGATACCGTTATATTAAAAGCACATTCAGATTCTATGAAAGCAAAAAATGAAAATAATTTAATGGATATAGCAGAAGATGAATGTAAATTAAATGATAGTAAGGATAAATCTCCCAAAGGAAAAAAACGGAAGAACACGAAACAAAACGAAAATCAAGATGAAGAAGAAAATAGAAATACAGTAGAAGATACAAAAAATATTACAAAAGATGTAGAAATATCAATTAATGTTGGTGAGAATACGTCTATGACGAAAGATAATAATAAATACTCTACTCCTAACAGTAATATGTCCTTCCGGAAATCGTTAAAAAATAACAGTTTATCTGAATCATATGAGACAACGGAAGGGGAAGAAAATTTATCATTAAATAAAAGTAAATTGTCTGAAGATGTCCCAAAAGGACGAAAATCTCTTAATAAGTCAGTGCAAGAGGCAAATAGACTTGAAGAATCTAATGCAGCTGAAACTGTAAAAAAACTGAAATCTTTAAATAAATCTAATTGTAATGAAAATACAGTTACATCTACTAAGAAAAATGGGACAAATCAGTCGTTAAATACTTCAAAAGAAAAGATAAAACCACAACAGTTAGATGAAAATTCGGAAGAGTCTGACTATGATTTAAAAAAAGTTTATGAGAAGCAAGACAGCGTAACAAAGAAAAAATTGAACAGAAATTTTTCGACAATAGCAAACATGGGATCCGATTCTAATGAAACTCAAAATTCCGATGATTCACAAAATAAATTTGAAATACCTAAGTTTTTATTTTGCAAAACAAGCGATAGTAACAGCGACAGTGATAATGAATCTAATAGCACTATAGATTCTGATATCCAAAAAGAATATAATTTTTATGGTAAAGTTATTACAAAGTTTCCTGATGATGATATACAAGGAGATGAATGTAGAGCATCAGAAACAGAATCATCAGACTCAGATGATAATGGGTCAGATCTTGCAGATTTTGTAGTTGATGATGATGAAGAAGAAGATGATGATGAAAGTGAGCAGAATAAAGATGGGAGTATTGAAAATGATAAATTACATAATGAGGAGCAGACTGAAGAAGATCAGAGAGATGATGAAGAAGAGATAAAACAAGAAATAATTCAGGAAGAAGAACAACATGAAAATGATAAAGAAAATATTGCTGAAAAAAATATAAGTAAGGAGACAGATGCTTCTAATGAAGAAAAAAATACATCAAGAAAATCTGATGATTTAAGTATGTCTCAAACCATTAGAAGTGACAAGAAAAAGAAGAATCTTAAAACAGATAGATCCCAGATAGAAGAAAATGAAAAGGGAGATAATTACCCTGATTTATCTTTTGAAACAAAAGAAATGAAACAAAAGCGAAACTCTAAAGAATTTACAGTTAAAAATGTAGAACAGTCATTAAATGACTCCCAACTAATATTTGATACAAAAGTATTAAAACTTCGTAAATCAATAGAATGTAGTACTCCCAAAACAAGTGTATCTAAGCAAGAAAAACTTAATGTCAAAACCTGTGGTGCTGAAGAAAATGACTCCCTTAATGAGGAAAAAGACAAAGACTTGACATTAAAGGAAGAACAAAATGTAAAGATATTAAGAAGCATAAAAAACAATGAAACTCTCATGCATAGAAGTCTTCCATCTGAATTAACTGACTTAGCAACAAAAACAAATCTTTCAAGACCAATGTCATCTAAAGTACCAGAATTAAACAAATCAACAATAGTTTTAGGGAGTGAAACACCTAGAACAAAGTACTTAAGACAATTGAAATTAAATGAGAGTGCACCAATATTAAATGTTAATTTTAAAAAATTAGCAAATACTAGTAACAGTAATGAACAGAATGACCAAGGTGAAGAAGAAATTGAAAACAATGATGAACAAAACACAAAAGCAGCACCGGGTCCAAATGATTCATTAAAGAAAAAGCTGCTTAAGGTAGCAGAGAACATATTAGAATGTGATCATCAAAAGAAACGTAAAAAACGAAAGCAACGAATAATTGAAAATGTTACTAAGTCTACTTTATCTGAAACTGATTTCCCAGAAAATAATGATTCAAAATTACTAAAGACAGCTAAACAATTTGTTCCCACTAGCAATATTGACAATAATGATGAAACAGAAAAGGAAAATAAGAAAAAGAGGAAGAAGAAGAAGAAAACAAATAATACTGATGTGCAAATGCAAAAAGAATCAGATGAACAAGTTACTGAAATGAAATCAAAAAGTCAAGATGAAAAAATACATAACGAAATAAAGAAGAAGAAGAAAA
This sequence comes from Bombus terrestris, assembly GCF_910591885.1. Classification (NCBI taxonomy): domain Eukaryota; kingdom Metazoa; phylum Arthropoda; class Insecta; order Hymenoptera; family Apidae; genus Bombus; species Bombus terrestris. The sequence continues at coordinate 20,564,095 of NC_063275.1, read as the reverse complement.
AAAAAGAGAAAAAAGTTCCAGATGTTCAAGACGTTCAAGATTTGACAAATGAAAAAACTAAAATAGTAAAGAAAAAGAAGAAAAAAGTTTCAGTAGTTTTATCAGATGACAATATTCCAAATGAGCAACTGCTTAAGAAAAAGCAGAAATTATTAGCAAAAGATGCTGCTTTGCAAGATAAAAAAGCATTGCTTGAAAAGTTGCCTAAGAAAAAAAGGGAATTATTCTCAGAAGATGATGCTTTGCAATATGAAGAAGCTCCACCTAAAAAGATTCCTAAGAAAAAGCAGAAATTATCAAGTGATGTTTTAGATCAGAAAGAAAACACTTCAGTTCAAAAATTATCAAAGAAAAAGCAAAAGCAACTATTAGAAAATGTGAAGACAGATAATATAAAATATACTGTAGCATCTAATAAAACACAACAGTTTCACGATGCAGTATCAGATTCTGATGAGGGACCAGAAACGATTACATTCTCTAAAGCTCGAGATGAAGCGTTAAAAGATTTAAAACGTACTGCTGATAATATTAAAGTCAACAAAGAAGCGAAAAAAAAGAAACAAAGAGAACACAATGAAAAAATGCAAAAACAAAAGGAAATTAAGATCAAACAATCAAAATCCAAAAATCAGGTTTCAGAATTTAATAAAACGGACATACAAGAAAAAGGTATTAAACAGCTTCCGGATTACATTGTTAAAAATTTATCGGATGTTCCATTAAAATCATCAAAAAAGAGAAAATTATCAGAAGAAAAATCTTCCCTACCGCCAACGTGCAGTTTCAAGCCTAAAAAGATGAAGAATATGTACATAGAAGATGATATTACTCTGCCAAGTTGTGCTGGAAATACAACTGAATTTAGTGTCGTCGATATTGAAACAATTAAAAAGAAAAAGAAAGCTCCAAAAGCGAGTTTATTCCGAGAAAGAATGCTTGCGAGGAATTCACGACAACCTATTTCTGCTTACTTAACATATTTGAAAAAGCAAAAATCATTGGGCAAAGGAAAGTTTTATGATAAGCCATACTAAACTTTTAATTGATATTCCACGCTATATGATCTGTAGGCATTATAGAATAGTTTCGAGTATTAGTTAGTAAAACGATCTTTTTTTTTTACAATGCAATTCAGATAAAAATGATTAATATATTGCTTACTATTTCCAGAATTATCTCAATAATACTGATTATTCTAATGCTTACATATTCGCTTTTTTATTGTAATTTCGAAAAATTGAAAGATACTAAACTAAAAGTCGTTTTACTTTTGGTTTTAATAATTATGGTTATTTTTCATCTTGTAATTTATTGTTAGTATAAAATAATGTACCATATATTTTTTAATATAAAGTGCGATTATATTTTAGTCAATATCATATTTTTATTGGTAAAATGTCCAAGTATAAAGTATCCGTATTAAACTTTGCTTACTTCATTATAGCTAATTCGCTCTATATGGTAAATTAAGATGTATAAAAATAAAACAATATAGATATTCGTTTTTGTTTGTAACTCCTAAATTTATCATATTTATTATTGTTATATTTCTCAAATAACCCCTATTCTGTATGATAATATATCGTCTTTATAGAAACAAATTTTTAATATTTAAAATGAAAATAACGAAAATCAATCTAATTAAATTCAACATTCTCTTTAATTTGTTGTCCATTTCGTAAATGAATGTGCTCTATTCACTAGAGCTTATACATATTATAAAGACTCTTATTAAATTTACAAGGAATAAAAAAGTTTATTAATAATACAATATTTGTACATTTCTATAAAATAATTATCGAATGAAAATTAGTCGGCATGAGACTTTGTTTTCTAGTTTGTCATACATTTTTTTACAATTCATATTACTAGAAAGATACTTCTTTAATAATTTCCTTTTAAATTAGTATACAAATGATAAATTTTTCTATTTTTAAGTGCGTATTGTATAATCTTCAGGTATTTCTCTCTTCAGATTCAAAAAACAAGCACCATTTGCTGCATTATTTTCTCCCGCAAATATAACACATGCTAAACCATTCACTGCCATGTGCTGCCATAATTTATGTACCCATTTATTTACAGTACGGAACGTCTTTTCTATTTTATCACTTTTTAATTTTTCTTGTCCTATCCTAACATGACATAAAGTAAAGGCATGTTCCATGACTATTTGTGTAGCTCGCAGGACGGCTTGTTTATTATTGTCTGCCACTACAAGACGTACCTGTAATAACAATAAAATTGTGATAATACGAATAATAGACATTAATAATTCAAATAATCGATTCCTTAATAATTCAATTTATGGTTGAGGTACACACTTGATCGTTTTTATCGAAATTTTCATCATCCATAATGTTGATAGAAGAAGTTAAATATTTAGAATATTCGTTCATAACTTCTCCGTTACCCACAATAGCGGCAGTTTTTTTATCTTTCGTGACATGTTTGAAAATTGATGTAGCATACTTTCGTATTTCAAGTTTTAACGATTGCTGATTATCTGTCCTATTCTCTGGTTTCATTTTCAATATTTCCATGTTGCAACGACCAAGTAACACAGCATCTCCATAATCCACACTATTTGCTAATTTTAATTGCACTAATTTCATAGAAGCCTGTGAATCTTGAGTTGAACAATGACCAGAACTACTTTCTTGTATTCTTTCACCAAGAAACTCCCTTGCTAAAATTTGTAACTTTGTCTTTCGATATCTGTAATTAAATATTTGCTTAGGAAAATTTTTATAAGAATATAACTGTAATATAAAGAAAATAAGTTGTGTACCTGTCACCAGTAATATTGAAAATAACAGATGTATCAATAATGTATGGATGCATCATTTTTAATGTATGAAGATCAGAATTTAAACTTTGTCCTACTAGAATTGCATCTGCGGGAAGTAACTTTCGTAACGTTTGTTGAACATCAGACAACGTAGTTGTGACACCTTCTAACATTTCTTTTGTTATACCACTGAATTGAGTAAGATAATCAATGATACGATTATCTGGTTTTACCAGACTATCATAAATAACCTGTGACAGGAATTTAATAGAATTTGGGTACCCTCCTCATAATAATTTTGAAATTGAACTTACATTCATACTTTCATCCACGAGAGATATTCTCGTTAATTCCAATTCTCCAATAGTTGTTTTACACATTTCACAGTCTAGACCAAACATTGGAGATTTTTCATTAGCTTCTACATAAACATCCTTTGTCATTATGTAATTTCCGTATCTAAACATAAAATATTTGTTTATTTAATGTATAAATTTAATTCGAAATATTTCTATTATTGGTACTAACTTTTTTGCTAGTTCACCCTTTAATGGGACAGGATAATTTTCTTCTACCATTTGACATAAAGATAGAAGTAATAGTGTACGGGGGAATTTATCAGTCTTTGGGAGGCCATATTCTGTTTTAAACTTTTCTGCATTTGTTGATGGATCTCTATGCATTGGGAAAACAGTTAGTAATAATTTTATTACATCGCTGTTACTTTGTAATGCAGCCTCTAATGATCCATATTCTAAAAAATTATGCACCATGTATGCTTGTTACATATTATAACAAATAGTATTTTAAAATGTACATACGTTTAAGTAATTTATCGCTTTGCATTCCGGTTATGGGTACAGCTGCAAGATCCTCTATTACAGACCCTCCATATGCTGTAGGTGTTACAACTTCTACCCTATGTTCCAACTTTGATGTTATATGTGGAAACATACTTTCATAAGCCATAAAATGATACAGCGAAAGCCCTTCAACAACAAGAACCACAGTGTGTGTGACCTTTTTAAAAAATGTTCAATGTTTAACGATATTTCAGAAATTTTTAATATTATATATGTTCCATATTTATATTACCCTATTATATTTTTCAAGGTGACACCATCTTGCTGGCACATAAGGTGAGTGATGACCATGTAATGAATACAATAATAAATGTTGTATATCACTAAGAAAGATAGGAATCCTGTTTTCACTTTTAACATTAATAGTTAAACTAGCACTTTCACCAGCTACTTTTAAATGAAATCGAGGTATTGTTTTAAGTTTCTTTTTACGTTCTCTTAATTCCTGTTTCAATTTTAGATACTCGTCTCCACTTAATCTGTATTGCCAAATAAAAATAATTTATATTCTTATATATCACACTAAATATATATATAAACATTGTACAGTATACAAACCTAGGCTTTTTGTTAGCAAGTGTATCTGATTCTTCTGTATCTCCTACATTTTCTTTTTTAGTAGAATCTTCCAAAAGAGTTTCATTTAAATCTTCATTACATGGACGTTTACGTGTGACATTATCTTCCATGGAGACTTCACTGCTGTCTGTATCATTTGCATTTGACTGATCTGCTTCTGTAGACTAAAATAATATTTATCATATGAACTTTACAACAAAATATTATAACTCAGTTAAGTATACTAACAGCTTTCTTAAGAGCAAGCATTTTGGCTTCTCTATCTTTATCATTTAATTTAGTTATTTCCAGAAGTGCAGCCATCTTCTTTTTCTTTTTCTCTATTCTTTGTAATTGTTTTGTTGTTAGATTCTTCATAATATTTCTTTTTGTTGTATTTTTTGAAAAAGATTAAAGTTAAGTACCTTTAAAAAGACAAGTAACAAAAACTTTGATATAAATTTATAATTCAAATAGACTGTCACTTTATTTTTCTATATTTTAGATATCAATAAAAGAAATTTTCATCGTTCATATAAAATAGTTTCAAATTTAATAAAGAAAAAATAATACGAATATAAATTTAGTGGCACACATATTTTTAAATAAAACTTATAAATTATAATAGAAGTCTATACACAAGATGTAATAAATGATGGACTTTAAACTGTATTTCTTAATATACATTTTCTTGACAAAGTAAATATATATATGAGGTTATATGTGAAACTTAGTTTTGATATTAAAATTGGATATTAAAAATGAATTGTCAATTAGAATTACCTGAAAATTGAATTAAAGGGAAAAATATTTGTATGTTATACAATGTTAAAGAAATGTTGTACATTTCTATACAAGAAATGTAGATATGAGGGCTGGATATAACCCTTGACAAATAAATACATTTGTTTATATAAAAATTCAGAAACAGAGTTCTTGAATTTCATGTGAAAAGGTTTATACAATAATCTTTCAATTTGATATTCACTATAAGAATGTATCTATAATAAGTTTTATCGTTTTCCTCCCCATTACTTGGTTACCATCCATTGTTAAATACTAAAATTGCCACTTGATAAATGGCACAGCATATGTTTTATAGAAGTATATAAAATATGCATTAAGTAGTAAGTACAAAACTGCTTGATTTATTTTAATGACACAGAACAATAGGTGTATTTAAATGAGGAAATACAAACATAAACTTTGATGGTCTGCACAATTGTTTGTTTATTTATATCGCGCAATTTTTTCAAATCGTTTACGCGATAAAAAAAAAACAAATCAGTAGAATGAACTTTTGAACAAAGGCAAACATTATTATTATAAAATCTATAGCAAGTAATTTACGTTTTGTTTACATTTAATTAATATTGTTTATAATGAATAAAAAGAAATAATACCATGACTGATTATGAGTAAGGTTATGTCTTCACTGTCTTTGCTTCTCAGAAAGGTGACAATATTAACACATATAATCCATATAGTACACACACAACTTATAGTTTGATATTCTTGATTAATTCGAAAATGAATATAACTTAGAAAGTTTGATGTTTTATCAACCATTAATGTGGAAACATTAAAGAATACATGTTGCTCTTCTATTGTGTAACATATCACCGCTAGAGGTCAGCATGCAATAATTATAGCAAAATTATATGTATTAATGGAGTCTGGTATTAATGAATTGGATGCATTGAATGAATTGAGAAATATTATGTATATAAATTTAATATATTCTTAAAAATTTTGATAATCTTAAAATAAAATACTTTTTTAAAAAAACTGTTTGCTTTTAAGGAATATGAGTAAGTTTTATTTTGTTTTCATTTTCCGTTATATTATTGGTGATTCTATAAAAATTTCTATTTTTTAAGGTAAGAAATATATAGTAAAAAGATTATTATAAGTATAAAGTGCTATACTAATATTTGTATGGAAAAACTTATTAACTTAAAAATGTTCTCTGTTACAAAAATAATATTTTTTATATTGTAATATGATTGGATAAAATTTTGTATACAGACGATAATAATTTTGAAACTTTTTATTCTTGACCTTGTTTTTTGTTTGAAAAATATATTTCTAGTTCATGTGCTAAATTATATGCTTTGAATCGTGCATAAGAAGCAAGTGTCCCTTTCTCCAATCAGGAACGTAATGGTAAGCATAGTATGTATATAAAAATTATACTGAATTTTTACTTCTGTTTCTCGTTCCGGTCTAATTTTTATTTAATATTATGTAAATTACAATACGAATACTTTTTATTATACTATATTAAATGACCAATCTAATTTTTCAATGTATGTGGAAAATTTAAGAGTATCAATAAATATCAATAAATATGAAAGTATGTAAATAAATTCAATAAAAAATATAGAATTATTAAAAAGCACGCAATTAATAAAATAATATAAAATCATAACTGCTGAATAAATAAGAAACATCTCATCTATCATTAAAATTTGCAAATATTTTTTTAGAAAATTCTGAATAATTAAATATAATCATATTAAATAAATCATATAATTAAACTTAATTTTAACATATTGTATATATTTTATTTGATAAATAAAATTTAACAAATCGATTTTAATCGTAGATCTAATACAGATCGATGCATCGATGTCGAGAAAGATCGTAGGTACGCTACTGTCGGAGAAAGCGAGTATTCACGACAGTGACACAAACATCCACTTAAGATACATTATGTGTATATACAGAGAAGATCAAAAGATTCTAAGCGTGTACGATTATGCGCTTTATGCATCGGTGTGCAGTCCCCACCCGCACGGTGAAAACATATTTTTCCTTTGAATCTATTTCTTTCTTCACGAAGTAGCTCGCGGTGCATTAGTGCAAAATGCTTTTCTATACTGGGTGTCTGATATTTTTCCTAGTAAATCATGGCAGCTTAGTTTACCCGTAACTTAATTCAAATATTTTTAAATATATATTGATGATTTTATTGATGATTAGTTTTAATCGATGACAATAATTACCGAAGCAATCGGATATATCGAATATATCGATATCGCTTTAAATTATCGATATTTAATGTTAGGGTGTAGTACAGACTCTATTATATCTATTTCTGTATTAAATTCATTAAATAGTGAAATTTGTGAATTATTATAAAGGTGCAAATATTGCTAGAAAATTATTAGCCATAATTTTAAGTAATAAAATGTTGCTTAAAACTGTTACGGTGTTTTTACATTAAAGAAAAGTAGTTGATAGCTGAGTTTAATAGAGCATACCAATTCTTCGATTTCTAATGAATCGAACTGTATAACAATGTATTATCAATGCTGTCTCTATAAGTCTCATTTAATATAAACGTAATATGCATGTTATAAAAAAGTATACGATATTTTCTTTCGAAAAATTAAGATCTCGAATTTCTGTTTCGAGATCGCAGTCCGATTAATCGGTTTTTAAATAACAATTTGTATACATACTTATAATTAGTACCGATGCCAACTGTTACATACGTCTATATAATTGCAAAAGTAGTTTGCGATTAAAACCGTCAGTTCATGTACTTAATTGCACTATCGTCCTCATTATAATGTAGTAATTAACATTGGTGGTAGGAATTGAGGTGAACTACTCTTTTATGTGGTTTTGTATGAACCTGTTTTTTCGTTTTGAAAGGTTAAAAAATACATCTGTTCTGAGATAGTGTCGATTGGGTGGTAATGATATGTTCCAGTAGCTTTCGTGTAACAAAACTTTGTAACTCCTAATCAAAGAACACAATATGATCAGTTTATTTAAAATATTAGAATTTTCTAAGGAAAGTTAGTTTTGCTGAATCAGCATTTTTATGAAAAATCAATTTGCTCAATTTGTTTAAGGGCTAGAATTTTCTAGAATGAATCTGTCGTACCATAACCTTTTTCTTTTATTACAAAACTTGATTATTCCAAAGTTCATTTGTTACATTGTAATATTAAATATCGAGTCTTTAATTACCTTAAAATTTTTAAATTTTATAACACTTTTTAAAGAATTGTCTTTAGAATTTTCCAAGATATTTTAAACGTGAAGTTAGTCAACAATAAGATCATACTTCTTGTTCTGATGGGATATAAAACCTTTTTTCATAACTATTCCACGACTAAGTTTTTAATAACAGTCAGCCGTTGCTCATTTTCATTCGTTATTATGTTAATGAAGCAATGGTATAACTGTAGTTATAAATTCACAATAGATCATATCATTATTAACACAAAAGTCACGTATTTCTTCTTATCTGCCATTCGTCGAGTTAATTGCTAAACGGGATACAGTACGGTGAAATTAGAACGAACTTAAGAGAAACGAGTATGACGACAACTGTCTGTTTTATGTAGAAGACGAATGTTTTTTCAATTTAATTTTTAAATTTAATTTTTAGTTGAATCTAAAAGTGTACGTTAATGGACATTAATAGCCATTCTTAGAAAACTTACATACATACGTATTTGAAAGATTAGTATCAAAAAATGGTTTAGCTTACACGGAAACAATACTTGCAATATATTATTATTGTTTCAAAAGGTACAGTATTGTGTACTTCTTTTTAAAAATGATATTAATACAATAAATGTTAAGGTATTTTATATGTTTTTTTACACATTATTTAAGTCAATGATTTGTATATAATTTTATGTTGTAGTTAATAAATGAAGAATAAATGCGACTATTGAACAAATTTTATATCGTTTTATATGAAAAATTAGAGGAGGAATGGAAAAATCTTTAATCGGTGAGTGATTAGAGTAATCTATAATGATTGAAATTGTATCCCAATGTATTAATTATGTTTCTATATTATTTTACTTTGTCTGTGCTCACAAAAATTACTTTAATATCTTTTTCTAGCTTTATGATGTTGTCCTAATACGTTATAACATCGTTGATTTTCCTTCTTTCTTTATAATATTTCAATTTTTTTTAATACACCACAAGAAAAACCTTAAGACATCGAAAGACAAAGTATCATAAAGAAAAGCAAAAAATCAACGATGCTACAACGTTTTAGTAAATAATTCATTCATAATAAACATGGTCATAATACAAAATTATACATCATATAAAATCATGGTCTTATTAAGAAAATAATTATCAATTATTAATCAATAATGTATTACTGTAATATCTTAAAATTATTTTATAATTATTACCTTTGTCGAATATTGATAATTATACTATGGACGTTTGTGCAATTTCGTATTTTTATGAATGTGACTAAACAAATGGAATCTAAATAGAAAGTTCTTCCATTCATTAAACATAGGCACGCTACTTTTGATATTTTACGTATTTTTACATGTGGCTATCCCGTGTAGATAAATTTCTACACGTAAAAATGTTCTATTCATTTTTACTTATAATTAGAACTGTGCAATAAAACGAACGAACGGTTACAATCCCTATACACGAATTATTAATTTCTTTTGATAATTCGATTTTTCATTCGTTTGAAAAATAATCCTTAATATTTTTTAAGCAAGCCAATGTTCGTAAAATGTAATATGTATATGATATCTTTGTATCTTCACGCGACAATTTAACCAGAGAAAGTCTCATTCACGTATTCGAATGAGTTGAAATCAGGTCAAACAGAAGGAATACACGCTGTTTATGCTTCCTTCTCAATTATTGTAATGAATCGTTGCATTTTTAGCGATCTTCGTCTTTTTGAAAAAAACATACGTTACAGCAATATTTTGCGAACACATATATGTATCCTAGAATTGCTAGAAATTACAGAACACGACTAGTCCAGGAATTACGATGATTGTGCGATTGCTTGCGGGTGTAGGTACGTTTCCCACTTTCTCCACGAAACGTATTTCGCAGTTCGTACGAACATTTACGCGACTCTTGCTCATCTTCTCGTTCCTGAGCAATTTGATCGGCTCTGATTGGACGAAATGAGCGCAGACAATACGTTGGGAAATGCAGTGAAAGTACAATGTCTTGTACAAAAAATATTCCCTTGACTGTCGTTTGATATAAAATGATATTCGAAATTTGTACGTGTCAGCGGTGAAATCAACCAGCGGAGATATACATAAATATGCGAAATATTCGGAATGTAGTATTCGCTATAATATTTAGCAGGTCAAACTATCTAGGCTCTGTTTTTATAATGGTATGTAATTTGATTAATTCAATTTGCCTAGAAAATTTAATTTGGCCAGAAGAATGGTGCCAGCGCCTGCCATACACCAAGCTGTGATTTCAATTTTCTGGAAGGACGAAGAAAATTGGAAAGTAACCATGGGTAGGTGTTTTTGTAACGATAAACAGTATTGTTACAGAAACTATGAATAGAATTTTGTTTATCGAGACGATTGAAATCTCCATATAGATTACATTCTACTGTATTTTACAGTATACATTGTCAAACAAATTAAAATTAGAATATATCAGTTTCTTATATTACTATTAGGTTACGACTTTTAAGAAACAAGTAAATAAAATCTCTGCTCTGGACTATTCTCGTACGAAACTGTACGCAAGGTCGTCGTTCCATTGATTCATAAAATCCTCGCGTTTTGTTCCTTCGGATGGAGCATTATCTGCTTCGTTTAATATTCATAATTATATTCGGAATAAATACGATCGAAAGATAAGAAATAATTATATCCTTCTGGTCTTAATAAATTCATTCCTGAAGAGATTAAGATATGAATTAAACAGAGGAACATGCGTTCCATTAAATCCTTGAATTCTAATTAAAATATCATGAAAGTAGTGAATACATAAAGTCAATTAACTTCTTGGTCTTTTAATTCAAGCGCTCCGAACACGTACTATCCATTTCTAAAATGAGATGCAGAATCCACGTATCCGTTATAATGGTTAGATAAGCTAGTCTCAACTGGTTTTTGATAAATGGCTTGATGAATCCAGTCGATAGGACAACATAGTAAATTGATTAACATTATAAAGTATTTCACGAAACCCAGTATCGTTCATTATCCAAAGTTCCAAGTGAAAGAAAGAAGAAAGTGTAAAGATTGTCGTGGTTCGATACGTTTCGTTCTTGCGAACGATTATCTTTGATATCTTTGATAGGTTCAATTGTCAAAAAGACCAATAACATTGTGCATTATAATCAAAGACGCGTCTTACCGTAGAGTTTTCTTACGTAATGTTCCCGTAGAAATCGTAGAATGCAGGAGTTATATGTGTATGTATATATATATATTTTTCTATTTTTTTGTCCATGCATAAACCGTAGACGTTAATAAGTAAAAGGCTTTTCTATTGCGATTTTTCATCAATTAAGTGAATTCGAATAATTGTCCCATACACAGGCGCATTATATAGAAATATCCGGATGTTCGTTCTTCTTTGACAAGAAGTAATTTTGTTTTAAAATTATTTTATAAAGAGCGAAAGGATTTGAATTTACTATGAAATAATTTTATTTATTATTATTGTATCTATGATTGAGCGAAAGAAATATGTATAAGAGAATAACGCAAAGAAAGATTTTTTAATATATTTTATTTAGAAATACACGTATATATGACTTGAACTCCGAACAATAATCGACAAAATCTTGAGAAACAGTTGGAAAATTGTGATTTACAACTATGGAGAAACAAACTAGGTGATATAAGATTTTACATAGTTTTCTGTGTCATCTATGCCATTTCAGCGAATCTTTTCGACCTTTTTATCCTATTTTTCTTTTTAAACAATTATCTCCAATTTCTCAGGCTATTTCGCAAACTCGTTGTATCTTCGTTGGAACGTCGGCGTATTTTCATATTAGTTTTATTATTTTGAAATATTTCGACTGAACCATGCAGGATAGTCTTTGTTTTTGTACGAGTAATCTTGTATCTTACTATTATATTGTAAAGTATCATTACGCAAGAAAAGTAATCTTTGAAAGTTAATGGGCAGTAAGGAATTGGCGTTCATAATGGGCAAACCTTATGAAATTGTTTTTTCTTTGACAAGTTCTCATCTTCAGGTTATTTAATTTCGTAATTGCAAATAGATAGAAAAACTGTTCAGATTAATTTCTACTTAAAATCGTTAAATCGATGCTTAAAATCATTTAGCATATCAACGAATCAATTATTTGTAATATGAAGCATTTATTAAGCGAAGGTAATTTAGTAAATAATTTATTTGGTAATTTATTTGGCAATTAATTTGTTACCGTGTTAAACGCTTCTTTAGATCCAAAATCTGTAATTTTTATTTATTACCGGTACACTAATTTGCATAAGAAAATAGAAAATGATGTTTCTAGTTATTGATTTACTACTAATTTGTACTTTGGTACAAAAGCTCTCTTTTCCGAAAAATCCATCAAAGTAGCCGGATATTTATCAGTGGTAGTGTAATTTCGTTTCTATGAGGGATAGGTGTGGAAATAAATCATCGTAATTTACCGGTTGCTTTCAAGCAGTTGCATCGTGCAGCGACCATTTCCTCGTTATTTACTTTTCTCTTGATAAACCGTGTGATCGATGTTTTCACGTTTGTTCGCGTTTTGTCTTTCCTTTGAAATGGTAAATAATTACCAATGTAATTATCAATTACGTTACACGGAAAATTTTCGTACAATTGACTCAACGTAGTGCCAGCAGGTTTATTGTTCACGCAGTGACACAACGTAATAAGATTAATAGTTACTTTCCAGCAGCTTAATTTGCATTTTCATGGTTATAATGTACACGAGGTATATTTATCCAATTAGTTTATTTCTTCTTTAGGAAATATATACAATGGCGTGCAATATTTCAAAAGCGATATTTTGCAAAATTTAAACTACCTATGTAATTACGTACTAATTAAATATCTGGACTCCAAAAGCAGAATGTATTAAGTCAACCTTCCTTTTAAAATTACATTTTTTTACTTTTCCCGATGGTAAAAACATTTTCGTTTTAAATCATTTAGTTTTTAATATAATAGCGTAAAAATGATATTAAGTGCATATTATATATGTACAAGATTTTTGTAATTTTGATTTGCACTGCTCTAAAGTTTAAAACGTATGACTTGATAAGCTCTGGCTGTGGCATCCAGATATTTAATACTATTTATTTAATGTACCATTCGTTTTACTTGTAACGTTTGTATAGCTAATGTTATTTAAAATAATTTTGCACGTCGCTTTTCGAATATTAAACGAATAAATTTATATGGTCAGAAACTTTTGTACTCCGCTGTATACAAGAAATGCTGGTTAAAAAGTTATCTAAAAATTACCGTCTATTTAGCTTTCATATATCTTTTATCAACAATAAAACGTATTCACGTGCACGCCGAACTTATCTACTATTCTCGTAAGTTTGATCTTGATCTCTACATAAAAGTTTGTTATGTTAATGAACAGATAAAACACTCAATTATCCGTTTCGCTTTCTATATTTGCATCAAGAAACTTTCATAGAAAATGCAAACGAATTGCTTCGAGTTATTCAGCAACTGTGCGATTAAATAGATATTGTTGAAATCCATATTGCACTGATATATCTGCAGACGAAAAGGAACACAATATGAAATCCATGGCTGTTACTAACGTGAAAACGAAAGTATAGCTGAGCATCTTTTTATTGACAATTGCGTAACAGCAAATGAAGAGAGAAGGGGAACCCTCTATTTCCGTAGTTTGAGAATTTCTCTCGTTGACACAATTGAAGCAAATAAAGAAGATAAACTTTCTTTATCATGAGCAACGTATTGCAGATATTTATATTTTTTGAGGACAACTAAGGAAAGAATAGACTCCAAATAGAAATTTATTTTACTTAAATATTATGAGGATTTACTATACTTATGTTAGAATATTCTACATATTATGAACATTTATATTTTTGGTATTTTGATATATGTATCTATCATGCAAATTCACATTTTTTCAAAGAAAATTAAAGAAGTGGAAGCTAAACGGAAATTTATTTTCAGAATACTTTATATATTTTAATGTATTATGTGCATTCTGTGTGTCTTTGCATATCTGAATCTTCCATATCTAAATGCATAAACATTTGTAGCTTATTTTTCATGTTAAAAATGTATACGCGTCGGTGATTGTGCAAAATGTTCAACAACATTTTCGCTTGGAACAAGGTAAACGAGTCAGTAAAAACAAAAGAAATCCAAAGGACGATGCATTTCATTTGTCATCTATAGAGCGCAGATGATCTGCATAAGTACCATCAGGTACCATTTACGTGAAAACGATGTTAACAAGGCTCACGTAAATTTTCGTGTGTAGGATGATTAACGATGACCAAAGTCGTGAAAGAGCGAAGAAAAAGTTATTCTTTGTTCTGATGGTCGCGTAGTGTCGTACGCAATTGCACAATAAATATGTCCATGAATGTTGCCCGAAACACATAATACATATGGATGTACTTACATACATTCGTGTAAAGTTCCAACGAATATGCTGCTGAAAGAGATTGTTAAACAGATTGTCAAGTGATCTGTTAGAAGCTTATTATTTAAAGTAGTGGTAATTGAAATGATATAAAAATCACCAGACAGTTCATCTTTACTGATTTTTTTAATTTTACGTCGGTATTAAGTATGTTAATATGAGATGGTTGATTCGAAGAATTCAAGCGATAAGTAGATGATAAATTTACGAATGTTTTGTAAAAACGAATAATATCAATTTTGTCGTTGTATGAATGCAACTTATTTAATATTAATCTATATTTAATTCAGTAAATATCGGTGTTATTAATATCTTTTCGTTGTTCAAGAGAACGACAGAAACACGTATTTAATGGCAACATCGAACGAAGAGATAATTTTCAACTTTGAATTTTAATCTCTAAGATTAAAATTACGTTTACGTTAGAGATGGAATTTCGTCTGAAATATTCATATCGCATATCCTTCGAATTTTAAATCGATAAAGTTAGAGAAACATAATTAAATTATTTATCGTTATCTAATATTGGATGAAAAATAGAATAATTATTGTTTGCGATAGTTACAAGTAAGATGAATGATAGTACATATCAAGATAACTCGTTCAGGCTGAAATTTCACTCCTGATACCTTCCTTGAAATTTATCTTCTAATATTGAAATTTATCTTCTATATATTTCATTGGTGGCCTTTATATAAAAATATTAAGAATATTGTATTATTAGGTTTTAAAACGCCAAAGACGTAATTTTTCATGTTAATTATATTAACTAAGTTTATTTTCCTGTGTATTGTCTTGACATGTACAGATAATTTGAACGTTAGACGATAATGTAATTTGGTATTGCACGTCGTTGGCGTTTATCTCTAACTCGACACACAGACCATAGCAAAATAGTCGTGTAACAGATATAACCGCGTTTGCTTTTCAAATTCATAATACGCGGGTATCAGTCTAGTCTATGTGTACCTTGACTTAAGTACTTAGATATTCTTTACACATTAGTGACTCTAACAGCATAAAATTGTTAAAACATTAACATTGAATTTTGGTGTGAATTTTTTCTGTTGAAAGTAGGAAGTAACTTCAAATTGACAGGAACATAACAAAGGAAAATATTTGTACTTGCAAGCAATTGATAATATTCCAGTAATGTAAAGTGAGTTAGAAGTTAAGAGTAAAAGTAAATAAAAACATCACTAGTCTCAGAATAGTATTTACTCATTGTAAATGTTTTATATTACCATTGTTTTTGTTATCATTGTTTGTGTATATAACATATTATAGAGACACTAAACTTTTATAGAAATATTAACCCTTCAACAGAACTATAAATTTCACATTTCAAATGTTATAGTACATAAGGCAATTATTAATATTCATTTCCTATAAAATATTGAAAATATGTATCTTCTGTATTTGGTATTGGAAATGCAGGAAATTTTGGGAGCTACAGATCTATTATGAATTCTTCGACATTTTATTATAAAAGGGACAATGTGAATATCATTTCATATCTTGTATTAGATCGTCCGAAAAGTTTCTTTCGTTTTATAAGGAAATAATGGATGCACGATATTTTCCATTTTATATTATTTTATCAAATTACGTATGATCCATTTTGTTCTATCAAAATAAGGATCACAACGTTCGACAGATTAGGTTTCATGTTTGTATAAAGACGCATCGTTATAAAAGATGTATCTGTAAAAGAAAAACACTTTTTAAACAACCTAATACTATATTCCATTGGTCTATACCAATAATAGAACAAAAATTAGTATAAAAATTTACCAAGTTTACAAGATTTGATAACCAACTAACTTTAGTTCTTTAAGAACCGAAACGTTCATACATAAACCGATCGTAAATCAAGTATCGCAAACACAAAGAGTTGTCAGTAATGATCTTAGCATTCGTCAGAAAGTATAGGAGCTGTAAAAGACGCTTCTCCGCGCCTAGATACGGCACAGTTAAATTACAAATTCTGAATGAGTTAATGACGTGAAATTTCGAAAGCACTCGGCTGTTGCTCGTCTATTAAATGAATGTCGATAAACAAAAGACTTTCAACGCTTCCTCCTATCATCTCTCCCGATGGCTCTCCATTCTGTTCACTGTCACGCATACCTACCCATCCGACATTTAACGAACACTGTAATATGAACTTCCTCGGTTCTTCTGGCCGGTCACTTCCTGTATACGGGTTACGTCGCTTCTACGATGTATTCACATTTGTCGCGCCAGACTTAACCCCAAAAAATCACTTGTTTATGGATTTTCTTCTTTCTTTTGATCATTTGAGATTTGGATCGCGAAGATCTTAATTGGGAAAGACGAGTCGACTCGTCATAGAAATCGCCAATATCTCGATTCTGTGAATTTATCTATTCAGAGATTTCCCGCTTTTATATTGTCGTTTTCCTACTTTTTTACTTCTCTTTTCATTTCAAGAAAAATTTATGTCTTCTTCGTGTGTGTAAAATTGATCAATTTTGAACCTTATGATAGTTACGTTTACAAAGTTCGATTTCGAATATTTGACGATGCTTATATCGTCAAAATTCGTTAATTTTGGATTCAAGGTATTCGTATTTAAGAAATTTTAATAATTTTAAATTTCACGATCACAGAGGCTTTTGAATAGAGGACGATCCAATCGATATACTTCGGATTCTTTTCAGTTTCAAAGAGACTCGAGGGAAAAGAATGATTCGATGCAATTACAGAGGACAATTAATCGCTTCGTTATTCAAGATTAATTAATTGGTTCTATAATGGAAAAATAAGTGGGAACTGGTACAAGAAAGTTAAATCACTTACAGCTGACGAGCCGCGTAAATTGTCTGAGTTGCTTCTTAACATGTTTCTTTTTCGAGAGTGATGGAAAATTGTTATTCATGAATTTAGCGTTTCTTTAAACTCTGCCGCGTCAGCAAGGATATCTTCTTCGTGATTGCCAGGGAAGAAAATGTAAGCTACTGCAAGGTGCACGCGATGCGTTACGATTTGCGAGTCAGTGAATGAACAGCGTTGATTCGAACGTGATTCTTTACATAATTTCTCTCTCTCTCTCTCTCCTTTACGTTAAATAACGATTCAACAGCTGCTGAACGCGATAATTAAACTTAGATGTGCAGAAATATAAAAGTAAGATAGAAATTATTTTACAATAGGAACAGAACCTTTCACTTTATTTTTGACAATGATAAACTTCATATTGCTTTAAGTTAACAATATAAAAGACATGTTTGATTTTATGTAATTCGTGTAAATATAAATATTCGCACGTGTAATATTAACGTAAAATGTTAGTGACATTTATATATATAAAAATATTATTTTTGCTGTGGTAGGAGAAAGAAAATAGTATAATTGCTATTACAACTGCGTTAAGATAACAAAGTTTCGTTAAATATCATCAAACAGTACACATTGTGAGGATTGATGTAACACGTAACATAGATGTTCGTATGTTCTCTTATACTCTGTTCTAGCCATTCATATTTCATGAACAAACCATATTACACACTTAGTTTAATCGCAATCAGCCAGAGAGTTTATTATTTCATATCTTACCAAGTAATACGTTTTTTCTTATATGATACATATATTATTTATAAAATGTGTGTATGTATACTGATATTCCATAAATACTTTGTTAATTACGATCAGATGGCGTAAATATTATTTTACAAATAACGAAACGAATAATTAAAAAAAAATATAGTATAGTATATACATTTATAGTACATTTACATCAATGTTTATATCAGTAAACTACATAAAAAATCATAAATCTTACATTAATCGATAGAAGACTCTGCGATGGAGCTTTTTATTTTATAAATTATTATATTCCTTCTTTTCACCTTGTGTCTATAATAATAACATACTCAAGATTCTACGATCATGTTACTAATTAATTACAATCACACTTATCATTCTGCAATAAGCGCGCCGTTTATAAATCATCAATCGTCAAACTGCATAAATCAAAAGGTACAAGAAAGTGACGATGCCACAAACATTGTTTTATAAATATACATTAGGATTTATTATTGCTCATTTATGCTATCTTTTTGCGATAAACGAATCTATGAAATTTATTCCTCGCGAATTCGACGTTAATCGTCCACCGGTATAGCGAAATTAGGAAATCAGCAAAAAGTCGAGTTGACCAATCTGAGGCGTTCAAGTAACAATAAGTATAACGGTAAGACGATATTATTTCTAACAAATGTAATGTATCTGATGTAGTCTACTAGATATTCGCAACATCTGCTCTATGCGCCGCTATCACGCGACCGCGATTTACATCTCGGCAAAGAGAAAATGTTTAATCGCCTTTCCCGAAAACCGGCGGCGCCTTTCCAATTACGCTTCTCCTGCCCGGCGAAACAAGCTACCTCGCATGCAGCTCGCACACGCACGCGCGCTAAATAACCATATGTCCTTTAAAAGTCCAACCAGTGAGAGTTCCACATTCAAAAACAGTCCCGTCTCCGTTCCAGGGCTCGTCCGTCAGGTTGATGCAATTTGGCCAAAGCTGGGGAAAAACGGAATACGAGCCAGCCAGCTGAAGGTGGGGGCGGAGGAGTGCAGCAGCAGGTGGAGGGCAGGGGACGAGAAAAACATTGCAAAACTTGGCGTTCGAACGTTGATCCCCACACGGGGATACCAACCTAGCGCGATCCATGGTGGGATAGCTTCGAACACGTACGTTACATTCACGCACATACACACCTGATGTTTACCCACATATATACGGAATATTCACGCATATGCACGTTTGCTCACACTCGCATATGCACATGTATTGATATTTCGGTCTCGCCCACGAACGTACAGGTACACGTTGGAGCTGTTTAGAAAGTCCGACAACGAGAACACGCTGAGGTACACCTTGGTACCAGAAGACATACCCATCGGAAAGGTGTACCAGAAGGTTCAGCAGCTTCAACAGCTGGTGGGGGTAACCCTAAGCTAGCGGTGTCAGACGGTGCTGGCCGCTCACTGCTCGTCGATTCGCCGAGCGATCGACATCGAAGTGTTCTCGTCGATCGAGGAGAAGAGAGAGGATTTTTCGAGATACCACGTACAGCAAGAAAGGTATCGGTCGTAGTCAGAGTCATTTAGTCAATCAGTGCCTTTGGAAGAAGAAGATAAAGGTACCGGGGAAGATGGAAAAGGAACAGCCGGATTCCTTGGCAACTGTTGCCGTCGTCTCGGAGAAGATGCCTCATCCGCCTCATAGCAATTACGCACCCAGCGAGGTGTACTCCACTACCGAACCGCCACCGGTAAGCCTTCAGCTTTCTTTGGATCAAGGGAATTAAAAGAATTCCTCTATTTTCGTGAGAGCTCGCCGAGCGAGACAGCTTCTTTTGTTTTTGGAATAGGAGTAGTAAGACGGTGAATCGAGGTTGTCTGGTCAATGTATTCCATGACTGGTCGAGATTCAGAATTATTTAGAACGCAGGATTCTGTTGTCAATGGTTTTATGAAATAGCTTTGAGCTGCGATTTTCTAATCGCACTCAATTTCGCAGCATAAAAGGCACAGTCTTCCGTTGATTAAAAGTATCGAACTCTTGGTTTTGTTTTAATTAAATGTCCTACCATGTATTTCAATATGACTGCGATTATTATAGCAATAGAGTCTTCTGTCGATTATGAACAGTGACTTTTGATTTTTCATTTGATCCGATGCAGAGATTGAATTCGTTTCATTTAAATATTGTATCATAACTTCAAACGACTATTGCTAATAATAGAACCTTCTAGTTTGGAACGAGTGTACCAGATAAAATTTACAGTTTAAAAGCAATTCGACATGGTAGGTGACTCCGGAACATGGGATTGTTTGGGCATCGATAGTGATCACGCTGGCAGCATTATTACACACATGCGATAAAGATGATTACTAATTAACATTTATTCAAATAGAAAGACAATTCCTTTCTACGATTCACATCGTCAAATAAATATTTAAAAATTAGTGTTTTCTACGTTACTAGAAATTTATAAAGAGAAGACATTTCGTGTATTTTCAATTTGTAAAAATATGATGAATAGGATGCAAGAAACAGCGAGAAAATTTTAACAAATAAATCATCCAACTGATCGTATAATATAATCGCGTGTAACTAACAATGTTCATTTCTTCTCTCGTTTGTTTATCATTTTTTTACCACAATACGTGTATCTGTGTTATACAATGTATATTTCGTTAGTGCTGCTTTATAGATTATATTCTAATCTTTGGACAAGACACGATACATTTACCGTTATGCTAGCCACAGTTAATGAAATAAAGCGAGCTTACGTAAAGATAGAAATAGAATTTCGATGTAATGATATTTGTACGCTATTTATTCTCGATCGATTAAACAGGAAGCATAAATGTAGTAATTTCTGATAACAAAATTCCAACGAGTAGATTAGATTTATGAATGCATGTGTTTTGCACAGCGAGGCCAGTTCAGGAAAATTGTCACGACAGAGCTGTAAAAATATGCGCAAGGACGTGACCAACGTAAATGTTGGAATAAGATCATAATATTATTTCCGCCTACCGACATAAATACGAAGGTGCTAATTTTTCTGCTAGATCGGCAATAATCTTCGGTAACTAAAACTACTTTGCAATTAGTGCTGTTTCATTTCAATATTTTATTTCGAATAAAAATCTCTTGATGGTTATATTTAAAATAATTTACAAATATGTAACGATGGATACATCTGATACGTCTCTATCGAAAGTAAATTCCCATTTATTATTAACCCATTGACAGTTCAATAAAGCGATAAAATTTTGAATTGCTGTAAAAAGGACGTATATATTTTTATGTTTGAAATTTCTGCTATACAGACAGTAAGAAATTTAAAAATTATATATGTGTATAGTGGCTCGAAAATTTCCTGTAGCTTTTTTCCTTTAGTCGTTAGAGTCTCAGAAAATTGATGCGTCAAAATAACAAAATTAGATAGATATCTATGGTATATAAGTAACATATGTATACAGACTCAAAGCGATCGCATGATAATTTGCCAATGGGTTGATCCACAAACGCAAATGAATCTTTTTCAGGAGTGCAATAATCAGATTAAATTATTCCCTCTGAATGAACAATTTTCTTCATTATAACATATTTTCATTAATATCGATTACAATTTCTCTGCAAACATAAAATGAGACGTAAAACGAGCACCTTATAATTTTAACGTATAAAATTACATACCTCCACTTTTGCTACAAGCATCTACGTAGGTATCGTTATCTTTTTACAATTATATTCCTTTTCCTTCAAGTAGAAAATCGATCCTTTCGCGTTTGCTAAAATAGAATCCGTAGATATTCGTTTGGAAATTACGAAAGGAGTTATGTAACGTAAGAATCAAGTTTCAGTTAAGGTAAAACAATTTACAGTATGTAAGTGGCTGATTACCAGAATTAATTCTGCTTATCAGTCGGCCTTTATAAATTACAGGGCAGAGGAGATAGATAGAGACAGATGTTTCGTCATGTAACGGAAACGCTGAATTATACCGCGACTAAAATTCGTTCTGGCTTTGATACATTTTGTATCGAGAACGTTGTTTGGCTGGTATTTTATGAAAGAGCGCGGAAATCCGTACAGTAAGGCACTTCCGTGAAAGTTTCTGGACAAGCTTAATTGCGCCAACCACGCTACCATATATGTATGTTTATTTATTTGCTTGATCGATCAAAAGTCGCCTACGTAAACGGAAGAAGCGACGGTGCAACCCACTGGCAAAGCGATCTTGTCGCGTTTTATACGTGGTAATTTCCGCGAACATGATATTCTATAATTAGATAAGGAATAGTAGACTCGAAACGTGTTTCAATGATTTATTTTTCCACGAAATGAAACGCACCGGTACGGGTGAAAGAATTTGTCGTTTAATTAATTGCCAACTTTCTCTGTCAATAACCGTTGCAATTGTTAAAAGTGTCGGTGTAAAATGAAAGTCTCCATGAAACATTGAATGTAGGTCCTTTCAAGATTGATCGCTTATTACACTGTGCAGCTTTGTACTGTATCGTATTCGGTTCTAATTGTTGGGAAATTTTCTTCTATTCGCGAAGGGATTCATTAGAAAATATAACAAAATTTCGTTTTTCATTTTTTAACGTTGTTGCTGCAATTTGAAAGAAATTTAGTTTAAAAAGATGCCAAGATATTTCTCTGTTTCCAAGCACCAATTTCGAGTATGTTTAACGTAGTTGAGAAATTAAATAAAGGATAGGAAATAATATGGGATTAAAGATAATGAAGGAAAGGCAATTTGTCGTTTAATTATCTGCTTGAAAATACAGTTGCAGTAGGAAATCCCAGAGAAATGGATGATACTTAGGGGACGCAAATGACAGTGCTCATAATTCATGTTTACCGTGGCAGTATGTGACAGTATGTTCGTGTGTGCATCCGTTCGAAGTAAATAAATGCACTGTCATAGGCGAGTAATTTCTCAATGAGAGTTCGAGAAAACAGTTAGCTCACATTGCAGAAAAGAAGAATGGAAACTACCGTGAGAACCTTCTTTAAATTCAGTCTATGAATTAGAAATAAAATATTTGATTTGATAATCATAGAATAGAATTACAACTGTAGTTTCTATTCAGTTACATCTCCCGCAGTTAAATATCGTTTGTCATAGTTTAAAAAATGCTATAATCTTACATGCGATAAATCATCTGGATTGGTTTCTCGATTTTTTCGAAACATGGAAATTCTATCTCTGGCTAATTGAACTTTCGTGTTTCATTCGCGTGACGCGATACGTTTTGAAAAATCATGCACGACGTGATTTCATTTTCAACGTCGGCCACGCTGTTTTTTTCATTCGTTTATTTCGTTAAAACCGGAAACTTTCTACCACCGGTGAACGCAACCATTCGCCACTATTAGAAACTTCCATGGCTACTGTTGAATTGCCTTTTGTTTCTAGATTCTCAAAGCTTTAATGTAGAGCCCAAATTTTCCATTGCGGGAAACACGTATCCGCCATGACGTCAATGTTTGTTTCAATTTGGTTACATAAAGAATTCCTGTCCTTGAAACGTTAAAACAAAAACACGATTTCACTTGTCCACGACCAAAAGTAATATTTCACATTCTTATCTCCAAAACACTTTTACGTAGTTTATTTTACACATCTTTTTATTACCTATATTCCTATTATCTTGTTAAATAAAATGACTCTCACATAAAACTTCTTCGTCTTCGAGGAAAGTTTTGCCTAGTTTATTTTACCTATCTCTTTAATTCTTGATGAAATTGTACGTATATGTTTTATATGTCAAAAAGTATGTTTATGTGTCAAAAAGCTACAAAAAGATAAAATGACTGAGACATAAGGTATATTGAAGAGAAAGAAATAGTTGAAATAATCATCGTAAACTTTCGTGGTTAAGTCCTATATAATCTCTTGCTTTAATGCCTTAAAGTAACGTTTCTTCATGCTTCTATCAGTAATTCATATAATTACAAAATTTGAAAACGGTATTTCGTCGACAACGACGTACCAACCAGTACCAACTGCACCGTCCTCATCGCGAGGCAAATACCGGCCATTGAAAACATTTGTAAGACTGACAGATTTCACCTGCAGCGATTTAAACTGCGTTTCTTTTTCAATCGAAGCGTGACTAGAATCGTACTATTCGGGTTGTACGGAATTCACAAGTATCGAATTTACATATCGCCTATGGAGGCGAGCACCGTTGGCATCGCGACAATTACCTTTTCCAAGAAATTACTACTATAATAGAATCGATGAAAATTGTATGCTCCGTGGTTTACTTGCAAATTTATCGAATAGAATTTCCGTAGACGTTAAATCGCTTAAATTGTAGATTTCCTCATAAATACGATTTATTCGACTTCGACAAAGTGGTTCAAGATTTGCTTACATTCGTCTCTTCTATCTCTTCCTCTTTGTAATTTAAATCGAAGTTCGTCTTTGTAATAGAATAGCTGAATATATAATTTCTTTAATTTTAATAATATAGCTAAAATAAAGTAACATAGATACCAATAATTAATACAATTGAACTAAATTTATATTCGTGATATGCGATTATGGATATTACGAATTTATATAATTTATAATTATTTATATTCATATATTTAGATATACGTGTCTTGAATATTATTTGATTCAAATACCAAACAGATTCGATTTTCGATTTATAAAGAATTCAATCTTGAACGACGGTGCAATACGCATATCGAGTGAGCCTGGAGACTTTAATGCTTGGTTTGAAGTCACTTGCGGGATAAAGTTGGGAGCACACGACGCGTAGATAGTAATCATTTCATAATATGACCATCCTGCTATTATTTGAGTAGCAAGTAATTGAAACTTGAATTTCCTGCGATATTACGTAACATGATCCTTTACGATATGCGTATACCTTCTCCTTCAGCAGCGGTTTTTTTTTCTAGAAATTGTGCGGTATTACTCAACGAATATCCATTTGCAACATTTCTTACATACGAAATAGGCTACACTCGAGAGTTTTCAATTTAATAATTTCACGTTGCTAGACCTCTTTACACGAGTTCTATAATTTTGAATTCTCATTACGTTATACTTTCTAAAATATATTTTCTATTCAAATGTGCGCGATGAAATTTTTATCCCGACGAAAAAGGAATCGTTTGTAAAATATTGTAAAACGATGGCTTAGCCCGTTTGCTTTTAGCTTCGCGCGTTTACACGACTTAGCATGAGCAAGATGTCTCTTACATAAGTCAAAATATATACGTACATATTTCAATACCGTCTTCGCGGAAGAGCCGAAGTTATTTCCAACATTCTTCCGTGATCTTTAATTAGCTTTGGAAGTTTCTCGAAACAGGATTATACATACATATACATATATCTCTGTATTTGTCAACATATATTTATATTTTCGTAACGGTTTAAATTGTGTGTTGATTATTTTTTATTTTTCTAATAATCTACCTATTAAATCTACTTTAGTTAAGTTATATAAGAAAAAATAGATTAATAAATTTTTATCATATTTAACGATGCTGAAAATAATTACACTAATTGTCACAGAATTTCCAGGCATACATCAGGTTTGTCCATATCGAGACATGAAATGTTTGGATGGCGGAAGAAAGACAGGCGTTTCTAATACTCTTCCTACATTTTAATTAGACACAACAGCTATCTTTACGTGCTAAAAATGAAGTCCCGTACATCTAGGCGTAACTGAGTCACTCGACATGGCTTTTTGAACTTTAATCCTTTAATTTACTCGTGTTCATTTCTACAAAACGTTTCACCTGTTTGTTATACTTTTTAATTTCGACGAATTAATAATCGCGAATATACGTGACAGCCTTGCAAATCAAACAGTACAGCAAATCTCAGAATCGAGTCGTTCGAAGCTTAAACATATACTTGTGCATAAATATTTATTATTGAATGTCAGTTTATTAATATCGTAGATTGATTATTTAATGGAAAATTACAATGATACATTTACATATAAAAGACTCTTAGATATTCAAGTAGACGAATAAAGAGATATGTTAAAAAGCTAATTTGTTTTTCGTTTTCCAAAGTATGGTGCGTCATTATCATGCCGTTTAAAAGCATTCGGTAGGCGTATGTACACTATGGACCAAAAATCTGCCATCCTCTGCTCTTTCATGCTTCACGAAATAGCGTTAAATAAAGAGAGAATTGATTTTTACATTTCACGTAGATATTAAGATACCTTTTGTCATAAAACGAATAAATAAAACAATCGAATGTACTGTTTCCAAGAAGACATAGAAAAATATTCATCATGCGCGAAAAATACAAAATTTGTCGATAATCTTCCCGGTCGATGAAAATAATCATTTTTAATAATACTTTAATCAATTAAATAAAACGAATAATTGTACCTGTTAGTGAAAATAATAACGTTTGCTGATTCTGTAAACGATTGAATATGCTTTCTATTTATATATGTTCGATGGATAGATGGGTAAGTTCGATGATGTTGCTAGTAGATGCGAGTGATCCAAGACTTTTGATCAATAGTGTATACCGGCAAAGGGAACAATGAGTCAGAGCACACGTCGAAGAGGACACGTTTAAAAATTTTGTCATGCAACATATACATCCATCCATACATACATATAATAATCCTTTGGCTTCTCGAGTGCCTGGCAACAGTGCCTGTTTACTTTTGTCTGGCAGATCGAGCAGCATAAAGGCAGCCTCGGATGGCCTACTATCTCCTCGAGGCCTCTCACCTTAGAGTCGTCCATCCACATCGAGGTCATTACGAATACGTACAAGTACAGTCTGTGTCACAAGCGTTTGCCCTTTTCAATTAATTTACCAATTAAAGCGGTAAGACGCAATCGCGGGCTAGGCGCCTGAAACCCATCTTTTCTTCCCATGGGAAAATGTTAAACCCGTCTCTCGTAAATCCGACCCATAAGCTAGTTTCCTTAATTTTTTTTAAACATTTATATCCTGATCACGTGAGAAGTTGTTTTCGACGCTGATCAAACTGTATACTATGTCGTCCTTTTAGACTGTCCGCCGACGATTTTCATATTTTTCTGCATAAACTCGCGGACGAAATTTATATCTTCATAGGTTTGTTATTAGGAGACTTTTAATGTGATAGAGAAAAGGTCGAGTTTAGTAACTTGGAACTTACAAATTAACAGAAATTAACAGAACACGCGAAACGCTCGCTAAAAATCGAAATTGCCCCCGGATGGAAAGTTAATCCTGAAAGAAGTTGTTTTCAGCGTTATACAGGGTGAGGCTGTAATAGTAGAACAAACGGATAGGGACTGATTCTACGTGAAAAATAAGAGAAAATTTTGTCATAACGTTGTTTCATCTGAGGCTTCGTTTTCGAGAAAATCGACTTTGAAGATTTCACGAGTAAAATTGGCTAATTCCGAAGTGAACAAGAGCGAATAACAGGAGTCTAAACTACATTTAAAAATAAGTAAAAGCTATAGAATACAATTTTTTCGTAACATGCTTCATTTTCAAGGAAAATAAATTCGACCAGACCATTTCGTCTTCAATTAAACTCATCATCATCAAAAGAATCATCCCCTGCCTATGGTTGTACTACGTTTACCGTCCCACCCTGTATAGTCGATTACCGTATTGGACTTTTGCTCCTAGCAACATTTTTGTAAATCTCTTCTTTTTTTTTAATATCGCATGAATCTGCACCGAGTTCCATCACTCGATTGGACTAGAAGTAAAATAAATGAAGGCACTGAAACGCAGCAGCTCGTGGTTAATCGGTATACTGTGTAAATTTCTTCGCGTGTTGATGTACGATGTGCACAGCGATTTATCTTTACGGTAACTGGTACGTCGTTTGATCGTTAACCGCACGAGATTCTTCCTGATTATTATTCATGTAGCACAGCTGATGTCGAAATGATGATGAGAACCAGCGTACAGGTAAAAGTATCCTTCGAACCTGTTGAACGTTATGCTATATTTTTCAATGTACGGATACTCGAGAGCTAAATACATATTTTGTTAATTGGTGGATTGACGATAATAGCGGTGTAAAGCAAAATGTTGAGAATGTGACTTAATTGAATGTTCTTTTCAGTTCTTATAAGACTTCGTTCCTTATTCTTTTAGTTTCATAATTAACACAAGTTATAGGATAGATCGTAGATATTTATGCAAATTTATATTTTTACGAACACAATGAAACGATTCGAAGCTAGAAAGTTAGAAATCCGTTTCCTCCATTAAACATTTTAAGTAGCGTACTCTGGATATTTTACATGTATTTGCAAATTATTCAATTTTTGTTTTAAACTTTCTATCTAATTTAATTAATTTCTATCTAATTCTATCTAATACATAGAATGCACGAATATGGCTTGGTTATAACTTCGTTTCTCGTAAGAATATATTTGCATAATCTAAGGAAAAACACGTTTCATTTTGTTGGGAAAATAAGTTGTACAATAATATTTTCAATTTATATTCACTGGAGTTCTCAGTTTGTCGATTATTCATGCAATCTACCGGAACCTTATTTTCCTTGACCAATCACGCGATTACTCTGCCAGATTACATGCTTGTTTTACTTGTCAGGATAATAAGCATAGAGCTCGACATTGAACTAATCTCTAAGTATATGAAATTACTATCAATTAATTATCGAAGTCAATGTTACTTGCTATAATTATCGTCAAAACAGTACCAATAACACGTAAGACTATCAATTACACTATCTGTATAATACACGAAACGACAAAGGATCTGAGACGAGAGGATCTGAAAGGAGATGAGAGACGTGTTCGTGTAGAGTGACAGATTTTTCTAAGTTTCAAGGTTCTCAAGCAGCTGAACGAGTCCGAGGCGTAAAATAATAGTGTCACGATACAGTTATTGAACAGCAAGCCTTACTTTATCGGATGTATTTCCTTCTTGTGACTAACGACTGTTTGGGCATCTCGTGCAATCCACTAATCTTCACATTGGTTTAAACGATTTTATACGGATAGTTGATATGGAGTCAATTACGGTATTGTTGGCATAATTTTCATGCTCGGCTGCTGAATAAAACGGGAAATCTAAGAATCTTTCCTAGATTCATCGTTAACAGATGTTAATCGAAGTGTATTATTTGATCACAGGGTGAAAAGTGGAATTTATTAGAATTCTATGAGCAACATGATTTTCTCAGTATTTTATATAATTGATATATTGTATATTACGTTAGATATAAATAATTATTTGTAATTAGTCAGCTATACGTTTTATCTCATTTTTCACAATAGTTCATCGCTCTTATAAACAATAAGTTTTTACGATAGTTCTCCTCTTATAAAACTCCAATTGCGAACAGCTCCATTGTTTTTAATTCCGCATTACTTATAAGAGAATGTAATCAGGAGGATAAAAACTTCGTGTCCATCATTCGTTATAACCGTTTGCCATCTTTCAGTGTTAAGTTTCCTACTCTCCTTTTACGAAACTTCAATTACGAAGAGCTCCATTGTGCTAAACTTAGTACTACTCATGGAATAATCTAATGGCAAATGTAAATTCCACGCTCGTTTGAATTTCATAGTTCGTTGGAAATTTTTGGCGATAAGAAATAATCAAGTTTATTATTTTAAAACTCACGACGACACATTAATAAAAGTTAGTTAACTAACGCTGGATACATCAAAGTTTCCTTTTTTTCGGGATTCGTCATAGATATACACTTTCTATACCTTACAAACAATCGCTGAAAATTTGCTATTATTTTAAACAAAATACAAAACAAAACAGTTAACGTTCTCGGTGGTTAAAAATTTGCCTAAATTATAAAGCGTTGTTAGTGAAGATTATAATTCGAGTCCATTGTCCAATAGATGAAAATGAACCAACTTCCGGCGTTAACAATTATTATAATTATCGTAAACTTTGCAACATGTAAATTGTAAATTATTGCAAAATTTATCAGCGTGAAGTTTATAGAGTTCTGAAAGGATTGTACGAATGGCGATGTATGTTTTACCATGGCGGAGGGACGCGTGTTAGGAAAACGATGAGATTCTCCAATTCCATTTTTCACTTTTTCCCGCGATTAGCTTCGTTCCATGAAGTGGGAATGCTGCTAAACCACGGGAAAGGAGAGCGTGAAACGACAAAAGACCTCGACTCGGTTGGCTAGCCAGCATGAAGTTACATACACACATTCATGCGATTGCACTCTGCGTGTACACATTTTGCATTGACTACATTATCCTGTAATGAACCTTGCACATGTTTAGCAACTGCATGCATCTGTCGTGTTTGCTGAAACGCGCGGCGTTTACTGCGAATTCACGTTCCTCTTCGAACGGAAAGATCAATAAGCGTTACTTAGAATCTCCATTTCAAAAGTTGTTAATTTAAACTCTACTTTTTCACGATTGTCTCTTAAGAATGGAATTTGAATCGTTCATTTAGCAGAATATAATCCTACGAGAGAAAAGGAAAGAGATTTGACTAAACAGAAGATTCGATTCGTTTTTAAAGCGATAATTAATCTTAACACGAAGACGGTTAAACAAAACTGAAAAAATAAAATCGCTATGATAAATTGTGTTAGAGTTCGGCGCTTAAAAGAGAGAAATTTAACTCGACGATTTTGAGTTGCAAACAAAACGTTTCCTTTAATCGAGTAATGAAGGATTGTCGGTCGTTAAAATTAATTTCTAATCGCAATCCCGTTGCCTCTGATGTAATTTATTACGTCAACCAGACACGCAAATAATCAGCGAAATAAAAAGCGAGCAACATACCTATGTTCACACTCGGGAACAGTATTTGGATGTAAATTATCTCATTTACATCATTTGCTTCGTCTCCGTTATTGTACTGGTTATTCAAAAACAGAGCGATAAAAAGAGTAACGATTTCATACGTAAATTGATCTTCATAATAGAAATTATTTCATCTATTTATTTGGACAATTCTATAAATTATTAACACGCTCGATCTTTGAAGATTGATTTAATTTCTAACGAAATTTAAAATGTTTGGTAGAGTAAAAAAGATAGATAAATATATACAATTCGAACTATCACGTAAATAACATAAATTATAATTTTGAGCAAAAATATGTTACAAGTAGTTCCAAGTAAGTACAAATAGGAAATAATGTAGGAAATAATTTCGAAATACAAAATTGATAAAAGTACGTTAGAGAACGTTCGAAGGATTAAAAATGGATAGGTGTATGGAGCGATTAAAAAAACCTTGATGGGATTGTAATTAGATTTATGGTACCGGCTTATTTCAATGTAGTGAGATCATCACGGAAGTCAAGTTTAGCTACATATTCCTTTCTTCGTCTACGGCGATCGAACGTAATACGCGAGATACAATCACAGAAGCGTATAAGCATGTTTGATTAACATAAAATAGAAACGGCGAGAACAGCGACGGAAAATCTCGAGTAATTAGATTCTGATTGCAAGAGGTACACTTGTTCCGGTGCTTATTGAATCAAACTACTTCGCGCCGAACCTGTTACCCGGATACATTTGTCTCTATTTCGTAATTAAACCCGGAGTAACAATAACAAATGCAAGCTAACGATGGAGTATTATTTTATAAATTCGTATGATATTATTCTGTGACGATATATTTGACTCTGATAAATGTTTGTTTCTGTAAAAGCTACGTTATTGTATTAATTCTTAATTTGATAATATGAGAAGGTGATTTCGCGTTTTAATATTTAAAAAAGTACGAATTTTGTTTACGCGTGTTGTATTCTTAATGTTTTACATTTGTGTAGACCTATCTGTTTATATTTCATGGATTAATAAATGTTATTTTAATTTACTTTTCTTCAGATTATTTTATATACAATAATAGTTCATAAAAATGAATACAGAAACAATTAACGATATACAGAAAATTTAGGATATAATTTTTCATTTAAAGCTTTGTTTTTAACAGAAACTTCCTCGAGGACGCGTGCAACTAATTATTGCCTAAACATATCTAAACTCGATTTTATGAAAAATGAAGCCTCGAAGCTTATTTCCAAATGTAGACTAACGTCTTGCTCGCGTCTTGCCATTCTCTGTATAATAATGTTATAAAATAGTTTATATTTTTGGCTTTGTTAACATTTTCATTCACTTATTCACAGGCATACATGAGGCCAAAGAGTACAGCGGTTCAAATTACAAGAATCGCGGCTGTCACCTTGGTGACGATGTCCGTGATCCTTGGAAGCTTCATCCTCGCAGCATCCTGGGTCCAAGCTCGAGCATCCTGCACTCCTGAATCGATTGCTGCGATGCAAGCTGAACTTAGGTTGCAGCAACAGCAACAACAACCATCATCCATTACATACCAACAAGGTGAATTCTTGAAACATCTGCAACCAGAGGCTCTCATTCAGGTAGGTGATTATAACGAAATAAAAATTCTACAGGAATTTAATTTTCTTGGGAAATATCGACCTCCATTTATAAGAATTATCGTAGTTTATTTATATTTTGAAGGAGTTATATTGCGCGATATTCTACAATTATTGTATATACAACTGTTTCATATCTAAAACATATTTCATTCGAACGAATTTATCGTACATTATGGTTTTGTTCCAATGAGAAATGTTATTCTAACTCGTTCTTGGGAAAGATACGAGGTAATTCATTATACAAATTATCAATAAATCGGATATAATAACTCGTTTATTAACGAATTCCTTATTTTTTAAGACATCACTTTTTTCATGTTCGTGATAGAAATATATTATATTGCACTCGTGTTCGTATGAATCAAAACCAATTTTCTTAAAGATGTTTTGCCTCATGACGAAGAAACGCGTGAGTTAACAGGTTTGGATTTCAGGAGAAAACAACATACCACACTTCGTATCGCTTGATAAATAAGATTATTTTGAATGTATAATTTACGTTATACGTAGGTATATGGAAATTGTATCCAATATATGATGGTACGATCTTTACAAAAATATGAGATTCAATAAATAGGATGGAAAGCATGCAGAAGAAAAGAGAGAAAGAAAGCCAGTCACTAAATACAGTTCTAGCAACATGGATGCATTACTGAAAGACTTCGATTTGTACTTTCAAGTAGGCAAAGTAGTTGTTTTGCTCGTTTATAATGCATGCACGAGTTTAAGAAGGCTTTTCCTGTGTAAAATTTCTATACAGAGAGTTAGCCTGCTACCAATGTATCTTATTTCACTGGTTCATCGCGGTGCCAGCTTTCGAGATTTCTAAATTTTCACCTCGATTTTAACCGATTGTAAAAGATCAACCAGCTGATCGATCAGTTCTCAACGATCCTTTCCAGTCGAACGGAGCTGTTTGAGTTTATGATGGAAAGTGAGGAAGGGAAACGCCGCAAGAACGGCGATAATATGATTAACGCTGACATGCTGAACAAAGAATTCAATTTGCCTCGCACAGCAAAAAGATTGAAATATACGAACGCTGGCAACTCGAACAAGTTTCAAATTTTCGATCAAACAATAGCTAAATAGCTGTCTTGCACGATTAAATTAATATTGGCGATGGAAATTTTAGGAATCAAAAGTTGCAAGTTGTCAATGTTAATAAATACAATCCATATAATAATCACAAGTTTGGTAATAAAACAACTGGATTTTTGCAAGAGATGTTTGCAAATTACGCGACGTCTGATTATCAGATTTGACGAAAGATTATAAAATCGTAAAAGAGAAATCTGTGTATCCTGCGACTTGTTAAGTTATTAATATTATCAATGGATTATTGAGTATAAGAAGGAAAAGACATCAAGAAATCCATTTTTGTTGAGAATTCGATGATTAAAACGAATTGATCAAATTTTTCATTCAAAAAAGATACTTTTTTAAACGGGAACAACGTGTTGATTAAAGTCATGAGACTTAAAAAAATTTATGGACTTTGAATGTTTATACGTTTCTGGCAAATTTGAATATGCCAAAATCCACAAAATGTACATAATTTGAAAAAATATACAGCTTATCCAAACTAAAATATCGTAGAGAACGAGGCAATCCTGTATTTAGGTTCTATGAATGATTTTAGTCACGTTCATAAAAATATGAATTTGCATAAATATTCACAGTTGTGTGCAATACATGTACGATGTTTCGTAAAATGTCAAGAGACAGTCAATGTTCAACGATTAATGTGACGATCGGTGTTTGAAATGTTCAAGAGATTGGTAAGAGTACGTATTCGATCCTGAGATTAAATAAAAATATGGGGTCGTTTGATAGAAAGTTAAAATAAAATAATAAAATAAGTTAGAATAAAAATTGCTTTCCTATAAAACACCAAAAAATGTCACTTGGTGCAAGTGTTGCGTAACTTTACTTTCTTGTGTATTGGAAATCTGAATGAATTCTTTAATGATTATCTAATTTGCTTTATATATATGTTACTTTTATATAAATTTAATTTAACTGGCTGCTTTAATATGCCGGTTCCAATCTCTAGTTCCATAATTTCAAAAATATCTTTTCAAAGCAATAGATTTCTGAATTTAATAACAGCAACTGCTTCAATGAGTATTAGCATTACGCTTGAATAACCGTGCATCTGCAAGAGATGCAAAAGCCAAGTAGAAGTATGTTTAAAAATGAAAGTGAAAGTTAAATGAGAAAGTGGTATAGTTGTTGCTTTACAGCGAAGAAGTTTTTCGACGATAAAACTATAAAAAGAAATCAGCCGAGCATAGATATCCGACTGAAAGTTAAGACTAAAATTATAAAATATAAGTTACACCGATTACAGTAAAAAGATTAATTATTGGTACGATATTTTATCCATTTATCCAGTATTTTATTTTCTTTTCTTTAATATTCTTTCCTAGTTGTTTTACTTCTCTTACAAACAAGCATCGTATTAATTTTTATGCTTTTCCAATGATCATAATATTTATACAGCGGTATTATTTTAGTAATTAATTTTACTTAGCGAACAGTATTAATATATAATTTTAATAATTAATATTAAAGAAAATAAAGGAAACGTGGCATGAGTTGTCAAGAATATTCTTTGAAATTATTTGTCACTCGTAAGCATTCGTATTAATATGATCGAGGAGTTCGTAGGTTGTTCGATATGAATTTTAATGCAACGCTGAAAACACGCCTTTTATGATGAGACAGCAAAGAAGAATCGCTTCTCACGGCATTCGATAGAAAGAAAGGATCGTGTCTGATCTATGGTCACGCCCTTCTTTGTGGTATTCACTTCGATATTGCTGGTAATAACGAACTACCGTGATTTATCATAATTTATCGCTAACTTTTTCATCTGTAAAGCCACAAAACCTGATTTAAAGAACGATTCTTGTTACTCGATCGGCTATTCGATTTTACACGAATTGGTTACCATTTATATTACTCAGAACTTTATACAAGTACATATTTCTTCCCGTATCTAAACACAGGAAATCTTATAAATTGGCGTATCTTTTACTTCAAT
The DNA here is from genome assembly GCF_910591885.1 of Bombus terrestris. Classification (NCBI taxonomy): domain Eukaryota; kingdom Metazoa; phylum Arthropoda; class Insecta; order Hymenoptera; family Apidae; genus Bombus; species Bombus terrestris. The sequence goes on along the minus strand of NC_063275.1, from coordinate 20,528,459 downwards.
ACGAAAAATACTTCATTTTTAATTTCTTATTTCATAAATAGTTTAATATCATAATAACGAGATTTTATAGAATGGCAAAGTGAAAGGAAGTTGTAGGAATAATAGAGAGGATGGAGGATTTTATTACGTTGAATGTTCAATTTTTCCTATATACTCCAATAGATATCTTTCTAGACTTTCACTGAAAATTGATCTAATATTATATTATACTTTAAAAATCATTAAAGAATCGAACATTCAACGATTGTATTCAAGTTATTGCGTACGTAAAATTATATCGCAATTATCGTTATTCGTTCTTAATGGCAGAAGAAAGATAATTATAAGGTTCAGCGAAGGAAGCTTTTAATCTCCGTGCTCTTAATCCGTCCCATGCTCTTTTAATGTCCATGAAAATAATAGTTGAAGGAGTATGTTAATGAGTAAATTAGTCATAAAAAGTCAGGAACCTAGAAAGCGTGGAATTATTTACGATCGAGACAGGACGTACGCTCTTGCGCACTTTTATTGGCAAAGAGGAAAAGGAGAAGCAGGCAGAAATCAGAAACAGCCATGCAAATTCCAGTTTCTTATCTCGTGTGCATTGTATATAACCTCAATGGATTTTAATTTTGCCATATCACGTCTATGACTGTTAATGAGTTATTGCAACAGGAGATACGAATCGCCATCAGGATTTTATCATCGTCAGCGTCGAACGACACTCTTTGAATCTCGTTATTTCCTCTGGAGCATTACAGCTTTCTATAATCATCCTTAATCGACGCTTAATTGCTATTAAAATGGGGACAAGAACAGTGTTTGAGTCACCTCACACCTATTTAGAAGTATCTGTGCTAATGTGTTTCAAGAAAAATTAAAAATAAACAATGACAAATAAAGTAAAGATTCAAAATGTCATCAGCTTCGAGACTGCAATCTTTTGCAGAAAATTTCATATCGTATTGTATCATCGTATTATTACACTGCGGATAATTATGCATTTCTGGGAAATTATGGGAAATTTGTATGTGTATATATTCGTAGTAGGCAAAAATGTGCAAATATACAAAGCGAAATACTCGTTACGACACTTATGGTGCGAAACGAATCTGCATTAAGATGTGCCATTTTCCTTTACTTACCTAATTACGATATAAATCTGCATACTCTATTTATAATTTATGATAAATTACTATTTAAAGGAACGCGAACGCGCTTCCCATATATATAATCCTTTTAATAATCCTTGGAAGATCGAAAGATCCAATAATGGCGTACTTATAAACTCGTTAGATCTTCTATAGGTCGGAAATTCAAACGTCATAAAGAAATTAATTAATCCCAGCAACGTTTCTCGTACTTCAATATCCAAACGATTTCCCACGCGTTACGTCTCAATAGGCAGTAATTTAATTTACATTAGTCAAAAAAGTGCTCGATCTAATTTGTTTTTCATGCAATTAATCGGCAGACAAGTAGGAGCAACGCGAGAATCGATGGAGCGAGACGGGATTCGATTATTCAGCATCGCGCGTTTCGATTGTCCGTCGGAGATTTCAATGCCTGGTACCGATTAATCCTTAGGACGAGTCTGCCAGCTCACGTTCGAACTGCGCGTTTCTCCCGCTCGTAAATCGTCTTTTCTCGAGAAACCTTTTGTATGCAAAGGATAGACGACGCGGAGGATTCATCAGTAGGAAGAAAAGGACAATGAATTCTGCCATCGAGTGGTGTAGAGAAGCAAAGAAGAAAAGAGTTAGAACGCGGAGAACGAAACGCGCTGAAACGGTGTTGACCGGTGCTAGGAGCTGCGTTCAAGGAGAACCGCAACAGCGAATTACGTAATTCGGGTTACGTTCCTTGATGTACGAGTGATTTTAACGCGAAACAGGAAATCACCTTTTTGTTTCTTTCCACTCACAAATCTTGCCACTCTTCCGTTTCGATGGTTTATGACAGGCCATTCTACTCGTTTCGTTCAAATTCGTTTAATAAAAAGAGATTGAATTTCGTTTCAATTTTTGGTTTCGAGATTTCTAGAAGATTATTTAGCTTGTAATTAAAACGTTGATGTCTTCTTGTAATTTATTTAATGAGGCGAACGTAAATCAAATTCTGATTTTAAATAGCTAATTTTTTGCTGACAAGATTTTAGTAATTTTGTTCACTCGTGAAAATTTGTGGAAGATTATAATAAGAAGAATTTCAATCAGGTTTTAATCTTAATTCGTAAATTATTTTTTAAACAAAATCGTATGACTTTCAGCTTTGAAGGTCTACCCATTAATATCGTTCAATTTGTAACTAGAATATCGTAGTTATCGCACTTAATAGAAATATTTTCCAATTGTTATTTATCGTTATTTATTTAATGGTACAGTGATACGTTTTGTACCTAATTCATTGGTGATATTTTCTATCATGAAAGCCTCCATGACATTGTATTGTTAGTTACAGTCATCATTCAAATCATTTTACTTTATCAATAAAATATTAGATACTAAAATATTCTGATATTCCAAGAAAGACTGGTGTACATACAATCTCATTAGCACTTCGTTTTTAATTTCAATCTAATTAATAACTTGAGTTTGACACTATTCTCGAGCGTTTTGAATGCTCGTTGTAATTTGCCAAGGTTAAACAACGCGAAGGAGGTGATTGTTATTAAGGCATGATAAAAAGTACATGTGTTACGGTATTAAAACGAGGACGTTCTCGGACCAATCGGAGCGTGTAAAGATTCTTTGCGCTCTTGTGGGACAAGGACGACGATCGTCCACTTGAAATAAGGCTTTGTAGAAAATTTCCATCTAAGATTTGTAACGACTGGTCGAACGTGGCTTTTGTCTAGTCGTATACGTTCAGAAAAATTTACAAAAAAAGTAAAGGCTTGACGGTGCTCTCAGTCACGGAAACGTAAATGTAATCAAGGATGATGAATTGATTCTCAGTAAACAAGAATCTGTGGGAATAATAATTTCGACCTTTCAATGACATTGAAATATAAGAAGAAGATTTATTCGACAAAAATTAAAGATACGATTATTTGTCAAATAAAAGATTAACGAGCTTGGGTATTGTTTGATAAATTATCGGCCATTAAGTAACATATTTTGATGAACGGTAATCTTTTTGTTGAGAAATATGTTTCATATTTTGTTACACTGTTGAATAATATGCGCATTCAAAGCAACACGCTATCGTTTCTGCAATATATTTATGCTTCGATGGTTATTCGAGAAATTTTAAATCTAATTTTGGCACGTTTCTTTTTAAGATATAATTAATATAACTTAAATCAATATAATCCATCTATTTGACACGGAAATTAATATCTTCGAGCTTTCTTGTATTTTAGAAACTTTGAAATATTTCCAATATCGATTTTTATATTTTGCAATATATACATCGACGAATCTCTGACGAAAACTGGGTCAATTATGTCTTACTTTAAATAAATTTATATTTCGAAATATTGCAGGCGACATAAAAACCCACATGTAACGAAGAAACCCTTTTTCAATCCAGTTATATTTCCTCTAATTTATCACACAGTGGCCGATTTTCACTTTACGATTAGTTGCATTAGAATCATACACAACAACAGAAATACGTTGTTAGATCGGCATTTGAGTCACGTAAACTGATCTTACTTTCTATCAACTGCCTTAAACGAACCGGAAACCACGCTATATTCACGTTATTTGAGTATCCAACAGAGGCGTTTGTAAAACGTCGAGAAAATCATAAGAAAAGAAAAGAATTTCTTTTCTCTTCGTATCACATTGTAATTCAAGAGAGAGAGAGAGAGAGAGAGAGAGAGAGAGAGAGAAAGACAGACAGAAAGAAAGGGTGAGAGACAATTCACACTTACTAATTAATCAATCACGCGTTGAAAGTTAAGTACCTCAGGATGAACATTAGCGCCTATTCTCTTTTCCTGCTAACAAGTGAAAGTTCGTGTTGGAGGAGGCCACGCACTCGACTCTCTGCTCAACAATCAATGTTAATTTTGGTATTATGGTTCCTTGGTAACCTAACTCATACATATACATACGTTCATGTAAAAAGAACCTGAGACGATAATATTTTCGTAAAAGTTGACATCGGCTATTTAATAATTAGTTTTTATAATTTACGATATTCATTGATACGATATCACAAGTGGAAAATAGGTATCGTTAGAATAGTAATTTGAAGAAAATCTGCTTAGGATCATTTGAAATTCTAAACTTCAGATCTTTTAACTTCTTTGTAAAAGAAACAAGTTTTTTCGCTTTAGAACTTTGAATTCAAGGCAAAAGTATGTAAGTATATGTTTATATGATTATATTAAAATGCTTAGAATAACAGAGAATGTCTATAGCATCGTAGTTATTATAGTAAAATAATTAGAGTATTAAAGTATTTGCGATACTTGGAGTACAATATTTAACACGGTACTTATAATAAAATACTTACAGTTTCTAATTGTAAAGAAATAACACTTCTACATTTTGAATTTCTATTTTTGCATTTTAATTCAATGATATATACATATTTTTCTTATATATCATATTTTATTATCAATCAAAATATAATGTACCCTATGAGTCAATGCGGTGTCTTGAAGAACTGCCACTCTTAAATCTCGCGATGATGATACCTCCTACGACGAGTCTTCTTCAGCCTTCCTTCGAGTCTGTTGGCCAATTAACTGAATAGTACAACAGAGAATATTTTCGCTTCCCTAATGAAAACCTCACGTCTATCAAGTATCATGAATCAGCAATAGCCTGCAGGGCATAGAACTATTAAAGCTGTTTTATAATATAATCCTTAATAATGTACAGTTATTATAGACTTCAAGATATAAATCCTTTAGAATCGTTTATATTACTCGTATTCCTCTTGAAGGAATCTTCAAGGAAGTCATTTTGCAGTTTTAATCGCCTTGGCATTAGTCACCGTTTCGCGATTTACGACGAAGAATCGAAGCCTCCAGAACGAAGAAGTTCTCGTACAGGTCATCTGTTGCTGTGTTTTCTTAATTTCCAAAGTTTAACAACAAATGAAATTTATACGTCGCTTTATTTACGAATATGTTCCGTCGTTTCCTTTTCGCTGGTTCGTGTTTGCGAATGTCGCTGGCAAAAGAGTTTTAAGTAATTCGAACGCAACATTGTGCTTTTTTTTCGCTGCGTTCGAGGGGAATGCATTACGAAACGTTCCGGTATATGCGAGTCGTTCGATTGGAACTAATTTTTGCGTAACGGAGGAAAGAAAATTATTCAGTGTTTACGTAGTCTTTTGCCGGAGAAAATCACCGAAGAGATTCCACTACTTTCTACTATTTCCTTGACTTTATTCGTTTTCTTTCTTTTTTCACTTTTTGTACCTGTGACCTGCTATCGCTCTGTTTTTTTTTTATTCTCAGCAGTGCAGAAAATTCAATTCTAACGTAGTCTAATGCGTGCATGAAATTTCTTTTTCGTTAGTTCCAGCTTGATGCAAATATTTCGTCATTTTGTATTTCCTTGTTTAACGAAGGCCAGTCGGACAAACGAGAAATTAATTAAAAATTGTTAATGTAAATTCAAAGTTGAAGCACAGCTATAAGCTTATCTTCTGGTCTTTAACAATGCAATTTTATCAAGTTACGTATTTTTCTTGAATAAATTCTGTTCCCAGAAAATTGTATAGTACTAATTATTAGACTGAGAATGTTTATGCACGTTCTTTGGAGCATAATCGGAGAAATAAATGGAATACAAATAAAGATTTGTATCATCCTTTAGATATTACGACTATTTCATTCAAGTACTATACAGGATGTCTCGTTTTAACCAAACCACGCAAATATCTCTGAAACTATACGTTGTTCGAAGAATCGTTTCAAGTAAAATCCACTTTGTTTCGAAAGAGACACCTTGCGATGTTCACAAATCTTATCTAAGTGATCGTGCCTTCGAGATTTCAAGCTGACTTTTGTCTTTTCTTAAATTAAAATCTGTTTCTACGTATAGTCTTTATACGCCGTTGGATGCGTTTTGTAATTAACGTATTTGGTTCGAAAGGTGATTAATTTAAAAGATATTTTAACTTTAATCTTGCGGAACCTATCGCATGAAAAACAAGGGAAGATAACGCAGTATTTTCATGTTTACGTATTCCTTGACTTTTATACGCTCAATTTGACGAAATTAATATTATTATCTTAATACCCTGTTGTAGGGAATTAAAATCTGTATCGAACAGTGTATCAAAAAAATGTACAGTTCTATTTAAAGAAACAGAGGTCACCTTGAGATCTCTAAAGCGCCTTCATCTAGATAAATGACCGACGATCATCGTAAGGCCACGTTGAAACGGAACAAGTTCTACTTGTATCACGTTTTCGAATCATGCATAGTTTAGAGGATATTCGCGTGGATTAATTCAAATGAGACAGCCTATATATTCATTCTATGTTACGTTATGTATACTTTGCACATATCAATTTTTTTAAATATGTAGACATTCGTAATCGAAACATACTAATCACATTTTAAAGCAGTAGTGTGTATATTCTAAAACGATTAACAGCAAATGCATAGCATTGACACGCAATATTTTTCTTATAAGTTTCCCAGTAGCTATCGTAATTGCTTGTTCACAATCATTTTATATAATTATCTTTCTACTATTTTCGTAACTATTTTCTTAATTAGTCTTTTTCTGAATTTCCTTTGTAAATATCAACCCGTCGTACGTCATTTATGCCTAGCAAGATAGATCGTCGAGTATTTCACAGAGAACAATTCGGTTTAAAGTACATCGATATGAAAGCATCCTGAGAGGATGCTGTGGCGTATTTTTGCGACTCTCGATGGAAAGGTACGTAGCACAACGGAAAGTGGGTTGCCCGTTGCACGCACCGGCAGCAAGGTGAACGTTCTCTAAAAAGATTTTCTCTCTGCAAACTAACTGTATTGTTACCTGTCCGTGTCTGAGGCGTTGTGTTCACATGCTGCATCACCTTGATGATAGAAACTGTTCCTTATCAATTATCAAGAATAATTTTCACTCGTTCAACATTATGCTCTATCTGTCTACGCATATATATACGTATGCTCGCGTTGCTGTGTGTTGTACAGCGACGATGATGTTAGCGTAGATTAGAAAATTCCCTCGCTCTCACGGGAATCTTCTAAATTTCACTTTTCCTCGACGTAGCTAGATTTTAAATCACTTGGCTCGCCGTTTATTATAAGCAGAATGTAGGATGATATTTATAGCGTAAGATAAAGAATAATTCAGAGATATTTGCAAAGAACATTTTCAAATATTAATTAATATTTATTGATCGTTCATCTGCTAAACTTTTTGCAGAAGAAAATATGAAAAGGAATGAAAAATATAAATATTTTATCGATTTTTATGTTTCTCTACAATTATATATGTACATTAATTATTTGTTTTTTACGTAAGATACGAATATATCGTAGCAACTTTGCTACGAGAGAAACAGGATGATGTAAGGCTCTGTGAAAAATTTTCTATATATCATTTGAGAAATTTCAATCAAACTCTCGCAACTGCTGCATTATTATTTTAAATCTTCCCCTACTATTAGAATATATGGTAATTTTATACAACATTTAAAAATTATTAAGAAATACTACGTATTTAATCATTCCACTTGTGCAATAAATTTAATTGCAGTCGAATGAAACGTTTCTTTCTTTTTAACACACGGATCATCTGAAGTTAATTACATACATGGAACAGGCAGACCAAAATAAAATATATTTAATTCGTATTCAAAAGTTTAAACCTATATATATATATATATTTCGAAATAACTGTTTGCCCATTTAAAAAATGAACACTTCAAATAAACATTTAAATTTCATTTAGAGTATTCTAATTATTTCATATTTTTATCCGATAAATCATTTATATCCACAGAAACTACTACCTCAAATCAAAGAGTACATACATCCCTAACATAAGACCATCATTAGCTTCGCGTTCTCGATACCAAAGGTAATTATCAATCATTAAATTTCACTCTTCCAACTTAAAGTGCAACAAATCGTGATTCCGGGAAAAGTAATTTATCCTACCATATTTGGTAGTTAACAACAGTCAACATACTCCTGCGCTACACCGTATGATTCTCTATACTCTAGCGAAATAAGTATTATTCATGCTGGAAGATTTCCGTGATTAAAAAAACGTTGCTATCGTATTAGCATGAAAAATACCTTGTTTTGCACATGACTGCGCTAAAAGCGCTAAAATAAAAAAAGTAGCTGATTCGACTTGCTAGCAATACCGTGCGGTTGATGCTAAAGTGTGCCGTCGATTTCCATCTCCCAAGCGATGAAGGCACGCGAGTGCAAATCTACATGATTGAGAACGCGTAGTATCCTATAATGTAAGACTGACAGTGTGCAGGTCGCTTAACTACGATGATTACCCGCCATAATAGCTCGCTAATTGATAGGCATCTCGCAAAAGGGGCTTGCAGGATTTCTAAAGAAAGCCTGTAGGATCGCGTGGTCATGAGCTTCTCTCTCCTTCGTGCACTCTGTTAGTCGCGATACCGATTTCTTTGTCCTACTCCTTTCTACTCTTCTTCTTTTGTATATTGCATGCGACGCCAAGTCCATCGATTTCCTTTTCCTCGTGAAATCCTTCCAACAGTTCCAAGTCGGCCCACTTCTTCGACCGACTCGAAAGTAAAATTTAAATATGTTGCACGAAACGTGTTGACGAAGCGTTTGTGAAACAGCGTGCAATGCAAAGCGGTTAAAGAACTCGGATTTTCTTTTTTATTTCAGAGAATATTTATGGTATTCAACGTTTTTATTTTCTTCTCGGTGAATTCTTTCGCAGTTTATGAAAAAGTCAAATAGAGAATATAATTTAGAACGAGTATCCAACTGGGTAGATTAAATTAATTTAATGTGGTGACTTTGAATAAAGTAAGATTAATTATTAACGGAACTATTATATTTGGAAAGAAAATATTTCAGACGAATTTGTATTTTATAGCTAACATTCATGAACTAAATAATGTCGAATCTAAGCGAAAGAACTGTGCTCTTTGGATATTAATATATATAGTATATAATAATACAATTAAAATTTGATGGTTGAATATCGTTTTACGTTCGTGTACGTAAGAATCGTGTTGCGGAATTAGAAATCAGTGTCGTATTATTGATTGACGTTGCAAAACCGATGGTTATCGCATAACCATCACGTATAATGTATTGTCCGTTCTTAGGCAGTGATTTTATACGAAACAGGAACTTCACGGTTGATTTCTATAAGTATTCTACTGTTGTTTTCTAACGTGAGTCACGAATACCATTTGATAAAATAAGAAGAAAAATTTGATGAGCGAGTAAACGACGATGCTAAAACAGTCCAACCACCTGTGTGCTCGAAGGGTTAAGAAATTTCACTTATTTCTTCTCGTTCTAGCTTGACGATTATACAGGTTGTCGCTCGTGCACCGCAAAATCGTTTCTACATCCTGAGCAATTTCCCAAGTGGAAAGTGGTCGGTCTGTTACGGTACCGTCTGCATCTACTCGCAATCGCAATCAATTTCATTCTTTCAATTTATAAAACGTAACAGTTTGTAAATTTCGGTTTCTACTGGAAATTCTGATTTTATTCAAATTGTTAATTAATTAGCAATTGAAACATCATGCAACAGTGTTCACTTTAAGGTAAACATAGCGATACATAGTTTCATAGCGATGTTGAAATCAATGTTTTCTTTTTTATTATGATACAAGCGAAATTACGGATTGTTCTTTCCTCTTTCCTGCATCTAATTCGAATTTTATTCTCTGCGAAGATAACGCTCTTAATATTTTGTGCCTACTGTTGAAATTAATTATCAATTAAAAGCGTTGTGCCATGCATTTTAAAACAGACCTCGTTATTGTTTCATATCGATGTTGGAATCAGTGTTTCCTTTGTACGATGCAACGATAGTGTTTTAGTTTGGAATGAATGTAACGTTAATAATCCTTGAATAAATAGTGTTACGCGCTATATACTTATTCTATGAATGTGCAATAAATAGAGCGTATATTGTTGCAGCTGCATCCAACTGTTTTAGTATTCTTTAGGCAAAAAATAAACGATATTTACATGTTGTGTAATTATTACTTCTCACGTCCCTCTGAAACGATAACGTGTGAAAAATACAATATTTTCTACATAATTAAAATATTATTCTTCGTTGCAAATAGGAGAATACTTTTCGCTTTACATTGAAACAAAATGAAAAGACAGGAAATAAAAAACGTATCAAATTTTTAATAAAATATATTGTTTTTATAATTGAAACATTACGCTAAGTTATTAATTTATTCGGAGAAACATATTAAACTTTAATCGAATGGTGGAAGTTATCGGTAAAAAAAAGTAAATATATTTTTTATCTATATGATATTTTATCCATATACATTACATAATTAACGCGGTTATTAAAAAATAAACAGATATAATGTAATCGCGTTTTTATAAAATTCAAATTATTTTTGGCTCGCCTATATCTATATATGCATGTACCTAATAAAAACCAGCTATCGCACATAGTTCCAATACTAAACACGAGATATCGACCTGAATGTAACAAAGTATCAATTCAGTTTCTCATTCTTGGTATCCGAAGGCAAAAACATCGTATTTCGTTCTAGAATGGTAGAACTTTCTCGTATACTTGAATGTATGATCAAACGTAGCGATACATACATATATATATAGCTCTCGACTGTGAATGGGTAGTGGGAAGATCGAAGTTTATTTCTGCGAGTCTAGAATTGCGAAAACCAGAAGCTGGTCGGTAGCTGAGCCATTCCGGCTACCTTTCATTACGTTCACCGATATTCTAGAAAGTTGTCACTTGGACGAGTAAAGCGAGAGGGCCCCGCTTTTGCCAACCAACAAACAGAAACTGTGGAACCGTCCAAGCTCGTCAGAACCTGATGCAACTTAACGTTTCTTGCACGATAATGGTTTCCTGCTGGCCGATCACAAATTAGGCTCTCGAAAGTACTCAGCAGCAACTTCCTTCCTATCACCGTTAACCAAATACGTATTTCACGTCGTTTCCTGGTCTATAACTCAACGATAATCTAATTTTCTAGCGGTCATCGCTTGAACACTAACTTGATTACAACTAACTTAACGCGAAACGATCTTTGAGTATTTTAGATTTGATTTTAGTAATTTAACCGTTTCTTTTCTCTTCTCTTGCATCTTTTCATTGGGGAATTTGCTAGTCATTATGTTATAAAAAAGATATGGAGGTAGTTTAACTCTGTCACGTGTTTTGAACCATTTTCAATCCAATCGTGCTTTTCATCTTGTCAGAAAGTTTCTCGTACCATGGGTTCGAAGAAAGTACGCGAGAATCATTGTTCTTATACCGATGGTGATTGTTCGTTTCAATTTTACGTTTCTCAACTCAGCTACATAGTTCGAGATATCTTCAACTTAATCACAATTTTCTTCCGTTGAAAAAGTTTCTTAACTTTAAAATAAACACGCAGGAATCGTCATTATATAATATAGGCGATTTCTTGTTTCAGTTTTATGCCAAAATTGTTCATAACTCTGCTACATTCTCTAAGATATATTCCATCGTATCATCGTTAAAAACGTTCAAAACGTTGAAATGGTTATATTATATTTATTGAAACGAAATCAGAACTGAATCGTAAAGATCAGAAGATCGTAACAGGACAAATGGTTGGTACAATACGTCGCATTGTTAACGGGATACTTTATTAGAGTCCACGAAACCTCGGTCAGTTTCATTTGCAGCCAACGCTAATTAGAGCGTGTCGCGATAGTTTATTGCTTCTATACGACCATCGTTATTACTATCAGCGATTAAATATAATTAAAATCCGGACAATAATCACATAGGCAGCAGGTGAAATAATTGGGCCGTGTCGTTTCGTGTAACCTTCTCTTCCTGATAAGAGAAATTGAAAGAGTATCCGCGAGTTGGAGACCGCGAAACGAAGACAAATCGTTCCTGAAGGCTTCGAAAGTTGAATAAATATCGCCATAGTAATCATCCGTTGATGCAACACGTTTTCTTCCTGGTCGCGACATCGGGTCGCGAGTGAAAGTGAACTCTCTTCATGTTATCGCGGTACAAGCTCGATCAGAACGATGGAAATCAAACGAGGATGAGACGCTCGATTAGCTGGCACGATCCTTCAACGCAAACAATTTTTCTAAGCGGAAGAAACACTCTGCGCTCGACACGATGACCCTTACGGTTCTTTTTATCTTATCTAAGCTGACCAGACTGGTACTTTGTACGTCATTTGAAACGGGATTCTGATGTTTCGCGAAGAGCACGATATTCGTGACTCGATCGGGTTATTTTCATAGAGAACGTTAATACTCTGTGAACCAGATCTAGGTTGTTCTCAGGCTGGAAGACTTTAACGATGGTTTCAATTTTAGTACGCGATTTGTCACGAGGAGAAACGAGGAAGTGCACGCTATACGGCAGCTTTCGAAAGTATTTGAACACTTGTCAAAACATTTTTGTCAATTTTATTAATGAAACAGTGAGATATTACTGTGATGATTATATTGGAAAACTTTGAAACTATTTTGAAGATATATATAGGTATAAAAGTCACGAGACGTTTGATGTAAATATATACATAATACAAAATTGCGATATAATATGAATAATCATTAGGATATAAAACGTTAGAGATGGTTCTATTGAATATTGCGGGTTATTAACGGAATATTAAACTTTTAAATACTTCTGTAATCTTTGCGAAATATGTATATACTTGCGCTATTTTCATACTTTACCAGTATTGTTAATAAAATTTCAAATTGTTATATCTTTTATTTTTACATGGGATTAACCATCGGTTCTACGTCATGTCTTCGTATTTAATATTTATTATTAACGGTTTTATAGACTTTTAGAAAAATTATGGAACGAGAGGTGTTAAGGAATATTTTCTCGTTGTGCAGGATACCAGTGACATGAAGGAGGTTCAGCAGTCTCTCGCTGAGCAAACACCATCGAAGAAGGAGGTAGAGCCAGATACCAAGGACGTTAAAGTCCACAAAGAGGATGAGAATAATTCAAAGTCAGACAACGAAAGCGGTGACCATGACGACGATGACGATGACTATGATGATGACGAGTTTCCTCCCGTGCACATCAAGTTGCCTCTCCAATTCGATTTCGACGAAATTGCGGGCGTAAGTTCACTAATTTTATTACAATTTATAAAAATTGAAAAATTGAAAGATTATCGAAACCATAAATGAATCGATGCACAAAATTAATAATTTTTATATTTGTCTTTTTGTTTTATTTTTTAGACTTTGATCCAGGAGGCACGCAGCAGAGTTTCTTGCGTGGTTGAGAGACGAAGAGCTGATCAAGTGATGGATGGTGCTAATAACAATAATGTCGATAACAGTACCGATTCTCGCTACCAAAGACTGAGTGGAGAACGTGTAGCCATTTTGTGCGAATCTGGCAATCCTCATCAAGAGTATGTATGATTTGAAGTGTTATGCCTCGTCCATGAAAAAAGTTTTAATGTAATTTATTAGATTAAATTATAGATAGTACATTATCAAATTTGTCAACCGTATGGCAATTAAATAGAAATATAAAATAATTTCATTTTATTTGGTGACGCTACTGGTAAAGCTTCTTAGTTTACAGAAAAAGCAAGGAAGATCAATTAAAATGAAAAATAAAAGACTTTTAAAACAGTCTTGATATAAAAATACTAACAATTTCTAAAGATTTAAAATAATTGAAAATTTGAAATTTAATTGAATTTTTACATATGAATGTTATATTTAATTTTCAAAATGTGCTTAATTTTCAGGCAACAAGATCAAGAGATGCTTACGCCAATCATCATCCCATTGGGAACCGTCCAAGTACCACTTCAATCTCAGGAACCGAACCCAGGTTATCATCAGTATCAAGTGCACACTCAATATCAAGTTCCTGACATGCAGCAGTTACCACTTAGCGATCCACGCGGACTTAATCACATCCCACCTGGTATTGTTCCCCCTGAATTGCGAAATATCCCTCAGGTAACCATGGAAATGAGGCCTCCGCGTATGGGACCACAGACGCCCATGATGGGACCGCAAAATCCTGCAATGGGACCACAAGTTAGTATATCTTATATTAATATGCAATAACAGAAAAATCAATACTGCTCTCTTTTTAGTAAAATAGTTTTCGTCTCAGAATTAAATAGAAATCAAGAATAGATCAAGAGATTTTGTCATATTATTATTTAGAACTAAGTTTGCAATATTTACCTAAAATTCAACGTTTGTTAAACTAAATCAGATAATTGTTTTTATTCTAAATAATTACACACTATATCCTCTCATAATTAATTAGACGATGTATCTCTTACACTTCGTTTCATTCTCGCTATAGGAAGGTAAATAAAACTTTTTTACCACCGTTATTCTTTACCACTGCTATTCTGAATATATAAAAAAATCATTTACCACCACGATAATTAAAATTTAATAATTTCATTCAGGTTGAAGTGCGCCGAATTCCCATCGAATTGCGTCATTTCTCGGCGAATCCTATGAGAGGTATGCGACCACCAATGCCTCAAGAACCGCAACAAGTACCCGTGATGTATCAACAAGTTGAGCAAACGGGAACGTATGGTCAAGAACAGGGACCAGCCATGATGCCTCCACCAGCACCACAGCCAGAAGCTCAGGTTCACGAACAAAGGATTATTCCTCACGTATTGATCCCGCAGACCGAACAACATCCATCTCAGATGCCACCGCAAGTGCAACCTCAAGTACAACCCCAGATGCAACCTCAGCCTCAAGCTCAGCCTCAACCACAACCACAACCGCAGCCTCAGATTACCGAAAGACAACGTTCACCTTTCCAAGGAATTCCATTCGAAATTCGAAGGATCATTCAACAAGTACCTCTAGAGATTAAGAATATCATTCAACATATCACTGGTGAAGCGAGACCTATACCCGTACAAATACCTGAAGGTGCTCGCCGCGAGGTAATTCATTTATTTGAGATATTTATATTACATTAACTGAAAATATAATTGGCATTAAAAATTAATTGGTCTCTGAAATGAAAATTAATAGAAAAATATGATTTTGTAACGATCAATCTTGATTCATTTTAATTTCAATAAATAATTTTAATGTTCATAATTTTAATTAAACATACACATATTACATATATAATAATAATAATTTAACATCTGTATAATTGTACATGCGAGATTGTCCTATTATTTCTACTATTATTAGACGATAATATCGAATGTAATATTTTATTTATTGAAATAATTTTATTTACATTTTTCAGAACGTTCAAGAATTCAAACCGTTCCCGGAAGGAGCTCAGCCCATTCCTCTGGGACTTCCACTTCCGTTAGAGGTTCGAAATCTATTGGAGCATGGAAATATCGAGGGTCGCCAGCGACCGGATGGTTCTAACGAGCAACAGGAAGCTAAACCTTTCCCTGGACCGGAAGATGATAGCGAGGAAGAAAGGAACTTCCCTGTACCAGCGGAAATTCGTAACATAATTCATCAGGTAAAAACCAAACTAATCAATTTCAGATATAATTTCAAATTTTAATTTTATTTGAATTTTAGATATCAATTTTAACGTTTCAAAGAAAAATTTCATTTGAAATTACACTAAAAGCTATCGTATGAAGACAATTATTCTGTACACGTATTGTTTTAAATATAATCATTTAATTAATCTTACAATAACATTTTATTAATGTTACACAAATACCGTACATTTTTGTAGAGTGTCATATTTCGGATTTCAACCAACTCGTACGTTATAAAATATCATCTTTGTTTACTTGTTTATAATAACAAATGTTATGTAAAAATAAATGAGAACCGCTGGATCAGTAATTTTTCACCAAATTCATATCTGGTAGCGTGGCCGAGCGGTCTAAGGCGCTGGTTTAAGGCACCAGTCTCTTCGGAGGCGTGGGTTCGAATCCCACCGCTGCCATATTTTTGTTACCTTAGTTATTTTTATACTTCATCTCTTTTTCTATGTCCATTGGCGTTATTACTGATATCGCCAAGTATTGCGATTAATTAAATTTTCCATTTTATCGTATGCAATTAGTATATTAATAATATGTTAATTTTTAGGTTGTAGAAGGTAATGCATTCCCAGTTTCAAGATTTGCTCTGCCATTGAGACCTGTAGAATCCTTGGAAATACCTGTTGAGGCCCGTGCTGAAGTTTCTGATAATCAAAGCTCCGAACAAGAATCAGAGCAAAGACAGCAGGAACAACAACAAACGACTCACATGATGATGCAACAACAACAGCAACAGCAACAGCAAGTGCAACAGCAACAACAAGAGCAAGAAGAGGAAAGCCGCCCACACTGTGAGTAGATAACTTAATTTTTACAGATTTTTTATTCTTAACTTTTGTTACATTTAAGAGTATTCGTAATTCATGGACTTTTATTTAATCTCCAGTAGTATTTATCAAAGAACTTAATCCCGTTTTTATATTATATGTAGATGTTATAAAATTGTAAATATAGGAACTATAAAATTTTCTAATATATACTGTTCCAATTTGTCCACAGACGTGCAACCACGTTCGGTGCGTTCAATCCCAGAGGCATTCACACACCGCCGTGAGAAGCGTGTACGTCGTTGCGCTTGTGATTGCGCCTGTTAATTTCAGTTGCAGCGAATCGGATCGAATGTCCCATCATACCCGGTCAAAGAGAATGTCCCAAAAAAGAAGAAAAGCATCTCGAAACATGTTTGACGAGTTCTCGTAAACCGAAAGAACATTTTTCAGGCGATCCCTAACACGCGAACGTTACCCTCCTCGGATTTCACATTTCTGTAGATCTTACGAAAGTAAACTGGACCTGGTACATTACTTTTGTAGAAGATAATATATGGGACGAATGTCGAAGAGATTAAAAACGCCGTTAAGTTTGTAGTATTATACCGCTATAAAGCAGCAAAGTCACGAGCGTGTTTTTATTTAGGCTGTTCATAGTACGATCGAAGAAAATAAAATGATAAAAAAGAAAGAGAAGCTCGTGGCTCAGAAGATACCGTAGAGAGTAGACATCTATATCAACAGGGGTACACCTACAGTTAGAGAGAGGAAGATCTATTGATTTGGAATGATATTCTTTTTTTAACTAACACGTTTTCAATGAAGAAAATCATTACAGTTTCTTCTTCTAGTGATATGACAATCGCGTACAGGGAGAGAATTAAAGATATGAGGAAATCTGTGATCGTTTCTTTTATTCGCGTCGAAAAGAGATAAGAAAACTACACAGAAACAAAACAGAAGAAGAAACTAATAATTTTTTTTTTAAATAATCGGAGATAAGTTTGTAACCTTTTACGGCGATCGCTGTATATTATGTGGATGTGGCTTAAGAGAAGCGTTATTCATTAACCAGCGTCGTAATCAACATTGACATTTTCGTTTGGTTACTTTTAATCGGTTGTGTGCTTAGAAGAAGCGAAAATAAAGTGTGAAGATCCTTCCGTAAAATCCAATTTCCGATTTCGGCGTGTATGTTATTACTTTCTTCTGTACTTACAGCATCGTTTCTTATAAAACATCGTTACATCATTTTTGCATCTATCCTAAATTGTTTTTAAGGTATGGATATTTTATTAATCTGTATTTTCTGTTTTACATACACACACATATATATTTCTTTTTTCATGACAATTAATAAAGCGAAAAGATTATTGGTTTAGACTCGATACCCTGCGAACGTGTCATTTTATTTCTTTTTTTCAAGATAGCTTATTAATCATCAACAAATACATGGTTTTAAGACATCTTAAAAGAAGTATACACAAAAAAAAAGATATTTTTTGATAAGAAGCTTTTAACGTAGATTAGTAGGATGTAGCGTTTCACTGTAATATTGCGCCTGAATTAATAATATTAATAGATAGTTTAATACTTTTATATTGTATTAGATATAAACAATCAACTTTCACAAAGTACACGTTATTCCTTGTGCAGGATTTTTATATGATAGTTTATCCTAAAATTCTTTTAACAAAGATATTATATAGAAGACAAAGTCTTAAAGATACAATTCGACGAATTAAAAACTTGGACCATGCTTAAATTTACGTCCTTAATAAATCATTAAAGTAACAATATTATTATAATTATCATTTCTTTGAATATAATTAACTAGATTTCCCAATTAACTAGATTTCTTATAATGAACTTACTTAATAAAATACGATTAAATATATTAACGTAAGTTTCGAAAAACAAATTTTTATTGAAGCGCCAATTTTGTACCTACGTTACTGAATATGACATCATTCAATGGCGTAGGTTCGCAAAACCGAACTGAGCATGCGTATAACATGTCAGCTCGCGACGTATGAGCGGTTGTTTAGTGTGTGATCTTACACACAACAGTGTTGCGTTACGATTCACGTTTGTTATGATAGTAGCTAATCATTTTTGAATAACAGTTTGTATATCGTTCCACGTATTTCGAAAAAAGGATTACGTCGGGCGTTATTGAAGGTGAGCACGTTCAGGAGTATACATTGTGTCGATAATCGTCATGACGTAGCACATTTTTAGATTTCACAATTCTATTTAGAAACAAACTGTGTGATAGATTAATGAGTTTTAACAATAACAGAACAAAGGGCGAAGAGTTCTGATATCGTCAATCTAATCGGAGTCATCCGCTCAAAATGATGAATTTTGAAGGAGAAAAAGGATCTACAAGATCCTCGTCATCACGAAATATTTGTTGCTGTCTCACAACAGCTAGATAT
This sequence comes from Bombus terrestris, assembly GCF_910591885.1. Classification (NCBI taxonomy): domain Eukaryota; kingdom Metazoa; phylum Arthropoda; class Insecta; order Hymenoptera; family Apidae; genus Bombus; species Bombus terrestris. Next base: position 20,509,605 of record NC_063275.1, on the reverse strand, counting down.
AACAGTTCAAAGTAAATTTCCTAATTCGTGTTTAAATGATTCTTACATGATCATGATTTCTCACTCGACATTCAATGCCATGGTAGGACTTTTGTAGATGCACATTAACCATATTCACTTTTTAGTGTATATAGATATTACGTAGACGATCCAACCTGAGTGTACTATCAACTGATGTAGACAGATGATATGGACAAATTACAGAATCAGAATAGTCACCAACTGATCCACTGTAGATACAATAATAATAATAATAATAATAATAGTAATAATAATAATAACAACAGGTTAACGGAATATTTTAATTTGGATAATCGGATAGATGATCCACTCCGTAAGCAAAGACAAAAAAGAAAATAAGTTGTATATACCTAGTAAATAATGAAAAACATATATTTATGTAAATTTATAGGTGAGCCGGAAGTAACAATGAATTTGAATGAGGGCTCAGCTCAATTATCATTTCATCCATTGGAAGAACCAGAAGAGGATTTATTTGACTATGAAATTGATACTTCGTATCAAGATATGAATACAGAATCTGAGGTAAATTAATAATTATACAAATATTTTTTTCAATTAGTTATGTACTTTGAATTGCTTTCTTGCATATATATTTATATTATATATATAATATGTTAGTGCTATATTAACTTCAACTATGTTCATTTATAGGAGCAAGTGGTACCATCCAGTCAACTAAGTAATAGTTATAAATATCCTGATGAACTTACCATTTCGGATGATGAGGTAGATGAAGGCATATTTGAAGATGAACCAGTATCTAATTTAGTATTGCCAGATGACAATAACAGATACAACTCACAACCTCCGTGAATATCTACTTGACTGTAGTTGACATGTTTGTAGAGTAGCACTTTGTGCTAATTTGCTACCAATATCTAATGTTATTCAGTTTTCCATCCATCAGCAAAAATCACAGAATGTGTAAAAAGTGTTGTGGTAGTAACATTAGAACATTGATTGCTGTTTTATATTAAAATAAAACATTCCAAGTGGCTTTTTAATTCGTAAACATTGTGATGTAAGTTTCTGCTTTATTTACATATAATGATGATTTATGATTTACAACATTTGTTTCATATTGATATAAATTTTAGTTATCATTTTATTATACAAATGGAATTATATGATAGAGAGAAAGATATATAATACAATTCTTCAGTTAAGTAAAGTATTATTTAAGTGTACTTTGAGGACGATTATTTACTTGATTATCGTCATTGTTTAAAAGAAAAAGTTAAAGATGGAATTACTTTTAGTATAGATTACATAAATAAATCCATTTCAATAAAGTGATGTGACATCACTAGACTCTTCAATATTCAGTAATAAAATATTTGGTTAAATTAATACCAATAACATTCTACTGTTGCACCATACAAATGTTTCTATTAATATTATATATGAGATATAAATTTATTTAAACATATTCTAAAATACACTTAGAAAAAATAATAGCGAAATGATTTTAACTGGAAATTATATATATTGGAAATATCTTATTTTTACTATGGTGGACATATTTTGAATATAATATTTAAATGTACATTATCATTAAAAACGTAATTACTGTATACAGTCTTAAATGATATACTCTAATTAATTACATATGTAATAAAAGATAAAATAATAAAATATGAGAAACCATCCATCATAAGTTGATCAAGGGTGTATGTTTTCTCCTTTATATCATATTTATTAGTATTTCAGAAATTAGTATAAACAATTGATCACTGGCTTAAACAGTCAAATTGAATATTATTTTCTCATAGAATAGAAATACTATTTCTTTACAAAAGATATTTTTTCTTAATACAGAATTTTTATACAAGATCATTGATTGATATAATTTCAATATTTTTAATTTTCGATATCCTATTTATTTTATTTTATATTTATTGAGTTCAATCACATCATCACTAGGAACACAGTCATATTGAGTGGGTTAATTGAATTCATTGCTATTCAGGACATAAAGTCACTGGAATATTTATGCTTTACTAGTTACATATGTTATGTTAAGTTATTACTCAACTTCTAGATGGAAGAATCATCTCTATGAATAAAACAATATTCTTCTGTTTATATTCAAAGAATTAGGTAATATGAATATCAATTTTTTAAATTGAAATGTTAAAGAATATTAATATTTTGCGATCCTCTTAAATTCTTAAATTGGTAATTTAATATTGTTTACTAGCTATTCTCTGTTCAATTTTCTTACAACACGAGAAAGATATAAGGAAAAGGTCAGGTACGTTCACTCATTCATAAAAGCAAATAACTTCATAATCGTGATTTCTATAAATTATAGTAATTTATTGAATTACAGTAATCATGCATGAAACCAACGCACGATTTAATAACAGTTAATAAAAGAAAATGTAAATACATAATGTAATTTATCATTAAATAATTGCAAGCTATCGAAAATAATCTTATATTATGTATGTAACCTATAAATTATGTATTAACAATCTTGCTGTCGAACTTGAATAAATAGTTCATAGATAGTATTCGGTGTTGCGTTTCATCAAAAGCAGCTTTTTCTGTCACCCAACACGCGATCCAGCCTACACAATGTCCCACGCTAGAATTACTTTCGAACTCGTGTTAGAAGGTGAAATCGAATCATGTCGAATCGAATTTCGAAGAGCTTCCGCGGAATCGACAACCGTAACGAAATCGTTAGTTTTTCCCTCTGTGAGTTTGCGTGCATGGCAATAATTTATGGAAATGCGAGAATCATGATCGTAAATTTTATATCAAAGAAATGCAGCAATATGTAATATTCTCGCGCGAATTTCGATCCAAAAAAGGACTAAAAAGAAAGTTATATACATATTAAGGATGTTGTTGTTCTAATCAAATAGTTGAATTATTATGAAATATTTATTTATTTTATGAATACAAAAGGAACAAAGTTCTGTAAGTATCATTATAATAACTCAAGCGAAATTAACATTAAAAAGCTAAAATTGAAATTTTCAACATAATTTACACAATTTGCCATTTTGCCTTATCCATCCTTTTTTTAAAAGAAAGTTAAAGTTTATATAATATATTAATATTTATCATTAATGTTATTATGTTATTATAATTTTTAATTTTTGGTATTATAACCTTAACCTATAATATACATTTTACACATAATGTAAATACTTGTAATTTTTCTAATTATAGGTTGATTCTGCAGTCTATGTACATATAGTACAGAGGCTATCATAAAATTTCTGTCAATGGTGTGACAACATAAGAAGAAATTGATTCATTCGCAATTTGATTTGAAGGTAACTATTCTGATATTTTAACATACATATACATTGATATTTAAATCGCTTGCACGCATAATATATGACTATGCATGTAAGATTTACGGCATATGTATTATTAATCTTTACGCTTTGTTGCGATACAGTTATAGCGATGTATGATTGATCGTACCTAAGCTCTCATTGTTTTCGATTAATTATCATAAAATTCAAATTTTTTGTTCGCCGTAATCCTACACCTTGGTACATGATCAAAGAATGCGGAAATGATTGCAAAATTTCATGTTAGTACCACGCTAAAACACGAGGAGCTGTCTCTGCATCTTTCTGCGTTTTATGCAAGTTTCGCTGTTTAATTGTTATCAAATTTTTAGCGATCGTGGAGAATCTTTCTCAAGTAACTTTTCCAATCAGATTAATATTTATTATTACAAACGTTTTTTGTAAGTATATTTTAATTAACTATTGGTAGTTAAATTTATTTAAATAGAACATCGTTCGATTAAATATTAATATTAAGTAATAACAAGAATGATGTTATCAGAGAAATAATCTTGACCGAAATAAGCTAGCCATTTAAATTATAAGTCACTCAATCGGGCACAAGAATTATGGATTTTAAGGACTTTCGAAAATCTTCGAATTCTTGAGGACTTATGAATAAAATATCCGATTACTAAATAATTTCGTGTAATTTATAGATATTGACGCGCATTATGTTCAAGTCTTGAAATTAACATATTTTGAAAGTCACCGTGTGATTGATTTATCGATTGAACTGTTCAAAGGCCAAATTTGTTATCTCCACTTTTTGAAATTTTTAAAATCTTAGTTCTAAAACGCTTGCCCGTAGGTTTGATCGTTCCTTATCTCGTACAATTTCATCAATTTTCTCTACTTTTCCTTTTGTGGAGTTGATCGACGTGGCAAATCTGTAACTCAGTTGTGATGCTTCAAGGGATGAAAGTTTAAAAAAGATGCAACGACATTCACAAATGAAACCTATCTGAGGTTTCATAATGGTATCATTGGAAATAAATGTAGGAAGTCTAGTTTATCAGGTCGGTGTCCATCGTGCATTTCGATCTCGGAAATCGTACAACACGATGTCGGGTGTAATTCAAACCAGAGTCCAGTTTTGCTGGTACAGAAATACCGGGCGTCAGTTTTGCAAGCAGTTTCGCGTTACAAGTAAGGACGACAACTTTTCATTTGCGATTTTAGAAGAATATTATACTGCACACTCCGGATCATACTAATTACTATCATTCTATATTACTATTACATTACACTTGAAACAAGTAAGGTGGTTACACCTTTTACAGTTTATTTTTGGTACCCTACTGATGATTTTAAATTTTAATTACCTTCAGTTGTGTAATAATAATTAAATGAATGAAGAGTTAACGTAAAACAGTGCGTTATTACTATCACTTCAAATTTAGGCATTTAACATCAATTTTAAATTTATGTTCAACGATAAAGCGTAAGAAGAAAAATTTCCCTTTGATCAAAAGATTATATGTCTTTCGAATGTTCGCTCTAAATTTTAATTCAATTTTGATTTAATTTTGAATTTGAATAGTGTAATAATTTGTCAAGGATGCGTTAAGTGAAAATTACAAAAATTACACTTCACAGATGAATTTAGTATGTTAGCTATTATTATTAAACTGTTATATGTTTATGGAAATTTGTATTTTTACGAATATAATTGAAGAAAATGTAATTTAGATAGAGAATCGTTTTACTTCTTAAATATTGTAACATTATGTCCATTTATGTAAACACCATCCAATTACCCGTAAATGTATAAAAATTTGCGGTCTTCGTACGTATCTCTGACCATGCTTAATTATCTTATACTCTATTATTACCACCACTAACTTCGTTCTGGACTTGTTCTAGACTTGTTTCAGTCGACCTATTCCTAATCGCATTTCCCATCTTATGCAAATTTCACATTGTGCCTCCCTACAGCGACACCGAACGTTTTTCATTCACGAAACAGCGGAAGAACTTTTACCTCGCCCACGCGAGAAGATGAAATCATGTGAGCGTTATTTATTCACCGAAGAATCATCTATTCAACGTTTGTAACATCGAGCATACGCATAGTGAAAAAGATATGAGCAAAAAATCGGAATTGGACGTTTTCGAAAGACCAATCTAAACCGAAACCGATTCTATTTGACCTGAATGTTTAAGAATTTAATTTTTTAAACTAGCCTCGTGAAATGCTTTGTGGAACGCTTTGTAATCGTAAACTAGTACCTACGCTATACTTACAGATGTAAAAGGTAATCAGTGGGATACTTTATTTTTTTACTAAAATTTTTTTTTATATATTTTGCAACATTCTAACTTTATGCTTGTGACATCAAGGCGTTAATTTATTGCGAATGAATTACAAAATTTAGTTTAGAGAAACGGTATTTGATAGTTTATTTATTACTATTGATACCTGATCTATTCAAGAAATTATTATTATCGTTAGCTACGCAAAGAAACATATTAGTCAATTTATATTCTTTTGAATACAACTAAAGCAACAGAGGATAAATGGAAACTTCTTCACACACTAAATATTATAACTAGTACTTTATTTTGAATATTTCTGCATATTACCTACGTTCTACGTGGTTTTGTTTAAAATTCCTTATCAGTGCATAAGAAATTTATATACATTAAGAAAGTTTATATACATTATAATTCAATAATGAATCAATAATTTCAATTTGATTTTACAGAAATATAAAAGTTATACATATTGAAGCTTATATACCAAGCATATCAAGGCTTAATATCAAAATACTATCAAGTTATGTGAAAACCTTGAAGATCATGTCAGCTTTCTCGATTCATCGATCACTATAGTTGAAAGTACCGACATAGAACCACTTTCTGGCTGTGAATCAAAATCCGACTCTCTATCCTCGATATGTCTTCGTGAAATATTTATCATTTTTTTTTTTTTTTTTTTTTTGTTCATTTCACGTGATCGCATTAAATGGACTGGAGCGTTAGGCACACTAAAAAGGTGTTTTATGGACATCACATGCGCACCTTCGGAAGAAGAGGAAGGCCAATGAACCCGGCTTTTGGACCTTTCTCCTCTGCAGTTATACATTTTCTCCGGTTAACGTTCGTTCGAGATTCGATGGCATCCTTTTCTTTTTTCTTTTTTCTTTCCCGCTCTGGTCGAGTTCGGTGACCTACTTAATTCCGACGTTATACTTCCGCCCAATTTTTTGCAACGTTATCTACACATTCGAGGTATGCTGGTTATAAAATCGATTTACATGTAGATGCATTAACATATTATCAATCGGCTGCTTTATCTAAAAACTAGCCAGTAGCGATGTGTCACAAGTTTTTTCTTATATATGATAGAATATAAAGATATTCACCAATAATCAATTTATTTAGGTAGCAATTAAATTTGAGTTATTAGCTTATTAACTGATTTTATCTAAAAACGTATCACGCGTTACCTACCTTCATAGCAGAATGGAAAAATTCTCAATTTAAATGGATTGAAATTAATTTTATTTGTACGTAATTAAAATTAGTTTATTTGATTTATTAGATTATTTACACGTAATTAACTTTACCCAGAAACCTACACGCGTTACAGATTAGTTTCATAAAACATAAAGGATGCCAAGGGAATTTAAATAAATTTTAATTAATTTTCCTTTACGTAATTAAATTTATTGTTATAGAATTCAGTTACAAAAATGTTGTATATATTTTATTCACGTATGTATATTAACTTTATCTTTGCATCTCTGTACCATTCACTTGCATTTTATGTCCTTTCGTTGGACTTATGTCATCGAACGCTCAAAGACTACATTTGCATATTAAAACAGTTTGTATTTTAGGAACTTTTACGGCGCTCAATAGTTGCTATTAAAGCGTTAAAAACATATGACATCCTACACAAAGTATCTATTGTATGCAAAAGTGAAGTTACATCGATGTTTTAGAGTGTTAAACACCTTAGGTAATAATCAGAATGATCGTGACGATCGGCATTCGATGGATCTCAGCTGGAGACTAGAAAGTCCATCAAAGCTTAGTTTCTTTCTCTTCTTTTTACCTCTATCTGTTCATACATTGGATGTTTTGTCCGTTTTTTATTGTTATTACTGTATGAAATTCATCATTCGCAATGCCAGCTATAAATTTTACTGTTCACCGATTTTTTTGAAGATGCGAGTGATTGATCAAGTACTGACAATATAATTTTTCCTCTCGACATAGCGATGTTTGAAAAGAATGACAACTTTTCATGTAGCACAAAGATCGATTTCTACGTTATTAATTTCTTTTTTACTTTTCTACTTTTATCATTGTACGAAAATACATGGAAAAAAACGCGTGAATTTTTTTAGCACAAATCAAACGTTTTACTGTAAAATATTTCAAAAATTTCAACAGAGAGGCTCGATGATATTTCCAAAATCTCTTCGAAGCTCTTCGATCAATTAATTCAATAGACCTAAATTTCTTCCTAATTTACATAACTACCTAACCACATCGTATTATACAATTATATCCTTCCATGGTATAGTCATTAAACCAGTCGTCTTCAACACCTGTTGAATCATATAGAAACCCATTGGGGAAGCAATCGGAAATTACCAAAATTATATTACTCAATGACATGAGAATATTCGAAACCATTCATCAAATCCAATGACGTTGATGTAGTAATTTTAACGCGTAGACGATATCGTTCGATTGCGTAACTCTCGTTAAGACGCGAAGATTATTGAGGAAGAACATGATATATATATATATATATATAGATCACATTGTTTTTTAATCTCGTAGAAGTGCAATGCTAAAATAGTAAAACAATCTCATTCGTAGATTTAAAATAAACAAAAAGATGTTTAAGCAGGAGAGACATTTTATATCTGATTTTCGTCTCTGGTCTTTGTACTTTTTCTGTCTTACCGAATATCATAAAAATATCGATCGAAACATTAGGAGTATTTTCGATTTAGTAAACAATCTCGTCAACTTATCAATCGTTCGTAGATCCTGAGCTTTTTGGAATTTGTCATACTATTTCCCATGCTATACGAAGCTATTGATACTCAAAGTTGCGTTACAATGCAATATTTCCCTTACAATTTCCTTTCAGTCAACTTGCATTATTGAGCTCTACTCGATGCACATTGTACTTGCAAAAAGGAGTTGCAAGAATTTCCTCGATGCATTCTTCCCTTCTATTCCTTCCTCCATTCAGATCCTACTGTAATAAACAATTCTTTTCAAATTATAAAAATTCTCCTCGTGTCTGCGACGTGTGCAATGGGTTTCTCCGATGTATCTATTATTCCAATACTTTAAGATTTTATAACTTGATTTTTGGAACTTGCCTTCGAAACTCGTTTTCTGACTTAACTTACTCTATTCGTTTCGTAATAAGGTTCTGTTCAGGCGCAAGCTGCGCACATTACCTCGTTGCTTGTTTCTTAACAGATGCTAAGTACTCTATTTTAAAGGACGTTAAAATCGAAAGAGCCTGTGAAAATGGACTTTTAATGGACTTATCTCTATATTTCATACGATTTTTACGTTTGTTCGACGAACTATACCGCCGACTATCCACAACATGCTCGTCGATTTCTGTACACACACGTAACGTTATAATGTACCTGTTCACAGAGATGTCAGACGGTAGTCCTGGCAGACGCACGTTCGATAACCCTACAAGGTACCGTTGGCTAAACCGGAAGTGGAGAACACGGGTATACGGTGCCACGAAATTGCTCGGGACCTTCGCCACGGAACGAGAACCAGCTGGTATGTGAGAATGCGTTGCTTCTTTGTCGGTGTTCAAAAAATCACGATGGGAGCGACACCCTCGCAAACGACCTCGATGGTTTCACGAAAGTCGTTTCTTTTCTCGCCTTCTTTTTTTCTTGCTTCTCTTTCTTCGTGAGTAACTATCGAAATGACGGATGGAAGATCAAGGATTTCCAGGCTGTCGTGACTCAGACTTATTACGCGTCTTATTGTCTGAGTCTATTGTCTTCCGCGTAGAAGTTTATGGCAACTGTTTGAAGTGAAGTTTCTATGGTATTGTTGCTGATTCATCAGAAATCGTAATAATAATTAGAATGATACCATGGTACTTCCTGCGACAGTTTCTGCTGCGATTGAACCGGTGTTTTACAAGCCACAAATTACAATAATATAATATTATAATAATAAAAGGAGCGAGTTTCTTGCAAATGAATGTTATAAATCAAATGTTGGTTGATTACTCTATTACGTTTGGGTGTTTTGTTCAGATGACTTTTATGCTCCAACGCTGGAATTATTGCTTCAATTATAGAATGGTTTTGATCATTTTACTGCTTTTACATTCTACATGATGTAATCTCACTTCTAGATTAATGCGAACATCTTTTATTAACTTTTAATGGAATGGGATTTTTCATTTTGAGACACGCGAACGATACTTCTGAAAAGTACACGTGTGGGAAAGATACACAATTAGCATAAATCTCTATTAACATAAGTGAGAGATCCTACCAATGTCATTCTTAACTCTAGAGTTCCTAATCTTTAATTTGAATTTGGATATATTATACATAGTTGATTAGAATTAAAGCAATATGGTTATGTAATTATACTTTTATCTCGGTAAAAGTATACAACAATATCGTCAAAAATACATTTTCATACTTTTAATAATTGTAAAAACAAGAGATCTCATAGCGGACGCTTTAACCAGTCCGCTAATTTTAGTGTCGAACACGAAAAGTAACTTGAAAGTTATAATAGCAACATTCTATACCTTCGTTAGATTATTATATTTTCAGCAAGTTAAAAAAGAAAGAAAAATCGACAGATTTCGTACATTTGTCTCGTTTCGAGCAAGAATCATGTTTCCACATGCCTCTCCTGTAGGCTAACGCTAATCACGACCATATTGATCGCATGGAAACACCAAACGAAGGTCTTATACCTCGCCTTAGTTAAAGTCGAATTAATACCAAAGTAAAGTCAAAATACTTTTAGAATCCCTGACGATCGATCAAGGACACACACGTTGCGAATATCTCGTCGGAAGACGAATGTGAAACGCAAGAATCGCGCTAGGTGTTCGAAACGTACGTCACGCGGTGTGACTTAAAAACTGTTTTCTCCCAAAACGTGTTAAACACGCGTTAGATCGTTGTTCGAGGTTTCCATTCGATTCCAAAGAATTACATAAATTTGCAACGTGCTGTCCCTATTCCCAGAGGATCGTTTAGCGGTAGGATGAAAACGATCTTGAAGCGTGTCGATTTTCCTCAAAATCCGGTCGCACCTGAGCTTTCCAAGGTTCTCGTAAAAGTCAAGGCCAGCCGGTCGTAAACCACAGGCATCATTTTATACCGCGTGCATTATACGTCTATCCGCGTACTTATATAGCGCATAGCCGTTCGGGAGAAAGCGAAGAACAGCACCGAGCAACCAGTTTATGAAAATTACCGCGACCATATTGGATGGTCGCCTTTCACGGGCAAACACGTACACCGAACTTGAAAACCTTTAATCGCCATTAGACGAAGAAGGTGCGACAATCAGACCGCTCCGCCTTTAATGGAATTTTCTTACACGCAATTAGGTGGAATTTATTATTGTACATAGCGGTTTCTATCGTTCGCTTTTCAACGGTTATAAGCTCTATTGTTTGTAAATCTAATCGCCAGCGTGTTGCTACGATGCGATGTTACACCACACTGCGTATGGAGTTTTCTTTCGTTCCTGTATCGTTGAATTAGGTTTTCCCATTGAAATGGGCGTCCTACCGGAATCGGAACGCCTGAGTATCTCGCGAGTGTCTCTAATGATACCGAAAGATGTTTTAATCATGATCTGATTTGGCTTTCTGCGAACGTAGACGCTATAAGAGAATTCATTCTTTCGCGATTGTACGATGATAAATCCTCTTTGTTGCAGTATAGTCCTTAATTGTCGTTCGAAATACAATTTTTGTAATTGTTTTATGCTTGCAGTGTTTCAAAGTACAGATATGTGTTTTTAAATCGTGTATTATAAAAAAGGAAGAAATTAGACTTTGTGGTACAATTAGCTGAATTTGATAAGTATCGAGTATTTGTTTAATACTTGCGACTTATTTTGTAATAGACGTCTCTTCGAGAAATACAAAAATGAATTCAAAATTATGATCAATTTACTGTGGACGTTTAAGCAAATTCATATGGTTATGCACATAGCTAAAAATACGGAACGTAGACGCGCAGATCTATTTTATTCTCTAAATTTCTAAGAAATACAGTATCTTGGATGTTTCGTAAACTTTTGTATTTAAGTCCTATGTATTTTGTTATATATTTTTCTACCTTTATATATTTTTCACAGTATACCGATTACATTCTAATGCAAGAGAATCTCGATTATCGGAGCACCAATTAAAGAAACAGTAGGTTCAGTCCCTTGTGACAAATATTGTTGACGCTATTGTTACATTTTTATGAAAATCTTGTTGCCCCCCTTTATTTTCTAATTCTAATTATTTCTATTTTCTATTTCTCATTATCGTATTTTATGACGAAACGTGTTATTTCATTCGCGTTATGTGTATTCCGTAACTTGAAGTACTAAACGAAATAAAATTTGGTCGAGTGTTTCTACAAACGTGACGAATAACTATCCTACTTAAAATCACTAAAGATACTTAAGATCAGTGGTGTACATGAAAAAAAATTCCATTATTCGAATAACGTGTATCATAACTAATTTATATGATCTATTGAGTTGGCAACTAAGTGACTGCGGATTTTGTCAATACCACCTAATGACAAAACCCGCAATCACTTAGTTGCCAATCAACTCAGTAGATCCTATCGTAACGAATACTCAAAATGATCGATAAATCCATTGCCGGTGATAAAATGTATCATAACTAATTTATATGATCTATTGAGTTGGTAACTAAGTGACTGCGGATTTTGTCAATACCACCTAATGACAAAACCCGCAATCACTTAGTTGCCAATCAACTCAGTAGATCCTATCGTAACGAATACTCAAAATGATCGATAAATCCATTGCCGGTGATAAAATGTATCATAACTAATTTATATGATCTATTGAGTTGGTAACTAAGTGACTGCGGATTTTGTCAATACCACCTAATGACAAAACCCGCAATCACTTAGTTGCCAATCAACTCAGTAGATCCTATCGTAACGAATACTCAAAATGATCGATAAATCCATTGCCGGTGATAAAATGTATCATAACTAATTTATATGGTCTATTGAGTTGGCAACTAAGTGACTGCGGATTTTGTCAATACCACCTAATGACAAAACCCGCAATCACTTAGTTGCCAATCAACTCAGTAGATCCTATCGTAACGAATACTCAAAATGATCGATAAATCCATCGCCGGTGATAAAATGTGCAATCATGGGTGGTTGTGCATTTTCTCAGTTATTTTTAGAATGACGGTAGTATATCTGAATTTGCTCGATTCGTCATTCCAATATAGTAATTTGCTGTCGGCAGGCATCTTAATCGAATTCAATAAATGAAAAAATATCACGATCGCTCGTTTTAGATTATATATCACTGCCGATAGATAAATAGTATATTCACGTACCATTCTACGTATTCAAGGTAACTTCAAGGTCACAAGTCAGACCTGCTTTAATGCATCTTAATATCTGCTACAGCCATAGGACGAGACAAAAGGATATTTTCGTATTTCTGCAGAGAAACAAAGGCGATAAAAATAAGAGTGTAAATTATTTATTTACATCGTATTTTTCTAAGTTACCCAGAGAGCGATCTAAATATTTTCGAGTGTCGTTTAAACACGAACAAAATAATTAGTAACAGTTGGCAATCGTTAAAATAGAAAAGTCCAATATTATTGTACATTACTAATAGAAAATTGTAAGTGGTTAAAAATGTTGAATCTTTTAGTTGAATATTTTCTTTGTATTGTGTATTTGTGTACGTATTTAGTTTGTATGAATATTGAATTTTCTGCGAATTCTTGGAATATTGAATTCTTCCAGTATATAAATCTTATTGCTAATTTGAGATCGCTATTATTGATAGTAATTTCTGCTTCATTTTCCTATTTCAATGTTTCTCTGAATTATCTTATTTCTTAATTTGCTTTACGTTTTTTTTCCTAAATTTTCAAGCTTTTGATTAAAAGCATTTCGCTTACTTTCGAGTTACAAAATGGAAAGAATTTAGGTTACAGGAGGTTTCTAGAACGCATGGAGGGAAATTTATTTGCAAATAATACGACATTCGTATTCTTCTATTCGTTTATTTCTTTTACACACTTTCCTGTTCTAAGGATTCTAAGGAAGGTGTTCTCAGGATTCTAAGGAAGGTGTTCTAAGGAAACATTCATATCACATTCCGATAGTTACAAATACATAAAGCTATTTTCGATTGCGAACCATCGATAACATAGATATCAGAAACTCGATAGAAATACTCGAAACTACCGACTATCAGAAACTATCAGAAAAAAAAAGAAACGATTCGAGGCAAAGAATTCTTTCGCCTCAACGAAGAAAAATAATATCCCAAACCTAATATCTTCGTATATGTTAAATCTATATAAATGATAAAAACGAACGTAAGTAAGTGCACGAGTCGTTGTATCTGCTTAAATATCTTCGAAAACTCCACCCTGCAGTTCCTTCAGTTGGTTATTGTAGATATACAAGAAGTTCCCTCTAACCAAACTCAGTCCATAAAGAGCGCCGTTTTGTAGCGTCTGCAGCGGATTCTTCGAAATATCCAGAATACTCAAACTTCCTAAATTCTTGCAGGAACCTTTCGGTATTTCGTTGATTTGATTCTCATTTAACCAAAGGCGTTTCAATTGAGGCAGACCTTCGTAACTGTCGCCATCGATAGTCGTCAAGGTATTGTTACTCAGATGCAAATCTCTGAGAGTAGGTAGATCGAAGGTTCCTTTTGGGATACTCGAGATTTTATTTCCAGTGAGAGACAACGTAAATCTGGGAACATTGACGAAGCTAGCCGTTTCTAGGCTGTTTATTTCGTTGAAATCGATGTGAAGGAAGTCCAAAGTCTGAGGTAGATCCGCAAAAGTGTCGGCAGTGATCTTACCCAGTTTATTCCAAGCCAGGTTCAAGTCTTTCAGACTCTCCAATTCCGAGAACGTACCCTTCTCAAGCTCTGCCAGACTATTTCGATGAAGATAAAGAGTAGTCAACTGTTTCAAATCGGAGAACGCCTGACGTTCGATATCTGTCAGGCTGTTTTTAGTAATAATCAACACCTGCAACGAATCCAATCCTTTAAATACGTTGTTCTGCAGTTTCTTAATCTTGTTGTTAGCCAGGTTTAGGTAGACCAGCCGAGGCAGATTCGAGAAAGCCGCGTCAGGAATGGCAGAGATCTGGTTTGCCGCTAATATCAGCTCTGTCAAAGTATCGGGCAAACTAGAAGCGAACGAAAGGTTTTCCAGCTGATTTCCATTAAGAAACAGGGTAGTCAAATTGGTTTTCGCGAAAGCATCATCCTCCACTTTGTCTATGAGATTGTTTCGAAGATTCAGTATCTTTAGGTACTTGTTTTCGATCACCTGGTTCCAGATACCTCTGATCCTGTTACCCATCAGATTCACATAAATCAGATCCTCGGGAAGATCGTTCAGTAGTTCCTTGGTGATTTCTGTGATCTCGTTGTTCGCAAGGTCCAAAGAAACTAACGGAAGGTATTGTAATTGGTACCATTTTTCGTGGAATCCTTTGATTCCTAATCCTCGGAGGCTGACAGATCTTTCTTTCTCGTTCACTGGTATCTCCAGACATCCATTCGCCACCTGTTTATTGTCTTCGAGTGGTTCTATAGATAGCAGTATATTATTTGGTATGCACAATTTTAACTTCTGGCCTTTCTTTATCGACGATTTCGTGGATGGCGCGAAATCCTTTAACACGTTACTGTCTGTCGCCTTTTCTATCTCTTTTTCTATTCCGTCGTTGGGTTGTTCGATATATTCCTCAGCCTTCACCTTCTCCAAGTATTTCAACTCTTCGTCGTCTTTCAGGAATGAATTCGTGAATGTCCCCGTGCTTATGCTCCAAAGAACGTTTCCTTCCGTTAATATGCTGGTGGATTTCGTTAGACCGAACAAATGTCCTCTGCGAAGGTGTATTATGGGGTTGCAGGAAATGTTCAACACCTGAAGCTTCTCCAAGCGGATGAACAAATTTTCAAGGCTGGTTAAGTTGTTCTGCGCTAAGGATAAGTATTCTAAGTTTGTCAGATTGGAGAACATGAATTGTGGAAGCGATTCGAGCGAGTTATTGGCCAAGTTCAAGGATTTTAGAGACGGTACGTTGTCGAAAGCGTTCTTTTCTAAGCGAAGAATCCCTAAGCCGGATAAATCCAGCTCGTCGATGAGTTTGTCACGGAATTGTACGTCTTTCAGGATACCATCCACCAGTTCCAAGTTGTACCCCTCTAGGGTTGGATTCAGTGGCGTCGCTAGCACCAAGGGCAAGCACAGAAGAAGAAACATTCTTAGTACCTAGGGGAGAGAAGAATTTTGTCGTTTAAAAAATGTTGCTTCGTTACGATTGATAATTTTGTTATCGACCTTATTATATGATTCTATAATTATCAGAAAACAAATTATCTGATCGAGCTTATTAGCTATTTTACTTTAAAGCTAAAATATAATTAGTTTTATACCAGGTGCCGTCTTGCACGTTACAAGTTGCAAGTTACGTACTTAGCTTTTATAATTTTATAGTTTCGCGTTGAATATGATAATCGGACGATTTATAAACCATAAAAATTGTTCGTAAAATTTCATTTGATCTGTTATCGTTATATCTGTAAGAAAATTTATCAACATGGATAATTTATAAGAATTTATGCCTTGTAAAATTCCATTAATAATATTTCCTTAATCGCGCAGGAGGCTATTAAATCTATAGAAATTTAATATATAATAAATTTAATATATCGATATAAAATTTGAGCGTATTAAACGTACAGTATCTAATGTGTAACAATGAGTGGATGATATAACATGTAGATGTGTTATGGGACGATTTGTGGAATTGTCTTTTTCGCAGATTTTGAGATATAGGGGATCGAAAAAATAGAAAAGTACGAAATTATAAGCGATAGAATCTGAAATTTTATCTTCCCGAATAAATTTGATTAGGAATTTTTAACAGATAAAATCGAAAGAAAGTAGTACAAAGATACAAAAAAAAAAAAAAGAATTTCGTATTTATAACTGCGAATTAAGCGTTTAAGAAATTACCAAAGCGAAGTGAGTAAAAGCAAAGAAAAATACACATGGGGTCTACGCGACCAGATTTTGTTTTTCTTCATTGCCTTCTCTTTTTATGGAAATGAGATAATTTATTTCACAGCTGCGTGTTATGTTTGCACGAACGTACCAGTAATATTATCGCGTCGGTAGAATATACCGACGTTGCTTTTAGCGAAAGACGTGGAAGAGGAATGACGTTTAACACGTTTTGAAATTTGTAAAATGGTATTTTTTCGACTGTTTTATGAATCCCCTGGTAACTCCGGGATTGTTGAAATTACCATAGCCCTTCTTTTACATCTTGAAGGAAACTTGCATTACGTATGGAATAACCGGTTCTACCACTTCTTGAAATCAAAGTTACGAAGCTCCGTTTATTTGTTTTCAACGACTTTTCTTTTTAAGTTTGAACAGCTTTGTGTTAGTAAGACGAGATGCTAGTCCCTGGTAAGTAATTGCGACGCGACGAGCAAAGTAAAGTCGTAGGGTGATATAAAGCTGAAAGCTGGGCGAATAAGGCTGTAAAATTTTATTACGAACTTTCAAACTTTTACAATAATAATTCCCTTTTTATTAAGATTGATATTTTATAGATGAATGCCGCGTTTTCGTATTATGAGTGAATAATAATGCAAGTTTTTATGTTATATATTTATCTCGAAAAAGTATAATTAAAAATATTTCTTCTTTTGATAATTAAGCTTCCAACAGCTTTCTCGTCCGTCTAATTTTTCATGACTATTCCGCCTTTCTTTGCTGTTTTCTCCTTATTTCCTTATCGGCTTTATGCGTCTTACGCTGTAAAAGTTTATACGTTTTTCCTACAACGTACGTATATTGTATATTTATAAAATGGTAAAAATCGTTACGATATATAAAATTTAAAACGTGATATAAGCTAAAAATTCTTAATCGTTAGCCATATACTACTAATACATTTAGTAGGGAATTAAATTTCTTCGTATAAAATTCTTCTCTTATTATGTTATTGTAAAATTTTATAGTATAATAGCGCTTTTCGAAATCTCACTATTGCCATTGCAATTATTGTAATATTTAAAATTTTATCCGAAATTTCACTTTACCATGAAGCCTGTGCGTTTATGTAATCGTAAAAGTCACTTTTAAAATTCGTTTTCTAAAAGACTACCATTTGTAACTAAGCGCGAATCGCACCAATTAATTACATTTGAAATATTTTTAATCAAATACTTCGCTTCAGTCCGATAGTTAATATTACTGTGCTCAAGATTTCGCTAAAAATTTCTACCACGAATTCTCTGCATTTAGATAAAAATAATTGTTACACTTAATTTTCTAAGTAACTATAATTATGGACCTGTTCCGAGTATAGATTTCGTTAAAAGAAACACAGTTCTATCTTGAAGAAAATTTGAAAAGTCTTATGTAACAGTATCCAAAGCAACAAAAGTAGAAAAGGACGACAAATTGAGGTAAAAGGAGAATGATTTTTCGAATCGCTTTAAATTTATCGTCAACAGTCTTTTACGTAGCTTACTTTGGATGCTATTACAAACATATTTTGTTGGAAACTCGGTCTCATTCGAAAAGGAAGAGAAATCGACGAAAAATATGTTGACCTTTAGAAGTACAAAAACGTCGGACTTCGGATGTTTCCTTCCCGTAATTAATTGGTAAAAGCAAGCAGGTATTTTCAGGGTATAATAAATTTTTAAATAAAATCTCGTCGTAATCGTAACAAAGTGTATACAAAGGTGCCTACACAAGATACCGACCAAAAGTTCGAAATCGCACACATGTTCCATAAAATCCAAGGATTTAAAAGAAAGTCGAGTTGGTCTTCCGCTTTATCTTTGAAAAATGCTAAGATACTTTCCTCATAAATACTCTTGAACTAAAGAAAATTACTAATTTCAAATTAATAATAACAAAATTAGCGATAGATTTGTCACAGCTACGATCGACAAAGCGGATCTAATTTCTGGATCGTCAGAACATACGTTCTTACCTTCGCGATTTATGCCACTCCTAGACCATATAAATATCGCCTACTCAATTTATAAACTCCGTTTATTCTAGTATATAATCCGGTATATAACAAATTTTTAAATAAATGTCTCGCATTGGCAACGAACAAACTTTACAATACCCGGGAATCGTCGAAATTCTAGGAACCACGTACTTAAAGTTACACTTTAAAAAGAAAATACAAATATTAGGTTGTCCGAAAAGTATGTTTCTTTCGCAAACGTGTTTTTTATAACAGTGCACCTTCATACAAACGTGAAACCAAGTCCATTGATCGTACGTAATTCGACAAAATAATATAAAACGAAAAACGTTGTGCGTCTATTATTTCCCCATAAAACGAAAGAAACTTTTCGGACAACCTAGCGTGTGCAATCGTCTATATACTCTGGTATACGATGGATTCTCAAATAAACGTGATCGCATCATCGCGCAAGAAAGGATCTAACGACGTGCATTGTCCTTCTTACCAGTCCTACGATCCACGATCTATCGGAATTCTAGAAAGCGCGTATCACAGTATAATATCAAGTAAATGTTCCGCCATCATATAGTAAAAAGAAGCTGCGTGACGATATAGTTGCTTACCTGAATGAGATCCGCGAGCTATGGAAATTCTAAAAACCGTGTACTTAGAACCGTAGACCGAAAAGGACTGTAGCGTTCGTCTACTCCTGGGACGTAGTTCTCTCGCAACAGGATTCCTTGGGACACGGCAATCGCGAAAACAGGTCTTGCAAGCCTTTATACCCCGTGGATTTTGCGTGTGTTCGAGGGTTCCATAGATCTGTGCACGCACGCGTCGCGATGTATGTAAGCATCAGGATTGAACAGTCTGAGTGGGAGGTGATGTTAAAGAGGACAAAAAGAGGAACGAACGTTCATGGAACTTCGTTAAAACTGGTAGCTATTAGAGACGAAATCTCGTCACGTATCGACTGTCAGGGAGCAGGAAGAACCGAAGGTACGTTACGCGACCTTCCTTGAATCGAACCGAGTGTATTATTAATTCTAATCCATTCGAGCAACCAGACTCTATAGATTTTCCCAATCTATTCGAAACAATGGCTTCTGTTGGGCTTTTCGTTGTTTCCTGCAGATTTTCTACTTGGGTTCTCTAAATTGAATCGAGAAAGACGCAGGTAGATTGCAGCATCGCCGTCGGTTTGGGGTTACGAGCTTGCTTGAATCTTACAATAGATTCCCTTTCCCTCCTTTTTATATTTTTATACTGTTACGCGAGTGTAATTTTAACGAGAATAGGGGAATGACTTTGGAAGTAGTGTTTCACAGTGTTGTCATTGTGAATTTGGCGTTGACCGCGTGGAACTTCCATGGAATTAATTTCATATGGGAAAGAAGCAAAGAGTTCAGTTCAAAATTCCACGTTATTTTATACGTATGTGATACGTGGAATTTGAAGAATGTTGCTGATGTATTAAAAAAAAAAAAAGAAAATGTATCAAAGGTTTTAAGGTACCTGGTTAAAATAGAAGTAGTAAACGTGAAAAATAAATTGATAAAATGTGAGAACGAGGAAAGTGAATTACGGTGTTGAAACAAGAATCCAAGTCCTTAAAGACTCTTCATCTTATTCGCCAAGAGAAAGTAAAACGCATTATAAAACGAATTTTATGTTGCCACGCAGGAATACTTAAAGAATTTAATTTACTTGTTCGTACATACATAGTAAGTAGTGTAGTTCGATTATTACGCTGACATTTAGTGAAAAATATATATAAGGAAAGAAATGCAATCGTTGACGAATACGACGACTTACGTTCCACACATGGAAACATCGCGTAAAGATAGGAAGAACACGCTTCCTCTATCAATAAACGAAAGAAGATATGAAGCTTTATATAGATTATCGTACGATTTTCTTTTTATATCAACAATAATCTTTTGGTATGTTTCAATTAGTATACTTTCAAATTGATTTATATATTTTTATTATTTCGGCTTATCTTCTTTTCCATGTCGCGAGAAGATTCGTTTCAAATTCAACGTGCGGTCGAGCATTTATTACGGTGTGTACTATAAACTCTTAGAGTCGTAGAGTCGTATTTCGTACAACGTCTCGCGCGATATTCTCTGCGAGAATATAGAAAAATTTGACGAAAACGAAAAAAGAAAAAGAAGAACGAGCGATACGGAACGTGCATCTTGAACGATAATTTTCCACGATAAATACTGTCCACAGTTCAAAGTACACGTTTTTGTAATCGAACCCGTAGCCTCCAGTTTCGTAAGAAAATAGTTCGAACAGAAAGTGAAGATCATAAATATTTAAAGTACCCCTGGAAATGCTTAGAATACAGATGCGCTCAAAGTTTGTGAAGAAATACGTGCACAGGAAGATACCATGCGTTCCGATCTTCTACTATTTCACCAACGTTTGTCTGTAGTCGTTACGTGAATTGATTTAATAAACGGGTCATTTCGATGTGAAAAATTGTTCCCCGTAAATGCCAGATACGATAAACAAATATCCGAATCATTATCGTGATATTTTATTTGGAAGATATCGTTACGTGCCTTCTATTTGGAAGAAAAGATAATTTACATATGGGAATAATACGTAGGAAATAAACGATTAACTGGTTTAATATATTCTAGAAACTATCAAATTTTATAGGTATTTGGATACTTTAGTCGACTTGTGGCTGATTTGTTTGAATTCGATCCAGGGAATACAAATGAACGACGAGTTAGTAATTACTAGAAGAGGCACTTACTGTGTTTTTGTGGAATCGGCACATTATACATTTAAATTACATATCGAAAGTATCTATTAACGTTATATGCATGTACCACTCATGTACACTTACTCTTTGAATATCATTGCTTTTATTACCGTTGGCAGTTTAATTGATATCGATTTAGAAGAAGCTTGTTAGTCTGACTTATAATTCAGAAATTAGAAAAATAATAAAATAATGGCTTTTCAAATTCATTCATTCATAATCTTGTAACTGAAACACACATGGTACATCAAAAGTAAACAACTGTCCAAGCGATTACTCGATTAAATACTTCCAGTCAATAGGATTGACAGTCTCTTTTCTGCTTCCTCTTAGACGACACTTTTAAGAGAAACTTATTCTATATTTTTAACAAAGATATTATACGATAAACTGTTGGATAATTTTATTAGGAAATTATATGTCATTATTTTAAGTACACTGGTGGGCGTTAACTAGTTAATTATACGGATGGTCATCGATGATGCACGTTACTTTACGATTTTATAGAATCACTAAAGTAAGATGAATGTCATTGATTAAAAAATATCGCCGTATAAATGATTATGTAACATTGTAAAATGAAAACCGTGCTATTCAACAGTAGAACATTTGTGTTATAGCATAAAGTTAAGTATCATGACATTATTTGTGGTTTTCAAGGCAAAAACTATAAAATCCTCGTTATGGTCGATGTGTTAAGATAATATGCTTTAGATAATTGCAATAAATGACGAAAGGAACATATAAGAACAGAAGACGAAGAATGAAATTCGCTATATTTCAAGTTTTATATGGTTTTAATGAAGTTACCTGGAAATTTTTATGGCAATCCAACTGACAACAAATATGTTGCGACAGTGCATTATCCAGTGAATTAGATAGAGTTTTTATAGAATTTTATTACGAGTATATTCGTGATAGATCAGTTAAAAATGTTGTAATTAATTTAACGAGTAAGAGTCATTTTAACAAACTTTTATAGCACACTTAAAAGGATTAATAAATGAAATCTGTAAATATATAAGTAAATATGAAACTTTTGGACTTTATAGTTTGTATTATTTTCGTGTCTCAGAGAAATTGTAATAGAAATGTAAAATTCGGCCGGTCTCAACCGTATGAAGCAATATTATTGAAATTAAGTAGCTACGTTTTTACGATTTTCATCATCAAATATATCCATCCCTATTTTTAATTTTCATATGAGAATACATAATTAGCGTTTAAAAGCCATACAGGTGTCACTTGATGGAACTGATCAAACTGATCAGTTCAACAAAACAATGGAAAATGAGAAACTTATGAGTTTACTTCTTCTCAGTATCGCACACATATAGACCACATATAATGTAATACACAGATAGACAAATACGTGGATTTGGCTAAATTTATCAATCGCGTGTTCCAAAAATTGTACACAAGCATAAATTATTGCTTCTCTTACAGGAATATAAAGAGAAATAAAAAATGGAATAGTTAATTCGTAATCAGACCCTGCATATACTTATTTGCGCTGATACTTCGTACCTTGTATAAATATATTCAAGCATACCATACGGTGAATACTATATACCAACCAGACGTGATTATAAAATGTAAATATTAGGAAATATAAATCGAAGAAGAACCAACGTCTCGACCATACACCAACACGAATATCTCTGTTGCAACGACAAATATAAATACTGCCAAATAATGGAACTATGCATTCGACCAATGCAAATCTACATATTGACTTAATCTCTCTATGCAATTAAACGTTAAACCAATCAATTCTCGAGCCACGTATCGCTTCAACGACACCGCGCATTTAAATATGGAGATAATTGAAGATCGCCATATAACAAAAGTTCTACTACCAATACTAAACCTAATAAACTCTCCTAAAACTAAAACCAAATAAGATATAGCAACCCATAGTGAAAATAGCGAAACCTACAAGTACGTACATCCAGTGATTTGACTCGGTTCGACAAGCATCCTCGAAGGTACTCGTCCGTCTAGAAATAAATTCTTGGTCGGCAGGCGGTATTTCTACGACCAATTTGAAATGTTCGTGACCAGGCAGGAGGGACGGTAGAGTCCTATCCTCGGGGTCGACGTACTTCCGCAAGTGGAAAAAATGCCACGTCGCGGAGGTGAGAACCACTGGATCGCAGCGGACCGCGGTTATTACACTGTTACAAGGGTAGGCGAAAAGTTTCGAGTAAGCCTCGTTGCTCTCTCACGGTGGTTGTATGTATACCGCGTGTATACGTTGTACGTAAAAAGGGAGAAAAAAGCTCATGTCCGATACGTTTGGACGGCGTCGAGTTAATTAAGTTTGCGCGTACGCCGCGCTCGAGATCGGATGCGGCGCATCGAAACATAGCCGAAGGGCTTCGAATACCGAAAGGGTCTGTGAATTATCTTCCGCCAACGATCGTTTCTCGTTTTTCTTGCACGGCACGCTCGTGAGAATCGCTTTATAATCGCAGAGCGGAATGAATGAATCGCAAACGTTTCGAACCAGTCGGAGAAACAGATTTACGCGGGAATTACACAGGTTTCCCCGGGTTTTATGCCGATGGTCGTTCGACGTTGTTGAATGTAGTTGGTAGTTTGGTGGATACACTTTTCTCGTGTCGGTCAGCGTGTCAAAACGATAAGAGAATTTTAATTTGCTAATCGCATCTGTTATCTACAAATGTGTGCGATCGTGGAATGAAAAGTTTCTTTTTAGAAGCATCTAAATCGACATCACGTTCATATTGAAAAATAAAAGCGGATTGCAGATGTATAGTATGCTCGTAGAAATACTTGAAAATTTACTGGAAATGTTTTTTATTAGGAGATAATATATTTTGAGGATCATTCTTTCTTAGTTTTTCGTTATTTTATTACATCGTTAAAAGGACGAGGATATGGAATTATTCAATTAGCATTAAATATTTGCTGCAAACATGTTCGCAGTAAATTTTAACTTCTAACATCGTCACGGTAGTTGTATCTTTCGTAGTTTTACGAGTTGATAACACAGGTATACAGGATCATGTAAATATTAGAACTTTTGTAGGTAACTTTTGTGAATATATTGTGTGTATTATAGGAAACATTTTGAAACTTTATCCACACTGTTATGACTATATTGGTAAAGTTTGAAACAAATATTGAAATATACGTAGAAATCACAATATGTTTGGAGCAAGTATATGTTTCGCAGAGCGACAAAAGTACTTAAACAATCAATTACCCATTATATTAATAAACTTCAATATTCAGTAGGACCACATTGAACATTTATTATACATATATTCTATTATATACTAATTCTTTTATTCGATATACGTGTATGCAATAAGTATCTTGCAATTTCTCCATACATTTTCAGATTTGTTTCAAATTGTACCAATGTAACCATGACAATTGTGTCTCATCGCAGTGCTAATGAAATTTCAAAATGTTTTGTATAACGCATAAAATATGGACATAAAAATTTTCTACGCCAACTGTTTGAATATTTTCGCGAAGTCGTGCATTTATGTCCGTAGCAATTTTCCATGTTAAATGTTCAAATATTTTCGTTAGTCATAGTTTATTACATTTACATCAATATTGTTCAATATACTCGTTTATCAATTCGATTCGATGGCGTTTGCATAATTTATACGACCAATAATTTCACAGGTCGTTTATTAGGTATTTTTTAATCAGACCAGATCAATAATCGTGACCGAGAATGTGAGATCGACACAGCTGACGAGAAACGCGATTCGCGTGAGTTAGGTAACTAAAAAGTGTTAATTATTTTCGGGAAATTTGTAGGAACGCCGAAATACACAGTAAATCAATTTGGTTCTTGGTTCGGCGAACGTCTTATTAAAGATTTTAACGCAGCGTGGAATCACCGCTAGTGGAATTAATTTTAATCACGTTTGTTCGTGACAGATATGGATGAACGAAAATTATTACTTGTTGCTGCTCGTTATATAGTACGCTGTTCGTGTGAGCTTCTGTAAATGATGGCTATGTTTTGTATAAAAAAATCACGAACAGAAAAGAAGAAAAAGAAATAGGAGAATATCGGAAAATTGGGCAAATATTTTTGCAATTAATCGATTGCTACGATTCTGAAGGACTTTGTATTATAATCTATAATTCGAAGTAGGGAAAATTAACACGAAATTTTACAATAAAATAGAATGTCACAAGCTTTTTGCAATTAATCCAGATATGCCTGAATTTTTAACGTTGTGCCGTATTTTAAAATAATTTCTTCTTATTTTCTGTTTACTTGGGTGCAAAATGGAACGTACTAATTAAACGTTTATTAATGTCCAATCATACCAAAGGATATGGCGTTATGTGGACAGTGCTGCAAAAATCACGAGATATAATAAGATCATCTTGCAATCATCTTTGTAGAAGAATAACGAACATATCTAGGTTAAGGTAAAAACAAGAATTTTTAGATTTTTCTATGGGATATCTTGCCTTGCATCACTCGCTACTATTAATTCGAATAAATATAAAGGATTCTTGCTTTCTTCATACCTATTTTCTCTTCTGTCATTAATAATTGACTAGGTTGCTTCTGGCATACGTAATACTAAGCCAATTAATGTGTTAATCCTCTAAAATACTTCTAAAGATTAAAGAAATTAAAGAAAGTGGTTGAAGGAAGGAATTCAATTTTATCTAATCGCAAGGAGATTATGCTTTATCACTGCAACGGCAGACTGCACGCCTCAGTGCAGAGAGAAAATAAGCTCCACCAGCTGAATTGAATCATTGTAACGTATCCGTCATATAGTCCGGCTGTAGCTTTCTCCGATTTTTATTTACTTCGTGCATTACAAAACAATTGAGATGGAGAGAAATTCCAGATGTTTGAAGAAAAGTCAATTATATTTCCATTTTGTAAGCAAAAATTAAATACATTTAATTAATAGGGCTATCTGAATTTCATAAACACATAACGAAAACATTGTTAAAAATAATGACAATTATGTAAGTAACCAAATAAATTACTTTTAGTAAAATAATATTCACAATCATTTTATGTTTATGGTAAAATTTCACAGATCTTTTATATTCGATATCTAGATTTATTAAATAAAATTTATGTTTGGAATAATTTCTCTTCGCAGATTCCCAAGTTCATTTGCGTTACATTTTTAATATACACCATATATAGTCCTTAATGATATTGCATAGTCGCGTTAAAATACTTATTAATTAGTTCGAAAAAGAATGGCTAATAGAGAAAATTTCCCAGCTTCAAAATTTTTCTCTGATTATTATATTTTATTATAAATTTGTATGAAACTACCAGCTTCAGAGAGGATTACATACTTGGTTACGACGAGACACGTCAATATCTATGTAACATCTTGACAAGGGTCAACACGATTTTCCATCGTGCCGTCAACGTACAGGCGATTAGATCTTTCCATTTTTAATTTGCTAATAAACGTTCTTTAAGCTATCTGTCTACTAATTGGCTGTTTGTAGATTAATTATCGTTGACTTTATTCAGTAACTTCCTACAGGATAAGTTGGAGATTTTTACCCTCTTTCTACATAAGATATCCTGTTGTAATTCTTAATTAAATTTTAATGATGTGAATAACGAACATTTATGAATTAAACATAATTATCATTAAAATTCTATACTTGTCTTTACAACGTTCTTTGGTTATGAAATTATTTAAAATCAAACTTTGCTTTCGTTGTTATATACGATACTTTACTTTCTAATAATGAGAACATTTAATAAATAAACACGAAGCTTCGATATCGTAAAAATTGTATCATACAGCAGGACTTATTCTTTACGTAACTCTTTTTTTCTTGCTTCTATGAAAATCATTAATTACGAAATTGTACAACGTTGCATCACATTGCTTAAAATTATATTTCGCCCTTTCTTCAGTACTTTTCGATAAAGGAAAGGTTGGATAATTAAAATATAAGTGTCTTACGACTTGGTAAGGACGAAACGCAGCACCTTTCCCTTCTTTTGATGTTTGGCTTATCCAATCAAGATCTTTTTTATTTGGTAGAATGATTAACGTGCGAGAGGATTGTACAACTAATAACACAATAGAACGGCCAACTCTTCGATGGTTACGACACTTTTAAAGCATAGCTTATCTGAAATCGATCGTATTATCAGCACTTCGTGGTTAGTTACCTCGAGATACCTTTTTCCAAACAATATTAGATTTATGATAATAAATATATACATTTTGTGTACTTTCTCCGAGAAGATACGTTCAACACTAATT
The DNA here is from genome assembly GCF_910591885.1 of Bombus terrestris. Taxonomy (NCBI): domain Eukaryota; kingdom Metazoa; phylum Arthropoda; class Insecta; order Hymenoptera; family Apidae; genus Bombus; species Bombus terrestris. Next base: position 20,481,950 of record NC_063275.1, on the reverse strand, counting down.
AAGGATATTCCCAGAAGGATGAAACGAGGTTTGCTTCTAGAGAAAGACAAATGTGCAAGATATCATAAATTTTTTAATAGCTAGACGATATGATTTTATACTTCCAAAGACTAATATTTAAGTGTCAAATGTTTTCTTAATGACGTATAGTTATGCTATAATGAAAATTCTTTTAAAGTTCTCGAAAGTTTCAACTGGATTATTATTTGACGATTTATTTATAATTCCTTTAATACAAACTTCTCCCTACTTTACGTTTTATGAACATAACTCGAATACTTTATAACAGAATTTTCTAAACTTATCAACGTATTTTGAGAAATTAATTGTCTTTTTCTTAATTGAAATTGAAATTTTTCTAAAATTTGTAAATTAAACTTTCTTCGAATTTTCAAATTGACTAGCGATATAAATAATGCAATATAAATGAGAAATTTTAACATAAAACAAGAAATACAGAGACAGATACACATCTGTCTAGGAATTTTAAACACTCTGACTAGAAATTTTTGTTCTTATCAGACCATTATCAAAATTAAAGTTTAATTAAAGTTCAGGTACTTACTCAGAAGCCTGGTAAATGCGAAACTCACCTAATCAGCATCCTATCTCACTTCGAACGCCACTTGTAATTATCAAGTGTGTTTCAACAGAACGTCAAATTCCACCTAACTTTAGAGCGCTCTGAAACAATACCCTCCGGACGCATTATCATCGTCCAACTCTAAATATCATCCTCTTTCAAACAACAACAAAACTCCCCAAAATTTCCACGGGCCATTTCGAAGTAAACCATTAAATTTCCATTCAATAAGCACTTTAACAAATTCAGATAAACCATTGCAAGCTACACGTACCCATTACGGTCGAATTATTAGATCGATCGGGAAGCTTTTGTCTTTTTTATTCTTAGAAAACAAAGAAATCAGTTGCCTTAATTGAACTTTGTATAAATGGTACATCAAACAGTATAGAACATGTAGTATAGCATAAAGATGTTTATAAACTTGTGAAAATACTAGTAAATGATACGAATAATCTGAATATTTAAATAAACATAATATAACGTTATATTACATTGCATAATTAGGTATTTACCTAATAAAATAAAATACAGTGGCTACGCAAATTATTCGTACACCACTGTATTTATTTCTTGTATAACTAACTAATTAAGTCTAAGTTCATTAAATTTCATACCAGTTACTAATGGCTTCGATTACAAAAATTCGATGCTACTAAAATGAAACGTACTATGAAACAAAAAAAGAAAAGAAAAAAGAAGAAATCCTCTCGTTAGAAAATAAGGACACGTACAAATGCTTTTTACATCTATTGTAATACAAAATGAAAAAATCATCGGGAATAGCGTCTAGCTGCCGGATCTTTCCGTGGTCGAAGGCAAGTTCGGGGTCGAGCACCTTTTTGCACCGGCTATCTTCCAGGAAAGTGGCGCCTTTCTCGCGGCGAAAGAGGTCGGTGGAGAGGGCCACAGCGGCGGCGGCGGCGGCACAGCGAATGTGGAGTAGAATCGCATTACGAGCAGGCTGAGTAACGGAGCGGGCGCGGAGCAGAGCGTATCGCGTGTCGTCTCCTCGTTGACGAGCGGTGTTCTCGCGCGGAATATTCCTAGTGCTCGTCAGTCGCGTGCTGACCAGCCAGCTTACCGTGCGTACTGCTCGAAAGTCTTCTCGCTAATACCGTCACCGAGTCAGCTGTCTCGTGTTCCAATTTCAAATTCATCACAGAAACTCTTCGCGATAATTGATACAACGATTCTCGATCTCATCCACGTGTCGAATCTATACGATAGAAATCGAGAATTTAGCATACAATAGTAATATAACTTATAATATAATCCTTGATATTATAACGCAACGTAAAAATTATATATAGGCACTATTAAGAAATTTACTTACGATTAGAAAGACGACAATCCGTACAGGTATATTTGAAGTGAAGTACATGTCTGAATGGTCTAGTTGATCGATTATGAACGGTTAACGAGGACGAGGAACGCGTGTGCGAACGATCGATCGAATCGGCTCGTAGGGTGGCGTTGGAAGTTTCAGTGATCGATTGGAACGATAACGCGGCGTGGATCCGGCTAACCGGTCGAAGGGAGGAACGTACATGAGCTCGATCGACGTTCGTTGCTTCTTGATGAGTCGCGTTCGACCGTCTCGGATCTGAGGATCCGATCGACATCGAAGGGCCCCGCATTGTACCCTCGATTGAACTTCGACAGGGTGGAGAGAAGAAACATGATGCTGAACGACAGCGCGTGGAAGCACAGGCGGGTGCCTGTCCCGAAGAGGTTAGTTTCATTCGGTTCATTCTAACCCCCTTGTTGTATTTCGTTCTGGTATTTCTTTGACAAAATATAACAGATCTACCGTGGAATGAGCTTACTTTATTTACGATACCTGTAGTATACTTTATCTAAGTATTTTTGTTTCAATAAGAGATTATATCACGTAGTACATTGTCGTTGGATTAAGTGGACGTTTATGGAGATTTATATTTTAACGGATTGATGAAGTACCTAACCTAAATAGAGATTTATTTCATTAGATTTTAAAAAACCTACTATATACTGTAAGAGATATTTTGCCTTGGATATTTTGACGTACGATGGGTGTTTTGTAGATTGTAAATTTTCTACAAATGTGTAAATTTCTATAGTTCAATTGTGACAGTACATTTGTAATGTATAACGTTATACCTTCTTAATACGATGTTATTGAAAATAATTCTCAATACGAAGTGATGGTTTTTGGTACAGGTGTCGCAGTGATAACCTCGTTCTTTCGTATTTTCAGATTTGTTGTATTTTATCAGAACACACTAGGTAGTCTGTGCATCAATTTCTTTGATTTCGTCGTAGTATATGTTACCTGCCATTTGACTCTATCGCGTATGTGTTTTAGCGTAACCCAAACATAACCTAATTGTGCTTTCTTATCGTTAAAAAAATTTGTTATATAAAAAGATATAAAAGAATCAACGTTAACGCGCATATTATTTCAACTTTATGCTACAGTTCTTAAAATATTACAAGTCTTCTTATTCATTGAGACGAAAGAGGAAATAGAACATGAAATTTTGAGGAACGTCGTTGCAGCGTTAATTTGTCTTTTGTATCGAAAGTAGATTGACTAAAATACGATATCATCTCGTATATCGATCTGTCGCAGAAATTACCCACTAGGTCGTCTATGTATCATCGTACGAACTTTAGGTGTGAATTTTAGGACTCCTAATTTCTTTTTTACCTAATTCTCTATACAGTATGCATATTCCTAATTTTTCAAGGAATTTTTTCTTTTCTCTATTGTACTGTTGTACTGTTGAGTTAACCCTTTACGTTCCATTAAAATCCCTGCAGCGACATTGACATTGTGAAAATTGTTTATTTATTTTACTTTTGATTTATTTCTACCGATTATTCGGCGCATGTATAATATTAAAATTTGTATTATAAAAATAAAATAAATAAATTATAATATACATATAAGACGATATTAAAATTTTACAACTTGTTTGAGATAAAATTCGAATAATTCTATCTTTATATAAAACACTGTCGGATGGTTAAATTTGTTCAAAGAACATAAGCTTCCTTAGTTTACCGATATATACTCTCAGTCGTACAATTTTCCGTGTTTTATTGTTGAAACGGTAACTATGATTGCTCCCAAGTAATTCTGTTTAACTGTTTGTCGCTCCAGGCGACTACTATGTCACTGAACATTTACCACTGGCTGTGGTTCTTTATGTGATAATAAGTTTATTTAGTAAATGTCCTTTTTCATTATTTACGAGAAAAGCAATCAGTCTAAATCTAAAGATTAAAGGGAACATTATAAATATCTATTTAAATGAAAAATAAAATTCCAGAATTTACCAAAATAATTCTGATAAATCGATAATCATGATAAATGATAACCAAGTAATATAACAATTTATTAATTTCATATTTAATAATTTTCATTATTTTTATACTCAAACTGTGGCTTCCATCCTAAATTGCCAAATCGCTGATAATTGATAAAATAAGTTTTTGATTCCTTATTTCTCAAAGCATCCCCTTTTCAATCTATCAATCGTTAAAACAGTGAAATTCAATGGTTTAGTACAAGAATTCTTATATTTCCCAAGAGATTTCTTTATCTTTGTATCCAAGAAGTAACTTTCACTTCGGTTAATCGAAATAATCGATTGTCAATTCGCAAGGAATAGCTTTTATTGTTAAACTAGTAAACTTCCAACAATTCTATAACATAATTCTTTATTTTTACACGCGAAAGATAGCTATACTTATTAATTAAAATAATCGATATTCACTTTCAGAAAACTATTTCTATTCTTGGTCGACGATCTAATGAAATTTCGTCGATTCTAAAAAGTAGACAGTCGCCATCGATCGTACCACGACTCTCTCATTCCATAAAAATTTGTTTTCATTTTTGCATCCAGAAACAAGATAGCTTTCCTCCTATCGAAATATTTTCGTAGAATTCGCATTTCATGATAATTTCGCTACCTGCTAATATTCGCATTAACGTGATTCTCTTTCAATGCTATTAAAACTTGTTAGAAGGCACGATTATCAAAAATGATACAAACGTCGAACGATCCAATTAGAAGATACTTTGCATGGTCAATTACATCGTTTACTACTTTGATCCTTCAATTGTCACTGTAACAGCCTGCGAAAAAACTTAGAAGCTCGACGACTATGACAAACAATAATCGAATGTTATCGTTCCTCGTCTAAAAGCGATAAACTACTTTACTTTTGCATTTCAAAGGTAATCTCCATCCCTAATTGTCGTGGCAATAAAACACTCCGAATGGTAATAGCCTTACAATTATGACAAATCGTTCTTAGGTGATGTAATCATGCAGTAAACCATTGAATATTCATCATAGTGATATCCCGGTGCGTTAGTACGCGTTTCGATTGAACTCTATCAGGGGCGAAGCGAGAAAACGGTTGATGAATCGTCGTTGGTCCGGGCACAAGGCGCGAGAGCCGAGATCTCGTGTCTCGAATCGATTTATCAGCCGGCATTCGACGCGTTAAAATACTTAACCCCGGAATACCCGGCGGGTTCAACAAACGAATACGAAACTTCTGTTAATAGATACCTGCGCGTTTTGCTATCACATCGGCCGGCCGAGCTAGATTTATAGTCGAAGATCAAGGTTTTCTCTATTTTTTTCAACTAGCTTGTGAATTATTAACAACTCTCGAATAGACCTCCGTCGTGATCTCTGGCTCAAAGATTTGATACAGAGAGAAATAGAGGGAGAGAGAGAGAGAGAGAGAGGGAGAGAAACACGTTCAAGTAGTATATTGGTTGTTATCGAGAGGTTGATTGAGGTTCATTCGGTTCTCCGATTTTTGCCATCCTACGTTAAAGTCTGACGAGATTCTTCATTTCGTGTGTCTGTGATTGCGTACGTGTTCGGTTCAGTAGTAGCATCGAAGAAATCGATTATTGTCGTTAGGGGATTGATGCTCGTCTTCCGTTAGGTTTGGATTCTTTTAATAACAGATTTAATTAGGATTTTTTAAACAGCAGATTCGATTTGGATTTTTTGTCAATATGAAACCCGGTACGAAGTACGAGAACAACGCGAAAGACTACAATTGATACAAATCCATAGATTCAAAAGTAAATCAATACAAAAATTATTTTACTCCAAATGTTACGCTTTAATTTTACGCCTTTCCTTGTCTTTAATATGATAAGTTGTTGAAAATGAAACTTGCAATTTCTTCCAAACCACTGGATTTTCAATCATATTACCTTAATACCATTTTACGTGCAACGAAGAAATGATTTTGCTCTGTGCAGAAAGGAATATATGCTCCGTTTAAAGGAATAGCGCAACTGCAGAATACACATGTATCATTGCACTCGCGAAAAAGATACAGTCGTGAAAACGTGTAGCCCTCCTTGAATCATTCATCTCTTGTCACCAATGTTATCCTCCAATTTCAACCAAACGAAAGAAATATAGCCTGTCCCATAAAAGTACAACCTTCATGTTCACATTTCCCTTGTCTTTCGTACGATAAATTTTACGACCTTAAAGTTAAAATATCTTTTAGATTAATCATTGTTCCACCAAAGTACCTTCATGCTTTCTTTATTTAGAATTAGAAAATGCGTCGAATGGTATATAAAAAAATGTTCTTTCCATTTAAGAAAGTTACATTGGCACCGAGATCTCTTTGAGCAAAATCGAAACATCTTCTTAAGTTTTCCCCTACGAAGTCAACTTTCATCCGAAATATCTCCTCGCATTTTTTATATTTACAGAAACAAATGCGTACGTTTAACATACTGTACGTATATACACGGACTCCAATTAACCGAACAAGAACTCATAGGTGTTGGACAAAAATACATGGACCCCTATTATACTAACGACCTGGTTATACAAACCAATTTGTCTCCCGAAATGTTCGTACAAACGGTGTTCTACCGCGTAAATAATGAAAGAAGACAAAAGAAAAAAAAGGAAGCAGAAGAATTTACGCATTCAACTCTTCCGAGTTTCCAAAATTAATGGGAATAATTGGTCGACGATGCAACCGGAAGCATTCGAAACGAACATTGTTCCCACGAACGTCTATGGCTTAAACCTTCATCCATTACTCAACGGATTCGCGCAGAATAATTACTCGAACCGCGTTCACAAAGTTTCATTGAACGGGGAGAGACTGATCGAAGCATTCCTAAATGACGTTTAGATACATCACTTCGACGAGCACGACGGTGTAATGGATTAAAGGTTATCCAACAAGGTCTGCTGCAACTGTACCGAACAAATCGATCCATCACGTTGATTGGATGCCGGAATAATGCGAATTGTAGGAGAATCGCGAACGGCCGATTCGTTTGTGCATTTCGTCTTTTGTAGATTTCCCATTATTTCCTTTTTCTTTTTCCTTTCTTCTTTTCGTGTACGCGCGACTACGGACACGAGACACACGATGACAACTTACTTCACGACGATTCTTCTCGTCGGCGTTTAACTTTTATGAATCGTAACGAAGAATATTTGAATCGCTTTGCTCTGTTGAGATAAGAGTCGAGTGAAAGAAAATATTAACTTTAATCCTTCAACTGCGCTGTCCCTTTAATTGGACACTTTTATTCGTCGATGAAAAATTACAATAACTTTAATCGTATTGGATTTTTACTTCTCGCTTGTATAGATACGGCATAATTCGTTTTTAACGCTAGAACTACCGATAATTAACACGAAACTATTTCTACCAAAACCAGTGAAAATGACTGGTCTTTAAAAAATACGTAATAATAGAATATTTTTATATTTATTGATTTATTACTTTCCTACAGAAGGAATTTCATGTTATGTAGTACATTTTTGGTATTATTGACCAATGATCCCTAAACCAAATCCCTAAATGAGACCATGATCCCTAAACGAGGGTTAACACATTTATAAAATTGTAGAACCAATCGTTTTGATTGCTGTGGTATTTCTAGTGTTAATAGCAACGTAACGATACGATACAAAGTTGGAGTTTAAAGTTGGAGTTGGAATATGAAGATACGAAAATGCAAATTATGCTGATTAGACACCGTATGTAACGCAATCGGAAGAATCTTTCAACGTTGCTCGCAACAGAGGTTAACGCATTGTTTGGAATTAACGCATTAACTACAAATTTCTATGTTACGAAAATATGAAAGTAAAAGTTGCGAAGATTAATTAGAAGAGTTTTTAGCGTTGGTTAGTTGAGAAAGATTTTGCGAGAATAATTATTTTAGTTGAAATTTGAGTTAGCTGCTGAGGCTTTAAAAGTTTGGTCCGTTGTTCTTTGCTCATTAAATAAATTTATTATGTTGCGTAGTATTTAGCAAGTAAATTACGTACGTAAATGTAGAAATGTATGAACATGGATTGAAAGTAAATTGAATGAATTTTTAATGATTACTAAATTGACTCGTGTGATTTTATCTATAATTGTAAAATTCTGATCGTAAAGTGAAATTAAAAAATATTTTTACGTATCGTATGGTAAATATTTGATTTCGTATGGTATTGTAATTTATTCGATAACCTCAAAAATAAATTGTAAAATCCGACGAACACGAAAAAGATACCACGTTTCAAATTCATAAACAGCCTCATAAATAAAATGCAAGACAGCTCCTATAGTTTTCCTTATAGAAAAGTATTACATCAGGGGCCTCGACATTCTACTTTTAACGTCTTTTTTTTTACCGATCTTCACGGTAATTCATGCAAGTCACTTCCAGCAAAATAACAGGCTTCGAAACTGAAAGCCAAATAATCATTTTTACAGAATTAAAACTAATTACATTGCTTCATAATTCTCTTAAGAATTACGTTTCTATTTTAGATTCGCAAAACTGTGTTACAAACAATGATAGTGAAAAATTTAGGGACAAAGTTCAGCGCATCTATCTAACATACTATCAAAAAATAAAATTCTCCAAAATGAACGATGAAAATAAATTATCGTTATAATCTGTAAAATTATATCGTGTCTACAAAATTTATTGTCTTTATAATTCGGACGTACAATTCAATAAATTTTATAATAATCTCAATTGCATTAAAATACATATTCGATCGAGTCTTATAATGTAACTTCACAACTGTATATCGACAATGAAAAAATGAAAATTCCACGAACTCCGTGCGAAAGTTATCTCAATAATTAACAGCGTATTGAAATGTTTCTGTATATCGATTGAACGTCTATCAAAGAATAGTTGGCGAAGAATTTATAAAAACTTGCCTGGAATACTCGAGACAGGAGTGGAATTTCGCTAAAGTCATTTTGCTTGTCGTTGGGATTGTCGGTCTCGTTTAAAACGTTCAGTCTGTCTGACTGAATCTCACGAAAGGACTAACGTTTCCCGTAATTTTCTTTGGAACGTCCACTTCTAGCCGCTTTCAATTAGACAGATTGAGTTAATTGCTTTCAAAACACTACTATTAAGCCTCGATCACCGTTGCGATTTATCACGTTGTACGTCTACCGGTTCGTCTTTATTTCTTTTTATATACATTGAATCTTCCACTGATCCAAGCTAAAGTATAAGCAAGGTAAAGTAAAGTAGATCAGTGCAGTGACTTTTGGAACAAGTATTAGAACACATTCTACATTCTTGCGAGAAATTAGGTTAATTGCAACCTTTCTGTTTTGAAACATGTTCTTCTGATATAAGTACATATTTCTTGGATAACTATCATTTTTGACGATCTCTAGAACATTTTATGTAAGAAATTCAGGATATCCTACGTAGCTAGGTGCGTCTTACGTGTCATTTGGACGTCGTAGAAAACTGATGTCTGTACAATGTTATTTAATTTAGAAGATAAAAGACCTAAGAAACTTCAGTCGCACCTACATTCTACCTATTACATATTTGTAGTAAAAAAAAGATAGTAAACAGGACATTTTAACTAAAAAGATGCAGAAATTTGAACAATGGATGTCGATAGCTTGTGTAGAAAAAGTGTGGCAATTACGAATTTTCTATTGTCTTATTTTTATTGTTATATAAGTAAATTAGAACCTGAAAAATTGGCCACAACATTTTGAAATTTGTCATGGCATTTACACTTCAATCTGCCAACAGATAGTATTTCCTAGAAACATTCGTATTGTTTTTAATAACAGGAAGCTGCCTTTAATAATCGAAATTCTACTCCATAATAAATATAATACGTTGTACTGATGAAATGATCGTATCATAGTGATGATATTCTGATAAATTAATTATTCTACGCTTACAACATCGAATTACATCCACGATAAAAAGGGTACTCAGTTCATTAAAAATTCGAGATACGATAGCTTTCCTGCTGACTTTAGTTTCGCTTTATCGAATTCCACGCGAGTGTATAATGACGCTTCACCAATTTTCGACAGGCATAATAAAACAACAAATAAAACAAGTGTGGAGAAAATTGACAAAAGGAACAGAATTGTCCTCGCCGATAGCCAGTGTTTTAGATTCCTGATTTTAGCACGTACAGAAAAGAATTGCCTCGAAATTGACAGGAAAGAAGAACGGATCTAAGCTCTCAAAGAAATCTCTTCCAAAAGAAAATTTTCTCTACACGTGTACAAGAATAGATCCCAAACTAAATTGCCCGAAAATTGACAAGAGAGAAGAAAGAGACTCGTTCCGAACGAAAGCTGCTGTAGGAGGAAATTGCCCTAAATTTACCCAAACCGAACAACACGTAACTGTATATCTGCAAAACACGTTGCAAGACCAGAATAAAAATAAGACTGAGATTACGAATGAAGAAAAATGGAGCCGTAATAAAACTAACGGAATACGTGTATCCGATAGCTTCTCTACGTTTCCGTATCTTCTTCGATCGCATGTTTCTTATAACCTGGCTATTTACAAGAAACGAAAGTCATGTGTGGTGTATAGGTATCGCGCGGAGTAATGGTTTCCAAAGGCAAGCAATGTTACGGAGAGGCCATTATTACCATGAACTCTCACTGACTCGGCGAACGTGACGCCACTGTGTCTACAGTCTGCACTTTCGATCGCGACCGATTCGTTCCAACGACATTGGCTGTTCGCGTGTTTTTCACCGGATACGATTTTCCAAGCTGTCACGATAACTCGTTGGCTAAGTGGCTCTACGTTAAATCATTAACGTTCCGGGATGTTTCCTTGGAACGATAGGAAAGAGAATTGCTCGTACTCTTTGCATGTCAGGATCGATTATTTTAGCCGGCTATTGCACTCGTAATTAGATACCTACAGTACGAAAAGACGTATACTAACGTTCGGAGATAGTGACATTTGTTTTCTTCTTACAGGACGTTAATTTATAATAATTATAATGTTATGCGTCAAAATGGCTGTAATAATATTCTATCGACAATGTTTTGGTATTATGCATTAATCGTTAAATATTAGACATTAGAATGACACAGTAGATATTAGAATATTATCAGTTATTACGTATTATTTGTATAATGTGTGATGTCTAATATTATTCTAATAATCTGTCCCATCCGTCTGTATTCGTTTCTTCGAATATTACAACGCGATAATATTGGTTTTTGAAAAATAATTTGTATATTATGTAAAAGGTGAAGGTAAAGGTAACTGATTTATTCATCGACTAACCATAGTACCTAGAAATGTGAAATTTGCATAATTATCTTTTATAACACAAACGAGGGATAAAGGATTTCTGAAAATACGAATTCTAAATAAGGGGATAAGAAAGGTGATTTCTTTTAAAAGGATATCCATATCCCACGAGTCGCCAAAGTTAGGAGGCGTGAAATTCGGCATATAAACTCCTCATTAAAAATAAACAAACGCGCGTGTTTGAATCTTATTTCATATGCATGCCTTGTAGCGCTGAAAAAGGGACAAATTAATTTCTCAAAGAATATGCGAATTTCTAAATCCAGTAATTTGAATAACTAGCGTGTAATAATCGAATTGACGTCAGTAGATATCAAATTCTATGTTTAGTTATTTTAGAAGTTTTTTTTTATTATTTAATTATTCATTTATAAATCACAGATGAAAATGATTTTTCTAAACTAATAGAAAGACTACTATCATTCGTTTACATAGTGATGAATAAAAATAAATACATCGAAGGACTATGTGCTTAACTATCACATGCGATTACTAAGTTTTTTAATAAATAGATTAAATATATGATATACATATATGTTTATATAATATAATATATATAATATAATAAATATATATGTAATTAAATATATATATCATATATTAAAAAGTATATATAATATAATATATATAATATAATAATTAGAAGATGATTATATTAGATTAGATTATATTATATTAGATGATCGATTCCAGCTGTTATAATTTGTCATTGGTTTTTACACTTTGGACATTATTCGCATGCTTTTACTACAAATGAATTGTGGGGAGTGGAAGTAGCGTATGTATAAATTTTTGAAGATGTAAGCGTAATATTTTCGATGAAAATTTCGGGAGAATGAATAATTCATAATTCTCAGGTCGTCTGGAAATCTTAGGTAAACAGGAAACCTTTAATGGATTAAAATAGGATGATAATATCCTATCTCATCACCGTTTATAAATTAAGTAAAAGAATACGTATAGTAAAATAATATTAATTGAAAGAACCAGATCAGAGCATTGTTCATATTTTTAAAATTCGGATAGGAAGAAAAAATTGAAGAAAAGAAATCAGGGCGTCGGTTGGCATTTTCAAAGTAAAAATGAGAATAGAAATAGAATTCGCAGTTAATACGCACGTACCTAATGAGAATCTTCTTTTTCTTTTTTTAATGAGTCACAGACACAAATTTTATCCTGCAGTTTCGACTTCTGTGTTCTTGAATAATTAATCTCCTTCTGACCTTATTCACGATTATACAGACACGTTTTATACTTCAAAATTAAATCTGAATTTTTATCGTACGCACGTGATAGAAAAACAAGAAATTTTACGTAGAATCCTTGACATTATCACGACATTAAAAAAATCCAACAATTAAAATTTCGCTGAATCAGTCTCACAGCCTGAAAATGTTTGCTGAAATAAATCGACAATAAGATTGCGTCACAGACGAAATGGTACTCCAGGAAGCCCAAAACCGCAGGATCGATCCGAGTATAATTTTTGTCGGATGATCTCCGCGAACATCGATTATAACTGACAGGAATATTCTCTAAAAACGACGATTTACGTTTCCTGGAATTCGTAGAAAAGGTTAAAGAATAAATTAATTTCGATAGAAAGTATTTTTTCGAAGGAATTAGGAAACATCACAAGGATCACAAGTTTACTAATTACAATGATTGAGTAATATATTATTAAATAACGTATTAATTCATTATCTATGTCATTCGTTACGTGATGACGACCGCAATCACAGGCCTAGAGTTACTTATTTGTAATAGTTGTTATATTCGTATCAAGTTCAGCTATCAGTTATCAGCTTCGACGCAATCCATTTTCTTTTAACGTTTAGATTGCAAGCAATGATAGAGATTCCGTGTTCTTTTCATGTATTTTTAATGTAAATTTTACTAGATCTAGCGAAAGATTTTGTTTATTTTTTCACGCACCAGATTTGCAAATACGAAACAATTAACATGTAGTACTGGATAACTGTAAAATTATTCCAACTTTTTCTATGTGGTATACACTACGATATAAAATGGTAATTTTAGAAATTTGTTAATTAGCCTGTCAACAACGAAAAAGCATAAATTACGTACGTGGAAAAGGTGCGTTTACAGCGTTGTACACTTTAAAAATCCTAACAAGGAAACGTGTAACGTGATCGTAGCTTATAATTGGGGACGTCTATACAGATGAGGATCTAGGAATTTAAAGAAGATCCAAATCTGAACCTCGCGCTGGAATAATATAAATAAATTTATTACAAAGAGAGAGCGAACAATTTTATACGGTGCAGAGCAACTGGTAGAAAAATTGCAATGAATCATAAACAACCACGAAGATTATATCACGGATCCATATAACAATGAACATCAGCTATTTTTTATTTTTGATAATTAATTATTTTTTAAACCTTATATCTATACACTGAATCGTCGTAACTGTGCAATGATTTCACTCAATAGTTCACGCTTCTTTATTCCTGTTCAACCATCATTAGTTATAACGGTGTTATAATAGCAACGTTCAATCGAAGATACATTAGAATATAGTCATTAGCTCCACTAATAACAGTTGCTGTGAAATAAAAATTAGAAGGAACATCTGCCTTGAACTCAGCAGTCCAACCTTCCGCAATATCTAGCTCTTTTAGAAGGCAGGAATTTCCATGCCTAGTTATTACCTATCAATCTTTGATCGCGTGTCGACTGCTAATTATCGATAATTTCTTGTAGTGTAACATCTGGACGCACGCGTGACGAAACTTGTGACGATTAATATTTTATTTTATGCGCTTTGAAACTTGTTCCGAACTAATATTAATTTTTATGTCGATGTGCTAATTTTGAAAATGCAAACACCTTCTAATCGAAAATCAGAGAACATTTAAAAGAGGCTTTCGCTTGTTACGGGATTCGAGCACGAAAAACTATTGAGTCGAATAAAATTACAAATCATCGAAATGTTCGTTTAAAACGTCAAAGTGTAGTAATAGTTACGAGTTAACACATGAAAATTTATGTATGGTTTGTAAAGAACGTTTTTTTTTAAACGAGATGCAATTAAAAATTGTGTAGTATAATTTAGAATTATATTCAGGATTACGGTGAAACAATCTTTAAATTTAATCACTTTTTATTTTATTATTCCACGTGAATAGTAAACAGCGAAGTCGTAAAAATTTCAAAAATAGCGAAGCAATAAAATAAAATTAAAAAGAAAGCTGCAAATAATGAAATAACACTTCTTTACCTTATCGTGCCTTATCTTAACTTATCCTATCATAGCTACGCGAAATACAAATCGATCCATGTACTTTACGCTTACTAAAACAGCACGTACCTTACGTCAAATTATACGATATCCTTAAATAACGTTTAAGACAGTATAATCAGTGTTATAGAATTATATAAAAATATCGCAATATGTTACTTAGATTAATTTTCCGCAATAAATTGCCCTCACCTTCTCAGCGGTCACCAGTTTCTTAAACTGCCTCGACTTCTCACGTTTGCTGCAAGTTGCGAATAAATCCAAACGAACCCTAATAAGATGCTAACGATGAATCCTCTTCGTGTACGACGTTGCTTAAGCAACACCGTTCTTAACTCACGATGAAATAAGAAATGGCATGTTAAAGATTTAACGATACGCGCGGCTCGGAGATAAGAAGAAATTATATCGAACCGTGTTTCAGTCGTGGAAAAGTAGAATCAGTGTGTTTCAAATGGGTATAATTGGCGTTACTTTTTACGTCGTCGCGCGAGATTCGACTTATCGTGCTCGCGTTAAAACAGCTCGCGTGATGATACGCCCCTCGAGTTTTCACGGTGTTCCAACAGCTCAATTCCATCGGAAGCACGCGAGCTAGGCGCTCGTTCGTTCGTTGAAAATACGTCGTCATCACGTGGTTCGCACCTGCGCTGGTCATGGACAATTTTCACGAGCGAGGAAAACGAAGCCTGTCGCTATCTGCGATCATCTTACGAGGCAGTAGAAATGAAAGAAAAAGGAAAAGAAAAAAATTGAAACGAAGGGTGCGAGGGAATTCTGCGGACACGCTTCGTTGTGCCCTGCAGTCATTTGCAAACAATTCACGGAGAGAAGGAGCGATAATGGCGAAGTTCGTGGAAAGTTAAGGATAGGGTTTCGGAAAATCGAGGAAATTAAACGGAAAGTAGATTGCACTGTGATCTGTTCTCCTCACCACGAATGTTTGATTTTATTTGTTGTAATTGCAATATTTATTACTCCATATAATGTAATTTTTAAATTGTCGACTATATCGCTTGAATTTGATGTTCTTATTTTGTTATCTTATTCTTTATTTCGTTATTTCGCTTATTTCGGGGAAAAATTAAATTCTTTGTTCGCGTACCTTTTAAGGTTTGTTCAATTATTTACCATATGGAAGAGAGTTTTATGTGTGTTGGAGAAAGTGAAATGTTACAAGTAACGCTACAGGATATCCTTATTTCGATGCTTTAATTCAAAAGTTGATGCACCAACGATGAATTTTGTCTTGTCGCTTTTAAAAGAATGTTCTAAATGTTTGATATCTTACGATTAGTAGAATAGGGAAGCGAGATTGTATGAATGTAACAATAAGAAATTGTCGAGCTTGATTAAATAAGAAATTAAGAATAAATTAGAAATTGTCGAAGTTAATATTCTATTACTATTATTAAAAAAGATAAAATTCTTTGTTTCTCTAGTTTTCAGAAGCTGTTACCGCTATTCGTTACTTATGGCTTGAAAAGCTTTCCTTTACAAGCTATAACTTGTCTCGCTAACAGGATCGTAGGATAATGCGTTGCAGTCCAAATAGTTTATCGTCAACAAAATTTCTTTTAGTAGAACACATTTACTATAAATGGAAATAAGTTTTCCATGGTTATTAAATCGTATCTTAAAAAGTGAAATTCTCTTCGTGCCAAATTCCTGAAATCGTGTTTCATTGAAGCTGCAATCATAGTCCATTCGCGATAAATATAAGGAATAACTCATTACAATTTGTTCTTCTAAATTCACAAGCTATTGTGCAACCTAGTTATAATCAAGTACGCTTATCTCGATCATTTGGCAAAATGTTCCCAGGCTCGTTAGAGCGACTAACTGTTGCATCAACGGTTACCTGTACAAAGGAAAATTAAAAATGTACAGAAGACGCAGAACACGAGGATAATTTTGCGTAATTCAATTTGAACTCTGTACGAGTATCAAAAAATGTCTATTTTGTTAAATTAGATTTGCATGATTGATTGCTCAAACAAAGCTGGAGGAGAATGTGGCATGTGTCACATTATGCGTGTAGTTACATACATACTGTTGCAGGCTGTTAAGACTGTCGAGGTAATGTTTGATCGATCAAAAATGATTTGCCAAAGTATTTCAATTAAAGTTGCTTATTTAAGTAATGGAACACGATTATCATAATTTTATTAGGTAAAGGAGGATGTTGAGAAATGGCTATTATTAGATCTTCCTGCGAACGAAAAATTCTTGCAGAACATTTAGGACGCAGGATATTTCTGAAGGAACAAAAATCTTATTAGCATTCAATCAAACTGGGATGGGAAAGTTGTAAAAGACGTCTATGCAAAGATAGAAAAATGGCAGCGATCAAATTTACCCATGCGTTACACTTAATCTTCGTTTTCATCAAATTCTGCAGCTACAGGATAATTATTCATCTATATCGACGTAATTCTTCAGATATTCTGTCGGTGAGTCAATTGCATCGAGAAAATCCGAATTATCACCAGATTGTTGCTATGCGAAAACAATAGCCAACAATGATCTTATGGTACGTCGGATTTGCTCGATCTCAAATTTACTTCAATTGATTTATTAGCAGAATATCTGGAGAATTATGTCGATATAGATGAATAATTGCCTAAAATGAAATTATTCTGAAATATATAATAAATAATTTTATAAATGATTTTATCAGAGAAATGGTCAGAGATAAATGATTTTACGGAGAATGTATAATCCTTTTCATAAATATTAGGATATTTATAATGATACTTGACTAACGATGATTTATAATGATATTTATAATGATGATTATATTATTACTCATTTACAGAGCGATCGATCGCTATCATATTTGTATCGATAGTTTGACAAAATTTTCAAAGAAGAATATTTTGAGCAAAAGTTCACAAGTATCGATTAAAAAGTAAAAGAAATTTTAAAAATATAATTTTTTCACAAAAAAGGAAAATCATTTTGTATTTTTAGCGTCAATAAGCTTTCATTTAAAACATTATTTCCCTAAACGACAGTTAACTCGTGGATCATTCAACATATTCCATTAACTAAAGTCTGTTATCCATACATTTCATTAAATTAATATTACATTTATAATATTTTTAATAATAAATCGTTATAATAATCAACAATACTTCATTTTATACGTAAAAATTAGCAACAGCATTACCAGTAGCAAAGACATTCGTCATATATACAGTTTGATAACTTGTTAAAATACGACTCTTCATTTTATCGTTCTCCTTCGGTTTACAAGATCACTGCAGTTGTTACCGAAGGATGGTGTTGTCGGAAATGTAATTTGCATTTATTCCGTTGAAAAAGTACAACGCTGCGTGCAACATCGATCATGAAACGGCTGAATTACGTCTTATCAAACACGGACAAACATGCGAGGTGCTTCTGAGCAATAGCGGACATTCTTCGCAGCAACAGGATCACTTCAAATCGCTTACGAACAGAGAACCTGTACTTATTAAAAATCTACCGTCATTCTCATGCATCACCATCAGGATCATTTAGAAGGATCGTTTAGAAGGATCGATTCTCGCATGGACGTCCTGACCGCTGACCAACCATAGGTTTCCCTTTACACGTCCTCGGTTACAAAGAAGCGCATCTTGTTCGCCGTAGAAACCGCTTGGATGTCCAAGCGGTCCAGACAATCGCATCGGAAGAAACGAACGCGTGTCCAGATAAAAGAAAACAAGAAACGAACGGTATCGGTCGCGGGACGCGGTGTCAACGACACACGAACACGAGGGAACCGTAAGCTCCTAGGAACGCGTTAGTGAAAGAACATGGGACGCGGGAAGGGCCATCGTGCATAATGAGGATATCTGGAAACTCGACTATTCCACGCGCGGTCAGCCTGCATTCTCTTAAACTTAATCCGAATCGAACGTTCGAATTTCACCGTGACAAACGTTCCACGCTTTAGAAAGTAAAAACTCGAACCATCGCGCGAAAGTTTCGTATCAATCGATGGGAGGAAAAGATTTTGTACTTTTATGGAAAAAAATGTAGAAACTTGAATCTTTGCTGGAAAGTTTAATACCTAACTTTAATAAGATCGTTTGACGACTGGTAGAAAGAATTTGTACTTTTAGTGCGAGAAAGCTGACGGGCTAAGAATCGTGGTACTTGCTTATTGTCGGTGATTGACAAGTGACAGATAAGCTTGAAAGTGTTTAAGAAAAGAGAAAAGAATCGTACAATGACGTGAGTGAAGATCTCGTGAATTTGAACTTAATCACGTACTTTGATTCTTAAAAGCGTCGTTTAGTTAATTAAGTTATGACTTTATTCTCTGTCGTGGTATGTTTTTACGGCTTGAAAAATATAATGAATTATAAGGAATGACGGTGGATTCACTTATACTAACCTACGCCACTATGATTCTCAACTGTCTTCATAGAAGAAGATATTCGAGTAGATATTTTTATACCATTGGTTGTTAGGATTTATTTAACGCTGTGTAATTTCTATGGAGAAGATAATAAATAAATATGTATTCATATTTACTGCCGAAGGAATTGAAATTTTGATGGACAAGTCGTTTTGTAATAATTGCATATTATCAAACAAATTATAATACTTACATAATTTCAGTTCAAAATATTATATTTTAAGATCACAGAAAAATTATATGAAAACTTTTACATGGATCCCCAAATCAATAATTGTATTTTTCACCAACCGTAATAACAAATTTTACTGTTTCAAGTAATTAGAGAAATTGGTAACAAGTCTTTTCCAAAAAAAAGAAAATATTCACACTTCGTATCTTTATCCAAACTCGTTTATCGATATCGTCGTTGATCATCTCGTTTCGAACCCGATAATCTCGAAAATTTCAATGGAGATATCGATAAAATTGAATCACGTAATTCCTAGGAATTATGCAAAGCTGGCGAGATAACGTTACGCGAACTCCCACTTCGTTTGTTCTATGAAAAGATGCCTTTTATTTTCTTTTTCTTCTGCAGAACCTGGTTCTAAATCGTGTAAGCGATACAAGAAATCTTTTACCGGAATTTCCGGTTCTCGTGGTCACGATTTTGCTCGTTCAAAGATCGTAAACCATTATAAAGTTATGCGACACATGGCGTTCCGCGTGTGTCAACGTCCGAACGGGTTGAAAAGAACGTCATCGAGGATGACGTTTTACCGTACGACGTGAGAAATAGACGAGGGATCGCTTCTAAAGAAACGTTTCAATGAGATGCGAAACGCGTGTCGATCGCGGAATCGAAACAACCGACGTTTCATGTGATTACTTCCTGCATGGGGGAAAAACTGGTAAGGTGATAAATAGATTATTCTTTCATCGAGCATGATCATCAGGACAGCGTGCAGTCGATGGTAATTACAGAGAATTTTATAGCCCGAATCGATGTCGATATGATACTACTTGTTGCACGGTTTGTACGTTTTAGCTACGTCGTTTATCCCGAGTTGCACATTATAATAAACTTGTTGAATTAATTTAATGAAGCGGAAAGCGATGCTGTTTCTGCTTTATGCATATTTAAAATGTATGATGACGTGATGAAGATATGGACGTATCTGAAACGTGGAAATATACGTTGTACTAGATATAACTGTATTTGAGGAAAGATGTAGCACGGTCTTCCTTACGATGTACTATCTTTTCTGGAATTTTTCGAAATATAAGCAAAATTTAAAATCCTGTTTCACGGTTTTAATGTAAAGTAGCGTTGATTCGTAGAAATTTTCGGTTTGATTAAAAATTGCTTGAGCGCGTGAAAATAATTCAAGTAAATGGTATTAATTTTTAGAAACATCGAATTTTATTAAAAACAATTGCAATACGTGGAAATAATCGGAGGTCAACGAGAATTGACTAAACTGACGGATACGTTAAACAGATTCGGTGTATTTAAGTACGTCGTTCGAATTTGTAATTATTTCGTTTGATTTTTAGCAGAAAGAACGAATAATTTGCATTTTTCTTCGAATTTCGTATCTTCTAATAAAAAAGTATCGAATGAAATGTCAAAGAAAATACTAAATAAAATAAAATTGAATAGACATTTTCCAATAAATGTAATAAATGTCCTATTATACTAAATAAAATATTGAATAAAGTCTTCTCCAAATATAACTATATATAGAGTGGCTCTATTGCTTATGGTCGGCAGTATGATTACACCTACAATATAAGATTGAATTTTCTTTATACGCATTTTAACGTAATTCAAACCATTCGAGTTCCAATAATACTGAAATTTTCCACCTGGAAACCTGTTCACACAGACACTTGGACGTGTCGTCATTCCCGGGGGAAATTCCCTCGGATTCCTTACTTTGTCATCCTTTGCCGTAATTACGGCCGTTCCGTGAAGTTACAAACCGCACACGGCGTGCAACGAAGAAATGTTCGGGTTCTCTGTAACATCGGACCGCAATTTTGTATCTCCCCGGTGACGGTCGTCCTTTCACGGTCGACGTGGGATCGCTTGAAACCAGGTCGCACGTGAACCATCTCCGCGAACAGAATGATCAATTACGGGACAGATAACTTTGCTTGCCATGCCCTGTTTCCTCCGGCGACGACAACCCACATGACAGTCCGCTCGTGACACGTTGCTTTGGGAAAACGGACATCCACAGTTTCTTGAATGTTTTCTCGTTCTGCCTTTATTTGTACGATGGAAAGTCTTCTCTTGCAAAGAGATTAGGAATCGACCAAGTTAACGGATCTAAGGCTAGCGGGTGTCAATATTTGCCGAAACCAATTCTACCAATTAATCCGTTTAGAAGGATGCGTCTGGAATTGAAAGTTTCTTGCCTAAGTAAAGTAGCTCATTTGCTTGTTAGAAAATTTTTGTAAATGTTAAATGAACGTGCAACGAATTTTTATGCACATTGAAGACCACGCGAGGAACGTACCAGTAGCCAATTTTTGTGATTTTACGCATTCAAGACGATCAGTCGACGTATTTGTGATTCTTTGGGAACAAATATATTCTTGTCGAGTCTGAAGCGAACCAGAATGTTCACGAAACTTGGAAACAGAAGACAATCTGCTAATGACGCGATTGAAATCCGAAGAATCACAAACGTGTAAAATAACATTAGATCGTTGTTTTTTGTTATGTACGAGCAGCCGCTTGATTTGGTTATTCTTTTGCAGGACCATCGAGCTGATCGCTCTTATCGCGATTTCCAGCACCCTTTTCCTCTTTTTGCACACAAGAGAGCTGCATTCGCGTCTGCGAAAAATGGAAGTTCGCCTTCAACCTGGCGAAGACGAGATCCTGTCGGCAAATCAACTCTCATCCGGTGAGTTTTTCACTCCGTTACATCTCCTCCGAACTTTCTCGTGGTCACATAACTTGTGTATTTGCACCAACGCATAGTTGGAAACTTGGTGTGCAACTTGAAACTGTCGTTAGATTCGATAGATATTCGATAGATGAATAACTCGCGCGATATTTTATCAAGAAAGTGATACTCCAAATTGAATAGAAAGTCGCTTCACGTGTTGCTTACGTGCCATCCTGATTACTTTCATCGCAGAATATTAATTTCCCATGGAAGAAACTAATAATTCAGGTTAAAGTGCAAGTAGACCCATTAATATTTTTTTTCTTTATAAATTGTTGCTGGGAAAATTAAAGCTAGAAATTACAAGGTTTACCATATCGTGTTCAAAGTTTACAGGTTAAAATAATACTTTCTCCCTTTTTATAAACGAAACTGTTTTACGCGGAAGTTCACGCCATCGTGTGTTATTATGGTTAGAGAAGAACGTCCGTTTCAATTTTTTTCTCTTTCCGTCACGACTTCATCTTCGTTCATTTCTTCGTTTCGAACCACCTGTTCGGTTCACAAATATAAGTTTCTTGAATATGGTTGGTAAGCCCATGAAATTTTCTAGAAAATCGAGTAAAGAATCATTTTTGAAATGTTCAATAGCGCGCAAAAATACATATTTAGAGTTAGAATCAAATAAGAGGGCACTTTCGGTACTACGAGATTGATTATTAAATTCCAAAATTGATCATTCCAAATCGATGAATTTCAAAAATATTTTCCCGAATATTTAAAATGCAGAATATCTTATAAATAATGGACTTTCGAAGTCGACCAAATAAATGAATGAATATAAATCTCATCACAGAACACCACTAACGATTACCAAACATTAGCTATATTTTTGCAAACGACGAAACGATAAAAATCCTTAATACACTTGTGATAAAAAGCAGCGATCCTAATTACCTGAGAAAATTCTCTGCTTTAAGGATACAAAGGTAACAATGTTAAACGTGTAGAAACCAACGTGTGTACTTGTCGTTAACAACACGTGCTCGAGTCATAGTCTTGAGAGATCTGAAATGTACATTCTCGCGCCCCAACTATCTTCCCGGTGTAATTAAAATCAGAAAGAAAAAAAATATTTAACCATAATCGTATAAATCGCGTAAATTCCTAAATTGGTTGGCAGACTGTAGAAACACAATGCGCGTACGCGCGTATGTACGCATTATGGCGTCCTTCGGATGCGAATATCCTTCAAGGGAGGCTAGACTTCCCGGTTGAAGAAGGTCAAGGTGTGAGAGCGAACGCACAAAGAGCCAACAGTCAGGGGAAAAGCGTGGAGCGTGTGTGTATATATCGTTAGATCATTATCGTTCCAGCTCGTAGCATTTCGCATTCGCGAGATACGTAACGGTATCAGGGTCCTCGTTTGCCCGTAACACGCTAATTAACCGCTCCGGATCTGCCGCGTCGCGTCGCGTCGTTCTGATTCCCTCTTTAATGCAGCTGCTGTTCCCAATTTGTTGCGCCGTCGTTTTACGATCGCATCGATCAATCGCCGCCTTCTTCCTGTAGTTACGTATCTTCGCTAACGTATCTGCATTTCAAATATGTCTTCCACGTTGATTTAATTCTCTGTCTGTGAAATACGTGTACACGTATCTAGAAACACATATTTGTACGATAAAAGTTGGTTATCAAATTCTGTTCAATTTCTGCGAGTTTGTTAAATTGATCAAGAAACGCGTGTATCGTCATTAATTAGTATCGCGTTGAAACGAACCTGCAATTTTTACACGTCAACTTAACAGGTAGCCTGTTGCGCGATTTTGTGCGTGGATTGTACGAACAAATATATTACAACGATGTGATAAATATGACAATGAATGAATTTGTGAAATGGCAGTTTTAAATTCGACAGGTCTGTGTATCTGCGTGTTGAATTTCACATTCGTTTCTATTGGCTATTTTTCCTATTTCAACATATGCAACTTTTATTTCGAGATAGTACATTGTCCACTCGGGTGCGTATTGCTTTTGGATCGTGGAATTGAAATTTCCAATTGCCAAGAATATTCCATTACGACGCACATTTTTCTCTAGGAGAATGATTGCAAGCTTCGTTGAACGTTGTATCAGGTGTACAAATTTCTTAATCTGAAATTCGAAGTCTATTTTCAAGAAAATACAGCAACTTGCTCAATCGAGATATAACTTTCTATAACTTTTAAGCGATCTATCAGGCAAGAGATGAATTCCATCGCGATAAAATGCTGTGTCTTTAGACGAGATCTAATCGTCAAGTCACTTTTGTATCCGATCCGCTAATTGGAAGTGGATGTAGGATAAGACGCGTTACATCGATCGGAACAAGTAGCACTCCAAAGTTTGCTGCTGCAAGACGCCCCAAACCAGGCTCATTACGATGTCTTTCGTCTCTTGGTCCTGACGATTGTATCTTGTTTAAAGACAAAATAATTTTCCACGATGGGTCTCGTCACCTGCTTCATAGATATCCAAATTTATAGACAGCAACGACAAATACTCCGATCGAACAGCTTGCTACATCTTTTTTCTTTTCTACAGCTATTTCCTTTCTTAACTAAACTTTCAGTTCCAGCGAAAAATTTGGCTCGTTCGTTTGTACAGTTAATATTTAGATATTCAGAGCGTTTAGAATACGATTACATTCGACTAAAATATAATCAACTGAGATGTAAGCCTTCAGAGTTGACCTGCAGCTACCGCTAATTCGTTATTCGCTGTCCGCTATTCGTCGTTCTTATAAGATGAAAGTATCTTGTACAGAAACAGCCGTTTTCATCGCATAAATTCGCCGAGACGGAGGTTTTTCTTTTCGCAAAGGAACGTCTTTGTTCGAAGAGATTTATTGTTATGACTGCAGCGATAAAGACAGAGGAAAAAAGTGGCCGAACAGAGTTCTCGAAATAGCTTCGGGTTATAAATATTCATAATTGAGTGGCTGGCGTGAAATGGGACGAAACATTTCCGACGATCTTCTCCTAAGATAACAACGGTCGTACAATTCGTATAATTAGAAATGTTCCAAGTACGCGTACAGAAGTATGCGTAGTTCATAAGGTACATCGGAAATCGAAAGTGCAGGGCAGGAAAATGTTGATGAATCGGTTTTCCTCCCTCGATCTCCGCTGCATACTCGAGTTGTAGGTCATCGAACTTCTCATGAGAACTGGTAGATGTTCGAAGAATCGTGCTATCGTTTGAAATACCAGCGTTTACGATTTCTAATGCTGTCGAACCATCGATCTATACTGCTCGTTACGAAGCATAGAAGGTTAATCGTTTGCACCTGTAATTGCTTCTTAAAGCACGCATGATTGATCGAGAAATTGGATTCGCTTATTCGATGGATCTCTGATGATAAATTTAATATTTGAGAAATAGTTAACCCGTGTGGGAAAGTACGACGATAGGTAGAAAATTGAAATTAAAATTCGAAAAGTGATTGCAGTTTACCAAGTTGCGATAATTCACGAGTTTAGAATTATACGATAGATTGCGATAACTGTAAAATAATCGATACGTGCGTTGTGAAATACACGTGACAAATGGAAGTTTAATTTATTATTTAAAGAGGGAAGATAAATAAATTTGCAATAATTTACAAGTTTGGAATTATAAAAAATTTAACGGTACAGTAAATTATGTGGAATTTTCGCAATAATTTCAAAATAATTCGTCCGTAAGTATACGAAATAAATATGGGAAAAGTTTGAAACTGTAAAAAATTTCACGATGGTCGTAAAATAAATTTTACGAAAATATTGCTCTAATTTTGCGTGCAACGATATAATGTAAATACGTACGACATAATAAGTGTGAAATGAATTATTTAAGTGGGAAAGTAGAGTTTACAGAAATGTACACAGAATATACAGCGATGCTATGCAAAAACCTTTTATCATAGTTTAGACTGTTGCTTGAAGGGAATGGATGCATCGCCTTGCTCGGAGAGTTCATATCTCTTGACCTCATTTCCAGCGTTCTACTTATTGTCAATGAGAAAAGAATTCCTTTCTGCCGCGGCTCCACTGTGCGCCACTCTCATTAAAGATAATTTCAAAAAGTGAATCACGGTATATATGGACGATTGGTAAATGTAATGTTTGAGGGAGGGGGGTATAAGAGGTAAGAAAGGAAACATACAAAATAGAACTCTTTTCAATGAAACAAGATCATCGTTAACGAAGTCATTTACGACGAAGAAAGATATTTCAATCGAGAGCATTGAATAATTCGTGGCAAACTTTGAAAAGAAAATAATTTTTCTTATGATTCATACATACTGAATTAATTTATTTCTAACAGCTGTTGGTCCTTGGAGTTTGGCTCAAAATAACGAACTGTAATTATCATTCTTTTCATATATGTAAAAGATTGTGTTCTCTTCTTAAATTTACCTGCGCTATTATTTGTTAGATATCAAAAATGTCCATTCACAAACATTTGCGAGAATAGTAAATTATAAAAGGAATCATTTTTTGTATATTGATAACCATAACGAACATAACGAAACTGTTCGCTAAAATGATAAAAACTACGGTAGCAATCAAACAAATTAACAAATTTTACAAATATCTTTCGACGTAACAATTAACCTAACGTAGTATTGGTTTCACTTTCGTTTCCATACGGAACAATCGGTTTCGTTCATGAAACGGAGAACAAACAAAGACTACACGGCAAAAAGGTCTTAATAAAACATAATTATGGAGTTTCTCTTTAATGATCTATACACCTGCCAATTAATATGCACAATTCGTGTACAATGTGACAAAAACTATTCCATAATTTAATATTATTCAGTGCCAAATATGCTCGACGTTTTAAATCGTATTTGGATTAACGAGAGAACCCAATATAGAACCCAATTTCCATATCTTGGATTCTGGAACAGGATATCGTTTCAAGTGAATTTTTTACATGTTGAAAATTACAGATAATCGATTGCATAATTTCATTCACAAATAAAATTGGACGTGGCTGATACTCATCTGAGATAAGGAAAATGAAGCGAATCGGTTATCTTTGGCGAAAGATAAAGATCGACGATTTATAAATATGATACGGAGTCTGGCACGAACTACGAATTATGGCTATAACTTGTAACATGAATTTTCTAGAAGAACAGCAGCATTTTACAGAGTACGCTTTCCAGATCGTGTTGTGATATGCGAACGAGTTCGATTTAACGTTAGTTATTGTACTCGTTGCCTGGTATTATAATATTATACTTATAAAAAGGATATAATAACATACATTTGATGAATAAAAAACCAAATTTATGAAGTTAGTATGACTACCGGTTTTTAACAATTTTTTTCGAGCTGCTATCGTAACTATGAATAATTCAAACTGTGCAAAAGGTACTCTCGAGTATTATCGAGCAGTTCAACGATACAGCTTTTTAGCGATCTAAATTAGAAAGATAAAGTCGATTTTCTATTTCCACTTGATTCTTTTCAAATTTTAATAATAAAACTATTATCCGACTTATACAGATATACATTTCTATAAGTGATATTTAAAATAACTGAACGATTCAGGATAATATGTCCGATAAAAGCACGTTGCTATTGATCGTAAATTAAAATTATTAAAAAGTACACTGCTAATATATACTACGATGTTCAAACGAAAATTATTAGAATCGATATCGTCACATTTATACGTATACGAGTTATTTAAATTGAATAAGAAGTCTATCTATAGAACAGGTTGGATGTCACAGAAAAATCAAGACGTAATATGTCAGATTTACGAATAAGAGAAGCATTAATGAGATGAGACTAAGATGCATCGAACCTCGTCACATCCTGTAGGCAAGGCCAATAAACAGGAATAAGGAACAGAGGTTCTTGTTAATCTTTCATCAGTCGAGTCCGCGTGATTTAATGGTATTAAAATGAGCCAGGAGTAATATTTCGTTGTAACTAGAATATCTTCCGAGCTTCGAGGGATAAGATACGGAATAATATATACAATTTTAGAGAAAAAAAAAAGTAAAAGAACCTATTAAAGAACTCACTAATCGCTTCCGTTCACTGATCACATCCTGAAATTTGACGTTATTCCTATAGTAAGATCAATCGAACAGATATTGTAAAATACAACTATGCAGATAATTTTGTACGACTCGTGCTAATTATAATCAGTAATTCTATTAAACATCGGCTCAGTTCTAATTATAATCTACATAAGTGAAATAGATTCATTTATGTGTCCCTTGTCTTGCGTACTTTAACGGACGAAAATAAATCAATTGACAGGAAGAGCGACATTTCCTCGGTTAGATGAAATATGATTTTCGCTGAGTGAATATTTAAAACGTATTTCCATATTTTAAATATCGCTACGTTTCTGGCTTCTGTTCGATACGATCGAGCTCTTCTATCGTTAAGAAGTATCGTCAAGTTTCAAGAAAATATGGAAGAATCGCCATTGATACATCTACGTTTTAACCTTCTTTTTAAAAATGTTAAGGATATTCTTGCTCGTCGGGACGAGATTGAAACATAAATACTCGAAGATCGTGGTAGAGTTAAGGTTTAATCGTACGGTTAACTTTATAGTCTACTGAGGCCACTGTAGCGGTTTTCATAACGTGAACATTATTTCCTATATCGTCCGCACTGATGAAACATGGAAAATGTGCGAAGGCTGCGATATAAATAAATATGAGAACATTTACTCGATCTTTGAAACAGTTCCACTGTCACAGAAAATACGTCGCTTGAAATAGTTTATGCTTGCCTAGTGAAATTTTCATGTTCCCTCTGTCACGTTGGAGTTATGGCTTGGCCCAGTTGCAAGAAATACCCTTTTACAGCATGAATACATTTAGCCCGAAATAAAGACATTAATCGTCACACGACGACCTATCCACGAACTTTTTCATCCAACTCCGAGAACACTTTTTACATCGATCTCGCATTAAAACCCTCACCTCGGAACTTTTCAAACGATATTTTATACTCCGCGAATATTTAATTTCTTCGCTCACAACTCACAATCAAAATTAATATCGTTGACTAATCCTGTACCTATGGTAATATTCACAAGCTACTTTCGATAGTCGTATTTTTCAAACTTTGTATCACAGCCAAAAGGATTAATTATCTAGCAACCGTGTAAAAAACGAACAAAAAGGATCCTTCAACCCCGTCCTCGTTATCCATCACTCAGAAAGGAAATTCCAGCTTTATCTCCCTCGACCCGGAAAATGAGTCGGAACCGTAAAGAAGCGAACGTAACCCGAAGAAAGGGGGAGGAGACAAAAAAAAAAAAAAAAATGCTTCGAAAAGAGGAAAAGCGCGCGAAATCCAGGGGATAATCGAGCGATGGGTCGTTCACCAAGGAGAAAACGGAAATCACGGTCGCTCTCTAGCCCGTAGAAAATGCAGAAGAGGCTCCGGCGAAATAACCCGTCTCGCAGGTGGCCGAGAGAAGTGAAAGGGAATGACGTTCGAGTGGAAGAAAGGGGCAGAATGCAGAATAAACGGAATGAAATATCTCTTCGAGACGGAGAAATGGATTAATAGCGGTTCTTGGCGAATACCCGTCTGAAATGAAAGTTCAATCGCGGTTCTCTTGCGAGCTGCTGAAGAGGATAAAGCTCCTGAGGCGTATCGTGCGTGATGGTGGGGAGGGTGTTGTATGAAAGGAAGTCATGTGAGTAGAGTGGTAGCCTTTGGTGGTCGAAAGGGTGTTATTTTGGCGAAGAGAGCGGCCTATGGTCGTTAACATTTGATCCAGGATGGCGAGCCTGTAGGAAGCTTTGGTTAATTTCCAGTGGATTTCTCTATTAACGTCGATGCTTGCTTTTGCTGGCGATTTGACGATGATCGTCGATATTTCGTTTGTGTTAGGAACAGAGCTCTAAAAGAGTGGTCGATTATGTAGGAAATATGAAAAGTATCAAAGGGAGAGAAGCGAATTATGTATGGAATTTTGCTTGTATAACTTTGATTGATTAGTTGTTAATCGGAATGGAAGAAATTGAATATTCGTAAAGATATTCTTTAAGAACTGTAAAATAAAAAATTAATGGAAGATTTAAATGTATCGAAGATTTTAGAAATTCGAAAATATTTATATATTTGCTAGTGATATCGTTACAGAAAATTGATTTTTCATATTGGTGATATTTTGCGCAAGTATGACATAAAAATGATTATACTGTAATTACTTTAACAGAGACAAATGTTTCGAAGCGAGTGAAGAAACAGCAAACGAATCTATCTCGGTTGCAATTAAAACTGTAAGCGGAAGAAGACAGAATAGATACTACTTTAATTGCGTACGATCGAGTTGATTAAGCTTCCATGATAATCATATTTGAGATAATCTTTAATAGTATTTCATAGCCAGTCGTCTTCGCTTAGAATTACAATAAACGACATTAAGGCTGTATCTAAAATATGCGTTAAATTAATCATGAATATGAATGAGATTTCATACTATCGTGTTTTAAAATGAAACTAAATTTAATTAAAACGAAATCCCAAGACTTGCAAGTCGAAATTTAAGAAAATATTAAATTATGTTACCTTATCAGTATATTTCTAACAACAATAGTTAGTTTTCTTGTAAAAGTTTTTTATTCATATACTTGGTAAAATTTTCCAGAAAATAACGTATTGTATCATGGAAATAATGGGATCTGTTGAAATTAGAAAACATCGGAACTAAAATGGATGTTGATTTTATATTTTTTGAGAAATTTTTAACGAATAAAACTTTCCAATAAATTTCTTCTCTACCGAAATGTTCCGACATTTTTCATCGAATAAAATATTTTTCTGTCATCCCAGAAAGTAATATCTTTGACCTTTATTAAGGTTAAGGTTAATCTTCAAACCATACAGTCTCGTAGGTAAAATTAATGATTATGTTGTTTCTCGCCAATCAAATGTAAACTAATCCCACTAATTTTCTCTTTGATGAAAGAGATAACGTCCAACCCATGATGTTGCTAATCCAGAGGAAGAGAAATGAACATTTTTCAGTCGTGAAAATGAAATTAGGCAGATTCAGATAACAATCCAAAAAAATTCCTGTCAAATCTTTGTGTTTTCCTACTTTCTAGTCACAATTAAAATCCGGAAGATCGAGTCAACCTTCAGAGTAAATTCACAATGTCGATCCATTTGTTTCTTCGCGAAATTAACATTCGAAAAGGGAGAGGAATTAAGAAATTACTGAAGAAGCGGCTCAGACGAGAAACAACAAAGATAGATGAAATTATTAAAATGTGAAAGAAGATACAAAGTAATATATATGTCGAATTAGAGTATTTCTTTAGACTAAAATATCTCTTGTGTTCGTAGTATGTTTTATCAGCGAAATTACATTGCAATTTGCCATGCCCTTCGCATACATCTATGAGAAAATGTAAGTGTTCGTATGCTTTTAAGAATATGGATTACTAGAGAGAGTGTATAAAAATAAATAGAAAGTGATAAAAATTCTTATGCTGTAATAGAAAGAAAAATACGCTCATCATTTCTAACGCAAGTGACTAGCAAGTGAAAGAGCATTGCTAACAAAATCTTCTTAGAAAGTTGATTTCCACGGTTCGAAATCATTTCATTTTAACTGCAATTTTCTTATATCTTTCTCTTATCTGTCATGCCCTAATAAAATGGGAACAAGGGGCTGAAAGTCATCCGATTTTATTTGTATATTTATCTTCTCTTTTACTTTCTGTCAAATTTAGGTGGTCACTACGAAAGTCCATGATGTCTAAGATGCTCGATTTTCGTTACACGTAATATCATACTATCTTGATATCTTGAATCATATGGAAATCAATAGCTGAAGATGATCTTTGTGTTAAAATCTGATTTCCGATGTTGAGATCATCCATTTCTTTTAATAAATACATAAAGTCTTCGAAAGTGAATTATAGGAACGATAGAAGAGGCAAAAAGAAAAGCCAAGATCATTTAACTTAATGTTCAAGTTACGTAATATTTCTCTATATCTTCAACATGTATCCCTTAAACATAAAATATTACAGCAAGAACGTTATTACACGTTCTCTACTAATATTCTTGCACATTAAGACACATATTTTCACAATATAATACGATTTATTCACTTTCACCTTTCTGAAAATAAAACAAATATAAAGGTATAAAATACAATATTACAAAAATTACTTGGTATATCTAGATGAGATCATAGAAATAATAGGCTTAATATTATATTAATATCTTCTTTATATATTTCTTTTTTTTATTTGTAATAATATAATGCAATATTCTATAAATAATATCCTACTATCTCCTCACTTATGACAAATGTTAAAGGTTTTGTAATCTCTGATATATTCGTATCCCGAGGTTCTTCTCAGTTAGACGTTCTAATTTCTTCACTTCCCTTCAAAAACACATTAAAGGCAATTGCCTTCTTTAATTAAATTCTTTATATATTTAATTTAATTTAATTCTTTATATATTTCTTTTTTTTATTTGTAATAATATAATGCAAGATCATATAAATAATATCCTACTATCTCCTCACTTATGACAAATGTTAAAGGTTTTGTAATCTCTGATATATTCGTATCCCGAGGTTCTTCTCAGTTAGACGTTCTAATTTCTTCACTTCCCTTCAAAAACACATTAAAGGCAATTGCATTCCACGCAGATACAAATGACTCTGTGACAAACGTTACGTTTTCAGCTTTTTCGACAAATCAGATGCAGAAAATTCAATAGACGCGCGTACACTTTCGTGACCGACTGTACACTTCCTCTACTCTACTTTTTCTGAAATTCTCAAACCCGGCTACCATATATAGAACCATTGATGCTCACGAAAGAATCCTGCATCGAAGATTACACGTAATATCAGAGCACGATCTTCTTTCTCTCTCGCTTGAAGAACAAGCAGCGCGAAATCATCTTCGTTAAAATGGTTCAGCAGTTTTGATCGATAATTATAATTAGGAAGGAAAGTGAAGTAGATAAGAGAAGGATAGAGGAAGCGGCCGAATGAAGAAAGCAATGGACGATCTTGCGAGATAAGTCGAGGAGCAGATTAACGAGGTGATTTTCACTTCTTGGCGAAGTTACGTTCGCACCTCTCGTTCGCGATAATATCGTGCGGCCACAACTCGTAATACGTCCGAGCGGTATGTGCTCCGTGTGCGCCGTGGCCTTTTCATGGTCAGGATCAAGATCGAGAATGAGCTATGGCGACTCGTTCTGCGATCGTGGATACTGGTCGAATGCGGAAACGATGCTCCGTTTACAGCAACCATCGTTCTTTTCTTGCTCTCACGCTCTTCTTTTTCTTGTCTCTGTTCTCGAAACGTATCTCGAACACTATACAGTTCTATTTACCAACGTTTCGATATTGATTATTATACGATCGGTAAAATTTGTCTCGTTCTCATAACGGATCTGTTATTTTTTAATTTATGGAAAATTTGGTTTTCATTGACCCTCGCATCTTAAAATGTATAATTGCGAATACAGTGACGAGTTAATTAAGGTTTCGTT
Organism: Bombus terrestris; assembly: GCF_910591885.1. Classification (NCBI taxonomy): domain Eukaryota; kingdom Metazoa; phylum Arthropoda; class Insecta; order Hymenoptera; family Apidae; genus Bombus; species Bombus terrestris. The sequence goes on along the minus strand of NC_063275.1, from coordinate 20,448,630 downwards.
CTAATATATTTCTTTTTACCGATTGTCTACTATCAATTTGGTTAGCGGTTAACATCACAGATCGAGTTTCTACAAGTTTTCAGAAAGATTCACTTATTTAAAAAATCTTAGCCATTATGTCGAAGTAATTAAATTTCAAGAAAAACTCTATACCTTTTCTTTTGTGTATCTATGACCTGCAGACCGCTGTTACGAAGAGAATAGAATTTAGTGAAAAAAATTGAAAATAAGCGGAGGTCCATGTTATTGTGTACTTGAATATAAATTTTGTTTTGGGTTGTAAGGTCTAGAAACAAAACAGCTATAAGTAGATTTCTATTGCTGTTTCTTGTAGCCTTCAGCTAGAACTACACACCGTGGTTAACTTTTTGCTAATGTTCTTTGCTATAAATATATGAACGTGCTCTCTAGAACACCTTCTTGCTATTGTATTGTAACACTGAAGAGTGAGGATCTGGATCAGCGTACACTATACCTGTACTTATACTTATACCTATACTTATTTCAATATATTTTTCTATTACAAATTCAACCACTCGTTTAGTCAACCTCCACACATTATTTAGCTTACTTTTAGTCATAATGTTTGATCGAAACGCCCTTGTATACTTAGTTGCCAACCCAATACGATAATACGTATTTATTTTTATTCTAATTCCTGTTACTTGATATTTGACTGCCTTTTATCGCGTAGTATCCTTCGTCCTTGTTTCGATATAGGTGCGTTATTCTTTGCGAATTTGTTGCATGTTGCTGCAAAACGTTCGAGGGTCGCTGCTTTCAATGGTTTTGTTGCATCCATCAAGAGAACAGAATTGATAAATGAAAGTGCTGTTTGTATGATAACACGTTAAAGATTGATCGTAAAATAACGATGAGAAAAGAATATACAAGTACAAAGGGGGGATGAAAAATCGAGGAGGTGCACTGATTGCTAAACATTTTTTCGTGAAACGATAAAAACATTACTTCGCGTGTTTATGCTTGTCGCGAAAGGTATCATTCTTTACTAAAATTTCATCAAAAATCTACGATAAAGATTAGAAAAAATAAGGGTGCACGTTTCCCTTCGCTATTATTTGTAGGCAAACATAATTCTTAACGTGTCTACATGGAACGCACAACGTGACTTCCTCGTAGTCAAGTTCAATATCTGAGAGATAGTTTATGGTGTCCCTTTCATAAAGGAATGCTCGTAAATATTTCTTAACCATGGAAAGTACCGTGACGTTGGTAATTATCGTATTAACGTCTTTTACAGACACTTTCCCACTCTTACTAGACATACTATATCATTTTTATCATGGAAATAATACCGTAACCTCTGAACTGTAATTTCAGAAACTAATCAAGTCGAAACCTCTGTAATATCGTCTTGAAAAAAATTCTAAACAATCTGGCAATGATATCTATGATCGAAAATTAGACAGGAGAATTCAACGTTCTTAAAAATAAGGAAGATTGAAATTGCAATTGATCTTCGAGTATAATTAAAGAGTTTCTTTCATTTGTTGCATTTGATTGTCGAAGAAATATGTAATCATTGGTAAAACTGTGTCTACAGTGTTGCATTTTCGATTAGAAAAGGGGAAAGTTCTTTCTCTTAATATTCGTTGTTATCCAAGCAAAGAGATCGATATTTAAAAGTTTATTCGTTACTTTGTTGTAGATTTGCGGTTTTACTTTCTATCTAATTGAGAAATTAATATTAATAAGTTAACTTATTGTTCCCACGGTTAAACACAAATTTCATTCTAGTCTTTGCATCAAATTTTAAGGCTCGTGATTCCTGGTGATTCGAATCAAACGTGACAAATTATACTTGATAGGTTGCAGGCTAAATAACAGTATTCAAAGTAATAAAGAGACGTTGTGCTTCAAAATGTAGATAAATGTGTGGTAGAATGTAGATAAATCACACTACAACCCTTAATATTTGAATTAATTAGGAAATGCTTCAGCATTAGAATAGCAGAATTTTTGGATCACCGGTCTTTTCTAATAATTATTTTACGTTTTAATAAAAATAATGTTATTGATGGTAGCAGAAAATGTGATACAAGTTAAATATCGTCTTGATTGCCATTATTTATTATTATTTCCATCGCAAGGTATAAAGAAACGTTTTCTTTATCTAAAAGGGTAGTTCTAGCAATTATTCTCGTTTTTACTTTCTTTTTTTTTTTTTTTTTTTTTTTTTGAATGAAAGTCGTAGTTCTAGCCACATGGTGTTTTATTATGTTTCTCAAATGTTAAGTGATAATTAGTCATGGTTTATGGTGAAGTGGAATAGCGATATTTTAACGGTAAGTACACGTGGAAATTATGCAGAATAGAATAACGTAATTATTAAATCTACCATAAGGAGAGCGTTGATTTTATTAATCAATAGTTATTAAAAAATTAATTATGAATATTTTACAAATTCGAAAATTTCTCGATGTTATCTTATTAGAGATTAATTTATTTGCGTATTTAATCATTTTTTGTAAACTATTACCTTGCTAACAAACTGTTGCTATTACATCGAATAAATTTAGCTCGCATCTAGTGAATTCAAGTTGGCACGTTAATTGCAGAAATATTGCAGTATTTAAATCCTATAGTGAAAAGTGAAGTAGAAGTGGTTTAGCTTTTTTGCAAACATGTCTACAAACTTGTTATATACATTTTATACCAAAAATTACTAAAAACAAGTTTACAGTGGAATTACCCTGATTAAAATATTTTCAAATCCAAAACTCCGAACTTTCAATTGAAAATACAAAATTACACATTTTTTTCTATGAAGCTTTAAATTTCGCACCGAAAATACCCAATGCGTAACGAGCTGTTTATTCTCTCGATGTAAAAATCCTCTATCAATATCAACGATATTACGAATTCGAAGGAAGACCAGTGTACCTACTCTCATAAAATTGACATTTTTTCAACGTACCACTTATTCTATCAATTACTATCTGATTAACGACTACGATTTTTTATAAATAATAAGAATTAATTCATAAGAAAGGAAAGAAGAAAAAGAATAATAAGAAATAATAATAAATCGAAGAAGAAGATTCGAAAGAGCAAATTTTTATTATTTAAATCTACGTTTTCTCAACAAACTCTTTCTTATCAGGGACGCGCTGCGATATTACCAAGCATTAATTTACCAATTATTACCAAGCAGGATAAAAATACGACGATGATCATTTGAGAATCAAGAAAACGGGAAGATAAAGTACCGCTGGGAATCTCATTGTTCCGTTTTTACAGAACAGCCTCGGGTATATCATGCACGCGGTAGACGACAATCGCAGCTTTGTAATTCCGAAACTGTCCAGGTCAGGAATTTCTTGGGACGAATCAAGATCACCGGATGACGGGCCGTAAGAACACGATCTGACAAACGACATAACCTCGCGGAAATGATGGTGCGCCGATTGCTTTGCAATTCCAAGTGCTTTCTATTGTGCGTTATCGTCGGCCCAGTTCGTAGCTACGCCATGTGGGAAGCTTTCACGGTCACGACCGAGATCGTGCTTGATGTATAGAATGATTCTGAGCCGGCGTGTCGTAAAATTTATGAGCGCGTTCCACGCGTTGAATTTTTCAAATACGTCTGAACAAACGTAGGCACGAAGGTTTTACATTTTTGAAATCGACGCGGTGCTTCGGTATTACGATATTTTTCTAAGAATTGCTAGCGTTTGCCCACGACTTCGTTCGCGTGGGCTACTGATATACACGGAACGATTTTCAAGCAGATGAATTTTTACGAATGAAACACCTACATATTTTTTATATTGGCAGTTAGGTTGGTCTGCGTGATAAAAAATGTTATTAGATTATAAAAAGGTTCGATTTCGGAAGAAACACGACACAGATGATAAACGGAGACTGTCGTTGCTTGACCTCTACAAAGCATACGACTCAGAGGCCAGGCTGTTCCTCGGCTTCCACAAAACGGATCGAGATGAAACGCAGCGTATTTTCCTTTTCGGACACTAAGATATAGAACAGAAAAAACGCTGTGAAAATTGGTTCCACAGTTTTTACACGATGCGAGTGTAAGCAGAGAGACAACAATTCTAAAAATTAATTTTTTGATCTTCATAATTTATGAGCTGTACCTGGATAACTATTCTATTTATTTCTTTTTTTTGTCAATGAGGTAGGTATATAAAATATTGGGATAAAAATACTTGTTCCAAATTTGATTTAAATATTATTAAACAGAGATTATTGCTTTTATCTTAATTACTTTATTACTTGATTTATTTATGCATTTCTTTGAGTACAAATATCTCTCTAAATATTTACTAATGCATTGGTTCAGGAATTAATGCAGTAAATTAAATTATATCAAACAATAATACGTCATAAACTAACACCTTAATTACATTAACTTACAATCATATTGAAATAAGTCTTTCACTTGCAATAAATCTTCCTATGATTGTTTTATATTCATTACGATATCTTATATGGTATATCTATATTAGTTCTATATAAAAACATCATTTTCAATTTCCCTCGAATCTCAAAAGGAACAAAGGAAAGAATTTATGTCAAGCCAGAATAGAATATTTTTGTAAAACAAATAGATTTTTAACTTGAAATGGAAAATGCGTAATATGTAAGAAATATTAATCAGAATACAGTCGCACAAGTTATATTTCAGGCATATTTAAATGTATTAAAAAGTATACAGATCACTATGGAAATAATTTGCATAAAAATTATACGTTTTGCATTTCCACTGAAATAAAGACGATTTGCATTGAAGAATACAAAAATCGGAAATTTTATTTCTATTAGATTGTTTTTCAAATATATAGTTTACGTTGGTATCGCTTATAATGCTAGTTTAAAACCGTGGGACGAGAGTAGATATTTCATTCCTTGATATTTACTGTATCCTATTGTGTCAACGTTTTTATAAGAGTGTTGAGAGTTTCTTCTACAGTTACGGATGCTTCAGATTATCTGCAGATCTAGTTTTTGCCTGTAATACAGCGGTAGTTGATGATTGGAAGAAAAATAAATTGCAGTGAGGAAATAAGCAGGAAGAGTAAACCAATTGGCAATACGTCATACCATCTTTATATATCATGAATGGCAATCTTTTCATAGTGAAAGAATTGTTCACATAGTAATATTTAATTGTAGAGAAAATACAGCATCTTTTAAATATGAATAATTGTTCGTACCTGTCAGAGCTCAATTTCAGAAAGAACAAAAAGCAGAGAAAATTCTCAATAATTGACTAGGCTTAATTGATGTCTCGAGAATAGATGATTTAACGAATAAATCTTTAACGACAGAGATTGATAAAGATATTTTATTCCCTTTTATAGAGAAACGATTGAATTTAGTAAATCAGAAATCGTGATAAGTAATTAATCCTTGAGTATAATTGTATAAAATGTTACAGCAAATTAAAAAATATATTTTTGCATAGATATTTCAATAAAAATTTTTCGAAACGTTTTATTTCTTCAGTTACGAAATAGCTTGAGCCATATGACTCATGTGTCTGACCATAGTGCAGTTATTCTACTGTGCACAATAGACTTGCTTCACAGCGTACAAACTCGTAAAACCTTTAATAACAAAATAAAAACCGGTTATCACATACATTTTCTATTATATTTTCTACGATACGTTTCTGTATTATCCTAAAAATTTACGGAATAAACGTGAATACGGTTCTCAATAGCAAAAGACAAAGGAGCATGGATGGCTATCTTGATTCAACGCATTCTCGCAAAGTGAAACTCCACCCTCTTGCGGAAGAATGTTAAATGCATATATTCCGAATGGTCCTTTGTTAATTCATGTTCCAATTACCCCTTATACAAAAGAAAATTGAAGGAGGAAAAGCCGTCGAAGAAAAACTGTGTCACGTTTTAATTCACATTTTTAAATACATCTTTTCAGGAAATTAACTTTTTTAAAAGTACGTAATTGGTATAATTGCTTATGATTCAGAATATGTACTTTAATCGCGTTAAATGATAATATTAGTTTTATAATATTAATATTCATTTGTATTTTAATTTTAATCGTTTCTCTTCAGTAATATTTTATTAAAAATGACGTACGCTATCATTATTTAAATATATACTTTATATACCTTTATTTATTATATCTATATACTTTAATTACCATATATTTGGAATAATAATTCGCCTACAAATAGAATTGATTCACTTTCGCCAAAGTGAACCACAATAATTATAAAAATGGCAGCTCGAGCGTGCAAATAAAACGAGTTTCCACTCGCTTCCAACTCGCTGCTTCCATCGTTTTACGCGCTTTTCGATTCACCATTTTTAATGATTTTAATTATAGGAGACGATAAATAGCGAAAGACGAAGAAATCGCATTAAATTAATCGTGCGATATTCTGTTAATCAGGCGTCTGTGTGCAACGGTGAATATCAAGTTCGTAATTATCGTTAATATAATAGGATCTAATGCAGGGCTATTACAAAGGCCTGTCAGAAAGCTATAGTTCTCAGCTTAATTATCGCAAAAGAACGCTTCTGTCAAGCGAATCAATCGACGAGCTTCCGTACAATACCTTTTTCTCGAAAGGATACGTGCGTTAAGATTCGAAAGATTAGCACACGGAAATTTCTAATTTTCAAAAAAATAAAACTTTTTCATACATATTTATTTCTCTCGTATTTTCATTGAAATCTAATTTGGATAAATATTGTACGTATTTTTGTACGATCTGTTGTACGCGATTTGAACCGGAAACTATAATTTCCAACAAAATCATATTTTACATTTAGGGGAATTTTTCGTGAATTTGTAAAACGCACTTCTTTTGAAGTAAATGGCAAAATGAGAAATAAAAAAAAAAAAAAAATGAGGAAGGCGTGTGATATTAATTACCCTGAGCTTTGCTATTTTGCTTAGTATATTTAGCCAATTAAGCAAAGATACGTCGACTCGTTAGTCTAGGATTACTATCTATATTTATTACATCCACGATGCTGTCGCGTGTTTGAATCGCACGCGAAATTTTCGCATTAATGTACGTAATAAGAACTGATGGCATTTCGCTCAGATAGAATTCATTTCCCTTTTAATTAGCACGCAAGCAACCTATTAGCCACCAACGTACCTCGGTAAATAAATGTTAACTCGGGGAAACACATTTCCCTCGGGTTATTCTCTCCGACAAACTTTCCCTCCTGTAGGGTGGCGTTTGACTGTTCTGCTGTTTGTTTTATCGTTCCCAACAAAAAAGCTCGTTTCATTGCTCATAGAGGCGTGTACCACCTAGATTAATCTAGAACGATCAACATCTCGTATATTGTACCTTGCTCCTTCGTCCATTAAATCTTTTGATTTATTTAGTGACATTATTTTAGTTCATTTATCACAACGATTAAATGGTTGTGTTTGTTTAACGCGTTTGATCGCTATTTCTCTGATCTGGCTTTGTGATAACGTTGTATTAGTCGATTGTATTTTTATCATTACGCTCGTTGTTGACAAATAGCCTAATTAGCTAGTCGTAGCTTTCTGTTCGCATAATTGTACAGGAACAAATATTTATATCTATGTATACTTATACACTTTTACGCATCCTTTAACATACACAAAAGGACATGTCCGTGTAATTTTATGTCTTTCAGCATAAATAGGTTTACTAATATCATTGTATAATATTGAAATTAAAATATCTTCTTCGTCTTTTACAAGGTCGAGATGAATCGATCAATGTAAACGAACCTCGCCCTCTGTAACCTACTAAAAGAATTTCCTTTTATTCAGTATGTCTTTAAGAACATTTACAGTGGCGAATTAAAGTCAAACATAACGTTTAAGAACTTACCAGGCTCGGCAGAAAATTCTGTCGTTTTCAACGAGGAAAGGAATGTACTTCCTAGAGCAGGATTTTGTTAATTAATCTTTAATTAATACTATTGGCAATCCGTTTATTTCATTCGATATGAAACAATGGAAATAGTTTACGTATGAAATCGAAAATTCATTTTTACGATGATTCGAATAAGCAGCAGTAAATCGCAAAGTTTAACTCGCCTCTCGACAACGTTCATACGCTTTCAAACTCAACGATCCGCCTCATCCAGCGACAAATTTCCAAGCGAGGCTTAAACGTGAATATGCTCGTCTTTTGCTACTAACCAAATATTTTACATCGTTGCCGATTGATTCTGTTAGTTACTCACTAGCTGCTCGTTAATTACCTTGCTCATATTCTCAAATCCAAAATTTCCATCGTTCGCTTATACCTCGACAATTATTCGTCTATTACAGCAACGCAGAGATTTGTGTAGCTACACTCGTTCACCACGTTTCGCGTTTCTCACGATCTTCGCTGGATCGCCAGCGAAATTGCTCCACGTTCAACGTTACCCATGTTTGTTTTACGAGCTGTTGAGAGTTCATGGACGTTCCTCTCGACGCCTCAATGGTTCGTTATATGAAGGTTCCTCCCTGTCGTTAACCGATAGCATTCTAGTCGAGAAACGCGAGAACGTGTGTGGATTAATTAGAAGAACAGAACGATTCTTCTCTCGGTTGGCGAAACGAGGAAACATCCGTTGTTGCGTTTCGCTGGAAGATCGTGTCGATGTAGGAAGTTGCCAGGATGATCTGATCAAAACCTAATTCCAAGCCAGTAATTCCAGCGATAGGGCGAAGGCAAGACCTCGTGGTTCGTCCTAGTAAGCTGGAAATAAGACCTCGAATTACTCGGTGCTAATGGTTCTCGGCTAATAGCTTCCTCGAGAGGTGTTTCAGGACGTGAAAAATATGGTTAGTTTTTGTTGCTGACGCTACGTAACGCGGGATCGTTAATAATCGGATTTCTCAGATTGTTCGTTTATTCCATGGAACTTGGATTATCAAGGGGTGAAAGAAAGTTTTGAATCGAAGTTTTTACAAATGGAAAGTAGCGAAACGAAGTGATGGATAAAGTTGTAAAATAATGCACGCAGTAGTGAGAAGTATTAAATTAGTATACATATTTATTTTAATAAATAACGAGTTTATAACAGGCTTTTTATTAAAACGTTTAAAAACTGAGCATGCGGTTAAATGTGGTGGGAAATAAAATCAATTGGTACAACAGTTAACGGCGATGATACTTTTTGTATAATTTACCTAACGAGTGATTTATGCTCATTTGTTTTAAATTATTTAGAAGATCTCGAAGAATACTCTAAGATATTATAAGCTGTTTTGAATAATAGTTTAAAATATCGTAGGACTGGGAAAGAGTACCTTGGATAGCAGAAGGTTAAGGAGACTATAATTAGCCGAAGCACTGGACGACGAGCTTCTTTTTTTGCAAATTGCTTCTTTTAATTGTCGGGTGCAATGAATTGTGACGAGTCGTTCTCGTTACGCTTGCGAGTGCCATCAACCGAAACGTTTCCAGATGGAACATCGTTTACCGAGTAAATATTTGTTAAATGCGTAATTTCAAGCGGAATATTGAAATTAAAGAAACATTTAATTTATGTTACGCGAGGAAAAATATTGTATACTCCTAACACTATAAAATAATCTTTATTTGTCGTTATTATAAATTGTAATACACCATAAATCAATTATTATACTTTTTCAACATTTCTAAATTCTAGGCATGTAAAGTTAGAAACTACAACTTAAACACACAGGTCTATAATTATAAAATTATAAATCACACGAATTCAGGAATTTAGCTAAAACTTAAGTACGTACGAAACAACTCGTTAATTGCTATTTCCAGAGAATATAACTTGCATTAAGAACTGATTACATAAGAATACAAAGAAACTAGGATATTAACCCTTTGCACTCCGAATTTTATTTCAATTTCGTTAGCAGCAGCTCCCAACGCTTTTAAGTGTTTTAATTAATTAAATTAATTTCATTAAAAAAATTAGACAATTTAAATAAATAAAGGAAGAAACAAATTCACTTAAATACCAATTTTAGTCACACTATTGGTTGTATTTTCTAATTTTTAAGTGTATGATATATCTTGAAACAATTTCCAAGATGCAATCCTGGTTTTCTTTCGCACGGGACTCGACAAAGGAGTTCCTGAGATAAAAGCTGATGTCGAGTCACACTCGACATAGGAGTGCAAAGGGTTAATACCTCGAAACTAAAATATTAATTCGCCTCATTCGTCAAACCGATACACTGAACTAAAAACCTATTATCGATAACCTGCATCTTCAAACACCTGTTCTCGTACGATTCTCATTCTCAGTCATCGTTCGAGGAAAAGCGTATCGAATCGTAGATCGCATCGAGAAACACCGATAGAGTTTCCATTCTTCGCCAGAGGAGAAATCTGATAATCGCTATTAATGCGCACCAGATCCTATCTGTTCCGATGTACACCGGGAAGCGAATGATACAAAGTTGCCCAGATACGGCTGTTATTATGGAAATGAGTTTGATTCGTTAATTGAGGAAGAACCTCGATTCGCGACGCGGCTTCCGAACGATCGAAGCTTCTGACCGGCGATTAAAATTACACCATGATCGTTGCACGAGAGGATCGGCTATAATGAAACGTTTATCACTTTATTATCGTGTATATCGCAAAAAGTTAATAACGATATGTTTCGTAAGAGCCATTCGAACGTACGAGTCACGGTTTTTTAACTTGTTACGCTGTGATTAAACCACTGGAAATTATTTTCTTTACACTTTCATTGTGCCGGTTAATCGCGCGGAAATCTATCAAGCGATAATTTTACGAGAATGCGTGTGTACATAGTTCTTTCGTGTAAACGTTCTGCTAACTTTACGTTCGTTTTTATCGCGCACACCGATCATGATGAGCTTAATTCTCGTTAGCTGCCAGTGTTAGTGTCCATTGGTTTTGATTTATCGAGTTATGAAAAACGTGACGAGACGCAGAAATTTGTTACGTTGTTACATTTGAAGGAAACGTATAACGTAACATTGGCGATTTAATTCTCGTTCAATTCTGAATTCGAGTTTGGCAGGCGATGATTTAATTTATACGATTTCTCGTCTCTCGTGCATTAAATTTGACAAATTAAAGGTAGAATATCTGCTAAACTAATGTGTTTTCCATACGAATAGCTTGATATTATTCCGTAAAGAATGTCCAGCTTGGATCAATTATTATCAAATATATGGTGTCTTTAAAAAAAACTCAAATTCGCCTTAATATCTCAAAAAATATAAAACGTGAAAAAATCAAGTTATATTCATAGATAGTTATATTCATAAATCAAGTTATATTAGATCAGGCTGCTGGAGCACGATAAATCTTGTTTAAAAAATTTCTGACAAAAGAAATTTCCCTTTTTATTTTAATAACTTTAATTTGAATTTCTTAATTTATCATCTGATAAAATCGATGGATGACGAGTTACTTCGAGTGGCGATTCACCCTGTATATACGGTCCGGAAAGCAATGAAAATTAATTACTATCAAACGATCCATACTTGGCAGAACAAATTGCGATCGTAAAGGGTCAAGAACCACCCCGTGCACGTCTCTGCAAAGGGTGAACGTTCGCGTAACGTCGGCAATTGGAAGCAGATCGCCGCCAGCTTCGTCAAAGCGGCTCCTGCCATTAAAGCAACACGATTCTCTCGCGGTACGTGGCAACGACAAAGGTCGACTAAAAGAAACGCAACTCGTGATAGCCCAGAGGGCAGATCGTGGCCAGGAAGATCCAAAGGCGCGCTTCTTCGACACGAAACACCGGCTGACTCGACTGCAAACGAAGTAGTGGTGTGTTGCCTGGCGGTCGAGCTCGGTTTTGTTCGTTTCCGGCCATTTGCGTGAACATATCGTGAAACGAGGCCGATCGGCCATTAATTCCGATACGACTTCCCCGGGAACCACAGAACCGTTCGTATCGTTTTCATCCTTGCGCTTCCGTCCAGGCTACTCGTTCCAATCCCCCTCTCGATTTATGGTGTCCTGCTTGCCACGTTTCTCTGACCTCCAGATGGGATTACTCGAAGAGGAAGTAAGCCGAGCAATGGCGAGAACTTGCCCAGGAAGTCCTGCGCATCTATCGTGGATCGGAAGAAGGAAGAATAAATTTAATAGATAGATGTGAAACGATGATGGATAACGTGAATTCTGAACGGCGTTTATCAACGTTTCATTGTGATTTTATCTGCTACTAAGAAAGGAAAAAATTGAATTGGATTTCCATTCGAAAGATCTCGGATATCTTGTAGTTTTTGATAAAATTTCGGTATTTGATAGAGTAGATTATGAAATTTAGATTACATAGAATCTTTCAATAGAACTGTTAGTCAAATTAAGTAATAGTTTATCATTGGACCGCGGATGTATAATTGAAATTAAAAAATCCAAGAGTATGTGGATTCTGTATGATATGAAGAACCGTGCAACATATTCAAAATAAAGCAAAGTAAAAGCAAATTTGTATTTAACTTTAATCTTCCCAACGAGTTGCTTAATATCCCCGAATTTATATAAACGTGTATTTGTACTAATATTCACGTTTTATTCGTTGTATTTTTTAATTTTTCAATGAATAGATGTTTTCAATTTCAAAGTAAATATAACATTTTTATATAACTTTCCAGTAAATCCTAATAATTGAAAGTATAAAATAACGGACAAACAAACAAATAAAATGTCAAAGACGATGAAAGATGAAAATATTTCCTTTCTTCCTAAATGTCTTATTTAGCACACTATATATTTCTAATAAAGAAATAAACTCGCTCATGTTGATGCACATATTATATCACATTTAAATCACATCATAGACCTAAATATTTTCACGTTGTTAGCACTGTTATTTCATTGCGACTACGATATTTCTTAATGCACACACGTCGTCCTCGTTTCTGCGCTCGGCTCGTAGCCACACGCTCAACCTGTTCAATTACTTAAATTCATCGTCCATGAAATATATACGCTCGTTTTTTCTTCTAAACGACGACGATCATCAGCTTCGGATACTGTTACATGGATATTACACGTTACACGCTCGCTGCGAATCGAGTCGACCGCGGTACGACATGCAGCGAGCAAAGATCGAAATAATCGCTGATCGATTTCGATCTTATTGTTGATCGACCATATGATCAGTTTGTAAGTAATATAAGTGTAAGCAATAATTTTCTAAAAAATCGGAGTATTAGTAAAAATCGTTTGCACATCGAAGTCAAATTGCTTGAAAAGTAGCTCGCTTATCAGTTATACATTCGTGTTTGGCAATTATTGTCGTACAGCGTTTGCTACACCTTATGAAGAATTTAAGCAAAGATAGAAATTCCTTTCTTTGTTTTTAAAAAGCAATATAAAAAGACGGTTCAAAACATCCTGAAATTCTGGTTGTTTCGTGTCCAAAAGAGTAAACCGAAGTTACAAGAAGAGTATCAATCTCCGTGTAAACAAAATTGTATTAAATCGCTACATAATTTCTTTTTGCTATAACTCGCTATACTAACGAACACGGATGTTCTTTATTTCCTTAGTGAAATCCATTCGTAATCGCGACTTGTTCGAAGAGTGGATTTGCGACTGTACTTGTTTCAAGCAAATCTTAAAGGTCACATAAAAATTTTGTTCTTTACCATTTGTTATTAAATATTTATCAGCACAATATCTAGAAATGATTTCTATCTAGAAGGGAAGATAAATGATTTCTACGTGATACTTAGGAAAAAATGAAGAGATTGTTCCTGGCATCGGCCACTATTTATTTAAACATCATGGTGTGTAGTTGAAGATATTTAAACCGAGCTAGGAAGTAGCAAAAATATTAATAAAGATTTACTAACATCGGATCCATCGATATCAAGTTTCAGGAAAATTGCACATTATATCCATTTGTTGATCTTTGTTCTGTATCCTCGTTCAAATGCCGCACTGTCGAATGAATTTCTGAAGAGAGTTGGTCGTCTGGATCGTTCGTCGCCATTTGATACACCGAGCGATCCATGTCACGGCGCGTCAACGAAGTCGAAGTGGAACGTTGCCGTAAATGAACCGACGAACCCGTTTTAACATTTGTTTTTAACTGTTGCCAAAAAAGAAGATTGTGAATAATTACGAGACCGAGATTCTCAACGAAGAAACATCTTGGGTTGGAGAGACAACCATAACGTTAGAATTAGAATTGCATTAGGTCGTCCGAAAAGTTTCTTTCGTTTTATCGGGAAATAATAGATGCACAACGTTTTTTGTTTTATATTATTTTGTCGAATTACGTACGACCCATTTTGTTCTGTTGAGATAAACACCGAGACATTTCACAGGCTTGGTTTCACGTTTGTATGAAGGTGCACTGTTTGCGAAAAAAAGACACTTTCCGGACAACCTAACACTAACGTTCATCAGCGAATAAACGATTTGGAATTGTTTCAATTTGTAATAACAGTGTGTGAATTTTACCAAAGTATACAAATTAAAGACGAATTACTAATTAGAAGCCTAACCTTGCTGCCTTTTTATAGCATCACCAGAATATAAATCTAAATTGCATGCTAGAAAACATTGCAACAATGTAATATTTGCTCCCAAATTTTTAATTCTCCTGGTATTTGCTAGAAATGCCAATTACACGTATTTATTATTTAAGTATCACTGTTTGTATTAACATGAAAGATGTTTCTATCTATTTAGAAGATTCTTTTTAATCTGCATTGAGAATTGAGAAGTTAAAGAATCTGAAGATACAGAATTTATCAAGCAACAAATTAGCTTTATAAGATATGGGAATTTTGACTTTAGAAAATCAATTTAATCAGGTTACAAATGTTATAATATACTACTGCAGGATTATAGTAATTATGAAGAACTGAAATAATTTTGTAATTAAAATATGTCTTGTCAAACATCAGCAAATGTGGGAATAATTTTGAGCGGCAGTACCAAATTTATTAATTCTAGAAATCATGTTAATTGAAAAATTCTTATTCCTCTTAGTGAACTTAAATCTTAAAGTCATTTTATGCTCAAATTATTCCGTCATTTTACTTGCTACTATTTTTATTCCATTTTATTATTAATACCTCTCATTAGTCCCATAAAATATTTTACTATGCCTTTACTTTATACTATACGCTCATATAAGCTTCGAACTTCTTTTTCAACATCCTACACATATATGTGTTCGACATAATACAGCAAATATATTAGCGCAACAAACACAACAGCAATTTAGGACGTTAATACGCGAGTTAGACATAAATTTATTGAATAATACAACGAGGATAGCTCGGATGCACCTCGTAAAAGCATGCTCTATGGAATCGTGGCCATTTTCAAGGTGTTGTTCGAACCGTTCTACGAAACTGCTAGAATCTGTCGTTTTTCACAGTACTCGGTGATCGTAAAAGTCGCTTTACAGTTTTTCCCAGGAGTTTGGTCGGACGAACCCTTCGTACCTTTTATGGCATCGCCATTATCATGGAATCTTGTAAATGTTCGAACAGCTTCCCTGAAGAAGTTCCACCACTGTCGCAACGAGTGTCGCATCGTTGCACGTCGGACACTTTAGTAACAAGTATCGAACACGCGATAATTCACTGTAATTCGAAAGAAATGCACCACTTACCGATACCTCGACCTCGGAACATCGGTTTACCGGTCGGTTCGCTTCATTAATCTTTTCGCGGAAAGATCGTTGGTGATTCAACGAGTTCTAACGCACTGAATCTCTTAATTAAGTCATTTTTGTACCGGACGAGATGCGAGAATTTTTCTTCACCTACAGAAGAAAGAGAAAACTTATTGCTTGAAGATAGTTGTAATTTATTATCTTGTAAAGCGTTGTAAGTTAAGAAGGTGGAAAGTACGTGATTATCAAGGATATGATATAAAACGAAGAATACATGCCACTTCTCCTGTGTGAGGGTAAAGGCTATTGCCATCATCGTTGTAATAAAGAGTATGATGGGGGAGGATCTATCTTTCCTTGACTTCCATTAACTATTCAAATTCACACGTACCATGAGGTGCGATGAAGTCAGGAAGTTCTTCACAATCAAAACCATGTAATCTTGTATTTAAATACACCTCATTGATTTCTTCTATTTATCAAACTACGTGAAGTGCGTTCGTTACAAATGACAAGAGTTTCATATAACATTGCAACCGTAGGATATTAGCCTTAGGATATTAAGATAGAAAATTAACCAAAAGATTTGCTATTCTAAAGCTATTTGATATTATTTTCTTCTAATTTTAAATCTCATATATTCAAAGGCTTATAGTTATTACTGCCGACAAACGTGTTCAAACTTTCCATTAAACATGAAATTCATTTATTAAGACATCAATTACTGAAAGTCTAGTGTCATTTTAAAACCGTAAACGATTATCTATTTCCTTTTCGATTCTACGTCTTGCGTATCGAAACATTTACATTTATATTAGTAGCAACAAACATATTCAAACCTTCCAATAAATTTAAGATTCCTTTACCAAGGTATGAACTAAATGTCAAATACCATTCTACAGTCATTAAAAATCGCTCTTCTTTTGATTCTAAATCTCGTATATTCGAGCATTTACAAATATTACTACAAACAAACACGCTCAAACATCGCAATAAACTTAAGACCAGCTCGTCCAGTTATTACTCCGAAAGACTAATACCATTATAAAGCTATTGAGAGCTATTTATTTTCTCTTTTAATTCTAAATCTCGCGTATTCAAACATTTGCAATTACTGTTACAAGCAAACGCGTTCAAACTTTCCAATAAACTCAAGATCCACTCATTCAGCTATTAGATACTCTGAAAGTCTAATAACATTATAAAGCTATTGAAAGTTATCTGTTTGCTCTTTCGATTCTAAGCCTCGGATGTTCAAACATTTGCAGTTATTGTTAGAAACCAACTCGTCCAAACTTTCCAACTTTCCAACTTCAGATCGATCCACCAATACGTTGGCCTTCCAAATTTTTCAATATCTTCAACAACATCAAACTCCATCGAGATCCTCGGTTCATTATCAACCGTATCAGCTCTATCTTCGTCTCTCGACAAAATCAACTTCATTTCCCCGTTTCCAGGACTCCTCCTTTTTTCCTTATTCTACAATTCCTCGTCGTGAACGATGGATTAAGGCAATATCATGTTGGAAGAATTCGTTAGGGACTCTCGGACTATAGCGTTCGATACAATTAGCCTGCAAGCCGCTAACGAGCCGCGTTGAACGATGAATGTAACGTGAAACAAGGAAACGAAATGAAACGAAACGAAACGTGCACACTTATTACTCGTGTCTGTACTCTCGTCACATGTAAATTATAGTGATTAAGGTCCGCGCGGTTAACGAGCCTCGGGGGAATTCACAATCGGCTGCCTAATATCGCGCGGCTCACCCATATCCATTTACGTACGCGGCGAGTCCTTGTTCCGTTGATTGCAGGATCGCGCGTAAATTCTGATAATTGCGATGTGCAACATTTCCAGACTTGAGACGTGGACGGTTCCGCTCGCTTCTTTGTTGGTTTTGTATTGCAGAACGAGATATAAATGCGCTGTTAAGCGTAACTGGAGTACCGGTCGTAAGTATGCGGATAAATTAACCGATTTGTGATGACAATATTGAAATTTAATTATAAAAGTTTGCGGCTTAATGATCAATTAGTAGTTGAGCTTCATAGAAGTTAAAATGGTTAGCTATATTTTTGATTAATTTCTTAATTTCATTGTATAGGTACATTGATGAACATTGAGTTCTCAAAAAAGAAATGACACGTATAAATTCATTCGTGGCAAGGATAATTGATAGTAAATTTTCAAGTGAATAAGAAAATAGAAATATTCTGTTTAATAGATTTAAATAAAATACGACGGATATTTGTAACATCATTACATTTCTACATTTTTCAATTTATATAGCACTTTCTATCTTTCCATGGAATCAATACACGTGCTATAAATTTAAATTACTTAATAGAGGGCATTCATTTATTTTATTATCTATTGTACGTACCACAGCATGTTATTGAAATATTTAGTACTTGCACCAAAGTCGGAAATCTTTCCATCGGTTTAGAAGAACTTTCTTAATCTGACTTGTAATCGCCAGAACTTACTTGAGCGGTAAAAATTGAATTATAAGTCTTAACAGAAATTTTGTAGATTTACGACGACGTAGCTTCGAAGATTTCAGAACTCTTTGATGAAATATATGGTTTCCCTTCTTGCGTTATATATTGTTTCAAAGATTTAACAGGGGGCGAGTAGAAAAATTTGGTCAATTAACAAAGAACAAAGATATTGTAGCGAGTTGAAGATGTAAATCGCCTGTGTTTAAGAAATATCATATGTTTGTAATACGCTTAACGATTATACAATTTCTTTTCATTGACTTACTCGTACAATGTTAAAGACTGCGTTCTGCTTTTTAAATTTCAAAACGAGCCATTAAATAGTAGGTACATATTAGAGCTGGCACGTACAGAGACACATCTTAAATAATTTTTTATTCTGTCGAACAAACGAGGTCGCCAACAATTACTCAAATGGCAAACAGTCGACAACGTTTCATTATGCGTATCAACGTCACGTTTCATTTTTCTTGCACTTATAATGCTTTTTGAAATAAATGAAACATCACATCGTAGTATCATGATTGCCGTGGATGAACGCGAGTTTATGCGTATAATTAATGCAACCTCGACGTGTATAAAAGTAAAATGTCAGAAGTGGCAAGAAAAATTATTCGAAGAAATTGTCACGACCTGAAATGGAATCGCGATAAAACGAACGGTGTGTTACACAAGTAAAAAGGTGACGCCTACAGAAACATTGTGGAACTGGATGTCTTTGATTCACTGGATTAATCTACTGCGGTTGAAGAAGGTTGAAAGAACCTTCTATATAGAGTTCGAAAGGTTTCTCTTCCTTTTTGTGCTCTTTTTAAGTACTCAACAAAGAGTGCTTTGTCACTCTGTCTCACATCTTTATTTTCCTCGTCCTTTTTTTAAACTAGTTGAGGAAAGCTTTCAATTCTCATTTAAAAAATAGATAAATAAATAAATATATATATATATATATATTACACTTTCTTCGAATAAAAATGTTTATGAAAAAACAAGAGGAAATTAGATATTAATTATTGAATGAGAAAATTATTACGAATATATAAAATACGATGGTTGAGTAAAACATGAAATCGACTGGAAAGAAGTTAGCGTATTTACTTTATTATTTTTAACAAATGTAATATCGTAAAATTAATACTATTAGTATTAAAACTGATTTGTTGTAAATAGTAACAGCAAATGTTAAAAGAGTAGTTTACAAAGGATTCTTAAAATCAAAAGGAGAAAATGAACTGAATATCTGGTTTGTAATTACAGAGTATAAAAAAAAATAAAGAATTTCTCACGTGTCACGAAACAAATATGAAGCGGTCATGATCACTGGAAGTTTGTATAAAATTTTAAGTCAAAGATTAATCGATCACATTAATCTACAATGATAAAATTTAACTGCTTCATAATTACCAGACTAACCAACAAACATTTATGGGATTTCAAACATCGAGCAAATTAAAGAAAATTCCAAGTACATCGTTAATACTCGTTGTAATATCTATTGGATTCTATTTCTTTAGGTCTGTCTTTTAATTCATAAAAATACGAATTCATGCAAAATATTTGTGCATACACAGTATCGCATAGTACAATACATAACGAAATCTGTTACAATACGAACATCGAAGAAAATAGCGTTACATTTCGAAGCAGACGACAAGAAATCGAGGAGAAAATTTATTACGCAATACGAAGTTGAAATGCGAACAGGAAATTACTAAATTAGTGCTTAGCGTTAATTACGGACATGTGGCTCCAAGGAAATCAAGCAATTGTCATAACAGAGTTCTATAGCAACGTCTAATCGAACAATCGATGTTTCGATTGAAGAGAATCTTCTCTTGCAGGGTTAAACGCAAAATATTGTAAAAAGAAAGATAAGATATTTTTACTGCGGAACATTTTATGAAATAATTCGCTAAGTTCTCCTAATTGATTACATATAATGGAAATATTTGATATTTTTGCACAGTGAAAGAACTTTTTTTTCTCAGATGTTTTGGAACTATGCAGACAAAAATTAAAACATCAAAAATAATTACTTGGTAATACGAGAAATTAGGTGATATTTATTTACAATATTAACACTTATACGTGTAATAGTGCGACTAACGAAAAACATATAACAATATACTTAACACAACAAACAGAAATATTAAGAAAAATATATAACAACAATAGGGTATATCTTATATCAGTTATATGCTTTTAATAATATTTATCAATACTTACCTAGCGACATTAAAAATTGATTAATACTCGCTTCTTCAATGAAGATATTTCTTCTTCAGTTCTAAAATACTATTACTATACTCTGTTCGTTTAAATGAAGTAGAAAGTCAGCATTACCACGCACTATATATCCAATTCATCAAACTGTTGTTATTGTATGTTAAATATAAAAAATGATCGTCCTTGAACGCTGAAAAATAGAACCGTCAGTCAGTCGATCTAAATGGATAAATTATATGCTTAAACTGAAACTGTTTGCTTGATTCAATCGTATGCTTACGTATGCTTTAAACTGTGAAAGAAACGGGATTCGTAATTGTTTCGAACGTACAGTAAACTGTACAGTGAACTGCGCTCAAGGAACAAAAATGGTTCCATTCGGTGAGCAACAAAACGGAACGATCATACGCATCGTGACTGTGTAAAATTTTGCCATGAAATTACCACGAATCCTCTCTACATTCCTGACACACATTACCAAGAATCGATCGCGTGTCTCGAAGCGTTCACCGGAATACGTCCGAGACTCTCGAGAGGATCTCGAAGCCTCTCGATCACGACCTACATATTCCGTGTTTATAATGTTCAGTTCGCGAAAGTTGTTGAACAACTCTTCCGAATTTCTTTTTTACCTTAGAACTTCCTCCTCGTGTGTGATACATAAATCAAACAGTTTCTCGCTGCGTCAGGCAAGTTGCATGGAAAATCTTCGCTGAATAAGATCGTTCAATAAAATTCAGGCAACGTTTTATTTCAAAATGCTACAGCGCGAACTTTGGCGAAATCTAATTGTTTCACGGTTAGCAGACAGCGGGCATTTACACGTTTGTGAGAGATTCAAAGACGCGAAAACGAACACGGTGCGCGTAATACATAGAAACATATGAAATATAAATTACGAGATATCCAAAGTTATAATATTTAGTAGTAGCTTTTAGTTAGGTAGGAAAAGTTGATTTTTATATCAGAAGAGTTTTCTACTAACCGCTTAATATACAAATCCTGTTTATGAAAATGTTACAATTTTTTGTAATAAAAGGCGAGTACTAAGCACTAGTTTGATAATAAAGATACAAAGCAAATGGATCTCGCATCGTACGATCTTCCTTACTTTCCCAGCCGTACATTCTCACCGGTAAGTCATAATATTTCATTGCATGCGAACTTTGGAAGGTTTCCCGTCGGACGATAAAAGAAACGGGAGAAGGGGAAAAAAGGAAAAACGAGTGAAAAGGTTACGTTTACCAGGCGATGCTTCCGGTCACTGTTACTTTCCATGAATCTCCATCGATCGATGTGATCCTGATGGACGTTTTCGCGTGCGTACGACCGTTCTGGATGGAAAGCCGGAAATAGTGGTCATCCGCAAAGACGGCAGCGAGGCCTTCGAGAGGCGTCCACCTCCGGCGGAGATGAAAGTTTCTGCAGTTCTGCCAGCCGTCACGAACAATTAGAGCGCAAGATCGTCTCGAGAGAAGCGCTGGTTGCAGCAACCGCGTTCCTCGAGCTGCAGCTCGCTTTCCCAAGTTCTGGGTCACCGGGTCTTCTGTTCGTCGACTCAGGCCAAAACAGAAGTAAGACTCAGGTAAGAGGCCGTCAGGCCGGTCTTATAAGTTCGAAACCGTGTCCATCGAATCGATTGCATCTGCTGAAAGATGCTTCTTTTTTCCCCGTTCGCGACTGTCACCTTTTCACCGATTGACATCGTTCTCTTGACCTTTTCGCCTGGAATTTAATACGTTGTGTTTGATCGGATAAGGATTATATGGGGAAAGAGAACAGATTG
The DNA here is from genome assembly GCF_910591885.1 of Bombus terrestris. Classification (NCBI taxonomy): domain Eukaryota; kingdom Metazoa; phylum Arthropoda; class Insecta; order Hymenoptera; family Apidae; genus Bombus; species Bombus terrestris. The sequence continues at coordinate 20,426,548 of NC_063275.1, read as the reverse complement.
GTTCAAATGTATTTTCTGTTTCCGAAGAAAAGTTAGCTATAGAGAATGCGATGCATGGCAGACTGAAAGTCATAGTGGATATTTGTTTTTCGTTGTGTATTTTAATACTTCGAGGTATTAATTTGCATTTGATCTTGTACTTCAACTCGTAATTATTTATTTAACACTCAGTTGGCGTTGTTGGGCTATAGATTGCTATGTGACAATTATATTTAGAAACTATCGATATTGTTGAAAATTCGCAGCGAGAGAAGGATGTTCGGATATACACGGTGTCCTCGAATGTTTATATCACCCATGTTCGGTAACGAAAAAGGAATTTTCATACAAGAAACTTGCAGCTAATACGCGAGTATCTAAGCAATTTTCAAACTCATCGTTTCTCAAAACGAAGCCTTACGTGAAAAAATATTATTCTTTCTTTCGACTTATTTTTGCAGAGTCCACGTTCGGCCCAGTTTTACTACGATTTTCCGGACACCCTGTACTTGACTTGATTAGATCAAAGACACATGCCTGTGCGCTGTTAAAAGGAGTAAATATATCGCGACGAATAAATATGAACGAAACAATTCATGTAAAATTGAAGAAATTAAGAATATTGTTTCGTTATTCACTTCTATTTCATTTTATAAAATACTACTGTTCTGTAATATTTTTTTTTACCACACGTATTATTAGACACACGTGTTAAATGGATATAAAGGAGTTTAAAAATAGATATTTTTCTACGATTAATAAATTTTATAATTGTTTAAAAATAGATATCTTTCTACGATTAATAAATTTTATAATTGGTATATTGATTACCTTTAGTAATATTAACCCCTGCTGGTTTGATTTTTATTACGGCCGCATGAAGTCATCTCTCATCAAACTACAAATCCAGCCGACTTTATTTGGTAAGATGATTTATACTTCTCGATGAATGCAAGAAATGTGCCTGAAGTTATATTGCTTGAAGGGATATTACTTTCTCATTAATTTTCATACGAGATCATACGATGGCGATAGGCTACAACGATCAAAAACGAAACAAATCATAAATCATTATTTCTAATGTTCTATATCGTTTTAAGAAGAATACGTATGTTTATAGTGTGAATATTTTCAATATCTAATTCGAATTTCCGGAAATTCTGAACATCCTCGCGTAGAATTTAGAAAGCTAAACTGTCGTAAAGAGAGGACTGCGGCAAAACTGAGGAAGGTATGAAGGAAATAAATGCATTTGTAAACATGCTCCGGAAAAATCCAATTTCCTGGTAAAAGTAACACGTAGTCGATATAAAAGTTTAAACAGCATGCTGTAAAAATGTGTTTACGTCCATGGACTCCCTCGCATTTTGTTTGGAATTTCTCTAAACTAAGCAAAACTATTTCCTGAACTCTGTTTACAATGAGTTTCAGCAGGAATTTCTTTGCTCCGCAAATTTGATGTGAAAATGGAAACGAACGAATTAAAAGTTTAATTAAAAACACAATTTTAATCCTCTTTGTTTTTGTAATGTAGTATTTCGCCGACAATTACTGTTAATTATTCGAGGAACAAAACAGAAGAACAAGCGATTTTTATAGTTTAATTTTAGATCCAATACGAAATAAAATTATCAGACAAATTTCCATATGATTATTAGATTTAAGAAATTTTTTGATCCAATTAGAGGCAAAGAATGTTCTCGAAAAAGTTTTGTTTTCCTTGTAATAACCAAACTTTTGAAGTTTTGCTAAAATCACTTGTAATCCTTAATAATTTTGTATTCTATTAATAATATATAAATTTAATCCATAATTTTTTCATTCCAAATTGATTAATGTTTTAAAATACTTTCCAATCTATATAGTATGAAAAACATACTTGAAATAATATTCTTTGTTAACAACTCTCGTTTAATCAATACCGATGAAACAAATGGTTAACATTAAATAGCGTAAACAAGAAAGCAACGACTGACATTAGATAAGATCGAACTTGCAGTTACCTAAACACAACGACTTTAAACACTAAGACATCTTTAGCAAAAATTATAATTATTTTATCGTCTGTCATTTGCTTTAAAATAGAATGTACAAGTAAAATTTATTAGAGTTTTTCATTAAACGTGAATAAGTAGATACCTATGACATGTAAGTACATCTGTTGAACGTTATGATCTTAGAATGATGGAAATATGTATTTCTAATCAAACTTTATAGATTTTATGGAGCCATCAGCTATCATTACATACAAACACGAAGATACAGCAATAGACATATTCCTTGTTTTAGTTTTAGTTTACTAACACATTTCATATTCACTTGTAGCAATATGTACCATAATTAATTATCACCAAACGGAGGTGTTCTTCCAATATAATTCTGAAAATATCACAAAAATACAAAATATGTAATCGAGTTACGCGAAATAACAAATATAAAATGTCCCCAAAAGGTTCCTAATCATAAGAAAATCTCAAGCAAAATTTGATGAATTAATAGTTGATTTTCCCCCGCACGAAGAGGCTTCCGGTCAGTCGTTGCCGACACGAAGAAGAGGAAACGCGTCGTAAAATGTAATTGCCGGCTGCGTGGCCGGGTATTGTTAACGCCCCGACGATTTTCTCTTCGCTATTCGCTCGAACGATTACTGTTCTTCCTTTCTCCCTCTTTCACCCGTTTGGAACAATGAGCGTTTCCTCTTTTTCGATTTCTGTCGCTTTCAATTCGCCGACGTTCGCATACGCCCGCGTAAAGGGACTTCCGTCGGCCTTATGGAAATTCCTGTGTACTTTGCATGTCTCCAGCCACGCCTGATTAGCATTGAACGAGAACAATACGAACGATAGAGGACACTTTGGCGTTTCGTTGTTTGTACTCTATTCCTCTCAATCGACGAGTCTCTCCCCCCGTTAAATTATTTAATTTCTTTCGTTGCGATCACAAGGCTTCTGGTCTATGTTTCTTGTAATGGGTTGTCCGAAAAGTTTCTTTCGTTTCATAAAGTGATAATAGATGAATAACAATTTCTGTTTTATATTATTTTATTGAATTAGGTATGATCCATTTCGTTCTATTTCTATTATTATGTCCGTGCATAATTCGATAAACTAATATAAAACAAAAAACATTGTGCGTCTATTATTTCTTTATAAAACGAAAGAAACTTTTCGGACAACCTAATAGCAATTTTTTTAGATCGGTGCGAATGTAACGTTCGTCGTTGTCTTTTCAAGTAGAATTATAAATATAACATGAAATAAAATTGTTCGTAAGAATTTACCTGAAAGTAAGTCTTGGACAACGTTCCTCTAGAATTGACTCTATAAATATGCCCAATATATTTTCGGGCACTCACTATCGTCGGTTTCTTAGACTCGTGATGTGTTCAAAAAATTGTTTGTAAAAATTAATTCGAAAAATGAATCTTCTAGAATAAGTTTATAAGTTATAAAATGAATTTTCTAAAATAAGTGTTTTAATGTCATTACTTTAATTAATAAAATAGTTCTATTTACCAAGAAGAGCGTCATAGTCCATACATTGTTCCAATGCTCTTTTCGATAGCCAGTGACACGCATAAATTTTAATGAAGAATTTAATCGATCATTTTCCAAAAGGCCGTTACTTGAATCCTAAAAGAAAAGAAATTCTTTCGTTGCGAAATGATCAAGTTACCAATAATTTTAAATCAGAAATCTGTGTTAGTCTCCTTCGAAATCCAAGAGCGATCGACTCAGACCAATCAGATTTACCTTCCAATCGAGAATCGATAAAACCAAGAGACGATCTCAACAGCGAAAATGTATTGTATAATGCATCGTCTGCGGCAAAAATTCTGTATTTAATTAAAGTTCGTTGCTCTTCGTTTACACACGGTGGCTGACCTCTGGCATCGACCGGTGCCGTGGTTCGACCTTAATCGTGACAGGAAGTTTCGTGACCGATACAGATACGGATTCAGTCGCGAGATACGTTCGTGGCATGCTTGGAACACAGCGTGGGCGTCGAGCGTTTGTTCGTCTCGTCATTCATAGCTGCGAGCAGAGAAGTTTCGAGGCTGTAAAAATCTGCAGTACAAGTACCAGTCGCTGATTATTCGTCATCACGATCGGAATAACGTTCTCGTAATCTGTTCCCTGGACCGTCTTAATCGAGATTTTCAAGCTATTCCAAGAAGATCTACTCCTTGTGGGAAGAAATCTATGAGAAAAATATCGATCTCGATACGTATCAAGGATAGTTATTGTGTTGCACGATTATGCTAATCATCGTTAAAGGAAGAATCTCGTCGATGAAGTCTACTAGACCTACATCCTCCGAACGATCGAGTTTACAGGATGTAGGATATGTTTCAAAACGAACAAGCTTCTAACGGACCGTTTAATTGGTTGCTTTGTAAGTAGATCGCGGAAGTTTGTGCATTTACGGGGAAATTAAACGTGTAAAAATGCAGAGATTGTATATAATACTCGGAAATATTCGTAATGTTCGAAGCGAAGTACTCGTTGTACTATGTAGAAGATGATATGGATCTTTGTCTTAGTTCTGTTTCTTTTCTTTTCTTTTTTTTAATTTAAATTTACATAAACACTCGTAGTTTATTTATAATATGGAATTACGGTATATCACGGTGTGGGTTAATCTCTTCACTTCAAACATAAAATGATTTGAAGTTTGATGTATTTGATGTTAGAGATATCAGGTGATATATAGATAAAATATTTTTCATAAACAGCTTCCATATCTTTTGAAAAATCTAGATGAAATTCTAAGGACGACTAGAGATTTGCAGTTTTCATAGCGAGGCTTGAGACTTGTGTATGTAAATTCTGTTCTTTTGGAGCAAGTTTCTCAATGTCCCGCAAGCACTCCAGCTATGGAATACTTCTCAGGGACCAAATAATACACAGTTTAATGAATTGGCCCAAATCAGCGCGTGGGATTAGAAAGATTCACGATCGAATATTAATAAAGACAAACTGTACTTGTATCAAGTACCTAGTTTTAACTTGTATCGTGGGGTAAATTACTAAACAGGTACCACTGCATGTTATTAAATATAAATTTCATGATATTTCAATGCCTTGATTCAGACAGAAAATTAACACTAAATAGTTAAGCTACGATGTACGTATAGTTTCAGTCAATACATTATATTCGTAATTATGTGTGAGAAATGTCACAAGAAATCTGCGAAATAAATCGAAGAATTATTTTTTCAGATGAAATATTTAGAAATAGCTGTGTTGCCCAATATTATAACTGCACGTATCTTAAATCGTACTCGTCTATTTCAAAAGTCCAGTAAACTATCATTCGATCCCGATCATAAACGTGAAAAATTTTCAAGAAAATCCTGTTAAACTGTATCAAATTCTATTACCTGTTCATGAAAAGAAACTGTAAGAAAGCGATTCATAAAATAGACTGAAAATATTTCCAGATATTTAATAGAAGTATTAAGAAATCTTCATTACAGCTTTTAATTACACGAAATACTATCTGTACAAGCATCGCGATTCTAGTTATTCGTTTTCTTCCTCGTTCTTTCTCTTATCCTTCGGCAGTACGATCGAAGAGATTCTTCAATTAACGACGAGGAAACTAGTAAAACACGGTAGTACAGAGTATATGAAATCGAGTGAGAACTAACAAGAAGGTGCGTGTAAAATGCGTTATGTTTTATACGATTCCCAGACGTGACGAACGACCGTGGAATTTCATGCAATGGCTTTCACACGCACGGCCCGTGACCAATTGGATCAAAGGATTTCCAAGGATCTGTTGTTAATCGATCTGTTCTGATCTCAACATCGTTGCATCACGGAAGGACGATGCTACATCTCACGGTCGTGCACGCTAGTCTGGTCACGAACCGATCTAATCTACTGTAATCGTTGAAGCTTCTCTGATATCGGTCTCTCCTCGAAACCGATATTAGCACTTTTTGCCTAATTTACGAGTTCACCGTGGATGAAACCGTAAACCAGGTCATTCGTGTATTGCCAGTGCTGCCAATTTTAGAAAATATTTCCACCAACAGCACCGAAGTCTCGGCAATGACGTCGGATCGTCGAATCTATCATTTCGTGAAAGATTTTGTTGTCGGAATAACAGAGGAAATTTCTCTTCCATTTTACACAATGCTCCCTTCGATTATCAATGGAATATGGAATTGATAAATCATAAATCAGGCACGTTTTCGTTTGGAGCATTTTCTGAAGTAAATGATTTTTATTTCATTCGTCGAATATGATCGGATCGGAATATGGTGGGATTGTCTTGCTTCTGGCAATTAGAGTTTCGAGAGGAACAATGATTTTCTGAAGTAGATAAATATTTTAGTCGTGGCATTATTCTCTTGTAACAACGTTGAAACTGTAATTGATTATATTTAAAAATGAAAATTATTATTATGATATTCTTACTTCTCCTTTTCTTTAACTTTTGAACAGGAGTGTGTACGAGTGTCGTCCTGTAATGTATACTTCGATGTTTCATTCTTAGACAGATGGTATATTATTAAAGCGATGTGATGCAATTAAGTAGATATGTAGAGTATAATTATGTTTTCATTTTGATAAAAGTCAGCATTACTTTTATCGGAGCAGCGCTTGCATACTTTTAGTAATTACAAGTACAAAAATTGTAAAAGCCAAATTGTCCTGACAAATCTGGTTTTTCTAGTACTAAGTAATATCAAAGAAGATAATATTGTAAACATTAACTGATTGTAAATAGATTTTACATAGAACTACCTAGAAGAGCATGGGTTGAATCTAATTTCATTTCTTCGTTTATTTTGTTGTGATATAGAAATAAGATTTATATCATCAGCATGAATGAAATACTTAATTGAATTTAATCTTTTTATTTGCAAATCTACTTGCAATTATTATTACACGTAACGTATTAAATACTTACGAAAATACCACTATTTCTAGAGAAAATACGTGTATTACATGATGCATTATTCGTACTTACTTAATTTTATATAATAAGTTACACGGTTTTGAACCGATTGGCTGACTCAATTGCATGTTGTTGTAACATAGGAGAAATCTGTTACTGTTATAATCGTCGTAATATATCATCGTATAATCATAATGGTCATTATTGTTTTTTGCTTGCATAATATACGTAATTTATTTGCATATTTCGTTAGTGATCATTAATGGTAAATGAGCAGTATATAGAGGTGATAAATGAGCGAATGCAAATTGACGTGTCGATTATAGTTACGATGATACGACGATTGAAAGACAAAAAGATTGATTTGATAACACGTACAATAATGACAGCCAAACAGATGTATATGTTGACAATAATTTTTTATATTTTTATCCCATTAAAATGAAACGGTTTCTTATATTGTTTCATAATTTTTATAATAATATAGTGATCTATGAACTTATATGTTGTCTGTTTATCTCTCATATCGTGTTATCGTATCAGCTCTTATGATGTTATTAAATGATTATAGTTAAGTAATTAATCATTATTGTGTTTACGAAATGGCATAGCAAGAGTTCATTTGTGTCGATCAAAACAGAACGTGACAAAACATGTTTTAATGTTATATCTGCTCTATATGAATTGATAAAATTGAAACAGTAAGTAAACAGCAAAAGATCAAAGCAAGAATAAGAAAACAAGAACAAGAAGTAGATTTGTGAAATAAATTCTTCAACAAATCAGTGTCCGTTTTAAATAAATGTTATATCCAGATGTTGTAATATGAAAATTATCTTTCAAATAAATGTTAGATGATCCTTTTTTAATCAATCAATAAGATTGGCGTAACGAATAAACAATACAAATGACAAAGTCAATAATACCAGAAAACAGTTAGAATCGTAGAAAATTAATTTATCAATTTATCAAATCATTCGTTATTTCTTTCTTTGAATGATTGATACATGAATACGTGTTCTAAATATACAATTTACAATTTTCCTCATATTATGAATAATTTTCCCGAATGATTAAAATTTCATCGAAATTAATATGATGTCATACTTTTAACGTTTATGTCCACGCGATAAAAGAGTTGCTACAAGAAGAACTGCGATTAAAAATTATAATTAAACCGTAAGAGATTGTAAAATGGTAATTAAAACGATAACAGGTTAAGGCACAACAAGTGATATTTAGCTTTAATATCCAATGAAGGGGTAATATTTCATCTAAAAAGCTGCTAAAAATGTCATAACAGTCTTTTCATCCTCTTCTCTTTCTGCAATCGTATTACGTAAATTAGATCCAACAGAAAGGTTAATAGATTGTATCCAGATTTACAGGAAGGTTAAACAGGAAATTGTTAATGAACTCTTCGTATCCTGCGATCGCAGTTCAATGGTGCGTCGTATGGTGCAATTATTCTGGGTAATCGCTCGTAAATCGTATTATTCGAAAAGCATTAAATTTAGGAAGATAATCGTTGATGCGTGTATCCTCGCGTTTAAGTCCAAAAATTATAGAACCTAAGAAATTTAAACTCGTAAACTAAGTTCGGAATTACGAAATACACGGAGGCTTCGAAGATGCCATTACGAATCTTTGATTTATTTCCAGAAAGAGAAATAACAATAACTTTCTCCAAAAATATTTTTAATTCTGGTCCTATTTTATCACACTTTCTGGGAATAAGTTTGATATTTATAACTGAATCTCCCAGGTTTCCTTAGGTTTTACTATTGTTTCGCGACACTTCATACGAAAGTAAACTAACAAACATCAAACGATCATCATTGATCGTATTTTATTTGTGTAATTATAGGTCCTGACTCTGTAAGTACAATTTGATTATTTCAATTATTTATCTGAATAAACTTTCTAAAAAATATCTTTAAAATGACCTATATACGTATATTATAATAATGAATATAATATACACAGATAATAATATTTCAGCATCCTTTAACAACAATCTCACATCGATAAGACTGTTTATAATATATTATTCGCATTGTCATTAAAATTTATCACAAACAAGGTATCAAAAATAATTGCTAAAATAGAAAATCCATAAGCAGTAACAATAAGTACACTGTAAATATTTATGCATTTATAAATACTAAAAATAGACAAATTTGCAGAATGTACGTAATTAAATATTGAAAATAAAGTGCGCGCCACAATATACAGCGGACGAAAGAAATGTCTATTTAAGTTCCATTTGCTTAATTATGTTCATAAAGACAATCGTATAAATGTTCGCCATTTACGTACAAACATCAAATTAAAAAAAACATCAAATTAAGTAAGCGAACGTGATAACACATTCTAGTTGGCCAGACTTCTTATTCCGATTCCACGTCTCTAATTATATTAAAAAAGAAAACCCGAGTTTCTATAAACATCTTACTTCCGCTAATAAAACTAACAAAACATCAAATCAAATAAGCATAATCAAATAAGCCCGGTCGAAGCAAAGAGAGACGAAAGAATTGAATAGCAACGCCTTCAAACATCGTGAATAGGTCATTAATTCTGAATCTTATGATCGCGACAATTTCAGATGGCCAAGTGAAAGTGTTAATTTTCAATGATCGTTGAATGTTGACTTAATGAGGGAGAAAGCAGATCGAAAGGATTCCCCGTAGGCAAAACGGCATTACCACCTTTAATTAAATCATAAGACTTACTCGAGCTTCCTCTAATCACGTCGATCGCCGAGATTTCGCGTTTCGTGCGATTAAACCCGTCTAATTACCTTTTGACAATGATCGAGGGGGACGTAACGAGTCTTCGTCGTGATCGATTCGATCGGATAACCGGTCGACACGATCTCGAAGCAATTTGTGGCGCAAGATACGTGTAATCCTCGTGGAATCTTACACTGGTCACCTTACAGCAACGTTGTAACTCTATCCTAATAATTAACGGAATCGAATTAACCGTTCGATGAAAATGCTTGTGGCGAGAACGCAATAAGTATGACAAAGGTGCATATAGGTGTCTGTGTTATGTGGCATCTAAGGTGGAACTAAGGATAATTCACAATGGACGATTGTAATGGAGCTTGTGAAATGATCCCGTTCATCTTGATGGATCATCGAGGAAGGTCGGAACGTTTGAAAGCGCTGCTTCCTATTTTTACAGGAAGTGCAGTCTGCCTGTAACCCAAGAGAGAGTTGCTTCAGATTTGTGAATTTAACGCCAGAATTATCATTAGAGCGGAGGACATCGTTCAATTCATAATTTCCGAATTTAATTTTCGAAAATAATTTTGGAGATTTACGTACGTCGATTTTTAGGAATTCAAATGACCAGTTTGCGCTTTGGGGATTTTGGTTGATAGATTTGCAATTTTTAGAAGAATTTGGATGACAGACACACTTCTGGAATTGAATAATTTTTACTAAATTATTACGGAAGAAGGCTTCCTTCTCTCTTACATTATGTATTTTTTCATCTATCCTTCATTCCGTTCTCTTTGGAACGCGTTTCATATTTCAATTCTTTATAGTTTTAATATTAATAGAATGTATGTACATATTGGTGAAAAATTCGAAATCGGTGAGAATTAAATATTAATATTAAACTGTTCTATGTAAATATTATCGATGAAGGAAATTATTACTGACATTTATGGAATTATGACGATGTACGAATATATTAGTTCTTGCATATGTAAAATGTACAGAACGAGTATTACAAATCTTTTACGGTAAAGAGCAACTTCGTCTTTAATGTCTCGTAATATATTAAGTTATTGCATACATTAGGTAGGCATTAGGTACATGGCAAGTATTAGAATTTTTTTATGGGAAAGGCCAGCATCGTTTTTAATATGTAAATTTCATGTTAAATGTAAATTTTCTACGCATATGATGTGTAACGACTTTGATTGAGTGGTATAGTATTATGTATTTAACTTTGAATAAATTTCAATTTTAATCTTGACAAATTGGCAAATTGTTCTTATATTTTGCCAAGGAAATTCTCTTTCGGCTAAATAACATGGAATGCACGTAACGAACGCTTAGATTACTTCGCTTGGAACGTTAGAAGTGTAAAAAAAGAATGTGTGAACCGGATGCCCGAGATTATAATGATTTACATGACCACCCAATGTTTTGCTACCGATATTCATCGGTAATCCAATAAATTATTGCTTTGATATAAGCTTCATACATACGTAATTCAATGCCCCTTGAAATTGATAATAATACGTTGATATTAAAATCGCTATAAATTACAATTTAGGAACAGTCTAAATATTTCATTAAATTTTATCCATTACGTCGAAGAATTTTCGCGTGAATAATTTCTTTGCAGTTTTATTACTCAAAGATATATTCTAATCGAACACAGTGTAGGATGTTCTGAATATATTGCAACTTTTGAATGTATTAAAATTATATAGAATAAAATAAGACGATAATGAAATAAAAATCTAGCAAATATGGTGCTAGTGATTGCAATAAATAATAAGATAAAAATAGTATATAAAACATAGCAAATACATAATACGATTCTTCATTATATTAATATCTTTAAAAGAAATACAATAAACGAAGCGTACACATCGATCTCAATGAAATCTTGAGAAAGATTAAAACGTTCGATGTCGATAATTGCTTCCTATTTTAGCAGGAAGAATAACGTCTTACCAATTGAGGATTAAGAAGAAAGAATAATTGAGAATTAAGGACTTGGATTTAATTGAATAATAAGGGGCAGTTGAAACGAGGAAATACATGTGTTAACGGTCACAGATAATGTATTCTATTATGCTTGTTATAAAAATATAATAAAGACTAATGAAATCTTAGAAAAGATTGAGACATTTGATTGCAATTGTTCCTTCGTATTTTACAGGAAGTGTACCGTATTCCTTAAGAAGCAACTATTCTAGATTCGGATTCGAGTTAATGCGAAATTGAAATAATAAAGTGTGTAATTTCATTCATGCACGTGGTACAAAGTTTTTGTTGAATATATGATAGAATATGAACATTTTGATCGCGGTGAAATCCGAGGTCGAAATGATAAATCGAAATCACTGCCTCCCATCTTTCAGGAAATGTATCGTTATCGTAACTTGAGAAAGAAGTATACACATAATTAGATTACAAGGCGATGTAACATCGTGCAAGTAATAAAGTGAGATGATTTAATTATCGCGTAGAATGTATTACGACTATTATAACGGTAAATATGGTTTCGATGACTTGCTACTGATAGAATTATATTTTTCAAATTTATATACAACTCTTTGGTAAGAATAATTTGAACGAAAATTTTACTCGACATTTTTCACTTATTTTCACGTATAGAATAATTTCCCTTTGATTATTCGTACCTAATCGGTAACTAGACCGAGTTTAGTTTACTTGACAAATTTTCAAAGTAAATTTTCTCGAAAAAATTTTCTTCTATATTTTCTTCGTATTTCTTCATAAATTATCATATCGTATTCGCTTTTAAATTGCATTCGATCGCACCCTGATGATGTTATGACTATCTATATTCTCGCTCAATATTACGAGCAACGATATGCAATTAATAATAACAAAATGATCACGTGAATTATCTGGAATAAAAAGATTCGAGAATTAAATGAACCAGGAAGGGAACAAAAGACGTCAGCATGGCGACACTTGACTAGCACTTCTGCTAATGAGACGTCGAGGTTCGAATTAACGATCACGTTGATTAAGAGGTCGACAGGCTTCTCGGCCAAGATCAACGATCTTCTTGGCGGAATCGAAGGCCTTCGAGGTTACCGTCGGTCATCTAGAAAGTTGCCGCTCCCATCGTTGTCGCAAGAAGAAAGAAACGGAAGGAGAATCGCAAGAAGCAGTTTCTTCGCTTTCTTCGTCATGAACGTTGACTTGCCTCTTTTAATACGATCGTGTCTTGAATTCATTAGATCCAGGACTGGACGTTATTCGAATAATTATTCAGAATTTGATTTTAAGCATTGTTCGCCTCGTTGAATAACAATATCGCTAGAAAAAAAATCATTTTAATATTTGCTATTTTAATTGATTTCACCAGGAAAACAAATATATTTTTCTACAATGTATTAGATTTGTACTTCAACATATAGGGTTCTGATCATTTTTATCGATAGACCGCAGGTGTTCACGCATGTATGGGAAATTTTCACTATGACACGTTCCTTGGACTGTTATTTAACTTTGTTCTCGTTTTGGCAAGCAAAATATTTTTAATGTTTTAAAGGCACGTTTAATATATAACAAAAGCCAGGAATTATACATATCGGCAACAAGTTTTTTCACATATTGCTCAAACTGGAGATATATTTCAATGTCAAAGTAGTAGGATTGAATAAAAGATGTGACCGAAAGGTCACAGCAGGGTTAAAAATACAGAAATGCGTAGAACGTACATAATATGCAAAAATATATGAAAAATTCAAAGTACCGTGCTCGTTATAATATGTGGTAGTAGAAAAACACGTCTGACTCTGCTCCGAAATACGAATTTGTATAAATACCCGCAGAATATTCTTATTTTACTAAACAGTGTTTATAAAACATATAGCTGCATATAATAAATCGTTTCAACAGAGCGTAATTCAGTCACAACTTTACAATTATTTTGTTCTTCGTTATCGTAATAATCGTAACTGATGTACGATATAATAGAATATAATGGCACGATGAAATGGATGTTTGAAATCTAATATGCAGTAAGGAAATTGATATTCATAATGGACGAAGCTTGTGGTATTTTATTGTTTGAATAGTTCGTCGGATTGTTTAATTTCCCGAACTATGTGCTCCTTTCGGCCATTAATTCGCAATTAGTTCTTATACGATTACCACATACTATTATCACAAATCTATCAAAATGTCCAGATACATTGTATAAGCGGTAGAACATGTTACAGAATAAGCGAAAGATGACGTTTATAAATGCCTGTGGAAATTAGAGAGTTAATAAACAAGTTAAAAAGCAAATATTAATCTCTTGCAAATGTAGCAATCTATTAGCTCACGAGTTACCAAGCTGTGAAATTCATGCATTCTATATCGAAACTGCGAAATTCATACGTTTCAATTGCCACAAATCTACGAAAGTTTGCCGGCATTTAGAAGCGGCAGTGCATATCACGGAATAAGAAAAAGATGACATTTATAAATGGCCATAGATATTAGAGAGTTAATAAGGAAGTTGAAAAGAAAATATCAATCTCGTCGAAATGTAGCAATCTATCAGCTCACGAATTACCAAACTCTGAAATGCAACGACTATCACCGCGCATCTACCAAACTTTAAAGATATTTGTAACCATTAATGCACGTTGTAGAACAAGTAAAATATGACGCTTATAAATGCCGTTGGCAATTGAAGGTTTAATAAAAATGGAAAAAAAGTTAGAAAGGAAATATTAATTTGGTCCAAGTGCACCGCTCCATCGGCTCGTGTATTACTAAACTCTGAACAATCTCGAGATTCTAGTCTTGATCAATCGATTTAATCTGCTTCTACTATGTTAATACCATGCTCGTGTTCCAATGATCTACTTCAGACCTTACGTACGCTTATCTATGACTCGTGTTCGTCGTATGCGATTACCACGAAGCAGTTGCAACGATGCAAAGAGTTTCGATTTACGGGCAAGTTCTCTCGAAGCAATCGGATTACAGATGGTAAGCAATCAGGCTGAAGTAATGCAACATGGAGGATCGAGTCGTGATAAAGACATAATAAGGCATACTAGCGTAGCAGAGCAACATGGAGCGTGTCTCTCCGAGCCTGTTCGACACGACAATGACGATTGGATGCAATATTAATTGGACTTGCTTTCGACGTGTTTTATTTCGAATTATTATTAAACGAGCCTGAGAAATCCAAGCTACCAGAAATGGATCGTTCTATGGAAGATATGTCAGGTTTCAAGCAATTTAGATTTCAATCTTGTTGAGATGAATTTATTAAAATTCATTCTGTTCCGCTTATGTATATGATCTTTTAACGTGTAAATTATTTTAAGAGGAACTGGAAACGAAGAACATAGGAAAAGATTCTATCCTCAGTTTCTACTTTTCTATTCTATTGTATTCTAAGAATATTTTAATTTAAAGAACGATCATTTTTATAAATCTTGAATAGATCTAAATAGTCGGTGAGAAAGTCCATTGAATAACGTAGAAATTACTTAAATTAAATGCACGATGTTACGAAGAAAAACGAAAATTCATATGTACCATACCTGATATTATGAAGTGATAGATTTTACACGTTTTTCTTGTGTTAATACACAGTTTTACTTACAAAAGACGTAATGAAGTTGACAAGAGTATTGTTAACTGTTTCATGTTGGAGAAAGCGGATGTTGCAAATGTCAATATGCAGTAACAGCAATGTAAATTCCAATGAGATAAGAATTTATGGATATATATATGATGAAAGGGTTAAGGGACCAACTTCCGACCCTATATAGTAAATCATTTTTCTTTTCCCACGTATGAAGAAATTTGCATCTTGTTATACGATTTCTTAATCTTTAATTGATTCGCGTCAAAAAGTCTTTTAGCATTAACAATCTTATTAAAATAATTCATTTTATTACATCATAAGAATAAAAGCATTATTTTATTTAAATTTAATTTATGTAATAAGTTCGTACACCCCTTAATGCTACATCGTAACAAATATTATAGAAACAAAAGTGTTGGAACTTGAAAAAGAAATTTTGGAAGTGTCAGAATAAAAATTTACTCAATCCATCCGAAAAAAAATTAAATGCATAGAACCTGGTAAAAACACGGTTCATTGAAAATTAATGGTATGACCAAATATTTAGCTGTTGTAGCCATTGTAGATATTATCTAAAGGATTTTTGACGTTTCTTTTAACACTTGCGCGAAGGAAATTTGCACAAGCTAATACATATTACGTTTCTAAAATATATTATATGTTTTCTTCTTTCTCCTTTCTGTAAAGATTCAAGAATTCGCATCTTTATTAGATGAAAAATTCTGTGTAAAAAATATAAATCTATCGACAGTCTAATATTTGCGGTTATATAAAGATGATCGTGGAAGCTACTTTTGATATCTATATTTTTCACTATTTTGACATGTGGTATTTGAAACAGCTTCCGCACGTGACTAGATGAGTTCGAACATACTACTTTCGGAACACCTTTCCCGGCAATGAAAGTATCAAACGAGGTTCACGATTTTTAATGACATGGAATCCAATGAGCCATTGGATCATCTGCAATCTTATGAGGCGGAGAAAGGAGTCGTTACAAATATCAACCAGATCGAGATGCTTCCTGGTGAATGTCGATTGATTTAAAATTTGATAGATGCCTTATATAACTTCCTTACATGAATCTTTAATAGTAGTTATTTTAAAATTTGATTTATTCAAAATTTACATATATCTCTTCTATGCGATAGAATTTTCATTTCATCTTATTCCTCGTGGAAAACTTAACATTTGGATTATACCAATAACTGAGATGTAATACGAAACAACTATTTCATATATCTACTTTATTCATTTTGTAACTTTTAGATTCCCAAAAATGCTGCACTGTAAATTTATTATTATTAGTAATTGCGAAGAAATTTGCATTGATATTTTACGTTTACGATGATTGAACAATTCTGCTAAATTCTACTTAATTCGAATATTTATAATCTTGTAATATATATGGAATATTTTCTTCCAAAAATTGTTTTCTTTTTTCTTTAATAAAAATCTTAAAATATACCTAAATTCTACTTAATAAGTTTGCTATATATGTGTGTAAATTATTTAAAAATTCCTTACTTTAACAAATTTTTTATTTCTTATTTTTCTTGATAGAAATCACAAAATATACCCTATAAATTTTATTTAATAAAATATTCCTGCACATGCCATTAATACTATACTACAACATCATAATAATATTAATAAATAAATTCGAAATTCAAGTCGCAACGAGGGTTCCAAGAAATTTCGACGTTCTAATATAGACATATTACGGACACGAATAACGGAAAACCGTAAATGCTATGTACCAATGATCCTATACCAATAGTCTGATTGAATATGCAAATTATGAAATCATAGCGAATTTTTTTTAAAGCATCGTGATTACGTGCTTAAGTTAAAAATAATCTCTTACGAGGCTCACACTTTGTTCTCGTTTAACCTGAGCTATAAAGTATGACTCGATCGTCAACTATCCACGAGATTTCTGAACGAGTCATAAAAGTAGTCGTAACTTCTGTTCTTGCGAAGGGGAACGGTAACCACTTGAAGAATTACGAATTATCTGCATAGAAATCGGGATTTGTGTTAGAAAGAGTAATATTGATTCTCTACGCTTTACGATATGATAATAACGAATGATTTTCAAAAATTTCTAGCCATCCACCGAGCTATAAATCAATGTCATATATTTTTCAAATATATGAAACTCTATTATCCATAAAAATAATGAAAATATTAATTGATTCTAGAACGAAGAATCACGAATAGTTTTCAATTATAATGCTGTAAAAGAAATTTCCTTCATGAAGCATTTTTAGAAATTTCATCGTTTCTTTGGGTAAAAAAATAACGAAAATTTTAATTATCGTCGAAAAATATTTAATATTGCTTCTCACGATGATTATATGCTATTAATTATTTCGCTGGCAATCATATTTTATCAAGAAGAAATTAAATATTAAACAAGGAAGAGAATATTCATGATTAAAAATCTTGTCCTAAGATAACAACGATTATAATACACATTTTGCTTACTTCGTAGAGTATTATTTACACCATGTAATTTTTCTCTCTTTTATTGCATATAGTAATATAGAAATATTTATTCAATTATCTTATCACACTAACGTAACTTCTATCTCTTGTTTCAGAAGGAGTGCAAACTGATTCTAGTCCAAGTGGAATCGTCCATTACCCAAACAGACATCGTATCTTCGCAATAAAGGTACAGATTCTTTTCTTTTCTATCCCTTTTACCTGCATATTTTGCAATATTTTATATTAACTTTCATTGAGTTCGTAAATATTTCTCTTCGGATTTCTAAATCCCTTTTGTAACATAATGTTCTAAAATATTACTATTAGTCTACATTATAAGTATACATAGGCACGTAGAGAAATGAGTCTTCTTATAAATTTTTTATAAACAATATTTCTATATGCTCTTTTCGAGATTATCAACTTTTAAAGGCAGAAACAGTGTCCTCCATTAACGCTATTACTAAATCATGCTACTGATTTGTACACGTAACACAAGTACATGCAAACTTTCACGAAGACTTAAAACTTTTTAAAGACATTGATAATTCATTCCATTGTACAAGGAATACATCCGGTCTCTTGCCTGTCTTATAAACGACTCTTTACTTTCTACTTATTCTACAACTAATCGCGAACAAACAATGTAACTATGTAGGTAAATTATTTCGAAGATCATCTGCAAGTAAGAAAATGAGAAGAAACGCGAGGAGTAAAAGTTCTTCAGAACTCGTCAACGTCCAGTAAATTATCTCGAAAATTCTTCCACACGTATAATTTTTCAAACTCAATTCCAAAACGCTACATATGCTATAAATACCGATTTCTCTTTCTGCAAGTATAACATTTATGGTCAGAGGTCGAGGTGGACTATACGAAGAGGATTTTACGTGAAAAAGTTATAAAATGTTTCTAGCTGTTAGTTTAAGATGAAAGTGATACATATGAACAATATTTATGTTGGTGATAATGAACGAAAGCTTTGAATTGGAGAAAGTTAGGGTTTGGATTTTTCCAAGTTTGATCAACCCGTAGGTGTCAGACTACGTCATTACAAACGGGACTGTACATGCCTCTGTACGAAAATAATTCAAGAAATAACATTTACATAGAGATTTGTGTCTCCTATTAAAATTTACTTACTTTTGCCTGTGATCTGAATGTGCTGACCTCCTGACCCTTACGATAATTTACGCTTTAATAAAGTCAACGTTAATTAGTTGAGTTATCAATGGCGAGCTCCCATAGAAAAATTTAATATACAGAATGTCCTGAGTGTCTGAGTGTACTAAAAGACAAATTCCATAGATTGCGTGTATATTAATTAAAAAAAATGCAAAAATACAATACGAATATGTTCCCTGTTCAACCCTGTTTCCGAGTTCTTACGAGTTTTATGTTGGAATAATTCTATCGAAAGATGGTAGTAATTGAACTAATTTCACGCGCCTATAATAAACAAAATCCAATATTTCACGTCGAACCTTGTATTTTAGTTCTATAAAGGCTTTCGGTCAACGATGAGACGTCTCCAGTCTTGTGTTCGTATACAAGCAGGTCATTTTGAACACGTCTTGTGAATGTATATAGATACAGTTTTAAAGTTAAAGAAACAAACTTACTATAACTCGAAGGCAAGATCCAATAGGGTTTCGTATGAACTACAACATTTTATTGATCTCATGCGCAGGATCTGCTGCCGACGTGGTTCCCTGATGCTACTGTATATGTATACTGAAAGTTATCCGTGAAATTTTCTAATTTGGAGTTATTTTCTTTTAGAATACTTCATTTTTGTTGAGGTTATTCGATGTATAAAGAGAGAAAACGCGTGGATAAAGTGTAAGGTACAAAATATATATATTTAATTTAATAGAGAAGTGTAATAATAAGTAAGAATACAATTTGAGCTGGTCCAGATCCGCACGCTAGCAGTGTTACCTTATAACTGAAAACCCCGAAGCCAACGTCGCCTGTCTACTGTTTATGGTCTGCCTTCATGCTAGTCTTTTGTCTATATGCTGTCGATGGCTTCGGCGCTTGAGAAAACTAAAAAGACCAGATGTGGAGTTTTCGTAGAAGTGGTGACCACTTCAACAATTTTAATTATGGAATATCCATAAACCTTACTGGCAAATTTCGTCGCGTGAAACGAGAAATAGTTGCAATTAAAACGAAGTAAACTTAAGTAATCCAACTTAAATCTAACGCAAACTATAATACTATATTCAGCCAACGATACCAATTGAAAATTAGAAACTCTATTGCTTAAAAAATTACTTATACAAGAATAAAAGAAGCTGTTAATCATGTTGATAAATCTTGTAAAATCAAGACACCGTTTCTAAATAGAAGTTGTGCCAATTTTCCTCCGGTTTTAACATTATTCGACGATAAAGCTATCGTTAACCCGGATTTAGAAACGCAACGTAATCAATTACCGTACAATACCGATGCACAGACCTCGATGCATGTATGTATCTCGTCAACCGTGCAAAGAATCATTTTCACGGCTAAGGACGCGAAGAGAAAAAGAAACGATGCAAAGGAGGATAGCAGTCTCGCTTTAGAAACGGAAGGAAATTGAAGAAGCGCTCGAAAAAGATTTTCAACGTCGAGTTGGATTTTAATTAACGAACTGCTGCATAATGAAGCAAGTGATACTAAAACGAGGACAATGTTGTCGAGAAGCATACTAACTGCAGCTTAATGCACCGCGTGTTTCTTCCCCGCTGACAATTATGCTTCTAATTATCTGCTCACACAGAAGTTTTTATCTGCTGCACGCGGACTAATTTATTTCAATGGATTCATTATTTTCTTGCCATTGAGGAATGTTGTTATAATTGATGATGTTAAATAGGAAAAGAATGGTTCTGCAATGAATGAAAATATCAAATGTAGAAAAATATTCTGTGCTTTAAATTCAATGCTCTATTGCTTTATTTCAAATACGTTATGGGGTATGATCAATTATCTTGTAACGCGTTTAGGCTAGTGTCATTTAATCCCAACTTTTACAAGTAACTAATTAGTTAGATGATTATTTGTTTTCTGCTGTATTAATAATAATAAAAATGGTATTGGTAAACGCATAATATTGGTTTTAAATTTTAATACATTGTGTTTCCTTCGTGGAACTATTTTAAAAAATGCGTTTCTGTTATAGAGAATAATTTTCTCAGAGTTTACAAAAATTTGCCGCTGAAAATATTAGAAAGTAATTCTGCAGGCTTGCAGTAGTATGGCCTGTACATGTACGGCCAATGCTGCGTCGACTAAATAAGTAGAAATGGACATACACTGACATGGTCAGACGTCTGTAATCATTGCGTGTTGCATAGAACTCAAGAATTTAAGAAAGAGTTAGCTATCTTTAACGATTCTGTTGATATAATGAAAAATGTTGGGACATTGAATCTGGTACACAAAGACACACAGAACAAGAACTTAGAAACACAGAATTTTTTTCTACGCCTAAAATACTCCCATGTATCAATATATGAAACTATAATACAAGGCAAAATGAAGGTAGAAAAATTTGTTAAATAATTAGATTCAGAAATAAATGAATTGAGCTATAAATTATAAAATATGGAATATAAAACATATAAAAACTGAGAAGGCTACAATATGAAAAAAATAATAGATACAATGAGTATGTAGAATACCAAATAGTAAC
The DNA here is from genome assembly GCF_910591885.1 of Bombus terrestris. Lineage (NCBI taxonomy): Eukaryota > Metazoa > Arthropoda > Insecta > Hymenoptera > Apidae > Bombus > Bombus terrestris. The sequence continues at coordinate 20,405,154 of NC_063275.1, read as the reverse complement.
ATGAAATCAAGGAATTTAAGTGGAGAAGCAGTTAAAATGAAGTGGTTTCCGAAGCAAACTATCAGCCTGCAGTAAGGTGAGATATATCATGCACGTGCACATTGTATATAATTTTAAATACTCCGATGTTTATCACGACAGCTGTTGCAGAATCGATTAATCAAATAAAGAAGTACACGACACGGGGTTATAAGGTGTAGCGTGCGTTATGACGTGTGTAAGAATCTACATTGCAAGAACAATAGGAAATAGATTATCACGTGGATCATCCCGTTATCGATAATGATCGTGATTCACTAATGGCAGTTAGGAAAGCATACATACACCAGAATGCGAAAATCCATCGTTAATTTTGAATATCAGTAAATTAAACTACGCCAATCCTCCTCGAATCTGAATCGAATTTAAATAAATATCACAAGTTTAATAAAACTGGAATAAAACCACAACTTTGATACAATTAAGATACGTATCACATCTAAGAAGCTTTTGTAAAATCTACACACCTTTCAAGTTGCGTAGACCTCGTGTTTAATAAAAGCAAAATCGAAAGTTTTCGATCGATACCGAGCAGCGATACGATCCTCCGCTGTCCTAAAAGTTGCTTACAACATACGATAACCGCAAATTGAAGCTACAAATGCAAACAATAATAAAAACATCCTGATTGCGCAATTCTCCATAACAAAATTAAAATAAATGCTAGGATCCTGATAAAACCAGAATACCAGATACCACAACTATAATAAAACGGATATAAACACATCTACCACTTAATCTCTCGCTTGCTCCTTCAAACCCAACCTATTCCAAGATTTAACTTCAAACCTAACCGCAAGTCCACCTTCGCGCCATCGATCTCCAGATAGAGAGGCATCGAACCATTTCCTCCTGAACGAAAGAATCGGCGCAACGTTCCTCGAGTAACGTTTTATTCGACGCAGCGGCTGATTCGACGGCTGGAAACGTTATTCGCGTGTCTGTGAAACAATTCTTAGAAGAGAACAGACGGGAATCGGCGGCGTCGTTAGGATCAGATTCTATCTGGTACGTGTGCACTGTGTACGCAGCGTCTATCGAATAAGCAGCAAGTATTGTCGAAGAGTACGTTGACCGATCAACCGAGCAGACAGATGGCTGAAGCTCTTCTCAGCAAGTTTATTCCGCGTTAGCAGCGCTCCATCTAATAGGAACGGGCTGGATTTTCTTGGGAACGGTTTCCGTATGCGTTTCGTATCAAGATCGTTCCATAAGCTGAAAGGGGAAGGAGAGAAATTGTGGTAGAAGTCGAGCAAGGAATATTTTTACGTAGAAGTACGCGGAAGACGTGGAATAAATGTTATTTCTTGGAAAGTTTGGTATCACAAGGATCGCGCGTTGCTTTTGCAACGATAATTTAGCAATGAATATTATTAATCAATTATTAGCAAGCTACAGATTGTAGTCTTCTATTGCAAACATAATTCTTAGAATTTTAGAATTTTTGAAAAATAGGATGATCGGCTGGTTCGTAATTTCTTAAATTTACTTGTAAAACATAAATTATAATGTCCCATCGCAAACGTAGGTTTTGGGAATAAAGTAAACCATTTAGTGTTTCACTTCCTTGGTTGTTTTTATGAAAATAAAAAATTGCATAAATATTCGTAGTCTAATTGTTAAGCTTGTTAAGATAAGAATTATTTTCGCTGTAAAGAAAGAACCGAGTAAAAGAAATAAAAAGATGTATGCCCATCAAGAAATAAGTAAACGACTTATGGAACAAACTTTGCTTCTTTGAAGTCTAATTTTGAGAAGATCAGATGGTGGAGATTGTTCAAGGAATATTTTTATTCTGATGCAGTGCAAAATTGAAAGACATGGAACAGACTTCTTATTTCTTTGAAGTTTAGGGTTTTAAAGAATCAGGTAGTGAAAGAAATATTTTTGTGCACAGCTAATGTGGAAGAAAAAACGTGGAATTATTATTTCCTCGAAACTTTAATCTTCAGAAAATCAGGATTGAAAATGTATTTAATTTCGCGTGTCCTTAAACAAAATTTATAATCCGAGGAATACGTGGGGATAAGAAAATTTCATATAATGTTTATAACATGTTTTGTTACTTATGTATGAATCAATTTTATTAATAAAATAAACAAATACTATAATATATCTTCCCAATTAGTATCACGAAAAGTCGGATATACTTTATAAATTCTAACATTAGTTAAACTTCTAATGTCAAGTAGTTTTCAGTATAATAATCTAAACAAATATCGATCACGATCATTTTCTTAATTTTTGTTCTTTGCAAAACACGTTTTATTTTATTTCACTTCACCATAATTATCGTACTATGCGCGTCGTATATACAGCCCGTATTAAACTTAATTTCTAAAACGTATAAAACTTGAAACAACTAAAACATTCCAACAAGTTCGATAATATTCATGACGCGCAAACCGTTCACAGAGCTACACTGATCAACTTCAGAAATTGAGAAGTACACGATAATGTTACAAAAACGAAGCTCGACGTTGCGACAGTTCACAGAGAAATAACTAAAACGACCACAAATTATAAAAGCAGAATAGAAGTCGATAGCAAGCAACTGGTTAACAATTTGTATAACCAGCATATCCAGAGAAAACTGCAAACAACTCATCCACCAGATCTGTTAGACCGATAGAGATCACCGCTATGGAGGCTTTCTCAATGGAGAAATCGTCTACGTGATATTCCACTTAATAAGTAATATAAAAATTTACCCAATGTCTATGTAGAAAAATTATAAGGAATTTTAGAATTAAAAACAAACATTACGAATATATTTTTTTTTTAATTTACCTTACAACTTGTAGCAATACGTCTCATACCCAGTTCATTAAACCAGATCAGCAACCTCAGCCTACCAGAAGATCACGTAAACACCGAATTCTGAATAAAATATAATAAACATTTATTATATGCAACATTTGTTAATGATTATTCTTACTTATGGAAGAAATTTATTAAACGGACAAGGAGTATGGTCGACCAGTTTGGCTTCTGCGAGGTTCATGTGACAAACCACCTTATAAATTCTACCATAACTTTATCCACACCCTATATACATAGCAAGAGTCTGTTTAAAAAGAACTGATACCGGAAGATCCTCGATCGTGATTAAACCGTGACCGGACGTTCTCCCCTTTCTTCATTTTTATCTTCGAATTTATTGTCTATCTGCGCTCACGATAATCGTGTGCACGACGTCAGGAAGATCTCGGATCGAGAGTTCAAGTTAACGAGAACATTCGAAGAATCTTTAATCGCATTAACGCAAAACGCGTGGGAATTACGAACCACCTGTCACGGTCCTTCGAACATTTCTCAATCGCGAAGACGCAACGATCGTTCGCGGTCGAGCGAAACAAGTAGAGCAGATGATTCGTCCAGGTAAGAAACGTCCATATAAATACGATTATGATAGTCTCGAGCTCTTGTTACATTCAGGTGAGAACATTGACTGCTAGTATTGCGCATACTAGAAAATTGGAACATACTTTCTTCGCTTCGATGAGTTTCGAAGATTAACGAGGTTGATGATTTTACCTGATATTTGTCAAGATTTTTTCTTTTTGAGAAAATAGTTGATATTATTTAATATATAAACAGATATAATAATTTTAATTGGAGATTATATCAAATGAATTTAATTGATTCGTAATTATTTTGTACTTGTTTTATTAGTGGTAATTTTTTTTATAGTAAAATTATAAAAATCTAAAATAACAATTGAATAATTTGTAGAATGTCTGAAATAATATCCTTTTTTAACAGATTGAAATTATCTATCTTAATAAAGTATTAGAAATCTAATTAACTATCATTATTAACTTAATATCGAATAAATTTGACGATAGCTCTGGCGACCAAAATTTTGCAACTTACTATTTTATCGTCATTTTTATTTTCTCGTTTCACTGTTCCGTAGAAAGAGATTTTATCATATACAAAATGTTGCATTGGCGCTATTATTTGTGCCATCCTAAACTAACGTCACTAACAAATACTAAACCACTAATTTTTCACGATAATTATTTCTAAATTTCAAATTAAAATATAAAATATAAAAAAATAGAAATTCTAATTATTCATAGGGTTTCCTTTTTCTAAATTTCCATTTGAAAAGATTCGGTGTTCATTTTTCAGTCTTAAAACTACTTAAGAGCTTTTCGCTGCCATTCAGGAATACACGTAATCGTTGGGATAATTCATTGTACGATATCAGAACAGCTTCGAAATACAATAGAATCGTTTATGGGTTTACAAATCATGCGGTTCCGCCTTGACTTCGATCGATGGAATCTCTCCAACTTGGATTCCACGGAATATCTGATCCTCGGCATTCCCATGCGCGAATTCAATTATCCTCATCTAATCGTGACTCGCGATATTTAATCAAATTCTCCGGATCACGGCTATTTACAACTTTTGAAAATCGTTTAAGGATAACCAGCATATTTTTAACGTAATCGAATTCCAGAAATTGAGAATATTATTTGAGATTCTTGTTTTTATTCTTCTCATTCGGTAGAATAATGATAGCAATATCACTGGTGAAACTTCTTTTTCTAAGAAAATAAATTCGAAATATACAAACATGAAGATAGAACTGTTCTCTATTGTGATAAGCATACATTTTACTAAATGTGATTATTATTATATAATGAAAAATACAGTTCACTTTGCAAATATTATATATATATATACTTATATTTACTCTTGTTTATTTAAAAGGTTTTTTCATGGATTACGAAAAGGAATTAACGGTAAAAATTCTCCAATTTCTGTACAATTCTATTCTAATGGAATCTCTTTCGTCGTACAGTACTGTCATATTACTATTAGGTTGTCCGAAAAGTGTCTTTCTTTTCATCTTTTTACATCTTTCATCTTTATACAAACATGAAGCCTAATCTGTCGAACGTTGTAGTTTTTATTTTAATAGAACAAAATGGATCATACGTGATTCGACAAAATAATATAAAAATGTTGAAAATCCATTATTTTCTTATAAAACGAAGGAAACTTATTGGACGACCTAATACAAATTCTGCAAATATTACGACTGAAATCTATCCTAATAACTTGGCTTCTTACACGCATTGGCACATTCCTAAACAACTATTCAGGTTTATATCTAACGTACATATCTAACTTAAGAAAAGTTCGTTCACCCCTCGAGAAACCTATGTCTCGTACAAACGTGCAGCGTAAATAAGTACTTAGTGTTTAATAGTTACCTAATGAACTGTCTTCTTGCGGTCATAAACAAAGGAACTAGTTTATAAAATACGACTAACTATACACATTCGTTACCTTGATGACCTCACTGTTCTACTGCAATAACTGACGACGTATGAATTACTTTGAATAACTAATTACATAATTATTTCAAAGGATACGCAAGTTTTTGATATAAACTGCCGCGAGGGCTCAACGAACGAGCTTTTCTTGATCGTTGTCGTATGTTACAAGATATTTCTACAAAGACACAAGTAATGCATATAATTTCAATTAGATTTAGATTAGATCGAAGCTACAAACTTGTGCAATACTATTAGATTGTCCGAAAAGTGTCTTTCTTTTACAGACACGTCTTTTACAACGATGTATCTTTATACAAATACGAAACCTAATCTGTCGAACGTTGTAATCTTTATCTCGATAGAACGAAATGGATCATACGTAATTCGACAAAATGATGTAAAACGAAAAATGTTGTGCATCCATTGTTTTCTTATAAAACGAAAGAAACTTTTCGGACGACCTAATATATTATACTAATCTTCTGTTATACTTACAAGATATGCAGATAGTCAAACGAACAGAAAATCATGAAACTGATTTACAGCAGAATCATTTTCCTCGATTTTGTTTTCCCTCAGAATTATTAAAAACATATTATTTTGCTATTTATTATCTCACCTGTATTTTTGTATTTCTGTTTCCCGTTTTACAAACCACACTTAGCAACGTTATTTTAAACAGCACGCACGATATGTTATCGAAATCGATATTCCTTGCGAATAATTCAAATTTTTCATCCTCTTTCTCTCTCTCCCTTTGCAAATTTTTCTATCCACAGCCGAAAACTTCTCATATTCTATCTACTCGAAGGAAACACTTCGAATGTGTTATTTGCACCATAAAAACTTAAATTACCGTTGAAAAAAGAACAACTATACGAATAGTCTTAATAACAAATATCGTAACGAGCACAGTATCGCAAGAGACGAGAGAGATGGACAAAGAAGCAGCGTAAAAATAATCGAACGGTATCAAAGCGACCAGTTCCATCATCGTCTAGCATGGCCAATGATGAGAATCGGACCAGAATGCGGTGGCTTTGCAGGATGCGGGCGACAAAATGAGCAAGAAACGAAGTCACGATGGTGGTCGATGGAAAAACAGTGAAAACCAAGTGATTCGTGTCGTTGTCCGTTAGCAGTTGACCTTGTTGCCGGTCCACCCGTTACATATGTAACACACGCACACCTGAGAAACGGTAAAACGCTCGATCTGACTCGACATAGACCCGCATTGTCCGTCGAACGAAGGAACTGGAACAATGGCGAAAACTCAGCCAATGAATTCCATCGAGTGTCAATGTCTCCTAGGCCAGTTGATTGAATTTTAACCGGCCAATTGGCTCTTGATCAATTATGAGACACCAAAGGAAAGACACTTAGGCGAAGTACGTCGAGCGTTTCTGACAGTAAACTAGGTTTGATTTTATACTCTGTGTGATTTTTCGTAAATAACGTAAAGTACGATACAGCGAGAGATAAAATAAAATTGAGCATGCAGATAGTTTCAGATTGTGCAGGAATAAATCATGAAAATTGTCCGAGATAAAATTCTCAGAATGTATAATTACGAATTAGATATTATTATTCGAAATATCTTTCTTCGTCGTTGTCCTCTTTTTGGTTTTATAATCGCGTTATGAAAGAGCGCATAATAAATACAAAATACGAAAAGTGAGAAATGGAACTGGAGACAGACGTAGTTTTATGTGACGGAAGGATAAATCATGAGAATTGTCAGAGACAGGATTTTTATATTGTAAGTGAAAATATTTCTTTAGATATGGAATTATTAATAATTAAAAAGTACTATAATTAGAAATATTATATTGTTCATGATAATTGTATAATACCCAAGTACAAATAATTTTGTGACGAGGCGCATCTTTAGTCTCTTTGGTAAGTCTGTATGCAAAATATACAACATGTGTACGTAGACTTTCGTGACTGATTGTATATGCGTAGATGGAAGATCCGTTTAGAAATGTCTCAATGGTTGTCGCTCGACATACGATTCACGATCGTACGGTTATTTAAAAAAAAAAACACGGAGATTTAACATTGTACAGAATAGACGAAGTAGTCTGTACAAAGTAGACTTACAAGAAGCGAAAAATAACACGCGCGGGCATTAGAGTGGTCAGGATGCGTGAAACCGCGAAATACATTGCTGCTTTTCAGCCTAATCGTTAATCGCTTAAATACGTCGACCGTGAACGATACTCTGAATTCATGGCATAACTGTTGGATATCCAAGTTTATGATGCGACGTTGCTGGATTTCGATGAATTCTTAATTGCAACGTGAACTAAACGTATTAATAGAAAAATTAACCATTCCATGCAATTTAATGTTTCGCGTTACTAATTATAAGATACGTATGATGCAAATTATCGATATGTAGAATGCAAATTAGCAACACGTAGAATGCTAATTACTGATATCTCAAGTAGTTAAATTACGAATTTCCGATTACAAAAGAGGCACGTAATTAAATTATAACAGAACATTTTTCCTTAACTATGGTGTTTTCTCTGCTTCGTCTTCGCGTTCGTATTCGCTCGATTATCCTCTTTTCAAATTTTTCAATACTTACGATACTTCATTTATGAAAAGCATGGAATACACAAGATTCTATTGGGTTGGCAACTAAGTGATTACAAATTTTGTCATTAGATGGTATTGACAAAATCTGCGTTCATTTAGTTGCCAACCCAATAATAGAGTCTTAATGTATCGAATACCAGAACTAAATATTTAGCGAAATCTATCATAACATGATGCTAGTTTAGAGTCAGACAAATTCCAGAAGAACAGCAGCATTAAAATTATTTTAGATTCATATTTTAATCCTTAGTTTTAACATCTTATCTGGAAACTTTCTCCCTGACTATAGTTTCATTAAATCTACGAAAATGATTTCACTGGCTATATTAATCTGCTTGTTTACTAGACAGATATTGTTGTTTGTTTATTAGATATTTTTCGAATTAATTCGAATTTGTATTTCATTCGCCACTGTGTTATTGTAAGATCATGCTCATTGTTTTCTCATCTGGCCTTGGAAGATATAACATGAAGAGGATATTAAGAGAGAAGATAAGGATCGATAAAACTGCAAACTCGGTCTATCGGAATTTCAATCAGATTGCAATATTCATGTAAAACGAAGAAAATATTCATCAAAGCAAAATTCATGTAAGATATAGAGTGTGAAGGAAAAAGCATCGAATGTTTTCGAACGGCAGTTTCTCAATTCTGTTATCCTTATAAATAGCGAATCAAAGAAACGTGAAACTCCCATAATTATTTTATCAAATGGATTGTAAAATATTTATTTCCTAGTGAAAAACTTTAAATTCCACCGACTGTTTCCGCCATGACTATATATCGTACGATTATATAGATCGATTCATCAGAAAGTTGATTATCTTTAAAAAGAAACCTTGCATTAATAATTTTAGAACAAAAGAAAGAGGATCCGCGTTCGTGAAAATTTCACCTTGAATTTTTTAAGCTTTCGTCCTATGCTTTTCCTGCGCTCAAATTTCTATTTTAGTAAATAAAATCTATATTGATAATCTAATTTAACACAAATTTCAACTCGAACCTTCCAATAAATTTTAAATAACGTTCATTCTATACTTTCTACGTATTCGCTTACAGTAACGTAGAAACTTTCCTGGATAAAGATTTTATTTGACTCGATCTTTAAAGAAAAATAGCAATTTGAAAGTTTAAACACATTGATTTAACAAAAATCAATATGCATTCAAACTGTCCTCTCTTTTTACTTTTCACTGTACGTTTGATTTTCCGCTACTATTGTATATCATTTCTTTCTGATAAAACAAAAATAAATAACACCATTACATCAGTGCTTAAACCAAACAAAGGGCCCACATGTTTCTATCAAACAATTACCAAGCGGAAGCTAAAGAAAAGCAAACACACGAGCCCCGATAAAAAGAACTAATAGAATCCAGTCGAAGACCCTAACACCCAGTGTCAAGTGACTAAATACTCATGACTCGACATTATTATAGTAACTCGCTCTTCCGCTCTGCGCTGGAAATAAAAATAAAAGAAGGAAAAAAGAAGACTAGAAAGGACAAGAGAAACATGATTATATTATTATATACAAGGTTGCAATTATTGAAAGAAAGTGATGGAGGTAAATACGAGATTGTCAATGTTGGTCGTTAGAAAGATAATTACGAGACAAATTACGTAATCATCATAAATTATGCAAATATGGTCGATAGTGGGAAGCATAATTCGTAAAGAATTGACGTATGTACGTGTGGGTCCTCGAGTTTCGATTGTGTTTTTAATAACGCATTGTCCTTTGTTCCAACGTTTCGTGAACATTGTTCGTATGTTCGTGTAGTAGAGGCGAAACAATTTCAGCTTCGATATTATATTAATCCTGAAGATCTATCGTGGGTGAAACTTCACCTCGTGCGAATTTTATTTTAATAACGAGACCCTAACTCTCCCGTGACTTCTTTGCTTTTTACTCGATATTGATTAATAATTTAGAATAAAATTTAGCGGAAAACATTTTTAAGAATAATATTCCTTCAACTTTATCGATATCTAAACAGTTTCTGCTTTAGATCTGCTCTGAAGAAGTGGACAATGTTCACGAAAATGAGAAACCCGAGGATCTAAAAATATTTTTTTTTTTATTATTTAATTTGTACTTTACGATTTGTCCAGCTGGACGTTTGGTAAATTTTTCTAACTTAAAATCCAAAAATATGTCGTGTAACAATCATCGTGAAAGTTTACAATGTAAAGTTCAGGAAGACTCGGAGGAGAAAGAACGTCAGGAAGAAAAGGATCAGGGAATCCATAAACGAGAAGGAAGCGTGCAAACGCATGTATCTACTAATAATGTAATAATGTAATGTATTCGTGGTATAATGCCAAGTCACGAGGACAGGAAAAGAAAGAGCCCGATGCTATTACGTGCTCTATACAGCGTGTGACAGGAGTTACGTGTAGGTACATAATCGTTGAGTGGTAGTTTGTTTGCCACTTTCTTGAGATTCGAATGAAAAGAAGGATCAAGTGCCTTGCTGTGTGCAGCCTGGCGCATATATGTGAGCAGCTTATGGAGAAGAGAGAATTCAAGTCGTAAATAATTTTATGAATTGCATCAATTTTCAGAAATTTATGTACGAGTTTAGTTTATACGTTTACGAACTTTATTCATAATAAATGATAAGAAGTAAACAAAATGAAATAAATACAAAATAGACGCAGCGGAAAATATGTGACTGAAATATATTACGATCGTAGAAGTTATACGTTAAATATTTTGTTCGTTAAAAATTTCTATTGAAAACTATAGAATAGAAAAATTTATTCCGCGATAATTGGAACCAATTAATCTGTGATTCGTGTCTTCCTCGCTATTTACACAGAAAATCATACGGCACCGCAGTAGAAACCACGTTAAGTTTCTGATCCTAACGTCGCCTTTCAGTGGATCGACAAAATATTTTAACACGATACAGATGAAAAGACCTAAACCTTCTAAAACCTTCTAAACTAAAAGTAGACAATAAATCTAAGGTATCAATATTTATTCTGTGGCATAGAATATCTCAATATTTCCCATCTTTAAAAAAATGGTCACGTCGAAATATTTCTCTTTTGTTACCTTAATATGTTTGCCATAACAGTACATTACAATTACAGGTCACGTTTAGAGTGACATCACAACATCTAGAGGTGACCATATACTGTCAGGTCGTCCGAAAAGTTTCTTTCGTTTTATAAGAAAACAATGGATGCACTACATATTTCGTTTTATATTATTTTATCGAATTACGTATAATCCATTTCGTTCCATTATGATAAATATCACAACGTTTGATAGATTAGATTTCACGTTTGTATAAGGATGCATCGTTGTAAAAGACGTGTCTGTAAAAGAAAGACACTTTCAGGACAACCTAATGCAAGCAATTACAAGTACAATTAGCAGTGGAAGTTATTAGCATTCGTTTGATTTATTCTATTTGTATGTGATAGCTGAATAAACGTGGAGTTACTGCATCCGTGAGATAAAATAAAATAACCAGCGAGCAAACGAGAAATTGCAGTTATCGTTTGAAGAAAGCATGCTCTTAAAAGGCTCGAGATTTCGAAGCAATAAGCAATCGAAGGCTCGTCGAGTAGTTTCCACAAGGCTGAATTCTACGTTAACGATAAATTTGCGGAAGCGCTGGTTCGATGTTTTTCTGATCGACCTGATCATGTCCAGTGAATGCTCAACCGAACGTAACAAAAGAAAAGGAAAAGGATACGAGAGACAAAGGTTGCAGAAATAGCCATTCTGATAACGAAAAAATGAAACTGAAATGAGGAGAATCTAAATACAAACTCGATATCCTCCGTTAAGGGTCATTATCGTTAGTGTCAAATGAAATTACCTGAAATTGTGATCATTCTGCAAAAACGAAAAAACAGATGTAGAACGTTGGAAATGAAAATCAGTGTTCCTCCGTCTTATTCGAGTGTATTTATAATTTAACGTTTTATAGTAAAAGGAGAAGTAATTAAAAATTGAAGAATCGAGCTTTGCCTTAATTTCCGATTATTTGTCTAATCTTTTTCTGTACTTTTCCTATAGGAAAAATTGCATAAAAGTCTGTGCATAAAATTGCTTGCTTTGTAAAAATTTCAAAGCCACGAAAGCTCTATAAAAGTCGAGATCGAATGCAATCAAAATTACGCATTTTGAAGAAAAGAATTGGAAAGAATCGAGTCATTCGTATAACGCAAGTTGACAATGAAAATTAATAGCAATTTATTCACTTCTTGGCATGCAAACTCTTGAACTATCTTTAATCCTTTTCTCTTGTTATGTACTTTCATTTCTCATCGAGTACCAGATTTTAAACGTGCATTTTCAAGGTTCAGATAAAATTGAGTAGCATCTACGTTCCTCGCGCGCTCAATTATCTAATATCTTTCTTTGATCGTTTGTACTGACTGCTTAAACTACCCAGAAGACGAGGTGAAACAAGGCAGTAATTACTCGTTCCACGTATATCCTAGAATGACTTGCCGATATTACAAATAGTTGTTCAACGAAAGGGAATGGGATGACTCTCCCATTGGATAGAAAATGAAGATTCCAGATGAAAGGGAGAAACCTATGATTAACGTCGTGACAACTACCTTCTGCTTGATACTTGCATGCACCAACAAGATCATAACTGAAATTGACATAAATTGAGAAGAAGCGAAATGTTTTATGTTTTATCCTGTGAATAGAATAAATTAATTTTTATTACAGAAAATGTAATTATGGTTTTGTTCGTTTCTTTTGTTTCTTTTTAATGTAACAAAATTAGATAGGATTAAAATATTCGAATATTATTACCATTGATCATTTTATAATTAATTTGTTTTCTACATTAATTTGTTTGTATTTATGGCTTGTAATTCGTTGTATTGGATAACATAACGTAACAAACAAATATAATTATTGCTTTTTATTATCGCGTTTAACTTAATTACATCTGATAAAAAGCATGACATACTTAGGAGCTTTGTAATTATGATTAACTACGATTTAAATTACTACGTCGAGAAAATTGAAAGTAAAATTTTATTTCTCGCGGAGAAAAAGCGGAAGACAAAATAAATAGCGTAAATAAGGAAATTAGAAAGGGAACAATGGAATGAAAATCTTAAGATACTTTACCTGGTTTCAGTACAAAGAAACTGAAGTGTTGGACATTGACGCACTCAACAACACAAAAAGAGCGGACCGGAGCGTCCTGTTCTTCAATCGTGTACCGAAAGTGGGCTCTCAAACCTTCATGGAACTCTTGAGAAGGCTGTCCATGAGGAATGGCTTTTCCTTCAACAGAGATCGTGTGCAAAGAGTCGAAACAATTCGTCTTGCGCCTATCGAACAGGTACCTAGCAAAATTTATGAAATACTATTATCTTTTTAATACTTATTTCTACATTTATTAATATTTCTTTAAAAAGTAGAGGCGTGTGAACGATGAAAATCCTGAACCTCTACATTTTACAAAAATTAATGATTATATATAAGTATATATATATAAGTATATATAATCTTTAATTTTTGTAAAATGTAAAAGTTCGGGATTTTTACCAAGATCGTGTTAAACGAGAAAATAAAATAAAAATTATACTTTTATACGATTAATTGCCTGTTTGTTTTAGCTACAACTCGCCAGGATGGTCAGCAGCTATTCAGAACCGTCTGTCTATATAAAACACGTGTGTTTCACAAACTTCACGGAGTAAGTATTTTAAGATTAAATAATTTCCAATTACTTCAAGATTCTATCAATTCTTCCTTGTGCTACTCTATACATCCTGAAATAAAAACTATGCAAATTTTACTGGATTTTACAGAATTAAATTATAAAAGAAAATATACGACGCTAGTATAGAATTTTGCTATTTATCGACGTTCTATCGATCAAGATTCTACTATACTTCTATCATCGTTATAAAAATGTATGAAACCGTGAAAGAGCCAAAGAGGAATAAACTAGAATAATCGAATTCCGCTACAAATCCCTTTATCCGCCATTCTTACCGACAACCCGTGATAGATCATGGTACATAAATAAACGTGAAATAAAGATGAAAAACGGATTTCCTGGAAGAGCAAAAGCCAGATAGCCGGAGGTAACGTAAGCTAAATTCCCACGAGATATCTAACGTGGAACGTTTTTCCGTTTAGATTCAACCTGCCACAGCCAATTTACATCAACATAGTCCGGGATCCTGTTGAGAGAGTGATATCCTGGTACTATTACGTGCGAGCACCTTGGTATTACGTCGAGAGAAAGCAAATATTTCCAGACCTACCACTGCCGGATCCAAACTGGCTGAAGAAGGACTTCGAGTCCTGTGTACTTAAGGCGGACCGTGAATGTAGATACCTCGAGGGTGAAATTCACGAGGGAATCGGCGATCATCGCAGGCAAACGCTTTTCTTCTGCGGTCACAGCGAGAAATGCACGTAGGTCCCTTTAAATTGTACCTTGGGATTACCTTTGTGCATATCTTCCTTCTCTATGCGAATAAATAAAAGGAAGGAATTACGTTTAAACGCTTTGCTCGATGGATTTTCCTCTGAAACGAGTAACTTTGAACGTACTCCTTGATTTGTTTGACCGAAGCAAATTGTGGTGTATGAGAGATTCGATTATTAGGTTGGTGCAGATGAGTAAGATTTCTTGAGTTACATATCATGCGTTAAAAATCGCTGGTCGAAGAACCGCAAATTAAGTTATAATATCAGAGTTTACAGAGCTTGTAGAATTTGAAGATTTGACATGTATATAGTATATAGTGTATATTGTAGTGTATAGTGGTCAAAAGTGTACATCTTGAGGATACGAAATTTATTCAAAAATTCGTACATATTAGGTTGTCCGAAAAGTGTCTTTCTTTTACAGACACGTCTTTTACAATGCATTTTTGTACAAACATGAAACCTAATCTGTCGAGCGTTGTGATCTTTATTTTGATAGAACAAAATGGATCGTACGTAATTCGATGAAATAATATAAAATGGAAAATGTTGTGCATCCATTATTTCCTTATAAAACGAAAGAAACTTTTCGGACGATCTAATACATATATGCGAATGTACATTATACAAAGGAGTATATATATTGCATAAATTAAAAATTGATTGAAAGGACAAGTAGAATACAAATTGATAGCTATTAAAATTCCGTGATTGTCAAAGACGACAATACTGTTGCGTATTCGTTTGTTTCTAAGACTGTAACAAAGAAATCAAGCTAAAAATTCCTTCGACAAGTTTTTCAAGAGATTCTTCCGACGAGTTTTTCAAGAGATTCTTCCAACCTAGAATACATTGTGCATTATTCACACCTTGTTCGCGCCATTCGTTCGATTCTATGTTTTTACCTTTTGTCACACCATACTTCAAGCACCTGTCATACTCATCAATTGTCATTTGTTCGAAGCCCGTTCAACACAGTGGGCGCGCTGGAACGAGCGAAGATGGCAGTGGAGAAACACTATGCGGTCGTCGGAGTGCTCGAGGACGTAAATACCACTCTCACGGTATTGGAAAATTATATACCCCGATTTTTCCGAGGCGCCACCGACGTCTACTACGGTAATTCTTTTGTTCTCTTATTTGCATGTAACTGTAAATCCTTCGCCAACCAACGATTACTACGAAACAAATATTTTACACCGGTACAAAGCAATCATACAGGGAAGAATACCTCGTTGTAATTAACTTTTAATTAACAATCGATGGTTGCGATAGAAGAATCTCGTATTGGAAAAATATTTCATTCTGATTATTTTCCAGCTAACAATCGACAGTTATATAGGATTAAGTATAACGTGGAGATGAAAACGTTGTTTTACTTGAATATACATGACATTTTCTGTCAAAAGGTGAGCTTAACTTTGCTGTCGTGTCGAGTCTGTCAAAGACAACCAATCGAGCTCGCACTCCTTTCAGAGAACTCCTTTCCATTTGTGCAAATTTAGTATGTTCGTAGATTCTCAAGTATTCAGATACTGGTCGATTTGTAGTGACAATATGTGAATTTTACCAAAATGTCAATTGTAAAAATTAACAATTAATTAGTCATGAGAAGCAACAGTAGCTGCTCATTATCGATATTTGGCTGGAATGACGCTTTTTAGAAATTTCTCAGGTCGCTGAAACCAAAAATAAGGGCCATTTTTCACGGCAATAAGACGGGAAAAATTTCGGTTGTGAAAAAATCTGTTGATACGCGACGTCCTCGCAGGATTTTTCAATAATTTGCTGCTTTTAAGCTGCTCTATGATTTACTGTGTATGCATTTAAATCGCGAGTATTGGATTAGGTTCGGGTTATTTTTTATATTTTGGCAGCCGTGAGGCGGTAAGCGTTAAAATTAGCATTTAGAACATTGGCATTGGCTCCACCAACTGTCGTCGCTTACATCATTTGTTTTGCCACTTACCGCTCCGCACGATTATGGTCTTACGCGGATTTCTACAGCTTTTGGTGGGTCAAATATTCGTAACAACGAATTTTCAAAACCGTTCGTTTCCGTGAAAATCTATCGACCTAAAATACCCCCAAAAAGACACGTTCAGCTAAAAAAATTTCCCAGTCCGCATACTGTTCTTTAACATTTCTAAGATAGAGATCAGATAAGGAAGTTTCTTCCAAACTCATAAAAAAATCGTCTACGTTAGTTCAGGTACGGATATTTAACAAATTTTGATGAAACTCGGTAGGTCTATCGATGAATTCCTCATTAATTTCGGACGTAACGTGACGCAATTAAAGTTTATTATTTAATGATTTTATAAGAAGATGATGAGTATCGCTTCTGGACATTTATCATTCATTTACATATTTTGCTAATATTCGTGTGCTGTTGTCAACAGAAAATGGTTAAAATTATGCGTGTGTATAATTATGAAAAGTATTGTATGTTCGTATTGCAAGGAAACACGAGGACTGAGAAAATTTTCTCTTTCAGATGAGGTGAACGCGTTCACGAGGATCAATCGAAACTTCTTCAAGCCACCAGTCAGCGAAGAAGTAAAGGACATAGTGCGAAGCAATTTCACCAGGGAAATCGAATTCTATCAGTTCTGCAAGCAACGACTATACAAACAGCTGAGGGCATTGAAGTTGACCAAAACCACGCCTCTGTACGAAAGCAATAGCTTGTAACTATTTGCAATGTGTTTATTCGATCCGTGAAAGTATCGAGTAACTCGTCGAATTTTCTTTTAACTATGTGAGAATTTTCCTTCGAGGAAGTCGATATAGAGCGAAGTATCGAGGACATCGGGAACGTTTGATAATTTGTCGAATTTTCTTTTGATAATGGAGAATAGAATCGAAGAATTCTTACGGACGTCGAAAGTACGTAATTCGTAGAAAAGGTTGGAGAATGTTGAAAATGATAAATAATTTGTGAAAAAGATTGAGAGCGTTAAGAATGATAAACGATTCGCCGACATGGTTTAGGAAGTTAAAAATGATAAATAACTTGTCGAGAAAGATTGAGAACATCGAAAACGAGAAATAATTTGATCGAACTATCGTTTGATAGACATTGATGCAGGAAGAATCTCAAAGATGTTCGAGTTGGCCTCGAAATTTTGGTAATGTTAGCGACAAACGTATGTGGAGTAATAGGCGATAACGATTAGACGCAAATGTAGATGTTTGTCAGGGATGCCACTTGCGCATGGAAGCGACGTTAAAAGAGAAATCGAAGGAAAAAGAGAGATTAGAATCATTGCCTTTAAGAGAGGATCGTGGTAGATTCTCTTGATTTAATATCTTTAAATATATTAATAAATCGATCAGCGTGATGGATCGTAACGAACGATTGTTCCAGTAAGCAATATCTTATGTGATTCACGGCAGTGAGTGCTTTCAATTCAGGACGCTTCGATCGAGTGCCTATTTTTTTATTTTGTGATCGTTTTCCCTGTATAATCGCGTAGCTTAAGATAAACAGCGATATAATCGCTGAACTTAATTATACGAACGAGAGCAAGTACTTACGAGACGAGGCATTAAGAAATATTTATTTAAATATTTAAATATTTAAATAATTGATGGGATGTTATCGGTTATTGCGTAAAGAAAAAGATGCAGCGAGTGTTTCTGAACGCGCGACATCTTGGCGCTATTTAGATCGCTTCTTTCGTTGATAATCCATTGAAGAACGTTGTAAAGACTGATGAGGGAGACAAGGAGAGAGAGAGAAAGAGAGAGATCGCTTTTTATCGAAGGATACTTAATTATTTGCAACGACAGAAGCACACAGGGTAACCATTAGGGTATTGCTTTCCAGACGACATAGCCGTTTTTTAATGTCGACTTAAGCCGTTTTTTAATGTCCACTGTTTTCCTTCCTTTTTTTTCGTAATAAACAGCTGCCATTTTCGAACAACGTGATTTCTTTTCTTTTTTCTCCACCTGAATTCTACTCGACACATTGGTTGCTGCTAAAATATCGTGATCTCTTTTCCAACAAATGTACAGCTTTTTGAAATGAAAAACATCTCTAGTTTAAGCAAGTTTAATATTATTGTTTTGTATGTCTTTCTGACTGTAAATTATTTTGTTAGGGCGCATAAAAATGTAAGAGTAACAGTTACGTTGTTAACGTTACTTAAAGTCTGACAATTAAATTTTAAATAAGAAAATTACAGTTAAGTATTTAGGTAATTAAATTGACGTAATTGCGCCAGTAGCAACGAATGTGTTAAATATGTAAAAACGATTAAAAATTAATTTTAGGTGTCTTTCGTTAGTATGAATACAATGTGGAACATCAGAAGTTTTCCTCTCGTGTAAAGATATTATTACATCATTCTTATCGACAAGAGAAACATAAAACTACTATAAGTATTCTTTTTTCTCAATCTATAACGATATCCATCTATTCTTACTATAGCGAAAGAATGTGATACAAAAGAAATTTCTGTCTGCTTCTATATGAACGTTTACTATAACAATATACGCTCTGCGACAAAACTACAAGGCATTTATGGAGAGAGAAAAAGAGATTTTAATGAATAACATCATATAAATACACAATTTTGTAGAATCACTAAAGTACAACGATTGAACTACTTCAGTAAATAGATATATTGCGATCAAAATATTTCTAATAATTCCAATTTAAATAGAGATTATTTACAATTGCAGATTTCTCAATGAAAAATAGTGCGACGAAACTATAAGACACGGAATACTTCTTTGCCAGATAAATGGAAATTTTTATTTACTTATTAATATCGTGTAGTACCATTTTTGTTTCTCGTAACTTTTCATAATCTTCAGATCCAGCGATCTGGCGAGCCATGATAATACTTCAATATCTTCTGTTTCCAAACTTAACGTACTTTGCTTGAATCGTCATGAGTTGAAAAATAAAATTTTCTACAGCCATTCGACAGACATATTCGATTAACAGTTCTTGGATTGTTTGGATATATATTTTACTGTTCATTTTATTAGAAACAAACATGATATCGCTCTTATCAGCGTAACTTATAGCTGTCTATACTATAATACCTCCTCCATCAATTTGTCTTTGCTGTTCAATAAGATTTTATTTTTTCTCACTCACCAGAATGTTTTTTCAAGTACATACAGTTTCTTATTTCTTTTAGATGGTGGATGCACGCTATTTCTGCCGATGAAAAATTCTTTTTCTTTCTTTCTTTTTACGAGTTACCAATTAGTTTGCATCGACGAGTTATTTTACAATCACAGTGTATCTAATACTAGAAATAACAATCGCCATGAGATAGCACGTTCAACAAGAAATTACATGAAACCAATTACTGCAGCGAAAATCGCACGAATCACTTTTTATTACGTTCTCATCTCGTTAGCAAACAACAACCATCTTAGAATTTTGTCGCGGAGAACACAACATGTTTACGTGCATTGTCTGAATTCTTGGAATTATAGACTTTGGTATTTCTGTATATAGAACTGAACAGTATGCTTCCACACGTATAAAGCAAACAATAACACTACGAACGAAGGAGGAAGAAATCAACGAGTTCTAATAACGAGCCAAGTATAATCTTCCTCGATTCACGTCTATATCATAGTTCTGTCGCGGAGTGTATTAGACTTGTTTATAAAGTTACTTTTACTTCGATGTAATTATAAGCGCAAAAGAATAGAAGACTAACGATCTAATTGGGTTTTCAGCAGTTGCGAAATTATAAAGTTAAAAGAAATATTTCTTAATTATTCTAATTATTTGTTTACCCTTTTCTTTGTTACCTTAGTATTCCCTTTATCTATCATAGCATTCTTATAGCTATCACAGTATCTGTCATAACAGGAACACTGGTCTGACCGTCGTTCCAAGTCATATTTTATTTTTAAAATACGGAGATTATTCATTCATCACATGACTGCTATTGCTTGAAATAAATAGAACATCGTAGTAGAAGTTTGTTACTCACTTAGTATGGATAAGTTGGTAATTAATGGCAGTACTTATGATTAATATAATTCAGATTAAAATAATGGTGATTAAAAAGATTGTGCGAAAGGTGAATGATCGAACAAGTAAGAAACATAGAATAGAATAAACCCACTTTTACTAGTTCCACAAAATCTTCTTCTGGCACGTAGTCTTTGTATCACGCGTTCTTTAAAAATTAGAGAAGATATTGATATCGTCTTCAAAAGCCGAGAATAATATATAATTAATTTAATCGTTTGTCGAACAATATCGTGTGTCCGGCTATAACTTCGCGACAAAACATTTGTGAGTTTTATTTATAAACCAACGGGTCTATAGCAAATAATTGATTGCTTTAAAAAGCGTAACGCAATCGACGATAATTGTGTCAGGCCAGATTACGACTGTAACTAAAATTCACTGGAAAACATATCAAATTCGCCACCAACAACGTTCGTGCCGTGTATTACGAATATAGATTAAGTTTCCAAAAGCTACAACGCTTGTGCAATGCAAAACAATGCAAACTCGATACACGAGCTAAACTTGGCACCGCTGAAAGTACTCTAAAAATACACGTGGAATGTTGGCCTAACCGGAAGGTAGAGTTCAATTATTTTCAACCGCTCGATTATCCTGTAGCTTGCGACGAAAAATTATACTATGATTTGCTGCTTTGTATAGAAACAAAAGAGATGAATAAAATGATCTTTGTCGTTGTTATACATAATCGAGAAGCTCAGTGTACAAGGGACACACGTTGTAATGGAAATACAAAGACGTAACAATTTGCAGATTTTGATGGAAAGTTAAATCGAATAAAAAGTTATTGGATCAATCCTTATTGTTATTTTATATGTTTCTCTCTCATTTACCAAATGAATGCACCACTAACTCGAAATTAAGATTACAAATTTCAAAAAGTAAAATATAATGGTAGTTATTAAATAATATGAATGTTATAATCAAAAGCACTGGATAACAATTGCCATTTATCATTATTTCTTGCCTCGTGAAAATTATCTTTTCTAAAAAATTATTTTTATCCAGCGTTCGATTGATTCTTCGAAACTGGATTGTGTACGTCATTTCCATGGACTATTTTTCCTTTCTTTACGGGCTTAACGTTTTTTGGACGTAGATAAAGTAAAAAATGAAACAATACCGTGCCGCAAAGAAAACAGTGACATCGTGCAATTCGTGGAATCGCAACGTACCTCGTTCTATCTGCAACCCAAGTGATAAACTTAAGGTTTAAAGTAACCCCAGATTGCCAGGTCACACTTACCGATAATAACTCTTCAATTAGCTTTATTTATAAAAATAAGTTTCGTGCTTTTGCGTCACTTTTACTCGACAATTGCTTTAAATATAAAACCTCGCATATAAGGTTCTAATAAAAGAAAATCATGCGTGAGCTGAATCTGACACTTGCCTTTACATTGCTTTTACAATCGATTGAACGATATCCTCCACGCTAAACATATAACCATCTTTCTGAAATATCTCTATATATTACGATTAGTTCGTTCGAAATTTACTGAGTTGAAATATATTCGTTGCTTTTTATTATCACAAATATCGACAGAGAATATTACCATTAGAAATCAGTTTACTATTATTTTAAACAATATCAGGAACAGATTTGTCTTTCTTCTTCGTGATTGAAAATTCTTTAGAATTATTATTCTTTAGAATTCTTTAGAATTATTACCATCAGCCGAAATCCATAGGCAAGGAAATAAAATTTTTAATAACGACGATACAGAGGTGTAACAGAAACCTAATGATAAAATCAAACTGATTTCTATTTCCAATCTGTACTTTCCAATTTTTACAATTGACTGTGAGAAACTTGAAAAGAAAATTTGCATTTTCAATCGTGCATAAAATAATTACAAACAAGGATAAATAAAATGTTATCCGTACGATCGATCTACTATAATACATTTGAAACGATTAAATTTTCCAATCGGACCGTGTTACAGTAAACGAGACTATAGTAAATCGAAACTCTTGAACTAAATCTAAATTAATATAAAACAACGTTAACATTCCAGAAATATTTCACAAGGATAGAAGAAGAGACTGTCGATCGGTCTTCCATTTATTGTCTTAATAACATATAGAACATGTGTTACAGATATATAATATACGTCTATTTATACGTATAGATACTTGCTTCATTCCTCCATCAACATTCGTTCCTCGTTTCGCCGCAATTATTCCTTCCATTAGAACCCTTAAACGCTATCACCCACGCCATACTCGGCACTGTATAACAATAAACGCGAAACCTTAAACCAAACTACCGAGAGACAATATCTAAACAAACAAATGAGATTAAAAATTACAGTTTCGTCGACGTACAATGGCGGAAGGAGAAAAAGGAAAAGGGATTTTAAAAATCGGACTGACCGTTTGTATCAGCTACAATCTGTTTCCTGCTGTACGTATACATGATACATTTTTTTTTCTTTTTTGTTCTTTACCTTTTTATTTTATTTCCATTTTCTTCTGTGTAAAAGTACGCAAATCGACTGATCGTTGCTATCAGTCCGAAGCAACGTTGCTCCGTCTTCCGTGCGGTGAAACTTCTTCAGAGACCAACTTTTACTTAACTCCGTTAAAAAAAAAAAAGAATGATTTGAAAAAAAGAAAGAAAGAAATAAAGAAGTCAGACGATCGATTCTTACGGTATACGTATACGAAGATCGGAGAAGAAAAACGAGATAAGTGGATTATATAACTTTTGTTAATTTTCTGATCTCAACGTTACTTCATGATTGAGAAGAATCACATAAGATCACATAATTTTGAAGATCTCCCGGTTTTAATGTCGCTTGTGTATGATTAAATATGTGAATTGCAGCATAACAAAATTTCGTTCGTTTTCTTTCAGAATTTTTATGTAACATGTAGTTGAAAATAGACAAGCAATATCTTAACGTAATGACAATGATATCGTGTAATTTAATATTTCGATATTATGAAAATTTTTAAAAGGACGAAGAAACGCACGTTCGGATCCAAGTAACGTGGCGTTAATCGACGAAGCACACCGAACTTGAAAACTACTTTCCTATAAAAAATACAATATTTAACTGTTCTTTCCTCGGAATCTCTAGATTATAGAATATTATAATATTTCAACTCTTTCTATAAAATTAGCTTTTAATGCAATATCAAAGAAAAAGTAGGTATTTCTCAATAGAGATATTGATAATATTAACAATAATTCAAGTTTGTAGAAAAATATTTTTTAAACTTAAGCCTGATGAGATAATCAGCTGAGGCTTAACAGAGATTTATCGTTGTTAGTATTAAAAATAGCCAGAGTTAATCGTAGTTGTTGATCAATGAAGAGTCCAATTAACGAACTAAAGTCTTGTCGAAGTGACGCGATGATTTTCTTAAATGATATTCATAAGACAAAAAGGATCGTTGAATAAAGTAACGCGTTCCGTGTCACGAAGGAACTGTAGAAGAATAAACGTGTTTGCATTGGGTATTTCCGTGTAAATAACGTGAAATATCGAACGAAATGAAAAGGTTAGCATCGCCGTGTTTCGTCGTTGAAGTCCACGGTACACGAATCGATAAAATTCTAAATGTATTTCGTTCTTTTTTTCTTTCTTTGTTTTTGTAAAAAAAGTACACATTAATATTAATATAAACATAAATGTAACACGCAGTAAATAAATCAATGACCTTTTTTTTGTTGCTTTTCTAAATCGTATATTTGATATACAACTTCACTGACCTTTCGCAAATAATCAAAATGTGATTAACAGCAAAGTATATAATGTAGATAAAGGAAGTACAGTAAGAAACGCTACACTTTTTACTAATACAGATACATGGAGGCCCTGTAGAAATATATATAAAAAAAAAAGAAAAACGTGTTTCGATGAGCGCAATTACTGCACCGTGGCCTTCGACCGACCGAAAATATCGAATGATTATTTCGTATCAATGACGCTTCGTCTTTGCGGCACCGATTAAACTCATCTTCGAAATTTAAAGCTACGCGTTCTTGTTCAGAGACGAAATATTACATTGTAAAGCAGAGAATATCGTAGTTGTAAGATTCGCGGAATATTCGAACATTTCCACGCATTTTCAGTGAGTATTATCGTTCCGTATTAGGGTACATCATGCAAGATATAGCGTAATTCTAGATATTAAATAACAAGTAATTCCTTCTTAAAATAACATATAATAAACGATTTCTTTGTAGAATTAATTATTTGGATAAATAATTAATCTTTCCAACAGAACATTTTCTTTCATTCTTTGAAAATTCTCAGTGGAGCGTAATCCTAAATATTAAACAACGAGTTTTTCCTCTATCAAAGACAAGTAAAGGAGAAGGAGAATGCGTTATAGAACTATTTCGACATGTAATTAATCTTCTCTTTCTTGTTTTCGAGAAAATTGATATCTAAAATATTTTCTATCCTCCGTTCCTCAGAAATTTTCGATAGAGGATTTCAGTCATAATAACTTTTCAAGATTGATTAATCGTTATAGTAAACTTTTCATATACACATAGAAATATATCAAATCCCTTGAATGAATGTACTACGATCAGCAACGCCGATTCAATGGGGAAAAAAGTTCGATGTGAGATCGGCCAACTTTTCCAATCTTCGTAGGAAACTCAACGATTGTCCATTGACAATGACAATTAATTACTTTTCTCGAAAACTCTAATTCAGCTGACACACCGAGCGGTGTTCTACACAACGCTGTTCGAATAAAATTTCCGAGTAAAAGCTGCGTCCAAAGGAAATTTCTTTCCAATGTTTCGCCAGCCAGTGTTGCAGCTAACTTCTTCGGTGTCTAAAAACGCACCATGACGGACATCGGATTTTAAACAGCGAAGAAGCTAGCTGCGATGCTGGTGAAACATCGGGAAGAAATTTCTTCCGAACGCAGTTTCTAATCGAACGTCTCGAGCATAATTGTATAATGAATTTGTAATATAATTATTGTGTACAACAGTGTCAGGTGCGGCGATCCGAGCCGTGAAAGCCTCAAAACTCGTATGCTAAATCCTTCTGGAAAAAATTTTGATTTCCCACGAATCGCGCTATATCTTAAACAACAATCGAATAATTATACAAAGACAGCGTTCATGAAATCGATGACGAAATTGATCGCGAGTATCATCGTTCTTTGCGGTCTTCCCTTTGGTTTCTCTCAGACTCTTCCATCATTTATGAACCTAACAAATTCGTATTATTATTTACGATCGTGTTACTTGTGCGAAGGAATAAATTACAGTAAAAGTCTTTATCGAAATTGTCTCGTTCAGTCTTGGCTCTGATTCGAGCACCTATCCGTGATCCATAGATCGTGCTTTCTTCATAAATAATGGTAGATATTCGTTAAAATAATAATTGCCGAGAACAAAAAGCGCGACAAATCTTACCACCAACTCGATTTTTCGATAGCAATTTTGGCGATAATTCCCCTTTGCGAGTGTATAGATTTCTCCTTTGAAGTGATATTTAGAATAGAAACGGGAGTAAAGAGCAAAGAACGACGATCCAATACAAATGAAATAGCAGGTTCGATTCGAAGAATCTTTCAGATGTGAAAGATCGACGTGAATTGCAACGAACAGTATCTACAAACTTATTTAACAGATCGACGAAAAGTGGATTTAACGTGAAACAAGAAGGATCCACGACACAGAAAATAAATAAACGGCAGCATATATTTATAATTAGACTACTTTTTCAAGGATCGGAAGAATCATCTTCGTTTTGCGAATTTATGTCTGCGAGTCTGTTCGTCGCTAATTCTTATCCACTGATTTCGCAATCGAAATTCGACGATCGGAAGGACAAACGAGTTTTATCCTCTTCCCGTGCCAAATTGGGTAAAAATAAGAGAGGAAAGAAACAGACATTAAACGATTAAAAGTAGCGAATTAAAATTATAAAGTAAAAATAACTATTACAAATGGACAGAGAGATTATTCGGTATTTCCATGCTCTTCCGTTCGTTCTCTCTCATTTTTTCTCAATCATACGATCTGAAATGCGCTGACACGCACACACATACGCATACACGCCGCACATATACACGTAGTCTTTCCTCCTTTTTCTCTCGCACCTTAACACCATAAAATAGTTGTCCATTTAAACTTCGTTAATTAATTCCTTCTTTCTTCTTCTTGCTTTTTTCTTTCGTTAAAAACTGCAAAAGGCTCGGTAATTGGACGAAAACTCACGGCTCTATGGACTAGAGGTGCAACGTATGCTTACGTGTACATTAGAATATAAAAATATACTACCGTTATAGTTATGGTTTTTTTTTCTCCCGTTCGTTTCGTCTCGAACGTAGAAACGTCCCCATTTCAACGACGAAAAAAAAAAAAAGAAGAAAGCAAAAGACAAATCTCTAAACGATTCATCGAGGAATCTCGTACTAATTGCAAATGGAACCTCGAAACACTTTTACGATTAATCCATTCTTGTTTCGTTTCTTTCTTGCAAATGGCTACTCTGATTTTAAGAAGATCGGAGGTTCAACTCAACCAGGTAACCAAGATTTTTCTCTACGAATTTTCATTCCATCAAACTCTCGACTAACTAAACACATAACTATAATCGACTTTCAATATAATATATACATATTTTTTCTCGAATCTTTGTTTGATCCTGACAATTCTTATTTTGTTAAAGAATTAAAAAAATTCATGAAAACTGATGGGATTCTCTCGATTGCCAATAATTTTAACACAGAAATTTGCTCAAATCTCTGCTTGGTCCTACTGATTCTTATCTAATAGGACGATCTTACAAATTCGTGAAAATCGTTCAGATTTCCTTGATCGCCGATAATTTATTCGCAGAGATTTGCTCGAATCTCTGATCGAGCCTGATAATTCTTATCTAATTAAAAAATTTAAGATTCATACAAATTCTTCAGGCTTGCCATAATTTTCGGCTTCTTTGGAATTGTATCTTTTATATTTAAGAACACATATACAGATTATTTAAAATCATACGAATCTAAAATAACGATTAAAACGATAATTTGGAGATTAAAATTTCTGTAATAGGCAGAAAATGATACTTTTAAAATCTTATTATATAACTAGAATATTCGACGATGACGAATCAGCCAACGGAAAATGACACCGTATCGAAGTATATTTCTACGTTCGAGACTTGCGTTACAGTTGTTTCCTGCGCTTGTTTCAGCCCCTCGGTATCGTAAGGTTCTCGTAAAAATCGTAGCTGCCATTGGAAATCGATTTCGTAGCGCGAAACGAGTGTAAAACTTTGTATCGTCGCTGTTGGAAGAATCTTACGAGTGAGGCAATAGCTTAGCAAACGCGAACAAAGATTTAACAAAAATAGCTCGTCTCCGGTTTACTCAGGGTGTCACACGGTCGTTTTTCGACATTTCTCGCGATGTTGTTCGAGACTGCGAAATTGATTTTCCGTAAATTTTGTTGAAATCTCTCATCAATGATGAGAATTCCCTTGTGGAACTTAGGATTTGCGTGTTAATAGAAATTGAAGTTCCTGGGCGACACCCTGCACCTTGTAAAATTTAAAACGCGTATGTTCCATAAGATTCAACAATTCTTAATAGTATAAATTGCTTTCGTTTCCGGAATCCTTTATTTCTCCAACCTGATGTATAAGATATTTCAGAAATTCTGCGATAGATCGAAAACAAAAGATTAAAATGGTCCTTCGTATTCTTCAGAGATTAGCTTGAAATTTTTGATAATGCGAGCAATAATGCAACTGTTTCTGAAAAATTCCCGATGACTGATGGCTTTTTTCAAGTCCAACTATTTTTTTTTTTTTTTTTTTTTTTTTTTTAATACCATCGTAGTGTGACTAATAATAATTCGTGTAAATGTTTAGTGAAATTTACATTCGAGATAATGATGAACTTTCGAGATAATTTGGATAGAGATCACTTTTGCATGATGCATTTGTGAAATGAAAATTAAAAGGTCATAACTCCTAACGGGTTGAACACAAGACGTGTCTGGCAGTAGACGGGTCCCTTTCTTCTTATTTCGTTCCTCTTCGCCATTTATCTTCGTTCAAGTCCTACCACTGTGCATTTCCTATTTCAATCCCTCTACTGTACCTTTATTGTCACCCTATATAATCTGTGCGTTTCTTTTGTAAATGAAAATATCGAATTTCTTCATAAAATATTTATGAAAAAAGTACTGAGAAACGTTACGAATCTATTTCGATGTTCATACAGAATTGTCTAATAACGTTGATATATAGGAAGAAATAGACAATTTTTTATACTATTAAAAAATATAAAAATGTTGTAGCAACGAAAGAAATTGAAAATTTTCCTCCCTTGCGATACAATAGAGTGGTTTCTAAAATACCTAGTACATCAGCTTGAAGTTTTCATAACATGATTAAAATATCCTAACTCGTGACTGGTACTTATATAACTGTTTCCATAAATCTCAATAACCGTCATTCTTAACACGTGGAAGAATATCGTTTCTGCCGTTAACCAGAATAGAATTCGAACTTTGTTTCTTAAGAGGCATATGTACAGAGGACAAAGTATAGGAAAAGGCTTCGTTCGATTTATGTTGTTCGTGTGTTTACGGGCAGAGATACGCGCGTAAATATCGAGGGCCTCAATAATGGTGGTTACGTTGCGCTTATGTTTAAAACGATTTAAAAAAGATAAAACAAAAATACCATCTCGTTAAAATATAGACTATACGGATAAAAGAAACGAACGCGTTAAGAAAGAAACGTAATTTCACTTCTCTAGTAAGAAGAAGCGTTTCTTCGCTCTTGCAAAACGTAATAAACATTTTTCTGTTATTTTCCTCTTACCAATACGTAGAAGGATAACGATAAGACGGAGTGTTTACAGAATGGATCGATTAATAAGCAGCATTCTGTCCCCAAGTTAACAATATGATAAAACAAAGCGAGTAAAATAGCAAAGTAACGATATCTGTCATGCGTTCAATATAAAATTAGAAAAGATCGATATTCACCATAATATATATGTATGTATATATATATATATATATAAAGAGAAAAGAGCAGAGAGAAATAGAATACCGAAAACTAGAGACTCGATTATAACTGTGATGCAAATATATCATTGTGTAAAATGTATCGATGAATATGTACAATAAAATGTGTATAACAAACATTGCCCAAACAGTCTGTATATGGTAGTATACGATTAAAAATCGACCGATTTATACAAAAAAAAAAAAAACGACACCCTCATTCTCGAGACACACTTGCCACCAATACTGACGCCGCTTATGTACAATTTGTATTGTGTTTATGTTCTCTATATATATAGCATATAGAAAGCACTTGTTCACGGTGAAAATTGTTACAAAAAATATCTTAACAATATATAGCGTAATCTTAACATCATTTGTTCGTTTCTCTGTTAACGTTATATTGCTGATGCTACCTCGAAGACCATTGACATTTGCAATAGTTGACACATTTTGCGTGCGTTACGTGAAAATACGTATTTTCTGTGCTATCACTAGATTGTAGATGTTTGTGCTTTGCATGTTTATGAATATATATATATATATTAAAAAAAATGGAATCTAAGGAGAGATTTGTTTCAATAACTACTGAATATTATAACAAGTGTTGTACTTTAAATGTTTTATATACTTTTGCGCATCGAGTGCATCCTGCGGATTTTCTCACTTTAAATTGCATGTAATAGATTTATAGGAAATACGTGAAAATCCACAGTCTGATTATCATTTAATTACCACTTTATACATATATGTATATAAGTACCGTGTCTTTTCTTTTTATATAAAATTCTCGTACTTCGATCTAATATTACCGTTTCGAACAATGATACTGTACAGCGAAGAAGAAGTCTTTTAATTGCAAAACGCGAAAGACGTATCTTTATGTAACACGTGCAAAATATGTTAATGGCAACGGTGGTCAGAATTACAAAAGAAATGTTTAACATTAGCAAAAATATCGTGGTATCGTGAAATACTATATCGTGTTGTGATCCCGATCGCTATCGTACGACCTATGATTATTCTTTTCTCTCGGTCGTAATAATTCACGAGGGTATTTACGTCGTTAATTACAATTGGTTCATTGTTAATGTGGTCTGTGTCGTTCAGGCAATACTGTACCAAGTTTAGTCACGAATCGTCGGTAAATGTCATTTATCGTTTGGAATTCGATAAACAAAGTCGATCTCATTACCCAATGCGATCTCGTGCACGCGACACAGGACAATGTTGCTTATTTTTGGCAGCTGTCACTGCTATTGTGACTCACGAAATTCTAATCGTTGCCAAAACGCTGAAAATGTCTCTGCTTCCTTTAACCGGTAACTTGGATTGCACTGACGACTATTATCGTTATCCCACGTGAGGACTAACGTAAATGGTTCGTTTATCGTTCACGCATAATGCCAGGAGTGTAGAAATGAACGAAAGAACTTGTCGAAGAAATTCATTAAGAAATTGATCGTTTGATCTGAATATTTTCGTTGTAATTAAATATAAGCGATATCGTTTTTATGTGTATTATGCAAAGTATAATATGCATAATTTACAGTGATGAACGAAATAATTATTATTAAATATTTTTGATCATATTAATAATAATAATCTATACTTGTCTAATTGAAAAGTTACAAGTTATAGATTATATGATTTTTAAATTTCAAATTGGATAGTCGAATGATTTGTAGTTAATAAATTTCATTTGTTTCAGTACAAATTGTTATATAAGATTTCATCGTTAATATTAGTTGAGTTAGTTCTGAAAAAATATATTTGATCTATTCAAATCTATTTAGATGTACTCGTAAATATAGTTCCATTTTGAATGATTACTAACATTTTTTGTATCGTTTAATGTTTCATTTTCACCCTGCGAAGTACGACACAGTATGAAAATCGAATTGAAAAGAATTATTTTTTTCTTTTTTATTAAAACTATTTGAAAACGATTGCAAATATTAATTAAACAGTAAGATTACGCATTCTTTCGTTCGTCACTGCATATACATTTGCATACCACACGATGATCGATTCAAGTCCTCGAATCACAGAATGAAAGCACTTCACGATTGAAATAAGTTAACGATGAACTAAACGATAAATCTACTGCCAAAGCTGTTGAGATCTCCTCTTTCGTAATTTCGTTGCATGTCTAGCACTCCAGCAATTGTACAAATATACATGCATAATAAAAATAAAATCATGAATGATCAGTTACTATCCTCGTCTTGGAGATTTATACAGGTATTTAATGATTAATCGATCAAGTCCCGATTTCCCTGATTTTCGACGATCATCTGGCGAATAAAATCTAGATTTAGGAGAACAAAGCAACCCACTATGATATTCGTTGCTATTAAACTATCACATTTCGTTTAAAAAATATTTATGAATATGGTATAACGTATATTCGATTCGTGTTATTTTCCGATATTATAATTGATCCAATGGCACTAGGTCAAAATTGGCACTGGTCGAACGTTTTGATTAAACGAATAGAAAAGCTTCGTTTCGAAGTTTATAAAGTTGGTTCGTCGTAATTTCGTTTCATCTATGGGGCTAAGAGTACACTCTATATAGATAATACATTAACGCATTCGCTGCTATTAAAATAAACGCCTTCCGTCTATCTTCTCATCAGGGAAATCTTCGTTTCAAGTTTACTTTATTACATTCCTCACTGTTTTGTATCTCCTGTTAAAAACCTTCTATCGAGACGCATGAACTCAAAAATACAACAGTTATCTCCTCGTTGCAACCTTATTAGGGATTTATGTATAGTAATTGAATCAACGCCCAATATGTGTTAATAGCAGCGAACGTGCTAAATAAAACATTCGTAAGCAAGACCGAATTGGTCGTCGCTCAGAAGTTGCTGAGCAGATATGTTTGTGGATAAAAGTTCATCAACAGGTCCTTTCAACCTTAATTCATCTGAGAATATTCATGCAACTACGTAAAATATCTTTAACATCTAAAAAAAAAAAAAAAAAAAGAAACGAGAAAAAAGAGCCTTGATTTCGTCTTCGAAGCAATACCATCCTTCAACAAACATTTCATTTCGAGTAACAGTTTCTCTCATAACCTTCAACCTCTGCCATTTCGCATTATAATCAGTTTGAGAGTCTTTCAAACACATTAGGCTCGATTATGGCGCAAATTCTGTAGACTTAGGTACTTTCTAGGAACGTGAAAATAATCCTCCATGCTCTGCCAGATACTTTGAACGCTTCATTATTCGTTCGCCTTTCAAATGTCCTCTTCAACTTCCAACTTCTGGCAAAGACTAAATCCTCTTCTCTGTCATCTTCAAAGAGGTATTCACTTACGTACTTAATATTTCTTCTCTCAACTACAATCCCAGTTCGTTTATAGAAGTGGTATCACGTCTATACCGAATACATATTCTCGCTCGTAAACAAGGAACAACGAACGTGTAAAAAATGTCAGTCTAACAGGTGCGTCGAGTTTCTCCAGTCCATTGAAAGGCTGTCCGGAAAACGGCAGGAAAGAATAATTGACGCTAGTGCGGTCCCTGCTCCCCGGCTTGCCTTCTCGTTCCTTCGATCGACTCGAGAATAGAACAGTTATGTACAGTAAGGTATATACTCTAGGAACGTTTATACAACCGTAGGCTTTCTCTCTTTCCCTCTCCCTCTGTCTCTCTATCTGTCGCTAGTTAGCCTTACTCGGATCCACTTCAGACTCCTTGTCTACGCGAAGCATCGCTGTGTCTCCATCGCGGCATCCAATGCTCGATCTACGATGTCCATCAGTAGAACACAGGCGACCACTCGTGATGCTGACCCTCCTGAGCCGTGATGGGCATGTAACCAACGGCTGGAGAAACAGGCAAACACTGGAAGCAGTAATTGAGCCCGGCGTTGTTGTCCCAGTACTGCTCGCCCTTGCATTGAAATCGAACCGCAAACTCCAGCCTCTGACCAATTGACAGCGTGTGACAGTACAGAACGAAAGAAAATTTGTCGCTGAAACCGTCGCACGAGTTAGGTACGTAGATGGCTTGCAAGTCGCTGAAGTTTCGCCACGAGTTCAACGTGTATCTGATGTGCACCGACTTGTGAAAGTCCAGATTGATCACGCGGACCGTACCCTGGATACAGAGAGACACGGGATCCTGGACCAGCACGTTCTCTAAGCACACTCGACGTTCACGGACTAGATCCAGGAAATTAGGTAGACCGCCAGGTTGTTGAAACAGAGGCACCAAAGTTCTGTCCAGTTTATGCGAAGATATCCTGCAGCCTGATTCGCGTCGATTACCTATGTATCTGGCTCCCCATTGAGCTGGGCTTGGTGAGCTGCTTATAGGACTGGTGTCTTTCTGGAAAATGTCATCGTAGATCAAGTCGCTGTACGCTGAGTTCGGCACTTTGGGGATTTCGTCTAAGAACGTTCGCACGTCGGCGAGATCTAGGCCTAAAACGTCTGCGAATCGAACGATCTTCTTCCTTCCAGGTGTCCCTGGTGGTGTTTTTCCTGTCTTCAAAGAAGAACACCGTCTGATCTTCTGAGGTCTTTCTTCTTCCTCTTCTTCGACGCTATCGTCCTGTGGCTCCTCAGTTATATGAACGTCCTCTTTGATACTTGGACTTGTGGCGAGCTTCTTCAACAAAAGGCACATCTTATCCTCGTCGCTGTTAGCTATTATAGCTCCATTTTCTATCTGTATTTTTATCTCGTTCTTTATCGTGGTTTCTATCACTCCCTCTACTATAGGACACTCGAGGGTGAGAGCACCAGGGATGTTGATCATACTGCTGTACGTCGAATGGTCGTCAATCTCATTGTTAGGAATCTCTTCGAGTTTCAAAGATAAAATCTTTGACTGTTGCTCCAGTGTATCCTTGGGCTTCTCTTCGTCATATGGAAGATCCTCCTCGTACGTATTTTCCGACGAATCCGAAGTATCTTCTTTGACGAGATTCCTCGCGTTCTTAATATCCTCCAATTTGCTATTCTCCGACAGAAAGTTAATAAAATCGACTTCGTCGGTATCAATTCCTTCATCCTTAATCGCGGAAGTGATCATTCTACTAGGTCCGTGGACGGGTATCTCTGAATCAGAATGCGACTTGGGAAGCCGGTTCTGGTGTGGGATTAAAATAGGATTTGTTTTTGCGGGACATTCGTCCTGAAAGGACATAGTGCTCTCGTCGAACGTGCTCCAAAGAGATTCATGACTGGGCGACGTGGATGTCTCTTGGGAGCTTCTATCGTTCGAGTCCTCCGAGCTGCATACCAAGTCCTTCTTCCTCGGATCTTTATCGCAAAAATTTTTCCTTTTGAACGAAGCGCTCGATTCAGACGTGTCCTCGGAATGTTCAACGCTTATCTCTGGCCTTCTACGACAGGGCAAGCTTTTGGGCCTTATTATGTCGCAACCGTTCGAGAGATTCGACGTAGTCAGTTCACTATCCGAGGTCGTCACGGGATCGAAGAACATTTCGTTCTTCGGCTTTTCAACATCGGATGATTCTGGATCGAAGAAGATGTCGGAGGAATCGCTATCTGGAGACGTTCCTAACAAAGGAGACGCGAAAACGTGTCCAGATTCTGAATCTATACTGGTTTTCGATTCAATCGGTGAACTGTTGTGAATTGCATGATGATTCGATTTTAATACTTCCGGATTCACTACTAAATCCGCGACTTCCGCTGCTGTGGCTTCTTCTGCCGGCGAACTAAGGCCATCTTCATACTCGAGATCGTAATCGTAGCACAAATCCGTGTTAGGATTGTGACGAGGTTGATGCTGAAGAACGTGTTTGTTGGAGCTGCTAGTTATTATTCTTCTCCCTGTTGACGGCGAACGTAGCCAGGAGGTTTCCTTCGGCAACGAGGAATCATCGTTTCGTTGAGAATTGTCTTCGCCACCGAGAGACGTTAATCGTCGATGAAGACGTCTGGCGAATGCCTCGGCTCGACCACGACAATTGCTCGGGAAAAGGGAACTGACCAGGCCGCAGGAAGGGCCGCCACTGTGGGCGCTGCCCGCCGAATCCATGCTGCCCATCTCGAGGACGGGCGAGCCGGACGTCTCGTCGGCGTGCCTGCCCTCCGAGGGCGAGGTCGTGCTGCTACCCTGCTCTTCCGCCTCTCGACTCTCGGTGCTCGCCTGGAAATTCAGAAAAAGATAATATTTTAGAGAAAGGAAATGTTATCGCAAAATTCGTACAATACGGTAGAGCTCCATTTACCTAAACTTGTCGAAGAGACAAACAGTTTACGTAATTACATAATGGGAGCTCGGCAATTTTACCCACAGCCCATTATGTTTCGTTCGCATAATTGAAGCTCAAATAAATGAATTCAACCAGCGAAAGTTCAGTTAATTGAGCATTAACTAAAATTTCGTAAATGGAGTTTTACTGTACAAGGAAGCACGTATATTTTAAAGATAATTCTCTTTCGTTCTCGATTCTTTTCATCATCTATCGTCATCTAACGAGAAGATCCGAAGTAGAAGAGGAGACTTAACCGAAGAAAATATACATTTCCATTGTAAGAACGAATACGAATTACGTATAGACATTCCACATTACTACGACCAAAAGTTTGGTCTTGGATGCTTCATAAAATTCAAGAATTTAAAAGGCAGTCAACTTAGAGTTTTCTGCGTTACATTAGGAAAATCCTAAAATACGTTCGTCTATTCGACTAAAGAAAGTTGCCGTTGATATCCGTCGAAGTAATTTCGAATTATGTAATAACAAAATTGTCAGGAAATTCGCCGCAAGTAGAATAATTACTAACTTGGTATAAGTTTTATTATTTCGTTTGCATCGCATACGCCATATAATATAAACCTACTGTACCGTAAATGCCAAATGCTGCGACATAATATAAGCAGTATAACACTGAACAAAATAAAATGCATTTATAAAAATTTCCCACTAAATATCCTGATATTTATAGCCAGTAGTTAGTATATTATGAAACTCCCAAGTCGCATAGGTAGCGTTGTAAAAAGTTAAATAAATATGCAGATTTTTCACGAAAAGAAAATTCTCCATCGTGTAAATAGATTTATCTCTTTAATGCTTTTCTTAATTGACACGATACATGTTAGTTATCAGGCGAAACGAACTATCCCATGCGTTTATCTAGAGTTCTCTGTGTGATGAAGCGAGGCATGATCGAGAGGGAAATTAATTATGCACTAGAGGAGGAGCGTTCTTATGAAAAGGTGAATTTAAAGGTAGTTTCGTAATCACGCGAGAGGTCACGGTGGGTTCACGATCGTCATTTGAATACAATTCGCGGTCGGCGGATCGAATCTTAAGCACCGTGTATAAATTTTCTCATCTCGCATTTGCACGTATCGGCTCGTAAATCTTGTCTTCCGCATAATACACGACAAAACCCTTTCGGACTAACCTGAGAAACAAAATTCCGCTATGGTGTTAATGATCCCTTGCGCCTTACGTTCGTGACGAAACTTTCAGAAAAATTATTCCAAGCCTTATGCTTGAAACAAGAATTTATTAAAAATAACAAATACTTATCGCTGACGAATAAAAGAGTTAGAACAGAGAAAGACGAGCTGTCACGCTGCAGGTGAACGAATATGCACCGAGGTGCAAGGATTTGAAACACTAATGATCGAATTTCCATTGTTTTTTTCATTGTCAATGCTGTGCGCTAATAAATAATTAACGTGTAAAAATTCTTTTCTTTTTTATGAAACATACGTAAGTATAGATTCTATGAAACTTTATGATGGAATCTTATTTTGCTATAAGAAGAATGAACACGCATTTCTTACGGATTATTGTGAAAATTACTGCGCTATTTTCAAATTTATAAAAATTATGAAATTCAAAATTATAAAAGTTACAAACAGATATTATAATATCACGCAGTTCTATTATACATCCACAAGATAAATCTGTTAAGGGCTTAGTTATGAAAATATAACTTAGCTTGTGAGAATATATTAGGTTGTCCGAAAAGTGTCTTTCTTTTACAGACACGTCCTTTTTTGTGATCTTTATTTTGATAGAACGAAATAAACCATACGTAATTTAATAAAATAATATAAAACTGAAAATGTTGTGCGTCCATTATTTCCTTATAAAACGAAAGAAACTTTTCCGGCGACCTAATAATTATTTTATCATCGTTGGGAATTTTCTCATTAACATTTAAGCGATGATATAACGAGTAATTACTAAAAGCTGAGAGAAATTAGTTTTCTCAACTGAAACGGACGTAACAAAAATGACAAAGTACGTAATTGTTCCACCACTGCACTTATCGTAAAATGTCACGTAGAATGTTACTTAAATTTCATTCTTAATATATTTCATATCGTGCTTGGCGTACTTTTTGCGCCGCTAAAAATGCAACAGAGCATTTAAAACATAAGAAACTTTCTAAATACAACGATATGAGAGATAAAAAAGTCGGTCAAGGTCAATTCAATCCACCCACGAAAATAAACGCGAGAAAACTGCCGCGTCTCGTGTAAATCATAATGAACGGCTGTCTCGTTTATCGTGGACGTTAACGTCCACGTTAATGTTCACACCAACATTGACGACGACGAGAAAAAATTCATCGGTTAGTTGATTCTTCGTCGCGTACAGCGACGCAAATGGAGAAGCAACGGTCGTAGGGCTCCTTCTACGCTTGTAACAGTTCTTGAGGTTGCTTATTATGAGCACAATCATAGTATTATCTCCTACAGTTAAAGTTACAACTGCCATTACAACGTTGTTGTATTGTAATAGCTTCGAATTGCGTGCATCGTGCATCGTGCATCGTGTAATACTGCGTCGCAGCATCTTTGAATGAAAATAAAGCGCGTCGTTTTATTTATACGCAGTTAGATTCTATCAGTCAGATTTATGGATCTTCCTTTAGATCATTTTGAAGATACCATCGGTTCCATCGATCGATCATTGAACGATGGAAAATTCGGAGAATTTTTAACGGACGTGTTTTCATTCGTTCGAAAGTGGTTCGATCTTTGGATGTTCGAACGACGGTTGAAAAGTTTTGGATATTCTAAATGCCTAGATTTATAGACAATGAAAATTCTACTATGAAGTTTCCCTACTATGAACTCTCTATGGAGCATCTTTGAGAAAGTTTGATCTTTTAATCCTTGAGGATAGATCTGCGTTTAGAATACTAAATAAGCTTTTGTTCTGCAAGAAGTATATGCCAATTCGAAAGTCTGAGCTTGGAACGATGGAAAATTCGCTGAATGTTTAAGAGATCTTTACTTGAAACGATATACGTACATACATACATACATATATATATTTTTATTCGTTTAGAAGCAATTCAATCGTTCGAGCTTCTAATTAATCGTAAAAGGATTGTAAGTTTTTAGATCTATGCTTACAAAGCTATACTCGCTGCTATAGCTACAGCTATAAGACCTCAATCGTTTGACGTTCGAATGATTAATTATTAAAGGATTTGCGAATTTTTTATATAGAATGCTATATAAAGTCGTATTCTTCTAGAAATTGTTCTATCCTTCGATCGTTCGTATAATGAAAAACTTTAAGAATTTCGATTGAATCTATGCTTGAAATGCGATATAAAGATTAAATTCTTGTAAAAATGTTATAACTCGCTGACTTGGTTTTTCCACGATGGGAAATTTAGGATCCGGTTCTCTCAAAGTATTATATTCCGAACGTTCGATATTTGAATGATTTAAACGACGATTGGAAAATATTGAGGCTTTTGAACGAGTCTAAACTTATAATGCCTCATAATATTTTATTCTCGTACAGTAACGATTGGTTGATAATACGGCAAAGAGGGTAATAATGAAAGATCAGTATTAAAAGACAGTGTGAATAAAGTGATTTATAGACTTGAAATATTCTTTGACGAGCGCTGACTATTAAAAAGAAATCAGTTAATGGCACGGTGGATGTTAACCCTGTGATTAAGTTACACTTTTTTGAATTGATGATGCGAGTCAGCTGTCCGCCTATATTTATCGCTTACGTTATGAAAACAAAGAGTCATTAGCGAGTGAAGAAAATTACTCTGCGTTTTATAAAACGCGTCCCATATGTTTCATCCCACGTCCGTAAAATGTAATAACAAAGATGAGATGAATTAATAAATTTTTCCTCTCAAAAAAAAATATCGTATAAATATTATAGAAATATTCGTGAAACTAATTGTTCGCAGTAAACCGTCATTGTTTGTAAACAAGATGACAAAAATGAACCCGCGTTAATGACATCGTGGAGAAATTTGAGCACAGATCACAAGGTTGGCTCTTAGCCAAAATGTGAATAGAAAGAGCGAACAGAGGAAATGCGAATGATCGTCATCCCGATTTACGCGTTGAAATTTTGACGCGCAAAATGCTCTTACGACACAGAAATCTTCTTGCAATCAGATTAGAATTCAACAATGAATCTTTCAATGTAAGATATTTCGGCAACAAATGCGATAAAATAGAAACGTTCAGAACAAAATAGGTAAATATCATTTGAGAATTTATTAACCGATAATGACGATATATCCGATGATCGTATATAACCAATAACGAGATTAAATAACAACAATTGATAACAAAATGATGTAATTGCTAGTAGAAAAATTGCACAGTAATATTCTCTCTGAGGAAAATACTAAAAAAGATATAAATAAATACATATAAATTTACGTGGATATTTGCATTTCATTTGCAACAGCAATCAGGCCAGTCGATAATATCATTCGTAACATGATATAAAACAATCTCCTTTAAGAAGCGTAATACGATCAGAAACATGTAAATTTCGATAACTAAAAGTGAATTATCCATTTAACCATACATAGCGTGAGGAGACCCAGTCGTTTGCATTTAGTAAAAGAACAGAAAGAAAAGAGATAAAAGAAAAGGGGAAAGAACATGTACACGCGGATATTCGAAAACGGTTTACCCATATCGAAGTGAAGAAAATAATCTTTACGGTCTCACCTTTCCCTCGAGCTTATTGTTGCGCCGCTCCATACGCACTCGTACGCGACAACCAGACAATAAAAACAAGAAGATGGTGCACGGGAAAGCAACGCAGCTGCGAAACGTACACACGAAGATGAAGAGGAAGAAACGCCCTCGTTTCGCCTTCTGCCTTGCAATCGCAGAGGTCTGGCAATTATTTTTGGCGCCGAGCTCGCCATAGTCGATCATCGAAAGCAATTGGTCAAGAAATGGAGCGTGATGACCACCATGAATCCACCGGTCGAATCTCGTCGATACATCGATACTCCGGTTCATCGATATTTGACCGAAGTAAAGGTTGAACTTCCTCTAACGCTGCCTTTTTGTAACAGGCGAATGAACGACCAGAGAACGAGAGTGATTTATGTGTTTCGATAGCATTAGGAAAGAACGAATCGAGCTGCTATGGAGATACACAGGAATGTCGAAGGAGAAAAATAAGAATTTGTTTTTAGCATCATTGGAAGGAAAATATTTGAGATATCGAGCTTTGCCGTGTGAAAATTAGAACAAGATAAATATATCGCTGGCAAGGGATCAGTTCTGCCTATCTGGCCTGGTCGGTGATCCGGTGTTTAAACCGTGCGAAATTCATAAGTACACCTTTCGAGTTACTGATGCCGATATAATCGCGATAGAGATGATTTTTTTGATTAAAATATCAGAATATTGTGGCAGCCTGTGAAACGCTTGAGACGTTGGAAATACCCATTCTTCTAATTCGCGAAACCAGTGATCGTTCATTTTCTCTATTTT
This sequence comes from Bombus terrestris, assembly GCF_910591885.1. NCBI lineage: Eukaryota > Metazoa > Arthropoda > Insecta > Hymenoptera > Apidae > Bombus > Bombus terrestris. Next base: position 20,364,006 of record NC_063275.1, on the reverse strand, counting down.
TTCTTAAAAAGTTAAGTCCTCGGAGAGGAATAGGAAGTTTTTAACAACTTTATTTTTGAACGAATAGATTAAACGACAAATGACGATGTTGAAAATAATTTATTATTTTGTCACTTAACGTTATTATTATTTATTTATTGATTATAAGTAAATCTATTGTTAAATTTTATTGACGGTGAAAAAATGGTAAAAGTTGTAAGATTCAATAAATTCTTTAGTAAAATCTGTAACTAATAATCTAGTAAAATGGTTTTGATAATTTATCCAATTTTCCTCCATTGTTCTGTAAAGGATATATACTATTTGTCACTTAGAAGAATTAAATTAACCTTCATTTGTCTACTTTGATTTCAATACTTCTCTTCATATTTTTGACATCTTTTGTACTTTTATAAGTGCATTTCTTTTCTAACCATAATTACATTACTTATCCAGGATGTTTGCTATAAATTGAGATCAAGTAGAAGTAACGGTTACAAAAATTTGCAACCTATAGACTGCGGAGCATGAATTCTCAGTCGAGTACGTATGTACGCACTCGAATGATCCTCAACCCATAAATCGTTCACGAAAAAACCAGAAACAAAAAAACAAAGTACAAGGAGAAACTTCGTTGAAAAAGTTCTCGCAGGATTCCAATTTATTTTTATACAAGAGTACATCACGTACCCCACATTCCCAATATTTTTAGAGGTAGATGTACATTTATTTATTATATTTTCAGCGCTGCGATACGATATAACTCGGATACGTTTGCATTATCGACGATCCGAAAGGACGATCGCGAACTAATTTCATATTCCAGAATTTTTATAACGTTACCAAACGATCTTCGGGAACGAGTAACCATTTTTTTGAAAATTACTTGATTCGGACGTCGAGTAGAGGGAAAATAAATAGTCGGAAAAATATTACGAGACAAGAGTATTGCAAGAAATATGGAAAAATATTATGAAGAGTCAAGTATATCTGGATTAATGTCTACAATCTTATCTAGAAAAATGTTGCTTCGTTATGAAAATATAACGAGTGATAGAAGTCGGAACAAGCTGCCGAGTTTGACGATTGACCTCTGACGTTCTGGCGCCAATCAACAGCGACAAGGCGACAACACTAATCCGAGGAGAATGATTGACGTGTATGGTCGAATGAGAAACACGCGATGCTACGCATTACAAAGAAAAAGAAATAATAATAACAAGACGAGGAAAAGAAGAAAACCAATTATGGCAACGATAAACGAATTAGATAACTCGTAATACGATTCCACGGATTGCGTTGCAACTTTCGTTGCATTTGCGAGTTGGTTCGAAGAGATCGTGTACTAAAAATTAACGATGTTATTAACTAGATTATACTACGTAATAACGGCAAGAAAACAGCAATGAGATATTAATATATATGCGAGCAATAAATAACATGATCTGACGCTTATAGTCTTTCGTTTGATCGATTCGTGTCATAGCAATTTATATAATTAATAATTATATTTCTGACTTTAAACGATATTGCACACGTATTTGAAACGTATGCGTGGAAATTATTTACAAGAACAAGTTTAATGAAATAATAATTTCTAATATTTTTCGAGGATATAGATTAATACGGGAAAGTAGAAATGTTATATTATTCAGTCATTTCGTTTTAAACTTTAAACAAGGAATACAACGTTTTTATATTTTTCAAATATATTTACCACCATTCATAGTGCTGGTCAGGCACAAGATTATGTAACAACGCCATTTGAATTTACATAATTTATACATATAGTACCTGGATTTAAAAAAAAAAAAAAAAAATGATGCTAAACCTTCTCCTATGTCGGTGCACGTGTATTTAATGTTACTTTATAACAAAGTAGTTTGATATTTACGTAACGTGGTTCATTTTATCATATTTATATAATTAATAAATCTGGTTTTGGCCAGATCTGGTGAGCGCCGTACCACACACGATTATTATCAGCACGATCGACAGAATAATTTTCGATCAACACTATGAATTATCTTGCATTACGTGTCTATCAACGTAGACTTAATTTCATAGTTCTCGGTTTCTGCTTTTTCTTTCTCAGCGAGTGAACCTACAATGAACGGCTAAAAATAAACAATTTTCTTTCACTAAAAATAATACTCTTGGAATCCAGTCAAGAGATACAAACACTAAATATACAAAGATGCGGGAATTATAACTAACAACTATAAATTACATATATTTTGGCAACAGCCATAAAGTACGTCACGCTTTAAAAGCTAAATTGACTTAATGAGTTTATGACGTGGCACGAGACTAGCTAGCTAGTGATTACAACCAAAGAAAACTCTCCTATTATTATTCTTAGAGAAGAAAAGGTTACAATTATTCGCCTCTCTTCCTTTCCTCCTATTTGACGATCAGAAAATATATCGAAAAAATATATCGATACCTGAAAAATCACAATCTGAAGGTCCCCAAAAGCGAACACCTTCTATCCAAAAAGATCAAAAGGCGTAAGAATGAAAAGGCACGGCCAATAAATGAAGCGTCGATCGGTCAGGACCACCTAGGGAAGCAGTCGCGCTAAAATCCTTGCAAATCGCGTGTCGTTCCGAAATAATTACGCAGCCGGACGGTCGTGTCGGATGTGCTACACGACTAGGAAGAAGGCACTCGCTCTATTATTATGCGTAGAAAAGGGAACAAGAAGGCACGTTACGCCTGCGGCATGCAAAGTCTTCTATCTCTCTCGTAGTTCAGGTTACCACCTCACCCCGCCGACAACTTCGATCCTATCTGAATCGTAAACTTTCTTTATCTGGACCATAAATACAGAAAGAAGTTCGCCGAGTGGCCCGCGGCCGCGTCCAACGCCAGGGCGTTCCCCGTGCCCGAGCGACGTGGTTCAACGTCAAAGAGTCTGGAGGCCAACAGCCTCCGAGCCTCTTCTTACATAACGATTATCTATCACGCACGCCTAGACTTCCGATAGACGACGACCCACCGCTGTGTGGAACACACGCGCGCTACATAGCCGGCTGCGAGCGTCGTGCATGCAGAGAAAAAACATACGTATTCCCGATACGACGATTTTTCCTTCACCCGCGATGGTGACTCGCCGCGATCGAGAGATGATTACGCGCGATTCAGTCGCGAATGCACGACACGAGTGCGTGGAATGCGAAGGGCGCCTGCCTATTGCCGAGTTTTAGGTCGTTTGTAGCTCCTTTTGCATCTGCCACGGTTGTTTCCGAGCCACTTACGACGATTCTTATCGCACCATGTCCCGTCCTTTTCGATTGTTTTATGTTACGTTATAGGTCTAAGGAAAGCTAGGAACACTGCGCGTGATAGGTGTACCGATAGTTTCTTGATAGTATGGTGGGAGTTCAATTTTGTTGGTATTGAGAGCGTTTCGAGGGAATGAGACTTGGAAGAAGTATCGTGAGTTGAATGTACGACTCGGAGTGGAAGGATGAAGTTTGTTCGTGTGGTACGAGATGTATAACAGGATAATGTAACCATATAGTAAGATATTAAGAACGTTTTGGGGAAAATGAGAATTGAGAGAGATGTGTAGATACTGTGATTTGAATATTGTTTGTATAATAAGATAATTTGGTAATATATTAAAATATTGAATTATATATTCGTATAGAAGAAAGGGAATTAATGATGCTTCTTTTTGTGAAACGTTATGTGTATTTTAGTTATTTTATTTGCATTTATGTTATGATATAATGATATATGATATAATAATATGAGAAAATAGGATTTGTAGGAAGTCTTGCTATGACGAAGGTAAATTATAATGCGTATTTTATGAGTAAACTGAAAACAAGTTAACAATTAATAGTATCAATACTACGACTGATCATTAAGAATGAATAAATTCTAGAAATTCTAGAAAATAGGCATTTTAATTTTGTTTTCTAAACGAATTTATAATTCTTAAAAAAGAATTAATTAACCTACGAGAACAATTATGCACGGTTCTATGAAAATAAAGTGTCGTTATTGGAACTGAATTTCGTTATAAGATCCTGATTATTTATATTCATAAATTTATGGTTTTAAAATTAATTCAAAGTATCATAAAGTAACCGAGGTCGAGCGTTCTTGGCAATAATTGAGCAATTCGAAAGATGAACGGAACCGGCGGGATCCTGAATTTGCGTTAAGATACGGTGTAAATTATAGTGATGAAGAAGCAATACCTTCGCACGGCGATTTGAATATTCGAATGCCAAATTTTTTCCCCGTATTTTTGCTCGTGTGATGTTCAATAACGGTACGATCAATTACACGCAATAACTTCCCGATACATGATACTAGGGATTCTGTTTTTAAAATTTAATATTCCACCGGCGTTGCTTGCTATTCTATACCAAATATAGCCGGCAATAATTGTGTTTCTGTGTACGAGTACGATAATGACTCCAATTCAACCGAAGAATCCAGTAACGACTGCTACCTGGTGCATTAGCGTACCAGTAGCCAATGAAGTGTTCCGAGATTTGTTTGAACTTGAATTCGAGAACAAGAGAAATTCGCTCGTTTCTTCTGCGATTTCAGATCTACTATAAAGATCGAAAGAATAGAGCATAGCTTGTAAAGAATTTCAAGCTTCTACATTTAATTCTCTATGGAATCTAGAAAACGAGTTTAAAAGCTAGAGAAAATAATCGACAGAAAGTATTTAGAAGAAAGAGAAAGAGAAGAGAAAATTTCTATATAGATTATAGTAAAAGGATATTACGATAAAAAAGAAAAATGTTTGCAATGTATAAAAAGCATAGAATCGTATGAAAATAGTATCTTTCTCGATTTAAAATAAAATTTTAATATTTGTCTTAAAAATATCTAGTCAAATAACATTGATATATTCTGCGATTCATTCTTGCTCAAAGCATTGTATATTAAATCCTTGAATTCTCCGTTACAATATAGCAATGCAAATTGAAACAAGTTACGTTCACGTCCTACATAGTATCTAATAAAATCGCAATTGGTATGACAATGTCGCTTCTTTGTACAAAAAAGAAGAAATAGCTACAACGGTATGCTCTAGTACCTTTGAACTTTAAAGTACGCTCGCACCGTTCGAAACACTGCGATGTTCGAAGACGCCTCTTCTCATTGTGTGATATAACAACTACAATACCGAACTGAGTCGTACAAGCAAGGAAGATGCAAATCTATTTTAGTTGCCGATGATAGTCACTTTCAGCTTTAAAACACATCTGTGCCGTTTGAAACGCTTTACGTTTGCGTCAATCATGAAATCAAAAGGCTTCCAGTATGATTTTATAGCAAAGCATTAATGCCAAAATTAAATTACACGTTCGGTTAAAGCACATGTGAAAAGTGAAAAGACTTTAAATTTGTTTTATCTCGTTGAAGCTACTTCCGAACTTTACGTTTTCACTAAAAGAGAAATTTATACTCACTACATATTTCATTTTCATGGGAAGCAGGTTTTCTGGCGATATTTGCAGCTTCAATTTCGAATTAATGATATCTCTGATGAATGATCTTCTGTTATAGATGAGATGTTCTGCGATAACGTGTTCTTGAAACGGCGCCACTAACATAATAAAATATTTTTCCGGACAACAACTTCCTTTAAAAAATGTTATTCTCTAACACTAGGTATTCTTATTTCTTATGACTAAACGACTAAACTTACTATGACTAAACTTACGTGAGTTACTTCTCCAGAGAATCAACCTACTTGATGAAAGTGGATCTATTCTTCAACGAGAATTATCACTAACTGTCGCTGTTATAAAGAGTTATTTCTTCAAAGACAGCTTCTTTCTGCTTGAGCTATTATTAGAAACTGGCGTTAATATCAGATATCATTTCCCTAAAATCTAACTTCTTCCCAAATTATTTTTCGTTGAATTATCGTCGCAAATCAACACCAACATCAACAATTGTCCTTCCAAAGACCAAACTCTTTATGCAAACGATATTTCTTCTGAAATCATTATCGCATACCGACACTGCCAAGAGAAATCAATAGATTCAATTTTTATAAACACAAATCTCTTTCTTAAACCATATTTTTCACTGGATCACTACGAGCAGTCCACATTCATATTAAAAATCACAATTCTAAAAGCAAATTTCTCTTCTAAACAATATTCCTTCTCAAAATTATTACCACAAATCTACATTGATATAAAACAAACACTCGCTCTTAATTCCTTACCACTGATCAATCCTAATATCAAATGCCATTTCTCTAAAACCAAACTCTTTTCTGAACGACATTTTTCACCGCAGTGCGTTTAAATCATCATCACGAAGCATCGCTGTTATAGAACCTTATTTTCCTAGGAAGCAGCCCTTTGCTACGATAGATATTCCTCAACAACGTGTTCTTAAATCACTATCACGAACCGACACTGGTCGTGCGCTGTCACGATTGATGAATATTCGACGGTCAAAGGCGGCATCTTCGGTGATCGATTCGGAAGCGATTTTCAACGATCCGTTACAGGAACACGCGTTGGTAATCGTCGGTTTCCTGTGAACAGCCCAGCCAACCGTTCATTTAAACATGCGTAGGATTCGTTGCACGCGTGTACGTGCCCACGCGATCCGAGAACATTGCACCTGGGAGGAAGGAGACGATGAGATGTAAAAACGAGACGTTGGACACATTCCTCGTGGTGGAATTTATCGACAGCTCCGCGTGATTAGCAAATAATTAAGACTGGTAGACTACGAACGATGTTGTAATTCGATATCTCTTCGTCGTTTTCTATTCCCAGAGTGTCGAAGGGAAAACTTCGATTCGATCGAACGGATTCGTATAAAATTTCGTTGATCTCCTGAGACGCTTGTGCAGTAGATACGCTCGTGGCTATGCACGCAAGGTGGTTAGAAAGCAACGTTCCATTTGCAGATTGCGTGGGTCTACGTTTATTTTTAGAGTTGAAATATTCACAATTCTATTTTCGACTCTGGATTGTTGAATAATATCGCGGGTTTTGTCTTTGTTGCTTTGACGGAAATTTCTAAATTTATCTTTCAACTATATTAGATTAATGCTTAGGAGAATCGAACTCTATTAAATGAATATTTAACATTCTATTGTGAATTCTATATTGCTATCGGTTTTTAGAAATAGAAATTTCTAAATATTCTATTAAATTCTATTCGATTCTATTAAATCTTAATTCTATTAAATCAAAGATCACATTACCTCTGTATCTATCAAATGGAAAACCAAAGATATATTTGATCATCTTAATAATATCAACAAATAATGGATACAATCTAAATTCTTCTTTCAATGTTTAGTTTATAAAATATATTTTATAAAGTATCTTATCATTTATAAAATACATTATAAGATACATTTAATAAGAAATATTCTACTTTTTTCACGTTAAATTCATTTTGTAAAACGTGCACCCATAATCTGCTAGCATATCGATTGCAACAAGAAAAGGTTTAAGAACGGCAAATAGATTAAGAACGAAATGAGTAGCTTCTTCCATGTTCCTCAAGAAAACTGCATAACATGGTAGTAACGCAGAATGATTCTCATTAAACTTATTAAAACAAAACATTCTATTGATCCCGGTTTATCGTCTGACACGTGTGTTACGCTATTAATCAGTTTTACATCACTACAAACGAATAGACCATTTACTGATAGGAACGCGATCATTCTACTAAATAATAATAGTTTCAATTTTTACTACAAAGTCGTAAAATATGATTATCAATAACTAACATACTTGAACTGTTACTTTGATGTCGATCGAGGTTGCAGCACAGTCATTCCGGTACTTTTCTCCATCCATTTTTTTCTACTGACGAAATCCATAGAAATCATTTACTAAATAATAAGAAATAGTATATAAAATGTGAGAAGTGTAAAAAAGTCACGAAACTTTGCTACATTAATAAGAATTTGTAAACTACTGTGTTAATGTGGTACAATTAAGGTACCGTGTTAATAGAAATCGTAAAAAAATTGTTATCGAAAATTCTAATCTTGAAATACGAATGATCGTATTTTAGAGGATTATGGATACTATAAGAGAGTAGAATTAAGATTCATGGTGCAGGTGTTTAGTAAAATTAATGTAATGGAAAGAATATAATTCGTGTATTTTTTAAGATGAATGTCGATTTTTCATTTTTCAAAAAACATCGGTTGGTGTTGTAAGTAAAGATAGTAAGACATATATAGACAATATTGGAAGAAGCAAGTAAAGTAAAGCTTCTGTTATTTGAACAGTGTATTAGTCGAGTGTTCTGTACTATTCAAATATTCTAGTGTTAAGCATATTTCCTTCATTGCATGAATATGAAGTTGACATTATCGTGTCTATTGACATATAGACACGTCTGTTAACATCTTATGTTAAAAAACAGCATAGAGAAGATGTATGATTCGAATTGCTGAAGCAATATATATATGTTCTACATGAAAATCTAGAAAACAGAAGTGTGATTCCCTGTAACTTAATACATTGAAAAATGAATACGATCTACAATGAAAGAAAATATGAGACTTATAACTAATTGAAACGATATTATATTTATATTATATCCTACTTTTCGTTATTGTTGATAACATTATTCTTTACACAATATAAAATAGTGCAAGATAAAATGAATATTCTGTTGTCCATAAGTCGTTCTATTCAAATAAACATGCCTTTAATCATCGCACTTGATTCACATTTGATTTATTTAATATACCTAATGCTAAAATTAATCTGTTATCTGATACAAATATATTATAGAAATCCTTTCAACAAGATAGATATCACTTCGTATGTTTCGTGTGGTATTAACGTGGAGACTTCCTGTTGTTAATCCCTGACATTAATACATTACATTGTCAACCTTTGAGATATCTTAAGAAAAACTATGATGGAACGTAGTATAACGATAAATAAAGTTTACACGGAATGTTTCAACTGCAATGTCTTGATAATTGCGGAAAGAGATATATTTACACGGGGTCGTTATATTTACCTCCATTTCGCTTCCTATTCCAAAGATTAAAAGATCTTAAATCTGAAGTTGTACGTTAATCTAATAGAAAAATTTTCATAAATCTTTCCTCTTCCTATATAGCACAAGAACCAAGCCATTTGTGGCGCTGAATAAAAAAAAATAATACAAATACGCCTAAAAAAAAAATGAATAAAATATAATAAAACGATATATAATATTTATAAGATATAATTCTTTTTTAGAAGATAAGATACAATTCTAATTTATAAGATAAGATTCTGTTACGGATTTTCCAAATTATTTTAATACTGTTGTTACAATATTTATATTGTATTTTAAACATATTCCTTATATTTTAGTATTAGTATTCAAACATTTATAATTATAGAAATCTCTCTATTAGAAATAAATACCTCGCCGCTTGTTCTATTTTTCTAAAAATTTACTTATAAAAAGAAAGAGAGAAAATTACGGTGAATTTTAGAAATGAAATCTCTTGTTAGTGTACTCATTCAAGAAGATACGATTCGAGATATTAATTTCCTTTACAACATAGACAACGAGAGGATAGACAAGAAGAAAGATTCATTATATTCGTTCTTGTTAATTCACAGTCAATTAAACCAATCATAAAACTCTCAACATATGTAGAGTCTTGCGTAAAATCTTAAACCATCTGTATTACTGGGCTTATAATGCTGACTAATATATACTCCTTAAGAATTGCTGTTATAAGAGAAGCGATATTTGCTAATTTAAGATTATTTGCTTCACGGTATTGGTCGTTAATGGTTTCTGCCCTCTGCAAATAAATATTACCGTCGAGATAGTAAAAGGAAATTCTTGTAAATTATTTATTATCTTCAATTAATCAATATTCTTTTAGGATTATTTGAACAAGCAAATAATTCTCCTTTATAAGCAGAGACATTATTTCATTGTTCCAATATCAACTGAAACGATTGTTTGTTTTACTTGGTATTTTAGATTCGATTAAATGTTTTCTAAAATAGTCTCTCGAATAGTTTCTCATTCTATTGTAGTATATCAACATTGCTTGCATCAGGAATACAGATTTCCTCATAGTGAATACGCCTATCAGGTCAAACACGTAATGCGGAGGTAATTTAAAACCATTCTGAGAGCAAATATTATTACGTTATAAAACGCAACTGTATTATTTACGACTGAAATATATATTGAATATGACATTCGGAAATCAAATAATTGCTCATCTTATTTGAGATAGTTATCTAAAATAGAAGACTCTTTGAAAACAATTAATTTAGCTTTAACACAAAACAAAATTGTTTTCCCTATGTATTATTATTATTATCCTCCGGTGTACTCATGTTCGCACACTAACAAATTACAAATATACGCAGTACACGAGTATACGACAGCAATACAAGTATACGACAGCAATAGAAAATTCCAGCGACTGCTGATAATTATATCGGAAACCGCGTGATTCTTTTCAGTCTGTTAAAAAAATGTAATTAATTGTACTCGACAATTAAGAACATTTAATAAAGGGGATAAAAAAGAAAGTATGTTATTATTTGCATGTTAAGGAAGATGATTCGACTATCCAAATAGTATTACAGTTTTTTTTTTTTTTTTTTTTGCATGGACTATTGTTGTATTATTAGACTTATACTATATATATTACATTCCAAAAAAAAATTGAAATGTACGAATGATGAAATAAATACTTATTTACTTACTGATATTATTATTATTTGTAAAATAATAACAGATAAATGTTATCAATAATATACTAATAAATAACAAAGCAACAGATAATTTGCTTCTGCAAGTTGATATTTTTTACCCTCGCTTCAAATATTCTGATACGTAAACTACTAAAACCATACAAGCCAATACCATTAACATAAGTATATGTATTCCAACCTCTTGCTTTGAAATCAATCAAAAACTAGGAAGAAATGGATCGTGGATTACCTGTATCGAATCAATTCGTATCTATTTAGACACACGTGCGTTGACGGGACGCGATTCAACGTCACGCAAGTACAGTCGTCGTCCAGAGAACGAATTCTATTGTCCCCCTATTGTAAAAGCGGCCTATTATTTTTGTCCGATTATACACCGACACAGTCTAAATCGTGACTACTTGACCCACGAGTTAGGGCAGCGCAATTCATCGTGACAGATTTATCGCCTTCACTGCTACAAGAAGGCCGGCCAATCAACGCCGAGATCCTGGCTCTAATTGATTAGCAACAAATTACGTGTGGGGCGACGATATATATTTACGCGTGGGCTACTCGGCGGAGAAAATATTTACTATTCTTATTTCACCGTTCTACGCTTCCTTGCAAACTTACAAGCTTCTTTCGCGTTTTCTCTTTCATCTTTCACGATGACATGTTTCCAGTAGAATACTTCTTTACGTGGTAAGACAAATAAACGGGATCGTTGCGTGTAAAGGAGATTTAAATTCTGTGGTTCAAACGAAAGAAATTCCTAGCTGAATTAGTAATTTTAGGAATTAATATTTTAAATTACGATCTTTCTGTAGAATTAAATTATTTGATTTCTTATACAACTATATATTATTAGGAATATATCACACGTTTAAGAAATTTTTATTCAAACCTTAGGTTTAAGTCACATTAAATTTAAATGATATATTTGAATAAAAAAATATGGAATATCAGTGAAACGTGATTCGATTTTAAATAAATCGTAGCAATTTTTAACAGACACCGATTTATGTTTCGTGAAACTTTCAAAAGTGTAATTATTCGATTTCGTATGTGTAAAATCGATCAGATTTACATTGAAATGAATGGTTGCTTTTCGGATATAATTTTTCACGAACACAGCAATTTGTTAGAATAAAAATAAAATTAATTAGCAGGAAGAAGAACATCATGAAATATGGTTTGAGAGTAGAGATTTTATTGAACGCAAGTTTGCATAGGGCATTCTTGAAAACGGCGGAGGTGGAGGAGATTTATGAGGGACGCCTCAAGGGATTGTTACGAGGATTTTAAAGTAAACGTATTGTTTAAATTTTGCAACCGTTGACAGTCACGACTAGCAAAGATATAATGCGCAGCGTGTCTAGAAAATATTTTAGAAAGTTGCATGCTAACATTATTTTTACGGTTCAATGGGAATAGATGAGGCAACAGAGAATTCATGAGACATAAATCAATTACATCTTCAATGAAAGGTTGAAATACTTCGCTACAAATAGATTGTGCCTTATAGATTCCATTACACTGATACGGTTGGAAATGTATATAAAAATATTAAAAGGAAATCGATGGATTTTTCCCTTTTTGCGACATATCCTTATTCTGTGTGATGAAAATTATCAAATTGTAAGTAAAAGCTATTACGAACTTTAGTTTTCACGCATTACTAAAAATATGATTTCCTGATCTCCAGACTTCCAATTGTATTTAAAGATGTAAAAATTTAAAAGTTAAAAAATTTAGAAATAAATCTGATTAATTAATCTAGCTTAAATATTTCCGTAGAATTTTTTGATAGCGTATCTAGATCTTTTACTATGATTTCGTTAGAAATTTTTAATTAAGATCAATTTTTATATAAGTTGATGGACCTTATATTCGCCTCTCACGATACAAGATATCAACTTTCGACAGATTATTATCTCAATAATAACTAGAATCATTATTGAACCCAAATAATTTATATTTTTATAACATGATAAATGAAGTTCATAAAGTAATGTAATACTTATGATCTTATCGATGTTTATATAACACTTAATAGTCCACCAACCCTCTTATCACTCTTAACAATCTTGAAGGATTAAGGAACTGATAAAACACAGAAGAAATTGCGAAGTGATAGCGAGAAATGCTAATAAAAATGGCATAAATGGAACGTGCTTAATAAAAGTAGGATTCATATGAATTATTCAATGATTCACTATTCCACTCCACAGTTGTTAATTTTCTTCCCAAGATTTATTAAATATTTAGTAATTATAAGATATATCCAACTATAAATTGCCCATAAAAGATATCAAGAAAAATTAAAATAAATTTTCACCAATCCATTTCTATTCTTCAGCTACAGTTATCACTTTCGCAATTCCAAAACGCCATAATTTAAGTATAATTGTAGGCTATAGCTATAGATTGTCCGTAAAAAAGCTCACAATAAGCTTTCAATGATCCATTATTATTTTTCTACCGTGGTTATGAATTTTATTTCGAAAATTTCCTATTACAATCGTAAGATACATTCAGCTATAGATTATCCATAAACAAATCTTAACAAAGATCGCAAACTTTCACATATCACGTTATACGATTTAGCATTTAATTCGTTCAGTAACCGAACCTCGTATCGAAGTATCAATTTCCCCTTCCTCGTGAATCGTAGACGCGTAAAGAAAAAAATTCACGGTGAAAATATCGGTATTGTTCGTTCAATCGTGCTGTCCATGCAGTTATTTAATCGGCCGTTGATCGAAAACTAATTGCACGACACACCGATAAACTGCAACTTAGGTTATCGCACCACGACCACGCCATTATTTTTTCACCTCGAGAAACATTCCATCGACGATGCATCACCGATCCGACCGAGTCAACAACCTTTCTTTTATCTCCTTATGTTCCGATTGTTCGCCATTAGTTGTTCGCCAGTTATCTAAAAAACCTAAACCAAGTACAGCGAATCGCTCATTTTTCTTTTTTCGCTTCTGCTAGTCTTAATTCACGTCTGTTCGCTTTAAACGCGTATTTCGTGATCTTGTAGAAATCATTTCACCAGATTGTTTTACGTCTATCACGACGAAATTATTACTTGGACGAAAATTATTTTTTATTTCGACCGAGTTTCGGTCGGTCGCGTGATATTTTTAAAATCGAAAATCTACGAGTTCGTGTTTGCTCGTGCTTCGAACTTACACCTCTTGTAAAAATTATTTCATCAAATCGATTTACTGTAAAAAAACACTCTCATACGCAATTTTCTATTTCGATATCGTAGAAAATAAAAGATCTGGATTTTAACTAGCGATCGATTCTTGCATTATATTTTTAGAATTTGTGACCATCAGATCATCAGATGGTGGCTGAAGTTGCACGTTCTAAGCATTCAATGTTATTATATAGAAATGTTGATGAATCGTTTGAAATCGTTTTAAACGTTTCGTTGAAATCCATAAAAGAATAAATCAACGAGTACAAATGGATATCTATTTATTGTTCTTAAAAAATTTCGATCTTCAATTGCTTGTCAAGATATCCTCATTTACGATCATATTATCTGATAATCAATTTAGAACGCGATTGCATAGAGAAATCTCCTTCGATCGCACAAGACTTTCGTTTGATGTATATTCAATATTCAAGCACCGATGCGTATGAAATTGAAGAAAAGCGCAAATTGTAGATGGATATCCTACTTGAAAAGGCAATAATTTCTATTTGGCGTTATATCAGATAAGAGTTGTCATGACTTAAGTCCTACGTTTCTACATACGACGTAAAACGTCTATCACTTTAAAGATATTACAGCTTATAGCATATCTCTAAGATTATTGAATGATTCAGGATTTTGTACACTTTCACAAAAATTCTATTGTTTTATCGTTTGATGATCAAAACAAACAGAAAAATGTTATCGAAATGCGTAATATTTAACACCGTCGCATTTTGTCGGTCATTTGGGGCTATTTTCACTTAGACGTTTAATAGTGTCTTTGTTGTTAGAAGATTTGTTAGTATTGGAGGAAGAATTGTTTCTACTGTGCATTATTTTGTATTTTAATTTTGTTGTTAACATTTTTTGGGAAGTGTTACGTTACAAGTCTTTTGGGTCTCTGAAACGAGAAAGAAATTGAAATATCAAAAATCCGCAGGGGACCGCAGCAACATTAAATTTCTCCAAATAATGTACGATCACAAAGTTTCCACTTTTCCACCAATTTTCTGCGTTTCCGAAAGCTGTTAAACGCGATATTAAAAGTTAAAGGCGTAGTTGATAAAATTTAGGCATCTTACACGGGGAATTAAGGTACTGGAAAATTCAGAGAAACAGAAAAAAATGTATGAATGTTTGCGTGCAAGTAATTCATCTGTAACGTAAACTTGCATTTTCTTGATGTTTTTCTTCTTTGATGTCGCAGGGATGAAGTCGTTCCTCAGAGAAAATGAAGAATTTTCTGTCTTGTAAGATATTTCGAGAATCGTAAAACGTATCGAAAAAAAGTAGCAAAGAAAGTTGCGTCTTATTTGAAAATGACTATCGAAAGATCGATTGATGCTTTTCAAATTATCGCTACGATTAATTCTAAAAATTAAACTATTGTAACTCGTAAGTTTATACGAATATTCTATTCTACCCATAAACTTCTGTAAAAGTACTCCTTTCACATAAACATATAATTAATTTCTATATTACATTGAGAAAATGATTAATATCGAATATAACATGCTATTGAACATAATATCTAACATATTATTATTGCAAAACAGACATGCTACTAAGGGGAAAAAAGGGAAGGAATGACCAACACTAATGTAATAAATATATTTATTCGCTTTTCCATCAGATGCAACTTAAGATAATTAAATACAAAATAAGGTATATAACATGCTATTGAACATAGTATCTAACAATTATTATTGCAAAACAGACATGCTACTAAGGGAAAAAAAGGGAAGGAATGACCAACATTAATGTAATAAATATATTTATTCGCTTTTCCATCAGATGCAACTTAAGATAATTAAATACAAAATAAGGTATATAACATGCTATTGAACATAGTATCTAACATATTATTATTCCAAAACAGAAATGCTACTAAGAAAAAAAAGGAAAGAAATGATCAACACTAATGTAATAAATATATTTATTCGCTTTTTCATCAGATGCAACTTAAGATAATTGAATACAAGATAAGCTATCTGATAGAGTAATATTTTTACCGAATGTTTTACCTGGAATGAGATGAGTCACGGGGTTGCATTTCTTATTTGATTGAGGTGAGAAGGAAATGGCGAAGAAAAAAGTTGAATGATGTAGCGACATTCATCTTCCCATGACTTTGCTATAATGTATCTACAACGTGGTTCGTTTTTCCAACGTTTCTTATACAGGAACGTTACAACAACATGCTCAAAGATTAAATGTTTAATGAGACGTCTATCTCGTTTAATGATTATGGGATACACAAATTTTTACAAATTGTGTCTTCTATTTTGCATTTTCATCAAGATCAGATTAATCACTGATATTAAGAGGTTTTTTTTTTTTTTATAAGTTTGAAATAATTAAAATGCCATAGAACCTATACTATTCTTTATTTTTCTTCATACGATTTAAAATATTCAGTCGTTATCATGCAGCAGTCTGTGTAATATAACTTTTCTTAAAAAATAAAGCTGCATCTCCATTGAAGCAACGTACAACTGCAAACGATTAAACCACCGCTAATCATACCAGTTTCTACGCCCTTAAACGACATCGTCGAATATTTGTATCGGTTCATGGTATTTAACGATATTAAAGTTTAGGATAATTATAAAATTCGTATCTTTCATTGGCAAAAATCGATCAGTTTCTCGTTGGATATATCTAAATCAATAGAGCTCCATGCGTATGATAATTCCGTACATAAAGGTTTATTGAACTGTCGGTACATTGCTATTTATTACAGGAAGACAAACTTTGTGTTTTTCTCTGTGATCAAACTAAACATACAGCTCGTTTCAATTACGTGACTTATACTGCGTATGCCACACTGCAAGGAATATGATGAGTCAATTCACCAACAAGAAACCATTTCTTCGGCAATTTATTACGTGTTGAAAAAGTGATGCTTATGAATATTTCATTTTCCTGTACAAGAAGCCTACTTTGGAATTTATCGACAATAAATAACTGACACATTCTGCTCTTACTAAACTCGTTTTTATTCTTCACTTTTTTCTTCATTTCTTTCTTTTTTTTTTTACCGTGAAAACAAGATCGAAGGAAAGAAGATAACAATTTACCGACGCATTTGAATATTCATCGACACATCTTGAAAATATAATGCGAGGGCTCGATGGTGGCAAAAGTCGATTCGTTGCCAAGAATAAATAAAGTTGCGATTTATATTTAGCCAAGATGGAAATTGTGACGCTGTTTGCGTTTCGAAAGATCGTTTTATATTCAAGAAACGGATGGAGATCGTAAAAATCAATTAGGTAAGACGCGACAGAACACCAATAAAGACCTGGTTGGGTGGTAGCATCGAGTTACGTTCGATATTTCATGATATTATAAAATACGATAGCAACTTCCTCCTTCGCGTTTCTTTTTTTAACGAAGTTTATGCTTCACTATCTTAACGCTACTTAATCGGATCTTTTGTTTAATTACATCAATATTATTAAGTTGTAGGAGATGAAGTTCTCTTCTATTTCAAAAGTTAAATATAAACTTCGGTCTTCTTCTTCTTTCACACATGTAAGAGTTGTATTGTAAACTATCTTTCATTTATATAAATCTAAAATTCGATGCTTTTTTAAGACATTCTTTTATGTATCAAATAATCTTTTTTGTACGCATTAAATAATCTAAATTTTTATTTCATCGTCACGATCTAATGAAGAATCGTAGGAGGTTCAACATTTAAATACCTTCAATGATAAGAAACCTTAACAAACACATATTAGGAAAATTTTTACAACACGGCAATTTAATATATAAAATTATCAAATAATCTGACGGACTACATGTCTGTGCTAACGGACGTCTCTACTCGAGAATTATTTCAGGCCTTGTTCTACCGTGAACAATTATTATTCTTAAATGTACAAAATAAAGTTAATCTTGACGCTCGATATCGCATATTTCTTAGAAAGATAATTTACAAAATTACAGGAATAATTTACGTTATTTTTTTAATAATTTACAAAAAAAAAAAGAATACATCCTTCTGTGAACTTTAGTTTCTAAAGAGGTCGAGATAACAGAAGAATTTTATGAAATTCTATTCAACGCGTTAAGGATATCGCGTTAAGGATAGCTGAAACACAAAAAATAGGAAGAAAATTCAAGCGTAATTGAGCTGACGTTTAATTTGCAGAACTCTTTCATCGGATAAAATTTCATAGGATAAAAGCGACATGACATTTTATCGGCCATAATATATCTCTGGATCTCCTTTGGCAATGAATGCGAAACGGATACGTATATACACCGGCACGTGCATTCTAAAATGCGCTCCACTACCGCGCCGGTACAAACTTGATTCAACATAGAGCGAGCGTGCAAGGTATTTGTATGCAACCATTGAGAAACCCTGAATTTTTTTAATAGTACAGACTAGCCTTATTTGTAGGTTACGTCTACGTGGTAACAAATGCTCGTTTAAAACACATAGCAATCGATCTTGCTTCCTGAAGCAGAATGTGATATGGTAATTTCCCTGTTTTAAGTTCTCGTTAAAAATTTGAAATATTTTCTTGCACATGAATATAAAAATGGGAGGTTTAATAGCCTATGTACTATTTCTAGACATACTTAAAACAATTCGTAATTTTCCGATCTTTCTCTATCGAGAAAAGTTCTCTGTTACGTAGTTGTTATTCTACCTTAGCAAAAGGTAGCGAAATTTATTTGCCATAGAAATTATAAGTTATATTTACAATTATATTACAATTATATACAAAATTAATATTACAGTCCTATCGATTCTAATTCCAATTATTCCATATCTATTCTATATAATAAGTATAATGGCATTCTAAATATCTGTATTATCATATATAAACAAGATTAAATACATCGATAATTTAAGACATTAATACCACGAATCGACGATTATTTCCGTGAATATAAAGAATACCGTCTCTGAGATAACGGATAAGATAACGATTCTGCGATTATTTTCACGAAAATCTCGATTGTTGTAGTACAATAAATTACAAGCAAAGGAAACGCGTAGGTTCAATGAAATCCGTTACGAATGCATAGATTATCTCAGTGGATGGTCGCCCAGAGCTGTAATTATCTCGATGAATAGAAAAACAAATAGTTGGCAATAACTTTTATAGATTGAAATGCTTTCGTCGATAGATACAACGTATTCGATCAACTCCGCACGTGTATACCGATATCAAAGGAGATAAGGAATCCAAACTATTTCTATAAATAGAAAGATAAATGCGAAAGCAACGTTTCTGCAAAATTTAGATGTTGATTTAGACGTTGTTAGGAAACTTGAAATAAGAGAATACGGAAGTGCAAATGCTATCACTCTAGCACAGTGACACGAATAAGCATGGAATACCTTTCGAATACTAGAGAAGATAACAAGTCTTGGATTACTTTCACAGATACGGTGATAGATTTTTGCAAATGCAGATATAACCGTAAATCGACGAACTCTGAACAGATAAAACGGACAGAAGTGCGACGTGGATGCTGCATCACACCAGCGAATACCAAGAATACCGTTTCTAAGACAGCAAACAGTCGGCGATTATTTTTACAAATGTGAATGCAAACAGCCAATAATCTCTTTCACAAACGTGACTATTCTGTGCCAATGAATTCGAGGATACCGTGAGTTCTCTATTAACGTTTCGTATTATACGCGAATAAACGACAAATGTATCGTTAAATCAGACAGATAAAGGAACAACTAATTTTAGAATATTTTCAGAATTATAGGAACAATACTGTTTAAATTCAACGTGTACATAATTCTGTTGAAGAAAACGGACACATTCTGTCGCCATGTTCTATTACCATAGTACTAAATGCCAAGCGCGCCATTTCCAAGACAGCAAACAGTTCGCGATTATTTTTAATAAAACGAAGACGGACAATCACAGCCAACGACTATTTTTGCTATATGTAACGATACACGTTAACACGAGTTAAACACAAATTTTCTCCAACTTACCAAGTTTTTCAAACTTAGCCAAAGGGTCAATAGATAAGTCGTAGACCATACATAGTATAAATACGAGTATGCCATTTCCAAGAAAGCGAACTTTCAACGATTATTTCGCTATTAAAATATAAACGTAAAAAGAAAATAAATTATTTCAAAGTACTGCTCGCTTTATAAATTCCTCCAACTTACCGATCTTTTCCAAACTTAAGCAAAAGGTTCGATCAAAAAATCGTAGACCATACACGATGTAAGCGTAAGCGTGTCATTTCCGAGAAGACAAATATTCCACGATTATTTCAGCAAATGTAAAGACAAATAGTCTTTTGATGATTATTTTTACGGATCCGAGTGGTACAAGTCGACGAATGTCAAACAGGGACGAGAGGCGGAAGCGCAACGGGTTCCATCGGCGTTGCACGCCGCCACGCCAATGAATGCCGGGCGTGCTGTTTCTAAGACAGCAGAGAAAGTCGGTGACAAGTTCTGCCACTGGTTATTTTTAAACCTTCGCACGGGATAAGATGGTTGCAACACCGAGCACCGATCGACGAATTAATCAAGCCTAACCTAAGCTCGTCGTTCATTTCGTTGACTCGTTCAAACCTCCATTAAAGTGAGATGATATCGTGCAAACATCAAACTCGAACGTTTAAATGTAGCTACATTGTCGTTCAAAAGTATCCAAACACTTGCTACATTTTGATGCAAAATATATTTTAATTATGAAATAGCGTATATTGCAGAAATTGACGATTTCACGTCTAATCTTTTCCGGATATACTTCCGTTATTCGTTTAAATGGCTATGCTATTCAAATAAAATGTTGTTAATATATTCCCTCTGTTGTTTCTTAATTCTTCTATTTTCGTTTGTTCCAATTTATTCAAAGAAAGAATATTATTCGAACGGCTAAGAATGATATTTTAGGCATTCTTTTATAAGTGAATTTGAATTCTTCAGAGATTCTCCTATTCTTCAAGTTCTTCGATGATCGTCGAAGAAATGTTGTAATGATGCTGTTCTTTATAATCGTCGTATTTGTAATATATATAACAGAATACTGCATTGCGGTTAAATTTTGTAATTGTCACACTAGAAGTATATTTATTCCTTTACTTTTGAATTATAAAACAATTTAACTATAAAATAATTTAATTTTAAACTAAAGAATTTAAATAGTAAATATATTATTTCTACGTTTTCTGCAATAAGTACTTTAGCATTATAATCTGCTGATTCTATAAAAAGATAGTGACTGCTTTTTCTAATTACCAATTTGTCATTAATTTTTATACTTTGATACAACGTTTGTTATTCCTATATTTTAATGCAATATCTCAATGTTTATTGTTATCTCAGATAGACCAAAGTGCCCGGATATTTATAAACGATGGCTTATGCTTCTCCATTGTATCGACATAAATCTATATCGTCTGACATGTATAAGAAATTCTGCCTTTACCTTTCAATAAACGTTCAACGTTTGCCTCGCGCTAATCCCTTGTTGTTCGACTGACGTTTTCTTTCTTATCTGCTTGATGTTAACCATTCGCGATATCAAAGTTCACCCCATGGAATCTGCGACCGAGTAAGTAGAACTATGATTCAAACTTGTTAACAGGTAACTTGTTGGGCGAATTTACGACTTGGCAGACGTCTATCTGTATGAACCTGATCGATAAGTGCTAGACGTAAAAGGGAAGAGAAAGTTCAGACGATTTGAATGTGTCAAGCTACAACAATGCCCACGATAAATGGAGAATATTGTTCGAGTATTAGCGTGCCTTTGTGGCCGAGTTATTGAGACGTTAGAAGGAAGTACTTTATAAAATTGGACTGTTTAATCCGAGGAGCGAGAGTGAGGTGTTAAATCCGTTAAGTAGTCTTGATCTTGATCTTTCTACGATTGTAACAGTGCCAATTATTCGTTTTACAGACAACCAACGATATTCTCCAAGGTTCGAAATTTCGGTGATAGGAAGGGAAGCTAAATTTTCGATCAAGCTGAGATCCAAAATGCAACCAAATTCTCGAACGTTTAATGTTTGAAAAAATCGCACTGATTTTCTCTATAGCTATGACAATCGTATGTTCTTTATCGTAAAGGATGGTTACTTTATTCCACCGAATTTATTTTAAATATACACTTAGGATTTATTCCAACGCGATGATTCACGCTATACTAGAAGCTTAGGTCCAGTCAAGTAATACATTGTATCGTAAAATGAAGAGAAATATAAAAAATATCAAGAACCTTTATGTCCACGAGAATTTGAGTTAAAAACTTGCTTCTCCGAACAAGCTTTCCGAGCAGTCGAATAAACTGTAATTACGTTGCTGGTTTCTACAATTAATCGACACAGAAGTCACCTAAACACGAGTACACAGAATTATAAGTAATCATCCCATCGCTTCTCCGTTAACTACCACTTTATAACTATGTACCTATATCCAGATCATTGAAACATTTACATATGCCATATCCTACAATTTCGCTGTGCCGCGTCTGTCATTCATGAGAAGCTGCAGCTGAGTTAATAAAACGCAATCGAGCTCATCCCCTTCATTTGCATCTCATTCGAGGCAACCTGTTTCGCGCTGCAAATTGTAAAACTGACGAAAAAATGCCGAGGAAATATCGCCAACGAACACCGAACCCGTCCGCTAATAATTGCCAGAGGAACTGAAAAGGAGGCAGGAGAAGAAAATTCTACCGTGGCACGCATTCTTACGCGTATTACCGTTTCAATAATAAACAGGTATCGGTTTCCGAGCGTTCGTAGACGATTACACGAGTTGCTAGTCGTCTCACGCGAGATCCTCTATAACGAGGATTAATATCCTTCTCTATTTAGCCGGAGACTTACGAGTTGCAGATGTAATCGTCCTGCACTGGTGGAGAAAGAACGGCGATGAGAAAATTTATTCGTGCGGACGATTAAATAAATCTTTCGTGCCACCAACAAATCTTAACGGAGTAATCGCGGCAGATATCGTTAGATTAATGGCAAATGATCCTGCGACCCGTGACACTGGATCCAGCGAGACGACTGCCGAGAAAAAACGATAGAGTAGGAATATACAGAAGTCTCGAATCGTTTTGCCTGCGATTTAGACGAATAGCTTACCGATATGTGCGTCTGTTTCGTCGGTTTTTCGCTGATTGAAATTTTATTAGGAAGATAGAGAGATTTCGAGCGATGGGAAAAATTACGAATGATTGAGATTTGATATTTTGAAGAGACTTTGAAGAGACTTTCAGTGGATGTTTGGAAAATTGATCTATGACTATGGAGAAAATTCCTTCAATTTCTTCATACAGTGCTCTGAACTGTTATCGCATTATGCTTCGATGTTACAATTTTGAGCAATTTAGTTAGTAAATATTCATTTAAGAGAAAACGAACATTCGTAACATTAATTCGTTGCATTTAATCGACAATAACCGTATGATATCCAGGAAATAAGACTTATCAGTGTACCGAGAGCGTCTAGGAATTCTATTAACAATAATTAATTTAACAGAAAAGATCTCTCTATAAGTTTGGTTAAGCAATGAATTCTGAGAAGTCTAATCATCGATCAACTTTATCACTGGAAAGAAAAAACATATATATATAAGAGCTGTGTAAAAGTCCTCTCTTCAGGAATCGATTTGCATAAAGAAATTACTCGACGACGTATCGAAATACACTGACAAGCCGCACACGAATAACGAGATAGTAAAAGTCATACACAAGAAAGGACGATATGGATCTGTATGCACTACAATTCAGCAAAGAAGCAAGCGCGCCGTAATGCTTATCGCTTATTCGAAACAACTAATTTACATACATACTTGATACGTGCACGAGTTACTGCGAAATACGAAGATCAGCCACGATTTACGCGCGAACGAAAATTTATTATCAAAACCAGTTCATCGTGCTAGAAAATTACTCGTACGCTCTAAATTAAAGTCCAGATCGAATTTGCATAGCGAGACGTCGTAACGTATAAACCACGTAGAAAAATGGTATATCCGTCTGTCGAACAGCAAACGATACTATTTGCTAAGATATGCGCACTCAATTTGCTACATGGATTTCAATTACTCACTTGTTCCGAACGGTTCGCTCGCTTAGTGACAGGTATTTAATACGAGAAATTCAACGCACGATGAACTAGCTTCATCTTTCACTGCGTTCTCGCGTTTATAGATTTTGTTGCTAAAATTAACTTAGCAATAACGCATGTAATTATCATATTAAATCGTAATTTAAAAGGAAGCTTGTTAATGTCTTCGAACGTGAAGGATATTCATCTATAACAAGCTTCTACGAAAAAATAGAACGCTGTATTCAGGCAAATATGTTTCTAACTGGATATTAAATAGAGAAATTAATAAGACGGATTAGCGAAACTGGGCAATAGAAAAGACGTCGTTATTCGACAAAAATATCCAATAAATGGATAGCTTTAAATGAGATGTACCATAAACAAAGAAAAAATAATACACAGATCGTTTAATTAATAATATTCTAATTCCATGAAAATACATTTCGAGCGACTTTACTACCAAATACTTAAAGAACTTTTGTAAAAGACGAAAATCTCCAGCATCCATATTCAGTTCTACGTATATGTATATCCCCGTGATTTTCTTTGTTTCATCTTTTTCGCAAATAACGTTGGATACCATCGATAACTGGTAGCAATCTCAAGCGGAGTATTGATTAAGTGCAACAAGAGGAAAGCAACGCCTCAAGCGTACGAAAGCAAATGACTGAAGAGAGCGTTGAAGAAAAGGCAATTAAAAAAATACCCAGGATTATATTATAGGTGCCGTTTCTTTAGAATTTTGTCAAACCTTATCGTGAGTCGAGTCAATTATCGTGGCCTTAAAGCCAATACGCGGCCGTGTAATTGCAAGTCTGGCTAGATGAAGTCCACTCGGAGGTGAGCAACCGGTCGCGGAAGGGGTTAATAATAAGAGTCAACCAGCATCTGCGTCTTATTACGAACGGGGAGACTGATGGAAGCGAAAGGAACGCGAGACGTGCCAGCATCAGGGTTGCAACGAGTCATTAATGCTTTCGGACAAAACACCTCTACGAACGTTGCAATTACTCGTGCGCGATTTATTATGTTCGGATACGCTGGAATAACGAAGCGTGCACGACGTTCGGACAGCCCACGTTTTGAGAACTTAATGATTTGCGATACGGGTTGCATTCATGGTACTTAATTTAATAATCGTTGATTAACACACAACGAAGGTCGGGTTAAAAATTGCAACGAATAAAAAGAGTCGTATCGTGCAGAAAAAATATTTAGATATAATTTAAATCTGCTCTTTTCCTCGTTTTTCTTTTTTTTATGGCGCTTCTTTTTTCGGATTTTTGGGGAGCAGAGGAAGTACTTTATTTATAAAAATCATGGAATACTCGCAAGGTAGTAAAATTTATTGAATACCAAAATCAAGTATTTAAAAGGTATTCATATGTTTGAATAATGTGTAAGGAGAACAATGACGTTGAAAAAATTGTCGAACTCGATAGATAGCAGAAAGATGTACTACGCGATGCTTTCTTCTTTAAGTTAGACGCAATCGCTTCAGCTATTATAATTATTATGGTTTTAGGTAATTTTTAATTATAGATCGAGATTTAAAATTTTTGTTCTAAAAATTTTTATAGCTATAACGTTTTAGATTAAAATTTTGTAAATTATCCATTATAGAGGAAGAATTAATTCGAAATATTTAACTAGCAGCAGCTTTATTCTACGTGGTGTATGACATGCGTGTCATCGTCGTACAAATTTACGTATATTAAAATCTCGTACATGGGCGAAATATTTCGTCACGTGGTATTTCATGCGATCTGTCGCTTTAATGAAACATTTCGTTTATCTTTTCATGAGAAGTCAAAACGTCCGGTTCGAAACGGAGTGAAAATCAGTTTGCTCGTTAACCACGTTAAATGTAGAATTTCACAACGATGTTTCGTCGCTCTTCTTTTTTATATTTTTATCGATGTACCTACATCATATACGTGCAAGCGTATAATAATAATTCTATTTGAATTGAAAATATGAAACTACCGAATTCGTCGCAAAATTGTAACATCGCGTCGCTCTTCTACATAAAATCCACATATCTTTAATTTTCACTTTACACGAAATAACGATCATAAATATTGGAAGATATACACGTGAGATATTTTATCTGTATCGTTATATGGATGCAGATGTTAAAGGATTATGAACCTTGAATTGCATGCTATTACATTTTTATAAATTAATAAATATTTTTCATTAACGTTAATTACGTAATTATAAAGATCTTATTAATATAAATGATATTTGATGTATAAGGTTTGTAAATAATGCAAGTACGAAGATTTATAGAGCATAAAGTGAGTCATACGCGTACCGCCGTGTCTGGCGACAGACGATCCTTTTCTACTTGAGTTTTATTTCGGCTACCTTTTCATATTATTTCAATAAAACGTTCATGATATAATAGTGATTAAATACAATATTTATAATAAGTTATTTATTCTGTATATTGTTCGTTAAATTATAAGGTTTAATAAATAAATCGATATTTATTATTTATATTTAAATATACCTGGAATTTTCCTTCAAGTATTACGTGAAACTAAAATCTTTCGTACGAAATATAAGAATATTTTATGAGTACAGGAGACATAAAACATTGAATTTTACACAAAACCGGATTTCGATCCGTCGAGCAAGTAGAAAGCATGCGAAAAGAAAACAAAAGAAATGTTATTTCAAGGTACATAAATGATGGCACACGAAAGACTATGTAGTTGCACTGCACTTTCCGCTTTCCCATAACGATACTTTCGTCATTTTAATCATTAACTAGTATCAAAACGTAGCATGTAAAGCTGACCTTAAAAGTTGTATTAAAATTCACCTTATTTCTTCAGAAAATCGAAACTGGATAAAAATATAATACATAAAGATACGTGTATAAACAAATTGAAAACTCGATAACTCAATTAAATCCATAACATAAATAACTTGCTCGTATAATTTCCGATACAGGATATGTCAAAGTTGCGTCAACATTTATTATTATTATTATTATTATTACAGTTATAACATTATTCACCTACATATTATATCGTCATGTATATTACAATATTATTATTACTACAAAAATAATATTCACACGATTTTAACATATCCGGTATCACCACGATCCCACCTCTCAAGTTCAACGAGACAATACGTTGCACTGTGTTTGCGATCATTTTTCTCATATCGAACATCACCGAGATCTATTGGAATATAGAATCTATAAATGGAACTACCTATATCTTACCGCACATTTCAAAAATGAATCTCAACCTATTCTTGCACATGCGAATATGTTACAATCTGTACTACTATCGTATCGTTAGATTCGCTGTTAAAAGAAAAATGCCCATCTCTATGGAGACAAATAACGAGGAAGTGGCAGGTGTGAATAAAACATATACGTTCTTTGGCGCTGATTATCACGCAATAACGCACCGTCGCGACCGAGATCGCCGGGATTGTATTGCGTTTGCCAAGCCACGGGTAATTTTTACAAGGATATGGGTTAGATAATCGATGCGCTGTACTATCGACGTAACTATTAAAATATCGTATAGCACGGTAATCCGATCGTCTAAGCGAATCTGAAATAGAATTCGTCTCCTTCGAGCGATAGAAATGTTCACGCTGGATATGACTCATATAAGAAAAATCTGGAAAAATTCGACGCGTATACGTATTTACAAAACAACTATTCGTCACGAGGTGTTTGTCCAATCGAACAAGACCGAAACTCTGACAACTCTGTTTCGATTATTAGACTCGCACCTTGACCTATTCTGGTCAATTAAAAATAACACAAGGCTGAGAACTCGGGAAGAGTTATACTTTGTGTTTGCAATGCTCATCGTTTCGCACCTTACGCAACAGATAAAAATTGGCTCGCGTCTGCGTATCACACGAACAAATACAATATCAAGTTCCTGTTGGCGAGACAACTTTCGACCGAATGTAGCGCACACTGACAGTTCTCTCGCGTTGTTTCGTACAACGACATTGAACCCTATTTTTCCACGTACAAATTCGATTCAAATCGGTGTAATCTTCTTTATTCATTGTTAAAGACCGCAAAAAGAAACAACAAAATCTTCTAGGTTCTATAGATTCGTATCAAATGTGTGAAACATCTTCTAAAAAATATGAACAGTGTATTATTCAAATGCAAATTGTATAATCTTTTATTAATTCTCAATGCTGTACTTACCGCTGGTAATGCAAACCCTAATTTTTTAAATAATCGTCAAGAACTTTTTAAGAAAGCTTTCCATCGTGACTGAGAACCAAACGAATATTCGTGCTGGAATAGATTATCGGTTGTGAGTAAAGAGTGAATTGAAGAACGCAAGTGAAGCTTTGGGATGGTGTCACGTAAAGCTTTAAAATGCACTGTGCCGCTTGGAAGTTTGATTGTTTGGGAGAAGAACGTGTATTGTGGTTACGAAGTTTTAAAAGTACAATATGATTCGAGGAAAAGCTATGGAGTTGTCGAGAGTCATGAAAGAATCATGAGACAGCCGTTCAGAGTCAGAGTTGAAGGAATCCAAAGTCATTTTGAGTAAGGTTCATTGCGTCGTTAAATTGTTATAGCGTTATCACTATTTCGTTATTAACGAGCAATAATCCATCGCGATCAAAAATTGCTGGAATTGTACAAATAGTATTTTCAGTACAAATCATTCGCAAAATATCTCTTTCTTTGATTGAAACAAATTCTTTACCACGTTCTATCCCTTTAGTTATACCAATGGCTGGTTCAGCTAACTTTATTACCTGAAACATCTCGCTTGTTTTTGATGATATCGAAGAATATTTCAAGAACAAATTACTTACAAAATTACAAACAAAATCGCGTATTTTTTAATACGTTGATCGATTCAGCTGGACCTTCTCCAGAAAAAAATATTAATCTACTTATGTCGCAGAACTATACTAATCAGATATCGTCGATTGTCTGGAGAACGTCCAGCTGGATCGACTGATATTCAAAGATACACGATTCGATTTAAAGAGAACATTGGTATGTCTTCTACGCGTTCATCTACGAAAAAGCTAATCACGTCAAATTACGTTCCTCTCAAAACCATTCAACTTGAACCTGAAACATTTTGTAATATTATCAGAAACGAGCGAAATATTCCTAAAACTAGATGAACCAGCCTGTGTACGTAAAAATACGAATGTAAATAAACATTCACGGTCATATAATTTAAATATCTATTGGGTTGATAACTAAGTGATTGCGGATTTTGTCATTAGGTGATATTGACAAAATGCGCAATCACTTAGTTGCCAAGCCAATATTACTCAACAGCTTTGAGAATCTTTTCAACGTCCGAAATTCGGTGCATGTCAAACGTACTTGGCATTTATCACGTCCCACATATCGACTCTCTCGCGAAGCCTCGAAGAACGAATCTTAATTAACGCGTTAATTACTGGAAAATAGATGCGATCGGTCAAACGTGACCAATGAAAAAGGCGCTTATTGGTAATCCCACTGCGATAACCTCGCGCAAGCAATCTCGTTTCTCTCTTTAAACGCTTCATCGCTAAATGAAGCGGAGGAAAGAGCAAAAAAATTGTGTATGTTCGGCACAATGACACCAGTGGTTAAATCTCGCGTGATAGGTAATAAGAGAAAGACAAATTTCAAGTATCGCTTGTTATAATCGTGTGGAAGATACAGAAGGCACGACTTACGAGTTCCAGATTGTAATACTCTTACGAAACGTAAGCAAAACGTTCTAACTTCCTTTTTAACCCCTTCGAGAAATTATGCTTATTAATTCGTGGAATAAAATAAATTTGACGAAGTGATAAATTTATATGCGTCTCTTTCTGAGAAATGTTTAAGTTAATTGTTAGAAAATCTTTCGCTTATTTAATAGCACAGCTTTCAAACTTTATGGTTTCATAAAGCTTAATCAAATCTTACCAATCTATCTCCAATTTTACGCGAAGACGTTATAATAATCATTGTATCGGATAATAAAAGTTTGAGGTGTATAGGTCGTGATAGGTACTGAAGGAACACTCGGATATGTTCAACAACAGAGATATTTATTCATATATATATATTCTTGGTATACAGTTATGCGTGGAACGCGCGATTACTAATATAGGTTCGCGGTTACAAGTTCGAACTCGGCGCGATACGTTTCGCGATGCGATTCAAGTCGGATGATGATTGCCTGAAATATCGAGAAATTCGGATCAGTGATTACGGCCCACCACGATCAATTCGGACAGGCATCTCCTGACTGACTTTGCGTCACGATGATGCTGCTTAGGGTGTGTCTAAGGATACGAAATCATCGGATTCATTGAGGGAAGCGTTGGTTCGGAAAGTGAGGGAAGTGGACGTTGCTGTTAAGTGACTAAAGTTTAAGTTGGTGGTTGGGAAAGGATACTAACCACCCTTGAGAGAAAGTTACTAGCGGAAAGCATCGTACGTGAGGAAAGCAGATATCCAGTATCTTCCCGTAGTGGGTGGTATCTATAGGGACTGTTAAGACAAAGACTATTTGTCCCTTTGGAGGACCTTAGCTAAATAAATCCTAAGATTTATAGCAGGTCCTTAGGCTAGCTGAAAATATTAGGTATGAATGTATCGACATCTGACAATCATCTTGTCCGAAGGATAGGGTCTTTGTGTAGCGAGCTACGTAACAGAAATCGTTGGAAAGTTTACTGTCGAGTACCGCTACAAGTTCAATAGATTTTACCCATTACCTATAGTTTTTGGTATGGTAATTGGCATTCAGCTTCGAATCGAATTAGGTGAGTTCAATACCACCTAATGACAAAATCCGCAATCACTTAGTTGCCAATCCAATATATTTAATTGTCGCGATTGCTGTAATTTGAGTTCATGTTTGGAAAGAATATTTCGTTTCCTTAAATGAAGTATCGAAATTTTGCTCTTTATGCGTCTAACATAGCATATTTCAATTATAACATAATTTTCGTTATAATATGTGTATCGTGCATTGTTCTTTGTCAATTGTATGACAAATAAAATCATATAAAAAAAACGTATAAAATCATGTCAATAGTAACTTCTCTATCTCATACATCACGAATGTTTTTAATTCTGCACATCACAGACAAAGTCCATTAAACGTTAAATTTTAACACTTTACAAATAAACATATGCGACTTACGTAGAAAAAA
This sequence comes from Bombus terrestris, assembly GCF_910591885.1. NCBI lineage: Eukaryota > Metazoa > Arthropoda > Insecta > Hymenoptera > Apidae > Bombus > Bombus terrestris. The sequence continues at coordinate 20,332,856 of NC_063275.1, read as the reverse complement.
TAATTGCTCGCGTGTATGTAAATTTAACAGTGTTTGTCCACGTATTAGTTAGTCATACAGTTCAATGCACGTTAAGGTTGAAAAATTGATAATAATACTCGACGTTTTTTCATCCAAATACACGCAGTGATAACACGGGCGTAATGATAACGCAGATTAAATGTCACAGTAGCGTTTATTTAACAGTGGTACTAAATAGATAAACCGTATCTCGATTTTTTTCCGACAGCCACCGCCAAAGAACATGAAAATTAAATACTTGTTGAAATATGCAAGAATTTCGGCGCTGGGGGCTGCCGACACATTGGTAAAAAAACAGGGGAGCAAGCTGATAAGCAGATGAAGCGAAAAATATTCTCCGCCACTTGTCTGCAGACCCAGAGAAAAGACTGAGTCCCTTAAAATTAAATTTATGTAACGCGAAGTGACGAAATATTCCATCGAATGTAATTCTTTGAGAAATCGAGAAATCCCCGCAAGGAGATTAACACCTATATGCTACTTCGATTTTTTATTTCATAAGACCGAATTTCGAAATCAGCGAAACATACGTCGGATCGAAAATCAACGATGAAAGTCAAGATTTGACATTTTTTAAGAATTGGAATTAGATATTATATAATAATATATAGGTCAATTCTTGCTTTTCTTAAGTTCTTTTAGTTTCGTGATTAGTCGAATTATAATTTCATCTTCTGCCGCGATATGTTTTCATAATTTGAAGACGTGAATTGTTCGTGATAACAAACGCAGAATGAAAATATCGCAGTACGCTTCGTATAAAAATATCTTTCCGAATGTCATACGAAAACCTGTTCTTTCCTTTCGTCAGAGGTCCAACAATACACGTTCCATATATCAATATTCTACCAAATCCTAAAAACCTTGGAAACCCTGAACGCCTCAAATTCTTATTCGTACGAAATCTTTAAAAAAAAACCATCTCAAGAAATACTTGCTTTTACCTAAAATCTCCTCAACGAACCTGACCATTAAATATATGCGTGAGATTGGCGACAAAGAATCAACTGCTAATCCGACAAACCAGCGTTGATCGCCCACAAAACAGGCTTGAAGAGAATATCAATTACCGAGAACGAGCAGCGAGATAATCCAGCAACGTGAAATAATGGTTGAAAGTAGATCAAACGAGAAGAAACACGAGGGGGTGTGTAGCAACAGGTATGTGGCAAGTGGTTAAAACGAGTCTAAGACGAAGCTCGCGCGAGCGCGAAACGAAGAGAAGAGAAGAGAGAAGAAGGTTCAGGGCAGCCAAGCCTTTGGAGGGTAATTTATTTAAACGACGGCCTATCTGCACGTCTATCGGGTTGCTAGTCTCGCGGTGGTTCGCTGATAAATCTCTTTCTCTCCGCTCGTGGTGTGTCGGTACTCTTTTTTCAGCCGACTCGGCCGGCAAAACGTAAGGAAGGAGTGTACGCGGAGGGTGACGGGGGTGGTGTATATACTAGGAGAAGAGAAGGCTTGTTAGTAACTTCAGTAAAGTGGCGGGCACAACGGGGCCCGTTTTGTTTCCCGGTTTCGTAGCTGGACCATAGCGATAAGCTTGGGAGAGTTTCGCGCAACGAGCCCGGACGACTATAAGGGACCTTAACGTGCAGGTTCGCGCTCAACAGGATCGCTGAACCACGAATAAATCCGGCTGCCGTACGTCTTCGTGCAGATTAGATCGCCATATCCGCCGTGACTCGATGCGATGCGCTACACCGCTGGATTTTCGATAATAAAACGACAGGATCGCGATCGTTAATCTCGTAAAAGGAAGCAGTTACCGTTAGACCGATGCGTCGAGCGCGTGCATCGCTTCTTTACTATCCGAGCGCCGCGTCTTGTCTTTCTGCTTGTGACACTTTTCACTGCACTTTTCATCGCCACATTCCCGTTCAGCCTACCAGAGTCATCGGCTTTTTGCCTTAATTCTGGCGTCGCTCCACGTGTTTCGCTGTTTTTCTACCAATTACCAACACCTGGCTACAAGCTATCGCTTTATACGGCGTTTTATTGAATCACTAAAATTGAAATTATCCAATGTTTTTAGGTGGATATTGTAGAGGGTGTTCTTTTAATTTCAGTATGTTTGTAAGCTAAATATAGTTTACAAGATACCATTGTCTAAACACAGCTGTGAGAAAAATGATCGAACGAGTGGTAAATGATCATTTATAGCTGTTTTTACGAAATGTACACTTGAAGTAATTAAATACGATATATCGAATGTCGTTTTACGTTCAGTAATAAATATTTAAAAGTATGTAGATGTAACTGAGACGATTCTAAATGGTTGCCTTTTGATCGATTGAATACGTATCGATCTCTTACTAAAAGCTGTGTAATTTATTAATTAAAACTTATCCTATGTAGTACGATTATTGTTTGATACATTAGAAGAGAATCTTGGCGTAACTTAGTCGCACGTCATGAATAGCGGATACTGACGTTCTTCGTGTATCACTATGATCAAGAGTCGTAACCATATTCATGACAACTATCCCTTTATCGTGATTCGGATGTGTATTCGTGGCGTTGGCAAAGATACGCGTCACTTCGTCTCTAGACGCGGGGACATCGTGTCTTTGTCCAGAATAGACGCGCGTGTAGATCTCCGCGTGCATGTTGCGAGTGGAGTTTGAGCGTGCAAGAAGATTTGCCACGATGGAGTACGTTCTTTAAAGCCACGACATCTCTGCTCGTCACATAACAAAAAAGCTTTCAAATCTATCGCTGATTTATGGAATAAATCAGATAAAAAGTAATTGTATCATAGAACCTTATTATGAAATGCCATGAATTTTTAATTAGATTCTCAGTTCGTTTCTTGTTAGGTAATTTATATTACAAAGAAGCAACGTAAAAGTCTTGGGAAACTTTGGCAGCTTTGAACTTTTTGAAATTAGCGTAGGTAAAAATTCGACAGCTTAAATATTTAACATTTTAAGTAAGAAACTCGATAACAGGTACAGAGATCACGCTTATTGTTAAATCATTAAAATAAATGTCGATTATATACAAAACTAATCTCCTGTGAAAATGTGTAACGATGGTTCGATTTTGCTTCACAGCTTCCTCGAACTCTCATTTCTTTTTTCAATTATATGAAATACGTATATAAAATAAATAAATGAAATATATAAAAATGTCGTTTTATTTTTTAAATGAAGCTATCGTAAGATTCAGCAGGAGAATAAAATGATCGGTTATGGAAAGTTCTTAATCTAGCACTTTGCTGTTAGGTGAAATATACTCGATGACAGAAATGTGTTAGTTGCTATCTGTTCTACAATTCCACAGAAACCACAGTGTTCAGACGAAAGTGGTCGTGCTGTTTCCCGTGCCATTTAAACAGCTAAGCCGATGCTAAAGTTAGAAATTTAAAGGCTTGTGCTTGCTAGATGCACGTAATGAGCGTGCAGCTTTGAGTTTGTTACAAGAGTGTCTTGAACTTAACGTTAAAGTTCATGCACCGCGCGACTAAAGCTGTGAGAAAGTTACCCCGGGTCCCCTTCTAATAAACGTAACTTATAATTTTTCGATCTTATCCCACTGTGACCTGAATGCTTCCCGGGACTTAATTTATATTCCTTTAGATATCTAAGTGCTGTATCAGCGCGGTTTCTATCATGTAGAAAAAAAGATGATAAAATGCCTGCACTTCTTAGCATCCTAATGTTAAATATTTTACACTAATAAATTACACCGCTATCTATCCTTAGACACTTTATCTCGTAACACGCTTAATGTTGTCGTCATCAGTGCTATGAAAGTTAAATAGCATAATAATAATCATGCGATGTAGTACCTACGTACATGCAAGTAATGAATCCACCATTAATGATAATTATAAGTTTCAAGTTTAAAAAGATACCAACCCGTGATAAGATAAAAATTGAACTACATAAGAACCAGGGAAGAATGTAATTTTTATGCAACTTCCAGTATACCTTTTGTGTCTTGAGTCCTGTACGACAGGATCTAATCGATACATGAAAATTATATGAAAAGAAGATAAATTAATTTATATTTCTGATTTTCACGTTATCTAACGTGTAAAACAAAGTACGTTAGTGCCTAATAGATGAACATGACGTATAATATTGGATAACTAATACTGTGATAAGCGGTAGTTTTGAAATATATAGGAAGATAAGAGAAACAAATATTTTGTCTCTAGATCAAATAAAAGAATAACTTGAAAGATATGGAATTAATAAAACTTTTAAATAACTTTACTATTATAAAAATGGTTTCTCAATACGACTTGTTCTGATAAATAAAATTACATTAATTATTTATCTATATGTATAAATCAACATTGTAATTTAGATTTATAACGTTAGAAATTTTTCATTTCCAAATACCCATACGTACATGAAATACACAAATTACAAATATTGCGTAAAATTTTACATAAATGAAAAATAAATATGCCGATTGATTAAAATGTACGTGATAATAAAATAATCGTCGTATCATATTATATCATGTGTAATACGTAAAATATCGATTCACTTATCATCGAATAATATCGTATCATCTGTTAGCCTACGAGTTGATAATTCAATAGTTTACACGTTAAAAGCAATATTAACTGAAATTAATGAAACTTCGTCCAAAAACTAATCAATAATAAACAATCGAATAATAATAATCAATCTTCATATTGCAACGTGGGTCATTGTACGAAACTAAGATAAAGCTGTTTCAGATTGTTTCGACGAACTACTGATAACATAAACATAATGCATAACTGATGAATAAGCAACATTACTTTACGCAACGAACATTAAAATAAACACTTTGCAGACATTTATTGACCTCCAATATCATATCGTATTTTATTATTATCGGGTGTAGAAATAAAAATATTTATTGCTGAAACATTCGCTATATTCCGCACGATTGACTATCATCAAGCTCGTCGTAAGTTCGTGTAAACACGTTTTGACAAAAGCGTTTGCGTTTACGCACAACCATAAACGTGCGTATTCTAATGCATCTGGTCGTGAAACATCTGCGACACGCATATTACGTATACGTGCGTTTACGAGTTTACGGTACTATTTATTCGCAATTGTAATAAAACGCCCAGACGTATTTGTAGAACCTACAAAGTTTCGCAATACTTCCGGCCTACATAGCGTCAAACCAAACTCCTTCAGTTTCTCCATTTCGACTTATTTCTTTAATAAGAATTTAATAAAAATTTAATAGAAAAATTGTTATCGCGATCAAAATGATCGACAAATCTAACGTATCTTGTGATTGTAAAAAAATTATGAATCTTTTTCGAGTCGCACATATTATTGTAATTATTTACTAAATGGTCTATAATTTCTAGTCACATATATTGGCGTAAAAAGACATTTCTAATAAGACCTCAATATTTAATAATACTTTAAATTTTATTTAATTTTACTATAGGTTTCAATGTATAAATGTTTCTTTATGCGAAATATTAAAAAGTATTAAGACATAAAATAAAATTTGAATATTAAATTGAAATTCTTGTAATAGTTTAATATTTGTTTGATATTTTGCGTAAATAAAAATTTACACAGCGGAACCTATATTGAAACAAACAAGGACTGAAATTCTATGTAATAACATTTTCTATAATAATAATTGAGTACAAAATTTCTATAGAAATAATTGCATAATGCAAGTAAAAATAACCTCGGCGATCCCCCAGGAAACACTTTGCGATCCCCTTGGGGTCACGACCCATAGATTGGGAATCTCGTGCTTATAGCATGGCGTGTATGCTATTTTTCTTCGATCATAATAGAATCGGTAAATAAAAATTTCAATTTCCATTCAATTAAACGATTTGAAAAACAAGCACGTTTGCAAAATTCATATTCTAATTTTAACTTGATTCGATACCATAATTTTATAATTTAAGATAACAAACTTATTAATTGTAGGTAAACTTCGTAAGGATGAGAATACAAATAGAACGTTATCCAAGACAAATGAAATCTGTTAATTTGTCAAAAGTAAAAACTATATTAACTTCTTTGACGTATCACAGCAACCGGTGACAAATTAACCACCGACCAGGTATTTGTCTTTGATAAGCATCAGGATGTCGGCTGTACGCAAAATGAAACATTACTTCTAGTATGCAAATGAAGAAGACCGCAAATATTGAACACTTTTTCACGCCGAGAAGCGACATCTTAACAACCTACTGATAATTCATAAGAAGAAAAAACACGTGTAACGAACACAGAAAAAGCACGAAATACGTCGGTAAAAAATTCTCAAAGAAGAAACCGGTAACTTCATTCCGCCCAAAAATGCACGATTGCACCTTCCAACGAAATAATTAAATCGTATAATATAAGAAAAAAGAAAAAAGAAAAAAAGAAAAAAATCGTGAACCACATTCGAACATGGAAGTAAAAGAACTACAGTCCGCGTTCGTTCCTCGTCGTTTCATTACGTAAAAGAAACGAGTCGTCCTGTTTGATGACGGGTAGGAATGAAAGGAAAAAAATACGACCGGTGCATCAGAATGCACGGTTATCCAAAAAATTTGTATTCATAAGTATGCAAGGACGATGAAGCAATCGCGTGGCCAGAAGTTTCGTGAGGCACCATTGCGACAAGAGGATGTCCGATTTATTTGTGTGACATTGCCGTCTTCTCGACAGACCATTGTTTTTTACGCGACTCGTATGAAATTATTAATATCCATTAATATCCAATCAAACGACCCGACAAGGTTATCGCCGCGGCTTTTCAATATTAAATTGTCTTAAGAAGGAGAATGTCACGTGTGTCAATTCGCTAAGGGTCAATAATCTGTCCTTGCATTGTAAATTATAATATATGACGGATGCAAGTAAAAATGTACAACAGCACACATCGTATATATTTGTAATAAAATCTGTGCATTATATGACAGTATGAAAGCTTTTATCTTCAGGCAAAAAGAGGTGTATAAATTATTTATATAATTATTTAAAGAGAATAACAATAATTTCTACTTCCTATTTGCGATATTTACAATAGTTTCAGAATTTTTCTTACTTATTTTTTGTACTATTATTTTCTATTATTATATACACAATAGCTTTGATAGTATGTGCAAATTTCTATAGAATTATTTATAGGAGTAAAAATAATTTCTATTTTATATCGAAGAAATGCGTAACAATCTCAAAATTGTTGAATAATTATCAATTTTCTATATTATTTCAATAATTTTTAATAATAATAATTCTAGAATCCGAATTAACATATATAATTGAAAAAATAAGGATGGAAACTTGCTTCATCGTAATTACGTTGCATATTTTATTAATCGAATTTATCATTTCTGTCCTTTTCATTCTAATAGAAAATTCAGGAATTCTAAATTTTGTGTAAAATTACTAATAACATAACTATTATTAGAAAAGCTAGTATGCCGTATGCAGATATACGAAGTGTTCAATAATGCTATTTCGAGTGAAGAAGGGTCAATTATCAGAGTTATCGGTATTACTTGCATTTGCATGGCAATAAAGCTACACCCTATCTCGAACAAAGTGCTACGCTGGAAGAAAAGAAGAATTCGTTCATTCATTGTCAGCTGTCGAGGAACACGATGACTAACTGCTACATGGAAAATTCTATGAATACGTCAATGCATTGTTGTCAGAGAAATGCGGAATTACTCAAAATGTTATTCATCCTAAGATGCATTTTAAACACTGATTATATAACTAGTTATTGTTTTAAAATAATTGTACATTGATGTGTTTACAAACTGATAACTAATTATTGTATATTTTGATAAGGAACTGCTTCTAGAGTCCTAAACTGGCATTTTATTGTAATAAATAATTATTAATTGAGGATCAAACACATATATGAACGCTATCGTTCAAAAATATTTGGATATTTTTATCGATAATTTTGTTGATTAAGTTGAATGATATTCTGAAAGCAGATTGATCTTATTGTTCAGACTATAACTGCATGGTATACTTGCGTCAATACGCAACACAACTTATCTTTGCAATAGAATATTGTATTCTGTAATATAGAATACTTCATTGCTGTGGATATCGTATTTTTATGAATTCTACTATATATTCCACAGATTAGTAAAACAATTATAGTCATTTACACGAAATTTATTTAATATATCATTATAACTACTTCCTATTGTTATACATCTTTGCATATAAATAAAAACAATCTTAATTTAATGGCTTCCAGAAAGAATCATAGAAAATTTTCACTATCCTTCCAAATTCAAAATTTGGAATTTCTAAAATTTCGACACAATTGTAACGTCTGTATTACCTCTCCGAATTAAATCTAGAATAAGTCAATCTAAATTATCCAAGTTTCGATGTGCCCCAGGACGAAGCATTGCAACGAGCATTCTAATTCAAATGTAATCTAAAATAGTTTAAAATAGTCAAAATAAAAATTATTCGAAGCTTTCCCTGAAAGATTCATAGAAAATTTCTCGATTTTTGATACTTCCAGGGTATTTCTCAATAGAATTCCCAACCAAAATTAAATCTCGAATAAATCAGTGTATAAATTACTAAAATTTCGTTGCATGCCAAGACGAACCATTGCAATAAATAGATCTAACTCGGACCTAGCCTAAAATAGACAAGACTGCATAAGCGTCGTAGCGCCCTTCTAAGAGGAATTCATAGATAATTACTCAATCTTTGATAATTCGAAAGTCGTGTTCTTCCAAAGGAGGAAAAATAGTTCTCGATGAAATTCCATCCAACATCCTCTATTCCCCTATCAGAATCGATAAATCAGTGTACTCTAATAACCGAACCTAACGCGAATCTAACTGGAATAAGTCAGCTCGTCGATAAAAATGATCTGAATTTGATTACGTACCAGAGTGAAGCGTGGTAAGAAGCGAAATTTCAACTGATCGACGCGGAGACCGTGCTTCAGAGAAGCAGATACTGCGTGGTAAGACGCTGTTCGCGTACATCTTCTATACATAGATACGTTATTGCGTCGTCGTCGTCGTCGTCGTCGTCGTCGTCGTCGAAATGATGAGGTTCAGTCCGATGCAGTCGACCACCGATCGGCACTGCAACCGAATACAGCAACTCTCGTTCACGATATTTTCGGTGTCAAGGTGTACCAGAAGCCGTGCTACTATCATCAACCTGGCCTTCGTTTTGCGGTGAAACGTTAATTCATTCATAGCACGCACCGCAAGGGCAATAACCTGGCCAACCATAATTGCCATCGAAAAATCAGTTCTCGATCAATTACTCACACCGATCGTTACGCCTAAATAGCTTGTTACAATGCGGGTCGTTCAAACAGATTCGATCGGTTTGATTAAATCAACAGGAAAGAAACAAGCAATTTAAATAGGAAACGGATTGGTAGGCAATTTTCTTGATTTATTTGTAAATTTTGAAGTGTATTTCGAGTAAAACTGAGTATGAAATATATACGTAAGGGTAGGTACTGTGTTATATGTCTTTTTGTCTTTCATACAAAATTGGAATTATAATATTTTCTGAAATAATAAGTTCCCAATTTAGGTCTCTTTATAGCTTCTTCTTTTGTAGAGAATGAAGATTAGAGGAAGAGTATAGGAAGAGATTTATAGTTCTATCTAAGGAAAGAGAGATGACTTTAAAATCATTGGAACGTGTCTACTTCAGAAGTGAACACATAAAACAAGACTATTTAATTTTATCTAATAAGATCCCTTTCCAATCGTTTTATTTCCATCGTTACGAAGCTATAGCTGGGAACATTAGATATATACGAGGCTCGTAAGAACAGCGTAATGAGCCTATTTTAATCTTCCGATTTTAATGTCGTTATTATTAATTGACAGCAGGTTGGAAAGTAGAACAACCTGTTGGACGCAAAGACTATAAAATACTAAACATTAAGTTCAGGAAGCTGCGTAAAAAAGAACAATCAAAAGCGTTTCAAATTAACGATCTTTAATACGCAGCTAAGCACGTTATAGTTAATTGGAATTGAAACAATATGACCAGAATACATCACCTATATTAGAATATGTAATTAATGGCTCAATAAAAGTAAACGTTAAATTACCGAATTCATTTACATGTTTTTAATAAGTACAAAGATAAAGGAACTAATATTATTCGTTTTAATTGCTTTGGTAGTTCGAATATCGACGACTATGAATATATTCTCGACATATTCGAGAAACAGACAGTCCAAAATATATAGTTGATCCAAAAACTAAACAGAGAACAGTTTTAGTAATAGAAAATTCTTTGCAATCATATCAAATTGTAATATATTATATCTATGAAATGCTGGGAAATGTAATTTATCATTCTACTGCGGTCTTCGTATGTAAATTAGTTCAGTTTAATTTATTAAATCGCACTAACGCGCTATTGATAGAACAAACGAAAGTTTAAAATCTCATTAAATTTTTCTCTCTTCGCGCGTTTAATCGATTGTTTTAACTAATCATAACGCAATCATATTAAATATCTAAATGCCGGTGCGTAATTGATCTTCAGACATTTGTTCTTCGTATTTTGCATATATCAAAGATCGAATATACTAATTAAACTGTGCGCGATGTTAAAATCACCGTCGCGTCACGACGCGGAGAGAAAACGCTGAAAGTCATACGCGATACGATACGGGGAGCAAACTAAATATAAATGTGCTCGTTACTAGATATGGGTGTTTAATTTCAGAACAAATAAATTTATCTACTATACTACGTATCTTTTTCGATATACCGAGATAAACCGATGAATGCCAATGTAAATGAGCGAAACGTGGCGCTTCACGATAATATCCGCCAATATTATTATAACGAGCATTTCACTTTTACAATTTTCATTTAAAGAGACACCCTGCAGTCTATTAAACGTAAAATATCGCGATACTAAAATCCCGGATCAAAACACGACTTACGTATCTTTGGATAAATCGCTGGTATTTAAGGCGAAAGATTAAATTGATTAATTTAATTAAAAAAAAAAAACAAAAGATTATTCACCATAGAGTGGCCATTCATTTGTTCTGTCGGTGTTTTCGACTCGAAAGTCGTCGATACTTCTTCCGTATGCGTCATAATCATGCTCCTTGCTTAAATCGTATTGAATCAGATCGAAGGCACCTCGTTATGCTTCAATGAAGATTCTTCCAGTACTTTCCAGTCGGTTTCGTGCATCTTTATCCTCACATTTTCGAAAAACAACGTTTCGTTTCTTAAATATATTCAATTTTATCGAAAAAGGTAGGATTATTTACTTTGTACGGCGCCAAGTAATAATTGTTTTCGAGTCGAATCGATCTATATCTCAAGTTAATCAGAAAACAGCAAACAGTCAATCCGTAATAAATAACACTACTCTCGTATCGTCAAGAAAATGCACTTTTTGTTGACTATTAGTGATGTAGATTGTAGTCTGTTTGTCGTCTTCGGCAATACAGCCGACAAAGTTCAGTTTTAGAAACGTGTAAAAATCACAATTCTGTTCATTTCGTTCGTAGTCCCTCAAAACATACGACTTATACTTCGCACATTGTCTTGTCTAACGTTGAGAAATTCTTTTGTTCAGTCTTAACCCCTCGACTGCTTCGAATTTTGTAATTTTTTTTTCAATAAACGTCTCTTCAGAAAAATGCTAAAAAATCGATATCTTTCTTCGATGCACGATTTTATTTTATTTTCCACCTGCTTTCTGCATACGTTATATCGTACGTGTTTCCTCGAAGCACAAGTAGATAATAGAGGGCGACAAGATTTTACGTTACGGCGTTCTTCTCCCTGGGTCAAAGAGGAAATGACTATTCAAATTCTCTCTAAAATTTCTTCACCACCACAGATAACAAAAGGACAAACATAAAATCCCATCAAACGCAAAATCGTCGTACAATTTTAAACATCTTCGGCCTATTAATTTCCCGTCCGTTAATTCACAGAAACTGTGCCCTTCGTCCCGATAAAAGCAACAATAACAAAAACTCAATAAAAATTTCACTCGACCTCGTCTCTTCCTCTTCGCATTCTCGACGACCGAACGTCTCTCGATATTTCTCCTTGAAAATACGATATTTCGATGCTTCGATTCAATGCTCCACTGTCGACGAGAAAATCTCTACTGTCTCTTCCTTTTTTAAGATGCTGTTCGACTGTAAATCACAAATTTTCTGCTAAATTCAAGGCACAACGTGGAAGAAATGTTCACGAAGAGTATCCCTCCTTAACGGGACCACCATGATTCGTTTCTCGTGACGGATAAAAGGCTTTCTAGTTTTTAGGAAATCGCAGGTTTTGACGGTGCAATTTGTTCGACTGTTAACGAGACACTTGGCCCGATCGATCTATGGCATGCGACTGAATGAACGTGCAGTCGAGTTACGATTTTTCGGAAAACGAAGGTGCAGCAGAGCAAAGACAGAAAAGGAGCCGGCACGACCGGCCGGCTTACACACACTGACTTCTGACTGGTCGAGCTAGTAGGTGACTCCAGGGACCCCTTCCATAACGCATAGCAACTGCTCGTAAGACGACTGATAAGTTCTTGCATTCTGCTAGAATCGACAGATCGTCCTGACGGCTGCCACGATCCAATCCGTAGGATTTCCTCGATAGTAGCGAAGTATGCGATTTGTTTTTCGAGGAAAACTCAACGACAGAAGAGAAACGTCAACCAGCTGATTTTTTACGCGTGGCGCCACGACTTTCCGTAGAAAGTTGATCGAAGAAAAAAGAAGGGCTCGTGCGAACGAACATCGACTTTCCGATGTGATACGATCAATCGGTCTTGCTTTGGAGAATTGGTTTATTTGTTGTATAGAATGATGACAGAAGAAGGACACGATTGGTACATTTTTGTTGATTTTCTAACTGTGTGTACTTTAATACAACGTAGCTGAGGAGCTGTTAGGTCCAAAGATTGAAAATAATTCTTGAGTTTTAATATCTAATATTATCGTAGGCAATAGTTTTAAATTTATGAAAACGGAAAACACGATCTATTCTGTGAAAAATAAAAACTATGACTAAAGTTCTTCTCCTATAGTTTTCATGTAGACGGCGAATTTTTATGTATTTGTAGGAAAATATATATAATAGCGATAATACAACAATATATGTAATATCCAGAGTAAAGTACTTGGTATAACATGTAGTGATTGAAACAAATCTTTTCTTATAATTGTGTTCGTAATTTGCATAAATATTCGCAGTATACTTATTTGTTTCTCTGTTTGGATTCGTAAAATATCAGGTGAGATATATTTGTACGCTTAAAAAATTACGGGATAATGGTGAACTTAAATTTCAGTACAAATCATATCGTGTTAATGAAGAATTTGTTAATTGACGATGATTAACTGATGTATATCACATGGAATACTACCAACACACGTACATATAAATTACGAGACGCTTCTTATTTGTATATCTAGGATAAAGATAAACAGATCTTGCAATTATAAAATTAAGTTGACACTTGTCAATTACGTATAAGGAAAAATAAGTTATATCATGTTTCAATGATAAATAAATAATAACTAGATAGACACTACTCTCGAAACTATCTGACGACTTATGAACGAGAGTGTAAATATTTGCATGTACGATAATGCGATATGCGATAATTATAAGTAATATCTTAATTACATCGTGAATGATAATATTTACAATATTTGTTTCAGTATTATAATGTTTTATGTTATTTTCCGCGTCCTTTTATTTTTTCAGTTTTGTAAACTTTCTGTTGGACTATTTTGTACATTGAATATTATATTTTGATTTTGATTTTGAGTTTCGAAATCAGTAAAAGGTAATCGTACTTTACGAAGAATTTTCGTTTTTTTTTTTAATTATTACTGCAAAGAAATAGGATAAAACTTAATCTGCCTAATTTTCGACAAAATTAATAATATTGAAACATTAATAAAATTGTTTTCACTTTGATCGATGGCTTCCTTAGATATGATATGGCTATCGTAAGTAAGTAACGTAATACCAATTCGTTGAGTGAAGCACTCGTTAATTGCGAATCAGTCCCTTATCTCTATATCACAACCAAGCAATTAGTAACAGAAAATAAAAAAAAAAATCTACATAGTAGCATTCCACTTTCGACCAAATTCGTTAAAAGAATTTATGACCGTTATGTTGATAAATAATTGCATTGAAAAATGTTTTAAGCTATTAATGACGTCAATATTCAATGTAAAGCACAGATTACACGAATTACGTACTTTCTACTGACGTTAAAATTGCGTCAGCAATTTTTCCGATTATCTTTCATGCGACATGATTATGTAAATGATGAACTCCCTCGATACTAGTTTGTTACAAAACGCCTGGTTTCGCGTGCTACTTGCTGCCGCGCTCGTGAAAACCAATTCCAAGCGAAGTAAAATAAACGTTCGTCATCAAAGAGGGAACACCCGTAAGGTTCATTCATACTCTTCGAGCGCAGGTTTCTATATTTAACCATTCCCATAAGTTTCTGATAAATTCTCAACAGTGGCGATACGTACTGAAACGTGACTTTCACCATGAGTTGTAGTTCTCAGTTACCAGACTATTGTTTGTTATTCGTCGCATTGTCTGAATTGCTAATGAAGCAACTAAAATGCCCAACCTAGAAATTTTCCATATGCAAATCCTACTACAATTTTACTAGTTACTTATGTGTGATGTGCGAATATTTATGCAAATTCGTGATTTTATGAATTAATTTAAAAAATGGAATCTAGACAGAAGTTCGTTTTATTTGCCAAATATCGAATGTTACGAAATACGCTTCCCATAAATACATAAAAATCCGCTATCCACTTACGCGTTTTATATTATATTTATATGTACAACAATGTGAAAGTAAACGATAGAACTTTAATATGAGAATGTTAATGCGTGAATCATTCTAATTGCAAGACATAAAAATAATTAATGTGCAAATTGAAACGTGTCGTATTGGCTCTGTCGTCTAGAGGATAATATAGCTAATCTGGAATCGAAGATACTCAATGTCCGAAAGTTATGTTCGTCGGATTGCGAATAATTATATAGAATGCGTCATACAACACGTTGCAATTAAAGTTACGAGACTTAAAATTCTTGCAAGTGAGATTATATTGGATAATCTCCAAATACAAGCAGGATCAGATACATGTAAAACGGAAGAAGACATTAAACGACCAAAATTTAATATTTTATTATTAAAAAATAGAATTGAAATTTCCAAGATTACGCGTATATCAATTCTGTTGAATCGAAAGAACTATTAATAGATCAAAAATTAAAATGATTATTTCATACACACGAATCGAAGCGCTGATTGTGTATTTGAGAAATTCGTGTTATTAATTTGGAACTGCGAACTTTTACTTCAATTTATATTGTTACATGTATAAAAAGAAATTAGTATTTAACAGATACGACTATATGAATATTTTCTTAAAAGTGATTTAAATGACAGAATGTTTAATTCGAGAGAATCACGAACAGAGATGAACTTTAATGGAATAATCTGTATCTATACATTCTTAATCCAGATCTTAAACAGATCTTAAACCTCAATATGCACTTGTTCTAGTGACCGCTTCCATATTTGTTCCACTAAGACTGTCAGTTAATTGGTAGGTACGTCTACGTAATGTTCAAAGAAAGACACCTTTCTGTTCAGCATGCTCCCGATTTTCTTAGTAGATCAAACTCAAGAGAAGACGTGCTGCCTCTCATAGTTATAAAATCGCTCAAATATTCTTCACTTTTATTATTGTATCTGTACGTTTAAGACAGCTATTCGTGCTGTATATTAACTGTTGATTAAGTACGTGTTTATAACGAGTACCTAGCATCTCGTAACTTTTGAATTACATTTTCAGGTTGGTTTCAAATTTTATCAATATAATCGTGATAGTCGTGCGTCTCGTTAGAATTTTTACAAAATTTAAAAATACATAACATAACAAACTTCCTATGGTAACTGTTTAGATACTTTCATCGACCGCTGTAATTGAAATCACACAGACAAGCTCCTGGGTTTTCTGATTATAAATAATAAATTACAACTCTTTCGAAGATTGGTTATAACTGCAGGAAGCTTTGTAAAAAAAACCACAGTCCCAATTAATGTCGTGACAATCGATGTTTTTGAAACATTTACAGAGTGAGAGAAACATGTTCAAAGAGAAATAGAATTTCGTTTAATATATGCGAAAATAATCGAACGCTTGTTTGTCGAACAACCTGTATTCAGTGTAATCATACATTTAACACTCGTTGTATGCACTTAAAATGATCATTCACTCTGTACTTTCATTAAACATATATTTACAATGGATATCTTATAATTTCCACAAACATTTTCAGATTGGCTTTAAATTTGACCAATATAGTAATGTCAAAGATGTCTCGTCACTATGCTAATGAAATTTCGAAATGTTTTATGTAACGCGTGCAACGTGGACGCAAAAGTGTTCTATAGGAAGTGTGCAAAATACTTTCGTGAGTATATTTATTATCGGTTAGGAAACCGAGCAATATTTTTCAATGGCACCGAGAGGATAAACCCGAACGAAATCAGGACGAAGTGTGTGCACCTCGTAAACTGGTACGTTATGGTGCAGCTGGCAACAAAAAAAAAAAGAGAGAAAAAAGAAAAAGAAAGGAAATCAGCCCGGCCATTTGATGCGTCGTCGGCCAGTCGTAAATCAACCAAGGATGCAATATTATTAAATTATGCGCGCACTCAATTCCTGCTATTAAAGAATGGAACTCCTATCGATCTTATCGGCCGATTTCATCGATCTTATCGCGACAGTACGAAACGCCTACGCGTTTGTAATCGCGACTTAACTGTACGCGACCTACGCCAACACGGTCACTCCGGTACCTAGGCAACCTCGTTTTTCAGCCGGGATAAAGAGAGAAAGCATCAGGCTCGACTCGAGCTGCAAATAATGAAATGAGGCGTAAATGCGGCCTCCAGAATGACTGCCTCCCGGGTTGGCCGCGTACATCCACCTAAAGGACCGTGAGAGAGATTCATCGATGTCTCCGAGACACGATGAGCGCGACGCGTGAGTGTTACGAGACTGTCGGATCAGATTGAATCTTCTAATAGGGAAGAAGATGTCAACTTGATCGAAGATAGAGATATATGCGCGTCTGTGCAAAAGTCTTGAATCATCTACGTCGGTGATCCTGCGATGATCAGATACCACGATTAAGGGTACTTTTGAGAAATATTTCTACAGACAGCGTTATATGAAAGACGATATTTAATCGTTTCAGTAAAAAATGATGTATTTGATAGCGATAAATACTTGAGTGGAATTTTTCCATTTACCACGCGATAGATAAGATTTACATTTGCATTTTCATATTTACAAATGCGGGCGAATTGTTTGGAAATGTGAATAACATCAAACAAATATTGTTTTACAGCGACATTATTATCTTCGAAGCAGTAGGCGGATGATAAGAAAGTATTATCATCTTATTCGTATCTATAAATATTGAATCTGAAGAGTATTCACTATGTCACTAGGTCCTCATAATCGATATTGTTTTGTTTTATATCCTGCAATATAGGTATTTGTTATTTTGACATATTGTTTATACTTCATTGTACATCATACGATGTATACAACGATATATTGCATTCTTTAGAGCGCACTTTAAAGGGCACTTTTCTTTCGGGAAAAAATGGTACCTTCGATATAGAAGATATTTTAGAATTTTTTAGCACTTTCAAAATATTTTATTATATTCATATAATACTGTTAAAATATCGTATTTAAATTCATATTCGATCCATGAAATAAACTAGCACTGCCTTCATAGAATAATTTGACGTATTGTCATAATTTAAGGTAATAATCGCACACTGTTGTCGCAAGATACAATTTAATATCCATACGATTAATTAATTGTAAACGATATTATTTTAAAGAAACTTATTGTTTATAAACAAAAATATCGGAACTAAATATAAACGTGGAACCTAGATTATAACAAGCGCGATATCACAACTTCAGCAAAAAATCATTCATTGATTTCTGCACCTTATCGAAATAGGTACGCGATAAGAGATGACCTAAATACAAGTCACAACGATGATAACGTTAAAATCATTCAGACTACGACTAATTTTAACTTGTCGGCAATTCATATACGTGTTGCGTATGAATTAGAGCGGTTCGCGGAATTTTTTCACGCAATTATCACACGAAAAGGATTGTGGATATCATTAAACGTTTTTTCTGGACTTTCTTATCAAGAATATCATACGGACTCAGAATTTTCCATATACCAAATGTACAAATTTACCAAAGATCTAGTTTCTAAATCTGACCTACTAACGCGTGACATTTGTAACTGCCAAAGTTACGTTAAACACGTTCTCCTTTAAAACTGCTCCAAATACAGAGAATCGCGTTCTAAATTCCAAATGAAGAAAATCCTAAACAACAATCTCAAAGTATAGTACCAATTATCAAAATAAGCAAATCTCAAAAGTTCAGTCATTTCTAAAAGAAACGATGTTTTTCCTATTGGATCATCCTAAATGTTTCTGTAATTTTTATTGTATCGCTTTAACGCCACATAGATGTTTCAAGTATTACGAAAAATATGGTTGCGTATATCGTGTACGATTCTATTTGCAGCAATTCATTCCTTTTATATCTAAAATGGCCAGACAAATCTTACTTTCATTGCACAAGGATAGCAAGCTTTAGCTAAGATCTTTAGCTAAAAGGACCAATATGTATCCTTAATCCACTCTCATAAAAATTGTATCGATAAAGTATCTCTAATGTTTTCTATTTGCTATATTCTTGTAATTTATTTCCAACTGATTTTCACCTTTTCCACTTATTTTAACAATCGTCTTGCGCAAAAACGATTTAGGAGACGGGAGAATATGGAAAACATCGCTCTGTACATTTTCTTTTCGTTACAAGTTCTCTTCAAAGATATTGCTGTACGTACGCTACAAGATACACAACTTTATAAAGAAGATGTAAATAAAAGAGAGTTAAACCTCTGTTAGAGAACAAAATATCGAGCTGAAGTATTCGAGAGGTTGATCGAACTTTTCTTCCTTGGTACTTAAATTACTGAACGCATAGACTCATTAATATTCATTAAGCTTGATTTTCTGGTCCATTCCCCTCACTTTGTTTTCATTGAATCCATTCACCGCGTCGAGTGAGACGATGACAAGCTTCTAACGATGAGAAGAAAGGAACAAGGAGACAGACAAGTCGCTGCTTGATTAAACAAAGATTAGAATCGTAACTCCAAGTAAGTATCGATCATCGATCAACGACGTTTCCTTTGTGAAGTGAAACAGAGGCTTCATCGATTGTAAACCTCTTTGTCAGAAGTGTTGTTCCACAGCAGCAAGGAGAAGATCCTAGGAAACGAATAGACGCAATGGCCCGGATAAAAATTGAAGAGGAACTATTCTTGAATAGACGAGAGGATGCCAAATGTCTTCGATATTGGCAAACAGCAGAACTTAAACAAATTCATATGGATTGCTCTATGATATAATCAATACTTTTAGACGATTCTTGGTTTAGCGAGGAGGACAGATACGATGTTAAAATGAAACTGGAGAGAAGTAAAATTAAAAGGAGGTCTGCTTCGTTTTCCCATTTTCTAAATATTATTATAAAATACTTGTACGATGTATTTGGTATTATTGATTTACTCTAGAAGCAACGAAAAATTCTATTTGCATGCAATTTTATTCAATACACGTCGTTCGCTTGGCACATCTATACATATACAGAATATACAATTGCAAGTTTCTCAACGAGTTTCGCAAACTTTTACAAGGGAAAGAATTTATATTCGTTGCAACTACTTTAAGAAGAAAATTTCCCAGGCCGATATTATACAGGGTATTCGCATTATTTACTTCAAAAAGTTCCTCCTTTCATAAATCACAAATTTATGAAAGTAATAAATAAGACAAAGTTTCGCTGCTTTTTACGCACAAATAGAATTTGTAATTTTCTGTAGTTTTCACGTAATAACGCCATTACCACGAATGTTTCTACATTCGTTTATAACTATAATATTTCTTAAATTACACAAAAGTTAAACTTGTCTTAATAAAATACGGAAAAGAAACACCGACGATTAATAACGTAAATAATCTGTATATCTTTTGATGTTGCGAATCTTTTGATGTTCGATTTTGCATCTACACAGCATGCAAATTCAATAAGTTGTTCACTAAAATTCTTAACAGTCTCAAACTTTGATACATTACATCTACTTCAAGCAACCTCTTCAAAAAATGTGTTTCGATTATCGACGATTAATGAAGAAACAACTTTGTTAACAAGCTGAAAAGGAAATTCCATGCTACAAGGGTTAAGCAACAAATTTTTCCCTTCAAACTACGCTGCCATAAACTTAGTACAGGAAATATCGGACGAAAATTTGTGTCTAGCTGCTCGATAAACAATAAATTATACAAGTGTCCCTAAAACTTGGAAAGCTACGGAACTGGAATCCTTAACACCGTTCGAAAACTCGGAGGAAAAAGGAAGTAACACTGAGTAGAGGGAGAAACGATATCAACGTTGCGCCGTAAGACTTGGGCATATCGTCGTACTCTGATCGTCACATGAACAGTGCGTGTCGTGGGTGCCCGGTGAGCAAGGAGAACGAGAAGAGCAATAAAGATAATTCATGCCAGCAAAACGTAGAGAGACGGTACAAGCAAATATCGTGCACAGAGTGGCCCCGGACAACAAAATCCTGCCACTACGTGTCCTGTTATTTATCTCTTGGTGCTTATAATACGTGTCATCGATGCCACGATCCTTTATGGGCGTAGTTTAATCCAGCTACACCCTTTGCCTCATTTTCGACCGAATTGTGTTTTCCTATCGTCGGAAAATTTTTTCGTCCATTGACAGCCGATGTTTCCGTTAATGCAACAAGTTTCATTTGAAATCTATTTCAATTAATTTGCATTATCGAATTTTGTATCCTTAACATCGTGGCGATAAAAGGCAAAACGTCCGCTTAACATCTTTTTCTTCGTTTCATAATTTTCATAATTTAAAGAAATTGATGTACTTGTAACATTATAATGCATCACACGCGCGCACATACGCGCGCATTGTTTGGTCTTTAATGGGTCAAGAATGTACTGTACTGTAAACCTGTGAAAAGTTAATGAAAGACATTTTCTCAGTTAAAACTAAAACTTGCGCTACAAAAATATTCAAGCAACAAAGTTTCTAAAGAGAAACTCGTCTAAGAAAAATCCATGGACGAGCATAACAAGAGAGATAAACGTCGTGATTGCTAATACTGCTTCTGATTTCTCCAAAGAGGATTCTCGTGTCTGATTAGCATTGTAACAAATTCCATTAGAATCAAGAGAATCATAGAATCAGGAATTACTGGACTTTCCACTGGTAAAGTGGATAGATGATATTAAAGACAGGTATAGGTGGCAGTGACACCGAAGAAGCTTTTTTTTAAGGAAACGCAATTTATACCAGGAAATGCTAAACGAACAAGAATCTAGGTCCTTAGAGTCGAGAGGAGATTTCAAACGATGTCATTACCAAAGTAGCAGCGGTGTCGTCAATTTTACTTGTTGCCAAGTTTACGACCAATAGACACGAGACGTGTTAAGCATCTTGTCCCCTCCAATTTTTAACTTTCCTTTTTTTTTTTTTTTTTTTTGTTTTTCGAACGAAACGAGGTTGTAGAAAGATAATGGAAGATAATAATTAAAATGATAGCTGAAAAACATCGATAAGATCGATACGAGTTCAAAAGTAATCGCACTTAAGCAGAGGACCGAAAATAATAATCATTTTTAAAAGGTCGCTGAGAAAAAGTTAATTTTTTTTTTCAGGCGAAAAATAACGATCGCTAAATTAAAAAAAAAAATTGGTCAGAAAATTAGATGATTAAAAGATATTAATTTTCAAATGTTCCGGTTAACTTTAAAATTTTTATCATTTATAATGGTTATTTCTGATCAAAAATTACTTAAACTAAGATGTTAATTCGTATACGCTTTTAATTTGGGTTATAACTCTTACGATCTCTAGGTCGAAAAGTGCAACGTTATGTAATTTTTGGCAGATTGGTGTATTGTACGGTTAAAGCTTTAGATCCTAAACATCGACTGTAGTTGTACTACTCATGCCAAATTGTGTAAAATTTCTAGAAGATTTTAAGGAGATTTTGCACAAACATGTATTTAAATATAAATGATATTTCAAAACAACTAACTGAATTTTACTGTTTCTCCGTTAAACTAATCTAAAGAGAAACAGGCATTGTAAAATCACGAACTTCTCAAATTTTGTTATTATTGAAATATAATATTACAATTACTTTTCCACGTTACTCATTGTTCCACATTACTCAATTACAATTTATCCAAAATACGTACGCGTAAACTTTCACGTACAACGTGAAATAATGCTCGAGTAAATCTGTGAAATTATCTTATAACAACATCTTATAATAATAAATAAGAATAACAAATAAAAATTATAAATAATAACATAATATCACTATTATTATCCCCTCGATAGCTTACTATTCAGAGCGTAACAATAATAATACATATTACTGAATAATAAAAATAATAATAATAACAATAAATAATATCACACCTATAAATAAATTTCTACGATTTAAAGTCTAAATAATCGTAATTCTTATTCTTATTTTTCCTGCGCTACGTTTTTGGCTTCAAGCTTCGTCTCATTAATTGAAAACGAGAACTTACAAAAGGTCTTTAAAAACTACCAATAGCCCTGATTGATCTACAGAAGCTAAGGGCCGAACGTCAAACCGGCTCGTTTAATTAGAACGGCCCTTAAAATGCACCGACATTCGCTTATTCTTCCGCTTTCATCAACTCCTGGCCAGAGGCAAGAGTATGTACATATGTGTATGTACAATACGTACATCTGCGAAACGAAGTCGCAGCGATTTGAAGAAAAAAGAACGCCGACTGTTCGTATCGCAAATGCAAATTATTTCACTGTCCGAAACAATTGGGGAATCGCTTTTGGGGTCACTTTGAGTTTTACATCTACTTCTTCTACCTATATTTTGTATATTTTGTACATCTTTTCTCTTTTCTTAATAATCGCCTTACAATCGATCTTTATCACACAGTATTATACGAATAACATACCAATGTATCAAATAGAGTGGCTGTAAAGTTCGTAGGAAAAATGTAATATTTAATATTTATACAAAAAATTTAAAACGATGTATTAACTAATATATTCATTGTTTTTTCAATGGTTCTTGTCACGGACATTTTTATTCTTTTCAACAATGAGTTCCACGAAGTACATTCGAATTCCTTCAAATCCTTGGAATATTCGATTTCCCAAGAAATACAAGCAAAGATTTGTCTCATCTATCAAATATCGTAATGATTACCGTGCTTCGGATATTTCATATGATCTTACATATCCTACGTATTCTGTGTATTTTTGCATCTTTAAAAGTTCCATGAAACCGTAGACATTCGTAATCTATTTATTAGCATCGATAACTTATGGCTTGTACAATTTTACTAATAACACAATATTAAATCAATTACGCAAGAGGGCCTAACAAATGTTCTAATGTTTATGAACGGGAGTGTATATACGTATCTAAAGTTCAATACGCATGAACAGTCTAGGACAAAGACCCGTTGTCGATAGTCGCGTAAATTATTACCATGCTCTACGAGCTATAAATATTAATTCCCAGCCACAAGTGTTCCTGCAATAAATCTTGGCTGGCAGCGACGTTTCGCGGTTTCCGGCGAAATATTGATCGATCATTGATCTAACGATGAAAATGGACTCTCGGGAATTAGAACAACGTTACGTATTTTTAGTATGAATGACCAAAATGTCAATGGCCCCGCGTTGATAAGCCGCCTTATCACTTCTTTGAGATAAACAAACAAAACACTTATAAATTACTAGAAATAGAGCAAATTGGATTTTATCTGCTTTCATTCTTCTTTTTCCTTTTTTTCTTTTTTTTTTTTCACGAAATCGATGAATCATCTGACTTTAAATATATTATGGAAACAGTGCCACATTTATCGAGAAAATTTGCAGATAATTGTTATAGTGGATAGAAAGGAAACGGTATATGTGTATATCGCTATCGACGTAGTACTTGGAACAGTTTTAGATCTGGGTTATTAATATTCGTGCTTTGAGATTTACGGAATGCGTCATTCCTTAATTTAATACGACCTTAAACATTGACTATATACTTGAACGTAATTGATGTAACTAAAGCATCACGTACTGCGGTGTAATGATTTAATTATTCCGTATATCTATATATATATTGTTTAAAGGAAACATTAAATATACCATATCAGTTTTATTATTACTGTTATGTTACGTTATTATTACGACAATGTTATGTTGGTAGAATCGTTATTAGAAGATATCATCGTAGTAAAAGACCAATATTTCTTTCACGAATAAAGTTGATCGAAAGTAATGATCTTCTTTTAAGTAAGCATTCTATGTAAGATAAGAACAACTTTTAATACTCTAAAAGTTCGTTATACGAATTTATTCAAGATTATACATATAAGGGTACAAGATTTAAATACTCGGAGCACTTGGATATTATATTATACGTATATTTCACAGTATTTCTTTGATAATTTTAAAAAATTCAGTCAATATATATAAAACAGAAACATACAATACGTTGATAAAATTTCATATCCCTTATCACGAAGCAAACTTCTCACATTTTTTCAATCAAATTTTTTCTCTCTTAAATTTCCACGATCTCGTTACTACGTTTGCGTACTACGTTTTGCTTGGTAAAATCAACTGAAACGCATCGATGAAAATTATTTATCAGTAACGAAAAGGTAATCAGCGGTGAACGCGATAAGAAGACATAGATCAATATTCTCCATATCGTTTTAATGTGCCTCGAATCATCCAATTATTTACACTTTCGCCGTCTCTTTAATCCAATTTTCATCGCACGTCTGCGATGATCGAGGGGTCAACATTCCCAATCACCCAGAAGCTGCCCGCAAGAAAGCAAAAAGCAACCACAGAAATACCACCGGTTACGACCGCATCTGAAGACGAGCAACAACGGGCGCCATGCTAAAAATAATCGCTTCCTTTAAACGGCGCACTAAAAAAGCATTCCTCAAGGTGAGACGCGAGCGAGGCCGTGCGCGGTCCGTCGCGTTTCATCTGTATCACTCACTCTCGTTACAAGCTAGCACAGATTCCTCGCACGACAGTGTTACACGATAGAGAAGATTCCACGCACGATAGTCAAAGTCAACGACGTAATAGGGAAGATACTTTGCAGGGTAGAAATGAGTCTGTGCGCGACAATCAATCGCGCAACGAGAAAAAGGATTCCTTGTTGGGCAGAAAGGATTTCGAGCAAAGGATAGTCGAATGCGTCGTAGATCGTTAGCGGGAAAGATTTTGTGAGGAACAGAAAGCATAAATTGCTTTATAGGAATGGATTCTTTAAAGGGCTGGAAAAAATTTATATAAAGGACTCTTCTATGTATAATACTCGAACGTGTTATAAAAATAATTTTTTACACAGCACGACAATATTCGTACGAGGATTACACGAAATAGGGTTGTATGATATTTTGACGAATTTTATGGAAAGTAGCAAGGAAGAAATAAGTGGCTTAATGTATTGTTATTGTACAAGTGTATAGAGATGGTTGTATGTAGAAGAGTTTATGTAGAAGAGATTCTGTGTACGATAGGAATGATTTTTTACAAGTTAGAAAAAGTTTTGTATAAAGCAATAATTATGGGTACATCGGGGCTCATTGTTATAGGATCAGCCTTCACAGGCGAGAAAAAATTTTGCATAAGGTAGAGGACTCCTGTGTATAATAGTGGAACACGTTGTAGACAGAGCTGTTCGCAGAACAGAAATGATTCTACGTACAACGGTTGAACACATTACATGAAGGATTTTTTACAGTACAGCATCTTTGCTTTATATGGTAGGAAGGATTCTATATATAACAGTTAAACAAGATTCTTGTGGAAGAAAAAGAGTTCTATTTATAGAAAGTAAACGTGTTATAGGAAGGATTTTTTACAGAATAGGTAGGATTTCGCGTATAACAGCGTTATTGGAAGAAAATTTGTTCGTAAAATTCTCACGAAACAGGGAAGAATACGTTACAGTATAGAAACTATTCCGAGAGATATATTAACAACAACAACGAGACATATTCTAAGAAAAATATGTTACAGAATACGAAACATTCTATGTACAACGATCAAATATTATACATGAATAATTCTTTGCAAGACAGGAAAATACTATAAAGCGAGAAGAATTCCACGTATAACAGTCGAACATGTTACAAAACTGAAAATATTCCGAGTACAAAAATGACACGTTTTATAGGAAGGATATTTACAGAGGCAGAAAGATTCCACGTACGACACTTAAACATGTTAGGGTATATTAATACATACTTCAAGAATTCTTTAGAGAAGAAAAAACTTGCGAGTAGAAAAACCAAGCTTGCTGCAAGAAGAGTTATTTACATCACATGCAGAATTTCGCGCACAATAGCCAAACTATGGAACAGCGTTACGAGGCACAATGTATTCTATTCTATACACGCGACTGTCAAACACGTTTCCTTCCGATATTTCATAGAGTGAGAAAGATCGCGCGTGAAACAGTCGAACGCAGCCGTGTGAGGTGATTTTCGCGGGAAAAATCAACAAGTCTGGCGTGTGTCGTACGATGCCGTGCGTGACGTTGCTTCGCGATAGAACGTTAACAAACACAGAGAGAACCTCTTGGCTTGTACGAACACGCTCGATATAATTGAGAGCAGGGAGTGGTTACAGAGAGCGAAAGAAGAACGAAAAAAGAGAAAATAGAGATGCAAGGGAGAAAAAGAGAGAAGAAAGAAAAAAGAAAGAGAAGCAAAGAGAATGGAACGAGAGCGATCCTGTCCAGAGACGTATTATCGAGTGCAATGGCCAATCGGCCAATCGTATTTTTCCCCCGTGGTCGCGTCCAACTTGCATGATTAATAATGGTCCCGTTTTACTCGTTATTAATGTCACGCCGATAATCGTCCATCGTATTGCAATTATGTTGTTACGCTCATGGGGACACCCGGTATACGAGTTGGCTAAGGGTGTGGTCCCGCGGCGAAAAGGGAGAAAAATCTCGTTGCTCTCTTAAGACGCATTATCGTGCGTAACGCATCGTATTTCAACCTCACCGACTTCGAGGGACCTCTGTATCTCCTGTGAAAATAAACGTCCGGTAATGTACTTGCTCCGTACGCGTGTATCAGGGCCGTATTCACCGCCTTCGTTTCTTCTAACAATGCATTCGAGACGTCGCAACAAACGAATCGGAAACAAGAGGAAGCTTTTTATGGCGAAACTTTCTGACCTTGTGTGACATACAGTGGCGCGTGAAAATATTTGTCGACACATTATTACGTGTTATACGAAAGATGATGAAATTTCGTTAGTACCGTGTGACTATCGTAATTATATTGATATTTGAAACGAATCTAAAGATGTACATGGAAGGTACAAAATCGCTAGGGTCAGGATCCAGGAAACTAGGATCAGAGATTACCAAAGTATTTAGAGAGTCAGTTATTCGTTGTATCAACAGCTGTTGAATAATAGCATTGAGAGAAACATAAATTTAAGGTAACTCAACGTTTGGAAATGTGATTCGTAATGACGTTGGTAAATGTTGCAAATGTTCATTGATGATATGAACATGTTCCTTACTTGAAAGATAACAAAGGATCGTAGAACGTAGATGGTTAATCTGCAATAAAATCACGAATATCGTGTGCATCGATCATGTATAGTCATTGCTACTGATTGACGCGTGAGTGATTTAATTGTAGTCCTAATAGTATCACAGACAGACTGAAGCTGTTAACAATCGATTGAACGATTAATAGCTGGATACACACGTAACGTGATCATCTCGCATGATTCGAAGTTAAAGCAAAGTATATCGGGTGATTCTATGAGAACCAATAGTTACGGTTATTCTAACAAAAGCATGGAACGTTAATCTAACGTTGGGACGATTGTGATCCGATATAAAAATATTTCAAACGACGTGAAAACATAAAAAAGTGATTTGTACGAAAAATGTGAAAAGCACGTATAATTTTGTAGATAATAATGTTAGGAATAGCTGAGAATAAGTTTTACTTTAATATTTCTCTTTGGAATCTATCGTTTCTGGTATTACCTCGTGCAAGTAAAAAAATCAGCTCTAAAATAAATTTAAAAGCTTATTACAAGTAACACGAGTCTGAATTTACATAAATCGCCAGTTATTTTACATGTAGAAGTCTTTATGTATAAATATGTAAAACATCCTCGATTGTTAAAAATAAAAGCAAATATACAGAGAAAAATATAATCTATATCTGTACCCCAACAGTCACACATTACAAAATCTACATAATATTTTGGTAACAACTCGCTAAACAATCACTTACATTACAACGTGACCTAATCACATCAATGCAAACTCAATACTGTTACACCAATTAAGTTAAACATTTCCGAAGCTTAATTCTTCTCATGTCAAAGAAACGTCACGTTCGCGTGACGCAAACATCAAACGACTAACTAACTGATAATTTCACCAAAAATTACTTCAACGAAATGGAAAAATTTCGACGATGCAGACACACGAAGAGGAACGTTAATTTCGCATATGACCATCGAAAGGACCGAGCGTAATCAGAAGTCATTGCACTCTGTATAACGCGTATGCTATGTGTACACATGTGTGCAAGCGCATGAGTGAAGCATCGTGCTTGCACGCGATATTACTCTCAACCCTTGATCAGGCGAATGTCAAGGGGAAAACACAGAAAGCGCCCTTGTAATTGGCATTACTTATGAGGATTACCAGCTACCATAAATAACAAAAAATTAACTCGTCGACGATCCGCTGAGCCGCGAGGAAAACTTAAGTGAAAGATACCAAGCCGTTTGGCTTAATTGGCGCAACTGGATGGAACGATTAATTACTGGCATCTTGCGAGTACCATCGACCGTCGATAATTGACCATGGGGGTGAGATTCATGGCGAAAGATATAAAATACCTGAACCTGTATGTTGAGTCTACTTGTCACGATTTTTCATGGCTGCAAGTATCAAGTACAGTAGGGAACCTTCGTTCGAGGCCGGTTCGGCGCGAAGAAAATAAATTACTGTGAAAAAGCAACCGTTGACTAACAATTGGATTTTTACAGCATTGTTAAAAGAATAATCGATTGTTTGATTTTGTTCCTTTGTGAATTGTTGCCTCAGTTTTCTGTAACACGCGTGAAAAATGCATGGTATATTTTGAGAGTTCTGGTTTCTGTTACTTTTATTAAACTTTAGGATGAAATAAATTGAAAAGAATTTCGTGTGTTAAGATTTAGGAAAGAATTTAATATACGACGATTCTATATGATTATATGACGCGATTGTATATTTACGAGTTTATAAATAAATTGAGAACTGTACTGCATATTGTATCACATGCTTTTTTGCGTCACATATTTCTATAATACATATTGTATTGTACTTTGTGGTGTCAGTTATTTCTATTCGTGAATAAAATGTATAATAACACTCTTTCATTGTGAAAATAGTTTTCTTGATTTAGAATTCTACTTTTACCATGAATTGACCTCATTTATGTACATATACGTTGTTAAGTAGATTATTAGGATAAATAAATTGCAAAGATTCTAGGGAAATATTTTTTTAGCTAGTTATGAGCGAAAGAATATTTAAATTCAATTTTGTCAATGAAAGAAGTAATAATACGACGATAACCAGTATGTTTATTCACTGTTCAAATAACGAATCGCTTAATTCCGTTATAAGGAATATTTTTTTAACTGGTTGCTATTACAACGATAATTGTTAAAACGTTCACACGCTGAGTTTATGGTTTTCCAAGCATTGTATGTTAAACGAAGTATAATACACTCATCAGTCATAAACGATTTACCGTAAAGCACCTGAATCATAAATTATAAATGAATTTTAAGATAACATTGTAGCTATGCGCTTTGTCCGTTAAATTTATTGCATGCATAAATCTACATTTACGCAAAAAATGCTACACTGAAAATTATGACATATACGCGATATATATCGTTATATTTGTGATTGTATATTATGACTAATGGAATAAATTGCAAATTTTTAAACAACTTTTAAAATTGCAATACTTTTCTGATTTTGTTTCACAACATGTGGCATAATTAGATAAGTAGTTCTGAAAGTGGAAGTTTGAATTTTCCTGGAAAATGTAACCTTTTTCTAATGTTTTAAAATTAAATATTCATCGCGCTAAAAAAAGACTAAAAGTGCGTGCACTATAGAAAGCTTATAAATAGATTACTGCATTAATCATGTACTGTATATTTTCAACATACATGTACGCGTACATAATACATCAGAAATTTTAACTTTGTTTGTGAAATTATTACTCATCAACTGAAAGTACGAAAAGTACCTCAAGGTACCAGATTTTCATAAATATGCAAAAGTCCTCGCAAATTTTATATTAAGAAAGTTATTTTAAAAATAAAAATAAAATTTATACAATTTCTTTTTAAACTTACGGCTCATTGTGAAGTTCGTACACTTGCAATCATTTTAATTGGCGTATATCACGAAATGAGTAAGAGTAATAAAACAGAAGTTGAGCATTACGACAATTTTAATTCATTAACGACAGCAAATCTTCATTTACGACAATATTTATTTTACGATAGTCAACAATAAACCATTTAATGACTGTTGATGATGCTAGCTATAGTATGACGAATGAATTATGATCTAAATAATAAACTATACATTTTTATGTACATATGAGAACTTTAAGAATATTTGCACAAATGCATTGAATACTATAATAGCATCAACAATACACAATATATAATGGTAAAATACATTAAACAAATATTAATATGCTTAAATACATTTGCAAAAATATATGAGACATCTATTATAATTATAATTATTATAGTACTCATAATAATTATAACAGATAAACTACTTCCGTCTACGTTCTACTCTTTTAGTTGTATTCGTAAGAGTATGGCATTTGCATAAATATGCACAGTTAATTATTTAGTAACTATGAAATTATTTTTAATTATAAAGTAGTAATTAATTGACAATTATGAGTGATTCATTAACAAGTCGTAATACTTATCCAATAAAAAATTAAAATTTAACGTCTCTCTCTCTCTCTCTCTCTCTCTCTCTCTCTCTCTCCCTACACATAAGAATAACGTTTATATAATAACCTATACGAGAGTAATTTCAAATGAAGGGAAAAGGACGAGTGTCTCGCATATTACTTTATAATGTGCACGATCTAATCAACGTAATCGTCTTATTGACCTTCGATTTTCATCGAAACTCGCTGAAAAAGCGAGCCGGATCGGGAGCATAGTGTCTTTGACCACCTCTCTGCCTGGCTTTCACGCCGATATCTATTTCTGGAGACGGCAAAAGGTCGATCGTCACATTGCTACGAGCATCGACGTGTCCTAAAACAAAAGTTCGACCGAGGGAAAAAAGGCAAGCTAGCCTCTTGCACAGTTCAACTAACATCATCAGTGGAATTTTATATGTCACGTGTTACAAGTTACCAATATTAATAAATACCCTTTCACGACAACGACAGGTTTAGTGATGAAACGAATGAAGTTGCACGAGTAAATTTTGTAAATTATAAATTACTCGATTATCCTATTTAATAGAAAATTATAAAATGTTGTAAAAATATAAAAATGTCTATAAGCTAGATCTTCTAACTCGGCGATTTACCAATATCATTAATTAATAATTTATCGTACAACAGGGTTCTGACTGAAAAATTAAAAAGAAAGAAAAAGACTAGCGTAGAGACAAATGCGGCTAAAATAAAACGGCGCGCGGATGAAATTGGCACGCGGTCAATGCATCGTGTCGTCTACTTACTTATGCTTTGCGTTATGCACTTGTTTTTCCGCTTGCTCGGCTGCTCAAGGGCTAATTAAGTACTGCCTCTAAACGAATATAGCGGTAATTAAAAGCTTTCCGCGTAATTACTATTACTCTTCTAGGTCAGTAGACACGCTTATCAATTTGTTAGAGAGCGTTAGAAAGCACGTAACGATTCTCCGCAATACGATTTTCAGTAAGAAGTGATATTAACAGTCTATGATTCAGTACGTGTATAGGTACGTGCCTTGTAAAAATAGCCGCAGTCTTTCTCTATGTTGTTATAAGGCTGGCACCGATGAAGTTTTTCTGATATTAGAATTTAATAGAAATCTGTTTGAAAATTTGGAAATCTAGAGGATCTCAAAATTTAAGATTCAACTTTGAAATATCTGTTTTTGTAGATTCTGTAAATGTAGTGCATCTTGGCAATGACGAAGTCTTTCCTAAGAATTTTCTGGCATGAACGAACCGCTAGAAATCTAGTATTGCAGGTCAGTTACAGGCCTAAATTTATTTGAAGTAGTTGTTATATCAAAAAGACTGCGTTCTTCGGCCGTTTAAATTTCGATTATCATTCAGGCTTCAATATTTTACAGTTGACACCATATACGAATATTCGCAAACGTTGTCAAACAATGTTAAAAAATCTCCAGAAATTTCCATAATTATTCAAATATTTTCACCAATCTTATCTAAATATTATTTCCACAGTAATTATCTAAATGTTTCCACAACCTAAATTTTAACCGATGCATAAGCACAAAATTCAGTTTACTCTCGTATAACATAAAAAAATGCTTGTAACCACAAGATTAAGGAACGCTTAGATTTCTCTTAAAATAAATAGAAAGAACAAAGGCATCGACACTATTCCACGAGATTTTACGATCAGAGAAGCTACACAACGTTATACGAGTTAGGCACGATAAACGAAATCTGGGCGTCGTTAAATCCTGAGCCATTCTTTTCCTAGTACTTTTCTGGTGGAGAACTAATCCGTACGAAGGAGAACGACCTCTTCACGATGACCTTTCCAGATCGTACCGAGTGAAACTACCACATGGAGAATCGTGGGAGGAGCTTACGCCTCGTGGTGACTTTTAGGAACTAAAATCCACCCAGAGCAGTTGGATCGAACGCAACCCTCTGGTTCAAGGTGACTTTCGCTGACGTAATCACACTCATCGAATGAAACAGAATAACAGAGATAATCGACGGAAAAACTTATATGTATACATGGTGAACTGCATTACGAGAAGTAAACAAGAGAATTCATTTAATTTTTGCATTTACAGAATCGACTACACTAACGTTTGAAAATATTTGATAAAACATTTGAAAATATTTCTAACGATTTCACGATCGATACAAGTTTGAATAGCTTGCCTGTTATAAACTTTAGTAAACGATTCGATGGAAAATTCTTTATTTAGAAACATTTCTAGAAATGTTAATCAAAGTTCAACCAAAGGATTTTGTTGTTACAAATTTTGATAAATTATTCCTTTATCGATTGACGTTATCATTTATGGTAAGTAAAATTTTTATTGAACACAAATCATTCGTTAAATTTTGATTGATACTCACTGCACAAGTCTGTAATCGTACGAATAAGAAAGAGAGTAATACGTAGTTGCTCGTGAAAGACAGGAATGAAAATCCATATCGACCAATCAAAATGATATAACATTCTCATCGGTGCTTCATCATTTGCATCAAGATTAACTTATAAAATAATTAACGAGCTTCCATCAATCTCGTACGTTTCTCCAAAGTTCGTCAACAGACTGACGACAGATGATGAAAACTTCCAAACATATGACTGCTATTAATCAACTATACATATACACCTTATGCATTCAGCACAATCCATTCTGATGCCCTCTTATAATTCTCAGCTAAATAAATTCCTGACGGAAATGTCAAAATACTTCCAAACGACAAAGCTATCTACTAATGGAGCGAGAATTTATTCAAGGAGATTCCTCAGAAAATTCTCTTTTCTAACTACAATACATTATAGAAATACATACTACAACACATAAACTTGTCCTTGATTGTCTGAACTATCGCTACATACGTAGACGATCATATATGATATATTATTTCATTTGTTTGATTTATTACTATGCATATAAATACATATAATACTATATCATGTCAGACAATTCACTCGATGTGAGTGGCATTGGGAATGTTCGGAATCTGGTCCAATCATCTTTGTATGCATTCTCGATCGCTACATTAGCCGATTGGAAGACAAAAGTTCGGGATTCTTATCAAGGAAACGAGAATATAAAGAATTCAAAAAAATATTATGCAGCGCATAATGGAGGGTATATAATTAAACACTGTAATGTAATAAAAGCAAACGGGAAAAACACATATTGTACACGTGTACAGTAGCTCGTGAAAGTATTCGAACACTTATAGAAACCTTCTGCAAATATATCATGTGTATTGTTACGTGTGCGTTATATGTGTTAACTTCCACAAAATATCTTGAAATTTATATATATTTTCAGACTGCTTTCAAATGCCAGTGAAATTTCAAAATGTTTCGTATAATACACATAATATTACGTGTACCTATATCAATTTTCCTAAGTGTCCAAATACTTTCATTAACGTACGTGTATAACTGTACGTGTATACCGTAACGATTTAATAGAATTCGCTCACGCTCCTCGAGCTTACTAAGAAAAGAACCGCAAAGAATACTGAAAGTTTTCAGTTCTAATTCGGTGACTAAGGACTGTAATTTCTTACTTACTCCAGCTACGCTTTCTCGCGTAGCACTTACGACTTGAAAATCGCCGGCCGTTTTACAAACTTGATGATCCGTAAATACCCCTCTCGCTAACCTGAATCTTCGCGTGACAACTTGGAAGACACCCATTACCAACGAGAAGGAAGAAGGAAGGTCTCCGACGATCTTACGAATAACAGTGGTATGAAATCGATTGCAGCGATTCGACGCTTCCCGTCATGCAGTTCTCTCTCCGTCTTTGAAGGTCAAAGCAATCGACAGGACTCGGTCGGCCTGTTTTCTGATTCGCGTGAAGTAAAACCGCGACTGGGAACCCGACAAATTGCGTCCTGCTTCCACAAGGGTCTACCTGACGCGTCCACGTGACGAATCACGATTTAAAGGTCGACGAAAGGCTGACACGATCAATCGAAACTACGT
This sequence comes from Bombus terrestris, assembly GCF_910591885.1. Classification (NCBI taxonomy): domain Eukaryota; kingdom Metazoa; phylum Arthropoda; class Insecta; order Hymenoptera; family Apidae; genus Bombus; species Bombus terrestris. The sequence continues at coordinate 20,297,616 of NC_063275.1, read as the reverse complement.
GACGTCGAATCGAGGTCGTCGTTCGCGCCACCTCCGCCAAGCTTAGCCCCGCGAACACGAGCGTGAACTCACGCAGGAGGGGATCAAAGGTCGAAATGGAGCCCAACCTCGGCGACTCGGCCGCCAACATCAAAGACTATGCTCGCTCCTTTTTACCGCGTCGACAACCTAGACGCCTATGAGGGATTCCACCGGCGACCCTTATACACCTGGTCGTAGGTCGTGGCCGGCCAGACTAGCGAGATACGGGCAAATTTTATTCTTGATTGCGATGCACCGCGTTACTGCTATATGTCGGCTAAACTCTTGGCCTTCGGACGGAGACCTGCCAAGAAATTGGATACCTGTTGGCGAAAATAAATTGCAACCGGTCATCCGTATACGTGTCACACCTACTGTGTCATTTGTAGGTACGGCAGCGGATTTTTCTATTTTGCAAATTGACGACGTAAAATTGCAAAAGTGCAAGAGTCATAGGTGTATATTTTATTGGAGGGACGATAGTGTGATTTAATAAGATTGTTACGCGGAGATAATTGGCTGGTTGAGAAACGCTCCCCCAGATTCCAATTATCGTAAGTTTCTACAGATGAGTATTTAATTATCTTTTTTCCAATTACTCGTATTTAATAACTTTGTACTTTAAATTATGGGTAATTTTCGATTAAATTTTTTTTAGCGATCATGTAGTGTGCTTCTCCTTATATTGATCGTAATTACACTGCGGAGACTTATGCAAATTTATGCTTCTTTTCGATACAATCAAAGGAATGGAGTCTAACAGGAGATTATGTTCATTCGTTAAATATTATATAGACTACTATACTGTGAATATTTTATTTATTTTTATATATTAGTGTTTCCCATGAATGCATAAATATACGCATACTAATTACAATTTATGTACGTTGTGTATATAGTTCCGATGCGGCTATGCGATAATCACGCGAAATAATTTAGTTTGTTAATAGTTTCACCCTTAATTTATTCTAAATTATACCGCAATTTGATTATATATTATATATAAAACTACCTTTTGCCCACGATTTCGTTCGTCTGGACTATTTAATATATGGAACCGCTTTTAAACAAATAAATTTTTATGAATAAACTATTTACATATTTTTTATACTAACAGTTAGGTTATTCTCCGTGGTAAAAGATATTAAATTATGAAAAGATTCGATTTTAGAACAAACACGACGTAAACAATGACCATTGCTCGACCAAACATAGGAGCGTGTTCAACTCAGATACCAGGCTATTTCTCAGCTTTTACGGAACAAATCGAGATGAAACATATCCCATTTTTTCCAGACGCTAAACTATACAATAGAGAAAATGGTATCAAAATTCGTTCAGTAGTTTTTACGCGATGCGAGTACAAACAGACAAAAATTCCAAAAATTAGTTTCTTGAACTCCAGAGCCTATGGCTGTTCCTAAATGACCGTTCTATTTTTTTTCATTCAACGTACACGCGCGACTCTTCTATCGTTTCATTACATGTACATAGATATTGTAACTAAAGAATCGCTCGAACGAACGATTTCATGTTATTTAATGTAACATTCGCAAATTGGTAATCATTACGGTTAAAGGCGACAACATTATGTCAGCACATGTTCTCAAATAGAAATTATCGTTATTATTATTGCAAATGCTATCGTGTCCCCTATCTATGTTCATTTTTCAATAAATTTGTTGTTGCATTTCGCGCAAAAATTTTTCAACCGTCTGATAATTACGTCGATCAATGATAATCGAGTAAACACATTTACAATTGATAAGCATTGCAAGAAAATTTGTTGTTACAAATCGAAATTACATAAGAAAGTTTTGTTAGTCACGTGTATGAAAGCAATTAGATTCACCAGTGAGTCGATAAAAATATATACACAGATAGCAAGACAAAAGGCTCTTTCTATCAACGAAAATCAATATTGTCTCGAATGTCCCACGGAATATTGTCAATCGAAACGAATAACAGATTTTCACTTATCACGTTTGAACCATGTTATTAACAGAATACGATTATTGCGATATTCATTTTCATTGGTTATAGTATATGTATCGATGTATGTAAAATAAAATGTATTGCAGTATATTTATATCTTTATTATATGTAGATGAATAACACCCATTGGGTTAAACCCAATACCAGATAATATACCAGATAAAATAAAATATATTGCAGTATATTTATATCTTTATTATATGTAAATGAATAACACCGAAGCTGTTAAACCCAATACCAGATAATATACCAGGTAAAATAAAATATATCGCAGTATATTTATATCTTTATTATATGTAGATGAATAACCGAAGCTGTTAAACCCAATACCAGATAATATACCGTCATAATTTTCCTTCGATCGATACCATAATTGATAAGACCACCATAATAATCTTAACGCTATACGACACTAATGATGCTATTAATACTATTACTACTGTTGAAACCAATAATATTATGATATATGTTTGTAATTTTATGTTCAATCGATGTAAAGATGCGAACGTGCTCGTAAATTTTCTTCCTATTACATTACATTTTTGGATTTAATTAATTACACCGAGCAATTATTATTAATATTCATTATAGGATTATACACGATGCGCAACTTATTACTAAATTCATTTTAAATTTAGAAAAATTCTATTTCATAATTTAAATTCTTAAATGAGAAAAGCAACTGAACGTTGAAATAAGTGTGAAAAGAAACATTTTCACGCTTAATCGGTATTTGAGAAAGTTCGTAACTTCATCAAGTTAACCCTTTTATTATAAGGTTCTCGTTAGAGACTTAATGAATGGTCAGATTGTGCACACCGACGTTGAAGTAAATTAGCCGCTCATTCGCGGCTGAACATCAATTACACTTTTTCGAACATTCCGTAAAACACGCGCGAGGAACCTTATACGGGTCTTAACATGAAGCCAGTCTGTTATTCTCTAGAAAACTTCGTTAATTCCTGATTATCGAGAGAGGTTCACGCGAGGTTCACGCGAGGTTCACGTGGGGTTCACGTATTTGTAAGGGAACCTTGGGACTTTAGGATAAACCTTACTAACTGTAAATATTTTTGATAGAGAGCAATAACTTTTCCACTGAAAGCATCAAATATTTGTATTTACTGTGCGAAATAAAGAACGAATAAAGGACATTAATGGTATAACAGTTAATTTAAAATTGCTTAGAACAAAACTAATACGTTTAGTATATATCAATAATTACTCAAAATTATTTTTCGTATTACACAATCACTTTGTTACGATTATTTAATTAGTTTACGTTCAATCTCTTTAATTTATACAAACCACGTAATTCACTGATTTATAATAGAAAATAAATTTCAAAAAATTCGAAACTGTAAATAATTTTTAACATAAAAATTGCCCTTTATCGTGACTAAGATCGAAACTACCTTCTAGCTTCCTATAATATTCGTCACTGTAAATATTACAAACTTGCGTAAAAAATTGTATTTTAAAACCTATCCACGTCCTTCAGAAAATAAAAACAAGATAATTTCCAAACTAATATATCTGCTCGATACATTCCTATCGAAAAGAAATTTCACTAAGGCAGAAGACCACTGACGAAACTGCATATGCATTTGCATACGACGCTAAAATTATGTGAACGTAGCATAAATATTTTATATATAATATACGATACATAACACTAAACTCGATAACTAGAACTATCAACAAATAAAAATCACGGAACTTGCCACGATTTCCACACTTCTATTTCAAGCGTACGTGATCGCTCATAAAAAGTGACACAAAAACGTGTATTCAGATCAACTAATATAATTTCAAGCGCGTGTAAGATACGATAAGTATTCCACAACAACGATGATGCTGCTATGCATAGCAAATAAGCGGATCGTCGAATAAACAGAAAACCAAAAAGACAGTATATATATTTCTATCAATAATCGATCTACCAACAGCACGCATGAACATCTGCAACAAGCGGAGCAATCTCGTAAGTTAGGAAAATCCCGATGGTTAATCGGAACAGCCGAGAATAGCGGTAACAATGCTATCTTCTGTTATTTAAACAATCGGAGTACATGTACATACGAGAAACTGACACGCAGCAAATACGTGCTGCACCATCATCAAAGAATAACGAACGAACACGCGTTAGTGGCGAGTTGGTAGAGGGAGGATTCTTGGACTGCGAACGCATTGATTGATTCTCCGCGTTTCCGTTTGGATCGCAAACAAATCGATCGCCGGCTATCTAAAAGTACTTCTTTGGATTTTCATTACGTTAACCCACGTATGTTTACCGCTGTTGAGTTTCTTGGGATTTCGTAGAAAAATTCTCTATCTTTCGCTGTAGAAATTTCATTTGGTTTTTTTCACTGACCTTTCACTGGGAGATATAACATCAAGAGTTCGCGAAACATTGAATTATTACGAAATATTTGAGTCTGAAAGTTGAGAAAATGCGATTGAACGTGTAGATTTTGGAAAATAATGGAAATTGAAATATTTGAAAGTAATATAATATTTTATACGCGAAAGCGAATATTTGAGACGAATACGTGAATTAATATTCAAGATTGAATTAGTCATCGTGAGACAAAGAGAATTAATTAATTAAATTATACGACTAAAAACAAAACAGCGATTGCAATAATCTTAATCAAATTTACGAAAGGAAAATGTACAAATAAATAAATCAAATCTGTCAGGAGCAAAAAAACGAAATAAATAACTGGAAATTCTCCGATTCTCTTAATGAAAATCCAGCGAATGCTGCGAAATACTGACTTCAAATTGATTCAATTTCATATATATAAATACATCGATCAATTGAAACGACTGAAAATGTCGAATATTCTAATTCACTTTAATTTGCTGTATTTGTGAATTGACGTCAAGACGATCAATGTTGAATAGATCTTATCGTGGATGATAAGAAGCTCGAATCGTGGCGGAACAAGAACGCTACGTAACATTTCCTGCTATCAATTGCATTAATTTGTTCGATATCTGAGAAAGCTCCTGTATCGAAACGCAATACGTGCGTTCACACTTGTAAGAGTGCGTAACACGATACGAATCTGCAGCAATCTATTAGATTTCTTTCAATTGCATTGGAAAGTGGATCAGAAGCACAGGTATGCGTGTATCTGTACCTTAAACCGATTCTCAATTACTCGCATGTAAGAAACGAAATATCCATCTGTGAAAAATATGATATTTACGTTTTATGGAAAAATATTGGGTCATCTTGCAAGGAATGCGGTTTTCTCGAAATTCGAATTTAGAATAATGAAATTTGCTACTACATTAAAATATCATAAAAATAAAGAATTACAAGAGATAGAATTACATCGTAAGAATAGAAATCATTGCATAAAAACCAACGGTAGCATTGCTTATGGGATGACCTAATATTTGATAAATAATTCAAAACGCTAAAATAATCAACAGATCACGTGGTACTACAAAGTTGTTCATTTTGTTAATTATCAAACGTAAACGTTTACAATAGTGACGAATTTTTGTTTGAGGTTTCGAAGATTTGTCGGTTTCAAAGTTTTTGGAAATTTCTGTTTCTAATTAACATTAACTGTCAATTACTTTTACTTTTTGCCCGTATACTGAAGAGAATTTTAATAGAGAGTTTCGCGAGTAGTTTTTACGATGAAAAGGACAGCAAATCTGAGCGCAAATGGCGAGCGATTAGACAAGTTATCGAAAGTTGTCTGTCCGACTACCGACTGAAACTCGTCCATTCTTATGCAACTGTTTACAAGAAATATGTTGTTAATAATATAATTATATGGAGAATAATGTGAACTGGAATACAAAGGTGGTCAGATAAGAGGAAAGATGTAGGTAACTTACGATATTGCAGATATTCGCGATAAACACGAGCAATTCGTGATTCATCCCCTTTAAAAGTATATATATATATATATATATATCTCGTAATTAAATTCTGTTCGATGTTTCCGCACATATGGCATCGATGATATTAAAATTCGAAGGCACTCACCGACGATGAGCCACGAGGATGATTATTGCGTAATATCGAAATAATAATACACGCGAATTTATACATAGATTTGATCACGAGCGTGCTTCTCACAGTACTATTTATAATTGTTCTCCTGTAAAAACACGACGTGACATATATTTAAGACACATGTGGGACGAAGACAAATATTTAAATAGATCGATAATATTTTTAGAATCGTCTATTAGATAGAAGAACAAAATTTTTACTAAGATATAAATTCACGTAGAATTTGTAAAAATATTATTTATTAAATATGTAAAAATATCGCGTAACAATCATAGGTGATCAATTTGTATTGTTGATATATTTGTATTACGCGTTATAAAGACAACATTATAAATAAGACGTTCGATACTTCATTTTTAAATAATCGAAGAATAAATTAGACAATTTGATACGCCCTAACAGTTGCTTCGTATAATGCAAACGAAGAATTGCTTATCTGCTTCAATGTCAATCAACACAGATACTTGACATTCCCCTTGACAAAATTAAGCACAATCATCAAAACAAGTATATACGTGTATATCTTCGTTACAGTTAGGCTTCCCTTTGAAAACAATCTAACACCTACTTCCATCAAGTACCCTAGCAGTAATCAAAACAGAAACAGTTAACACCATCGGTTAAGAGAAAACAAAATCGCCGATTGTTTGTTATCACGGAAATACAAATATAGAGCATACATATTCAATTGTAAAACATAGATGTAAAACAGTCGAACTTTTCGCTTATTTCATGTTAACAACTGTAACAACGTATAACTTTTAATTTATTCAAAAATATAACTGGAAGTTAAAATGTCGAACAACATTGCAAATATAACTGTTCCAATGTCATAAACATTAAAACACCGGCTATGTCACTATCGCCGCTTCATCTCGACGAATTCCTCTCTAACGCAACAAAAAAGATTGATTGACCTAATTAAACTAATAGTATACAAGAAAACTTTACAAATCGCATGTACTTAATATTTTTGCACAATAGTTGCAAGGTTGTTACTAAACCAAGTCAAGCTCAACAAGTAAATTTTACAAACTTACGATTCAGTTAATTATCTCGTCTGAAGTGGTAAAAATTAAACGAATTACTCGCGCGACAAAAGTCTATAAACAACAACACGATATTTGTCAATTTATTAACATTATCATTTAATAACTTACTGTACAAAGTTGTCAATTTTCTACAATTTGTATGGTAAAAATCGTATCGCTGTACTTATAAAATACCGTGTAATAAAGCTGCAGAAGCAACAACGCGTCACTTATCAGTTCGTTAAAATGCTATTCATTTCTTACGTTATTATACAATGTTGAGAATCAGCTACAATTTGTATTCTACAGATTTAAAGAATATCGTGCAACATACGTAGCAACGTATCACTTGTCAGTTCGCTGACATTATCATTCGCTAAATTTCCATACGAGTTTGACGATTTCTTACAATTTCTATTCTACTGCACTGTGCTGCAATAATCGCAAAAAACTTGTATAACAAAACTCTATAACCAGCAACGTCGTCACTTGTGTCAATTCACTAATGCTCTATCACTTCCTATAAATCGTTTATTAAATCATACAAAAAAAATCCAGACAATTTCCTGAAGCGTTCCCTACGAGGCCCTTTAAATCTATTGCGCAGGTACACGATGTCGCGGAGGGTGAGTGAACAGGAAGAAGCGTGGAAGCGAACGCGTGCTGGTTCGCGCGGCACTCACCGACTTTCCGCCAGGCGATCCTTTCACTGGTGCCCCTTCCAGAGGGCCGTTTAGCGAAATGCACTCGCGAGGACACGGCTGACAGCACCGGTATGCTCCGGCGGAAGTAGTAGCGTTCACGGGGGTGAAAGCACACTGTTTGTCTCGCGTTACGGGGGAACGTGACGGTGGAGAAACACGGAGAACGGCCGGGATCTGCGTCTTAACGGGAAGCAAGCAGAGCGGACGAACGAACCGCGCGCGTGGCCGTGCGTGCGTCCGGCGTAAAAATGACGAGGACGGGCGTCGCGTAGCACGACCGCCGGCACAAGGGCGTCGAAGGTCGCAGCTGCGCGCCGAGCAGCATGCAGGTGCGTCCCTCTTTCGCGATACGCGGGACCGCGCGCAATTTGGAAACTGCTACGAATCGTTTCTGCGAGATTCGGCCAACGCACGCTTCGCCAAGGGAGGGGAAACGGATGATGGCTTGTGAACGCGGTCTAAGAACGACCCACGAAAGCCACACCAGGATAAAGTCGCCGCACCAGGTTTCTGTCAAAATTGCAGAAGTTTTAATGGAGTTTGAGATAGGGCGACGAGGTTGAAACTAGGATGATGTTGCGCAATAAGGGAAAATATTGAAGAAGTATCGCGAGCCAATTTTCATTTTGAACCTCTACGGTGAATTTGGTATCTTTTGAAGAAATTTTTCAGAAATCTAAATTCTACGAATGTAGGTTTATTTATCAGTGAAAACGATAGGAGGAACAATTACCATATCATCAACGGTATTGTCGCAACGCTAGCGGTGCACGAGCGGTCAATTGGTGTAATTGACGCGCGGAAAGTAACGTTGAAGTATTTTGTGAGTTAAGATGAGAATAGTTATATTCGATATTTAATATATTGGAAAAGTTGAACACGACGTATTCGCGTATTGGAAATAATTTGCCAACTTTACTACTTAGATGATTTAAATATGTTAGATTTTACTAAATTAGTTAAAAATGTGACTTTTTATTATTATTGCGTAAGAGCGAATGAGAGTGATGTAAAAACTTTGCTTGGAAAAATGTTAAATGGTGTGGATGTACTGAATCTTACTGAATCACAGGGATGAAACGTAATATCTTATCGTTATTATATTCGATTACGTTAAAATATTTCGTGTATAGGGGTGAGTAGATGGGGTGAAGAAGACCGATGTACGAATTAATTTGAGAAAATGTATTGGATATATGGAATAATTTTAAAGATAATAGATAACTGAAATAAAGATAAAATGTTACATCTGAGCAGGTTACTTAGATATGTGATTTTTCATTATTATTAAATTTATAAATTTAAAAGGTTTGTAAGTGTCAAATGCAGAGAATGTTGAGCTATTTAATTAGAAGGGTTCTATTAATGATCTTATCAAATATCTCTATTACAGACCCTATTTTAACCGAATATTATTATGACACGAAAAAGTCTTCAACATCTTACGAAATAAAAAGCAAGAATTTCTGAACCCATTTTCTATGAGTTTAAGAATAATATAAGTGTAATAGCATCTATAAACGTTAAGTATGTAATAACAATTTTATAATTAAGAAATACTCATATGCGTTGAATACCCCAAAATTGACATTGTAATTAGCACGATGTAATTACACGCGTAATTAGACATGTAATTACAATTACATCAATTGCACAATATTTCCTCTATCAGCCAAAAGATCGATTTTTGCTTCTCCAATAAATAGGTCAGATTTAATTGTACGTTCAAATTCTGGAATACTATTCAATTTTTTGGCTGAAAATTCCTAGCCTAATTTCCTTAAAAATGTATTTGATACAAGGAAAATTTGAGTATATTTTTATCGAATAAAAAAATTTGAATTATCCGTAAAATAAGTGATAAATAAGTAATAAGTACATATAGAAAGTGTCGTGATATTAAATTCTTAAAAAAGAAACTTTTCTTTATATTGAAATTTTCCAGGAAGTTCACGCTGACTGCATCAACGATCGTTCTAACTTTTGTAACGTCTATCTCGTAGCACGACAAAGGAGGCAGCACCAGCTGGACCTCCAATTAAAAGCTCCCCTCGTTCGTTTCGAACAAGTCCACACTATCGTAAAACTAGAGTGTGCACATGTACGATGATGATGAGCCAGCAAAAAATTTCTACAGTAGCAGGCAATGTAGAACAGTTAGAGATACAACGTCGTACGTGCATGTAAAACCTTCGCCGAGCTAATCCTCAAACGCAATTTGAACAAAACAATGCAACTGTTTCTTTAGTGTAATTCGATTCCATTCAATGTAAATACATCACTACACCCAACTGTCTATCGTGAAAGTGTAATGAAAGTGATAAATATAGCAGAAATAAGTTCTATCTGTGACAATTGCTTGTAAGATGTACGATGAGACACGTGATAAAAATAAAAAAATTAAATTAATGCGAGAAACGTGCCAATTTTGTAATAGTTGGTAAAATCGAATAAACTTTCGTAAACTTTTCAATTAAAAAAAACATCGGTAAAATGTAGTATGATTTAGTATATTCCTTTTACTTTGCTTCAAACAAATTATTCGTTAATTTATTATTTTCCTTTCTATACTTAATATTATAATTGGTCAACATATTCGTGGATAATTAATCCCTGAAGGGAACCATACATACGATACGCGTGCATGTGTATGTACATGTTGTTTTATTCAAACATGATTCCAAAGATATATAATAACCACGTATGTACAATAACGTACAACATTTTTCTCAGATAATTAAAAATATCTTCCAATATCGATCCAACTCATCAAATATCTGTAAATATGATTCAAGTAAATATTATCTAATTTAAATAAATTCACCCTCAATGAGGTTAAACTTTATATGAAACCAGGTATATCAAACAACGTAAAGCGAGGCTTTTTCCACACAAATAATCGATACAAAAAGGAAAACTCTTCAATCAAAATAACCAATCAGCTTCACCTACATCCGAGAACGCACGAGTATCATCGCGGAATCTGTCCATGTACGCAAATCTTAAATTAAATCGTTGATTTCACGTCATTTACACAAACATCTCGAAATGTATGAAAACACCTCGAAAATAACCTCTCAACAGTTCTAACTTTTACCCTGTCGCTCTCCCCGTCCCCAAAATATTAAATCACCGACTGTACGAAGGAATCGTTGGCGGTAGAACGGCATAGTGTGCGAACGGTGATCGAGCGAAATTCGAATTTTTCCGTGAACTAGTCTAAATGAATACGAGCCTGCGCAGCAGACGCTATCGGAAGATTCGCCGCGAGAGGCGCGGCGTCGCGACGCTCGCATGTGCCGCAGATTATGCCGCATTGCCACAAGCGTACGGCACCGGTCGGGCGACGATCGTGTCGTCGGAACAACGCTCGGAAAAAGAGTCAAGCGAATGAGCGAGTCGCGAACAGGTTAAACGCGAGACGTCCTCGCGATGCGCCGTCGAGGACGTCGTCGACGAGACAGCTGGTAAAGAAAGGGATACGTCGAACGCGAACGACGACATCGCAGATATTGACGAATATCCCGGAGCGAGTAAACGAAAGAGAGACAAAAGAGTACAGAAGAAACGTGATAAATATTCTTCGACTTACCCTGAACAGAAGAAAACCTCAGGATCATGAACGTCCGACGATTGCCTGGTTTCATGTACCACTACAAGGTGATCACGATACTTCTCTTCACGACCATGGTTCTCGTTGTCTACCTGCTCCTTCACTGGGGTATTATGTGCACGAACCTTGAAGCTTGGCGGCACGTATCCAACGTGGTGAGTTCTTTCGAGACACGTTTCACCGTGCACAACTGTATCACACACGACATACACGCACCGTACGCAGAGATCGTATAGACAGGTCGCACTAGGGTCACGCTCGCGAAGGGGTGAAAACCGTAAGAGGGTAGAGAGAAAGGGACAGGGACTGAATAAACGGGCACGCACGCGCTCTCCCAACGTGCTCGAAACGAACTGATTCCGTAGCACGGTACAGTGCCAATTTCACATGTGAATCTACGAATCTAGGAAAGAAAATTTTCCCGTCCTTACCTCTGTGTGTTTACATCGTTACAAGCCCTCTGGTTGTCGACCTCTGCGTAGTGCTTACTGAATAGAAACAAGCAAACTTGCGAGATATCCCCGTCTCCGCAGACCGTCTATTTACATTCTTTTGAATGTGCCCTTAGAATTTGACTGGTTTCCTAGAAAAATAAAATCATGTATGAATAGACCGTTCGAAGGGAAGTCTTTCAAACTATCAAATAGACGACGATGAATGGGACAATGCATGAAATATTCCTTTCTCAGCTGTTTAGGATTTTTGTGAAAAATGATATATGTGATATATATATATATATACAACCCTGCGATACAACCCTCATATATATATATGATTAAGGAAGATAATATTCGTTATACAGCGGAATTTCGCCACTTATGCGTTTCATAGAAGTTGAGAATCGTTGTTGATGATACATTCGCGCGTCTTCATAATAATATTCACGTCTTTGTAAGAAATTAAAAAAATTTTAAGAAAAGGTGTTCGATTTATCTCGTCTGTGATTTACTTTACAATTTATAATCGCTTTAACACGTCCTTCGTGCAGCTGTTATAGTCGTCAGAAATATTCACTTAAGCACAGTTTAAGAGATTTTCACTGTGTTATGTTCTCATTATAAATGGATTAACGTTCAACGCACGTGGCTGCAATGGAATTCGATTTTATATCACGTTCGCTGCTCGTCAAACTTCCATTACCTGAGCCATATGTAAACGAATAAAAACAAATTTTCGTACAAAATTCATTCTGTATTTGTGAAACTTGTTCAAAATTTCGTGATCTTTAATCGAGCCTCCTAGAATGAATTTCATTATATAAGTATACACGATCGATGCTCAATTCTTTAGAAACAAATGAGTTATGATTACCTATATAAGTTCATTCGTCGCAAGAAAATCACGTAAATAATAATTGATAATTAGAAAACAGTGCTTTTAATGTCATCGTTTTTTATGTACTCCTCGATTCATTAAGTTGATCGATGAAACTTCTAAACAGCACAATTTCCATTACACATGACAATGAGTTATGTAACAACGAGTCAGTATCACATCTATTATACACACACACACACATATGTGTGTATATATATATATATATATGTATGTATGTATCGCAAAAGTATTGCGTGTTGATTTAAGTCTAGGACGTATGAAATGAACATGTTAATAACGATTTCAATCGCTTGTGTTTATTCTTCTCATCCAATGAACACTACCTGATACCTATCGAAACAGTCTAATATTGGATTGGCGATTAAGTGATTGCGGATTTTGTCAATAAGTGGTATTGTCAAAAGTAATCACTTAGTTGCCAACCCAATAGTTCCTCACGAAAATTGTTTGAATACTTACCATAGGAAATATTTATATATATACATATATACTATGCGTATATTGTATAAAACATTTTCAAATTTTCCAAACACTGTAACGAGATACGACTATGATACTGACGTTGGTCAAATTTGGAACCAATTTAAAAATATGTATCTAAGATACAAGCTGTTTACTATTTAATTGAAAAAGTAATATAAGGTATGAATAATCATGTTATTATATACCGATATTAATATAACGAACAATGAATTATTACTTAAATATTTTTCTATGTACACCTTCGGTTTCTTTTTTCTTTTCCAAACTTTGTCAACGTAATCGCGAGAGTCAAGCCATTGAGTTACTGCATTACAATTTTTAAGCGTTTGTGTGAAATTTTGAACATAATGTACGAAACTATATACATAAAGTATCCAGAGTAGTATATTTACTATAATATTTAATAAACAAATCGCTGTTTCGATTGCATTTCTTCAGTTATATTTTCAAAGATTGCAAAAAATTCACGGTCTATTCATCACACTGCTAATGAAAATGCGAAACGTTTCGTATGGCGCGCATAATATATGTACATATTCGTCAAAGCTTTCTATAAGCGTTCAAATACTTTTGTGAGTCGCTGTATATGTAAATTTATAATTCAGGATGACTCGTGCACTTGTTGCGATCGTTCACAGCTTTCTATGACCATATAAAACGCTGATTATAAGTGGATTAATATTCTCCGACGGTAGAAAAAACATTAATTGAACGTGGCTATAAATTAAATTTGCCGAGAGAGTGGTTGCATCGATGTGGTAAAGCATCGAATGCCAGCTTAGTGTCACTACTCATTACATTCAAGCCACACTATCATCATGCTGGAATATTAAGAACGAAAACGTTTACGTAATGCATTATCCAACGCACGCGAGGTCGCGAAAAAATGTCTCCGGATGATCCTCGTGTTAAATTATCTTTCTTTTAATGGTTTTCTGCCCGTAGTGTTGTACAAATATAAGAAATAAAATCATAAATGCTGATCGTACGTTATTGAATAATTTAAGCGCCGAGATATTATGTTCGATCGGCGATATTTATTTTACAACACTGATATACTACAACGTTATATGTATACTTAAACTTGATAGTGACTCATAGATCGTTCAACATCTTTCAAAACATTCAGCACAAACTACTTATACTGAATTTATTCCGTAATCTTGATATTCCGACGCTATATGAACGATATATCATGCTTATGAATTTTAAACCATTTAATTCATATGTAGATAAAGCTCATTCCTTAACCTTGATAATTGTAAAATATTGCTGCATTGCTCATAATATGTCATAACATGAAGACCTTTGTTCCTGAAACTATTTTACTAATATTTATATTGTTTAGTATATCGTTTTTCCCATTAATTGTATTTGGCCAAATTACCATAGGTAAATCGAATCGTTTATCAGAGCCTAATTTTGTTACTGTTCTAGTCTTTCAACGAGTCTGAAAAGGTTCCAAAATACTTGTCTCATAGTTTTTCTACCCGATTATGCAATCGTTTGTCAAGTGAAACGTTAGCGATCTTTTCTAACGAGAATAAAAATTCGAGTGATTAGAATTCAAAGACGTAATTTCTACGTATTTAGAAAGGGTTTGACCCATCTACAGGTGAAAGGAATTTCACCAAATCCCGGAAGAATCGCTTCCTGATACTTCCCACCTGTATTCAAAACTTTTGCAAGTCAACAGAATTCCATGAAGCGCCACTGAAATTGCTCGTGATTCGCAGAAATTTGATTACCCCCGGAACAAGATAATCCTAACATTCCTCCGTTTTTCTATCCCAGGATGCATAGGAAAATGCGCGAAAAAACGTGGGACCTCGGCTGGTATAAACTTGGCCCAGATAGGATGATGGCTTTCGAAAAAGTTCATCCGAAACGTTACATGGACGTTACGGTGCATAAAGGCGCGTGACACGCATGTTATGGGATCCGCCTCTACTCGAGAAATCCTCTCATCATGGCGGTCACGACGACTAAAAATATCGTTGTGCATAGTCTACAGTATGCACAGACCCAAACGTGTGTTGTACCGGTTATACGCACGTGAAACTAGCTATACGTGTACGAATACACGCGTGCCTGTATGTAACGCAAGTATCGCCCACGCAGCAAGAGAATAATTCACTTTTATTGCTCTCATTCCGAACGATGCCCCAACATCTACAGATCGAACGTAAAAATTCGACTACATGAATCGTCTATCCACCCACGAAATTCTTATTTTTGCGATTAAAACATTTAAAACATTCTTCCTCATCCTATCTGACGGACTTCACGTGGAAGTACGTGTTTGTGCATATTTTCACTTGTTTGCCAATTACGTTAAATGATATTACATGATATTGGATCACCTGCTGATATTTATTTAATGCAAATGAATAAATGCAAAAAATGTGATAAACAATTTTAGGATACAATAATTGGTGTCTGTTAAACATTTCAAAAATGATTCTTTATCTGATTGTTTATGAAATTTCCTGGATTTGTTACCTATAGTTGAGAATCCAACAAATTGCTCGAAATCAAGAAAGTAACAAAAATAAGTAAAAAAATATTCTTCTCGTGTACCGTGCAAATTAAATATTTTACACTGTTTTTATTTTTTAATCGTTTCGTTGTAAGTTATTATTTCATTCGCCTTATACTATACGATATTAAACAAAGTAAAACTTGTTGCAGTTTTTCAATGGCCAATAGATGTACTGTAATAATAAATTATGACTGATATCATGGCAATACACAGAGCCTCGGAAAAAGTATTAACGTAAAAAATTTAACGATTATATTATAATACGTAATTTGAAATTATTCATCGAAGAAACTTTCTACGGCCGAAAAAGTATTCGGTATCTTTTTATGTGATCAGCAGTTAAATATACATTTGTACGTGATCAGCGGGAAATGTATTGTTAACACATTTCTCATTGTTGACAGCGCTATTGCACGTTGAAGATTCATTTCTACTTATTTTATTTGTTTTATCAGCACTTCGTGGTGGCACCGTAATTTGTTTTAGCTCTCGCGGTGAACGAGAACCTCCTCCTTCTGGTTGCGCGTTTCTCGAGTGTTCGTACTTGTGGTTCTGGGACGACAATAAGGATTAGCGTTTCTTTCCTTGTGAACTTGGAGTAGTAGGCAAAAAGTAGTACGTACATAAATACAGGGACATCGTGAAAGAAGACAGATGTACTGTGAAGAAGAAGGTCATGATATATTTCGGTCTTTTTATAACGTTTATAAAATACCAATGATAATTTCGCTGGGAAAATAATCGAGTTTATCAAATTTCATTCCTATATGAAATATTCCAAAGTGACAAGGTTTAACATTTTGATCGATGTAACAGTAATTTTACATTAAACACACTATCTCCTACGGTCGATTAAAAAATATTTACGATCATCGTAATCGTGATTTTTTCATAATTTTTTCTTTACCTTTGATGAATTCCAATAGATCCCGATAGATCGATAATAATAATAATAATAATAATAATAATATTATTATTAATAATATAAATAATAATTAATAATAATAATAATATTATTATTATTATTATATTAATAATATTAATAATATAATAATATAATAATTATTATAATAATATTAATAATAATAATAATAATAATATTATTATTATTATTATTATTATTATATATAGTATAGTATAATACTATAGTAATAGTATTATACTATATTATTATATTATTATACTATATTATTATACTATACTATAGTATAGTATAGTATATTATATTATACTATACTATACTAATAGTATAATAATATAGTATAATAATATAATATTATACTATAGTAATAGTATAATAATAATAATATTATTATTATTATTAATATTATTATTAATTAATATTATTAATAATAATAATATTATTATTATTATTATTATACTATTACTATACTACTATCACTGTACTATTATATTATTATTATTATTATAGTATAAAATATTAATTATTAATGGTCATCAAAAATGAAATTTTGATATGCATCTTGTATATATGTATTATTCGTAAAGACAACATAAAATACCGCAGGTGAATCAATCTACAACTGGTTAAATGATGATGCTGTCAAATATGTTTAATGGATTACAAGGTAGAGATACAAGACGTTCAATTAAATCAGTGTAATGAAATCTTTAATGAATACGCAGTGTCAATATTCGCGAGTACACGTGTAATTGATCATCGTATGATAAAACAAATATTCGGTAATATAAAGATCGGTCATGCTGTCGCGCATAAACGAGTTCCTGTAGTAACCTTCGTTTGTGTAGAGTTATATTGCAAATACCTTGAAACTTTGTTTGTGAATGGACAATTTATCGTGCCTTTTTGTGTTGCACATGCATCTACAGGGTGTTTAAACGTAGAAAAGCTCAGTTATCAGGATGATAAATCAAAATCGTAAGGATCTTAACATGGCTCAAAATTATTACCCCTATAATCTAATTGCAATTTATCTAAATCGTATACTCGAACGTGAAAACATAACTAAAATGGTAAATTTTCTGTAAACAAGACTTTATTGGATAATTACATAAGATGAAAACCTTTGTCGCTTCTCTTAATCGTAAAGAAAGTTTCGTCGATAATTTATTTTCTTGCAAGATAAGCTTAACTTTACAAAGCTTAAGGTTATTACTGATTTTGCTTCTTCTTAGGAGACAACCGATATTTAAACCATGTCACATTTCTTTACAGAAATGGAATATTATAGGAACATAGAAGAATAAATGTATTACGTATAAACGAATGCAAGATAATTTTAGAGATATAACAATTCGGACAATTTTAATATGTTTGATAAAACTACTAAATGTAGTACTAAATGTACTAAAATGTAACGCCTTGCTATTTCGAAATATTTAATATTCAGCATTATACAAAGCAGATGTTTCCCTTTACATTCCAAAAGTGATATTTTTTAAAAATTTGTGTATAACACGCAATACAGTTGTCTTCTTTTACTTCCCACGTCCTTGTTCTCGATATTAGTTAAAAAGACACGTAGATAACGCTTTTGAAACATAGAATGAAAGATTCATCATTCTATCCTTTGATGTAACAATTTACACAATTTCAATAGAAAATAGTCCGTTTAATGTAACATTACTGTTACGTGCCTCAAAATGTCGAGCCTCGTGTCGAGATATTTGTCATACAGGAATTACATCTTAATATTCTTCGCTCAGTTAAATGAGACGAATCCTCCTGACTACGTCCTCCTACAGTGTAAGAAGAGACAAAGAAATCTTTTTAAATGCACAATTGCAATGTCTCACCCTGTATACATATCACGTATACGTGACTCAAAGAGAAAACTAACCCATTACTCGGCCAAAGTCTCGCGATATTCCTTCATTCTGTTTCAAGAAACCCCCTGTGTGCAACGTGCTTTTACAATAACCTTACTTCATTCTAAAATGGGTTCTAAAAGCAAAATACATAACGAAGAACGTAACACGTCCTGTACGTGTAGATTATACAGATACGAAGGAATCCGTTTTACACGAGTCCGCGATGAATGTAAGAAAAGAAACTTATACGATACTTAAAGCTAACCGAGGCGCTTTTCGCCAACGGGATATCCCTTAAACCGTGACTTTTACACGCCGATCGACTTGATCGATTCAAATATCGGTGTCACGTTGCGACGAACGTGGAAATATCTTGAATGAAAGTCGTTCGATTTCATTGAGGGACAGACGAAACGATACGTGACTACGATTTCACGTGTTCCTTCAGATAAACGGGAATTCCAAGGCAATAGATTCTCTTCTTTAGTTCCTTGGTACTTGTACGGAAATTTTATTTCAAAGTAAAATCGGAAGCAACGGGAGAAAAATGCGTTTGATGTTTATTTCGTGAAAGTTACCGGCTTCGATCGTATGAGAGATCAACTGTTTGAAGGAAACGGAAATTTTGAATTTATACGTAACTTTCGGTGGACAATTGCAAGAAATAATCTGTAAATTTCGACTTCCGGATAATTAAAAATTTCTATTATCAAAACGTAAGAATAATAAGAAACTTTCATTGCGGTAGATGAGAACAGCAAAAATATTGGAATATTCACTTGGTTAATTCTAACCTGGCATCGTCTTTTTAAAATAATCAATGGAAATTTAATTTGTTAAGCTCAATTACACGAACGTGTCTTTTTGAAGTAGATTATTTTTCATGGGATTATTGACACTGTGTTGCATATGGCGGGTAGCGAGGCAATATGTTAAAATATATTTAAACAGAAATCTGTAAATATTGAAATATCTTAAAGAAGAAGTACAATTTAAAGGAGACGTTTTACATATTGTTGAGGCCACCCTTGAAATAAACCATACATTGTTAAAAGAAATAAATTAATATCTTAAAGGATGTTGGAAAGTGGCCGAGTCTGGTTTACGAGAAATTTCGCCCCGTGTCATAAAACTGCTTTAAGAGTTCCCTGTCCCGGTTTGACGTTTTACGTAACCCTTCAGCCGAAAGGATGCTCGTAAAAATACTGTAAATCAATGAAAAATAAAGAAAAATATGAGAAGGAGAACACCAAGTTGGTAACAAGATCATGCTGTAAAAATGTTTCAGAATTTCAGAAGAGTAAAAAGAAATTGAGGATAATTTAATCGTATCCCTTGAAGGGAACTTTTACGATGCGAACGTTATTCTTACGGTACCTGATCATAATTTTCATTTCAGTGCAGCACGCACAAAAAAGGAGCTGCAATAGGAATTCTCTGCGACCCGCTATGCTCGGAAAGAGGGATTCACTCGCTCGCATGCGAAACTCTTCACACTGGCAAAGAAGCGGTTTTCTCGGCCCACTGGGAGACGACCCGACTTGTGTTCAAAGCCTCAAGGTTTATTCCCTTTCTTTGCAAATATATATGTCACAGAGAAAAATTCGATGCTTACATCTAGGATCAAGGAATTCTCTGATTTTACGGTATTCTCGAAATACAGTATTCGACGGAACGATCGAAAAATCATTTACAATTTCGTAAGACCGTACAAACTTCGAGAATTCGTGCAACATCAAGTAAAGAGTAAATTACAAATTTTGTTGAAACGTTGAAACCAATATTATAGAAACGTATTCCATTTTCTAAAAACTAGTAAAGAAAAAGCCTACTTTGGAGTTGAAGAATTACTGTTTAGAGCGTAGGCAATTTGAAGAAACTGTAATGTTGTAGCGATCGATGCGACCGTAAATAATCGTTCAAAAACTAAGACATTTGAAACAAGGGCTCTGATTTCAGAACGAAGACACCGATGGAGCAGTACGAGACGTTATTCTGGACGGACGCGACTGGCATAAAGCATTTCCCATCTGAGACGGACTTCAACACCATGATCAAAGATCTGGTCGTTAGCAAGCTGAACGTGACGCTGTCACAGCATCAATTAGAGAGGCTTGCACGACTTCGTACGCATCGTGTCGAGACCGAGCCCAGAAGGCGACAGCTCGAGATGGAAAATCTCTGGCCGCTGTTACAGGAGAACGAGTACCTGATGAGCATACTGTACGAGGACAGGGACATTTTTCCACAGCTGATTGGCACATGCGGAACCTTCTACGCGGTCGAATACGTACGACCCATAGAAACACCCACGACAATCCTTGCTCTGTCCGATTCGAAACCGGAATGGGCGAAAAGATTGAAGCTGGCCGTGATGATCCTGGACCTGCTCGAAGAACTCGACACCAACTTTCCTGAGCCGATCCATCTGTGCGATGTGAAGATAAACCATTTCGGTTTGCCTCTCGGTGGACAGAAGCTCAAGTTCCTCGACCTGGACGCGGTGTTTCCTAAAACGATTATCAGCCGTATCACCGCGGACGGGAAGAACTGCGAGAAACACGACGACTGCGACTACTTCGACTGCAGGTCCTTCTGCTCGAAGAACAAACGATGCGAGTCACCGGTCGCCAACAACAATTTACAAGTAATTACCAAAGATAATAAAATTAATTCGATAAATGACGAGATCGAGTTAGGCTAATCCTTTTACGATATAGTTCGAAAAAGACTGCAGCAAACCATGTGAAATAAGGTGCTATATATTTCATATGTTGGTTGCCTCGTATTTTTTTATTTAAAATATCGAAACATTGGAAATGTTTACCCAGTTAAAATTGATTGCAAATCTGGATTAAATGCAATATTGATTTTTGATAAAATGTTTGAAGATCGTATCAGGATTAACTCATAAAATATTAATCCTAAAAGAGGCTAAAGATGCAAGGCTGTCGTCAGACGATCAAAACTATCGTCAATATTTCAAAGTTCACAACGAAAATACGGTTTGTCGATAAATATTTACAGTGTATCGATAATATATGATCTTTTTAGTTATGAACCTTAAAATATCGACAATATAAATAATATTGATAACCTAAGGGCACCCTAGGATATTACAGCCGTAAAGGAGCAATTGTTTTCTAAATTGTTTATCCTAAATTGTTCGTCAGTTAATTACATTGCCAAAGGTTAACACTCTGTAAACGAACATATTTTTGGTGTTCCACAGATGAACCGGACCGTTTATGTCAAAACATAATTTTTCTATAGTTTTAGGCTTTCCAAAAGTCTGGGAAAGTATGTCAGCCATTGATTATATCAAATGTTTAATACTTCTTTCGAAATTTGCGTACGGAGTGGTACGCAACTGCAACTTAAAGTAAACGATTTTGACAAATTTTAAGTCGAATAAATTTTCTAGTTTCCCCTCCGTAAGCGAGAATTAAAAGAATAATAATTAATATAAATATGAAGGTACGCTTGAAATTGCTTTAGGCGATTTTGGGAAAAATATAAAACGTCTGTCCGGCTGCAGACTTTTGTACGTCGCTGTACTTTTGTTATTTGATAATAGCGTATTTTATGAAATACGATTAGACATTGACTAAAAATAGGGTAGAAAGACAAGATTATATATGTATATCGAGAAGATTATATGCTGGATAGTATGTATGATGTATAAGGTTTCCTACGTGCTATTCACACTAATTGGAAGATTCTCTATTTTTGAGTAACTTTATCTCTAGATACAGTTAGTTCCTCGATAAAATTTTACACAATATATACTAGTGCCATGAAACTATATGTATAACACTTTCGTATAACATAAAGTATATAATAAAAATACCCTTTATGTACATAGAAACATAACGTGCCAAACATTGTCGATAATATCAAAATTTGAATCTTAATTTTTCTTAAATCAGCTGTTTTGCTTAACTCGACGAAACGAAGCTGACTCGACAAAAAAAGTTGATTCTTGATTATTCAAAAATTCTCGCAGATTACTCACAGAGTAAAGGATACACGTTAGACAAATATTTTACTATCATAGTGTTGAAAATATAATAAGTATATGCATTAACCTTTGAATCGAGTTGCACCAGCTTGTAATGCGCAACTATGTATTGGGTTGGCAACTAAGCGATTGCGGATTTTGTGAATACCACCTAATGACAGAATCCGCAATCACTTAGTTGCCAAGCCAATACATAACACATTGGTTAAAGTTTTAGTTGAGATCGAACACGAATGTACATGAATTGTAGAACTTATGAAACTTAATTTTAAAAATTGTTCGATGAAAGACACACGTATGTATCAAAATGCACTTTATGGGAGCAAATTAAAACGAACGGCTATGACGTTTTTCAGATCATCTGCGAGAAAATATTTCTCGGTTGGACTCTCTCGGGGACTATCATAATTCCTGGATTACTCATGTCGGAGCACACCACCAGTACACTGGCAGTTCTTTTACGACAATGCGCGAATCCAGCCAGTGACATTGAACATTTACCACGTGCTGCAGTTTCGGATAATTTGAAGACACGACTATACAATATGCTGCACGAAATGGAACAAGAAGTTGCTGCTTCCGTATAGGAACGTTTTAGGTCGAAAAAATCACGAGAATCCAAAGGATCCTCGTTCATGAACAGATAGGTATATTTTCAAACGTATTCGATCGAATTATCAAAAGCTGTTGTTAGAAGAGCGAATTGTTGAAATTTATAAGAATTTTATTACACAAGAAGATATTAGCGATCGAAGGTATAAACACGAGAACGATACTTTCGATGAATTTCTTGAAAAATTTGTAAATAAAACGAGAGAAATTTGTTGAAACTTTTAAGTTTTGATAAAATGGTTTAATTAACTCTATAGCAATTTTTTAAGAAATTCGCTGAACATATTAAACTACGAGGAGTATGATATCTGGAAATGAATAGATTCGACCTATTTTTCGAATTTATCAACCTCCACATTTTTATAATTTAACCTTTCGATTTAATATACTTCTTGAAGGATTAATGAAATTTATTCGAATGTCTACGCGTACTTAAAGGTACCAACCAATGAACATATATTTATTTTAGAGTTTATTTATTCTTCTTATACGTAATAATATTTCAAATAAACCAAATTTTACACAAGCGATTTTAAACAAATACATTAATTTTTGAAGCACGAAGGTACTAACGATTTTAGAATGACTATGAAGTTAATGGAACAAATCGCTGTCGTTCGAATAACGGTATAAGTATTAGGTTGTCCGAAAAGTTTCTTTCGTTTTATAAGGAAACGATAGATGCGTAACATTTTTTATTTTATATTAGTTTATTGAATTATGTATGATCCATTTTGTTCCAGTAGAAACAAAAAATGTTGTGCATCTATTATTTCCTTACAAAATGAAAGAAACTTTTGTGACAAGCTAATAGAATATTCGACACGCATTTACTGATTAAACAGAAACCCCTAAACGGCCGACGTTTGTAGTCGTTCGTTAAGCTTCATTGTCACATCAGCCTGGAAATTGATTTACATTCATTCGGAGAGCTGTGCGCAGCTCCATGTAAAATATAAGATATGCGAGAATCGAAATGAACAATCGGGAAATTTCTAACTTTCTACGAATCCAGAGAAACGAAAAGAAACAAATAATCTTTGTACTCGGAAAATATAATAAAATAAGCGACCACTAGAGGCTAGTGATAGTAATAAGAATAGAAAAAGAAATAATATTATCAACAACGAGCACAAATACCAACTACCTTACACGTAATTGTAGCCTTACTTATGTACTTTAAATTAAACATTCGATACGCTTAGATAGAACTTGAAGATAGGTATAAGAATACTGTTATTTTTAGCATTCGCGCGTAAGGCTTGAGAACTTATTAAATATTAAATAAAAATTTATTAACTTAATTGTAATAATAAATAGTACGATTTAAAAGAGCGGTTAAAGAATTGTATTTTGTTGCTAAGATTTTTATATTCGTTGCGATATAGATTTCACGCGCAAGAACCTATTTATAAATTTAATATTAAGTTTTAGTTAATCAATTGATCATAGAATTTGGCAAGATCCAATAATAAAATAATTTCTGTGCGTTATTTGTTTTAGTGGGAGAATTATTGCGCATCTTAATTTTGGAAGTAAATAATTATTTATTACCTTAAAATATGTGTATTTAATACCTACTCTTTAAATTAAAATCATTAATGATCAAACATTGATAATGTAAATATAAATGTACATTACAAAATAAAAGATTTTGTAAAGTGAATCGAATTTTTAAAATCAGTTTACATTAAATTCTATGTATTGAATAAAATAAATGCATATCTTTAATTTCAAGTCTGAATCACCGAACTATATAGATCTTCTCTCTCCAAATTGAATAAGATTAATAACTAATTTTCTATTCATTATGTTATCATTATTATCCATCATACCAATGAGTATTTGATAGATGACAAAGATAGCAAATTATTATAAATATTGCAGTTAACAATAATAGTTTCCGAAATAATATTGTAGAACTCACTAAATTCATTGCATAGTTGCAAAACTAAATACCAAACAGTAGCAATAAAAATTTGTATACTTATAGATTTTGAGTTATAACTCATGACTGTAAATAAACTAACTTGGGGTGTAAATTTTGAATTTCTTAAAATCTCGCGCGTTTATATTCAAACCAATAGCCAATGCGACCCCAAAGTACCACGCGACTGTGTCCCCGCATCCCGGAGGTAACTTCACCCTAAAAATAGAGGTTTGTGCTCGGTGCCTATATTCCTATACCCATATTTAATTCATATATCTAGGGATTTTGTCTCTACATGATTGTACATCTCGCATCAGACATAACCTTTATATAGTACCTTATAGGTATTCATCGAAACGTAGTAACTAAAAATTCGTATTCAATAAGTTAGTTGTTTCATAATGAATGCACTGGAACAATTGACGAATCAATTTGCCAAATTAATTAAATTTGATACATGGGGTAATTATCCTGCAGGGTATGATCCAGCCAAACACGGTCCATATGATCCTTCTCGATATTACGGAAAACGTAAGTCTACCATCTTTCGCCATTAACTTAATTTACAAATGATTTAATAAAATATCATCCGCCTTTACAGCTGATACGCCGTTTGGCGAAGTAAAACTTCGTGATTTACCAGAGTGGATTGGCCGACGCGAGAAAGGATTCAAACCATTTGCATCATTAATTTCACGAGGTAAATATTTTATCAAAAAAAGTGGCCTTACCATGGCTCAAAAATTATATAATACCTTTGTTACAATTAGCTTATTATTGATATATATGTTAATATTACTAGATAAATTAGTTTTAAATAAATGGATATAATATTTTTTATATTTAAAGTTCAATATAACTTGATATAAAGCAAAAATTGATTCCTTTGCAATTAAATTTTTGCTCTATAATAATTTGCATTTAGTTTCTTTGTAGTGTTATAACTTAATTGTCATAACTTACAGCTCACTGGAGATGGCAGTTAAAGTATATGCATCCTAGGAAAGCAACTATGGCTCCAATTTATCAGATTATTATGGCTGGTGCAATATTTGGCTATGTTACAAACTACTTGCGTATCAGTAAGTTTATATATAATAAATTTGCATAATTTACAGTTATAAAATAATGAAGAAACAATATCATAATGTATGTCTTCATTTTCAGGGGGACATAGAAATTATAAATATCATTAAAATATTATTAAAATCATCTTGAGTTAAAATAGAATACTATTATATTGTATTAGTTAACAAAAGTAATATCAATAATCTGTAAAATCTATGATATGAAATAAATGCTGCTTAAACATTTGATATGTGTAATGTATATAATACCCTAGAACAGAGTTTAATCTTATAAATAAATATTTGTTTACTGGTTAAGATTACTGCTAATATCATTTACATTTTATTCTTTAAAAATTGACATGTTTTAATGCCAAATATTTTTAAAAACCTTTTTATGTATTAATTACAAACTATCCAACTAGGAAAGGTATGCTGAGTGTTATAATTTCTTATAATTAAAGGTTATCTTAATATATTGTATAATTTTTTAAATAAGATTTACAAGTTGATTAATAAAAATTGTTATTACAATTTTTTATTATTTTTAATATAATCTGTCATTACGTTTATAAAACAAATTTTGAAATTTTGTAAGATGATTTTTTACGAACAAATTTTCAACATTTTGAGAAAAATATATGTCGGAGAGCCAGTAGGATTGGAGGTGTGGGCAGGTAACGAATCTTCACCAGTAGTAGCCATTGTCAAGGTATGATCCAGAGTTTATTGACACAAGTATGGAGATGTGAGGTTTGACAAACAAACTGCGGCGGTTAGGTACTCGCGATGCGAATGACGATAGTCTTAGATCCGATAACGAATCCGCGGTCAACGGGACTCTTATACTCTTTAATCGTCGGCAACGCCTAGGTGGTACTCTCAGTTAGCACGCGAAACAAGCACTCTATCGAAATGATACCTTAGTCGATGAAATCGTACTCGAAGCTCTCACGGTGACGCTGTTTAGGAAAAACTACTCCACTCTCTAGCGGCACCAGGTCTTTTATATTCGTGGAGACAAGTCTTCGTTCGGAGAGTGAGGGAAATTGCCGTTATTGTCAATTGGTCAGTCTTCGGAAGTGTCATTCGCGGAAAAGACTGTTTGCCTATTTTCGTTAATTAAGGTTTAAGGTTTATGGTCATTAGGCTGGCTACAGATGTTTTGCGAATATGTCTCGACAACCGGCAATCGACCTACCCATAGAATAGGGTCTGCTTATGACGAGCAACGAGACAGAAACCGTTAGTATGCTTACTGTCGAGTGCCGTTACAACTATTTCTTTTTATGGAGGGCTATAGACCTTTTCATGACTTTGTTAGAAAAATGTTCATCCCTTGACCGCGGCTACGTTCGGTGACTGGTTGTCACCTCGAACCCAAACTCATTCTCATAGATTGCAGGCAATTACAATCGGGTTGAAGGACGGTGATTGTTTAACTATGGCTATGGTGGAATCCAAACTACAATATTAGGGGTTTTTCCCCGGTTTCGACGGAAGGCTCCGGTGTTTCTCCATCTCCGACATATATTAAGTCGAACCGTAGCTTATAATATGAGAACCATTACCATAATATGAAAAATAACAAATATGTACCTCAAATTGTTATACGATGTCTTCTTATTTCAGTCCAAATTATACTCAAAACTAATAAAACTTCACATCTAAAATTACAGCGTGTCAAAATTCGGAAAGATTCAAATAAAGTCACGAGGTCATCATAATGGCGCGAAATATGAAACAATATTTTGCAGTTGCATACAACACTAAAACATTTAATCATGGCGTGAATTTCAATAATTTAGTATATAATATTTGGTATATATATATATTATACATAATAGAAGGATTTTACATACGTTTAATTAAAGAATTTTTTAATTGTATTTCAAAATAAACAGATTCATGCTCAAATGCATTTCATACTAACATACATACTTTGCTTGAAAAATTGCATATTGTACAAGGTGATCCAGATTTTAATGGCAAAACTTTGCCAGTATACATTTTCTATGAAACTAAATAAGAGACAAATGTTATATAAACATAAATCTTTTAAGATCTTATAAAAAAGTTATAACAAGAAAACGAAATACGAAAGAAAAGAAACGAAATATACAAAATAAATATTGCTGATTTATTTCTACATTATATCGCAATAACCACAAATTGTTTACTGCTCCCTTCATATTTCATTTTTTGTTATAATTTTTTTATAAAATCTTAAACGGCCTATGTTTAAATAATATTTTCTCCTTATTTAGATCTATAAATTATGTATACTAACAAACTTTCGTCACGAAAATTTTGAACACCCTGTATATTTAAGAATATAACATTGAATGAATCATAATATGTTAATAAAATATCATATTCATAAATAAAATATATATGTGTTCTAAATATAGAATTTTGCGACGCGTAAAAGAATATAAAGTAAATTTTCAAAACATTGAATTATGCAAATGATTTGATGCATACTGATTAAAAATATAATGAAATGAGTAGCAACAAGCAATATGTATATACTTAATGTTCTTAAAGTGTGAATTATGAAATAATTTTGAAAGAATTAGGAAGAATTAATGCATCTAGTAAATTATGTGTACGCGGCATAATTTCATCCTACGCATAAAACGTGTGCAATTTAACATGATCATGGCACGAGGGAAACGTTGATTGGTCCATCGATTTATAAGATCCGTATAATCAACCAATGAGAGCAAAATTGGGGGACAAAACTCAGGTTCCCTTGCAATATGGCTGTCAGTATAAATTTGATGCTTGAACATGCGTTTCTCTCCGAAAAATTTGACAAGTAGTCTGTCTATCTATCATCTTTTTCGAAATATAGAGCGTAATGTGATTTTCGGGGAATCAATACAGTGGAAAACGGCTATGCGGATTAGCTGAAGCGTAGCAATAAAATAAATTATATTTTGAAATCAGGTATGTTTAAGCGTTCGTTCATCGCTATTTATTTATATGTCCATATTGTGTTTCTTTACGATATCTTGAAAAATATTATGTTCCGTTTCATTTCCTTAATTAAAACTTGTGCAGTTTTCCTCAAATTTTGCATTACTTAAATCCCTGAACTTCTGTACCGATTAAAAAACGCATACTCGCAGATGTCATCTATCCATCTTCACTTCATCAATCTAACTGCAACAAACTTTCGTTCTTCAAGTTGACAATCGATTTTCCCTATTTGAATCATTTTCTTTTACTTTATCAAATAAATGATAAATAATATGCTGTTTGTTTTATCATTCCCTGTACTCCATTTTATTTTGTATAGTTGGAGCATTCAATATATTTCCTGTTGAACTGTTGTAATATCCAATAATAAATATACATGTAATGATCATTTTGTCTATGTTTCTGATATGAATGTTTATTAAATGTTTTCATTTATTTACTGTAAATATTATTCCAAATATATAATCATTTTTTAATGATAGTTCGTTCATTCTTCATGTGTTTGTGATACTATATATACATGTGTACACTCTTATTTTGATTTTAGGCATTCACAGCTGTTTATTGATCAACATAGTTTGTAAACATGACATCAAGGTAAAGCACTGGCAATTATAATTGTATTGTTAAAATGAGATGTATGGAATAATATTAATATTTACACTAATCTACTTACAATTGTGCAAAAATAGATTACTTTATGATACTATGATATAATAACAAACATTAATGTACCATTAGTAATATATTATTATTAAACTTTATATATATTTTATACATAAAAATATAATCTATAATAACTATATTTAATAAATAGTAAATCTTCATATGATTAATATTTTCAAATTTTATATCTATTATGTCAATAAAATTTTATAACGTGTATATTTATCATATTGCTATATTTCTACTTTATATAATAAAGAAAAATTAAAAATAATAAATGCACGTGAATACATATATTAATAGATGATTGTATTTATCTATAGTTGATTTAATAACATGATTGCATACATCATAATATATGGGTTCTATTAGGTTAGACAGGCTATTCATACTATTGGAAACAGGGACAAATGCAGTAACTAAAAGAGCTGCAGCACAACAATTAGGAGAAGCACAGAGATTACATCCTCATGATTTACATCATTTATTGGCAAGAGTTTCTATCCTTTTAAAGTCTTCACAATGGGATACCAGAGTTTGTGCTGCACAAGCTGTACAAGCTATACTTGCTCAAGTTCCTGCTTGGGATCCACAACCCATTAAGAAAGAAACATGTACAGGTAGCTAATTTTATTTTTTTATATACTAAATTTTGTTATTAACATTAAATTTTTTATTCATAGAAGATGAAGAAGCAAAAAGACCAAACGATAAATTAAATTTGGAAGATTTTGATATGGAAAAGATTTTAGCACGTAGTTCATATCTTACTGGATCAGAAGGCAATGAATATGATTTAACAGCTACTGATGGGGATCAAATGCTACTTCCTAATCAAAAGGAAAAAATTGCTGCTAAATTGGGCCTTCATCCACAATTAATGGGGGTTGATACATCAGAATTGTTTACTAACGAGGACCTTACACCAGAAGTATTACCACCTACGTCAAATATACAAACTAATGTATCTGTGAGTGAAACACTAAGACAACCTAGTGGTCTTAGTAGACGTGAAATGAATAGAGCTAGACGTAAGGTAACACATAATTGAGTCACTAATATGCTCTCATTGATATTAATGTAGTAAGATATTCTTATATAGTATTATTTATTTGATAGGCACGACAGTCGGTTTCAAAACAACGTTCACGAGAACCTGATGACCATCGTAACAACGAAGATTATCACAATTCAAATGCTCAATCTCCCGTCAATAATGAAGGGGAATCACTAAATAAAAGAATAAAATTAGAGGAACTGATTTCGTTAGAGATTGGCGTTAATTATAATTCACAGACTGAATCAGTTAATGGAGTACCAGATATTACTGGTTGTTGGCCAGATTCTGTAATAAATTGGCCTCTAGAATCATTTGCAGAAAGTCTCTGTCAAGATCTATTTAGTCAAAAATGGGAAATAAGGCACGGAGCAGCAACTGCCTTACGTGAACTTGTAAAACTTCATGGAAAAGGTATGAAAAATGATTGCAAGTTGCATTTAAAAAGTAATAAAATATAATATTAATTGAAATTTATTATAGGTGCAGGTAAATCGAAGAATCAAACTGCAGAGAAAATGGCAGAAAGTCATTATCAGTGGATTATTGATGCCGCCCTGCGACTACTATGTGTTTTAGGATTAGATAGATTTGGAGATTTTGTTTCTGATCAAGTTGTTGCGCCCGTACGAGAAACATGTGCTCAAGCACTAGGTTCTCTTTTATTACTAGTGCCAAATCAAAAAGATGATGAAAATAAAAATAGGGGAATTACAGGAATACTTTCAGTCATGCTAAAACTGTTGGAGCATGATGAATGGGAAGCAAGACATGGTGCGCTACTTGCACTCAAATATTTACTTGCTATACGAGATGATCTGTTAGACGACATACTGCCGAGAGTATTTCCAGCTACTATGCAAGGTCTTTCCGATCCAGTCGATGATGTAGGTGCTGCAGCAGCAAGTGCGCTTATACCAGTAGCATCTGCTCTACCACGTTTGTTAAAACCATCAGAACTAGAAGCAATTGTAATTCGTCTTTGGGAACTTTTACGTGAACAAGATGATCTAGCAGCAGCATGTAACAGTTTTATGAAATTACTTGCCGCTATACTTTCATTACCTTGGGCGCGCTCTTATATTACTCCTCAGCCATTATCGCAGGTAAGATCTATATTAATAGAAGCGTTACTTTTTGTTATTTAACCTTAATATTAATATGACGTTGTTTTAGGTCTTACCACGATTATGGCCATTTCTTAGTCATTCTAGTTCCAGTGTACGTAAAGCCACCTTACAAACATTACAAACATTAACTGAAGATGATGGTGCTCATAATGAGAATAAAAAAGAACGATGGGGCGAAGGAGGTGGACTTGTATTGCAAGAGGCCCTCCGTCATGTTTTTCAACGAGCGTTAATAGAGCACGTAATTGCCATACAAGATGTAGCTGAACGTGTTTGGGAAAATCTAGTCGTACAAAGCGATCTCGAACTTTTATTGCATGCAGCGTGTCCTCTTGTTAGCACATGGCTTTGCCTTGCAATGCAACCGGAACACGTGCCATTTAATCCGAACTTACTCATGATAACCACTCCTAATAAAGGAGCTAAGAATAATCAAGTTTCTGGTACTTGCGACGGACAATCAGATGCTAGTAATAACGGAGGAAATAATACTGTTGGTGGAAATGTAAAATCCATATCCGAATTAAAAGTTTATATTGGTGGAATCGAAACTGTAGCTCCAAACATAAGGAAATCAAACTTAATTCATGCTCGTTGTAGAGCTGCACGAATGTTAGGGTTGTTATCGCATTACGTAGTACAACCAGCACCAGGTGTTACTTACACACCAGATATACTTAGTCCTTCACTTTGTTACGCTAAAGTATTACTGGCACATCTGAATTCGCGTTCAGCATTACAACGCACCATTGTAGGTTTGACGATGTCTCATTGGGCAACTGTAAATAACATGAAACCACCTACTATACCAGATATTTTAAGGTATCAAATGAAATCTTCCTATCTTACTTATATTTAATATAATACAATAATAATATATTTGTTCTCAAAAGGAAGAGACTATTGGAGTGTTTGAACGAGTACGTATACTACGATGAGATCGCCACATCTTTTACTCGTCTGTTACACGACAGTCGCGGTTACGTTGCCACTCTCAAACATTATAACCTGCCTGTTCTTATCAAGGTAGAACCATCGGGAGTGATGACGCTCGACCAAATTGCAATCCTTGCTGGGAAACCAATTTCAAAACTTTGTGCCATGGGTAATACGACAAGCTATGGAGGACCTAGTGGAAGTTTTAGCAACAGCTCTAACCCGATTAAATTAAAGCCAAAGTTGATTGAAAGTTTAGAAGAAAGGCGGAGTGCTGTGAAAATAGGTGCTGCTGATATAGCAGCACAGCAACTTTCATATAATGTTATGTCAACAGCAGCACTCGCTGGTGCTGCAACAATGTTACATTGTCTTCCTCCATCCCCACAACCTCTTAACCCATTGATAAAACCATTAATGGAAGCTATTAAACGTGAAGAAAATGAAGAACTACAAAAACTGGCTGCAAAGCATTTGTCGTATTTAGTTGATCTCTGTGTAGATAGAAAACCTACTCCTAATGCAAAGGTTTGCATGGAAAATAATATCGTTAACATAAACGGATATTATATTCTCTTTGAATAATTTAATTTAACTTTATATCATAGATATCGACCAATTTATGTACATTCCTATGCTCGGATACTGAATTTACACCTCGTGTAAATTGTAATACAAACGCAGATCTATTTGACGGAATTCTTACTTTAAGCAATAGACAGAAACATGCTGAAAGAATAGCTTATAATCGGGGAACCAACAGCGGACTTAGTGGAGGCAGAGGGCCTGGCCGGCCACCAACAACTGAAATTCCTTTAGAAGAACTACTTGCTTATGAAGAACCTGAAGCTAAAGCTGATAGAACACGTCGTCGCGGAGCTACTTTAGCACTTACTGCCATAGGTTTGCAATACAACATTCTAATATGATATAAATGCGTTATATAAATTTAGAATATTCATTGTTTTTTGTAGCTACTCTATTTGGTGCACAATTACCTACACGTTTGCCGCATCTTTGGGAACTAATATTACCAAACGTATTACGAGAAAAAGACAAAATCACTAATCGTGAAAATATTCAAGAAGAAGTAAATCAGTTAATTTTTGGTTTACAAGTTTTAGAAGTTATGGCTCCCAGTCTTCATAAAGCCTTACTGCCTCCTGTCCTAGAATGCCTTTCATTCTTATGTGAATTATTGGCTCATCCTTACAAAGCTGTCAGACACATGGCATCCAGATGTATAGCTGTATTAGCCACATTAGATACAGAGAAGGTAATGCTTTAAGTTAATATAATGTTTGATATCAGTTTGACGATTAAATCGTAATCCCAAAAAATTGTATTCCAGATAATAATGCAGGTTACAAACCGTGTAATACCACTTCTAGAAGCAACTGGTGGAGAGAAAATATACTCAGGTACTGTAACAGCGCCAAGCGAAGTAGATTCAATGAAACAAGGCGCAGCCGAAGCGTTAGCGTGTCTTGTCGAAAGTTTAGGTGTTAATATCGTTCCATATGCTGTGCTCTTTATGGTTCCATTGCTTGGGCGTATGAGTGATCAAAATCAGGCTGTAAGATTAGCTTGTAGTGCTACATTCGCAACACTCGTACAACTTTTGCCCCTTGATCCTGGTGCGATTACGGATCCACCAGATTTAATGTAAGTCTAAATTTTATTAACAAATGTTAATTTAACATGTACATCATAAATCTTTGAAATATTTTAGAGAAAAGAAAACACAAGAGTGGCGGTTCTTAGAACAACTTTTGAATCCACGCAGTATCCCAGATACCGTATTACCGATTCCAGTATCTTCAGAGTTACGTTCTTATCAACAACAAGGCTTAAATTGGTTAAATTTCTTGAATCGTTATCGACTTCATGGTGTTTTATGCGATGACATGGGCCTTGGAAAAACTTTACAAACTCTTTGTATACTAGCTTTAGATCATCATCGTAATCCTCATGCTCCACCAAGCTTGGTAGTGTGTCCACCAACTCTAACTGGTCATTGGGTGTATGAGGCAGAAAAGTTCTTCAAAACCAAAGATCTCTCAGTGTTACAATATGTTGGCACCCCACCTGAGCGTGAAAAATTACGTCCAATGGTTACTTATCACAAACTCATCGTTGCAAGTTATGAAATAATCCGTAAGGATATCGATTATTTCGAAACTTGTCAATGGAACTACTGTGTGCTCGACGAAGGTCACATTATTAAAAATGGAAAGACAAAAAGTGCTAAGGCAACTAAACGATTGCATGCGAATCACAGACTTATACTTTCGGGAACACCAATACAAAACGATGTACTTGAATTATGGTCCTTGTTTGACTTTTTAATGCCAGGTTTCCTGGGTACTGAGAAACAATTTGCGGCAAAGTACTCACGTCCTATACTAGCCTGTAGGGAACCAAAAGCTGGCCCAAAAGAACAAGAGGCGGGAGCTTTAGCAATGGAAGCACTTCATAGACAAGTAATTTTCTTTCTCATGCGCATTGTATCTTATTTTTTAATCTTACTAATAATTGAATATATTTGTTAAATTATCTACAACATTTTGTAATTTTGCATTGTGCAGGTTTTACCATTCTTACTTAGACGAAATAAAGAAGATGTCCTCAAAGATTTACCACCAAAAATTACACAAGACTATTATTGCGACTTATCGTCATTACAACGTACGCTATATGAAGATTTCCATACTCGACGTTCTGCCACTTTATTATCCGCTACGTCGTGCACTTCAACTGGAAATAATGGTTGTAGTGTCTTTGAAGCATTGCGATATCTGCGTAATGTTTGTAATCATCCCAAATTAGTATTAAATCAACGACATCCGTTATACGCAACTGTTAGTATTAACATGATTCCGTTAAGATATTTTACTTGTAACTTTAAATTGACAATTATTTTATTTCTAGGTATGTAATACATTGAAGCAACGAAAGAGCACATTATCCGACATAGAATATGCAGCCAAGTTACCTGCATTAAAACAATTATTATTAGATTGTGGCATAGGACAGCCACAGCGACAACAAAACCGCAATTCTGTAACTACTGATGGTACATCAGATAATCAACCACCGCAGGAGCAACAGTTAGTGAGCCAACATCGAGCTTTAATTTTTTGTCAATTGAAAGCAATGCTAGATATCGTGGAAAAAGATCTTCTTTGTGTACATTTACCTACTGTTACATATCTTCGTCTCGATGGAAGTGTACAAACCACGCAAAGGCATTCCATAGTAACACGTTTTAACGCAGACCCGTCGATAGACGTGCTTCTATTAACGACTCAAGTCGGTGGTCTTGGATTGAATCTAACTGGTGCTGACACTGTTATATTCGTGGAACATGATTGGAATCCTATGAAGGATCTTCAAGCGATGGATCGAGCACATCGTATTGGTCAAAAGAAAGTAGTAAACGTATACAGGTTAATCACAAGATCGACAGTAGAGGAAAAGATCATGGGACTGCAGAAATTCAAACTTCTCACAGCAAATACCGTAATTTCAACGGAGAATGCATCTCTGGAGACAATGGCAACTGATCAGGTAAAATATATAAATCTAAATTTATTAATTTGCATAGTTATAGCTATTTCAACGATAAAAGTTTTGTAATAAACTAATAAATAAATTTATTTTTTTACAAAAATATATTACATATAACCCTGATATTTTTATCTTTTTCGTGTTTTAACTTTTTAATTCTACGACTTCAACTTTTTTTTAATTCTACAATAAAGCTTTAAATAGATGTAAATACACGTGCATATAATACAAAATAATTCTTGAAATATGCTATAATTAATTATGAGAGAAATTTAAATTTATAATAGATTTTATTTGTAACAATTTTTTATAGCTACTTGACTTGTTTTCACTGGACAGTGGCAAAGAGAAAAAATCAGAAATACAGGATGATGCCACATCTAAAATTAGTGAGGTTCCAGGCATTAGCCGTTCCCTTTTAGAAATTCTTCCTGAACTATGGGAACAACAACAATATGACGATGAATATGACATTCAGTCATTTCTATCTACTTTAAAGTGAGCTTATGGTTTTACACATCAGTATCATCGAGTACATTTATTTAACAGTTACATGTGTTTAAGATGATCACTTATATAAAATATAACGTGAATCGGACCTGATAGTAAAACAGTAATCTTAATTTTATGGACTGAGAATGACAAATAATCAATGGATATATAAGGGGATATACGAATTACTTATAAAAATGAAAAGATAAGGATGAAAGAAACTCAGATAAATAAGTTACGGATTATATTGATTAAGTACTATGAATAAGCGAGTCTTGTTTATTTATAATAACTTATAAAAATGTTGATACAATTACAATTCCGTATTTGTACCAAACAACATTGTGATGTG
Organism: Bombus terrestris; assembly: GCF_910591885.1. Taxonomy (NCBI): domain Eukaryota; kingdom Metazoa; phylum Arthropoda; class Insecta; order Hymenoptera; family Apidae; genus Bombus; species Bombus terrestris. The sequence goes on along the minus strand of NC_063275.1, from coordinate 20,260,233 downwards.
TTTATTTATATTATACTAGTCTCTTCCTTTATCATCGTCTCTGTATACCACCACAACATATCAATTGGTAAAAATGGCAATGCTAATTGTCTTTTTCTCTTCTTCTTTCTGTTTAAAATGATTTCCAATGTGATAAGTTGCAATTATCACAATTTCATGTTCACCTCATAGTTTCGATACACATTTCGGATCCAAGTTCCCAGCCGCAAATATATTATGGGGATCCAAGTGTGCTTTGGCTGCTCTATAAAGGGACACTCCCACTTCTCCTACTGCATCCGCGTAAAAACAAGAACGTAATTTTCCTATACCGTGATGATGAGACAGAGAACCACCGTTTGCAAGAATTTCTTCGCGTGCAACGTGCTCGATAGTCTCATATGTTTCTATCGGGTTCGGAAGATTCTTGTAATTAAATGCCATGTAAAAGTACACACAACAACCGGCGTCGTAAGTCTGTGTAACACGACAAGAGATAAAGTATTGTTCGACACCACGTGAATAACACTCTCTGATCACACGAGATTTCACATTCCTACACAACGGTAATGCACGATTCCAGGAGACGGACGTCTCAAATGATTCAGCTAAAACGTAGTACTCGAGACCCAGATCTCGGATATAAGCTATAACGAACGTTAAAAGGTAGCCTCGTTCACCATTCGTTTCTCCTGCTGGAATACCATTGTGTTGCTTCGCGATATTGTAAATCTTTTGTTCCTGTGCTGCCACCTCAGCAGTCGAGCTACCTTCGAACAATAAGGTAGCGACACATATTTGATCCCATTTGAAACGTTTTATCCTAGTAATGTAAGCTTGTTTTAATCCTTGCAAAATTAAACCACTCCAACTAGATTCTGGTCGCAACATCTGACCGAACTGGAACTGTTCATTGTCCATCAATCGTATACTAGTCGGCTGACATCGTTCCTTAGCTACCTGTTCATAAAAATGGTACAGTTTTTTTTATCAGAAACAACATCAGAAACAATATATTCAATGTTAATTTTAATCAAATATCTTAATAACCAAAAAAGTTTGTCAAGCTTTAAAAAGAATTCAAGAATAAGAAAATTTAAATAAAGCTACAGTTGTATCATTCCTTTTTTAATTTGAACTATCCAAAAAGGAATAATAATAATAAAACTGCAATATATAATAGATATTCTCTAGAAATTCATATTATTATATATATTATATAATAATAGCAACAAAGTAATAGTATTTAAATTTATATATATCGCTATAAAATTAATAAAATTTTACCTCACGCAACGCTAATACACCGGCTTGAAAATTTGGGAAAACTATGCTACCGTATTTGACTACTTTTGGCAATGGTCTAACTTTGATCACCACTTCCGTAACGACGCCCAATGTTCCTTCGCTACCAAGGATCATATGGTCAAAGTCAGGACCACAAGAAGCTCTTGGTACCAATATACCTCTTTCGAGTGTTATTTCTGGATCATCCGTTCTACCGGTAACCATTCTCACTCGTACAACTAGGTCTTCGATGTTCCCATATCGATTTTTTTTCATGCCACTCGCCCTCGTTGCAACCCATCCACCTAAACTGTTCTTTCAAGAAATAAAATCGATCATGCGGCTAATAGTCTTGCACTTGATGTAAATAACTATTTGACATACTTTTCTTATCGTATACCTGTGCATACAATGTTTGCACAAAAGATTGTTCATAAAGACGTGAGATGAAACGTAAGTGATAGGCTCTTTGTGCTTTTTATTTTATGAAGTAACTTTCAATTCTTTAAATGAAACTAAAATATTACTCATGTACTCAGACTACTCATGTAAAGAATATAAATACACTTTTAATTATACTAAAATACAAGCACCTGCAATTTTCACGACATTTAATATGATCATGATCTTCTCCAACAATTTTCTGACGTGCATGATTAAATATAAAGTAATTAGTATTCAGTAAATTACTCCAGTGAGAATTAATTTTCAAATAATGAATAATTCAAAGAAATTGAGAATAGTCCAATTGAATATAAAAGATAATTGCCATTTAATATTGCTTAGGAAGATTTACATTTTATAGTTTACTGTATTATAAACTTTAATCTATCTCTTAAATAAAAAGAATTACATTTGCAATTAAATAAAACAGGAAGAAGAAAAAAAAGAAAATCAAATTCGGTATAGCAGTTCGCAATAAGGCATTCTATGAAAAGTACGCTAATTAAAACGTTTCGATGTCCACACTTTTCCATATACGTTTTTTTACAAGTACACGATAAAAGATTCCAAAAAAGTAACTTTATAACTTGCTAGCTATGACGATTTTTATTATACATATACTAACATTACGTAAAATGTCGTAAAATTACACGTGTTTGTATTCAAACAGTTAATATCCTAAACAAATATTTGTTGCGAACGAATAAAACGGACTTTCTGTTTTAATATAATATGGTGTACCTAGAAAATTCGTAAGAATCGGGTTCATGACCAGAAGTCAGACCTTGCAGTCGGAGTTGCTTTTCAAGATCCTGGCCGATAATACCAGCCTCGCAACAAGCAATTAGGTTTTCCCTGTCTATCCACAGTATTCTATTCATTTGCGAAGTGTCCAACAATATTATCGTTCGTCGTTCGTTCGTCGGACACGAGGCAGCACCGCTTACGCTCGTTCCACCGCCGAATGGAATACAGACTGATCCATATCGAGCACACAATTTAATTATTTTTACGACGTCCTCGTGGCACTCTGAAAATGCATAGACACAGATGTCATTGTTATAAGACAAAGCATTTTAGCTTCTGATATGTTACGATTCGCTCGATAATTATGTCAACTTTTTGACATGTTTTGTAATCTAAGAAAAATTTGAAAAAAATTTAAATTTTGATTTTTGACCTCGTTCGGCTCTACTCAATAGTGATGCCCTTTCTTATATATATATATATATATATCTTGTAATCTAAGAAACAGTAATCTAATTTGCGACCTAACAATTTGAGGAAAATTAACTTCTTAATAATTTGGAATATTTGAACAAAATTGAAATTACAACAAATTCAAGAAAAACATGTATTTCAAATTCGAATTATCTCAAACACATACTACATTTTCACAGGCATGCTGCAACTAAATCTTATTTACGGTATTATATATCAAATTTATTATTAGATTGCAGATTTGCGACAATATTACATTACTAATTACTCCTATTACATCAGGAATTTAAACAATAAGTAGCAGTGAAACGTTCACGAATTTAGGCAAATAAACAATAATAAAACAGGTCTATGAATTTAAAGGAATAGACGAGAATAAAACATTTATGAATTTAAAAAAATAAGCAATAATAAAACATTTATTTTTTGTTCTCCGAATCTGTTCAATAACATTAATAAGTGCATGATGATATGATTATTACGTAATGGGTCATGAATAAATATATGTATGTAGGTATGTCTACCCGCTGCGCCGTATAGAGGAGTTAAATTAGTCATACTCTGGGAATATATTCACTTGTAGGCAAATACTATTCTCATTCAAAGCATTCAAAAGATTAAATATCAATCTATTTCAGCACATAATACATAGGACATAATATAATACGAACACTGATATATGTAGAAAACATTAAAGTGACATTAAACGATAGGCTATTTTTTAAGTAACAAAGGAAATGGAAATGAAGAGTAAATAAAAACGATAGCACAAAAATTTTTCGATTTTATAGTAGTATAGTTTATTTTTTGCCTTCCGGCCGAGAAAGGAACTCGGTACACAATTATTTTCCCTATTGCCTTGCATTTTCATTGATTCAGCTATAATTTACATACACATCCATTCATTCATTCAATCCTTAATTTTCTATTACAATTTATATATCATATATCTACTGTCTATCATCTATCTATCTCTAACTATTAACCGTTATATATGTCTATTATCTTTTATATATTGCATAAATCTTTATCTAATTGCCTAATTTACCTACTTAACTAAATACCCTTTTTCGCTTCGCTCTCTCCTTTTTCTTCTTTTCCGATTTCATCGCCCAGTCTACAGCCCTATCTTTTCCTCCTTCGTTGACTATGTCTCCTATACTAATTCTAATTATACTAATTCCTAATTCTTTACACTATCTTGTAAAAGAGTAATTTTGAAGTATATAACAATTGAAAAGATATTCGAAATTAAAAGATGAAGCAAATATTCATTGTGCCGTTTCACATTTATACGTATATAAGGTATTCGTTTCATATCACTTATTCGCGCAGTTCATGGTATAACATAGAAACGTTTTCCAGAAATTATAGACTACACACCTACATATAACCAAGTCAAGGTTGAGAAGTTTATAGTCTATCTACTCGATATTCAACTCACTTCATACACTATACATGGGTAATTACGTTTAGTTGAAGCTAGCTTTTAGTTTATTACATGCTTTATATAAATGAAAGAAACTTTAAACAATAAAATCATGCAAATATGTATTAAATTTCTATTTAAACGAACTGCTTAGTGAAACATTTGAATTTAAAAAGAACATGAACTAAGAGAAATCTGCATGTATGTATATCTATATTTACTTCTAACAAGCAGTTGATAATTATTTTTCATTATATTGACATGCTGTGCAAATTATGAAATTTATTTTGTTTACAAGTGTTTTGATCTTACTGCTCATTGATTTTGAAAGTAACTATATTAATTTATTGAATTACTGCAGTAGTAATAGGTTTACATTTTGTAATAATAGCTAAAAGAAATTGACAAATAAAAAAAGAAAAACAAATGAACCTGAAAAGATAAAAATGAATTGATAATTTTTAACAGATAATTTTTGTATATATTGCCACGAGGAATATGATATGAACTGCAATGTAATATACAAAATGTACATGGCAAGTACATAGATAGTTTCTAATAGGTAGTTATTATGTAGATCATGTTTTTTAGATCAAGAACTACATCATACAGTGTATACTAATCATATTACTATCAGATGAAAGTAAATGAACTGTATCACTGATACGATAATTAAACACGTTGATAAGATATTTTAGATCGCTAAAAATATAATATAACAATTTGAAATTACTCACTTGGCCAGAGAACTATGTCTGGTATTCGATCGAACGATCCATGTTTGAGGAGATAAATTTCCCGAAGTGTATGCCCATGTGCTCTAACCAACCGATCGATACCCTTCAAGGAATATTCGATATTTAATTCTTGAATCGCTTCCAACACTTTCAACGAAATGATCGGTTCTGGTAGATTTGTCGGTATCGATTGAGATACATTCCTTTGGGTCGGATCTATACCAAACGTGTCTTTTACCCATTGCGTGAAATACGGAAGTTGCTGATTTCCAATCGGATATCTGCAAAAATATTTCATTTATTAGCATGAGTAATAAAACATTACAAAAAAGAATAAAATATATTGATATTAAATTAATTCAATATTTATTTGTACAATAATAACAATACTTAAAAAAAATGGACCAACAAGAAGTATAGACAAGTTAATTTTTTGGTAGAAAAATATAATATTTTGGATCATAAGATTATTTAATTATGAAAATTTGATTTTTGTGTCAGTGAACTTCTTAATTAAATTAATAGGCAAAGACATTAAATAAGATATATAAAATAGTTATTTGTTAAGTACTAAATATTAGCAATAAAATTTATATTAATCAAAATTAATTAAAAATTTGATTTAATAATCATATTGAAATATTAAAAGTAATTAATTCCATTTTCAAGTTTTGAATTTAAATTGTATATATGTAAAACACGAAATGATATAGGATGTATGATGATGGATGAAATTAAACCTTATATAATTTATTCAATTTTAAGAAATTACATTATAGAATATTTCTACATTTCTATTGTATTTTGTTTTCATTTAACTATCATAAGGATGTGTTTTATCATGATTGATTTTATTTAACTGTTATAATTGTAATGATATAATGTTATGACTTGCAAGTTAGTAGATTAAAGTGAAATGTCTCGTATTGTATTATACTATAAGTATTACATTTAGATTTGTTTAATCAGCGTATCTTATCATGACGATTGCATATAAATTTGATCATATGTTTTCCAGAAATTAAACGTCGTTACTGATGGTCATAGCCCATTTAAACAATGTTTTCTTTTTTCTTTTAATGAAATATCACAAAGAATAGGGTTTCAGTTATGTTTTATTATATTTCATTATGAAATGTTTATATATATGTTGTTCAATGATAATCAATTTCTACTAAAATTCACTGAATTTTCAATGATGAATGAAAATTAATTAAACATCTTAAACAAAAATATGTATTTTTATACTTATATATTTGCTCGCTTGTACCACATACGTTTGTTTATACTCATTAGAAGCAATTTGCTGGGTAGAAAACGGTAAGTGCAATTGCGTTCTTCGAGACCAACAAAGTAAATAAGAAATAGTTTCTTAGTTGCGCGAACTCGCGACGATTACATGGAATATACAAGTTTCGAAAATAACATTTATTGTCCAATAATACATATATTTACAATACGATATATTTAAATTGTTAACCGTATCATTCCTTATTCAGAAATTTTATGATCATAAAATTGTCCTCGTTAATAAGGATAAATCAATTTCAGATGGATCGACTTTAATTCGTGCAAATATATTAAGTCATGCCATAAGTTCGTGCCGACTTTTGTGTATACATTTCATGTGTCGATTTATAAACATACAGCGATAAGGGACCAATGCACTTGAAAAATGGGAAGAAGTTGTACAACGAGAGGGGGGTTACATTTTTTCATGAAACTGAAAGGTATGTAAACGATCTTAACATATATAACCGCTGGAAAAACGGAACGAACTTATGGCATGACCTAATAAATATTACATAATATATTTACGACACGAACGAAACAAACGATTAAAAAATAGAACATTAGAACCTATAAATAAAGAAATTATTATATTAAAAAGATTAAGACTCTGAGTGACGAGTTAATTCGTCTTCTTCGGTTTATAATTTAACACCAAATAATATATACAGTGATAAATCAAGGTATTGACACAAATCACATTTTTTCTTAAAATATTGCACAAAACTTGTAAAATACGATTTTTTGTAAAATGTAATTTTCAAGTGTAAAATTGAGGTATATAATAGTTTGTTATTGGTAAGCAGCTGTAGAATAAAAGTGAATAATAAAAGACTGAAAAGCGTAACTGAATGTTTTTAATATTTTAATGTGATATTAGATTTAAATTATCATAAAATTGATACGAGACAATCAGTTCTAGAATTATTTCGAAACCGATATAAAGTCAACAAATAATTTAACAGCGATATAAGAATCGATATACAACAGAATATATCGTAATTCGTATTGGTAAACAATAAGCAGCTGCATAATAAAAATAAATAATAAAAAATGCATAATATAGCATCTTCGTTATAAGAACTCTTCGTGGAACTGTATCAAATAATTTTTCAATAAAATTATTTTGTACTATTTACCATCCTGCTTTTACGATTTTAAACAAGCCTGTTGCATTTTTTATGTTCAAAAGCTTATTGTAGACAGTATAGCATATAGTAATAGCAGTAGTTAGTAGTAGTAGTTTAGCAATTAACTACGATCAACAAGGGAAGATCTCTAACTCATAAATTCGAAAAATTATGAAAATTCGGGGAATGTAGAGCATATGTGGCCATGTATTGCGCAATTTTCTTCTCTTGCCCAAATTCGCTCTAAGGAGATAAAATCGAACTGAAAATTCGACTATTTTCCGATTATGTTATAATTCGCAAACTATAAGAATTAAACTATAAGAGCTTTTAGATAAAAATTGTTTATTTTCTTCAACGAGGACCATCGTTTGGTAAAAGATTTGGTAATTATTTAGAAAGCTGCAATCATCTTGGATTTCGGTGATTTTTTAATATATTATAAAAATCAAAATTTTGAGTAACTTTTTTTTGCATGTATCACTGCTCGGGCTTAGTTTCCGAGATATATGCAAAAGACTTGTCGGATATAATTGTATATCCGTGGCAACGTTTCGCCAAAGTTTACAGTTTATATAAGTGGGTTAGGTGTTATTTAATCCCGTAGTCACAGTGAGACAACCGACAACCAATACTAATGCATACGCAATCATGGCTGCACAATTATAAGCAGAATTCATTATGAGCAACCGACAACTTTTCTAAAATTATCTCGGAAATTATGGTCGAGAGGCGATTATGTGTATAGAAAAAAGTTGTTCAGAATAATGTCCCCGATAATATATAAAAAGTACATTGAAATGTAAGATGCCGGTAGTTTCCTAAACACATAATTACCAAATCATTTGTTTATATAATTACTATACGTATACTACTTACTATAAATACTTTACTTATCATTTGTTTATATAATTACAAAAAAGTTATAAATACAGTAATTGATAATTTTTCATAGAAACTCATTCTTTGGCGTAAAATCTTAATCAATGATTTAAATAATTATGAAACAACATAAAAAACATTTAGTTGTTTTTTAATATAAATACAATCTCTGTTGCATTGTTGAATTGTGTTCTTCTACAATCGAAGAACTTCTCGATTTCATTGCACACATACTATGATATGCTAACGTGCAATACAAAATTTTCGGTGCACATGTATACACCTGACGCATCATATAACGCAGGTATGCATTCAATTGTGCGAAACAAAGAAAAATATACGGACTAACGTATGTAATAATAGAGTAATAAATAATAAGTAAACATCCAATGTCCATTTTAGTGTTCGCAGTCAACACTAGATATGGACGCTTATCTGAGGAAGTGACATCTGCAAATTCAACTAAAGAAAGGAGAAGGGATGGATATGAGAGATATATTGGGCACGTGCAAACGAGGACTCGAGCGTCAATCGATATTTGCTCGAAATAATCGATAAGGATCGGTGTCAAGTTTCGTTTAACACTTTATCTCATTCGGCATGCTTGAAATTCACGTCGAAGTCCCATTTCCAAGAATTAGTGGCGTTAGCGACGTATGCTTAAATGAGCACTACAAGTAAAACAGTAATAAACAGTAAATAAAATAATAAGTAATAAATGATTCCACTCTTTGCTATTTTCATTTCAGTACAGCGTTGAAGGTTAGCATTTGTCTAGTGAAAACAGATTAACAATAAAAAAATGTTGCTTTCTTTGTGGTGCGCTATAGTACAATACCATAGGTGTCAATAATAAGTAAGTATATCTAAGTATATCTCTGTAAGGATCGTATAAAAATGGTTCACGTAAATCCTGTAAATACAATTCGTTTACTTATGATTACGTTCAAAATTGTGGATAATAACAATATAATGAGATATTATAATGAGAAGAGAAATCGACTTAGAAGGTATAATAAAAGATACGCTTATTGTATTAATTTGTGGAACCGCTTAAACCATATTCTGTAGAATTTCTAGATAATATATAACGAAGAACTTTCAGAAGCGATAGAGGTCTAAGATAAGTATGTACTAGAATAAGGAGATATTGTGACTTTAGAATACAAAATTAATGTTGCATTTTGGAAAAGTGGAAAGAGGACACGACTTTCCCTAGACACTCCCAGGCATAAATTTTGAAAAGTTTCATCTCTTTAACAATTGTATAAATATATAATTATATAGTTATCTATTCGTTTTTTATCTATGCGTAATTGTCTTATTTAGATTATTAGATGGAAAGAGATGGCAAAAAAACGGAGAACACGCGGGGAAAATTGTTACAAATTTCCGAATATGTTTATAACAAGTTTGTTAACGCTCATGCTGTTATTCGTGATTTGAGCTTTTGAAGATGGGCACTAGAAGCTATTGAAGAAATAGGTTCGAGAAATTTAAAAGTTAAAATTTTTTTAAACTGGATTTTCAATTTTAAGAAAACTTAAAATTAATAATATAGTATAGTGTCAAAAAAGTAAACAAATTTATTACCCGATTATATGGCACTGATACCACGCAGTTAAATGAAATTGTTTCGTCTTTTGTTAATAATATAAAACCTCATACTAGAAATATCAGAAAATACGTGCTATACAGTAATCAATGCTGATGAAAGCGGATTAGATAGAATTACATTATGGCTGTACTTTATCTAGGTAAGCATCAAAAACGGTTATGGCTGTTATAAAGTCTATATCAGCTACAACACACAGTTATACTATACTCCCCATAATATCAACTTCTGGAAAATTTATTTAACCGCTTTTTATTGTCCTAAAAAAGTAAAATGGTAATTTTGTTCCACGTGTAAACAAAGTTCCAACTGTTCAATGAATAGTTAAGAAACATATATCAACCACATGCAGAATCTCGGAAGTTACTGACATCGTGATCTGGTCAATGTTAATCTACATTACAAAATAGTATCATGTTGTAAACAGCATGCTAAAATATTTATAATGTCGAATACAGGAATAATGTAAGTGATATATATAGCTCCGCATAAAGAAGAACTTTATATGACTATTTTCCGATCTTGTAGTATTATTTAATTGCGATGATTGCTTACTCGTGGTATAAAAGTGAATATTATATCGATAGAAAGGAAATCAAATAATGCTGAAAATCCAGTATATTTCGCTTTCTCACAACAAGATTGTCTTAAACATTCTTTTGCAGAATTTCATTATCATGAAGAATAATTCATAATACAATTCACGTGACATTTGTATTTTCGAAATTATTTATCTATTCTTTAAGTGTCTATTCATACACGTAAAAATGGATGAGGAATTGCTAGAATAACTGGACGGGCGAGTGGAGAGGAAACCAGAGGATATAAAGAAGAAGTTGAAGGGAAAACTAAATGTCAAAGCATGCGGATACGGTAGAATATACGAAAGGAAAATGTCTAAGAAGAGGGAGTAAGGAGACGGGAAAGGAGGAGAGAAGAGAAACTAAACAACGAGGACAGCTTGATTATGTGAATAATATCATGGTTTTCTTCCTACGTATTTTGCAAACTCTTGGAGTATTATTAGTCACTATATATTATATCCGAAAATATGAAAATGTACAAATAGTGCGATAAATAACTTACTTACTTATATACTTACTTCTTTAATTGCTTATTAAATATCTATATTATTTGCTACGAGAAAGAATAAAAGAGAAGTTTGACAATCATATTAATAATGACAAATTCTTACGAAGATATGTTATACCTACAGTTCTATTCTTTTCTTTTATTTCCATTTGGTATATTCACTTATTGTGTAATAAGAGACAGAAGTATATAATATAAATTACCTTACTTTTGTAATTGTGCAATACAAAAAAGCTTATATTTGTATTTAAAAAAAAGTATTTGTCTTTTATGCTGTTTCGTAATTATTTAAACTACCTATTAAGATTTTGCGCTAAAACAGAAATTTTTAGAAAAATTATTAATTTTTTGTTTATAAATTCTTTCTAATTATATAAATAACTGTTAAATCTTTTTCCAGACGGTAGTCCTCGTTAAAAAAAACAACTTCTGTTTGAAAACTATTTTTCTATCTTTTATAATTTCCGAGTTATAACACAAAATCGAGAAATAGCTGAATTTTCAGGGGTTATTTTACCCTCTTAGAATCAATTTGGATGGTAAAAAAATTAATAAAAAATTTCATAATTTTTTAAATGTTAAGGTTGTCGATCTTTTCTATAAGTTAAAGTAAAGTGTTTGATCTTCTCAAGATACTCGATTTCTTACTATAGATTAAACATTACAGATTATAAATTAAATGTAGAAAAATGAATATTATACAGATTAACTATTTGCTTCTTCCTTTTAACATAAATAACATAATGAATATCGAATAAATAATAGTTTTGCATTTAAGCGAATCGAACAATCAAATGTTAAATTGATGATACGAATCTGTTAAAACCGTTAAATACAATAGGAAATAAAAAAACTCAATTGTACGATAAAATTAATATTGATGTATATTGATTTTATGTGATAAATTCGACCCGTTTTTGAAATTGTTTGCAACGGATATTTGTTAGAATATTAATTAAGCAAGAACTAAATACAAAAAACCAAATATGTGCGTAAGTAAATTAAAGTGGTTCATTTAGATCTATGTAGAAATTTAGTATCATGATAATAACAAGTATTACTGAATTTTATATATCTTAATCCGCTCATATGATAAGCTTAAAACATTTGTCATTCTACTCTCAAAACATAATCAACTTTTACTTATTCAATTATGGAATAGTATAATTATCTAACAGCATAATTATACGTGTGTTTAATATAACATTAATATAATATGAACATTATAGAATTCTTATTAGTTTATTGATTATCTTTAAAGCTTTTGGTAAAAGATTGTAGGAAATAAAAACAAACAAAATTAAAACAAAAATTAAGTGATTACATTTTTCGAATTTAAAGAGTCGAAATAACCTACTTTCATACATGTAGGCAACTAACATTTTATTTGTTATACTGATAAAAGATATTATTAAAAACATTATATATAATATCTAACAAATAAACATATTGAAACATTAAAATATATATAAATAATTTTTTTTATTTATCTATTCACAAAACAAGTAAAACAATTTATGTATAAAGTTTAATCATCTTTTAGATATATAAATATTTATAGTTACTATTATTATTTTCTAAAATATTAATAAAGGATAAAGATTGAAATATTGATAAGACTTACCTATCACCAGTGAATTCGATGATATATTTTTGGTTCATACGAAATTCCGAGTCTTTGTATCCCCAACCATTCCACTTGAGAACTTTTTGCCTTTAAAAATTCAAGAAGATACGGTTATTTGACACATACTGTCACTATTTGGAATTTTGTCTTGAAAAAAGATAAAAGAGAAATCGAATAAAAATTCGTACATCCTTGGCGCGCGCGTTTCTCACACCACGTGACTGGTCAAGCAACCAATCGGTAGGAACAGAAACAGTATTAGCCTCTCATATAGTAAGTTCCTACCCGGTAAATGAATCGAAATTTTCATCATCAAAAATACTGAGTAATAACAAAAATGATAAAAGAAATAAATCATTCCGATGTTTTCGTTGTTTGTCACGCAAACAGGTCGTGATATTCATAAAAGAGGTCACAATTGTCACAGGATGGAAAAAAATCTATCGATTTCTTTTCTCTTTCACGCTCGAATAGTGCGAGGGGTGCTTTAGATTCGCAACATCTGCCGATGAGTCAGCTAGTGCTGGGTTCGAGGCGTGGCTGCAAGTAATTTAGCAGTATCCACGCTCTCGTACAACACTTCATCGCGATATTGTCCCTGGTGTCCGCACCGAAGTTTCTACGAATTGATATGAACCAGAAATTGCCGGTACAAAACTGACCTTTCTTTTGGCACAACACTCTGGAAACGGATGGGTCCATTTAAACTCTCCGCATCCTCGTTCGTATCGTTTTTCGTATTAGACGACATATCTTTTATTGACCGCACCGCGAAGGGCCTAACCTTTTAGTCCGCAGAACACGATCAGTAAAGAGTAGATGCTTGAGCGCGCGCTCTTCGCGGCACTGTGTTGACTATTGACACGCGCACCGGCAAACCAAATTTAAATCAATAGAGCCCCCGCCCTATGACTACCCGCCTACCGACGGATCTCCTCGTGAAAGGAACCAATCATTTACACCCGATACATTCTCGCCGTAAATAACCAATGCTTTCTTCCACCTCTGTTCTCTCCGACGCTGTTACGTCCTACTAGATTGGGGGATTCTTTTCATGTAAAGGACTTCTTACGCATGCGCAATTAGATATTTTATGGGATGGTTTCATAAAGTCACTTCCATGCTATGTTTGCTCGAGTATTATTTGTATGTAATTAACACAATTGTGGAAGATACAACTAAAACACGTTAAATGATGATATTTTGAATATTTTAAGATAATTAGATGCTTTAGGATGTACTATCTATAAACGTTATTTCAATAATACAAAGTGTGTTAATATAATTAAATTATAACCTAAATACCAGTAACGTCGCGTTTACTGACCAGAGAGTTTACTTTGTTAGCTAACCATCGCTGCTACCATAAGTGGCTTTATAAAGAGACACTGATATGTATTGTAACAGACTACCGAGACTATTAGATTGCATTTTAGTAATGTGTTAAATAAATAAAAAGAAACGGTAATCTTATAGAATAATTATGTTAAAAACCATTAATAAGTGTAAAAAAACTTCAAATAAAAGATAATAACTTTCATTTTGTGCAATACATTTTTCTTTGCTTAAAAATAAACGATCCTTTTTAATCTTTATTAAGAAAATATTTATGAAATAAAATACACACAATCTTCCATGAATTATAACTATTTTAGAAGTGATTTCTTAAGTAGTATATTGTAGTACACCTTATACTTGGAATATATGTCTTCAAAATGTTAACAATATTTCTGATAAAATTTCTATGTATTAAGTGAACAGTATTGACGTATACAGTAAGCTTTAAAAACTTCTATTTTATACATATTTAATCTTTAATTTTGTAGTAACTCCTATATAAATTATAAAATGTATTTTGTAAAATTCTGTTTACATCTACGAATGCTCATCTGATGATTTTCTTAAATTAATAGAATATCGAATAACAAAATTTTAAATAATCTTGTTTTTATATTAGTTCAATTATTATTTCATATTATTTTTTATCATGTAGACAATCTAAAGAATTGTAAAATATAATTCTTACCGATATAACCTAGAACTAACATATATTCACACGTGCACATGGCGCCACATATAAAAATACAACCGAAACTACTCAATGTGAATAGAACGCGGAATCAGCCAAAGAAACGCAAGAAGATTACTCTTGTATTTGATGAGAACAAGAGACGGTACTTATATTAATATCAATTGTGGATTATATAGATTATAAGTCATATGTACATTTTATACTTTCAAATGCAGAGAATTTCTGAAGGGGTTTCGTAAAAGGAAATTACAAAGGCAACAGAAAGCTAAAGACGAGTTGCAACAACAATTAAAAGAAGAACGGAAAAGAATCAAACATGAGGTAGAGTACCCATATGAATTTCATTTTGATGCAATAATAAAGTATTGCTTTTACAGGCACGAGAACGTTATAAAAAGCTATTATCAAGCCGTGATGTTCCTGAAATTCAACAACTATTATCTCAAGAAGAATATGAAACAGAAGGACATACTGTCAGTATTTTGGAATTAAATGTTGCAGATCTAGCAGAGAAGAATGCACTAATTGGTGAAAATAAAGGCACTGATGAAGTGGAAAGTAATGAGAAAGAAGAGAGTGATAAAGATTCTGAAAATGACGAAGAAATTGTAGGAATGCCTTTAAATGAAAAGAAACAAACTAAAAGTTTGAAAGAAAATGTAAAAGAGAAGCAAATTGATAATAGAAAAGATTTAAAGAAAGCAATAAAAAAAGCTGCATTGAAACAAGTGAAGAAGAGTAAAGCATTCCAACAAAAACAGAAAATGGAACGTCAAAAAAATAAGAAAGAGAGTATGAGAAAACGTAAAAGAGTTGAAAAAGCTAAGAAACGTAGTGGGAAATTAAAAAAAAAGTTAAATCATTAAATCATCTCACAAAGTTCTTTTTTAAATATTGTAAATAAATATAATTTATAATAAACATTTTTACAATACTATGTCTTTTTTTTCATACTGCTTTTTGTGCTAGATGGACAAATATCTTTATTTAGGCATTCATCACATTTAGGAAATCGTGGTAAACAAATTTCTTGTCCAAATCCAACAAGTAAATAGTTTACCTCGCTCCAGAGATCTTTGGGAAGCCATTCTTCCACTGCAATTCGAGTATCTTCTGGTATTTTAGTTGGTTTCTTTACCCATCCTAATCTATTACAAATACGATGTACATGTGTGTCCACTCCAATACCAGAAACTTCACCCCATGCTATTTGCATACATATATGTGCCATTTTTGGTCCTACACCTGGTAATTGACATAACTCTTCCAGAGTCCTAGGAATATCACCATTGTATTTTTCAATTAAAATTTTTGAAGTTTTCTTAATATACTGTACTTTTCTCTGAAAAGTAAAATTTTGTTTGGTCTGACAAACTATTTAAGTAATTCTTTACTTCTTTAAGATCTAATAAAACCTTTTTCATGGTTCTATACTATTTTAATATATCTTACTTACATAATAATTAAATATTAATAAACCACAATATTAAGTTCAAGTAATTACTAAAATATAAATTATACCTTCCAAAATCCAACTGGATATATAAGTTTTCCAAGAGTATCATCAGGAGTACCTGATATTAATTCTGGACTACAACCATAACTAATCAATCTTTGCATGGCAGCATGAGTAACTTGATCCTTAGTTTGACTACTGAGCATCAATGCTATTAACGATTGATATCTAGCAACTTTGGCAGTAGCATTTGGATCTATACATTTGTGACAACCCATCTCATCTACAGGTGCTGTTTTATGTTTTCGCATTTCCTTAACATTTTCTAAAATAGTTTCCCAATTTAATGGCATCCATTTATCTTCTACAGTCTCATTCTTCACAGTTCCATCTTGTAAATCTTCAACTTTAACTTCATTGGGTTTTGACTCAGTTGCATTTTTCATTTCTTCATATTCTATCTTTACTGGTGTACGCTTTTTTTTCACGGTTTTATTTTGTAAATCTTGAACTTTAATTTCAGTATTTTTCGAGTCGGTTACATCTTTCATTTCTTCATGCTTTATTTTTACCGGTGCACGGTCCTTTTTCACGGTTTTATTTTGTAAATCTTCAATTTTAATTTCACTATTTTTCGAGTTAGCTGCATCTTTCATTTCTTCATGTTTTATCTTAACTGGTGTATGCTTCTTCTTCACAATTTTTTTTGGTGAAGCATCTTTATCATCAAAATACCCTGATGTTGTAGATATATTTTTACTGTCACCTTTATTTTCAGATCGTAAGGACCTTGGCTTTGTAAGGACATCAAGCTTTAACTTTTTACTCATTTTATAAAGGTTACAACACGATGAAGTATATGTCAGAAGTCTACTTGAGATAAACAAAAGAATGTCATGTCGGCAAACAGCAATATAATTCGAAGATAACATAACCTTCCGCGCTTCTTCCGTGATTTGAATTAATAATTTAGGTCACTGTGCATGCGTAGCAATATAAAAATTGATGATCTATTTATAATCATCAAATGCGTATATAAATACATACTACCAGATGCTACTAATAGCTACTAATTAAATATATATATTAAATGATTATATTAAATCAAATATATTGTATTTATATAATAAAATAAATATAATACATTGTAATTTGAAGTCTATTGTTATATTTTCAAAAATCCGTGCACGCGAAGAAAAAAGTGGAATAATAAATATTTAATAAGACTATATATAATTTTTTAATTATTTATTTTTCTTATTTAATAAAAATACTTACATAAATGAATGAATAAATCATTAACTAATATAGTATGGATTTCACATAAATCATTGAAATAATATTATTGTTAATGCATATTCATTCTATGGTAGCATTGAATCCAGGCGGATACTTATTTAATTTTTTTTAAATATTCATATTTGTAAAGTGTTATTTTAACGAATTATATTACATTATAACGAATAAAATAGATCAATTAAAAAAAAAAGGAAAAAAATGAAACTTATATATAAAAAAATGCGTGATAGACAAGAATTTAATTTTATTGTTTTATACAATGGAAATTGTTCTTTTGTTTTGTAAATGCAATTTCAAATTTAAGTAAAATTATATATATAAATAAAGATTATATTTAGAAATTTCAATAATCATTTAAAATTTGTAGCTGATAGTCAGAATAGCTTAACGACAGATTATCTTATATATACATAATATTACCCAGTCTCAATAGATATACGAAAAGTCAGTAAAACAGAGTCCAAAATTTCACCAGAGTGTTAAAATACTTATATTGTAAAAAGTATTCATATGTGATATATATATATATATAATTAAATTGTATGTAATTAGAAGTATTAACTATAAATAATATAAGTATAAAAACGATAAAGTAATATAACAAAAATTGTGCAGTGTATTTCCCTTCACTGCTCCATATCACATCCATACCAATTTATTTTGAAAAGATGGGATTACTTTGTATTATACTTTATGTACTTTATCCTAATATGTACACATACCTTTATTTTCCTAATACCACCTTGTGTTAGAGCTCATTTTTCCCCATATACATACATATAAGATGAGCAAATAGTTTGTTACAAATATTGTCAGTCACACTTAATGCTGCCATCATATTAAACTGGGCAGAATAATACAAAATATCGTTTGTTTATACATGCATTCATAACTGGTCAATTCAGACCAATAATGTGCTAATATAAATTACTATTATATCAAGACAACCAATATTAGTATTACTATTAAACATGCTATGTATTTAAATAATAATCAAAATAATATATTTTTTTAAATAGCTTATATTGCATTGTAAATAAATTCTTCTAAAATTTACTATATGTAATATCTGGATTCAATGCTTATCTAACATATTACCAATGATAATGGACGGAGTGGAGGAATGCATAGATACAAACTAAAAGGTAAAATTTAAGAAAAATATGGTAAAATATGTTACGCTATGACTTGTGCTGAAATTTACGGAAATAAAATTTTTTACCATTTTAAAGTTAGGCAAAAGTGTTCAAATAAATTTATATGAATCGTCATCAATTAAAATTACTACTAAAAAAGATAAAAAAAGAATAATTCTCCTATTTGTAAATAAATCACATAATTCACAAAAATGACAAAAATTGTGATTCAGGTTGGTTCACATAAAATTAAAAGAATGTTCGCATCGTGTGTTCTTACTACACATCGACGCATTTAACCTTTGTACTCAACCGGGAATCTGATTAGCAATGGTATTAGGACCAGTGGAGACAACCGAAGGAATTGTAGAATCCTGCATTAAAGTACGCGTTTCTTCTTCCTGATCGGAGAGTGGTATTGCTGGAGTATCATGTGAACTTGTCTGCTTCAGCTTCAGTTGACTCGGCAGCTCCGTTAGTACCGGCCCGTACTGCGAAGTGGAACCCACCAGCAAGTCAGTCGATGGATTCAAACCGCCCAACATCTTTCCTCATAGCAACGCGTATATAAGATAAAGAAACGAACGTACGAGCCAAAACACACATGGATGGCTTCCGGTAAATAAAACCAAACATAAAATATAAATCTACCAAACAAATTGTGCCTACCTGACCACTACTTCCAACCATTCCACCTCTTGGAGATTTACCACGACGGAAGAAACGCAGCCAGGCCCAACCAAAACCCAATAGAAGCCCTACTAACATCATGCTAGCACCTAATGCTATGGAACTTTTTGCAGCATCTTCAATATGTTCTTCAACGCTTGTTGCAGATGTAGTTGGATTCTCGTTTACCTTTATGTATAATTATTTTTGAATTTAGTTTCATACATTAGGCAACAAAAACACATATAAATAATTGATAAAATAATTTACTTTAGAAGCATGAAAAAGTCGATTCTATAAATTTTTATAAATATATTTTGCATTAAAATGCATAAGCAATAATGATAGTATTTTGTGTCCTTTTTATTTAGCCTTATACAGATTTGACCATTCAATTGGGGCTGGCTATAGCTCAGATTTTGTTGAAGATAGAAAAAAATCGTGGAGAGAAATATTGAATGTATAAAATATATGTTCACAGGTATTTGTTTCCTTTCAATATGCAACATCACACAGGGAAACTGCAATTACATTCTTTTTTTCTAAATGGAATTCTATAATTTTTTATAATCATTCAATACATCATTTAATTCTCTATAAAGGTATTAAGATATTTGAAAATATCCTTAGTTTAGAAGATATCTTAATTTTAATTTCATCAAATTTAGTTTAAGAATGATGAGGAAAACATAAACGCAAGTATTCTGCCCTGTATGTTTCCTTGTTTCTCATAATCAAAGTTTCACAAGATTAAATTTGAGATATCTTTATACTAAGCATATTTTGACCCAAGTGCCTTGACACTTTCTGGTAGAGTATTAAAAAAATAAATATTAATGAAAAGAATATTAACTGGTTAATAAAAAATTATAGACTTCAATTTGAGAAAGAAGTGCAATTGCACTTTCCCATTGCGTTGCATTCTAAAACAAAAGTGAGTACTCTTTATAATTTTTCTCTATCTTTAGTGAAATTGGAGCTTGGCCGGTACTTGAAATTGTGGTTTACCCTGTATATTACTATATCAAATATATACATATGTATGTATAATATATATCTATAATATATATGTATAATAAAGAAGAATGAAAATAATGAGAAGATATGAAGTATTAAAGGTCAATTTTATAATGAATATCTAAGTATTATTACTATTATTATAAAATACTCTTTAATAATGGAAATCAATGCAAAAGAATTATTTTCCTAGAATGTAAACCAATAGAAATTTTTTGGAATAGAATAAAAATTACTGTCAGCTTTTAAATACCAAACTAACAAGACACCTGTTAATTAAAGTAAGGCTATGTACTATGTATACATCATGCATTTACATATTTTGAATACAAAGACAGATCGTGATTTCATTTAAATATATATCATGTTGCTATCATCTTTCAAAGATTAAAATACTCAAATATAAAGCATCATAATGTAAGAAGGTTATAAGTACCTTTCTTATGATCTCTATTTTATTTTCTTGTGATGTGTCATCAGATACAAAACTAACCAGCATCATCGTTAAACCAGCAATGAAAAACGATAAAGCAACCGAGAGTAATACCCATTCGAACCATTTCCTAGAGCTGAGTTTATGTCTTGATATAACTCTCCAGAAACCACTTCTTAAACTGCCACCACCTACAGCACCGTCACCTCCGCTATCATATGTGTAACCTACTGTTGTAGGTTGATAAACAGCACCACTATCTGGCATATCTTCTCGCGAAATATACGCAATTTTTACAATTTTCTCGGCCCACGGATGGGCACTTTATAATCACGTGTAAAACTTTTAGTTAAATCTATTGATAGGAGATGGGTAAAAAAATGGCATTACCCAATACAACGCACAAAGTGATATTATTCCGTTGTTAACGTGTCAACTTTCGATCAATGCTTCTAATTACTTCTGAGCTTTTATTTCGTGCACTGCAATGGTAATTTTTCACCCTTTTCTTGGTATATACACACGCATATGTATGTGTGTGTATATATATATATATATTCGCAATGCAGATACAATGTACAACTATGATCAGGTATGACATACAGATGCCCAGACGTCACGTATCAAAAACCTACTGCGTATGTCATAGATATCACGGATTAGAGTTATACCAATGATATCAATGTTAGAGATTATACTATAGCCGCATGGTGACACCACAATCGGTGTTAATTAAATGTCTGTAATTATTTGATAATTACGGATTAATTTTGAGAATAATAATAAAATAATTATTAACTCTATAAAAGACATTATACGAACTTCAAAATTGTTCTACCGATGAATTAGTGAGATAAAATTATCGTAAAAACGAAATAATTTCTGAGCTGCGTAATAGATTTTTATTAAACGAGATTTTTATTAGAACATAATATAGTAAAATATAAATGATAATTAACGAAATGTCCATAGTTGTTATTGTAGTTAAATAAAAAAATATTAAGCGGTGCTTAAAGAAAATTAAGCGTTTCAGAAAATGTAAGCTAATAATTATACGGTTTTATAACTAAATCCAGATGTAACATGTGAATCTACATTCTTATCTTTAGTTTAATATGACACCTGTGATAGTGATAGCGGTTTTATCACTTTACTATTATATCATACAAATAAGATAAGTTGGTACACCCAAAAACTATACTCCTGAACACATAAAAATAAACAATTTATGAATAAACGTATATATTTGATTCGTTTCCTATTTTATGTTTTCTTAAGAAAGAAACCGGTTCCAATATTTTATGATCTATAGATTCGTAAAAATTTACGTACTTTCTTGTAAATAAATAAACAAAAATACATATGAAGTGTTATTCTGCTTCATAAACTGATCAAATTAAGCCCTGCGAATTAAATATGTGTTTACTACTTTTATGTTTTCTCAAAAGATTAAAGATTAAAAATTAAAATGTTTAAATTTAAATACTATGTAAATCAAAAGACTTTTAATGTTTCTTCATGTATAAATTTAAAACTAAATTATAAAATTTTCTATAAAGATAATTAATTAAATCAATGATTAATGTATATATATGTATATATATGTAAAAAAAAGTATCAAATGTATGAATATAAAAAATACTGTAAATTGCATATGCATATGTACATGTATACAGTAGATTCTATCATTGTATGTCTTATAGCTTAATGAGTGGCCGCTATATTTACGTGTATCAGCTGTGGAATGACAGGTGGGATAAAAAATGGCTGAAAATGGGTTGGGGTCGGATGCTGGGTCTCAAGAATACCTCGCAACAGAGGTTATTAATTTAGATATCGAAGAGGTAATTAATTATATTCGCTATAGAAATGTTTAAGTACATTATACAATTTCTAATTTTCAGGTTATGTTCTCATAACTCTCTTACTCTATTACTGTTTTAGTATGTTTGTAAACCTAGTATAACATGTAGAAATTGCAATTATTTTAGTTCATTTTACTTTGTTGATATTGAAATCTATTATATACTTCCTTCTTATTATTTTACTTTTACTTATGTTCTTACTTTACTCTACTAAATTTAATTATATTATTACCTAAATTATCATATTTTATTGCCAAATCTATTGGAGTTATATATATTTTATAATTTTAGTTGGATAACACAGAATATGCTATACCAGCTGTGGAAGAATTACCCTCCTTAGAAAGTATATTGACCGAACCTGATTGTGCATCGTTATCTGGAACAGATGATGACTTTGGTTTAACATCAGGTGAAAAGCTAGGGAGTAGTGAAACAACAAGTGTTGGGAGCCATTTATCCTTAAACTCTTTAAATAAATCAAACAAAGCTTCACAACCAACGTCCTCTGGTGCTATTTTGAGACATGTTATATTAAAAGGAATATCATCACAAATTATATCAGCTAGTGTGAGGGAAAATATTTTCTTTACAAAAAATCTATAATTACGTTAAGTTCGTAATATATTGTCCTTAATTGCTTTTCTTTTTCTGTATAGGAGAAAGTTAATGCTGGGTTAGCAAGTGCGGTTGCTGCTGGAGGGAATATGTTAGTAGTTGGAACTAGTCATGGTCTGGTATTAGGTTTTGATTCTTCACAGACATTAAGATGGTGTGATCAGGAAGCAAGGCATCAAGGATCTGTATCTGCATTATGTTTCAATCATGATGGAAGCAGGATATTAGCTGGATTTGCTAGAGGACATATATTAATGATAGATAGTTCTAATGGAAAAGTATTAAGGACACTTACTGATGTACATCCTCTTGATACAGCTGTGTTACATGTTAAAGTGAGATTATCTCATACCATTTCAATATTTGACATATAACTGTGTGAAATTTTCATTAATAAAAACAATGTAATTCTGTATAGTTTACAGATTCACCAAAGGTAGCATTATGTAGTGATAGTGGTGGATCCGTTTTTGAATTAAATTTTACAAGGGTTATGGGTGTAAGAGGCTGTGATAGCAGGTGTTTATTTAGTGGATCTAGAGGTGAAGTGTGTACATTAGAACCATTGTTATTGAATCATCTGCCGTCACATGCCCTGAAAAATTATACCTTAGTGGCAATGGCAACATTATCAAAGGTTTTTATCTATTGCTAAAAAAGATTTTGATATTTGTAGTATACATATAATCTTATATTATTTGAATTTTGTAGGTAATAGTAGTTTGCATAAGACCACGAATGCGTGTTGTGTTAACTCATCCTTTATCTGGTGCACCTATAGCACCACCACAATTATCTTGGCAGCTTGTTGTCATACAAGCAGCAGATGCTTCTCGTGTAATTGATCCTGTTCTGGCTCTTGCAAGAGATGATGTGGTTCATTTTTATCAAGTATACAGTTTATATAACATAATTCTATTTATTAAACAACTATATTGCTAACAAATATATATTGATAAAATTTTTTTATTAGGTATGTACTGAAGCTGGTTCAAGAGTAAAATTATCTCCCTTAAGAAGAATGACTCTTCCATATACAATAAGTAACTTACGATGGTTAAATCCGAGGTCATTAGCAGTATTGGATACTCAAGAAAGATTACATTTATTAGATGTAAGAGCACAGGATAACTTGGAAACTTTAGATATGAGTCGCGTTGGTATTTCATATGCATCTAGCCATTTCAAAGGTCTGTCCACTGGTGGAAATGTATCAAAGGTATTAATGAAATCATCATACTATTTAATTATCAAATTTAGATCAATAATCTATCAAATTTAGGTTGATAATCACATTGTTTTGTTTTATAAAACTACAGGCAATGGCATTGGCTGGTGAAAGAGCATGTTATAATACTGTTGTAACATTTGGTACTCAACTTTTACTATTGGGTACCAAAAGTTTACATGTAGTCTGTATACGGACATGGACTGAACGATTGCGACATTTAACGATGCAGGTTCGTATATATATCGGAATTATATAATTTTTTATTTTATTATATATTTTGTCATTTCAGAGAAGATATCCAGAAGCATTAGCTTTAGGACTTTCTTTTTATCAAGATAAAGGGAAAGCAGTTGTTGGTCTACGTGGTTCGAAACAACGTCGTAAACAAATAGCTCGCGATAAAGTATGTCAAGTTTTGATTCAATATATGGAAGAATTGAATCACTGTCTTGCAGACGAAAATGCAGAATTTGAAATAGTCACAACTTGTGTAGATTATTGTATACAACTAGAAAATACAGATTTATTATTTGGGAAATTATGGGACTTAGTTTCGGAGTCTGAAGGATTAAAAGCGAGTTATTTACATGCCCTCGAAAATCCTTTATTGGATGGGAGTTTACGACCGCGACTACCACCATTAATAGCTCAACAGCTAGTTACTCTTTACGATCAAGAAGAAAAAGTAGATTCGCTTCAAGCAATTATAGTGTTATTAGATGTTGATTGTTTAGATATCCATCAAGTAAGTAAACATATTTATATTTTTTTAATGTTTTTATTTGATTAAAAAAAGTAATCTATGAAAATTCAATCTAAAAATACTTACTTGTATCTAAAAATATTATAGGTAACAACACTTTGTCGGCAACGAGGTCTCTGGGAAGCTTTAATACATCTTCAAACGACAGCATTAGGTGACTTTACTGCTTCAATTCATCAATTAGTACCAATATTACAAAATATGTTAACGAATTCAAAGGATTCGTTAACTCGAGATAGTATACAACTTGGCAATGCACTTTTGGTCTATGCTAGTTGCTGTCTTGCCGGTCGTGGTTTTCCCAGAGATGAACTTCCCGAGGGTATGTCCCAAAGAGCAAAAACAGATGTATTAAGAGCATTGCTTTCACAGCATTCAAGTTTGGCTAATGATACAGAAAGACAATATCCGTATCTAAGAACTTTGCTACAGTTTGACGCAAAAGGATTCCTCGACGTGATAGCAATTGCCTTCCAAGAGCCGGAATTTACGTCTGAGATGGGTCTCAGACAACGGCAAAGACTTATAGATATATTATTAAATATCGTTATGCCTAGCACACCATTAAGTCCAAGGAATCCTGACTATATTACTGACGAACAAAGAAATTTAGTTCTTATATTTATAGCTAATGAAGTTGCAGAAAATACTGTTAATTTAGAACCTAGTATGTTAAATAAAATGATAGAAATATTATGTACTGACTCAAGTATGGGATCATCAAACGAGCTTAAGACTGATAAAGAAAGCGCAATACTGGGATTATTGCGTTCAAAAAAATTGCGTAATATATCGGATAATACTTTACTTAATTTAGCAGAAAGAGCCAATTTGTAAGTATATGTATATAAATATAAAACTTTACATGTATACCATTATTTAATTTTGATTGTGTACCACATTTTTATTAGCTAGATAGAATATGTTCATAATAAAAAAAATATTATAGTGTGCCTGTCAATATTACATTCTGAGAAATTATATAGCATTATTAATATTAATAGCATCATACATAGTAACTTGTATCGCAGTATATAATGTTACAGTATGCGTGTTGCGGAGTTGCTATATAGCGCCAGAGAAAATTGGATTGCAGTTTGTAAATGTATGATATTGCATCCATCTAGACATCATGATATTTGGCTCTGGTTAAAACATCTTTCTCCAAATTCGTTGCAATTAGTCATAATGGCAAATGCCATAGCTCTAGTGGGAATTAATGCAAATCAATTTGCTATGTTGATAGCAACACATTTGCAAAACAACGTTTCTGAAATTTTACAAATACTAGAAAATACTCCAACCTTACAATATACTTTACTAGAAGCTTTATATCAAATAGTACAATACAAAGAAGAAGATATCACGTTAGAGCTTACGACTGAAATGTTAGAAAAATATTTGGAATTAATGTGTAAATTACAACCAGACCATGTTAGTAAAATTTTGTACTATAGATAGATATTGAAATATATTATTAACTTTAATTATTTTTTTAAATTTAGGTTGTTGAACATATTCAAGGATTTCATGGTTGTAGATTAAACGAAGCATTGCAAATAGTTCAGAAAGCGAATCACAAAGATGCTGAAGCAGTGATGTTAGAAAAATTGGGAAATTATCAGGATGCGTTTGATATTCTTTTGAAAGAATTTCAAAATAATTTAGAATTGGTATATTGTATGAAAATAATGTAATAATATTAATTATTACTTTCTACTTTAACAATATTTACTTTTAGTATTGTCAGAACAAAGTATCAGAAAATGCATCAATTCACAGTGCAATACAATTAGCAGGAATATGCAGACGATCTGCAGGAAATTTAGATTGGATGCCACTTGTGGAAACTATACTTCAAACACATTCAAATAGTACTAACAAAGAAGGTATGGTACATTTTGACATAATGGCAAATCGTAAATAATACTTTCTAATTATCTAACGAAATTACAGTTGAAAAATTAAGCGGAAAATTATTAAGAATTGCACTAGAATTTCTTAGTGGAACAACAGCATTATCGACCGTATTAGAGCAAATATTGAAACATCCATTGGCGACAAGTGGAACAATAGGTGACATAAGAAAATTATTATCTGGAGTACTTACACATTCCCGATATGAACAAACTTTAGTTGAAACTACTGCACGTTTGGTCAGTTTGGAGCTTCACAAGGCACTGAAAAAGTCGCTTAGGTATGTATAGGTCCATATAAGTAATTTTTTAATACTAACGTAATAGTTATTTAATACTAACATTTTTATATTTTTTAGGGATGCAGGAAGAGCTTGTGCAAGCGTATCAGTAATCTGCTCAATATGTAGACATTTGTTATCACAATGTACGGAATATATAATAGTTTTCAGTTGTGGGCATGGTTTTCATTCGGAATGTTTAGGAGAACCTAAATCTTGTTATAAATGTTTAAAGTCTAAAGGATGGGCACCTATTGTTACTAATATCACACATACTACTAAATCATTCCACGTAAGTAATATATTGATTTCGTTTCTAAATAAATATATCATACATATATATTATTAAGATATCGTTGATATTTTTATAGTAAAATTTAAATTTGTTGTTTTGTAGGAACATAAACAAATTCTACCACCAGAATTTATGCGTAATAAAGATCTTTCTCTAAGACTTGCACCACCTACTTCCTTACCGGATCTTGAGGGTATTTTTTAATCTAGTCTTTGAATATCACAATTTAATATCACACTTACCCCTGGTGTGTAACAGTCTGTTAGTAGAAATGACTGCTGCGTGTTATACATGTATTATATATTACATTGGATCTCTTATTTTTCATTCCATGAACAATTAGATTGTTCTGTTATCATATTTTATATGCAAAATTAAATTATAATTGTTTTTATCAAGGCTTCCTTTTACATATATAAAAATACGCCATCCATATTTTTCACTATTTCTGGAACTGTGGTATTTAAGATATTTTTCTGCTTAGCAGGATTCAAATATTGTATGTTTGTATATTGTAAATTAATATAGCTATATTGTGTATAGTATTGATAAGGACTTGGATACTTTTATCGATGTAAATTCCATTTGCCCAATGTGCAGCACGTTGCCAAATATCAGTCATTAAGTAAATAAAGATAATAATTAATTAATTATATAAAGTCATTATTTACTATTAATATTTATGTACATTATCCTACATACAATAGTTCATTTTGAAAACGTTTTAAATATTTCATATTTAAGACTGTAAATATTACAAATATATTTTATGTTGGATAATATGGATGAATTGATTTGCGTTTAACGTTTTTGATAATAAAAACAGGCTTTTTAGGCATATTTTCCATTAGAACATAACTAGGATTAATTGATTCATAACCAAGTAATTCACCAGTCAATAATTTTGCAACTAATGAAAAGGCACTTAAGTCATATGCAGGAAAACTCCTTGTAGGTAGTAATTCAATAGTGGTAACATATTTATCAATCGCAGATTGTAATTTTATAAGACGTGGCATAATATTTGATATGCATAAGAGTTGTTGCAACTGTAATTTGAAAAAATAATTTATATTAAATATTAATATTTATACTAGTAAAATATTAAGCAAGTTTTACCTTGCTATCACATTTTTGTAAGCTGCTTATAAATTTTTCACTTTTGGTAATTAGCTTGTATCCTTTTAATATATGTTCTTGATCATAAATAGATTCATGACGTTGTAATGATACTTTGAATAGAATAATTTCTTTTTTTATTTTATTAAGAATTATTGATAATGGTACTCCGTGCAATGTTCCACTACCCATTCGTATTTTAGAATATTTTTCATAAATCTATACATATAATTAAATTATTTTAGAATTCCTATATTTTTCCAACAAAATATTTTATTTCGCAATAACAGAGTGAGATTAAAATTAAACAAATATAAAAAGTGAAGAAACAGTTTCTAGTATGAAAAAAAATTTTTAATAGTAAAATAAATATTACCTGACGATTTATAGAAGTCCATAAACCTGCAATTTGATCAGCAAATTGTTTTATTTCATTTTCCGTTGGTTGATGTGCTTCAGCTAATTTCCATAAAGATTCAAGTTTATCCGCGAGACTACGTGATACGTTATGGAAGTACATGAGTTTAACATCCAATTCGTAACTGATCTTTGAATTATAGTGATTTTCTATTTTCAAGATCGCTACCTACATAAATGTTAACAGTACTATGTTGTGTTGCTCATCTTTATTTACATTTTTTAAAATCAGTTTTTCAAGTAAACAGTAATGCACTTTTCCATCTTTTTTTTCCAATATTGTTAATTTTTTTTATTATTTAACTCTTTCATGCTAAACAATAAAAAAAATGCATCTTCGAAATCAGTATATAATACGCGTGAAATTTTTAAAAACCTTTATATTGGTAATTTAAAAACTAATTTAAATAAAATTAATGGCAATAATTAATATGAATATATTTCAAGCATGAAAGGGTCAAATTGCTTACTCACATTTTTTTCGAGTGTTTTTATGAGTTCATTAGACGAAGGCTCTTCCTTTTTCATCAGACACTCCATTTCAAGATGACGGAGTAAATGAAGAAATATGTATGAAGAATTACCTTTTAACAACTTATAAGAATACAAGATGAAAATAAAAATACATTACGTGCGTCTACAGATTATATTATCTTCGCTTGAAAACGCGATAGTCTTTTTCTTTCCTTTATAGTATAAATGAATTGGTTTCTATGGATTTAACGTCCATCTCACTCTGTTTGTATCGATAGTTTGAATGTTGTACAAACGACAATTTCCGTTTTATTTGTGATACTTAATACATAAATTAAATCTGGTGTTTGTTGTTGTTCACCTCTGTACAGAGCAATATCACATACGTTTACAGTATCAGATGTACCGATTTTATAGAACTTCAAATCTTATTCTTCAAACGATATATGAATTTATACAATGCAGAAACCATTGTTATTATATTTTAGAGCATGTAATAACATGGTGCTTAATTTAAGGCTATATTACGGTAATTATATTGTATTCACCGCAATATCAAGCTAATATGATTATTCAATTGCGATTAATATCTTGGATAAAGATACAGGTCCAGCATGTACGTCCAAGTCATATATCTTCTGAAAAATATCGAGTACCATAAAATCTGTAACAATCATCAGATTTTAACGCATGGTTGCTTATCTCTTTTTTTTTTGGCTAATATTTAATTTGTAGAATAATATAACGAGGTATTATATATAACGAGCAGGCGAAAAAGCCAGCTTTTTTTATCCTTGGCTTAACAAATTATCTATGGCTTTGCAATTTTTAATGCTCTATGAAAAATCCATAATATTAAAATTCTACACTTATATATGTAATTTACAATTTCTTTCCTTTTTAAACTAATATTTCAATAACTTGATACTATTAATCCATTACCATTAAACACTCTTCACTCAATTATTCACAAGTTCCACAAACACTCTGGAATTACCTGTATATAATATATATATATATTATGTTAAAAAAAAAAGAGAATTGAAGTCACATGTATTCACAAGTATGCACATTCACCATGTTAAGAGAAATCATTCACTTACTGATTAATCATTGTAATTATTATGAATATATTTCTCTTCAGTAAGCGATGACAAAGACCACATTTCTTGATCGAGCAAGATTGACTGCTTAATTGAGTGTTTTTTGTTACAGCTCGATGAGGGAGGAGTATCTTCGTTAATTAAAACAAAGGACGGATTATTATATCATAAATGAAAGATGTTGTTGACATAAAATTTTCAAAATATTTTCTTTAACTTAATTTTACCTTCGTCTCGTCAAAACTAACTTATTTTTGCACACAATTTTATTTTTTTGTTAATTAACATGCATTCTTTTTTTGTCTGAAAATGTATGGACATTTATCAAGTTCTATAAATAATTAAACACCGAGTATATATATATATGTCGAATATTGCGTTTACAATTCATTCAACAATAGTATCAATATAAGTAACATAAGATTAGTATAAAATACTTATTAAAGATTTTCACATTGTTATGTAACATGAAAGTTACTTCAAATTAAATAAGAACATAATTTTATGACCATAACTAAAGTATAAAAAAGTCAACGAGAAAATTTTAAACACTTAGCGATATACTGTTTAAACTCTTAACTATTGCATCCATACATATATTTCTTTAATACGCACTCTAAATCATAACGCACATATAGTATAGTACAATTTTATAACAAATTTTACTCCGTTCATACTGAACACAAGATTGGCAGAACTATTGATACTCATCCCCCGTGTACTGTGTAGTACAATGTCCACATACGTACGTGAGCTACAAACAACAATAGAGTACATGAAGACTCTGTCAGGAACATGCATGGTTGTTACGATGCAGTTTAGCGATTTATTATAATGAATGTTGAATATTTATTATGTCCAACATTAATTATCTAAATCAACACTGCCACATCTTTATTTTAATTTTAACGTATTGAAAAATTATAATTTGCTTTAGTAATTGAAATCTAACGAAGTCTTTCGACGTTGGATTGCTTTCGAAATTTTTTCTCAACAACTTATCTTTTTTATTTTATTCTCGTTGCCAATGTGCACGAGAATGATTATGATATCTGTAATGCGGAGGCCTATAATTTCTGCCATGCCGTGGTCGTGCATTATTGGAAGTATTATAGTAATGTCTCCGGTAATAACCACCAAGAGATCGGTTCCACGTTTTGCCATTTTGATATTCCTGGAAAGGATTATAGCCCGAGTTACTTCTTTCTTCATACGTTCGATGATCTTTTACTTTCTTGACTCGACCACGATCTATTTCTTCATCATCTGCATTGAAATGTCGCTTACGTTCTTCCCTTCTATCATTATCAACTTCTCTATCTAAGTGTGTTCTGTTACCATTCCAATTTGCAACTGTAAACAAACAAGCATATACTTTAGTACTCACTATTTCGTTTAATAAGAAAATGACATTTTATCAGTAAATTTCTAGAATAAAAATATTTGTACACAGTTTTTAATATTTTTGTCATTTAATAGTGTTACTTTAACACTTAACATAATTTTTTTAATAAATCACAAAATATACTTTTTATTATTACCGACTTAGCAGAGGTGTAACAAAACAAATATTTTTAATTTAGGGATTAACAACAGCTCATAATGTTTTATAATATCCACAATTTATCACTGAAAAATTATTCTTTTTTTCTAGTATTTTTTTTATTACTATTATTATTTTATTATTATTTTTATTAAAGTTATTGGCGGGATTTTTGGTTTCAAAACATTTGAGCGAATAAAAATTTTCGCTTCTTGTATGTTTATTTTATTGCTTTATGTAGAATTTTTGGACTTAGGATGCATGGGCGCACAATAGGTTGATGAGGATTTTGATGGGAAAGCAGCTGGATTCAATTGGTTCTTCAATAGAATTCTTTTGTTGTACTGACCCGAAGAACTGCCATAACCACGGTGAGACATCTTTAATAAATGGGAAACCGTATCGGAACGATTTGTTCCATTGAAATCTCTTAAAGCTGCAGCACTCGGCGTGCTATTATTTTGGCTAATTTTATGAATATCTTCCCTATAAAAAAATGTTTAAATACGTATATTAAACATCGTTGAATTAAATTTGCTAGAATTATAATGCTTAATTTATATTGCTTTTTTAATAACATTATATCAAAAATAAAATATAACTTACTTATCAGTCACGGACCATCCGTTTGGTGTTGCAGTTGATGTAGCAGAAAAAGATGTATCCTTTGAAACTTGCCAACCTTTCATACTACTGCTTGAAGCTTTTGTAATTACTTTATCATCTTGTCCTGTTTTTCTAACAGATTGATGCCACTTATTTTTGCTATTATTATTACTATTTTCTGTCTTACCATTTGTTTCTGATTTACCATTTTGATATTTTATTGTACTTGTAATGGTACTACAGCTAGAACCATTTTGTGTTTTTGTACATTGCGTTACATTACTTTGATTCTGAGATACACTACTACCATTTGTCTTTGATACATTAAGATTTACTTTAGGAGAACCATTTTTTGTCTGGGAACATTTCTGTGTACCATTAGTAGTACTAGCAGAAGTGTTTGTTTTTGCAAGCGTATTTGAATTTGTATGATTTTTTAATGTTCCAATAGAACTAACATCTTCTTCTTCACTAGATCCATCATAAGGAACTAAGCTATTTCCATTTAAAATTTTCCCATTTTTAATATGCATAATTAATCTTGGTTGAGACTTATCTTGTAATTTTTGTGGTAACTGTGGCCCGATAAAGTTCGTGCTTTTTTGGGTATTAAATTGAAGTCCTGCATTTTTATTTGTTGATATCTGTAAATTCGTTTCTGAATTATCTGTGTTATCTTTACTAATTGATGTGCCATTGATTAATCCATTTAATGAGTGTAATCCAGATGTTGATGCCTTGGGAGTTATAGTTTTATTCATAGGGCTTCCTGATGGAGATAATGTGTTGTTCACAGTCATTGTACCATTTAATTTGACAGTCTGTTGAGCTTGAACCTGAGATTGCGTTTGTTGTTCCATCTCAAAGATCATTATGTAAGCATTTGTACTGAATACATTACTCAAACTAAGTGGACGAACCTATATACAAACGAATTTTTTGTATTAACAAGATAGTTCGATATTTTACAAATAAAGACATATTGTTAATACATACACAAGAATCATCAAAAGAATAATATTGGCCCGTTGAGACTTTCGCAACTGCAGTATAATGCCCGCAATTAACTGATGGACCCATATGTGTAACTATTGACATAAGCTTATATGTAAGTGACTGCGTAGGTTCCCCTGGTTCTTTCCAAAGATAAGGGCCCATATCTATAGTTTGCTTGAAACCTATATGCTTAGATATTTTTCCTCCTAGAACGCTGAATCTTTTTAATTGCACACAAAGCACTTTAGGGGGTCGTTCTAAACTAAATTGTTTCGTAGCAGGAACTCTTCTTTTGCAAGCTTCACATTTGTAATCATTGTTATCTAGTTGTTCACGGCTAAAATAGCTACTTAATGCTTCATCCAAAGTGCTTGCTTTACGTATATCAACTAATAAGTCCTGCAGAAAATTGAAAACATATTTAGTTTATTGTATACTTAATCAATGACATGATTATTAGAAAAGCTGTATATTATATATACTTGAAAATGTTGGAAAGTAGTGGAAACATGTCGACATTGTAGACACTTTACTTCAGTACGAATGTAACCACCAAAAATTTGGTTGATAGGTGTTGTTTCTTTAGAATAGCTGTCTAGTTTACTAGCTTTGTGTCTTGCTAAGTAGGCTTTTTCCATGCCTTCTAATAAATAACGTAAAAACTCATGAGCATCTTCTTGTTGCCCTGGCACCATGGTTCGACAAATAACTAATAGAAAAAAATAAGATATGTATATATATATATGTATATAACAAACATATAAGATTTAATAATAATTAACTAACATTTTATAATTATTTAATACTTACGTTTTAATTTGTTATATATGTAGAATGGCTTGATAGCACATCCTGATTTTTGGTGACTAGATTGTAAAGTCTTAGCCACTGCACATGTAAGACATTCCCCACCTCCATCTAAAATTAACCTATTATCACAATACGATACAAAACTGTGGGATTATAATTTCATTTCTTAAAAATGTGTAGAATATGGTAAAGTAAATTATAAATTTTAATAACCTACCATTTTGTTCACACTTTGATGTATGATGAGAGTCTGACAATAACCAATTTACAAGTGCTGGTACATGAAACAGAGCTTGAAGAGTACTATTTAAATAGCATGTATTTCCAACATTATACATGCCAGCCCCAACAGGAAATGTACCCTTCCACCCTAGGCTAACTTTCTTTGGGGAATATAAAGTAACTGTTGGCTCTGGCAAGCTGAGTTCTTTAGATAGTTTTTCATTTTTCTTTATATAATTTGCACCATCCTTCATTTTATCATCTGAGTTTTCAGAATTTGGTAAACTTAATACAATGTATTTTGCTTTAAGTTGATCTAGAATTGTTGTTTGATAATCATCAACTTCTTTATATTGAATTTCTGACTGAAGAATTCTTGATGCACTGGTAACTAAATTTGCTGTTAAGTCATCCGATGTTCTGGACTGATTAGTTTCCAATGTACGACGAAGAGTGGCCGCAACTGGGTCACAAATGCTTACAGCAGGCATTTTCACTTTATTTTACTTTATATTAAAAGGTTTCGTTATTTGATTCCCTATATACAAAAGAATATATAAGAATGAAATAACTATATTAAATAATATACCTATTCTATTATTAAGATTAAAGATATCAAAAGATAAAAATAATATTAATATTTAATATTATTTTTTGCAATATGCATGCAATATTTGAGAACATATAATTCTTATATGAATGAGAAGCAATATCTTATAGCATATAAATGAGTACGCAAATTATACCAGTGAATGCATATTTACATATTAACTTTAACATTAATAAATACATTTAAAAAACTCAAATTTTTTACATTTTTTCTAGTCAGTATGGTATTCAGATAACGAATATTACGAAAAAAATAAATAATTTATAAAATTTTGTAATCAAATGCAGAAAGAATCAAGATTTTTTTTATAACATATAATAAAATAATATAACTACTAGATAGATCACTCGGAGAAACGTTTTAAAAGCAAATAAAATTTTCTACAATACAACAATCAAACATTTCCTTCTTTCTCACTTAAGATATGTATCTACTACAAATACACTGCTTCATAGATATATCATCAAAAAAGAGTTAATTTCACTATTAATTCATTTATGAAAGCACTATTTACGATGGATTGAAGCAACGATATATACGGATTTCTCGATACGATGAAAGAACAGGCGAAATTATGTAAAATGTTTCATGTAATTACACGACATCACACCGAACCTTTAACAAAGTACACTAAAGCACGCGGCGTGCAATAGATACCGCGCCAACAGATTCATTGTTTACCTTCTCCTGATGATTATATACGTTATATCTTATACAAATACTTTTTATCAACGGTATTGTAACACATTTTACATTATAAACGATATTTGCTGACTACGACCACGTAGAATCACAATGCTATCGATTAATTCGAAATTCCACGCGCTTACGTGCCTCGAAACGGTTACCGGATGAGTTTAACTGAGGGCGCGTGTCTCCGGCCACGAGTCATTTTTTTCCCGCGTACTTTGTTACACTTATCACACTTACGTTTAATTCATGTATAATTATGACAATAATTTCAACAAGAAACACTATTCAAATTAGCACGTGTGAATATTGCACGGCATTTTTAGAATTGTTAGTTTTGGGCATGCGAAATCAAGACCCATCCTCTATCAATACGTCAGCCATTTGCAATTACAACGGTAGCCATTAAACTGTTTCCCTTGGGTTCTGCAATGCTATCGGAGATGCTGTGTATTCGACCGTGAAGGCGCCACAATTCTAAAGCTTGGTTTCCATGAATTACATTTGTACGAAATTCACATGTACAGCTTTCATTTTGTAATTCTTCAAAAATTTTGGCAGTATTTTCCTCAATTTTATAATTTTAATCGTACATGACAAGAGTGAAGTTCATAAATATTTTTATTATTTATCGTTGAAATATGTGTGTATATAAGTGCATTTAAAAATCTAAACTAATTGAGCCAAGATAAAGTAAGTTTTCATTTACATGTTTCCGATCTCAAATTTCCGTAGTGCTTATAATTACAGTACAAATTACAATTGGGAACTATCGATAATACTTGGGTTTTTTAAAGTCAAAATATAAATTAGTAATTAACTTACTATTTTTGTTAATAGTATATTTATTCGAGTATATATAATATACTACATATAAATTTTTATGTATATGAGGAATATTTTATATTAAAAACTTATTTAAGAATCATGAAAATAAAGCCTATTTAGAAAAGCATATCTTTTGTTTTACGTTTTGTATGTAATGTGTAAATTATATGTTATTTATACTACCAAAAACGATATAGTAAATAACAAAAATTTGTTATTTATTAATATTTTTACTATTTACGGGTTCGTTAATTGGGTTTGATCTTTCAGTAAAATTTATTATTAATTATATTTCTACAGTTAATTAAGAAATGTTATATATATATATATATATATGTCGGCTTTGCGTTAAGATTAGAGTTAGGGTTAAGGGCGTGAAACGAATCCCTATTGGCATTAGACGTGGTCATTATGCAATAGAGAAGATATTTACTAGTGCAAATATGACTATGATAGAATTTGACAAGTAATCGCGATAATTAGATACTCGAGAAGCTAAAGACAATGATCCTAGGTTCAATAACGAATCCGCGGTCAACGGGATGACGAACTTTACTCTTCTGTAGCATCTAACTTGTACTCAATATTAATGCAAGGAGCAATCACTACGTATAAGGATGACAGTTCAATCGTTGATGAGATCGTACAAGAGAGAGTGGCTCTCCGTCACGGTGACGCTGTCGAGGAAAACTATGATAGGTGTGTCTAAGGGCACGAGATCATCGGATTCGCAGAGAAAAGTCTTCGTTCGAAGAGTGAGGGAAATTGACGTTACTGTTAATTGGTCAATTTCCATGTTGGTGGTTAGAGAAGGGTGCTAGCCGTCCTTGGGGAAAGTTGCCAGTGGGAAGCGTTCGTGGAAGGATAGATTTCTCTTATTTTCCCGTAGTTGGGGCACAGGCTATTTGTCTATTTGAAAGACTTTGTATAATTGAAACTTAATATTCGTAACAGGTCCTCGGCCAGCTAAACATATACTCTGAAGATGCGTCGGCATCTGGCAATCATCTTATCCGAAGGACAAAGTCTGCGTGTGGCCAGCCACGGGGCAGAAATCGTTGAAATGTTTACCGTCGTGTCCCGTCCCAAGTATTTCTTTTAAGGAGAGCTATAGAGTTACTTTATGCCTTTGTTAGAAAAAACGTTCATCCCTTGACCGTGGCTACGCTCGGCGACTGGTTGTCGCCTCGAGCCCGAGCTCACTATCATAAACCTCAAATAAGTACAGTCAAATCGAATGAGAACAATTTCTTAATACGGCTACAGTAGAATCTGGATTACAGTACTAAGGGACCTTCCGAAAGTTCTAAAGGGAAGGTTCCGGTGTTCTTTCATCTCCGACATATACGTATATAATAAATTCTTCTGTTTCCAATAGACAATGTTTCGTACAATTAAGTAATGACCACTATTCGTTTAAATTTTAAACATATTATGTATTTTTAAATTGTTTCTTTATTTTATGACAATTAGAACCATATTTTCTGTCGTAATAGTATCTTTATTAATTGCTATCGATAATCTTTGCTTACAAAATATACAGATTAACACAACTTTCAAGCGACAAGGTAATAATATTCCAGATAAAATATTTGTAATGTGTAATAGCCATTAGTAGAAGTTTTAATACGTTTACGATGGCGAAAGGGAACATCGATATCTGGTTAATTTTACTTTCTTCCTTTTATTCCTGCTTCTTTATTAATATATTATGCCAGAATAATTTGTGCAATAAAATTCTATTTCTTCTTTTATTTTTTTTTTAAAGAAATCAGAGCCTCGTTACAAGCATGCATACATTAAACAAACTAGTATATCAATTCGATCAAGATTCCTTTATTCGAAAGTGATGAAACTGATCGATCTATGTTTATGTTCTTAATCATACTTTTTCTTTAGGAAGTCTACGTTATTTTTCAAATACTCTCTGGCAGTGATAAAACAGACTAAACTTTTCATACGAAAAGTTTGCTTTATCCCAGTTGGTTCTTGAGAGCCATTTTTATTAATCATTTGCGTTCAACTATATTATTTAGATGGAGGAGCAACTCATTAATAGTAACGAAAAATTTACGTAACTTTGGAATTCTTTTTACCATGTGCTTTGAAATTTGTGATTGCAAAATGATATATAGCAATGTTGAATTATGGAGACAACGCTGAATGGGCTTATCACGGACATAACGATGAAAAGTTACGCCATCGTGAACGTTTTATCATTATTCCGTAAACGTTATTGTGATATTTCTAGTTTTAAGCTTATCGATAAAACTTTCTCGATTACGTGTACTAATCGGCAATACGATAGTGTATTTCGTGTCGTTACAAAATTTTCTTTGCATTAAGCCGTTTTTCTTAAATTCCTGTGTAACATATAGCGCCTCGTTAATTCGTATCTGATAGTGAATTCCGCGGCTAAAAAATTGGCCACGGATTATATGAATGCGCGATCAAATAACTTTAACAGAGTCTCGTAATCCATAAAATCAGAATACAATGTTATCGAATCAATTTTTACTTCAACTAAAATATGTGTGAAATATCGAGTGGAAATTAGAAATACAGAAGACAATCGTAATTAAACATGAAATTTGTACGAAATTTTTTTAAATCATTCTCGATAGCAACTGCTCTTTTTTTTTATCAGACACGGATTAAAAACTGCCCACCTTAGTAACTTCAATTAAAATTCGTCCTAACAATTTTGTCATGACATCCCAATTGGTCATTAAACACGGCTACTTATATATAATAAGGATAGTAACAATAATAATCATCTTTTTACGGTCGTCGAACGTCCTCTACGACTAACAAAAAAATTATCATTGCGCGTTGAACTCATCCTATCCCTGTTTTTTTTTTATCACTTTTTTGTATCCTTCCTTTACGTATCCTAATATTTACAATAAAAAGTACTCAGCGTGTGCCGTGGTGTTCTGTGGAATAAGCCAAAGATATAAATACACGCAATATATTTTCGATTCCTTCTTCTAGCTTTAATAAGCGACAAAAAGAAAAGTTTTGATATTTAAAAGAGACAAATCGTGTGATGATATCAGCATTCGACGGCAGAGACGATCTCATAGAGCACCATTATAAAAATTCTTACAGCTAAGTGTGTGCGTTGAATGACTTAATATTAAACTGGATACCAATATGCAACAAGAAATCTGTTCTTCTTTATTATTACAATTGTTCTGTGCAAATAAAGTATGATAGACTCCTACCGTATAAATCATATACATAATTTTATAATTCTTATTATCTTGAGTGAGATTTGTAATTTCGATGAATTTATGATAAATTGAAGCAGTTAAAAATTATTGAGAAACGCGAAATGTACGATGCATTTACGTTTAAATTATTGCAAAATCAGGATAATTATCTTTGGTTTTATTTTCAATTTTAATGATATCTCTAATTAATATGTGAATGATATTTTCCTTGTTGCACCTTACCCAGATTCGCTTCACATTAAGTACTACCATGGGAGCAATATTTTAGGGAGAAATACAATGTCTTGAGACATTGATCATACTGATTAATGAAGCGCCAGATAAGGAGGAAACTAACTTTGCATTTCGAAATGATAAGAAACTATAATTTTAGCAATGACAATATCCTTACTGTTCTGCCGCGTTCTATACGCGAAACGAAATGAATTCGCCAAGAACAGAGGAGAATTCAAATCTTTGTTTCTCCCAAAAATATTTCCATCGCCCTTTTCCCCTTTCATCTATTACAAATTACCTCACGTTCGAAAATAACTGCTTGCTCGCCTAGAAACGTATTCATATTTATCCATCATCGAAACTATTCGTTTTTGCTAACTCCTTCTAAGATTTATGTTCATATATGTAAAGGAAGCGGACATTTTACAAATTAAGGCAAACGTCTCTCACTGTAGAAGGAAATCTCAGCGAAAATGGGATGTCGTTCGATAATAAACGAATGTTCTGTAGCGGCGTATCTAGCGTCGTTTCAATCGCTCTTTTCCCTTTTTTTCTTTTTTCTTTTTTCTCTTACTCTTTTTTTTACTTCATTCTGCTGTATATACTAATGGCAATGAAAAAATAGTTATCTACGTATCGCTTGTTTGATAGATATGTTTCCTTCGAAATTCATTGCTCGTTGCAAAAAAAGAAGAAACGTACGCTCTACCCTTTGTTGATCCTTAATTAATAAGACAGAACGCCGATCGCATAAATCATAAGACAAAATCGATATCTTATATAATTAAACGGTTCGTTATCACACACGCATTAATTGTTCTTAACTCTCTATTAAATTGCGAAATTTGACATTAATGAGGACGTTGCTGTTGAATTTTTTGTTAAGGTGTTGCGACAGAGCATTGACGTAACTTGTTCAGCGTTCGTTTCCTTAATCGAGGACCAAAAAAGATATGGTTCCGAAACCACGACCATTGTCCGTGAACGAAAGGAAAAGATTTGCAGGCGCGAATTTGTTGCTCGAGAATTACTCGAAATGAATGCTACCTCGTCTATCCACGTTCTATGTTTCCTTACTTATAGTAACTTACGTTAGTTACGTAGTGTTATCGTTTAATCTTACGTCATTATGTTTACGATTACTAGCGACGATTGAAAACGAGATCGACCGTAATAATTTAATGACATTTTCACGTAAACAAATGCTGATCAATTAAGCTATTCCATTCATTTCCATTCTCAATGAAAGATGACGTAACGATATTTAAACGTTCATTACGCTGTTAAGCGTGATTTTGTCTTTCTTTCTTGCTGCAGCAATTCACAACACCATACGCATCGTTATCGTTAGCCATCAATGAGAAAATCGGTAAAAATTTCGAACGATAGATTTTTCGCAATGTTCGCGTGCTTGGATTCATTCTGTACGCCCAGAAAATGGTAGTTATCGATCGGCATTACACGAATAAAATATTAAACAATTATTCTTAAAGGAGACCATATACTATGGATATGACATTTATTCGCTTGAATCGCACGGAGAGCTGAATGCGAATCATAATGGTGTAAGTCGATCCATTGTTTTACTAAAATAACAAATTTATATTTCTTCGTGTCGTGAAATTGTATTGCAAGAGAGAACAAAGTTATAACTTCGTTAATTAGGAAACTAAAGAAACGATACTTTTAAGAGATGCTTGTATATTAAATGTAGATTTCCGAAATCTTGATTTACGCCATTATGAATCTCATGACCGCCACATATAGATTACTTTTATAATTGAAATTTATCGAATACATTGGATTTTAAGCTGTTTAGAACTGTTATAATTAGACTGCGGATATTTATACAAATGCATACCTATATAGAGAGTGTGTAAAAAAACAGGATTTAAACAGAAATCTGTTTGTCCAGTAAAGGTTTCTAAAATTTAACGCTAATATACGATCTTTTTTACATATATGTATATATAAAGTACTTTTTGATATTACCTATCTGAAATTATTATGTATAGCTTCTTAATTTTGTATCGTAATAGTATTATTCCATTGAATTGATCGATATCGGAAGATTATTATTAATGCGTATTCTAATATTAAATCGCACTAAAATTTGTAAAAATTTTATGAATCTAACATTTCTTAGTTATTTATTAGGAAACGATCGTCTACGATAGTCTGGGCGTGTATAGAGAATCGAATCCTCGAATGTGAATTATCATTTATAATTATACGCATGAAATAGAAAATGTAATATGATTCTAACAGCCTTCCTGGGATCGATACGATCGTTTTTTCTCGAGCAATTATTCCTCAATTCGACAATATTTTTAATCGCTCTTCGAGAGTCTCGT
Source organism: Bombus terrestris (assembly GCF_910591885.1). Lineage (NCBI taxonomy): Eukaryota > Metazoa > Arthropoda > Insecta > Hymenoptera > Apidae > Bombus > Bombus terrestris. Next base: position 20,217,265 of record NC_063275.1, on the reverse strand, counting down.
TCACTCCACCATTTCTTTAACAAACGAACGAGCAGCCTTAACGCCTATGGACTAAGCCTAAACATCGATTTATGTTTCGTAATATGAAGCACATAATTTATTAATATTCGTTTTCCGGTATGTTTCAGCATTCGCGGCCTCATTGTTCGGCTACGACATATTCAATTTATGATCGAATTTCCTTCGAATTGTCTTTCGACGATCGATGAAAACCACGAATTTCTTTATAGTTATTTCATGGAACGGAATAATATATTACCGTGTTCCACGATCTCATATAACGGGTGTCGAGTAGACGAACCGCGTTACATTCGTTTCTATCATGCCACGATTATTATGATACGACATTCATATTGTTGCACGATGAAAATTCTTGAAAATACTCGTGAAACCGTTCTTGGAGAACCGCGAGGAGAATTTCTCTGGAGAACGATGCTCGAAACCATAGAAACTTGCGCCGCGAGAATCAACGAAACGGTGTCCGAATGAAACACCTAACAATCCTGATATGATTTAAGTACAGTACATAATTATCATATATGTATATCTGTACACAAATGTCCGCGAAATGAATTACTAATTTAAAAGACACGTGTATACGTAATACATATGTATATGTATGTATATCGCGAACCTTCCCTCTCGCTTCGTTCCTTAAACTCTCTCATGGTATTTGTCGACCATAAAAATATTTTATGAAATATATCGCCGCTCGTAAAATTCACCAGCTTATTAGAACGTTCGCAAAGTATCTCGAATGAGGTCGGCTCAGTAATCATTTTCTTTTTTCGTTATTTTAAACTATTCAAATATCTACGAGATCGTAGATCTTTTCATTTTCGTTCTCGTTACTCGTTTTCTCGCCTTAATTATCGTTTTTCTTGTTCGAAACGTATCTCATCGAACATAAACAGTATCGACAAGACATTTTAGCGATAATTTAGCAGGAACTCGATATCTGAAAGTAACTGTCGTTCTCCGTTTACGCGGTATACATATGTACGGCTATATAGTTTTGTGTGGCTTAAGAGGAGCAGATGGATGTTTAAAGAAACTATGCAAATTAATTCTAGGTATGATATCGTTATTATCTACATAATGGTTGAATGAAATAATTTCTAGTTCGTTCGCAAGTTAATCCTTGTTTCGAGAATAAATCGCTTAATTAGATATGACATTTTTATCAGTTAAGAAGTTCTTCCTTTGAGATATCGACTCTCGTCACGCTGTTTCGTGCGTACAAATACATATTCCTCTCCGTTTACCCAAATTCTTCCAAATCTTTTTACAGCTACTACTTAATAGTCGAAGATATGTGCAAATACATCATGCGGTGATAGATACTTATAGTGTGAAAGTTTATTCACTTAAACGTATTACTGGCAAGTGGACGGGCACCAGGTCCCGACTAAAAATATTTTCCGAGTATCTGCAGGGTGTCTGTTGACTGTAACAAGGCCGCTCCAAGCTACTTACTTGGCTCGCTTGATCGTTTCCAAATCGCTAAATTCTAAACATCACGCGTCATCAAATGCATGAAACTTATTTACTGCTCTTTTCCTTCGCGTTTCGTTCTTCTTTTACCCTCTTGTTGTTCCTTTCTCTTCGTCCCATCCTTTCATTTCGTGAAGTGATCAGTTGCAATGAAGTAATCAAGTGCTATAATTAATCTAAATTTTTATACAAAAAACTTTACCATATATATGGTTTCTCTTTTTTTTTGTCCGCGGCACTTCGACCGATCGTTCTATATTTTTATTCAAATGTTTTTTTTCTAATAAGGTTCAAACGGTTAACGTACTTGAGAGTCAGACTTGTATCTTGGCGATTTGAACACAATGAAGTCTCGAACGAAATTGCTTTTTTGGTCTCTTGTGGTAAACGATGTTCCGAATAATCGAAAACTTTTAGTGATCGTTAGCCGTGGAGCAGCCCTCGGATGTTCCTGATGACAATTCGATCAGCCATTTACACAAATCTTCTCCGATCATTCCTTTGCCGAAGATTCTTCGAAGATTTCTACACGAACAAATAAGCTAGACTCCTCGACGACGAATGTATTCTGCTGTGTTCGTTCGAGGAAAGACTAGTTTCGTCATTGGTACAGTCTTCAACGAGTATAACCAAAAGGCAGATCCTCTTGAGATTCGCGCGTACGAGTCGATTTCGTCATGTTGAAACTCTACTCTTACCCTTATCAAACGACAAGTGGTGCAAAGACTCAGCTGAAACGTAATTCGCGTGCATCGGGTCTGTTTTCGCAATTCTCGACGCTTTTGCGAGCCAACGAACGATCACGGGATTAACTATACTTGAAATACATTACACGATTACTCTAGTCAAAACATTCGTACACAGGATCGTTCGAAACAAGTGTGCTGTTGCTCTGAAACGATAGTAAAGTCCGCACGTGCTTAAGGAAATAAGATCCTACAGTGAACCGAGAGAGTTTTGGACGACGATGAAAGGAAGGCAGCCGGTAATTAGGTCCCTTTTTGCTTTATCTTTTGTATCATTTTATGCGAATTGAATGCCATTCGTTCTAGAACTTCTCCTTTCAAACACTCTGATTCGTCCAATCGATTTACGAAGAAAATGTTCACGGTTAGAAGGGATCGTTAGCCCAATCGATCACCTTCATCGTCATCACGTTATGCCCTTTTCGTAGTCAAGATTTCAGCGTCTTCGGTTAATATCTTTCTTGTTGGTATCGTCGACTTTTCTTCGATTCACATGTCGAGTTTCTGCTGCATGATCTTTTATTCATGTTCGGAACAATTGGACCCGAGTCCACGAAGCAACAACAACGGTTAATCAATCGTAAAGAATGTACTATGTGTTTGTAGGCGATTCTATCGCGTGTGCTTATCAAACGAAAGCAACATAATCGTTCATAATACTCATGATGTTTCGCTCGATCGCCTTAAGGATACCGTTTGCATCAAGCTAAAGGCAAGACGTGCAACCTTCGTAGAAAGAAACAGCCCTTGGTACGTGCACACTAGTCGAAAATTGATTTTATCTAAAAAGTCAAGCTGACCGTACGCCAGTTTCCTTTTTCCTCGCCTTTTTCGATTTTTCTGCTTTTTCTTTTTTATTCTTCCTTAAACCAGACTATGTTCTCGAGAGTCGTAACGATGCGTGTAGAGAATGGATGAGCTAGTTCCTGGCGACGTCGATGACGATGGCGTGTTCGAGCACGATGGTGACGATGAATGGGCCTTCTTCGAGGCCGACAATACCTAGGTATTGTGTCCCTGTTTGCGGATTTTATTCTCCAGAGCGGAGGTTGGTCGGCCGACGAGATCTTCCAATTCATCAGGCGTCAGCACTGTGAAGTCTCTGTTTGTAAAAAAATATTCAGCAATGTTACTACTGCGTTTTATTTACTTATTATAAAGTCTTTTCTTTTCGTTTCTCATAAACTTCAAACTTTCTCATTTAATCCTTATTTGAATATCAAGAGTTAATTTGGAGACTGGAATTGGCTTGGAAAGTTAGTAACTCTGTGGGAAAGTTTCGTCGTTTACATCTGATTTCTATTATTTTCGCCTCAGGCACAGAGACGATGAATGCAGATGGCAATTATTAATTTGTTACTAAAAGTTTAACGGTAAATACGTTATTAGATAATGATACTACTTTGTACGAATACCAGAAGATAATGTTATTGCGTGTGCGCCGCGATAGAAAATTTCTAAATCGGTTTTGGAAAGAATGACTTGATCTGATCCTTTCTGATCCTCATTTACTTCGATCGTTACAGTATCTTCTGGATAAAAAATATTTAAAGAATGAAGATGACGTAATTTCAATAAAAAGATAAAAGATTCTTATGCGAATGAAGTCACCGAATCACTAGAAAGATGGAATAAGATCTCATACAATGATAGTCATCGTATTACAAGTTAACGAATAAGTTTTAAAACGAGTAAGTAAATAGGAATATAAGAAACAATAAAATTTTTCGACAGATCTAATATTAATAATTTTCATCGATTTATTGCAAGATTTCCCTAATTTAAAAAAAAAGAACCATCTCTTTATGATTTCAAACCGATTACATTACGTTTGACGAGACAACAATGTTAAAACATATCAAATGAATCAAATATTTACATTAAATTTTATACGGAATGAAATATTCAAATTTTCCTACATTTATTCGTAAATTAAGCAACAGAGGAAAATTGTATCGATGTTTTCTCTCAATCAATTACACAGTGCAAAAGATAAACAATAAAAATTTCACGAGCGATTAAACAAGTCGTTTATGATACTCGTGTCGTCGTTTGTATTATTTCAGTCGCAAAACATAATCTGCATTGTGTCCGGACTCACCTGTGTTGGGCCAAAAGCATGTCTATGCTAGTAACACTTCTTTGATGTGTTCCTTCCTTCTGACCAGCCTTTTGTTTCTTGATGCACAAAGCTCTGAGAGGCGCGAGGAACACGCCAATCACTAGCAAACTGCATCCAACGACGATAAGGGCGGTGGAGTTTTGTGCAGCTTCTGCACCAGGTGCAAGTTGTACCAGACCGACCACCAACACCACTGCGCCCAACAGCAATGATCCAACTACCACGTGTAAAGAATTGACCTTCGAAAACATTGAAAAAGGCTCAATCAATAATCATATAAGGCTCAATCAATAATAATAATAGCTTCATAATTTATACTATACGTAGTTTATCAGATTATTCTATGAGTAGTATGAGTATATGAAATAAACGACATTATGAAACAAGAATCTTTCTTTTTAAAGATGAGATTGACAATAACTGATAAATAATTAAATGAATAATTGATATATATAGAGATTGAGAAATTAATACGAATAATAGAATAATTATACGAGTTAATATTTGATGGAATTTAAATTGATTGAAATGTTGTAATTGGAATGAAATGAATCAAAATAATTAAATTAATAAAGTGGAACATCGTCGTAGAAATTGGATCTGTACGTTCTTTAATAAAATTTGTATTATTTATAAACAGAAAATTTATGTTCTATACATATTATTATAATTCTTTTATTTTAATGAAAATCAAGTAACTATTTTCAATATTTTGAGAATTCTAGTTATTTCGAACACTAAATTCTTTTCCTTAATTATATCACGATACTGTTATCTTGTGAAATAATAATTTTTCTCCGTCTAGACGTTCTGTAATTTCTTCGATTTATTTTCGCTTTCAGTGCTGCTTGGATATCTGTTTTCATCATGATTTAAGCGAACATGTCATCGACTTTAAATTTCAAGTTTAGAGGTAATCTTCAAAATTTCTCAAAGAATAAAAACCTATATTTTCCATTTATAAAAGAATTTTTTCCACACTTTGTACGGTTCTTTGAAAGCGTACTTTGCTTGTTCTTCTCCTACAATGTTTCATTGTTTAAAAGATAGTTTATTTAATGTTGTGTCAGCTGCCGTTAGCAAGTTACTTTGCTAAATGCAAGCTTTAACTTTGAAGGTTCCTCTTTGTGAGGAATTTTCCTTTATATGTAGAGTTACGCGAAAGCAAACATTGTTCCCAGTACGCTGCGCAGGAGTGGATCGACTTAATTAGAAATAGAATTCTTGAAATATCCTGCAACTGAGAAGTTAAACGAAGAAGAAACGCCAGAACTTGGACGTGCGACGTCATGTTTAAAAAACCTATTATTAATTAGATCGTGATGGAATAATTAAACGGACAGCTAACAGCATAACAAACAGAGAAAAGCGTTAAAATGGCATAGAATAATCTATTAAGCATGCGAGCGCATTTGCGCTATGTTTGGACGATGAAAGAAAAGATGGTTTCAAATAAGAAATAAACGAAAGAACTTTGAGCACTTTTTTATATATTTTATATATATTTTTTATAGATTATAGGGACAACGAAAAGGAAATGCTCTCCGGTTTTTTCCTTTCTTTTTAATTATATGCTAATTATTCTGCTTTCAAAATATCCGTATGAAATTTGAAATATATTGAATATGAATATTGAAATTACAACAGTTGTAATTATTGGAAAGTTCGTTAATAAATTCGCAGAAAATTTAGATGGTTCGTTTAGGGCGTTTTCGTTTCATATTCAAGGATTTCTGAGATTACTTTCAAATTTTCAAGGCGGACGAACATCCAAGGGAAGCAATTTCTAGCATTGAAATAGTGAAAATTCGAGCTTCGCATTTCCTCTCTCACTATCCATAGATAATATCGAGTATCAAGGCTGAACCTTGAAGGTTTTAATGAATTTCTCAAATTGCATCATTTCGCTAACTAGCAGATTTAAACTTAGGTTACCGTCATGCGACGTTAACCAGCGAAACATCAAAAACTCTATAATGTTCCTCGTGTGGTGGGTAAAATTCAACTATTTATTCAAATCCATCATTTTTTAAAATAAAAATCTGTTAATTTCATTTATCCTTAACTTATTCGTTATTCATGAAAATCTAACTGATTTTATCTTCATTCGTCAACGTAGTTCTAGTCTTTTCTCACAAAAAATAATTTTTAAAACCAAATTTAATAAATTCACAGCTCGTACACATTTATATTCGATCTTAACTGAAACTTCGCCTTTGATCCTACTCTAGCTGATCTTGCTTTTGATGTTGGATTTGTTTGGAAAATTGAAACAGGAAATAACGTATACTAAAAACGTTTCTTTCATATTTTTCTCAATGTTTTCCCAACAGGAAAGCAGCTTATGCCTGAAATAAAAGTTAAGAGCCTCCTGTTGAGATGTTTTCTTCTAATAGTAATCGTAGTAATAAAATAACGTAGACTATGATACGCTCAAACTCGGAAAAAAGAATAGACTAATCATAATCTTTCAAGTAGAAAATGAAAGTTCTTTCCATTTATCACGAAATTGTATATTCCGATGTCGGAAAAATTATAACAATCTATATAGAACTATTATCCTATTAGTCTGAGGAATTCAAACAAAATTACGACAGAATCACATTTGCAATTTTTTCGAATGTTATAATTCATAGCAGTTCGAAATTAAGTTTCTTTCAAAATCTAGCCAATAATCTAAACCTAACATTCCCACTTTCGCTTTCTCTCCATTCACACGATGTACGCGAAAAAGAATCACAAGACAGGAAACGTATAATTATTATCGTAAAAGTCCATTAATCATTTCACAACAACAACAACTTCCTTCGTCCAGAATAACGAAAATAACAAACACTGTGTCTACACGTCATAGGATCCACATCGTAAAGCACCGTGTCGACGATAACAACTCCATATCTCATCGCCCTATTATTATCCCGAAAGTTGTATTAACGACGACGACGACGACGACGAAGAAGAAGATGGTCGTTTAGATGTAAAAAAAGAACAGCTAAATTTAGTGTCGATTATCGGGGAAGGATGTTCATAAAAATTATCTGCGGAGGAGGTGTGCGGTAAGAGGCGGGAAAATAAATTCCAAACAGGACTCTATGTGCTTTATCGCGTAGTTACGGGCCGCTTCAACAGAACGCCCACGAGTTTTCAATGACGTCATTTTCCGCACGCCGCGCCGCGTCCAGGAAATATTCAATTTCTGTCCTGGTAATTCGCTATGCTACAACGGAGAAACGTGGCGCTTCCATTTTTCCATGGAAAAATTATGCAAAGGAAAAATCGTGATTAATTTGCAGCCGTTCGCATCCCCGAGTCGACCAGAGACTTTCGTCGTTCCGTAATCGAATTATCGTTCTCTGGCTGTTGCAACAGAATCAACACCGTTTGACTGAAGGAGAATTTTCACGGAGATTCTATATTTCCACCGAGCTACTTTTTCTCTTCGTTCTGCGTCCCGTAAAGTTTCATAATGAAATTAAAATGGAAAGAACTCGCGTTTGTAGGACGAAGTTTCAGGTATCCCGCGAAATATAGCGAAAACGGTGTTCCCGAGGAAACAGCCAGAGAATTTGTTAATCGATATTTTATAAAATGAGATTACTCGCAATTAAAGCCTAATTTAAGGGATTCAGAGAGCTCTCTCTAAACGTGGTCGTCCTATGAGCCCTGCAGGTGTTTGGAAAATTTGCACGGTTACGATCTGTAAAAATTTTTTGATCGAAATTGTAGTTTGACAGCGTGCTTGTATCGCGGTTCAGAAAAAAATTGGCGAGCTTTTTCTGTGTTTTACAGATACGACGATATTTGTTTGACAAATAAAATTTTGCACGATTTAAATGTAAACGTTAAAAAATTTTAGAAAGAAAACTTTCACAATATAAATTCCAAAATAAAAGATCAAAGTTAGCGAAATGTCAAACGTTATGGACCATAAAATTTGCGATTGTTTAAAACAATGAATAATTATCGTAGAATTTATACGAAACTATTAGGTTGTGCGAAAAGTTTCTTTCGTTTTATGAGGAAATAATGGACGCACAATGCTTTTTGTTTTATATTATTTTGCCGAATTGTGTACAATCCATTTTGTTCCGTTGAGATAAAAACACTGCGACATTTCACAGATTTGGTTTCACGTTTGTATGAAGGTGCACTGTTGTAAAAAACACGTTTGCGAAAGAAAGACACTTTTCCGACAATCTAATAAATTCAATAAGATAGGAACAAGAAGAAGGAGAAAATAGAAGCAAAAATTAAACGATATTTTCTCTTACGTATGCACATTATTATTAAATAAGCTTGTATTAGAGAGGAAATTTGAGAATAAAATAAGGCTGAAATAAAAATTGTATCTATATACATGGCTAATCCATAGATTGCGTTTGCACTAACTCCTTATTTCAACCTTCACCTTTTGGAGTCTGGTAGAAAATAGCGGATGTTGTGAGCGTATATTATGTTAGATTCTTCTTGCTTTCTTTCTACAAGTAATATCGATCGTTGTTTTTATCATTATTGAGTAGTAGGTGTCGAATGTTTCAGGCTTCAAAGTCGAAGGCAACACTTTCTTACTATCGCATTTTCCAAGGATATGTCAGTGAATCGTAGTTCTCTAATTGACATATTAAATTCCAACTTTCTTATACAATACAACTAAACACGTGGTATAATACAACAAATTGTATGCAAAAAGTGATATATATCGTGCAATATAATACGTACATAATTTGATACTAATTGGAATCTCTGTATATAAAGTTTAAATTGCATGCATACATTCATTAAATGTATTAAAAAGTTATTTAAAAATGAATGCAGTTGAAATGCATCTGGAATGTTCTAAAGAGAAGCAACGCAAAGAGGTACTCGAAAAAATATTTGTACGTATCACGTGCAATGAATTTGATGTATACCCTCTGCCTGCGTAAGCTAACCGATTCTGTCTATCGTAGAATACTATACAAGAATTTCTATTCTTTTTCATTAATTAAATAAATATCCCAACTAGTAATTATTCTAATTTTATATGATAATTTACTCAATTTGTTAAAAAGTTATTTTTCTTCGTTAATACTTATTCCATATATTAAATACTCTAAATATCAAACGAATTAATCGTTTATCCTTTTCATTTTGTCTTTCCTTAATATATCTCGAATTATCTCGTTCAAGTTCCTCAAGCTTAACACCAAAAACGCTAATTTCACATCCTGATGTTTCGTGTTTGTAGGCAGTTTGTCTTAATTACACACTGTACTAGATTTATTTCTAAATACAGGAAAAATTCTACTACGCGTCTTGCATTCTTGCATTTCTCAATTTTTATTGACGATTCCTCTCTCGACCCAGATTCTCACGAGCAATAAAAAATGTTAATCTCACCGAATACGTGGATTCCTCTGAACGGCCAAAAGTTTCGCGTTCACAGGTAATTTGCCTTTGAAATCTCAAGTAGAAATCATTTGAAATTCATAAGCGAAGCTCGTAGCCTCCTTTCTTATTTCTTTTCTCCGTGTCGGAGGATTTTCTTCTCGTACGCGTGCCGCCGCTCGGTTCACGCGTTTACACGGGGATCACGTCCGCCGCGTTTTTAACCGGACTTGCCCCGGAAATTCTATTTATAAAGAGCGACGATGAAATCTGATAAAGAATACGGCACAATTTTCTCTGACATCGGTTTTTTCCGAACGTAGAGTACACCGCAGTTTCGCAGCTATGAAATTATTCCGAAGTTGTTCAGTTTCGTGCGTCGCAACTGAATTTAAACGAAGAATTTTAAATTAATGTAAATTATTGGAAAATGGTGTGCGATGTTTCGTTACATTTACTTTTAATCAGATTCTGCGACTAATTGCTTCTAATCAAAAGTTTTAGAACTGCTTTTATCATTGCGGTTGCATTTATATATTTGAAATAATCATTTGCGGAGAGGATGAGAATTATAGAAATGCTTGCACTCATCTTAATTATCAATACGATCGATATTTGTTGCAGGAAAAATATAATGGAATCTTCTTGACAAAGGTTTATGCTCTATTATATAAGTAAGCGTAAGCATAAGTAAAATTTTGATTATACATATAGAAGAAACTTTGAAAACTTTTTAAATTTTACAATTATTTAATTTTGCAAATATTTTGTACAGCTGTTATTGAATTAATAATTGAGAATATATCAATGTCTCTGTGTGTTGCTTGTTAGCAATGATTTTCAAATCGAATTATTAATTCATATTAACATTCAAGCGGTATCTTCGAATAATAAGTGACTCCCATAATTTGGATTAGTTTACTTAATTTTATTTTACAACTTCCCTTGCTTAAACTGTGAATTATGAAGTAATTTCCAAAAAGTATATTTGTGCTATTCGTTCGATGAAATATACGAACACAACATTTGAGAATCAAAACGTTTAACAGAAACACCCACGTGTTAAATTACACGAATCATTCGATTCTCGTGTATTATAAACGGTCTGCCCAAAAATAATCGAATTTCTTAGGATTAGAAAAAAACCAATGGCGACAACAATAACGAAGCTTTTGTCACGTAGAAATACATCCTTTGTTATCATCATATTAAATTCTTATGGCGATTAATGTCATTTAAAGCTTAGGGTTATAACAGAATTAGCTGAAGAATTAGCTAAAGAGTTATAACAATCAACGTCAGGGTAGAGTTCGCTGACGCGTCGGAAAATCTGGTTCTGTTACGTGATAATGTGGCTGTAATTGCTTTTCTTGAAAACAAGCAAATTAAGATATCATACCACCCATCCTGTTCATCAGATGCAGCGATGCAACAACTTTTTCTTCTCACGGCTTCAAATAACAACGAAGGGGAGCCGTTACGATACTCAAAGCGATACCACAAAAAGACGCGCAACGTCTTAGTAGTAGTCGAATAAAATAAAAAATTTTCCTCGAAACGATTTCTCTGCTTTCTTATTTTTAGGAAGTTCCGTTATTTTTGGGATACACCGTGTGTATAGATATATTTTTCGCAACACGTTATTCGTTCATAAAAGTCATACTATTAGTGTATAATCTTCGTTTGACGTATCTATTCATTTAGAATAAACCGAAACACGTTTATTTGCTTTTACCGTTAATATATCTATATACATAAGACGCTTAACTTTTCTCGAAAAAGTAAAAGAAGAAATTACGAAGAGGATATTACGTCAGTACGTAACATCTCAGAGCGACGACGTTGAAAAAGTACAGAACATTTGGATAGGGAGATAAAACGTTGCGTCAGCAACAGTAGGAGTATTAGAGATCGTTTCTTGAACACGTTCGGCCATAGTAAGAGCACTTGACTAGATTGAAAAGTTTTTGCCGACAGTGGTAGAATGCGAGTGTTGGAAAATCAAGTTTGACAGAGAAGCGAATAAAGTTAATTAGCAATAATATTTTAAACGTTCCGAGGAAAATCGTGCACAACGCCTCCGCGATCTCAGAATTCATTAATTTTGTGCCTTGTCTCTCTTCGTAATCTTATATTTGATCAGAAACGACCTTTGACCGCATCCTTCATTTTTCTACGAATTTTACAAACTTCACTGTTTTTTCTTTAATATAAAAATTACGCGAATAATTATCATAGAACATTTTTATGAATACGTTGTCTGCGTTATACGCAACGTTTGGAAAATTGCATTCCAACGTTTGTAATGAGATATAATTAATCATTGTATCGATAGAATTCGAAAATAGTCCGCAAATGTATATAAAAATTACAAGATATTTATCGGAAACGTACATCTCGAGGATATTGAACGTTATGAGATTAGGCTTACGATATTATACCAATATTACGTAAGTATTATTGATCGTTCACAAAAATGTTCATTGTACACTTAATTATCCGCATTTCGATAATCTCATTTTAAAATATATTCTTTTATACAATAGCTAGCAAATAACATTAAAATCAGAAAATCAACGAAGAATTACGTCCTTTTCCTATTGTCTTCAGATATAACTAGTGATAACCATAGGTGTATTAAAATATATCATGGGGTGGTTTATTAATAACGAATAATTAACTGCGTAAATAGTTTTGTGACTTCGACGAAATGCATATGAAATTAGTAATTATAATAGACGTATCTCGTTACAATATTAATGGAATCTTGAAATGTTTTCCATAACATATATAACACGTATATTTATAAAAGGTTTCTGGAAGTGTTCAATTACCTTCGTGAGTCACTACGTACTACTTATGTATATGCGTGTTTTCATCAATACCAAGAACGCTACGTAGTTCGTTTAAAATTCGTCGTAATTCGAAACCGTACCATAGTTCGTCGTAAATCGATTAAAAAATTATAAATAACCTGAATCGGAGCAACCGATGCGTGTAGAGCATTTTATGGAAATTCATCGCGTCTTTCATCGATATCAATTTCACGTACGTAAATCGCATTTACACGTGAAAATAGCCAAGAGCGAAGCAAAGGAAGAAAACAATGATCGTATGTACACGAAGAACTATGTACATACATAATGTACTAAGATAAGACTTCTTAGAGTTAATTAAAATTGTAATTGAGTTCTGTTGATTTATCGGTTGGTACGATGTTCTTCGAAATTTTGCTTGTGATCTTTACTACGTAGTAAACACCATTTACTGTTGTCCATCGATTGAGTTTTAACTATGAAACTTTCTAATTCCTATATTTAACTAACGTGATCGATATCTTTTGTTTTCAGAGACTTTGTTTCCGCCTTCTTTTAGCAAACTGTCACAAAAATTACCTTTTTATGCACTAAGTTTTATATGCAATAACTTCGTAAATATCTCTTGTTTTCAAAAAGTCACTGACTTTTTAGTTTTTCGCTAATCATGTGTAAAATTATCTCCTTAAACATTGTGTCTAATTGTTTCGAGTAGTAAGTACCTTTTGTTTTCAGAGAATCACCGACAGTAGCTTTGCATTCGTCTTCGCTAATTAGTCATTTTTTTGAAGAAAATTCTGACGATTCGTACGTTTAAAAGATTAAAAGTAATCGATCTTTGTCGATTAAATGCAGCAGGTACTAAATTAACCTTTTGCAATCGAGGAGATTATGAATTATGTTTAGACGCTTGATAAATGTCACTTCAGAACATTATTAACTTTCTTCGTCTAATTTTTTAGCTGTCAGTGATCAAGAGTTTTTTATTTTCCCTTTTTAGATAAGTAGAATGACCGAAATCGTGTCAGCCGAGAGAACACTTTTTCTCAAAGAAGTTCTACATAATGGCAATGGTACTCATGTAATTTAGATTATTCTTACACGAAGAAAGTGACAAAATGATAAATGTTCTTCAAGCACTAATAAATACACATGCAAAGGATCGATACAACAAAATTTTATAATTTCTTTGGGAAAAGATTTCCAAAAATACAATGGGTACAAAAGTATTTGCGCATAGTCTTATTCTTCGATAAAGCGTTTTCTTACCAGTTCTTCTATATAATTTCATTTTCATGGTATCAAATTTTTGTGGTCACATGAAAATACTACTAAATAGTACGAAATTTAATGTACAAATACTTGTACATACTTAAATAACACGTAAACGCTATAACAAATGAAGAGCACACGAGAATAACCCAAGTTCGTTTTTGTTAATTTCGTGAATTCGACCAATTGGATAGTTTTATAAATATAACTTTCTTAAAAATAGGTAATCTGTGAAATTTTGCGAACAATCAACTAACGAATTATTATTGAAGTGTCCAATAGGTTGCAAAAATATATACGTGATATTAAAAGTAAATAAAAGGACATTTTTCGTAACATGAAGTTGATTATTGAATTTAAAAGCTGCTTGTCATATTTTTCGTCTATGATCTACAAATACAATACAAATACTTTTAGTAGCCACTGTATCTAAAAGCATGGTATTCTAAGCTATAATACTACGTGAATACGTTTATTTTTATTAAAAAAATATCTAATACTCATGGTTTATCGATATAATGGTTCTTACCTTGCCACAAAAGTAATATTCCGGAGGTTCTTTGTCAACTAGCGCTAGCACTGCTTCATTCTCGGCCAAAGGACTTCCAGGTTGACTGTTCCCTATCCTGGATCCTTTTTCCTGATAGTAAGTTTTGTGGAAGACCTTCACCGAGGGCACTGGCAACGCCGTGATCATCTTTGAAAGGACACCATAAATAAAATATTCATTATTCCTGTAATACCTGGATATTTAATTAAAAATCCGATAAACCGGATATCGATTCTTCTTTTAAAAAAAATACGCTGACACGGTAAAAAAGAAAATACAAATGCAGATCGTACTAAGCAGAGGCAATCAATCAATAATGAACAATTTTGCAATTTAAATTTCTGTCGATGGGAAAGGTAGGCGTGGCGAAAACTCTGAACTAACTGTTTGATAATTTGAAAATAAACTTTATCGAACATCACTTTGTAGCGGCAGCTTTCTTTGCTATTTTAATCAAATCTGTCTGTCGATATTTAATTATTTGTACGCTTGTTTTCGTATATATAGGATGTAATTTAGTTAGTAAATGACGAATGAAGGGATTTTGTAAAATATTATGATGACTGAGGATCTTTATGCAAATTTGCAGCTTTATGATCGCAACTGAAGAGATTCGTTTTATCCGTTGAAGATTATAACGAATACTTTGGAAATTTCATGTATCATTGTATATCGTACGTATTCTGTACATTTTTGCACCTTTAAATTTTCCATAAGTGTATAAAAACCTACATTTATAAAATGACACGATAAAATCTAGTTTTAGAAGATGTGTAATAATAATATTGACTTATATGAATGCTAAAGTGGTAAACGTTATGGCATAATTTTATTTGAAAAATAATTTAGTATCATATTTTCTGATTTATTAAGCTATCAATCAGATAGAGAAGATTCTTCTGAACTCATAAAGAGATTATCATGACTAATTCTAGCAATAATATTTAATCAATGTAATCGCATATCTAATTTTAGTATATTATTGGTATATTTTTTAAGTTTTTATTATCGAAGACAAGATACACATTCATTTTCCATTAATTTATGCGTTTTGGTAACATTTTGGTATTATGACTACGAATTGACGATAGTGTTCGCATACTATATAACTATAATTTGCTTAAGTTTGACCAAAATAGTTTACTATATAGTTTATATTGGCATTACTTCAAACTATGCAGAGCGAAGTATGCCATAGTAAGATGCAAAGAAAAATGCATGCATGATTTCTTTCTTCATGCTATGATTTAGTTAAGTATACTTAAATTTTAATCTTGTCGTATATTCTCATTAAAATTCAAATTGAAACCGTTGTACATAATTTCAGCTCTTTGCTTCGAATCATTTTCCAGATATATTTATTTTTGTATAAATTTGAATAATAAATGCAGGAGTGAGTAGATGGTTTACTTTGAAGCCATTGAAAGTTGAGAAGTAGGATATGAAGATATATCGTTTTACTAATAAGAAGAAGTTATACGTATAAAAGTATAGCAAATTTCAAAGAATTTTCGCGTTTAAGTATTCTTAGCATAAAGACCAGAGTTTTTAAAAAGTTACGTTTCAAAAGTAATGTTTCGTATATAGATAAGTATTATGCATACTTGAGTTAATTGCGTTGAATCTAAACCATTCTAAAATTTTCTATTAAATCATTATTCTAAAAGGAAACATTTTTATACACAAAAGGAAAAGTAGGAAAAATATGAAGTAAAAAGAAGGAAAAATATGTTGTAAACTTATTGTCACTTAAATTTCATCGTAATGTATAAAACTTTTAACTGTCATCTTATAATAAAAAAGAAAAGAGAACTCTTATAACATGGATCTTATAATGAAAGTTGTAAATTTTGAACTGATCTTATAACTATAAGTCGCAAGGTATGCATCAAGATAAATCAGTAAATGAAGTCTTTAACTTTAGCCTTTAAAAGTCACAAACACAAAACCCACACGCATAACGTATTACTACATATTACTGTACTATGTTTATCGAGTAAGAACATATGACAGAATATAAATACGCGCAAAGACAATTCAGTTGCTTCAAGCATTTTCATAAAAATATCCTTTTTTGTAAAAATATCTTAATTCGAATATACGATACCAATGTTTTATACACAAACAAATATACGATAGTTGTTAAAGTGCTGAAGTTTTTAACTGCAGTGTGGTTTTATTGTATCGTTGAGATTATAAGCTTCTCTTTAAATTTGTATACTTTTATGTAAATGTAACTATATGTAGCTTACACATATGGCAGTATGTACAAAGTTGACTAGACTAAGTTTCTGGCATAAAGCATTTAATACTTTTCTATAGAAAACAACCAGCCTCAGCGACGAATGCATTAAAAATGCATATATAGCTGAAGAATGGATAGAATTAAGATAGCCTTCTCTTGAATAAACGAAGATATCTTGGCAATCTTAATCTTTTATACCTGTAATTTCTCATTCTAATTCTATACGAAAAATATCCACAAAAACATAACAAACCTCTTTTTGACTGAGAACTAAAGCAAGATCGAAACAGAAAGAACTCGTTAATCATCCCTTAACTAGAAATCTCATAATTATAAAATTATAAGTTAATAAAGATAGATCGATTCCAATTCTTTTAAGTATAAATATAATATGAACCATTTCCGACAGAAATGAAACAAATTGGAAATCCAAGTAACGAGTTAACATATCCTCCATCCTGTGGTTAGCAGAGCAAACATGCCAAATATACTTTGGCAACACCCGATACGTGAAAAAAGGATCAAGTGTACGTGGCGTGAAATTGCGTATCGACTTCGTAGCGGTGTCTCGTCCCTCGAGTTATCGTCCCGATCCGGTGTCCTCGCAGAAACTTTCCCCGGCCTTACTCTACGTTGCTCGAACACACAATATCTAGCAGCACTAGCAGCCGTCGTATATGATGTGGCTGAATCCGAGAAAACAAGGGAAACCTCCGAGAGTCCGCCATGGCTTGTCGATAAAACGGCAATAACGCGACCCTCCCCTATTCGTTGTTCGATCTCAAAGATAGGTTGCAGCCTGTCCTTGGCTTTAATTCCCCGATCGCCGCGAACATCCCTTTTTCTAGCACGTTTACACGACAAAGGAGCCGACCGTGCTGTATTTCCACGGTACAGCGACGAGCCTATTGTTCGCTCAACATGTGGCAATCTCTTGTACATCCACTCTATGTATCACGGAAACTCAAGATCTTCTCAGACTTTGTATTCTTCTTGCTCTTGTAACTCTTTTTTTCTGTGTCTTTCCACCACGATCAATGACAAGGCGGTGGTGTCTTGAAGCCTGCGTCTCCAGCGAAACTAATGATCGCGTCCTTGGCACACCTTTCGAAATCTTCCTGTGCAAGTCGAAGCTTAGTTTCTTTTTATCATGCATTTGCTGCTGATTGACACAGGGAAATTGGATTTGCTCGAGTTTCACTGGATTTTGTAACACGGTGACTTGGTTTTATCGCGTTGGATGAAGTGCACTGCTCTTTTTGGGCAAGCTGAAGTTGTATTACTTTTAGGATAGTTTCTATTTATTTATTTATTTTTCTTTTTGTTCAATTTAGAACATTTAAATATCGTTTTGTAACCAACGTTTGTCGGTATAATATAAAACTTTATTCCAAGAGGTAAAGGACATTGCTTGGTGATCATTTTTAATATTGAAACGTTTCATGATTTCTATAGAATGTTTTTTGAAAGATTGATGCAAATATTTTGAGTTAGATATTGTGGAATAGACCTTTTTCAATGTGAAGTTACATATTGCAATATTATTTATATTTAATGTTAAGATATAATCAAAAGCAAAATTGGTACGATGTAACTTTAGAAATTTGTTTTATTTGTCAAATTTGAAATAGGTTCATGTAGTTCATGCAACATTATTTTTGTAAAATACCCGTAACTTTGGCCCCGTAATATTTATTAAAGTGCATACGTTTGATAAAAAATAGTAGTGACCTTTCACATCGATTAACGGCGGTAATATAGTCAAGTCCCTGGTAGAGATAGTAGTAACCGTATTTACAATGCGCCATATGATAATTGCTACTTAAATCTTTTTACATTTAATCAAAATATTCAATATTTCGACATCCACGATATTTTTTTCAATTCTCTCATATCGCAGAGGAAATCTACATTTGCTTTAAATGAGAAATATCTCTTATCGGTACAAATACCAATTCCTTTGTTTTAAAGTATTTAAAATATCCTTTCTTCGTTCTCAAACAATGTCTTCAACGCCATGCATTTGCCACGTCATGTGTCAAAAACACCAGAAAGTTCCAAAAGCAATTTATAATTAATCTATTAATTTTAAGACAATACGAATAGTTTTGATTGTTCTCGAAATTTTAAGGAAATTACGTGGCATTTACGTGGAAAAGATTCAATAATGTTCAATCATTTTCAAAATCCCGATTTAAAAATGTCCCTTTATTTCCCGCAAGGTAACACAGCATGTTCCATTAAACAAAAATATCGAAGTAACCTTTGAAATTTTGATATTTTAGTCTCAGCATAAAACCACGTAATCTTTGTTCTGTACTCTTTCTCGTGATAGTCAACGAATAGTCTACTAATAATATTAAATCGTCAAGATCATAATGCAACATAACGACAAATGAACACGATAACCGAGAGTTCGGAAAACAAGTGATACGAATGAAAAAATCTCATTTCTATGTATGCTCACGAAGAAGAGTCGAAAAATTTATAGCAAAATCCTCGAGATAAGCATGAATCTTATATATCCTTTCTTATACTTATCTTACTCTTGTAAAAATGCACTTGTACCTCTTTTCTCAGCGAGCCTCTTGATTATCTTTTCCTTCGTGTTCAATTCGCTTCTCTTGATCATCCAGGGAAACGCGATTCCTTAATTCAATAGCGTCTCGTGTATATGTAATGAACAGCAACAACAACAATGTTGTAGTATTAATATACGATGGTTCGCGATGGTTGTAGCAGTAGCAATGATATTGATGGTGGTGCCGGTGGTGGTGGTGGAAATGCTGGTGCCGGTGGCCTAGATACGTTCTTGGGGCCGACGGCCGTTGCACCTCGGTTATCGAACAGCAGAGCTTGCACCGGGTGCAGCTGCACGGCTAGAAAACTATTGCAGTCCCGTTTTTGGCGTCCTCCTTGATTTCCTTTTGGAATCGACCGGTTGCGTTGAAATTAGCACGCTCAAGAGAACGTTTCGACTTGTAAACACCGACTTGCCATCTTCACCGATGATTTAACCGATCCATTTTTGTGTCTGAATCGATGTCAGTATGCTTGGAACCTCTATTTTTAAGGTCATCCTTAAAGAGATTTGTTCGACTGCAATTCTTCATTTTTGAAAGATATATAAGAAAACACACACACACACACACACACACACACACATATATTTTTGAGTTCTAGAGAATCGATTTTTTGTACGATAAGAGGATTTTGGTACGTTTGAGTGAAAAATTAAAATAGAATAGTCTGAAAGTGGAAATATATAACTCGGTTCGTACTCGGTTATTTGATCTGGGGACAATTTTGAAGTTACAGCGATTTAACGATATCTTTTTTAATTCCTCTTTTTATTTCTATGGAATCATTTCGTGTAATAAGCGAGTTTTCGCACTTTTTGATCTAGAATTAAGATTGAATAGCTCGAGGGATTAATAATTCGATTAAAAGTTGCAGTGATTTTTGGCAATATATTTTTTTTCTCTTCTAATATTTCAGGAATTTTTTCGTATGGTGAATAGTTTATAATATTCTATATTTGAAGACTAAGAGCAAATAGCGGTCCAGAAGAAAATGGCAACATACACGATTCTTGCCAGAAAATTGTTTCGCACATTATATGGTTCGTGGTACTTTTTATTAGAACTTTAATTCTATTTTATTTTATTATCTGATATTATTAAATTTGTAGGAAATCTTTTGGTGGTTCAGAATTGCTTTGCTTAGAAAGAAAAACCAAATGATCTAACGAGAAGTATATATACTTTGATCTTATAGAAGCATGACTTTATTTTATGATAATTTAAAACAGCGAACGTACAACATTTGTTCGATACTCTACAATTTTGACATTGCAAAATAGTACGATAGTATCTGTTGCAATATAAAAACGTATTCCACAAATGAAACCACGTAGACAATGATTCTACAATCTAAACTACAAAAGACGTAACGCAATACATACCTATCGTATAATCTTTCGAAATTGTCTAAATCATACGTCGTACAATTTCCTTGTTTTTGATAACGAACGATATCTATGTTTAACAAGAACACAATAAACTCCACTGCAATTACTAAGTATCCCATTCTCACAAATATTTACGCTTTTGTCCGAACAAAAAACTTAGAAAATTGTGCATTCCTAGGCAAGAATAACAAATTTTCGAAAATGGAGTTAGTTTATGTTCGCGATAGGCCGGCTGGCGGCAACGGCCCGCAGTATTTCATCGTTAATCTTATAAAAGAATAATTCTGCTCGTGCTAATGATAAACACAATTTCGCGTGTCCACGGTTACGTTCACGAAGGACGGGAGATGAACGACACGCGATCCAATCTGCACGTGTTGTGTTACCATGCATTGCACAGCCCGGTTATTCAACGTGCACGAATTTCATCCACGGCTTGGACAGATAGAAACAAATCACAGAACCGAGTAGTTCAACAATTCCCGTTCTGTTTACTCATACGTTTCGATGAAAAGCTGTTGCCGCCATGCTCGTGGATTTCCAATTATTGAATTTGTTCTCATTGTTCTGGCTTCGTTTAAATTAGAACGCAAAGAAAGCTTCAGCTGTTGTTACTGAATAACCTACATAATCAACGTTTTACTTTCTCTTCCTTTGGCTTCCTTCGTGTTAGTTAATAAGTTGTGAGATAAGGATTTTAATTGAAATTTTTAAAAGGAAGCTTTTGTAGTATTTAATAAAAATGAAATTTTTGATAGGGAAGGCGGGTGTATAACTTTTCATGATTTGTTAAGTTTTATAGATTGAAATTATTCACGTGTGTTGCAGTTTTATTGTTCAAGTTGTTTCGATAGAAACCTGCTTCTTCGAACGATTTTCGAATAATTTATTTTCTATTAAGTACAGTGCAAAAGAAAAGATTATTTTCCAAGAATAAGACTGTTTAATATTGCAAATGAAACAGAATTATCTAGTCCAGTGCATCTAATAAACATTTCTAATAATGATGTCGTACTTCGTTCATGAAATTCACTGGTTTCTTTATGAAACATGTATATTCAGCTGAAAGTTTAATAATTATATTAGAAATCATATTCACGATAAATAAAAACTTAGCACGAAATTATCTAACTACTCCATCGAAACTTTCTATTGCCATGCTGAAAACTTCTGCATAAAGAAACACAATACCCGTGATTGTAAGTCGTGCTTCAACATACGAGTGTTAAAAAGAGGTCTGAGATTTTAAATGTTTAAAGGGGTACTTAACAGACTAAATAAAAAAATGTTTAGTCGATGTAAGTTTTAAAATCGGTATGTACTTTTCGTGCAAAACATAATTTCATCGTTTATAACGCCATATAACTTAAAAGATGCACTTTCGTATGTCCACGTTTTTATTTAATTTAATTCTATTTCTTTATTACTGTATTTTTCTCTCAATATACTATTATAGCAATACCAAATATTATATATTTATGAAAATAATTATTTTCTAAATTTTAGATTGAAATATAATTCTTTTTTCTCACAAGTAAACAGAATTTTAGTTATTACAGACTAATAAGTTTATTCTACTCATCCACGATACATAGTCGAATTAGAAAAATTAATTACAAATACGAGTTTCATATTCAAACGAAAGGAAATCAGACCAAAGAAAGGATAAAGTCTTTCACCTCGACACAACTATTTGTTATGACACGTTTCTCTAGATTTCTCTAATTAACGTATTTGCACATCTTTCTATTCTGCATTTGATATGTTACCAAGACTCGTAATTAAATTGCTAAGTCACATCTTACCAAAAAATGTTTACTATAGTTAGTCATTTTTTAATTCTCTCAATGACCACCGTAAGCCTTTACAATTTTAAACCTATATCAAACCCAACACACTGTATAAAAATTCCAAGAAGACAAATAAATAAAATAAAAAAATAATGATGTTCAAAATGAAGAAAAAAGAAAAGAAGAACGTATCATGGCACGATACATTTCCAATACAGAACGACCAAGCATACCTTCTCAACACCGCAACACCGATATTTCTCGTTCGACGATATATAACAATTATAAAGGAGGCTACGGAAGAAACTGTAAGAGAGCTGACGATTCGATAGAACCTAGATTCGCGGTGCGGAGAACTTTCGTCGGCGCAGAACTTTCAAGGCTGCCCCGTTCAAGAGGACCTCGTCAATGGTCGCGGCTTTTCACAAGCGCGGCTGTAAACGAAATCGCAAGGCCGGCCGGATTGTCAACCAGGCCCACACTTCGTCCCCGTTTCTAAACGCACGCGGTTCGATTCTCCTCGAAGCGAATGGGTCGAAACGGCGCGGCGCGCCTGTCCGGCGTCTTGCATTTCCAGCCAAGGAATCGTACAAGTTTCGCAACGGGTTGGTTACGTGCACGAAGAACGAAGGGGTAACCTTTATTGCTCGGAAAGGCGTAAAGTGGGACAGTGGCCTGATTCCTGGTGTCATGGCTGCAGCTGCATGTGCACCGACCAGAGTGGAGCGGCTATAGACACACCGAATGTGCAACCAGTACTCCACTGTTCGAGTCTGTCTTGGATCTTTGCCAAAAGCTCGCGGGCATGTTCCGTCTCTCTTCTTTTCGTCGGTTGTGTAAAAGGAGCCGTAGGAAAAAAAAAGAAAGAAAGAAAAAAGAGAAAAGGAACGAAACGTGGAAACACGTAGGATTAATATGCGCGCGTTATGCGAGCGCACAGTGGACTCGTCTGGTTCCTCCGCGTTCCTCGCTCTGATTCGTTCCACTTTTTTCGGTTCGTTTGGTAGCAACGAGCTGACCAAGCTACGATCATTTCGGCCAAAATTTTGCTTCTTAATGGATATTAATACCGTAAATACATATTTTTTTATCTCTTCAAACACGTGTACGCATAGTTGCTTGCTTGGCTAAAAGTTTCGTTTTAAATGGATATTAACGCTTTACATGGATGCCTTCTTATCTATTTAAACATTTCTTTGGTAAATGAAGCAATCGAAGATCGCAGGAGAGAAATGCGGCAAGCACAATCTCGATTTGTCGATCTTAATGTTATTTATTAGGAGTATTTTAGTATAAGGAGATTGATACAAGATAATGAAAATGAAAATAATCTGTTGCGATGCAAAGATGTTAGTCTCTTAATAATTACCGAGGTAAGCGTAATTATTAAGACAAGAAATATTTGAATATCTTCGATATTTTAGTATTGTAACAAGTGGAAGATGGAGAAACGGGAATGTTTTATTGTTAAATGAATAAACAAATTTACGTATCGATGATTTTACGTTGGTCCAAAATTTGGGTTTTAGATGGATAGTAAATAATGTTAATTTGTGAAATATGGATTTTTCGGGAGATCTCGTTAATATGATTTTGTTATTAATTGGATGAACGACTTGTGTTGAGAGGGGGTGATTTGTTATTGCTTTCAAATTATCTCTAAATGGATATTAAATAATATTTCATGACGTATGAAGAAAAATGTAAATGTGGAAATCTATTATAACAGCATTCCATTGGTAAATGGACGAAGATTTTATGTCCAGAAAGATAAATATTCGTCGATTAAAAATTTTTACTCTAATTGATCATTGACCATTCAGAAATATAGGCGAGAATATATCCAAAATGTAATATTGTAAATTTTACGTCTTAATTCTTCTATATTCTTTGGAACGTTTTCAATCGTATGTTTCCACTCTTAGAAAATTTTTTATGTTCAAGGACTTTGTTTCAATTTTATGCTACAAATTTTCTTAAGGCATTGAAAGCTCTCTTTTTTCATTAGCGAAATTGAAACGCAAAGAATTCGAGAATGCAATTATTAATCATTAAAGTTATTCCTTACAAAAATTTCACGATATTCCTTGTATTTTATATCAGAAAATGCAGGAAATCTTAAGGAAAAACAGACAACTATTTTCTAGATTATCCGTTTCGAACTTCTTGCTTTATTACACTGTCAAAAGGGTAAATGGCATTTCACGATGTGCGAAGGGAAAGGTGCAGAGAAATGGAATTCTGTTAAAATTCTGAACAGTTCGTGGAATTGATTTTATTGGTAAACGGATGAACGATTCGCGTTGAGAGGGAAGAATGACATTTCGTCCGTATAAAATTTCACCTTTAGATAAATATTAAATGATATTTCACGAACAGTGCGAGATGGAGGATGGAGGAATGAGTATTTGTGAGAATTCTGCAGGGTTCGTGGGATTCTATTAATATCGTTTGTTGGTAAACGGATGAACGATTCATATTGCTAGTGGAACGTTTCATATTCGATATACTTTCACAGGATCTCCAGTTTCTGGCCGTAGGACGTAAACAATTGGGGGACGATCGATAATCTATTTCATGCATGATAAAATTATCGATTCGCAAAATTGGATTAACGGGACACGCCAGAGAGTTTCGAGCAAAAATTAGTAAACAGATTGTTGACCGCGATAAACGATCCTTGTGCGTCCACGCCACGCGATTGAATTCGGTTTCATAGAAAGTATATACGATTAGTCTTCGTCACGTCTTATTAAATGGTTTTACTACCATAATTTATTACCATTGAACAATTACCTACTTGTTGTACTTGCACATTTTTTATTCATACTGATCGTTTTAAAGGCAATCCTTGTCACAGTATTATACGAACAGCACGTCAATTTATCAAGCACGTAGAATCGTGTCGCTTTCATTCGCTGAGATTGGTACGGTAGGACCGTTCGTTGTAACGATCTTTTACTTGAAGAATTAATAATAAAAAACTACCCTTGTTTGTGTTCGTCTTTCTTCAAGAAAATGAAAGAATTGTAGCTTTAATCTCTGTTCAATATATTTCAATCTTTTTAATAAACTACTTATCGTATTGCACGATTCCGATAAATACATTTGTATTTATATCGCGGAGGAATTGTATTTCTCGATAAAAGTTGTTATAGAACTGGTCGATTTTCATTCGTCGATAAAACAAGGCATAAATCATTCGAAGATCGCACGAAAAATATATGACAAGTACAATACGATGAGAATTCATCGGAGATTATATCAGAGAAAATTAACCGACGACCGGCCAATTTTTTCCCCCAGAACGTTTAATTGATCGGACCATAGGTGTAGTCCTAACGATAAAAGAAAATAGCTTGGGAAGTATTTATGCAAATACGCGCCTTCGCATGGTGCATGCAAGTCAGTTTTATCGAAGGTGGCACGACATCAAGGTGGTTCACCCTTTCGCGGAAGGTACCAATCTACAGGGGTGTTCCGTGCATTGCGTGAAAATAAGCGTTCCACGTCGGTCACCGCCAACAGACTCGTCAGTAGTGGCCCTAAACTGATTTCAACGAAATTTACCTCGACATTTGATCCTTTTCTCCACCTACCTCGATTAATCACGTGGATAGTCCCTTAATAATTTCTGTTAACATAAATTTCTCGTCATAAGTCATCAGCGACTCGAAATTCTAAATCCACCAACGTTATTTCCTTTGTATATTTCACTATTACTCGTATACATGTTTTTCAAACCAGTTTTAATAGAATTTTCCTAATTTTCATTTCTTTTTCGTCGATCACGACGCTTTCACATTTTATCATTAACCACTTACATATTTTTTAAACCAGATTTAATAGAACTTTCCTAGTTTTCATTTCTTTCCCATTCATCGTAAGATCAAACATCTTACAATATCTTTACGAGTTCTAAACTAACTCGCTAATCATATTTCTTTCGTAACTCGTGATTAATCGCTTACGTATTTCCCCAACTTTATGAATAGAACTTTTAATAAACAACAGCTCTACTAAGCTTTACTAAGTAGACTACGAATCGGTTTTAATAAAATTCTTCTAGCTTTTTCTCCTTTCCCATCGATCATGGAACCAACTAACAATCTTACCATACTTTTATGAATTCTGAATTAATTCACTGATAATATTCCCTTTGTATTTCACGATTAATCGCTCTCGTGCTTTCTTAACTAATCTCGATAGAATTTTCCCAAGTTTCATTTCTTATTGTACCGTTCGTACAGCGTTCGAAGCGTCGAAACAGAAATATTCCATCGTATAAATCCTCTCCTTCTCTCCCTATCGATCCTTGAAACTATTTTCTCTTTGATTATTGGTCCTTGGTGCGACGGGGAAACGCGATTACCTTAAAGCTCGAAGCTGCTTCGGTTTCCCTGCGCCTCGTGCATAACTTCCCTTCGTCTAGCGAGGGACCAGCGGGAAACGGAGTCGAATATCCGACTTGAATCTCACCGAGACCTAATTATCGACCGTGTGAAAGGCCGGGATCCTCGTGAGCGTCGAACAACATTGATTTATGGATACGTCCCCGGCGAGAGGGATTCCTCGTACGTTGACTCACAGCTGCCAGTCGCACGAAATGCAGTTGCAACTTTGGCTCTGGCTCTGTTCCAGCGTCGTATAACTGTAAGCTGCCTCGATAGATTCGGTAATCGAGGTCAGTGTACTCCTTGCTTTGATGTATGTATTTGTAGAGTGATTTTAATGCGCGCCTCTTTCGTCGAACTTTGGCCCCGGACACCGAGAACCGGGAAAAATCTAATAACGAGACCTCTTTGGCGATGGAACGTGATTTCTAGGACTTTTACTTTGATGAAAGAAATAAGGACAAAGAGAATTGCGCGATAGATCGTTTCTAAGGCATATCTGAAATCAGCTACATTTTTATTAATTTTGTTAAATTAAGCTTCGAAGAATAGCTAGCTATATAGTTGGTAATAATGGCAACAAAAGACGCTTTGATGGAAACATCGTTGAAGATGTACTCGTACATGCGTGAAAGCGATGAAAACAATCGTGGAAATGGTTCATTAAAATCTCGAGAATCGATAAATAGGTCACCGCAGGTCGTCGGGAAATATCTCATGTATCCACGACGAGTACTCGATCGTCAACTGGGTCATTCGACTGTAGCGAAAATGGGCGGCAAAAGTGACAGACTATCTGGAATTCACATTCGAATCGCCTATTATCTTTCCGCAAGAGCGAACACGTTCCACAAAGACGAACAAAGCACGGAAACGCTTCGTACCTATTTACACCTACGCCAATGATCACAACAAGACAAGTAGCGAACGAGCCAGACTATCAACCAAAGCGAACTACCATCAACAACTACATTCGTAGTAACAACGATCTATCTTTTGATCTGCAAGAAAATGTCGCGGAAATCATCAGACGAGAACGCCAGCCGCCTCTGAATTTACACTGTCTATCACCAACGCGACACCTTCGTCCCCGATTTCATTTTCTATCGGATCTTTGGAAATTTAGTTATTTTTCCACGAGTCCTACCCTCGAACAAATAATAAAGGAAAACAAATATCTATCGGCTGTAAGACTTACTCTGATGGTTTTGCGTTCGACGAGCTTCCGTGAAGAAACGGCGCGTCGTTTCGCGAGGAAAACGCCGGTCACAGGTGAGAAGGCTCTTTCTCACGACGCACGGTACATTGGAGCCCGACAGACGAAGAAATCGAACGTAGTGGAGCTGCACCGCGAGGAGCACCGTGAAGAGCACTGTGTATGTGTGTATATATCCCGGTTGGCGAGAGAACGCTTCGACGGGGTGGTGGTCCCGCGAATACTGAGCCTCCGGAGCTTCGTATCCTGGTCGATAAGACACCCCTCCGGGCCACCCACTCGCACTAAAGGTACGATCACACCTGCGCTGGCTCACGTGGGCTCCCGTGCATTCACACTTATCCTAAACGCACCTTTAACCTTTCACGTTGATTACCGACCGATACGTTGCCAACATGTACTTATATCCTGGTGCATGGTGCGTGCGTGTGCACTGAACTTTCGAAACGAGATTTCGAACGACAGCTTGCTATTCTTTCCGTTTAACTTATGACTTGTCTGTTCGCGTATCTTTGATCTTCACTCGGTTCTGCTATTCTCTTTGGATTTGTTCGCTTCTCTCGTTTTTATTACACGTCACCTGAAGGAATCTCGTTGATGCTCGTTATTATCTGCTGATGTGTTTCGCAAATCCGCGGTGCAACAAGTACGCACTGCGATTTGAGTGTTTTGGTTTGGCTGTTGGGAGTTTAAGTTGGGATTTTCAGGTAGCAGGAAATCTTTGAGGCATTATTTTTACAGGACATAGCGTCGGTGTAGATTACTTAGTTAACGCTGGAACTAAGTACTGATTTCAAATCTGTACTTAAATATATTATGTGCAGAGGACTATGAGTAAAGTAGCGCGATAAAAATGAATAAATGTACGTAGTCACGTTTCGGTGTTAATAAGAATCAACGTTAGTTTTGTGTTATGCCTATTTGGTAATTATGAGAACACAGAATTCGAAATCAATAATTTTACTTGTTTGGGAAGTTTCAGAGGTAAATCTTTAGTACTTCAATTAGCTTTCAAATAGAAGCATCTGCTATAAATTTCACATTTTAAATCCTATCATACGTAGCACGACTAGCAATATTTATTTGGCACAGAAATATGTGTCTTTTTGTATTTGATATTAGAAATGCAAGAAGTCTTGTGAAGGGATAATTATTTCTTCAATTATTTCTAAATTCTTTGCCATACAAAAATTAATGTTTCGTACGCTAGACAACTAATTGAGAGTCGTTAAACGCGGTGTTTATTTAATATTGTTATAATTCATAATTCACGCGAAGTAATAAGACTGTATAAATATACAATCTTTTTTCTTATATGTTTGAATATTTCTGTATAGAATAATATATTCTGTTAGGAACTATAACTATAAAATAATATTATATATAGTTATATAACTATAAAACCGAGGAAAAATTGTCAATTTTTATATGTTGCATTATATATAATTTTATACGTTAACGTGATAAGGAACGAATTATAACATACATACATTGTATTGAAAAACGATTGATCTTTTTCGTCCCCCAAAAGGATACATTATATTCACCGAGAAAAGTAAAACACTAGAAGACTAGCTTATTCTTATTTCACAACTGTAAAATCAACGTATGACAGTTATAATATGAAAATTAAAAGAAGGTTACAAAAAAAGAAGATTTTAACTTTCCTAAGTGGAATATTGCTTTTGTTTTTAGAATACCTTGGAAATTCTAATCGACTATAAAATTTAATTAACAACTAGAAATTAATTAGATATGCTAAAGCTTATTAATTTATAGTCCAGAACGATTATAATTATTGGAAACAAAATAAAATGTAAGAATTAACTGACTGTAGGATACAGAATTTTACATAAACTGTAATGAAATATTTTTATAGTTTTTTTGAAGTATGCAGAACATACAGGTGTCTATCGCGTTTGAAAAATTGTCACACGTGCCATTTTTTTATTACTTGAAATGAACATCGACTTTAATAAATGATGTTAGCAAAATAAGTAAAGTAAAATGATGTAAATTATAAAGTTTAAAGTATAGGACGTGGAGACAATTGTAACATTATAATACAAAAGGCTGTAATCTCTATGTAAAATATTGTGAAACAATTCATATGTAATATAAAACAGTTAACGAGGAAGTGGAAACAAATGGAAATACCTACTTTAACTAGCTTTAATATTTTTAACCTGTTGTATTACAATTTATGCACTGTACGGCTTTCCTCGTTAACATACCTTTAACCTTTCTTCTCTACCGATGACATTTTTGCAACGGGAGGCGAACCACTTAATGATGTTTTCAAGTATCTAGAAATGCGTCCTCGTCTTTAATACTCTATGTTGTTGTTTGCCTTACACAATAATTATCGATACTTGTTAGCGTTATCAATAATTTTTACATTGCAATTCCTTCAATTTTTCATTCAAATATTTAAATGATTTAATGTAATCGTTCAGTCATTGTTTGGTAATTTTAAAATCTATTCAGTTTTAAGTTATAGCTGTATTATTCACGATCAAGTGATTAAGTTCGCTAAATAAATTTCATATAATAAAATAGTTGTTGAATAATTAGCAAAATATGTTGAAAATCATATGAAAGTTTAAATAAAGGAAATACAACAATGACGATTAGAGAAAAATTCAGAATAAATTGAAATAATACGAAAGTATTGTGTAATATGCAACAACATATTTCAAATTCCATTAATTGGAACCAGACCAAAAACTGACATTGAGAAATAATAAGTTATACCTTCGTAAATGTTACACAACTTTATTCGTATAAATCTCGATTAAAGAATGTGAATACTCCAAAAATTTGCACGAAAAATATTTACATTTCTATAGAAATATAGACTTATTATTTTAATTTTATGAAATATTAAAATCCATTTAGACATATTTCCCATCTTATATCCAGTTATAAGAAAAGTTCTTCAGTTTTTCACGTTTTCATCTACCTACTTTATACTCAGCTTGTTAATGTAATAAACTATATAATATAATTGATTAATACTAGTCAAAGATTAAGAACTTTATCCCAAAAGAACTCTATATTTTTTAATTTTAAAAGTTCGTTACGACGTTCGTTTAAAACGTTCGTTAAATTTTAATATATGTATGATATATGTATGTCAATTTTATTATATGTAATATATATAAAATGTAATTTTAGGCTTCGTAGTTAGTTCTCGATGCACGTGTATATCAAGCAATGATTAACAGCGAAGAGAAAAATTATCTCTTCTTTCACTCAATTAGGACGTAAAATTTTTGTTTAGAATTTGTAAATGGAAACATCCAACGGACACTTTCCATGCGCGTCTAACACGAGACGCAGATTTTACAGTCCGTAGCATTCAGAGTGATTATTTTTAGAGCGTTCAGCGTAGAGGTGTTGCGCTATCGATAAAATATCGATGAGACCTTCTCTACAAGGTTGGCAGTCTCTTCATTGGAGCTTAACGCGATGCGTTAAACGGCAATAATTAATTTCGTAATTAACCTTGTAAAATAACCAATAATAACGTTTCATCCAACGAACATCATTAGTCCGATAATACTGATATTTGATTTATCAATCGTACGACAGATAGTTTCCACAAATTAGTTTTCCCTCATTTCATCAGTCACTTTATTTTCCAACTGTTAATTTGATCTTTTCTTATAATTGTTAATATTACAAAATTTTTATGCGATAATATTTGTTAATATAAAGGACATAATCAAATGATTAGATTGAACTTGGTAAAGATTTCATTATCGTACGTTGGATGCAAGTGCACCAGATACAGTGATCAAGTATATGATAAGTCAGACGTTCTTACTTTAAATAACCATTAAAGCCAATAACTATTAAATCGGAAGAAATATAATGATATTATAGTATTATTTAATGGTATCAATGTACAAAATAATAGTGTTGCGTAGTATAACTATAACAGTGTCGCGATAATATTATATTAAGGGATGAAAACGAGAGCACTATTAAAATGAGGGAAGTCAGAAATTTTTATATAAAGAACATTCAATGTTAAATTAAAAGTATAAGTAAAATTAAGTAGAATTGAAATTATATCTAATTCTCCTGGTAATAAGAGTGAAACATTTCTAATTGTAAGTGAATTAATAAATTAATAATTAAGAAACTAAGTGAATGTTTTCTAATACTGGAAATTATAGTATTATAAAGGAATTATAGTTGACTAAATTACACGAAACTTAAACGCAATATAAATATGACAACAGACATTTTCTATTAAAACAAGAACTACAAATTGACAACTTTCCTTTAACAAATTAATATTAAATTCTACTCTTAATCCAAATTGCTTGCCATATTTTCAAAAATATTGATCCTAAGGTAACATTATTTTACGATTTCTAATGGCATTGATTCGAATAATGACTGAATAGTAAATAACAATTATCCTGAAAGATGATTTAGAAGGCAATAAAATCCACGAATTAATGTTCGTCAAAGAAACCAAATTACTCGTCCAATTAGTACGATATTAATGTTCTGCAGCTGGTATATTTTCTCAGAATGTCACTAATAGCCTTATAATCGATAAAAAAGATACGCTACTATAAAAATTTAATTGATACAATTCAACTTAAACCACTAGATAATGTGAAACTAATATTATTTCGAAAATCACTTTAAAAAAATCTCCATATATTTTAAATTTAGAATCTATTGTTGCATTATTATTTTACATATCATTTATCACGTTCGCTGTAGATCCGACTTTCTTTTCATACAATGCCGTGTACGCTGTTTGTACTACAATGCAGTGCATGCTGTCTGTACTACAATATGGTATACGCTAACAAAAAGTTTTCATACAATAGCTGTCTTTATATCGTGTAACTTTATACATGTGTTTAATATGAATTGTTATGAAATACTTCTTCATAATTTCGGGATTTTTAACTCAAACATCGCATCCTGTTCGATACCATACATTATACAGTGTTATACATAATCTAAAGGTACGTGTCGACTCGATTGTCCGTCGTACACAATGAACGTATCAAAAGAATCAGATAATCACCATAATCTTTCTATCAACTGTACCGTATAATCAAATAAAAAAAAACTTCGAAACTTTCACGTACATTTATCTTCGCTCACGACCTATTTTTATCATCGAATCGCAATTTACAGTGGCGCGCTTCAAAACAACCAATAAATGTATAATAAAAGCCTCCAGTGACGATCTATTGTGTTTCTTTACGTTCAATCGCGAAACTTCCATCCGACGTAGATGTTTCTCCAAACCTAAACCAACTTTTCTGTCTATTTGTACAAGACGTTCACAAATTATAGGATGTTTGGATTGTGCATGGAATATTCATAGAAAACGTGGCGGTACGAAGAAATTTTCCGAGTACAAACTAATTAGGATTGGATCGATAATATGGAGGATCAGTTTGAACGCCTCTCATTCAGGGAATTGATTGTTCCTTGCGTCAGAAGTGAATTCTAGCAGAACCGTTTCTTCGAAACGGCTATTCAAGATATTGCTGGTATCGTGACGTCGTTTTTTCCGATGTAGTAAAATCGTTTTCGGAGTACACGTTCCTGCAGAAAAATTGCGATTGAAATTGCAATACGGCAAGTCACATTTCTTCTTTTCCCAGAGGAAAGTAATTTCAAAATATACAGTAACTAGAAAAAGTATTTGCAGAAAAAGTATTGTATTTATTATAATATTTACATATTGGTTCATTAAGGCCAGATATCGTATCAAATTTCGTGTCATTTAGTCGTACGTTCACACGGTTAGAAAAATTTGATACTGTGAAAACGCAACGTGGAATTTGATAAAACACGCTTCATTGAAAAATAATGGTACGTACGAATGTTTTTCGTAGCAACCGTATTTGCAGTCTAAAATCAAATTTTGAGCGTCATTCGAGATTCGTTTCCATTATACAAATGTCTCATTTCCTTGCATAATGAATAAAATATGACGCATTTTATATGCAAAGTAAAGTGAAGTATGAATTTTGATATTACATTCAAGTAAACGTATTCTTTTAACAAATATACTGGTGTATAAATATTTCTTATAGACTAATAGATTTATATTTATTTATAGTTTAATAGTAATATGGAAATTGTACAATGAAGTTACATTAAAGTACAATTGACTCGAAATAGTAAATGAGGTAGCGTTTAATTGCTTAAACTGAATGAAGATGACATCTGTAGATTGTGGTGTTGGATACTGAGACAAACAAGAAATTTTATAACGTAATAATAGAGATTCAATTATTGAAACACTGTCGTTAAGGAAAATACGCTTTTACGAGTTTGATGTAGAAAGAAATTAACAAATCTAATTTTGATATAAAATATTTTTTGACGTAAACATACATCGTGCTAGAGCAACGTATTTAATTCACTGATAATGTAGTAAAAAAGTGAATAATGTCAAAGTTTTACCAGAGTTATAATTACATGTAAATCGTTCTTCGAACTTTAACTGCGTAACATTGCATTTATAAGAGTAAGTAATAATAAGACTATTAACACTGAGAAAGTTTAGTAGGTAGCTGTTAAGGTATATGTATAACCGGAACATACCTTATTGAATAATAAGATAATAATTGAATAAAAATACTTCATGCTTTTTTATAAAATTTCTGCTTTTCTATTTTCTATCAATCAAACACTTTTTTAATACGATATATGTTACTTTTCCAAACAAATTAAACAAATCCATTTTTTAATTCATTTTTCATCAATAAATTCATTTTTTAATTAAAAGCTCGAACAAATTTTTGGAAAACATTTAAATATATATTTATTTTTTATCCCGTTACTTCGAGTCTTATAAATATTCGCATAAAATTATATCGAAACTCATTTCCCAGAAAACAGAGTATTTTTATTGCTATGGTAAAAGATTAAACTCATATAATCCTATGTAATATTACGTAGGTGGAATCTTCACTGTTGCAATATGTATGTGTGTATTAGGGGGATGACTACTGTGGTATCGATTAATTCTGAATAATTAATCGGAAGATGTTTCACTAATGTTACTTTCAAGATCCAAAAAAAAAAAAAGAAGGAAAAAAGAAATAAAATCAACCTGCTCGTCCCATCCATCTTGTGTCAATTCAAATGTACACTGAAACCTACGTTCCCAGCAGATACAATCCTGGAGATATTCCTGCCTGATTAATCAGCCGACTATAAATTAAATTTTATCTGACAATACGGAAATTGTAAAGTTAATATTAACTCGCCTGATCCATTTTCGATCAAAGTTGTCGACGTTAACTCCCATGTATCGGATGTTATAAGTATCATAATTCTGACTGATCTCACGACATCCAAACTATAATATCGGTGTTCATATAGTGGGTGTTACTTACCCGTGGGTGTCGCAGATTATGCAATACGGATGTAATTCGTACTGTAAATCGCACGATTTACTAGTTGATCATGTTATATTGCATTATAGCATCAAATATTAATTTTGATCTTTCCAATTTGTTTCGACCCTTCTAAATCTTGTGGAAAAATATAGTCAGAATAAAAATTGCAGATTTTATGACCGCAACACATTTGCTTCTTCAATTTCTGTGCTGTCAATATGATGATACCTTGAAATACGAGAACTTGTAATGTAACTCGTATGATTAGATCGTTGGTCGCGTTCAATCACATCTTTACGTCAAAAAATGTATTTTTAACTCTCAACGTCATTTGCAGCGATACGCGTGGTAAGGTTGGATAAAAGAATTCATAAGAAAAATGTTTGTCCGTATTTATCTCCTTTGACGACGATAAAGGAGTACAGGAATTTCTCTTAAATTCCTGTTGAATACATCTCAATCTTTTTAAACAAAATATTCATTATATCGCAAAATTCTTATAAATCTATCCGTAGTTATATCGTAGAAGAATATATTTGATTAAATCATCAAGTTTTGAATCTCGTAATAAAAGCTGCTTTTATGAAATTAATTTTTATTCGACGATATGTCAAGGTATAGATCACCTTTCGCAATATAAATTTTGTCGTGCTGCGTGCTCAACTTTTGTTTACTAGAATTATTTAAAAAATACGTTATTATTTAAAATAGTCGAAGAATTTGGCGAAAGTCGAAGGCAAGAATAAAAATCTCAGATTTTATGATCGTGACCTGCCTATTTGTTCAATTTTAACGATGTCAATATGTATGATGTTTTGAAATACGAGAACCATAGATAATGATTGTTACTGTTAGCACAGTACCTCACAATAAATCGTATCTCATTTGCTTTGGTCTTCAGCTACGTTTCAATTTCCGGCTCACCGAGGCGAAGGTATCGTATTCGTTTAAAAGAAGATAACTTTTATGTGGTTTTATTTTTGTAAACTAGTCTTGCAAAGGAAATAGGACGAAAGAAAATAGTAGCGCTGAAAGAAAATAGTCGCATTATTGCTTTTGCTGACACTATGCGTCTAGTTGGATCAAAGGTTACTGGTCTTTTATACAAAAATATACTCCTGCCTTTAAGCAGTTATCTTCTTTTTAGTTTGTACTTTAGTTTCAATAGAATTTTGTGATAATAATATAATAAATAATAAGTTGTTTAATTTTGTTTATTTAAAAAATATCTCTTACACATTCGAAGCAGAAAAGAATTATTTATTTCATTACTTCCTACTACTATAAATAATTATAACGAATAAAGACATATATATCTCTTACATATCAAAATCAATACATTTTAAAAAATTCATTCAAATACAGAAAAGAGAAATTATTATCGATATCTACAGCATTAATTTCTGATTAACTCCAACATTAGTAACAGGTTGAATATACAGCAAGACTCTTACTTATTGGAACGGAATATCGATTTAATGCCCGATTAACTCAACTTTTGCTGATTCACTTATCTAAACGTGAGCTTCTATTATGTGAAGGAAAAATGATAGATAACGAGGGGAACTGGCAAACTCCAATTATATAACTTTGTTATATGTTGTCCTGCGGCGAAGTTCACATAAATGGAATTCAATTGTAACTGTAACTGAGAATTAACCGAGGACCGTAACTTATATTTTTTGGTACTCTACAGTTATCAAAAGAGATATCCCATTAAAACTAAATTATCTATGATTTGAAGCTTCTCATTTTTGTATTTTTAAAATACAAAAGTTTCACTCCGTCATTAGTATCTCGTGTAATTGTGACCATTTAATATTTAACTCGACGGTGTTCGCGTTCTGTTGACTGTGCCCTTCCAATTCGCTTCCAGAAGATTTTATTACAGTCATTTGCATTGCAGGTCTATAGATTTTCTGTCTTGTTCGCTGACACAGGCATGGAAATGCGTTGGCGGACAGAGTTCGGACGGCTATGCACATGCAACCAGGTATGAACAAGAATCCGTGCTTTTCCTGATTAGAAGAACAACGCGGTTCTAATCGTATTGTTCCCCTTCCTTTCTCATCCCTGAAAACGAATTTGAACATTTCCAACGATTTACTTTTTTCTTTGCTTAATTTCACTCAAATTAAAAATATAAACGATCGTTCGAACGTTGCATGAGTTTAATACGAAATCTTTACATTCCATCGAAAACCTATGACAATATTCATCTTCAGTTAAAATTTTAAGAGTTTACTTGAAATAGATATGATATTTATTCGTGTGTCTTCTTATATTCTTTTAATATGGCTCACGTGTTTCTGGTCAATCTCGTTTGACTTCTGTCGAGCTAATATGAAATTAGATCGCCCGTTCCTTCTGTTTATATTGCCAACGTCCGAATCGAGTTTCGGGATCTGAAAACTTTCAAAAGCCTCAGTGATATGGGTATATCGAGATCAGCCCGATCCCGCCCAAAACTTCTTTCCACCCGTCTCAATCTTGGCACACGTGTACCCGCACACCTGCAAATTAAACGATTCAATATATATATTGGCAACAATTGTAAAATCAACTGGTTCAGTAAAACGATAAACGTAGATAATTATTATAAATATAAAATTCGTTTTCCGTATTGTTGTTATTATCTATTTATATCGATTTGATTTTAATTTATTTTTACCTGTTGCCAAGTATCTCTTAATAAAGTTTCACCGTAGATACATCGTAATAAGCTGAAATTGAGAGATACTTTTAATTGAAACAACGAATGTAGTAATACAAGTACAGGGAAGATTTTCCCTTGAAATTAAAATGACCTATTATCGGTAAAAATGTGATTGGTGGAAAAGTCGATTTGCGGAAACGTTATAACTGCGAAAAGGTAATTTTCATCGTATTTTATTTCACAGATAGGTTGTCGTAATTGGAATTGCCCCTCTGTTAGTGAAAACGGTTTATTAAACTCTGAAAGTTACAATAGCAGTAGAGTTCCTTTTTTTTTCTGTTATTTACGATTTTTTTTCTTTACTGTAGAATCACATACAAGGTTACAGTACTTGAGGCCCTCCATGCGTAATAATTGCGACACATTTCCGTGCAAACCTCAAGTTTCGTCGTAATTCCGTGTTCACGTTCTCATAAAGTTAAGAAATAATTCAGTCTTTCCAAAAATCATTATCACGTACCTTAGGAGACAAACGCTCGCCTCTTTGGCTAGAGCTTTCAACGAAACTATCGAATGAATGACAATCTGTAATGATCTGCATAAAACCGTACAGTCCTTTTGATTTATCAACACCCGCATCTTTGAAATAAACAGTTCCCTCTGACACTTGCTTTCGAACTAAGGATCGCGCGAAATAACGTGAACGATATTGCAATATTTTTAGATCAACCTGAAGTCTAGACTTCTGTGGAGAAATCTGTTTCAATATTAATATTGTCGCTGTGAGTTAATCTCTTCGCTTTATTTATAAAATTTTCTCAATTCCTCGTGTTTGCATGTAAACAGTCATTGTTCATCTAAACTATTCGATAATACGAACTATCGTTCCCTTCTTTCTTATTTCTTCGTCTTTTTTACAGAATTAAGTAAAAGCACAAAGACGAAGTTAAAAAGAAAGTTAAAAAGTTTTCCGAAATCGATGCTTGTAGCATCTTCTTGACTTGTGACAATTTTGAATTACCTTTGTTATGTTAATAAAATATATTTCATTCCCTTTGTTGTTAACGAAGTATCAAGTAATTCAATTAATTCTCATTTTAGTTGGGAAAACCTTACTTTTTGCTTCTACTTAGAAAACGAGAAACGAGAAATATCGATTCCAGGGAAATGTGAAAAATTGTTTAAAAAGTCAATCGTCGAGATACCATTTTTAAAATAATCTTATCCGGAGATTTTGAAATTATAATCGATAGCTATCGTAACATCGTCACAGTCTCGTTATGTCCACGTTATTTCGTGCATGATCGTACAATCGGAAAGGAATCAAAGGCCCTAGTGGCTTCTGAGTACTGTCACGAAACTTCACGCACGAAGTTACGACGAGCTCGGATGCGACAAGAAAAATGATCATGTCGTTCATGCATGCGAAGTCCCGTTATGTTACCAGGTAATTATCGAGCTGAATGTGCGATAAGAAGGTTCCACGATAATCGTAACCTGCACGAACCTAACTTTCATGCGATACGTGCGTATGGCTTTGTGTGTAAACGTACAATAAATATTATACCGAAGAAGTAGCGTATATATATATATTATTCTTGTATATATATATATGTATATATACACACATATTTATATGTATATTGTTGCATATATATTAACATATTCATATATGTGCATATTAATGTATATACATTACACATATGCATATGTTAACATCGCTCAGAAGTATCCTGAACACTTGTTTGCTTTCGTCAGAATGTAATTTAATTACAAGATTATAAATGAAAGGAGCAGAGATAAGTTTGTGTTTTCATTATTACCATTACGTGATAAAATTAACCGTTCAAAATTAATATGAGAACAAGAACTTGTCATTCGTTATGGAACAGTTTCGTTATATAGAGAGTTCTGTATTTTTAGAGTTTTTATAATCATTAAAGAGCTTCTACTTTCCAATATATATATATATATAGAATATAGATGAAATATATACACATAGAAAGACTATCGTGATTAATTCGAGCAATGATAATTAAAACCGAGGTGTATGTCGACGAATAATTTCAATACGTTAATGGTAAATTTTTTTAACGAATAATCAAAATTGTCTAACTGCGTAGGAAAATAAATATAATAAAAGATATAAATATCGCTTTTAGCCGGTAATCAATCATTAATCGTATTACTATTATATTATGCAACAGCAGTCATGAACCGTTATTATAGATTAATCAAAGCGTTTGGATACTTCCTAGCGATAATAAATTATACATACATATATAGATATATGTATATGTGTATATCTCAGGTAAATTTGAAAAGTTCACCTCTCGTCGTTTATCTATCTCTTTCTCTCATTCTCTTTTTCTCTCTCACACTCTCTCAGCTGAAAGATTTTCAACTTGCAATTGGTCGTGATTCGTTTAAGCATCGATCTTCGAGGGGACTCATACTTGTTCATTATAGAAGTCCCATTTTAACGAACGAAGTTAAACAAAATTCGCGTGCAATCGTAGCCAGATCTCTCACGAGTTCGTTGAGTGTGCCATGTTTGTCCATCGCATTTTCTTAAAAGACACGGAGAATGATCACCCGACAGAGACCCGAGGCGAATGTGTATATACATAAAATATAACAGACTTTTTTTTAGAAGCTAGAAGATCACATAATCTCATGAGAAATGGAGTTTTTTGAACGTTTTGCATGGCGAACGTGTTTTACGCCCGATTTCCTATCGTCGTCGACTTTTTAGGGCAACTAGAGTACAATGATTAAGATCTTGGAGTATCTTGGACGATACGTTAAAGAAAGAAAAAGCATTTCTTCTTCTGCACGCAAATACAGTAAAATTCCCGTATTCGTGTTTCACCAAGATCTCATGATATTAGGTAGAAAATTCCTAAATTCCATCATCAAGGATTCATAATATTAGAGAAACCCATTGCGGAACACCGAATAGCGTTTAAGGATCGTCCAAAGCAGATGATTCTTTTAACAATACATTATTAATAGCGTTATGTCGCATTGGCTTTATCGTTATTATTAGATTGTTACTTTTTATGCAAGTTTATATTTTTAAGAACATGACTGAAATCTATTTATCTCTTGACAATTGAATATTAATCGTATACGTATGTAATAAAATTATGAAATCGTGAAAAAGTAGAATTGTTTCATTAGTCTGGCTTGTGAGAGGCTCGTATAATTATTATTAATATATTTCGGTTGATTTGTCTCGTTATCGATTATTTTATGCACGACTGCGACTGATTAATAAATTAAATTCAATCGTATGTGCATATATTGTGCTCGTTGCTATGTACAGTTTTATAATACGAGGGTTTCACTGTATTTAACGTTTCGAAAACTAAAAAATCAAGATAGCCGATGATAGTCACAGTTAGAAATGTTACGACACGATATTCTTATTGCTTTCACGTTTGCTTAATTATAGTCTGTTGGAAGTAGCTCAACAGTGTCCAAGATATTCCGTATGTAGGCTCCGTTATATTTGTCGCAATGTGTTACGCTAAATCCATCTTTTTTTTTTGGTTTTTTTTTCTTATTCTTTTTTTCGTACTATCTGAAAGAACGTTAACGCAGTTATTCCTAGAGATTACGATAACCCGTAAATTAAACGTAGCTTCTTAGCTTCTAGTCCGGATCAACGGCGCTATTAATATAACTAAAACGAAAACACGAAGGATGAAAATGTTACGTAACAGTAACGAAATATTATAATAGCTTTTGTATAAGTATCGTGGTGTTAGATATCGCTTAATATAGCAGAGATTCGAAATAAATGAACTCGCAGAGCATAACGATATTAATCTTGGTTAGTGAGATATAGCAGATGATTAACCCTTAATTACAAACACATGCTCGAAGAGAATCTGAGTGTTTATTTCATTATCACAAATTGGTGGAGAATTTCAGAAGCTGTATTTATTTAAATACTTGCAAGTATTTATATACTTTAATTGTAAAAGATTTTTACAAATAAATAAATAATTATTCAAAGCTTTTAAAACATGGTGATTTTAAAAATAGGATCATTAATCTGCGAGAAAACATATTTGTGATAATAGCAAAAATACGAGCATCTGTCGTTAAGGGTTAAAAATCGACATTTTCTGTCCAAAATCAATTAACCACGCAAGGCTGTACAGATAACAAGACGTAAATTTTTCTTCTATATTATTTTCTCTTATGAAGTGTCAACTCTTAGACAAAAATTCTGTGCTTTTAATTGATATTTCTATAGCATCGTTTTCCAGCTTATCTACAGCATCGATATACGATTTTTTAAAATAATGTATTCTGATTACGATATAATTCAATAATATGCATGTTTAACTGCATTGTTTCTGTGTTGTAGCTGAATAAAAATGCCGATAAAGTTGTTCAAACTTTGTAAGTAATATTAGTAAAAGTATGTAAGTAATATTAGAAATGCTTTAAAAGAGATTTAAGATTCAAAACCAGTGTTAGAACAAACGAATAACCGAAGAATCAGTGAATCAAAATGGTCAAAAAAGAAAGCGCACTTCGGTTGTGGGAAATATCTCAATTTTCAAGATCACGATTTATGTACAAAGAACATAAAATTAAAAGCATAGAATTTTTGTTTAACATCTAGCGTATTCAAAAACGATCATGTTACATTATCTGCACTCGGATTAAGAAACATGATCACGAACGATTAATTAATTTTGGACGCACAATAATAACATACATAATAAAAAATAGAAACGCTTCGTAGAAGGCAGAAACCTTCTAGCGATGAAACATTCTGTGTGAGGAACAAACAAGCTTCCACAAAGCATCACAGCAAAGCAATCAATCAATCGTAAGCGTAATATCGTTTAGAAACCTTAAAAATATTCAATGTTCACGATTATAAAATAGTTTGGCGTAGTGACAGCAATTGTCGCAACTGTCGACTGAAAATATCAAAATTGCCCTTTGTTTGTGTAACTAATTGGCGAAATCAGCGCAGGAAAGCAACGAACTGCAAGTAAGCGTAATTCGTACATGATCGATCGTAGGGATCGAGGATCGATTCAAATGCAATGGACTCGTATACAGGGTATTTCATCTAACACATTCAATGCGGAAGACATGAACGTGCGTGTCGTCGGAACTTTCCATCGTCTTGCGGATGAAGACGTCTGGGTAAGTGGACATGTGTTATAGAAAAATCGATTTCCGCCACCAGGGACCCATTTCGCTTTTGTGCGTCGCATTGAACGCGTTAATTCGTTTGCTACTGACGATGCAAAAAACATACTTTTGACACGAGTTACTTTATTTTATGATTGTAATTTTGCAAGGATAATTTCTGCTTCAGTTGCTACTTTATTTCTTTATTTTATATGCGAGAAGTAAAAATATATCGGCTGGATTTCTGTAAATTTATTAGTTTCATTCTTCGAGCACGTGGCAACATTCAATTTCTCAAAAGACAAATACTTCTAACATTCTTACTTTCTTGTACTTTCAGCCTGTAAAATTAATAATTAAATAATTTCATTTTCTAATTAAACTCAGTATTTCCTTCGTCAAAATATATTCTCTTATTCGATCAAATTAACGAAGGCGAAAATGTATTCCCGTATATTATACAATATATATAATATATCCTTGTACAATCTTCTTCGTATAGAACCAACTATCATTATGATTATTTTCTCACGCCGTCGTTAATAGCAATTGGAATCATCTCAAGTATAGAAATTAAGCGAAATACCCCATACACGATGATTCACTGGAAGAATCGTCGACAAACAATGTGAAAAAGACGCGTTTCAACGATATCTTCGCCTCTCGATTCGCGAACGACGATTCGACAGAGCATTATCAAACCTTAAAAAGAGCGCAAAACACAGTAAAAAAGTTGAGAGATAGCGCGCGCGCATAGAAAAATCCCAGTTGTACGGTGTGTCTATCAGCGAGCTTAAATTAGTTTACGAAACTATTTACACAGATCGCATTAAACGGAAGGTTGTCGAGCTTGTTATACATACTCGTATGTCGCTGTACTTAAGCTTAGCGGCTTACAGTTACGTACAGATACTTTAGTTAGTTCAGAGATGATTCGTGCGTGTATCGCTATTATTATATTAAGAGTATGTATATATACTTTTTTGTTTCCTTTATGCATATGTATTATGTTATAATGTATTATATTATTTTATGTTATATTACGTTATATTATATTATATTATGTTATGTTATATTATGTTATGTTATATTATGTTATGTTATGTTATGTTATATTATGTTATATTTTATATTAT
This sequence comes from Bombus terrestris, assembly GCF_910591885.1. Taxonomy (NCBI): domain Eukaryota; kingdom Metazoa; phylum Arthropoda; class Insecta; order Hymenoptera; family Apidae; genus Bombus; species Bombus terrestris. The sequence goes on along the minus strand of NC_063275.1, from coordinate 20,172,928 downwards.
ACTATATTATTATATATCACTAGCACTAGGTGAGTGAGAACTGAAACTTGGAGATTATACTTGTGGAATTTCTTCCTCGTTCACCTAGTGCCTAACGCTTTGTAAAATAACTTACAACTGTTCTCATATACATATATCGGTGTAACGTTTTTGTAATAACTTTAAGTGGACCCGAACGGTAGTTTAACGTGCACGCCTGTGCCTCGAGAAGAGTTTTTATTATAGAAGACCGTGTCATCAATTAACAAGTAAACTGGCTGTCTACGAGAGTATGCGAAAAATTAGATATAGTACGATATTGTAATATCTAGAGGAACAATTTCTTAACGTTCTTTTTTTTCAATTTTTACATCGCCTTGGATGGGGTAATTAAAATTTGATAAAATATCTCTCCGTTTGAAATAAAACATGCCGCTTCGTGACAAGTTAAACATTGTAAATATATACAATAGAGGGTTGTATCAAGTGGAGTACATCGCGCTGCACTTGAAATCAATGTACAGAATTATAAACGGAGATGACAATAAAAATCGTTATAGTCAACGTTATTTATATCTGTTCGTAGTTTTCATCGTGTTTCAAAGGTGTAAATCTAGATAGCTGTTTAAAATACAACGCTATAATCAATAGAATTCTAAAAAGTTGAAGTTTCTGCGTAAGTCGACTTTAAAAGATCGCTGTGGTTCGCTTCTATTCGTTTTCTCTTCGCATAGAATATTCGTAAAAAGTAAATTCCTACGAAAAAGTCTTCTCGACACACCGGCACAGAAGAATTTATAACTGTTTTTAAGTATAAATATTGCAGTGTAAATAGATAATTTAAATATTTGTTACTCGAAAGACACATCTAGATCGCATGTTTTACGTTGCGTCGTAAGATCATCGGAAAAATTACTCGCTACGATTTCCTCTCCCGCACAGAAAATTTTCCCTCGAAAAAATAACATCGAAGTCGGGTGCAGGTGCTGAGTTACATTTATCGACAAGGTGTTGTAAATAGCTCATAGCGACGTTCCGTAATTTTTGTCATCGTTTCTTCATTCCCGTGTCGTTCCTTCCTTTTTATATCCCTCTTTTGTTCTCGAATCGGTACGCAACGCCAGTTCACGTACAAGGCTCTTCGAGAATGACGCGGATGAATCGTTAACATACACGTCGTGTCTAAAAAAGTTGCAATTTCTAGCTCTATTTTTCTTCTTTTACCAATGTGTTGCCACTTTTCGTCTATGAACAGGCACGCGATTTCCAGTTTTATTCGATTATGTTTCACGATTAAACTGTGGATATTTATGAAGATTTATACGTTCATGTAAATTTTATGAACACAAACGAAGGACTTAATGGGAAAGTCGTACAAGCGTATGTTTCCAAAAACGAGATAAAATCGAATCTTTGCGTAAACCAGTACTCGTTTAAAGATTGTTGCCATTCATTTCTCTTATGAGTATGTATACTAATATGTTTTAATATTTAGAAGCACCTTTTCTCGCATTGTAAAATTTGTCACACTTGTACTATTTTAGTTCACAACAAATGTGATATCTTTTATTTATCTACGAATACCATGTCTGCTTTTTAAATCGTATCTATAAAGTTTTTAACACGTTCAACAAAGTTGTATTGAATTCTGTTTCTACTTCAAATTATGTAACAGTAAGTCTTTGTCTTAATGTCATAGATTTAGACACCTTCGTTTCCATTCTCGCTGCATTCCTCATGCTGAAAAAGAATTCTCAGCGCCGGGTTTAGAAACGTCATTGACAACATTTTTCATCAATTAGAGCCGACGTCATGTCTGGTTAAATTGAAATTACTGTATCATACAATTATAGCGATAGTCTCGCTGTACCCGTTTTCTGTTTAATAACTTCTTCAAAATAACTTCTTTAAGATTTAATAACTTCTTCTTCTTTAAGATCAACATCTCGTAAATTCAACGTTCTATAAATTTGATCATTTCTTCACCGCCTGTACCAAAACTGAAGAGAAATTTTTATATTGTTTGAAATAGTCAAAAACTTTCTGACCAATTCAGATAATGTAACCGTTCAAACATTAGATTTTCGGATAGTAGATATATATATATATTTTGTATACTTGTGCATTTTAAATTTTTTATAAATGCATAAACATCCGCAGTCTATTCCTGACACATTATCCGAACACCTGTTTAAGGTGTGAAACAATGAAAAAAGTTCTTTTGAGGTGAAATTCACCGAGGAAATCAAATGTTCAATCGCTCAATTATCGTATCAATACACGTTACCTTATATCACGTAACTATACTTCTGTCGTGTATCGAAATATAGAAATCATACGATCGAATTTCTCTGAATGTAGAATAGTTATTGTAAACGTCTAATTGGTCGTGACAGAAATTTATCGATAAAGGTAACGATATACATATAAAAATCAATCTAACAGTTTCTATGAAATACCAACGTGCTACGAACATTCTAAGTACCACTTTATTCTTTAAATTTTTGTTGTTCACGGAACGACCACAGTATGTTTTAATAGGCCTACCTACCACATACGCGATTGGTCGAGACAGAAGTTTCTCACGAAAGACGAAATTCAAGACAGAGGTAGAATCATATCGTGAACTTTAAACTGTATTCCCATAGTTGAAATCGTGAATGATACCACGAAGGAACTTCATTTGTTAGAAACGAATATCTTTGTATTTATTGGAAGAAAATTGTTATTAAAAAATAATCAAGTTTATTTACAAGTAGCTAGCAGAGTTTGTAAATTAATGAGTAAACACGAAGAAATCTAAGGTTCTTGAAATATTTCCTTTGTACATTTTTCAATAATTTCTTAAAATAATCAAGCATATCATATTTTGGGAAGAAAGAACATTTTCATATTGTTATTCGAAGTACTGCTTCATGTGTACTGCTTTTACTTTCAATAATTTATTTCGTATAATAAATTCTTCTCTGAAGTTCCTTCGACTTCGTGGTATCAAAATTATTCAACATCGGAAAGTAGAAAATGTTGAATGATTACCGAGATAAGCTCAAATAGAATTCTTTTTGGCCAAAATCCCTTTCAAATTTCACTTTCTTTACTTCTTTCCCTATAAAATGCTCCATAAGTTTCAGATGAATTATGGTGTGGTAGAATAAAAGCATTTCCTAATAAACAGGTGCCCTAGTTCTGCGACATACAGAATGGTCCATATATCACGACTGTGTAAAATATCATACAAAAGTTTTCTTGGCTTAAAACAACAAATATCTAACATAGTAATAAGTCATTTTCTGGAATAGACTTCTTAACAGACAAATTTTACTTGTACCATACGAATGAATTTCATTTGTTCGATAACGACTGATATTCCGCCGTAAATTATTAGCTTTCCCTAGGGTGCGATAATAATTTATCAAGACTTTAAAATATTGACTTTAAAATATTCAAGTGTACGATATTAATAACTCGTGCAAGATATTATGGGCCATTTGGTACATTACGCACAGATCTAACAGACTAGATATGTTTGTCAAATAATATAAATACTTTAAACAATTGAAATTCAATGAAAATTCAAGGCGATGATCTTTAAAATCCAAAAAATGTCTGCCAGTAAAATATCTAAATATCCGTAAAACTACCGACGCTAGGCCAATTCTTTTAGATTTCTAAAACACCTTCTAATATCGACACTTATCCTAGAATTTTCATTTGCACACACACACATGCGCGCGTTATGTATAATAATTAACACATATGCCAAGCTACCGAGGAACATAGCGTTACAAAAAGAGAATACTCGAGACGGTACGATACAATCATTTCGTGCTGCTACAAATGCAACTGAATCATCTACGTAGAAGTTGTCGCTTTTAGATTGGCACGTAAAAATTATACTTAACAACTTTTCCTAATATTTCCTATCAGATTTAAGAGCATTACTCGGATGATTTGTTAAATTCATTAGATTTCTTTCATTCAAATTTTACCCGTTTCCTCTTTCTTCTTTGAACGAAACGTCCTTCCTCTTTTAACGATATTCCAATATTTCTCGAGATTCTCCTTCTTCTTTGCGCGTCTTCAATAATTCATAGTTGGTTGTTATCCTCTGTCTCATTATGCTCGTGCGTAGAACGTTCCGATTTAGTCGCATGAGAAATATATATGTATATATAATGCATCTATTCTATGTATATACGTTTGTTATTTTTTTTCTTTTTTTGTACAGAGCTTTCTTTGGTTTTCGAGAAGAAGGAATTAGTCTTTCAGAGTGATAACGAACTGTTTTTGATTGAATGCAGGGTGTTCGGTTTGGCAATTTCTCTTTTTCTGTTCGCTCTGTATTTCAATTTATCCCCGCCATCGTAGAAGAACCATAACTGTTGATTACTTGTCAGAAACCTGAAGAAAGTCTCAAATCCACTTACGTTCACGTTAAATCCACTTAGACGATGTTAAGCATCTTCCAGTGCAATAACAACAATTTAGAGAAGTATCTCGACAAAATTTCAGTTGCTCTACGATTTTCGAATTTCTGTATGTCAATCTCGGTCCCGTTTCAATAAATAAAGAAACTCCTGAAATTTTAGGACGCGTTTTAGCGCAAAATTAAAACCAGAACGTTTTAACGTACAACGATTCTTATCTTCCATAAATTTAATAAGTAATAACTAACTAATGAGAAACAGATTGAAAAAAAGATAAGAAACAACTTGATTGTCGCAACAGAGTTAAATAGAAGTTCCTGAAACGTACGTAAACCATAAAATAAAATAGAAGAATCTTACATAGATATTCATAGTGTTCTTCTTTCTCTGATTTCGAGCACGAATGAACAAAATAGCAATTTTAAACAAAATGTTCCTTGCTTCAAGTACACATAAAAAGATAAAGACTTTTTCGCAATATCTCAAGGATTTGTGTCGACTGACTTTGACCAGAGAAAGTGCGATAACAAAGTTACCCCGTCCTATTCCCTTATCTCTACGTGGAATTCTTCAACGTTTCGCAGTTTGCATCCAGAAGTAACCGAAAGAATGGTTCGCTACGAAACATAGCATAACATTCCAAACAGTTTATATTTCGTTCACGTAAAGGTAAAATACCAACGGCCAATGAAGTGATATCGTGGATTGGATAAAGCTCGAACACCCAGCATACAGGATAGAAAAGTGCACTTTCTTCAGCGACGATTCAAGCTGAGTACACGTTACGCATTACATGTTGATAATATATATATATATATATATATATATATATATATATTTATATTATATAATTATATATATATAATTATATATATATAGAAAGTTACAAAAGATAAAAGAATCGAGTATAATGTACACGATGTCCGATAGACTATCTTCAACGGTTATTCTCCGTTTTACTTTCCTTTCAAAAGCTTCGATTTATACGTTTTCCAATTTCTCTCCTCATTCTCCCTCTCCTTATCTTCACCATTCTTTTCTCCTTTCTCTTTCTAATTTAAGTCTGGAACGCCTGAGGAGTTTCTCTCTATCAGCAGATGTACTTTCATCATCGACTAACCGGATCCAATTAATTAGCCGGTTTCTCTGACGTCGATCATTAGGCTTCGTCAGAGTGAGAGCCTTGGGAGCTACGCTTCTTCTTATTGTTGCCGTGGTGATGATGGGAATGGTGTTCATGATGGTGATCGGTGTGCATCAACGCGTCGGTTTCTGGTTGATTCTGATGGCCCACCAGCAGATCCAGCGTGCCTCGTGGAAGTCCAGCTTGATCGTTAGCTGGAGGCGGAAGTGGAGTTGCCACGGGTGACTCGCTTGGTAATGGCACACAGTGCAACACGTAGCATCTAACACCGGCTAGTATGATACCTAAAAAACATTGAGTTTTGTTAGTAATTACCACACTTTACGCGATTGTTTTACCATTTAAAGTTAGTATTTTTCTATTTTTTTTTTCCATCACTAAAGTGTGAAACTTGTACGAAATGGATCAAGAACGAGAGGAATACGGAAGGGTACATAATGATCGTTAGGATTCAAAGGATGGTCATTGGATATTTGTTACGATGATATTTTATGAGGTAGTTTGACTGTTTAACGTTGGAACTACTGACGATTAAAATGTAAACTTTGTACCAAGCGACTCAAAATGCAGTTAAAGGAAAGCTATACATAACGCGAGGATAATGCCTGGAGATCATTGAGTTTTCGATATGATGGTATTTTATAGGATCGTTTCACGTTGAGGATTATTAAACTAATTGTAAGTTAGTTACTCGCTTGTAACTCATTACAATCTTCGAGAAATGTAGGTGTTTAATTTTCGAATTTAAGAGGGGAATCGTTACGAATATCAACCAGAACGAAACTCTTCTTGATGAACGTTGATCGATTCGTAATTTGGTAATTATGCTATACAATTTTCATAAAAAAATCTTTAAAGGAAACTTTAGGATTTGATAAAAAGTGTAATAAGTTTTATCATTATTTTTTGTTAGAAATATCAGCACTAAAAGTATCGGACTAGAACTAGACTAATTCTATACTAAAGTGTAACGTTTTACAGCGAATTATGGACATTAAAATAGCAGGAATATGAAAAAGACACAAATAAGCTGATAGGCAAGTCTTCATCTATTTACTTTACGAATGATTATTAAAAATTTCTAAAAATGTACCGCGATATATATATACGATCTTTATAAAAAATTATGGATTGGTCAGTTCGGCTATTCTGATAGTTATAGCGTTAAATTTTTATAAGTACGAATAATATTGATGTAATGGCAATAATAGCGATATAATTATTTTATACGGTGGATATTTATTTCTTATATTTTCCGTTGCTCGTGAATTTAATCCTAAAAGTTGTTACTAAGTAATATTCTGTTTTATTCCAATTTATTAATATTTCTGTTTTACTCCATATCTTATATTATTAATAATATAAATAGCTTCTTAGGGACAAGTATTACTGAATTTACAATGTGAACGATGAATATTTAATTCAAAAAGTACAAAATTCGAAAGATTGAGGTATAATTTAGAATTAGAATATGACATACTCGTTACATAAATAACGGTGATAAAATATCAATTTAACTATTTTATTTGTTCATTTTATAGAGATTTCATTTAAAAGTTGTATTTGTTAATCAGAGATTTTATTTGTTATTTCTATACATTTTATATTTATACGAAGGAATACAAGTTACTGAGCGCCTGACAAATATTGAGATCGTCCACTGTGAACACGTTGCACGTATGATACACGTAAAGAAACTTCTTTGGCATTTAAATGAATTGAGAAGATAATGTCTAAGTTAAATTTAAATTATAAATTTAAATTATTTTTCTTATATCTTTATATACTTATATATTCTATATTTCAAATATCTATAACAATCTATAAATCTTCCCAATAAAATTTTCAAATATAAACCATTCCATTTTTAAAATGCATTATTTGATTATACACGTTGATGTGATGCACATATTTTCAATACAACATAAAATTTAGATTTGTTAATTTAACGGAACTTTGACGATGAAAATGAGCTTTACTGGTTTACGTTGCGGTAATTTTCGTAGGCTGGAATGTAATTAGTTTAGTGTAACGAAAATTCGATCAAAATTTGTACTATAAATTTCAGGCTACACGTCAATATATTTCGCGTTTATACTGTGTAATTAATACTCTATGCAACGTACTTTGACAATTTAATTCCGAAGCAACCGTTTTATCTGTTGCTAAGTTTACGAGTATGGCCTCGTGTTGATAATATCGATGCATGTGAATTTCATCGGTCAACTTTATCGTTCATGCAAATGTTATGGAGATTCTTGTTATTGCGTTCAATCGATCTGCACTTAAACGTATGTGACAAGAAACATTCGAGTACAAGAATATCGAATAACGTTCGCTATGTAATTATATACTTCTTTTTCGTAATAATAATTTATAAATAATTTTTAAAAATAGATAGACAAGTACAAAATAGTCAGCGTAATAATTAATTTCGCCATATTATGATTTGGAAAAAATAAATTTTGCCACTTTTCTACGATTAATATAGCTTACTGGAATAAATTAATAAACTCACAATTCAGAAAAAACGTGGCATAGTCTACTTTCGCTCTTAACGTTTCATTTAAGGAGAATGTAATTAAAAGTAAGTAGAGAAGTAAACAAGGGAACAATTTCTTTCAAAATGACTGTTCTAGCAGAGTTTTCTATTCACTTATACGTACATGGATTTCTAATAACTCGTTAAAAGCAATTGAGGAAAAATGATCAATTTTATTGAAAACTGAAAATGTTGAAAAAAATTTCAGTCGACCTAAATATGGTAAGTACTTTTAATAAGCTGTTGAGAATGTTCGCGAATTGGTTTTGTAAAAATTTTTGGAGCGAATAAAAGTACAAAAGGATACAAGACAATTTTGGATTTTATTCCATCAGAGAAAATTCAGCTAATTTTTATTCTTTTTTTATTTGGAATTATACTTTTCGAGGGAATTTTAATGAAGCTATATTCTGTAAAACTCACGCAATTTTTATATATATGCAAACGTATTTTAATCTCAGATATGTTTATAAACATTTGCAGCGTACTTATAATAAAATTAATTTTTTGTTTAAAGAACTTTGTTAAACATTTCCGTTGCAAGATTGTATAAATTCGTGACGATAATTGTATTTAACGTTCTATACTTAGGATATTCCTTTTAGCTAAGTCAAAGAACAGCTATCGCTTCTATTCCGACCACGATGTTAAACGTCGTTATCTTGATTACTCTGAATGGATAGCACACAGTAATATGATTTTGTCATAAAATCTCTGAAGAAGAGAAAGTTCTTTCCAAACTGCTTCTTATTACCTCGGCACTGTCTTGTATAATATCTCATTGCTAACAACTATAGAATAAATAAAACGAGTTTATACGCGAATTCCATTATTTCAGTAACAAAGCATTCGGAATATTTGATTAAAATTTCAATAAATAGAAGAACGTGAATATTTCATTAGAACCACTTCGCTTTTCCTACATGTTTGTGTAGGAGATTTAATAATATAATCTCAGAGGATGATCATGATAAACGTTTAATATCGTTGGAAACTTTTTCTGAAAGTAAAATATTAATAGAACTTTTAATAAAAGTTGGATCTGTTTCAAGTACGAGCGTTAAATAGAGGGACATAATTCTAGAATATCTTATTTTTATTCATCTATTAATCAGTATACTATATCTATTGATATGAAATGGTTAGAAGAAATGTAGTGGCACTCGGCAGTAAACTTTCTAACGGTTTCTGTCCCGTGGTGCGCTACACAAAGACGCTATTCTTCGGACAATATGACTGCTAGAAATTGAAATATTTCTATAATACATTTTCTACCTGGCGAAGGTTCATCAAATGAGCAAATAGTCCTTTTTTTAGCATTTCCTAAAGTTATTATCTATTATAGAAAGATACGTGAAATGTGGTTTTTCTCAGGTACGAAACTTCCCGTTAGCAACTTTCTCTCGAGGGCGGTTAGCATCTTTCCTCAACCGCCGACCTAGAGATCAACCAATTAAAAGCAACGTCCATTTCCCTCACTTTCCTAACGAAGATTTTCCTCGACGAATTCGGTGATCTCGTATCCTTAGTTTATAGTTTTCCTCTGCAGTCGAGTCTCGAGTCGTCAGTAGATAGTCTCCAGTCAGCAGTCGATAGTCCATAGTCGTTAGCCGAAAGTCTATAGTTGAGCAATCATCATCCGAATTTGAATCACTATCGTAACGTATCGCCTAGAAATCTAACTTATAACCGCGAAACGCAAACAGCTACTTGTTAATATATATATTGTTAACCATACTCGAATGATTCTTTAGCACTTATCACGATCTATCCACCTCAGAAACAATAAAATGAAAAAGACAAAATATCTAAATAACTGTATATTTTAAATAACTTCATTCGTTTCTTATTTTCCTATGTGAGATTTGAGAACAATGTTTGGTATACTGTAACTGTAACTGTCTAGTATACTACACAAGTTTGAATCGTTATTTTAGCATTTGCAACGAACATAAATACTAGTTAACAAACGCTTGAAATTTTGCAAAGGCGTGTTAGTATTTAGTATGATTGAGTCTATTCAGTTCGCAAGTTTGCAAGCATAAACTTGGTGGTTCTAAAGTTCAAAAGTTACGGAATTCAGAGCTGCAATAGAACGAGCTGCACGACGAGATGCGAGGTACGAATTTGCAAAATTTAAAAGGAGAATGTATTAAAAATTGTTTTTCTTCGTATCATTTCCTTTCATTTCATTTTATTAAATTAGCATTTCTCAATTAGGTGTGTCCAATATGAAAGATATTCAAATAAAGAAATAATCATGAAACATATTTCCTTGATTTACTATCTTACAAATATTCATTAATATTTTAATTACAAACTGTAGTATTGTATAATAAATTCGTAACAAGTGAATGGTAAAATCTTAAATCAATATTTTGCTACAAATATTACATTTTTGTTAAAAAATATGTACATTTGAATTATTTGATGAAATCATGTTACCGTGATATGTTCTTTTGAAAATGTCACATTTTTACTGTAGGTGTAATCCAATTAGTCAATGGAATTACATATCCTGTTGAGAATACATAATTAAATATATAATTAAATATTCTGTTGAAAATATTATTCCTACGCTCGTTATTAATGTATTACTCGATGAAATTAACTATGCAGTATAATGAGTCGAAATGTCGTGTTGAAAACGTCATAATTCTACCACAGATATGTAGCCTAATTACTTGAATTCAACTTACATGATAGATAATAGATCCTATTTGAGAGTATTCAACTGCAGAAAAATGTGGCCTAATTACTCAATGGAATTATATTTTACGATATGATATTTTATTTTGAAAATACTATACGTCTGTTTGTACAATGCAATTAAATCGTTATAAAATACACATATATAATAACAGCAGGTAATACTTGAAGTTAACGTATTAGATGCATAAAACCAGCGATTTATGTATAATTGTGCTTTACTTTCTGTTAGCGCTACTATGTAAAAATAATTGGTTTCGTTTTTCAAAATTGTTCTCTAAAACATATTATTTATTTACGTGTACCTATATTAAAAATACACGAAAATTATATAAATTTGAAATTCTCCGTATTATTATATTTGTCTCTTTCATGCTCGGTGTATTACCATAGTAAATCGTTATTAACCAACTAACCGACAAATATAATTGATGTTAATGAGACTTCGACCAATTAGCGATCTTGCATCTTCTTTATAAAAATATCAGAAAAAGTGTGTTTGTATTATTAACAATAAATTCTTTGTTCCCACAGCCTAAAAAAATTTGGCTTTCAGGTGGCTTGAAAAGAAACGTTAATTTCAGATGTAATTAATTTCGCTGGAATATACTTAAATTCCTTATCACTCTATAAAATTATTTTAACTATACAAGATTATAACTGAAGTTACAACATGCTTGGGAATTTATTCTTCTCATTACATATGCATTGCAGTTGAGATGAATGTATTTCTTTGACCCATTATTCTCTTATATTATTCTCTGGTGAACATTCGTCACGGGCGCACCGGATCGTTTTGGCAGAAATTCAGAGTTTCTTCGGTACGGTTTCATGGGCTGAGAAAAAATGGCTTACCTAGGACAAGCAGAATGCTGCCCGCTACGAGTAAAGCGAGTCTATGGTCGGTGGTCGTCGCACCTGGGGCAAGCTGGACTAGACCAACGACTAGCACCACTGCGCCTAACAATAGGCACACCACCACCGCGTGTAGTCCCGATATCTGTAAACGACAATGTCCTGGTTAAATCATTTGTCACGTCTAACGGTCATAGGAATCATCTGGTGGTGATTCCACGTGCAAGATGTAAATTATTCATCATCCTGCAAGTGTTTCTCTCGAATGATTCTCTGTTATAGGATAATTCTGATGATCTATGTTGCTTTTCACAATTAAAATGCTCTATGCGTTATTTCTTCTATATTTTAAGATATACTACGGCTCATACAGCGGATAACGAAAGCATTTAAACACTTACAGAAACTTCTTACGCATATATATTAATATATGCGTAATATAAAACACGTTATAACATATATTCAGTTTTTAAAATACATTACCTCTTGTACAGTGGCTTGCGAAAGTATTTGAACGTATATAGAAATTGTTTATAAACATGTTACGTACATATAACGTATAGTACAAACTATTTAAGAACTATGTTAGCAGAAACGAGTCCGAAAATGCATGTAGCAGTTGTTTCTTTCTTGCGATTATTTACTGCAAACGTACGATTCGTGGACATTACCAAAGTATTTGAACAATCAATTATTCATTATAGCAATGTCCATTCATTAATCATGTTGTATATTCTTGTTTTACTAAATGTACATTTGTAACAAGTGTATCGTAAGCTCTATGTACATCTTCGAATTAATTATGCATTTTGCTAACGCAATCATGATTTTACATTTTAATTCTTGTATTTGTTTCGTATTTTTGAGATATTTTAGTTGTGGTCATTTGTATTTGACTATGAGAATATGAACTTATATAGAGATATAAGCATAAGAAATTGTTAAACTAATGTAAAAATTGGAAAATTAGACGGATGACCGAAGTATGCAACGTTTCGTGACAAGTATAAAATATTCCTCTATTTCTAATCATTTAATTAATTCTATTAAAACAACAGCCTTTAATAATTTTAAATATTTTCAAGAATTTCAATAATTATTATTTCAAGAACATATTAAAATATTATATTTTTTAATATTATTATATATTATTTTTTTCTATTACAAGACTTTATTATATCAATATTTTAGTCGTAAATATTTAGGTGTATAACGTAATCGGTAAATTTTGCACAAGATTTTAATGGATAGTAGTAACTCTGTTGTTTCTTGAGCTTTCAATCCACTGTATTATGTAACTGACGTCGTGCATCTGGTAAGTCTATCAAAATCTATATATAATCTTTATCAAGGACTCTTTTAATTAATCTCTTAATCATACTTATATTGTCAATGCATACTATAATATTAATCTCAAAACGATTTTCGCTGTTCGATGTTTAATTTCTAATCTGTTAATCTTAATTCTGTTTTAACAAAACGTAGAACTCTTCTAAACCATAAAATCTATTTAGAACATTACTTAATCTACGCAGAGAGCAAACTGTTCAGTTCTATCGAGATTAAATGTATTTTTATTTTCAAAAAAATAAATACCAATTATCGATTTGCAGACATTTATGAAAAATTTATAAGCACAAAAATATATGCGTGTAATATCTAGAGAAAAATTCGTTTTATAACATTTAATGAATCATTCAAATTTCTCTTTAGATTCCATTTCTTTAAATATATTCAGAAATATTTGATTGGCCGTAAATATTACAGAGTCGATCATCTTGATTTCTAAGCAATTTCATTCAACATAAAAATTTCAGAAAATAGAATCGATCATTTTGATTCTTAAGTTTCAGTAATTCGAATGTTCTGCCAAGTCGATGAAGTACGTATTATAAGAAGATATGTAAATCTATAAATGGCACACAGGCACACATAAATTCTACACAGTGGAATAATTCAAGAGCACAGAAATCGAACGTTCGTATTGTCATAAAGTTTACCCATGATGCGTAGCGTATGGTCAGTTGAGATCAATAAATAGTCACGTTAGCGCGACGATATCCATCACTGTAATGTACGTACGTGCATATGTTCGTATGTTTGTACGTTAAGCGAAAAATTACCTTGCCACAGAGATACAACTCGGGTAAAGGTTCCAGGTGGTTGTTATGACCATGAGGACTGGGGGTAGGCGGTGAGCCTTGAGGCGGTGGCATCCATTGGCCCCCTAGGTAAAGCTGACTAGGACGTTTTAATCTTTTTTCCTGTCGTTTACGTTCGTGGCGAACTGCCACCGCAGGCATTGCACCGATCATCCTGCAAAATAGTCGGCGAACGTTAATGGTAATTAAAATATTATGTATGCAAGTAAGCTTTTCTTGAAATTTCGTAAATTTACCACTGTGTCTTTGTAACTCATAGATGAATTTTAAGAAAAGTTCGTTTCAATGATTTCAACTAGATTGTTAAGATTGCACGATAAGATTATGGACAGTGGCTAGGAAAAGTATTGATACATCGATGTATTTACTATAGCATTTGTAGTCTTAGGTTCTTAAACGTTGCATAATTTGAAAAATTTGATATTACGCGAATGAAATCATTATCAGATAGACACAAAAAACACGCTACACAGAATATGATAGACATCTTTTTGAAAAACGAAGATATGTGCTTATATTATATTGTAGTTGTAAAAAGTAAAATAGAGTTGTAGGTGTGAAAACATATTAAATTTATATATTTAAGAATTAACTGATAAACGATGGTATATGCTTATAATTAAATTAAGAACATTTATAAATTGTTGTAAAATATAATAATTTAAAATCTTGTAAAAGGAAATCCGGAAAAGTCTGCAATTATTAAAAACTAAACCATCGTATAAATCCTTTTCTCTTTGGGATGAATGATCATTCTTGACCACTGGTCACTTTCATGTTTTGTTATTATAATAAAATTATTCTTTTCATAAACTGACATTTAATATAGATTAACACAGTTCTAAATGAAAAAATAGTACCTTAAAAGTGTAAATTTATTTTTAGCTGGTAAAAAATATAAAAATTATAAAACTGATTATTGTAACAAATTGTAGGAGGGGTCAATTTACAATAAAAATTTCAAAGTAATTAAATTTGATCGTGTTATAATGGAAAAAACAATTTTCATGACATCAGTACATCAGAACGTTTTTGCATTGTCACCTTTCCACCAATCATCCGTAACCTTGTCAACGGATGATCGTCATGTATATAAGGAACATCCGACTCGCGCACGAGCTCATTTTCGCTTGAATTTTCGTAACGTGAAGATCGACAAGAAACCTTTGTTTACTTATTAATAATTTAATTTCGAATTTAAATATAACGTATAAACCACTAATCTACAACATTTAAGTTATAATTCGGTCCGAGTGACCCTTCGGTGGTGGACACCACTCGTTCCGTTGGCGCCTTGCCTTCGTAATTCTGTTCAGTGGTCCTCCCCCGAATCCCACTTATTCAGTTGGAGTGTGTTAAACTATAGGCCTATGTGCTGGATCCACGGCTTGATCACCAGTGGATCACTGGCATGCATCATCGGTCGGCGCTAGCGACCGCGACTCGTGATTTCGAACGGCGAAACAGAAATCGAGTTACGGTCAATCCTTGGGCTTTCCGCTGGACCTTGGGGTTATCTCGTATGCAGGGATAAATCGCAAAGGTTTGTTAACCATAAATAACTCATGGCCGGGTCTCTTGCGTAGTCACCTCCTCGTGGTGAGACCTGGTAATTGGCATCGTTTTTCAAAAATTAATCAGTTGATTAATCTTTGGAAAACGATACCAAGCTAAGAACTACGCACCAGTCCAGTTTGGGTCACCAAAAGCCGCGAAAAGAATTTTGGATGATCTAGACTGGACTGCAACGTGGGACACCGTTGGACGACGTTGGACGACGTGGGACGACGTTGGACGACGTGGGACGACGTTGGACGACGTGGGACACCGTTGGACACCGTTGGACACCGTTGGACACCGTTGGACACCGTTGGACATCGTTGGACACCGATGGACACCGTTGGACACCGTTGAACACCGTTGAACACCGTTGGACACCGTTGGACACCGTTGGACACCATTGGACACCGTTGGACACCGTTGGACATCGTTGGACACCGATGGACACCGTTGGACACCGTTGGACACCGTTGAACACCGTTGAACACCGTTGGACACCGTTGGACACCGTTGGACACCGTTGGACACCGTTGGACACCGTTGGACACCGTTGGACACCGTTGGACACCGTTGGACACCGTTGGACACCGTTGGACACCGTTGGACACCGTTGGACACCGTTGGACACCGTTGGACACCGTTGGACACCGTTGGACACCGTTGGACACCGTTGGACACCGTTGGACACCGTTGGACACCGTTGGACACCGTTGGACACCGTTGGACACCGTTGGACACCGTTGGACACCGTTGGACACCGTTGGACACCGTTGGACACCGTTGGACACCGTTGGACACCGTTGGACACCGTTGGACACCGATGAACACCGTTGGACACCGTTGGACACCGTTGGACACCGTTGGACACCGTTGGACACCGTTGGACACCGTTGGACATCGTTGGACATCGTTGGACATCGTTGGACATCGTTGGACACCGTTGGACATCGTTGGATATCGTTGGACACCGGGGGACACCGTAGAATGCGTGCGTTTTAGGCTTAATTAATCGTAAGATAGCTACCTATGTTAAGTGCATTGTGAGCTCATTCTGTACAACGATACTTATCCATCTTGGGACGAAAAAAGAAAAATCTCGTCTCTATCCCGTCGCTTACCACACTGGAGAAATTGTACTCGCGATTTGTCGGTTCGCGATCACTCAGTTCTTTCAAACTGTCGCGTGGCGTACTCGCTCGCGCGTATCCCGGGTGCGTGCGGGTCAACGTGCACTAGATAACTCTTTGGATTCGTAAGGACATCTCACTCTTGGTGACTGCTCGACGTTTGCATCGCGTCACGGGAGTTGTCGTCGCGCCGGTAATGATTATGATTCTCTTGGGGATTCAGTCGTCGATCTGCAATCCTGTCCGATTGGTACTTCGGTACTCGGTCAGGGACCTGCAATTTCACGTCCTCCGTAATCCTGCTCGGTCCCGTGAGGGTGGACCCCACTGTTCAGTTGAGGCCATGCCTTCGTAATCCTGTTCAGCGGCCCCTCTCCGGGTTCCACTTGTTCAGTTGGAGTGTGTTAAGTTGCCGGCCAATGCACTGGATCGACGGCTAGATCACCAGGGGATCACTAGCATCATCGGTCGGCGCCATCGACCGTGACTCGTGTAAGTTTCGAACGGCGAAACAGGAATCGAGTTATGGTCAATACTTGGGCTTTCCGCTAATCCTTCGGGTTATCCGGTGCACGGGGGTACGTCGCGTAAGTTTGTTAGTTCGTTCCTTAGCTTCATTTTCTTTCATTCGTTCCAAGTTAGATAAATGTGTCTTTGATACCGAATGCTGCCAATAGGGATGCCAATTATTGTACAATATTTGTACGGATCTATGTAATCGTTGTGTGGGAGAT
Organism: Bombus terrestris; assembly: GCF_910591885.1. Classification (NCBI taxonomy): domain Eukaryota; kingdom Metazoa; phylum Arthropoda; class Insecta; order Hymenoptera; family Apidae; genus Bombus; species Bombus terrestris. Next base: position 20,155,689 of record NC_063275.1, on the reverse strand, counting down.
AGATGTCACGTTATGTATGTTTTGTTCTACGTTTGTAAAGATTCATGTAAGTGCTGCGTTGGAGATATGTGTTTCGCAGTTAGGGTACGAAACAACTATTTCTTTACGCAGGCCCATGGTCAAGTAGAGTCGTAACTCGACATTCTGCCAATGGGTTGAATGTCGAGATGGATGTATAAAGATAAATAACCCATGGGCGGGTCTCTTGCGTAGTCACCTCCGCGTGGTGAGACCTGGTAATTGGCATCGTTTTCCAAAAAATTAATCCGTTGATTAATCTTTGGAAAACGATGCCAAGCTAAGAACTACGCACCAGTCCGGTTTGGATCTCCAAGTGCCGCCAAAAGAATTTTGGATGATCCGGACTGGACTGCAACGTGGGACACCGTTGGACAACGTGGAACACCGTTAGTTCACCGTTAGTTTGCATCAGCAAAAGACACGAAGAGGATTTTGGATGGTCTAGACTTATTGTACAATGTAGTGATCGATGTAATCTGCATATTGAAGATAGCTGTTGCGAGGTGTGTATAGTTTGTATTATATGTTTGTTAAAATTCATGTGAGCGCTGCGTAGGAGATGGAACTATTTTTTTACGCAGACCGATGATCAAATAGAGTCAAAACTCGACATTCTTGCTGATAGCTTGAATGTCGAGATGGATGATAAATAACTCATGAGCGGGTCTCGTTCGTAATCACCTCCTCGTTGTAAGACCTAGTAATTGGTATCGTTATCCAAGAATTAATCTCTGCTTTGCTTAATACTTACATTGTTTCCATGTCAGTTAATTAATCTTTGAAAAATGGTATCAAGTTAAGAACTACGCTAACATTAAGTTAATAGTTATAAGTCAGGCTGGATCAACAATTCCTATGGGTGTACCGTGATACATCGTGGGGATACCATGGAATAACGTGGGGTATCGCAGATAATGCGTACGTTTCAGTTTTCATTAATTTTAAGATATATGTATTTACGGTATTCTTTAGTGCGTACTTCTTGTACTAAGTTATGTCTAATTTTTATATATCTATAGTTGTAACTAAATATTGGTTACTGACTTGGAACGAAAAGTTTATATCTCCTTTATCTAATCGTTTTAAATGTTAAAGTATGAAATTTTACAAGTGGTTCAACAAAGTGTTCATAGCTTTGTATTTTAAATTTTGCTCCAAGTTTGAGTCTTTGAGATGAAAGGCTGTCAGTAGTAATCTAATGTACTTTAATATAAGTAGATTCTAGTTCTAAGACCTAGTTTATGTTAATTTTTAGCCTCATTCTTTGCACGGCCAGGTATGGTGATAGACAAAAAGAGGCTTATCCTTTGTTCTGGATCTTAGATTTTAAACTTACATTTAAGTTTAAATCTAATTAATTTTAGGTTTATCTTTCAAGTCGTTCTTCTTTATTTTTTCAACCGTTTTTTAAAGTCCTAGTTCTATATTGCGTTCTTTCTTTCCAGCATTATTGTCAAGTTCTAATCTTAAACCGCATCGTTTGTTCTATGTCTTAGTTTTAATATATTTTTGAAAGTCGATGTCTTTGATTGATATATTTATTCACGGAAATAAGATATTGATGATCTTTTTGCCCTTTTCGTTGATCTTTTTACAGCATTTTATTATTTTCATGGTGTGTAATGTTTTCTGAAGTACCGTAGGAGTATAGAATTTTAAACTTCATTCTGGTTACAGGATATCTCGTTCTATATTTTATTTATAATTTCATACAAGACTTTAGTTTTAATTCAGAACAGTACTATACTCAATCGATAACATCGCATGTGACACGAAAATGGTAGGGGGATCAGGTGATCCCCAAAAACGGGACACGAAAAAGCATTTCATGTCTATTATCCACCTGGTCTGTGGTAAAACTTTGTTACGATGTAACGAAATAGCATATATAATTCACTGAAAAAGTCCTATTACGTTATGTTTTATAAGAAAAATATATGAAATTGTTGCAATGACAATTGTGCATATTCTATCTTATTGTATGTTTCCCTTCAGCGTGAATCGCATCGTTATAACTAACATAATTGTTGTGTAAGTTGGTAACAAGGTGAGGTAAAACTGGGGGCTGGAATACATATATTACTCATACGTACATTATAATAAACAACTGAGCTGACAGCTTTAAATAAAAATTTCTCTTTTTTAAATATGAAATTCTATAACACATTAATGGTGATGTTAAAGTTATTGGTTCATTGAATGAAAAATAAGATTGCTTACATATTTAACATTTATAACAAACTCTTTTTATTTACTAATGCTTTGTAATTTTTTATTAGATGAAGTTCTCTCTCTTTATAGACGCTATATTAATCTTATCTAAAGATTTTAATCCTTAGTTTATGGATTTTTTAGAACGTTGATAAAACAAAGACAATAAAGAGGCAAAAATTGAGAAACATCATCGTTAAGGACATTTTTTTTCATTTTTATTACGTCTGTAGATTATCCTGTATTAGCCTTGAGTGATGTTTTTCTATTCTTCTATCTTTCTTTATATTGTGAATTTTCGACTATGAAACTAGTAGTTTCAATTGGTGGATAAAATATTTGCTATACACGTATAACTAGTAAGAGGAAGTCAATTTGACCTCGTTCAAGTAAGTAGGTAAGATATAGTCTTTATTTAACCCAACGGCATGACTATGTTTATTTTAATTCTACGCAGGTTTATTTTGAAATTCCAGTATTCGACAAATATACGGTATTTGATTCTACTATTAAACGCTATATTTATAGAAACGTCTTAAGAACACACGTGTAGGAATTAGGAATACATAAAAGTATATTCGCACCAAAACCAAAAAGCCATGATCGTTTAAAAGTTAATTATACATAAGTCAAATATTTCAAATAAATTATTATATTATAAGCATACTACATTTCACGGTAACAAGTATAAAATATATATTCTGTTTTTAATCATTCGATTCGTTTTATCGACTAACGTTGATGTTAAATATTTTCAAGAAAATCAAGAATTATTATTAAAATATTTTCAAGAATTATTATTTCAAGGATATATCAAAATATAATTCGAGAAGATTATTACGCAAAAATGAAACACGTCCTGCTAGGAAATTCTAGGCTGAACGCTACGACTCACTTACCATGTTTTTTTCAAGTGCAAAAACACCTGATGCGTGTCGATGAATCTGTTTGCCCCAATTCCCGAAGTTTACACAAGATTTTACCGTTTATCTCTGATATACGACGCATAAAAATGCTATATCATATTTCAAGAGAATAAGTGATGATAACAGGAGGGATTACTTTACATCTACTCTAGGTGTGCCTGATAATCTGATAGCTCTATCTTTCGCTATACGATATCAACGGTAAATCACTTTCCCTTTTTCTTTATACATTATACTAAACAGTAAAAAATTAGACTAAATGAAATTTAAACGCGACTCGTATATTATATAATATATTCTTGAGTATTTAGTTCTAAAATTGTAGCACATGGTTAATATATTAGAATAACGAAGGTGGATTTGTTTAAATACTTTATATCTTCGTTTAGACCATTTCGAGTTATTTTTTAAAATATCATATGTATTTTTATTTCTATATACAATTGCAAATTACTTGCTCGATTGCTGTTGTATCTCTGTCGTATATTCCTACTATATGCTCATGTGCATCATATTTCCCTTTAAAAATTATATACTATATTTTGTGTTAATAATTTTCCACATTTTATTGATGCTTCTTAGAATTTACTCAATGACATATTTATAAGAAATCATTTAAATATTCAGGTATATGGTGTTGAAGCTGAAATTTCAGCAACAGCACCATTGGTTCCATTTTCTGGTAATACGAACATGGTAGCCAGTATAATAACACATAAGTAGTCGAACATACTAAACTCAACAGTAAGACAAAATTCGCCGCTGACATTCTGCCTGTTAATCGTATATCTCTCAAATGTGATTAAATGATCTTGTATCATAAGAAGTATTATGAAGAAAATCATGTTAAAACAGTAAAATTATATTGATAAGATTTGTTGATATATGATAGTTAATTGAGCAAGGAAAAATGATACAAGTGATAATTTCGATTTGATTTAACAAAACTGTGGGTAAAGTTGAAGTTCCATAAAGAAATTTGTACGATCCTAAACTTAGAAAATCATAATTAGATTCATGATATTTATGCAAATATTCGTGAACATAACTAAAGAAATAAAGACTAAATAGAGATTTATTTGACCCATCAAATATTAAAATGAGAATTGTTTTTTAGATATTTAGTATATGTATGTGTACCATATTATATCTCCTACATTCTATAAAATTCTCATGAATGTATAATAATGTGATGTATTTTCTTTACTCATCTGGTTTTTGAAAACAAATGCTCTCGTTTCGCTTAACCATCGAGTTTTTCAATTAAAACTTTAACAATTTACTAAAATAGATTCCATACACCTAATATAGGTCTATTTTTCAGGAAGCTCTGCAATGTTCCATAAAAATTCATTTAAATATCTCAAAAACCTGCAGCTGACACAGATCATTTATCTTTACATATCATTGTTCTCAATAAGAAAAATACATTTAATATATATATATATTAAACGTTCCGTTAAAACATTACAAGTCCCTTTTGTTTGCTGAAACGGAAGCAACATTGAAATAGAAAAATTCGAGAATCTCGATAGACTTGAGGTATCTATCGATGAATTGATTTTGACAGAAATGCATGGAACAAAAGAGAACGAAACACGTGTAAAAAAGAAGATAAGATAGCAAAACTGATCCAATACCGTTTACTATTCGTAAGAAAAAGGATAGACGAATCGTTAAAAACAACGTAAGCCAATCAAGAATTTAATTTCACAACGATCGATACGAATTTGATTACGCGAAAGGATGGCTACAGCGAACCAAAGTGAAACTATGGAAGTTGGAGAATCACAGCAAACTCTTGTGGCATCTATTGCTGCATTGATTTTGACAGAAATGCACGAAACAGAGGAGAGAGAAAAAAACGGAATTTCGATTTCGTGGAAACGGTCGTTTGACGAAACAGAATGGCGGCTGCACTTTCGGCGAGTTCGTGAACCAGGAGACGCTATGAACTTTGGTGACCCCAGGTGACCCCGTCGGTCGATACGTCACTACAGCCACCCCTTTCGCCCTGCTGGCTCACCAACCAGCTCGAACTAGCCGGGTTCCATGGGGTTGCTCCGATCGACGTTAAAAACGAGGTTGCGATGCTTTTGATCGGCTTCGTGCATATGTCCCTGTTACCGCTATATCCCGGAGATTTTTGTTAACAGAGTAAACGCTATCAAACGATAAATAAAAGAACCAAGACCGCTGTCATCTCGCAACATTTAACCTTTTCATCCGACTCCTTTCGAGGATTTCGGTAACTTTCTTCTGGTAATCGACCGAGAAAGGAAAAGTAAGAAACAGAGAAGAAGAAGAAGAAGAAGAAAAAGGAAAGTCGAAGAAAATTTATGGAGATTCGATAGCGTTATTAAATAGAGGAAAATCAAAGTAAAGTAGGTCGTTAAGGCAGTATTACATGGTACATATTATCTGGATATAAAGTTATCGACATTCGAACAGCTTTGTTCTTGTTTAACAATGGCGCTCGCTCGATGTCGACGGTTGCTCAAAAATGTCGGCCGTTTATAACAAGGAGCAAGGAAACAAGGGATACTTCGTTTTAAAGGTTAATTATTATCAGTTCGCGTAAAATTTAGTTCTTTATTGGGGTTAGGTTGTTTTTAACGATTAGAGCGTCTTTCTATCTTGTTGGATAACAAACAGAATTTGATGGACCAGACTCAGTGTCCTTTTTTTCTACTTTTACTGTAGATGAAAAATGTTAAGAAGATTTGAAGAAAATATTGAAATTGAAATAAAGACTAAATTTTATCACACGTTCGATTTATTATATATATATTTTTTCTTTTTCTAAAAAGAGTTGCACATGATCATTGGTAAAATTTCTATGAAATTTTGAATCTGATTTTCCTTCTATTAAATTGTTATATTAATCTTCTATTAAAGTAATGAACTATTTTATAAAATATAAATTAATGATCGCTCAGATACAGTGTCTCATAAAGAATGTATAACAGTTGCAGAACAAGTTTATCTTGATAGAACATCCCACTCAGACGACAATAAAAAAAAAAAAAAAAAGAAGAAAAATAGCGGTATACTGTCGCTGAACAAGTCATCGTGAAAGTTCTGATCTTCTGGTAATTCGATATTTCCTGCTTTAAAATGAAGCGAATAATACGAGGCAGCTGGAGATGAAAGAAATCTATCTAATAAACAAGTGAATTCATCTCTTTGCTTGAGTTTCAACTTTGCACTTCAGCAGGACTTCGTAATGTCATCAAAACAGGACCTTCAAAGCAGCAATCCTCGTCTCGTAAGGCTCCCTTCAGAGACTTTCATCTTCTCTTTATATCTGCCTCTTTTTTTCTATATACAAGCTAATGCTTGAATTTATTTGCAAGGTTAACTGACATAGGAAAACAAGTTTTTTTACTAAAAAGTAAAATTATTTAACATATTTTTCCTCCTCGTTCCGAATTAGAATATGGATCTAACGGAATGGGAATATTCTTTTCTATTCGATCATTTTTCTTGAGATTGTTTTTTCCCTTGTCTCCGCGAGGAAGCTCCGTCGTGAAACATCTCGTCAAATCTTGATATAGGAAAGCGTTCAAGAACACATTTGCCATAAAACACACTTCACTTAAATTTGGAGGAAAATAAATGTCTTATAAACGTAGGCGTGAGATTGAGAGAGTTGCGACGAAAATACAAAGCGTAATGCAAGAAGCTTCTCTTTTAGGTCCTGCTTAAAAATGTCATTAGGTCATTTCGATGCGAATCGATAAAAGGTTAAAACCATTTTCTTCTCAAATTTCGCCAGCAGCTATTGAGCTATTGAGTAAACCAATTCCATTATCGATTCCTTTTAGAATTTCTGTATGCTAATCCTATTTTCTCTTCATTCCTTTGTTCATAATTTTTATATCAATAATTCACAATATTATCACTGTTTGTGTATTATATTATCGCTTATATAAAATGCAATCAAAAATAGTCTATGGTACGTATCCTGTAATACGTTGAATCTCAATTTATGAATATTTGAACCTTTCATTTTCTATTCTTAAATGCATATTGAAGCACATGGTAAGAATTTATAGGTACCTATTACGTTTCTTCTTATTTTTGTTCACTTATGTTTGTTTAGGGTTCAAAAAAAATCTTAAAAAGGGAATTTCGCGTAAATGAAGATTATAAAAGGAAAAAAAATAAGAAAATAATGAAAAGATCAAATATCAAATATTCCTATCATCATTCTTATGTAAAAATATATAAAGTTGAAGTACAGTACTTAAACATATTTCAATAATATCATCGTACAAAGGATCGTCTTACGCAAGTTTCTTTGGCATGAGAAAGATACATTATATTACGTCCAAGACTAACTTTTCGAACGCTATATTTCACGAAAGGAATGATGTCAGAAAACAATTGGAAATTGATTATTCTAAGCATAAATTCTATGTTTGGGGATGATCTTCTCCTTCGAATATCTTGTCGAGCCAAAGAGTACAACTTCAAAAAGCCGGATATCGTTCGAAGAGTCCTAAAGCACAAGTCGGTGAACGAAGCAACTTTTTATCCAGGTCGTTGAATCTGTCTCATTGCGCAGTACTCTCGACCGTCGAAAAATCCATATCCCGAGCAAACATCATGCAAAAAAGCCTTTACAGTACATATACCTGCAATCCCAATTCGTAAAAGTTTCTTATCTGCCAATGAAACGATCCATTATGGATTTCAACAAATTATTAACAAGCTGTTTCAAAGCCACTTTCCATGTTTGGATTAATTCAACAGGAACGAAACAGATGGATAGATGTATGTATGTGTCAATAAATCTGACTTACAAAAATGACTGCATCAATTATATTCGTATACCGTGTTCTATACCGTTGACTCGATGAATATTAGGTTGAACAGTGAGTACTTTGCGGTTCGATAAAAGAAACATCGACGATTGTTACGTGTACAATCCTATTCGTAAGTGTTACAGAAAATGGAATAGATTTAAAAAATGATTAATAAGTTACTAAGAACTTTGACAATTATTATCTGGCTCCTCCTACATAATAATTTATCAATTAAAAATATTAGTAATTGGACAAGTTATAAACCGTAGGTTATAGAGATTTTTGTTATGTTTCTGCAATTTTTCGTCAGACAAAACAATTGGGTAATATGTAAGTTGTAAAATTTAATTCTAAGATTCCATTTCTTTTACTATAAAACTTGTTACCGCGATGTAAGAGAATTTATTAATAGCAATAAAACAAATTTCCTTCAGAGTTCCTCTGCTTAAAGCAACAGAGTACTGAGCAATAAGACAAATTCGTCGTTCTTCAACTAATTCTTCGTATTGTTAATTTTTCTATGATATATGTCCTCGCTTAATTCCAAATTTCAATTTAGGTTTTAGGTAAATTCTCTGTTTCGCACTTCATGCACAATGTACAAAATCTTCCCAATGGGATTTGGATTAAGGGACAGTCAAGACCAACGAGAATGATGCTTAATTTCTTACTTTTGTCTTGTAACTCTTACAAATGGTATTTACAAAATTTTTGCACCGTTATTTCGCATTCATGCAAAATCATGATTAACCAATTGCCCGATGATTGCGTATTTTAACTTCCTTTAGCGTTACTATGCAAACGTATTAAATATAATTTGCTTTCTCTTTTAAAAAAAAGTTTTCCCTTCTTAAAAAAAATAAAACATGTTTTGCTTTTATCGAAAAAGATTTGTCCACCTATAGTTTTACGTCCTCTACATTGTTGAATAATTTTTAACAAAACGTGTTTCTTTTTTAATTGCAAAATGAAAATGTGGCAAAAACTAAACGAATATTTCTACGAATGTTGTTGCACTAGTACAATATATCAAATAATTTATTTCCATTAATTTATTAATGTACTCCGTAACGAATGAAAACTTGTTACCTTTTACCATATGATTTGCGCCGCATTTGCGCTATTTTTCCTCTAAGATCTTCAGTTGGCACGGGAACGAAGAAGGACGATAAAATTTGGTACGAAATTAGATTAATGATCGCCTTGGAATTCTTTCTTGACAAAGATTCATGGAATCTTAGAAACTGAGCGCAGGGGCGTAATAAGACTTTTTCAGAAGTCGATTAACTTTTTGTGGGATGCGTTTCGTCACTAGATTTCAATGCACTGATCAGTGCCTGATCGGAGCCGAAACGAATGCTTCGTGAAATTGATTTTCTAAGAATGAAAAACCAATTTAACGTGTCATGTAAATTGTAAAAATGTGCTACCTACGTTCGATACTTTGATCGGTATTCGGTATCAAAGATTTGCATTCATTGCATCAGCATCCGAATGACGTAAATCATTCGTTATAAGACCGAAAAAGCATTAATTTGTTATTCGTCTGCAACTCTATGACAAATCAATATATTTTCCATTACTCTATATTTTCACTCGAGACGAATCAATAGTTAAGAACTATTGGATTAGTTTTATGCATTTAACATATGTCGTTTGTAGATGTCTTTATTTTCTGGACAAAATTATTTGATTTTGTATTATTCGATTTAATTCGTGCATTTATTATTTACCCCCATTTTATCTTGTAATTGAATTATAATTTAATTTGATATTAAATTGATAGGAGTATCGAGGATACTGTATCTCGACATTTAAAAGAACATGACGCATTCTAATTTTAGTATAGTTTAATAGAAATAATTATAAATTTCTAGATTCTCGTTTAGAAATGTCTCATAAGAGTGGCACTAGGAATAGGGAAGATACGGTAGGATAACATCAAAGTGTAGTGCTAAATAATTATTATTTCATTATCAGGCTCCTGGGTTAATTCAATGTTTGAAATTTTACCCTGGGGTAGAAATATAATTATAGAATAATTTAAACGACCAATAAATGTGTTATTTCGCTGTTCCCCCGTCTCACTGTTTCCCTTACCCCATGAAATATAAATTAAATTCAAAAACCATGTAAATTAAATAGTAAAGTTATTTAATACGTATTATTATTTATTTCAACGATTCATCCTTAAATATTACAAGTATAAGATAGAAGAAAGAATTAGGTTCAGCTTAAAATTTTTAATGTTTCTGTAATTTATCATATACAGGAAAATCTAGAGTCTTCACCTTTCCTGTCAAACTTAATTAACCTTCTCCATGCTTTCATCCTAATATCAATTAATCCGCCATGAAACAAATGTTTCGGATACGATATCAAAAGTTCCATTATTAATCTCTCGACAAAATCTACATATAAATTGCACAATAATTAGCATACTTAAATAATCTATCAATTTATATGTTTTAAATCACAAATATTCTCAGAATTCAGAATTTTATTATCAAATTAAATTGCGTTTGATAAACTGTATACTTTAAGAATATTCAGAGGATGTTAGAATAAATATTGGTTGCACAAGAACTATCGAAATAATATAAAATTAATTATAGTATACAAAGAAATAGATATCATTAATTGATATACAGGAAATCTAATACAACTTATAGTACACTGTACCGTATACGATACAAAGAACGTCAGAATGAATTTTGATAGATTAAAACATTAAATGACTCAAGTCCAAAAGAGATCAGAATATTACATCTACGTAAAAACTATCGAAGTAATCTATTTTTAGAGACATTTAAAATAATCAGATATAAAAATACATCAATCCTTAATGATTTTAATGTTGATAAATTTTATCTAAAAACTGAAAACAAGTGTCGATATTTCCAATCTGCTTTTTAAATATCTTCCGCAAACGACTTTAAGGAGCTATCACGAAACCAAATACCTCGCGATGGTGTATTTCCACTGATAAAATCTTTATTCCAAGAGTACAGTACATCTTTCACGTTGTTGGACTTTTTACTTAAAGCGAAAGGACGGCAACTTGGAACCGTTCGAACGTGTCTCTAAGATCATTGAACATAAAACGTAGACGAAGCTCAGTATGAAATCTCGCAACGTCACGTTCGATCGTTTCCAGTCGTATAGAAAATACACGTGCTATTCGTTCGATGTTTTCGACTTTTCGACGAACGCATTTCTCCGTGAGGATTGATTTTAAGAATATCTTAAATAAGATAGAGATTCTAATGTGAGTTCGTTGACCGACGTATCTCACTGTCTTGCACTTTATTTATTTTATCGTATTTTGATATTTCTCGCGTAAATTTAACGTTTGAATACTCCAATATTTTGCGATTAAACATTGTAATTTGTTATAATCTATTCTTAAGAATTTTGGAAGATGTTTCTTGGAAAACAGACCACCTATACGCTTCAGTTTTTAGAGACTTTGATAGCTACGTTGAAAATCGGAAATTACAGGAGAAAAGCTAGTCAGACTTTTTAAATTGTTTGAAATATGAATACTTCAAAAATATTGATTGTTATAAAATTAGTTACGCCATTAGCGCCTTTACAATGTTTCGTAGATTTGTATAACAGGATGTACCTATTTCAGGTTCATACTAGAATACTTTTCTTTAGACTAATATAAAATTCTGAAAATCGAGGAAAATGCGCTTGTCACGTTTTTCTTATGTAGTCTTCAATGCTGTTTTTTTTTTTTTTTCAGAACATCTTAAAAATATTTAGCAGGGGAACGTTTTTGATTTAGAACGTGTTGGAAGATTTCATATTTTTGATTCGCATAATTTTAACTTGAATCTTTTTTTTTGTGCTGCAAAAAGTATATCGTATATTCAAGGTAGTTGGTGAGAATTTGTTATATAGGATTATGAATCGTCATTTATTTTACGCTCGAGTACTTTCCGATAAGTTTTTTTTCCATCGGTATCGTAAACTATCGCACAATTTCAATCTCGATATATTGGATTGTTCAAAAAGCTCAATCGATACTAAATTTCGCTGTGTATTCCACAGGATCATAGGAGAATGATTTATTATAAACTTCTGTCAAGTAGAATGGAATGCTTAACTCGGATGATTGCTATTAATAATTACATCGAAGTGGAAAAGAAATAAAAAGAAGATATAAGTAGGTGTAGGAAAACAGAAGATTAATCCATTAAAAAAGATGATATTTTGGACACGCGATATTAAATCTCATATATCAATGAAAAGACAACAAAATGTGCTTGATCTTAACTGATATATTCTACTTCGTCTACTTTACACGCTGAACATATGTACTTCGACTACTATCTATTTTCATTTCTACAATAATTCTTTTAGTAACAGGATGACTATTTCTAACATATTAGAGATGTGTAAAAATGAGAGAATTTAAAGAAAGATCATTTTTTGAAAAAATCGAGAAGATGGCAAAAGATATGTGAGCTATTTAAGAAAATATTAATTTTACGAAAATACATTTGCCTTTATATTCTTCTCAAATTTCTTTACGAATGTTACAATCTATCCAATATTGTTAGAAATTCGGAGAAAATAACGAAAAATTATTCGAAATTGAAATAATCCAAATAAACGATATAAGAATAATATATGATAATCTTTACTCATTCAAAATTTATTCTTAAACTTCTTAGATTTCTCAGATTTCTCAGATTTCATTTCTTAGATTTCTCAGTATAAAAAAATGCTAATACCAATAAATGAGGCTTCCGTGAGCGCGTTGGGATACGTAACGGTATGAAGAAGTCTAGAAAGAACAACCAAGTTACAAAGACTGGAGCGTTTCATAAAGATTTATTCTCGAAAAGTCGTGCATCAGGTGTATATAAGTGGTACAATAGAGAAACGGCATAAGAAAGCTTATTAATTCCTATTTATAATAGTTGCAGTAGTAATACGTATTGCAATAGTGTATGCAAGAGCTATAATAATTGTAACAATGATAAAGATCGTCGCTGTCCACAATCAGCCACATACTCCATAATCCTTATCGTCTATCTTACATCCTAATAGAACTTGTACATACAGTAAGATTACTTTACGTTCGAATGGAATACGTTCTTCTGATCCTTTCCTCCATGCAAAATCAATATTTCTTCTTTTCTTTAAAAACTACCATTTCTGTGTTTAATCCGTAATACGCACATCCATGTTAAATTATTCGTATTTAAGGAATACCATGTTTAATTTAATTCAATTCTGATTCCATGTCACTTGTGTTCATATAACGTATTCATACATCGTATAAGATAAGAGATCTCTTGAATTTATAACATGTCGTCTCAGCTTCGTGAATGGTTATTTAGCACATTTACATAAAACACATATATTTCTCATATTTTTACAACTATTAGACGTGCATACTTCGAGTCGAAAAAAATTACAAAAGACAAACAGTGTGTCTGGTATACACGCGCACACGCACATTCCCTCCTTACATATGTATATCTTATAGCAAACACTGAAACGATTAGTCAGAGACGAGTCTTTTTCTTCAGATTTCCAACTCGAAGGAGAAAAACCTCGCGAGATAAGAAAACATCATAGTTACGTATTCTCGCCGATTAAAAAGTGATTCGTTTCCATATCAGTCTACGCTTTATTCCTCTCTGAATACTCTTCGTAGAAATAAACATGCTTTCTTAATCAATTACACGAAATGCCTGTTTCAGGCCGATGTTTCTCGACCTTTCAAAGCGCGACCAACAAGGAAACGCCGATACAGAGTTATCCGTTCCCTAGAGATCAACGGATTCCTTATTACTACGAAATTCTGTTTCACACACGAGGGAATTCCTCTCTCCTCTGCTTACCCTAAGCTTTTCCACCATCCTTTCCAGTCTCGAATCGATATGCCGTGAACGAAGAACTTCGCGAGTCTATTACCGCCCCAATGGGACAATTCTCGCAGCGAATAAAACGCCAGTTTCATCGTCGAGTCTAGTCCTTGAGGCGAACGAGACGGTTCGCATACAGAAATAAAACATCCACGAGTCTCTCGATGGACGTAAGTACATCTGTGTGATCGCATAATAGGTGAGAATCAACAACGATGAGACGAGTGACACGTCGTCTATAAACGCCTTTCACGTCGCTCGGTAATTAACTGCCGAGTATCTTTTTTAACGAGTCTCGATTTTCAAATTAGGAAATGCTCGATTTAATTCCGCCGCGAAGCTTTCGAATTTTTTTCTGGAATATTCCGTGCTTCAGGGTCCCTTCGCGAGTATTCGTCGATGACAGCTATACTTGTTAATCCTTCCTCATTATCCCTTCTTTTTTAGGTTTTGTAAAAGATTTTCGAAATGTAAAAGATTTTAGAAAATAACGGTGCAAGATTTTGAGAGTCGGTGGTTCTTGAGATATTGAAGCAAAATATAGTTCTAAATTTATTTTTTATATTTGTTATATTTAAGCACGTTTTGTGGTAAGGTGGTAAATGAGAATAAAGAAAATAGTCTAGAAACGATTACAGCAGGCTATTGAGAAAAGATTGAGATAGAACACAAAAATGTATTTCCTCTCTTCCGTTTGAATACAACAGTCATATATGCAAATTGTGAATTAAGTATGTGGAATTTTAAATATTCCTTTCTTGTACCACATGTGCTTATTGTCGTGATTTAACAATATTATGTCGTAAATGAAAAAATAAAATTTGTTTAAATGTATAGAACTAAAAAGAAGATACCAAACTATAATTTACACTAAAAGAGTATTACGTCTTGGCATCTAGATACGTTAAACAATTTTTACTCCTCTTGGAAGCTACTAAAAGTTTTTAAAATGTTAGATTCTTTTTTTAATACCGCGATATAAAATACTAGTAAAAGGAATTTCTAAAAGAAATAGAAAAAGAAAAACAAAAGAAAAGAAACGATTTGTTATTTTATGATGTTAAAAATATATTTACCTACATTATATGGAAAATTTACGAAACAATTTATAATTAATGCTCTCACAAAGAAAAATTGATCAAAGTAAAAAGATGTTGCGTTAATTTTATCGGAAGACATATAATTATTTTGTTCAAATATGTCGATTGTAATAAGAATTTATTATATCATTTTCAACTGTCCAGTTTGATATCACCGAATAATTTACGATAATAACGATAAAGATATCGAGGCAACGTTATAAATAGCGTTCATAAATTAAGAAGGCCAATTACATGTTCATGGGAAACCTTGATTATAATTATATCAGGAGAAAAAAAACTGGATGAAATTACGTAGCAGAGCAAACAAGATACTTTAAAACAACCAGATATTTTTAATTTGTTTTTGCGTGTGCCTTACCTTTATTCCTCGACCGTAAAATTACTTTTCATCAACTCTCTTGTTACTCTCTCTCTCTCTCTCTCTCTCTCTCGTTAAATCTAACTCTTGTTAAACTTGCCATTATAATTTTGAAATTAATGTTTTCATCGAGAGGAATGTATTCTTATTAGAAATTTTTCGACGGAAATTTAATCTTTACCAAGAACAAAATTGCTTTTGCCAAGGCATAATTTTTTATGAAATAATCAAATAATTTTTACTTTTAACTCTTTCAACAACCAATTCCTTTTAACCTGTGAGAAAAATTATTTTCTATTAATCGTCAATAATAGAAACACGTTTCTCGCACAATTTTCAGTCTTGTAAAGACATAATCTACTAAAATTTGAAACCAGTCTTATCAGAGACAAGCACTAATTTATTAAAAAAAAAAAAAAAAAAAAATCAAATTGGTGCACGTAAAATTAACCGCGGAGGAATTATTCAAATAAAATTATGGTTGTTCCACTCTTCGACGTAAATTGTCTAAGAATCCTGGAATAACCAAAAATTCTTACATATTGGATGATTCTTGGAAGGGACCCTTGACTTTAAGACGGATTTTCATTCTTTCTCCTCCCTTTTTTTTAAAGCTTTAAGCTTTCACACTCTAAAAGTGTGCGCAAGGTACTACATAAATGTAATTGTACCACTTATTTTAAGATATTTCTGTACCTGAAATTAACGTGCCGTGGAACCCGTCCCTTTCAATAGCACTCTCCATCCCCCATTTAACGTCCTCTTTCCCCCGATCGTAGAATATACGCGAAGCGTGTATTCCTAATGGGAGATTTGTCGTACCTTAAAAATCCATTACAATGTACAACGATAAAAAATGAAAAAACGTTATAATTCGATACGATATGGTATAATAGAATAAGTCCACCGTTCGATGAACACACAATATAGATCGTTTAAATGAACGCGAGAAAAGTGCAGAGGTTACTTATGATTAAAGTTAATCTGCGCTTTCAGCCTTTCAGTTTCGAAGGTAGAATGGTAGAATAAAATTAATCGTTCGAAAAAAGAGACCTTTTAATTTATCTTAAACGACGTTATAGTAGCAAGTATCGTAACTTCGAACGTATAAAATGTACAAGATGAACCAGTAATTATCGTTGTTCAAATGTGTTTGAAATATCGCATGAATCTAGAAGATTGGAATACTATCTTGAATAAGTTTGCATGGTGTGTGGCAAAGATGATTTTATAGAGTTTATATTAATTTATGTAGCTCGTTTCTTGATCCTATTTGTTGTAAGCTTTTAACCATGTCTCTTAATATTTCTTGTAGTTGATGTCCTATTCTTGTTGTTCCGTTTATTTCTTTTTTCATTTACAGAGTTTGATGTAATTCGTACATTAACGTGTAGATTATCAACGTCCTGCGCTTGCAGATTAATTATATGCATATTTGTTATAGCGATCGTAGAACATACGTAGCTTGATACACAGAACAGAACAATCCAAGGTATTTAAATGTTGATAATTGCTGGTTCACGTTTCGAATATATTTTAAACGTGTACAGGATGTTTGAAAAACATTGGACGATATATTGTAAGCGAAGTTGGCACTTGGAGGAACTAACAAAAATTCAACGACTAACATAGAGCTATGATATGAGGAGAGTTATGTGTAACAAAACTGAATAATTCGAGTAACTGAATGAACCAAATATTACACAACAACGATAACAGTGATAATAAAACCATGTGTTATTACTTGACCATTTTGTCATATGTTGCGAAACACCCTATACGTCGAAGTATTATACACAATAGTTTACATAATAATTGATTTATCGATCAATCGATGAAACATGAAAAATTAGGAAAATTTAGGTTTTACCTTTCGTTATCGAATATTTCATAAATATGCGTCACCCATACAATTCCTGCTTTATAGCAAGTGGAAATGGCACAGAATTGTTAATCGAAAGCAATCGGTTCCCTTCAACGACGAAAAGCTACACGAAATACGAAACACATCGCAAAAGGCACTTTCACTCAACATTCAATCGAACCAAATCACTTCGCTAATTTTCTTCGTTCTTTTTATTCATTGTTTTTTTCTTTTTATCTTTTATGCTTACTTCTCTCATAACTGTACTCACGGCATTCGCTTCTTTATCATCATTCGTATTACTTTCTTTCTTACTCTTGCGCTCTCTTGCTTTCTCTCTCTCTCTCTCTCTCGCACTCTCTCTCCCTCTCTCTCTCCCTCTCTTTCTCTCGTTTTTCTTCAGCTTTGCAAGAGTATACAAAAAGTTTGAATTGCATAGAATGGAAAAAGTGGAGACACCACTTGTTTCTACGTTTATTTCCGATTTCGTTCACTAGTTCATCTCGTTTCTTTGTCTTTCTGTCTCCCTTCTTCTTTCGCCTCCTTCTTCATTCTATCTTTCTCTTCTTAATAAATACACGGTGTCCCAATTTAAAAAAGGTAGAGATGTATAATAATATAATATATGTACAGAGTAAGATTCCTCGAAAGAACATCATTCACGTTTTCTCGGTATGAGATTAATTAATTAATTTTTCATTGGATCACAGAATGGTAGCGCCCGAGCGTGGCAATTTCTTCTTGAAGACGTTCGAAAACGACCGATCGATGAAAACAGGGAACGTCAATGCATTCGCGAAAAGAAAAAAAAAAAGAGAAAGAAAGAAATCGGTTCCGCTCTCGTTCGTCGTGTCTTTCTCTTTTCTTCGCTTTTTCTTCTTTCTTTCTGCTTCTCTTCCTGTCTTTTAATCGCACACCATTCGTGTGACCGTTATAGCATAATTACGATATCAATCACACGTATGTAAATGGACATCGCTTATCGGGTCGTTTTCGAAAATCTCGCCGTCTAAAGCTAGCATATGTAATTAAATACCCAAGTTATTACAAAATGGAATATAGCATATTAAAATTACAGACTATCCTTAATATGTACTGCGCTATCAGTCACTGGACAATGGACGCCCCCCTATCGATAAATTAGGACGCCGGAAAAGATTTTTGCAGCTGTCTCGACTAATTATAGTTAAATGTTAACGTTCATGGGTTCGAAAATCTCGAGATTGAATACGCTTATGAGAGAAAAGCGGCACTTGATACACGCAGCGTAAATCTAACTAACGTCGAGATTACGACGACGTCATTGAACGAAATACAAAGATACGAAATTCAGTGCACGAATCTCGACGCAGTTTTCAAGTTTAACCATCGCCCCTCGACATTTCGATCGTCCAGGGTTATTTCTTGCGCCACGTCAGACACCACACCCATTTCACGGCCGCACTATGTGCCTCAACTAGATTGCAAACACATCACAGATAATACATACTTTCTTATCGTTACGCGTCCCAATTTTTCCTTCGATGGTATATTAACGAATTCGAGATCGAGATCCTGCTATACAGTATCTTTCCATAAGGTTGTTTCGATTATTTTCTCGTTCCTGATGCTTTTTCTTGCTCAACTTTGAGCACGCGGTATATTCTCATACTTCCGTTGTTACAAAGACTAACAGCGTCTCGTGATATACAGCAAGATCGATCATTCTGTTCAATGTTCAAGGTGGAATTTTTATGGTTTAGAAGCGTAGTTGATTCGAATAACTGTACGTTATCCTAAATGCCAATGACTCTGATCGTGGGTCACTCGTCTTTCGCCTTAAGTCTGCCATAATTTCCACTTACAGATATAATTTTGGTATTTGTTAATACATTTGTACATATCTCGTGATATAACAAACACGTAACATTCTTGCATAGCGCTTTGTCAAACTATAAAATGTCAGTGTAATTAAGTAAAAAAAGAATTTGATTGTTGTAGTTGGAATGTTTCATAGCATTAGTCATAATTGTTACATTCCTTTATATTTAGTGTTATCGTGTACAGTGCTTCAGAAATTGCGACTGCGAATATACGATATATCAAGATAACGGTTAACAAGGTAGGAAGTTTATTTGTGTCTTCGCGATAACTATAGCTTGCGATTTATTTATACGTTGTATACGTATACCAGGGAATCCTTTTCCCAAATGAAGATACGCGTGGTGAAGAAAATGGATGTTTTCAATTATCGTATCGTAGCTGTGTGACACGTAAATTGGCAATTTCGAAACATTTTATTAACAGAAAACTGAAAAAATCATTTAGAAAATTCACCGCAACATTGTAAAATAATATAGTACAGTTCTATTCTTTCGACAAGTTGAATACTGATATTAATTTCTTAGCAAATTTTATATTGCAAAATACGATTTTGAAGAATTCGAAGAGCATTAAAGGAAATGGGAAGTATTAGGTTGTCCGAAAAGTGTTTTTCTTTTACAGACACGTATTTTACAGCGACGCATCTTTATACAAACGTGAAACCTAATCTGTCGAACGTTGTAATCTTTATTCTGATAAAATAAAATAGATCATACGTAATTCGATAAAATAACACAAAACGGAAAATGTTGTACATCCACTATTTCCTCATAAAACGAAAGAAACTTTTCGGACGACCTAATACAAACTCGAACATTTATTTTATATTCTAGATGCCGTGTTGAAAGTAGAACGTCTTTTAATGTAACCATTTTCACATACAAATACTTTATTACCTCCTCTTATAGAGAATGGAATATTAATTGGTATATAAAAAATGTAAGTAAGTGACTTTTAAAAGATTGGAACGCTCCCAGTTTAAAAGCAGACTTCACGTGATATATCATTCGAGACCATTTTATCTTCCGTAATAAATTTTTTGTCTGCTTTTCATCGTTTTACAACTTGGACGAATACCACGGGTCACGCAATGTATAATCAGCGGCCTCGAATTTGTTAAATATCATACTCTCTGTCTATATCACTTCGTAGAATAATATTTGTTCCATTCTTACCGTTAGAGCCTTTCGAGGTGTTAAAAAGAGACGAACAGCTGATTAACATAATGGATGGAGCGATTGAATTACCCTAAACGATCGATATCTCTGGACTAAACTATAACGTGTGGAAAAGTAGAAACGTTACAATTTTCTTTCGCGAATTTTGTTCTCTCTCAATCGTCATACAGAACGCTAAGTTTCCTCTTGAACAAATTTTGGAACGTAATAGAAAATGTAATGAAATGCTTCGTAATCTGTTACATTTACGACCTTAACTTTATACTTTTAGTTTACACCTCGACTATAGTCAAAAAATGGTTAAGATTCGTGACACTTTCTACAATGAAGTATCCTCTCTCGACTAAATGTTCTACCTAAACTTCTTACTAATTCGACCATTCTTTCACGAAAAACCGTGAATTCAACTCGAAGAATTAAGGCTATAAGTGACTACTCGTAAGTACTTTGAATGGAATGTTTAGTTATATCGAATGCAAAATCGGAATGTAATGTTTAAGGGATGAAAATAACGCGAACTCGTGATCGGAGAGCAGCGGATTGTTTCATCGCGTCGATTCTCTATTAAATATCGCTATTTTTACCGACCAAATCGATTAGCTAAGTGATTACATGAGTCAGATGTGGCAAAAAAGAAAGGAGACACGTTCAACGATTATATAATTGTTTTGTGCACGCAGACGTGATTGAATACATATTTCATACTGTGTTGTAGATTTAATGAATCTTTCGGGAAAAAAACATGATATTTCGTATAAGTTTGCGAAAATGGAGGATATTACGGAGGAGATTTATTGCACGTATGAAAAATACTTCAAGGAATGAAATACGAGATAAGGAGAATAATTAATTATGCGATGAAAATTATGCGTGATGAAAAATTCCTATTAAATATAAATGAAATTTAAAAATTATATTACTCGGTTATACAAAACCTCTTGCACGATTGAAATTAATGAAATCTTATAAGTCATGAGTTATCGACTGTAATAAATTTTCTTATACCACAGAAACAAATGTAATAATTAATCAACGAAATTGTTCACGCAAATTGTACAAATTACATGTTATTTGATCATATTATTTCACAGAAAATTATAAAATGATGGAAGAGAAACTCGTGACTCTTCAATTTGTTAATATTACTGAGTTAATAAATCATTGTGCAATGGTACCCTGATAATAACGATAATACAATGACGAAAAAAAAAAAAAAAAAAGAAAAAATAGAAGAGATATGCATCGATTCGAAATAGTTCTTACTTTTTCACATGAAACAAGTTACAGACTTGTTGATACCGTTCGCCTCAAAACGAAATTTGCTACGTGACGACTTACCTAATAAAACGAATGGCAGGATGATACACTTATTTATTGATTTTGTCGATAAATGTTATACGCGCACGAAACCGAAATGATTTTTTAATAATCCTATTACTCCCTCGTCAGACCGAATAAATCGTGAAATTAGATTAGAACGCGAACGATTTTGCATATACAATGACTGATATCAGACCATCGATATCGGGAACGACATGCTTAAACGTTAAAGGACATTCGTTTTCGACAAATCGTACTCTCTAAAGACGCGTAGTCCCGATCTCGGGTCCGTTTTTACTTACAATTTAAATATTAAAGTATAATATGAGTATGTTGGCGTCGAAAACCTCTGTATAGTTTCTTACACGTCTATTAAATTGAATTTTTTTTCGGATATAGATGATTAATCGATGAATTTAATTACTGATATCCCGCGGCCGAAGAAACATATCAGCCATCATGCGGTATCATCTTTCCCGCCCGTCATTTTTCTATTCCCTCTTCGTCTTTTTCGAGATCCTCTTTAAAATTGTCTATCTCAACCATTTCGAATTAATTATATCTTGGTCCTTGAGTGCATAGTTTTATATCTTCGCGTTTGGCGATATTCCATCCTTTCCTTTCTATAAGCTGCGTCTCATAACTATAAGACCACCGTAAAATTTTCAATTTTTATAGAGCTACGAGATACACAGTGACAAGATCTATTTAAAAATATGTAAAAAATCGGACGGACGAACTCATAAAACTTATCGATAAAATTTTATTTTATCGTATCTTGAATTCAATTTTCGTGTACCAGGATATCCTGTTACGTCGGTTCTATATCCCTGTTCATGCATTTATGGCAGATTCAGAAGTGTACAAGAATGCACATAATGTTCAACGGTATCCTTAATAAAGTAAAAATGATGTGTATCTTTGTTCACGTTCTATTTCTTTGATAATATTCAGAAAAAAAGTGAATTTGTATGAACATTTGCAGTTTGCTTACGAAACAAGATTAAACTAATTTTCTGCCTTTTTTATGATTTCCAAATGAAATTTCAATGTTGGAAAAGACAAATTGTCTTTCAATGCGATTTCAAACGTGTCATATTTTTGTACACCGCGACCATACAAATATCCAGTGGCATCTTAACTTCAGTCTCAGCTCTGTCCAAAACGAAACCTCGGAACAAACACGATCAAAATCCAAAGGACCACAAATATGTCATCCGATAATGGTAAAATTTTAAAGTATCATATTTCGTTCCGTATAGCGTTAACATATAAGAATGTATGTAACACAGCTTGTAATAATCGAAAGTCTATGTGGTTTTATGGTTATGAAACGCAATCTGATTATTCGACTTCCTCTTTCAATGGAGAACCAATACGTCTTTCTCCATGGAAAACGGTATTTCTCCATGGTACTCTTCGCATACTCTTCGCCTCACACGTACACCACGAGGACCTCCATCGCACGCAAGACATAAATCCAGTCATATCCTCGATAATATGTCACGATTCAAAGCCTGCCACGAACAGCCTCGAAAATATTTCCTTCCACATCCTCGGCAGTACCACGCAAGAACTTGGAAAATCTAACAACTCGATCGATTCTTCGCTCTTACTTACTTCCTCATACTTAACGAAGATTAAATCGGTTCTATCGAGAACTTCCGCGACCTCTCCGAACTTTCCTTCGAAAAGAGAGAAATCGCAACTCTGACCAGAAGCTTCGATGGACGAATAGCTTTCTTGCTTGCGTGGTTCCTACCGCAAACTTTCGGATCGTCCCTTTTGCTCTTCCGTATGTTCATCATCGAGAAAAGTCGAGGTCATTAAGCGAGTTAACCTCCTCAGGAATGAATTTGCTGATATTAGAAGTCGATGAAGGATAATTACTCTCTATACTGTTATTCTTCTTGAAGAGAAATAATGTAATAATTTTTAAATTGGTAATATTGTTCACGTACGAAAGACAAGGATAAAGAAGAATAAGAAGTGTCCATTTCAAACGATTTCAAGGTGATATGGCGTATTTTGTTGACGGCAACTGGCACTTACAAGTTTTCTTAGAACGCGGAGAATTACAGAAATTATTATTGTTATTTATTTATTTATTGTCGACTAATAGTCGCTAGCAACCGCAATTAGAATTACAGAAATATTCGTTGGGGACTTGGTGTATTAATTGAAAACGGAAAGTTTGCAAGTTTGCATGTTTGCATATCGCTAAATAATAAAGCGTCATGCGTAACACAAAGTATTTAAATATTAGTAAAATTGGCGGATTTTTGTTTCGACAATAACAGAATTGAACATTTCTTACTTTCTCCCAGTATTCTGTAGTATTTAACTTGATATAAAATAATTACTTTTTCACGATACTACGAATTTTATTACGAATATAGTTCAATTCGTTGAGGTTTGTTTCGAGAGGTATACCAAGATATTCAAACTTAATTTTCGTAATAAAGTTCTTTTGCGACATTCCTTATTCTTTGTCCTTACCTTTTGTACGCGTACATTCTTCATACTTGAACTGTCTTTTGGATCGATACCTTGGTAAAGAAGAAAGCTAAATACATAAATATGTGCCAGTATCCCTCCAGAGGTTAACGATTAACCACACGATTAACCCTAAAGTGTCATAAAAACTTTCATTCTTAACCCTGCTGCGATTCCCCAATTTCTATATTTCTTGTTCTCATTGATCAAATAAAAAAGATTTGCCATATTTCACGAAGATGTTCAACGTTAAGTTAAAACGAGACATCGTGCGTACCAGTAATCATTTCTTTTTTTTTTTTTTTTACTCGATCTAAATTCGAATCTAAAATAATGCAAAGAACGCAGCAGGTCTGAACGACTATAAGGAAACTATTCAAAAACTGTACACGTGTCGTTGCATCTTTCGCACCGTAACAGGGGAAACTTAACTTTCTCAGCTCACAGTCTGAGCTGAAACTATCGAGATCTCGATCACTTTCTACAAGCAGCGACAATGCCACGAATAACAATCTCACCACCGCTGTAATTCGTTGAGGAAATTGATTTCCTACCGAGTGTTCGCTAGGAAGGATTTCTTCTTCCCTCTCTCTCTCTCTCTCTCTCCTCTCTCTCTCTCTCTCTTTCTCTCTCTGTATTTTGTTAAATTTCCCTTTCCTTGTAACAACCGAAGCGTATACACAAAGAGACACGTTGCCCCTGTAGACACGAGCCGGTATCGGTTCCCGCTGGACTTCCTGACGGGAAATTGCTCGATGCAGAATCGCGTTCGGCGCCAAGTGGAATGCTCGGTGAATACGCTCTGTGAAACTCGATTCCTCGAGAATACGAAACTTTCAAGGAGATAGAGGCGGCTGTATTCGAATCGAAATTAGCGCACGGGAAATTGCATTTTCGACTATGTAGATTACACTTTCGTCGACTAGTAGTTCGATTGAGATGCTTTCGATTAGTTGCTTGTTTTACGGTCGATTGCCCTCATTCAGCATCCGCAAGGTTGAACCGTAGAGTTCGATTAATGGAATTGTTAAACGCTCGACGTGTCGAACAATGAATTTTGTTTCGGGAATGTTTTCATTGACGAATCGTATTTTGATAATCTCTTATCGTATTTGATGAATGATAGTGTTGCGTTTTGTTTAGGTGGTTCAAAGAAAATTGATGTCACGCACGAAACCTTGGTCCCATTGGTCAGGTTATGCGAACGTTTAACGACGAGATCTTTATTTTGGAAGAAAAATCCCTCGTTACTGATAGCTTACGGGAAGAATCGAATCAGCTGTAAGACAGTAGTGAGATATTTAAATTTAAACGGCTGCTACAAGAAATAGACGAAATCTCGATAACTTCGATAAACAGACTATCGGTATTGGCTCGTGTATCTTAGTTCATCGTAATCGATGATTAATTCCACAGAAAATCTCTTAATTGGACGATTCAATTTCTCGTTTCTAAATACTCTTTCTTCCCTTTCCCCGAATTTCAAAACCATTTACAAATTCCATCGATAAACTACGCTTTCCAAGATGTTACCCATTTGATCGAAACACGTTCGAAGCTTTCGCGATACCAAAATGTAAAATCGCCGTCCCGTTGTCATCATCGTCGCCGTCGCAGAAACCGTCTACTCAAGTTTGTTCCCGATATATATGAGATCCTCGCGATCGTACAAACTTCAAGCCAGAACGGGCTCCAAACTTTCCCTCGTAATTTAAATCTTGGACACGTAAAGCGGCCGATGAACCTGTTGAGGGTTGCCGTTTTGCTTCGAATGGCGAGGATTCTGCAATAATTCCCTGGTCTCGCTCGGTGAACCGGGACTCAAGCTGTTAGTGGTCGACGTTTCTACGCGGTCACTGATAACCTCCTCTTCGGTGATCTGTTCGAGATATAGGGCGGACTGAGCAGTCTGGTGATCCCCGTTGAGCGTCGGTGGCGGCGAATAAGCAGGCGGAGGACTTCTTGGTGGAGAACTAGACTCTTTCTCGTTCTCCGTTTCTATAGCTGCAGCGGTAGCTGCCTGTTGTTGCAGTTGCCTCGCTCTTCTGGCTTGCCTGGTAGTCAATCCTCCGGTTTCCGCGTCTCTCTCCAGTCTGTGTCCCGACTTGGACCTGGTTAATTGCCTTTGCACGTACTCTTCCAGATCGTTTTCTTCCTTCTTCGCGATCACCTTGTTCAAAATGATGAGGAACATGCCGACTATGATAGCGAACAGACCTATGGCTACCAGCTCGTTCCACCAGCCTCCAGACGCTTTGGTTCCCCATTGGGCGAGATCTCCCGGCAACAGGCCACTCATGAGAAGAAAAGCACCGAACACCAGGAAGACCACGCCGATGTGAAGCATTCCCACCGACGTGACCACCTTCGAATCCAACATACCCTGGCCGGCAGAACGATTCGGATGTCCGGTTTTATGGTGTTTCGGTTGTTGATCCAAGGAACCGGTCGAAGCCCTGGGCGACGTCAGGCCGCTCTCGCCCGATTGCGCGCTATAACGACGCTCGCGGGCACGACGCTGCTCGTCCCGGCGTTTTCTCTGACGCTTGATGGCCAGCGCCGAGTGCAATCCAACCGCGTGCATCCTGCAACACCGGAAAGACAACCCTTGCTCAGTCAATCCTCTACAACTCTCATTCTCTCTCTCTCCCCCTCTCTCTCTCTCTCTCTCTCTCTCTTTCTCTCTATTTCTTTGACTACGAGTGTTACCGTGTCTTTTGCTCGTTCTTTTCTTCTATTCGAATTTCCAATCGATTTTCTTCGAAAGATCGAATTTCTAATTGAATTGTTAATTAGGCAAATCTGCCGATACGCCGAGACGAGCATCGCTAATTTGTACAATGCGATCTTGAAGATGGGGTTCGTTAGAACTTGAAGCGCTAAGGATCGTTGGTTGCTCGCTAATTTCTAGTTTCTCTACGTGTACGTTCTTTCTATGCGTTCGATCACATGCACTGGACTCGCACGCCCGGGTGTAATGCTGTTTTTACAAAAGCAGAGGATCTTCCTGACGTGAAATAATCGTATAACGAGGCGATAATACAGTCGACGATCTATTGAAGCCAAGAAACGATGTCGATTCCTGTTTCTCGAAGCGCATACGTTGCTCGTACTCGAGGGAATTTATCGTGCTTCTAGTTTGCCAACGACGATGCTCGTCTCCGTGGACTTTTACGCGTTTTCGGGTTTTATCGATCGCTTAGATACGTTCGCAACTCTAAAGGCTGTACAAGGTTCGCTCACAGGGTTCACAGGATGCACTGCGATAGAATCGCCGCGTTAAATTCGCCACGTTTGTTCGCAATAAATGAATTACCAAAATGTTTCTGCCGCTGTCGTTGAACCTGTAAAAATCTCTTCTTGCACGTCTCTGCTCGATCCTTCAACGGCGTGATGGTCGGCGACATGGAAAAAAGGAGATGAGATGAATATCTTCTTAATTTGAAGCTGCTACAGTCCTTCTTTTTAGTGCAAGCAAAGATAAAAGATTACTTCGGTGTCTTCAGTTCTTACACGGAATATTTTTTTCTCTTTGTTAAAACTCGCAAAACCAGAAAGTGTAGGTCAGAGGCTCCATTGTGTGGAACTTTTAATTATTCTGTTACACCTCATTTCCTTTTTTCTTCCGTTGCTCGTGCCTACGTATAAGCATTACAATGGATAGCTTGCACGAGATCCAATCACAATCGTTGTTAAACATTTTAATTAATATTAAAATTCCATGTTTTACATTACAACGAATATTCATTGGAAGGATGTTATTCGTTTCGCATATTTTGCGTAAATAAAGTGGTGCGAAAGTTGCCGCTCCAATTTACCGATGTCGTCTAGTTAGAATTTCTAATTAGTTCGGTTCTGGCGTACGATTTTCTCTCGTTGACGTGTACTCGACTTCCGGTTCGATATGTGTTCCGGAAGCTGACCAATTTACAGACTAATGTCCGGCTGACAAATACAAATCGAGAAAAGTCGCCACGGACTAACTTCGAATCGATGTATTTGCTACGTGAATTACGAGAAAATAATGTTACACGTATGAACGTAAATCAAGTTTTCTTGGCAAGTTTCTCTTCTCTCATCAAGCAAAAGCGTAGATGTTTTAGCATACTGTTACATTATTTATATAAATTATCACGCTTTTAATCGAGTAAAGAAGTTACCAAAGTGCACCACAGTAGAATAAAAAGTATCGAAGCAAAGTAGATTCGGTGTTTCATGAATAAATTAATAGAAATTCCTTAAAGGATCGAGTAAAAGTGATTTTATAATGTATTAAGATATTTGTAATGTAAGATAAGTAATGTATTAAGATATTTGAAATTTAATTTTAAATAGGAATCATCATGCACAACTAATATATTACTTCAAGAAGATCGATATATTATTCCACGATACAAAAATAATTTCTTTTTATTTTCAAACGTTTTATACCCCAAACATTTAAAATCCATAACATAAATTAATACTTTTTCACTTATTCCATTTACAGATAAACATTAATATCGTGTATATTTGATATCCAAATTAATATTTTTATAATAATGATGTAAATATAACTTGGCGTTGATTTCAGTAGAAAAACCTGTATTAAACATTCCAAATTAAATATTTTTTTACGATCACGATTAAAATACAAGTCATAAATTATATTTCCAAGAATCTCGTAAAAAATTGTTCCCTCCGCGAAATCACGGTAAAGAAATTACCGTGAAACGAGGATAAATGTGTGTCTGTGTGTAGAATAATTTGATATATTGAATATTACTTTAGGGGAAATTAAGTTGAAGAAAGGTTAAAAACGTTTCTGACGTTCCTTTTCGTCGTAATATCATTATTACGCTTGCTGTTACAGGCGAAAACGGTACATTTAAAAAAGAGCTGGATAGGACAGTTCCTGCGGTTAATTTCTCCAGTGAAGTGGTATGAAAAAGTTAAGTTCGAAAAATGAAACCGTATTTCACCGTATCTTTCCTTTTTAATCAAAGTAAAACTGCGTAATTTAATTAATGCGACGAAAATTTATTAGAATCCGATAAAGTAAAGACATGATACAAATAATGTGCGTATAATAAAATTTCCAGATATAAAATATAAAACTACTCTGTGGAATGAAAATAACGCGAACATCGTGTTTGCTCTCGACCGTTCCAGTAATATACGTGTGTCTGTCAGTACAGAATAAATTGCATTTGGCAAATTAATTTTTCAAAAGATCAACAGCGTCTCAAGTATAAAAATGAGATTTAAGAAAATGCAGATTAAATGTTTTCTGCATTAACGTTTTCATTTTATTTATTTCCTCTCGTATCCTTGTACAAGTAACATTCTACTTTTCTGAGAGAAAACATTACACATCGTATGCCACGTGATAAGAATATGGAATATCATCCAGAATTGATTCGAAATGTAAATGCCAGTCGTTAAGGAAATTTAAGAGCTAGAAGACGAATAAAATGTGACGTGAGTCTTTATGTGCGTATGTAAGTACCAAAATGTCACGTCGCTGCGTATTTAACTTTATGCTTCATCTGTCACGATCTATTAGCTTTTAAAATTTACGATAGTTATAAGAATATTCAAATTCTCGTACAAAAATTGAATATTCTTTAAAATGATATGAGCATATTTTAGTTTATCGGCATAAAAGTGCATCGTGTGTTTGCAGCGCAAATATAAAATTTTACTGTGATGGACGTAATAAAAATGTGATGATTTCGAAATAACCTTCGTTTCACTGTCACTGTTTGCGCACCTTTCCGTGCGACTTCATTGTATCGTCGTAGATAGAAAGAACTTTGGTGTCTTAAAACTTTTGTAGTAACTTCTCAATGTCATAGTCTTTACAATTTTGAACGTGCTGCAAGTATAATAAAATAGGTATAGCGGACGTATAGCAAACGTGGCAACAGTAAAAGCAAACTTTTATGTTCATGTTTCTTGTTGTTTCAGAAATTTTTACAGTTGAGCCGTTCCTTCAGTAAAAAAAAAAAAAGAAAATATATCCCTGCGTATGTCACGTATTTTATTTTCGATTTAATGTATTATTTGATTCTAATTTATGAAACACAAACATACGTATTTGAACAAGTAACTTAAGATTCAGTCTGTGTTTTTTGCGATTTACAATGACGCTATTTACAGTGTTGCTGCTCGTAAAAATCGTAATTTTATAATACGTTTTTCTTACACAGAGAATTTATTGAAGCGAGTAAAAATTCCCACGCAAAGACAAGGATGTCTGAAGGAATACTCTGAACTCTCTAAATTTTAAACGAAAATATTAAAAAATCTTCTCTGAACATACAATCTTCATTAACGTTAAAAATTCTTATTCGAAATTATGTAAAAAAAAGTTTCTATCATACACTGAATATAAGCACTCTCATTTTATGTTTTTTTTTTTTTTTGCTTTTCACTCAGTTTTTAATTATGGAATATTCTGTTATTTTGAGAATTGTTTCGAATATTTAGAAATTATAAAAATTTATTTGGCGTATTCTATTATCTTGAGAATTGTTTCGAAAATTTAGAAATTATAAAAATTTATTTGGGGAATTGGTACATATACGAATTTAAAAATAATTCTATCTTGGATGTTTCCTTTGAAAACTCTTACGTTATAGAAGAACGATATAGAAGAATTACATAACTTGTAGGAAGCAATATCCAGTAGTCAGTAACAACATTTGTTACAATTTCTGAAGTAGTTACGAAGATATTTACTCGTAATGTGTTGCGTGACTCACGCTCTATATAATCACTGGAGGTACAAGGTAGAAGAACGATATTCCCATAGATGCTATAAATAAGATGAAACTCTCCTAACAACTTTACAATCTTCCAGAATGTTGATACATATACGTATAAATATTTCACATGTAATTTACATGAACATTAACTTTTTTTAATGTATTAATTCCTTTATATCCTTTTATAGTTTTTTTTTTCTTAAGTTAAACGAAGCATACTACTTTAATTGTAAAAAGTTCCATTCTTGATAATTCGCATAAACTTCTTTTATAAATTACAAGTATGGTAGAAAAATTGCGTAATAAAAACTCTAGAGATTATATAGTATAGTAAATAATAATTATATGCTGTAATTATTCAACATTCGTTGAGAATTTCGCTCTATATATGTAATAATCGTGATTGTAAGTTAAAAATTTGATATTTTTCCTTTCGTCAGATATTATCGTAAAAATGCATTTCCCATAGGAATTTTCTTATCAATTCCTTATTTTCTTATTTATTAGAAGAGAAATGGAATTGAATCTTACATTTCTTTTTGTTGCTGTATTCGCGTTATGCTTTCTAAAGAAACTTGTTATTTCGACGATCCAATATAACAGAACTACATCGGAAAATTTTCATAGCTCTACAATGATGTGCGAAGGTATTCTGCCAGGTAGATTTCTCATTTTACGTTCCAAGAACGATATCTGAAGGAATTTTTACTAATATGATATACTATATAATAAAAATCATTGTTATGGAAGTCAGGATTTTCAGAACTCGAATTTAGTTACGTGTTCCAAATTTTAAAAGTATCATCCATTTAATTTCATTATTAGATAACATTATTCTTTGCTATGATACGTTTGCATGACTTAAAAAATATAATGAATTTTTTTTAAATAATAAATGCAAAATATTATTTTATGAAACTAGCAGTAAGCTGATTTACACAACTCAACGGTCCACGAAACTGTTCATTTGTTTCCCTACGCACAATATTAGTTAAAGTTCTTTTAGATGCTTTATACTGCCATATAATATCTTATAATGATTTATGCGAATCAATATCTCGGTAAATACAAAAGACTGAATATCGTAAAAAGTACTATATCTTAGACATTTTATATATTTTTGCACGAATATTCACAGTGTAATAATCACTTTACACTTTACACAAAATGGAACGAAGATCAAGTAACGATAATTTAAAAATACAATTCAAGTTATACAATTACATATTTTCAAAGTCTAATAAAAAGACCACGGCATGATCTTATCGGAAGATATACTACGCCGCATATTCTTTTTATTCCTTTCCTTCAAACTTTATCGTGACTCGCTCGTAAACGAGAATCACTTTTCGTTTTTAAAGAAACATACTCGTAATCTAGCAGTTTCATCGACAGCCGTATATTTTGACCTACTGCTTCAATGTGTTTTTAATCCATTCAGGAGCATATATACATGCCTGAATTCAATGGTACTGTATCGTGAATACTTGTAATTTCCCCCAATGCTTCCAATTTCCAACGAATTCGTTCTTTCTACGAACGCGTCGAATATTTGTTCATTTCACGAATTCCAACTTCTATGCAAATTTGGCAGCAAATATTGGGTGGCAGAGTTCCTTTTTAGAAAGCTCTATAAAATCGTGTAAAATCTAGCTGACTCAACAGGAAACAACCCACCTCGTTCATTTCGGTCTTACAGTGACTCGCGAAAAAACTCGGACAGTTATTACAAAAAGTTTTTATGAACACGTTGCGTGCGTTGTACGAAACTTTATGAAATTTCATTAACACATGTAACGAGACCCGATTATCAGAATCATATTGCTACAGTTTGCATCAGATTTGAAAATGTACATAGGAACTACAGGATATTTAGTATAAAATATTTAGCGTGTCAGTTGTCCATTACATTAACAAGCCTCGATATCTAGTGGAACAAAAGTTCACGTTGTCTTCAACATTTATTACGATGGCTATCTATGTTGCTATCAACTTTTTATTAGATATATACCTTTCAGTACATGTCGTGTAACTTTTACATACATTCTCAAATTCATTTCAAATGTTGCCAATATGGCTCATTGGCCGTCGCTCCAACCTAAGCACGCAGAACAAAATTACGCTCTATAAGGCCGTAATAAAACCAGTCTGGACCTACGGAATCCAACTATGGGGAACAGCAAGTAATTCCAACATTGAAATACTCCAACGCTTCCAATCGAAAACGCTAAGATCTCTATTAAATGCACCCTGGTATGTTACCAACGAAACAATCCACCGTGACCTCAAGATACCTACAGTCAAAGATGAAATACACAAGTCCAGAAGCAGATATAACACAAGAGTCAACAACCACCACAACCCATTAGTCGCCCAACTACTGGACACGACGGACCAGATCCGCAGACTAAAAAGAAAATATCCTCTAGATTAAATCCTTAGTTTCTACTAGAACCAACAATATAAAACTATTATAATCCATGTCATTGTATCACGCCAAATTAAGTTACTGAAAATTCTCAACGAGAATTGATTGTAAATATTCTAATAAACAAAAAAACAAAAAAGAAAAAAAACAATCTTAAGGATCCACCATAAATCTTGGCATTTTTAAGGAGACTCAAACTAGACAAGTATCTTTCTAGTTAAAGTATTCTTTAGAAATGTATGGTCTGGAAAGGTACAGGAAATTTGATTTTCCGCATATACAATGTCTCCTGCTAGCAATTTTCTCTCAGGGACGGCTAGGACTCTTCCTGATTTACCAACCTTTTCTTAGCCAATGACCGTTGCCTTCACTTTCCTAGGCAAAATTTCCACGAATAAATCTTATTGTTCCGTGCGTTAGACACACCCACCAATTTTTTCCTCTGCCAGAATATCGTCACCGAACTTCACTCGATCTTCATCCGCAGAACAATTGACTACTTTTCCGTTCTTAAGTCTTTTCCGTTCTTCACTCATCAGTTTAACTTACTGCTTACACGTCGCTAATCTAATGACGCGATCTACGGCGAATGCGTCTCTCCGCGAATGGTTGAACAATAATCAAGACAGTCGTGTCGTTACAGAAATGATAAAATTTCGAAATGTTCATAGGAAGTCATACTTTCGTCAGTCATCGTACATATGCATATTTATAAGATGTTTCCAAAGTGTTCATGTTCGTGAAGCATACAATATTCATTCAACATACAATATTCATAAGAGATTTCTGTAAGTGTTCAAATACTTCCGCGAGACACTGTAAGTGTCATCGACGCAGCAGTGTAATCCTCGTTTCTTTGTGCCCTAGTTTCTTCGCAGGAAGCCCCATGACGATGCTGCTGTGGCTCCTTTAATGGACCTTCGACAAAGCTCCTCTACTCTTGGTATTCCCGGGGCGTACGTAAGGCAAGATTCTTGTAAATTGCACGTCGCTGCGACATATCTTTCTAGAAATCTCTCTATATTTCCGGTGCCCTTGTAAAATAGTTGCTAACGGCACCAAAATAATCTTTTCCCATATGAGTGATTTTTCTCCCGCTACTCTTCTTCTTCCTTTTGTTATCGAGCAACGATGTTGAGAGTGTAGTTTTTATAAAATTCAACGTCTTTATTTTTATAACGTAAAATGACGAGTTTGTCTCTCGTTATTTTCGATACATTAAAAATTTCTAAATATTCCCCGGAAAATATCACATAAAATCTGTTCACTTTGCTTTTAATTATCCATAAAACTACCTATCCAGGTCTACTACTATTTGTCAATGCATCGTTTGAAAGATTTTTTGGATTTATTAAGACAACGTATTTTTCACTTTTTTAAATAGAATATACGTAAAGACTTAATAATACCAACGATCAAAGAGGAAAAGGACAAGAAAGAACAGCAACACATCTTGTCTCTGAAAACAGCAAAACTCCCGTAGAAAGGATTGAAAAGAAACCACCCCATTGATCTCACTGAAGAAATATGATTTAGTAATCAAGATAGAACAATTTATCAAATGTCCAGCTAGACAAATTATAAAGTACAAGTTACTAAAAAAGAAAGAAATTTTTAGATTTCCATTGTATGTTTGGCTGGCCATTTGTAAGTGAGCTAAGACTTTGAATTGAGCGCTGTTTTCATCGTGTACACATCGTGTACTTTTCTATTACGCGAAATTACGTATGAAGACTACAACGAAACTTTCTATATTTTTTATGAGATCAGTTTTAAAGTTCAGTACGTTGTTAATTAATTCTACGTTATCAAAATTGTCCTTTTGTTTTATTTCAGGCTAAAACATATATTTTTCCAGTCCCTTTATAGCTTTAAAAATATTATTATTGATCAGAGCACTAAAACGTTCAAAGACGTTAAACTACTGCTTCTCTTAACAATTAGATCTTTTACAAAAATTTCTCCTACAAAAATTTGACAACTAATTGATCCTAATTTTTCCACTTTTAACTATTTTATGCTAAAGTATTCTTTCTTGGTCACAACATTCAAATCCAAAATCAACAGAGACGTAGATATATCCTTTATCTGTCGTCTTTATACGTATTATCTATATTTGAACAAGTTAATTAAAACCAATATTTTGAACATCTCGAAAGGAATTTCAAGTTTGATAAAATTAAAATCGCAGCAGAAGATATGCAGCAAGTTACCTTAGGAGGAACTTAAGTTCATTTTTCCTATGTACGAGAATTCACATGGATATTTCTGTTAATGCAAACCATGATAATGTTCTCAGAGAACGTTCATAGATTCAGCCGAAAATCAAGGCTTAAAACATCGCGTGTTGGCATGATACAATTCTCGAATACGATCCATCTTTATACTCGACGTTATGCCGAACGAATATCAGGTGGTTTACTATTCTAGAGTAATTTATTTCTTCCGTTAAATATAACCTTTCTGTTTCGTGATTTACAAGTTAGATCGTGAACGGGATCGACGAATTGGTTCTCTTCTTTCTTGAAATTATTCAACCTACTTTCTTCGATGTGGTTGTTAACGGATCAACGACGAAAATTGCATATTCATATTTTATCCCAATATTGATTCGTATAATCTCATTAATTCTATTCAGAATCTAAGCTCCTTTCTAATCTGGATATATTTATCCTCTCGAATCCTAACGAAACTTCGTGACTTTCCATTTTTTGAAAAAGATTGCTCTATCTCTTCCCAATGACAACAAAATGCGAGATTAAGACGTTAATAAAGAACGAGATTTTTATTGTAATACTTTGTTCGCGTTGATCCATGCGAGGAACCTCGTTTAATTCAGAGAAATTGTATCGTTTGTTTCGTTCAAGATAGATAACAGTAATAGGAAAAGAGCGTACTAGTACAAGTATTTGTAATTAACCGTCGCGACCTCGATCAAAACGGCCACTAGCCGTGCTAATATAATTAGCCAAACCGCAATAATCCTAAGGAACTGCCATATAACTAAGCACTTTTATTTTACTGTTAAGGCCCTTAACTGTTACAAAAGATCTTTAAGTCGAGACCGTCCTCATGGTTATTATTCAATCAGGTAAATATGGAAAGATCGTTCAGAGATCATTTCCATCCGCTAGCGACTTGTGGTTACACCCCAGCAATAGTTTTCCTTTATCACGGCATCGTCACTGAACTTATCATGCTTAGATCAGTCAACATCTCTTGATTGGTTTTTCATCCGTTGATCAATGTCTTGACTGGTTTTCGTTTTGAGTCATCAGTTGTAACTTACTATTTACGCGTCTCTGAGAATACGTCTGTACTGTTAAGTCAGTATTATAATTAGTCAACCACCTTTATTACCATAATCGAAATAGAAGATCGACCAATTCGCGGCGTCGAATCGTAACGAGAATTTACGACTCTCGTTGACGCGATCTACCGTGAACGCGTCTCTCCGCGAATGGTCGAACACTTAATATTAAAGATTGAACATTAAAAATAATATACGTATAAAAAATCCCAATATTGCATGTTAAAAAAGATGGATAACGCATAACTGGTAAAAAGGATGTTACGTAATATAACATGAATTTAAGAGAAGCTCTTTTTATAGTTGCTTAACAAACAAAGTATACTTCCGTTCCATTTATTAACACGAATTTCCTCTCCAGTCTTCTACGCGTAAACACCAGTCACTTTTATTTAATACCATGGAAGAATCAATAAACTAAAAATACTCCATTAAATCGCCTCCAATAATCAATCTACTGAAAAAATAGCATCCAAACGTTCTCCAACGAGTAGCGAGAGATGAAAACAAACTCTCATGCTATATCTCGTTCTCGTGTTTCCTAACAAACTTTCATCGAGAGTTCTCTATTTCCAAAGCAACAAAAGATGCGCCAGCGAATCTTGCCAAAGATTTTCACGTGAAAATTAACTCGACGGTAGCGTGCGCTGGAAATTCCATGCATAATTCAAAGTTTTCGGGTTTCCCTTGTGAATGTTTAATTTCCCAGGTTCGAACGAGCCAGATTCAATTTCCCGTGACAGAAATTCGACAATGGAGCATTGTCGAGCCGTGTTTCTAGCGAAAACGCATATACATCGCTTCCGGTTCTTCGAATACACCCGGCGTTTCGGCCGATTGTTTTGCTGAAAACTTTCTTTATCGCGAATCGCGAGCGAGGAAATATACTCCGGCTTGCGGTCAAGTTTATATTTACCAGCGCTGTAACCAAAATGTAGGTCGAGCTCCAATAGGGAAAGCCCGAAGAGACTCACCCCGCACGAGACTCGCGAATAAGATTTTTATCTTCGTGCCTCTGTTACCCGTCGTAAACAATGATAACCCGTTCTCTCCGATCGAATTGAGCCGATCGGTATCGCGGTGAGCGATACCCAAGGCTGTCAAGTTCACGCGCGAGTTGAATGCGGATTTCATGGTATTTTATTTGTCTGATAGAATCTCATACGATTGCAATAATAGAGTCGTCACGCTTTTCGTGGAATTGATAAATGTTTTGTAGGCGATTGTCAACTGTGTCATCAAAATACTATTGTTTAGCGATAAAATGACATTAAAATGCTTTTTCCTGTGATCTTCATATGTGTAAAATTCATAGTAATTTATATAAAATATATATACATAGACGATATATTGCATTATTATAAACAAATATATAGATCCATAATCTCTCATGCGCTGTGCTACCCGAATATTTATGTGTAGTGTTACACAGATAAGAGAAAATTTCGGAAAAGCCTGAGTACATACAGTTAATAAAGAATGGAATAATTTCTTTAAATCTCCGGTACAACGTTCCCTATGAAATTAATTTATTAGTATCGAACGACATTTTTCATACTCTCTATAAAATACAAATTTCCAAAATATTAAGACTGATTACAAATTCGATGCACGAATTATATTCGAATTAAACTTGAGAAATCATAACGTTTAATATTTTCTCGCAAAAAAATACGTAAGACAAAAAGATGATCCATCGCCGACATCCTTGAATGAAGAAATATAAAATTCGGAACTGTAATGGCAATCGTTGAACGAAATCTGAAAATTGATAAAATTTAAGATAAATACTATAATAAGGTTATTTAAATAATATTAAAGTTCCATTATACTTTTTACGTTTTTAATCCTGCAGAATATAAAAAGAAACCATAATTACACTAACAAATATGTACTTACAAGTGCAAATGTACTTTAATTAAACTCCACGTAAAATACGGAATATATTTGAAATTTTCGTTGAAATACACAAGTTATATTTTTGATACACAGAAACGATACAAACAAGGACTGTGCAGTAATTACACCGAAATTCAGACCAAAAGTTTCGAATGTGTCTCTCAATGTTTAATTATTGCGTTATTTGCATTTTGCGATACTCTGCTCTTTTATCGACTCGTCGTTCGACTAAAACATCAAATAAGCCATCATACTCGATATTTGTATATAATCCGTTTATTAGAAGTGCTCGGCTCTACTATGAAGTATAAAAGACAACATTACATCGCTACCTATTAATACGATTAATGTGTTCTTCTTTTCATCTCTTTCGATCTAATTACACTTTTCTAACGTTAGAAAAATACAAGATTGAACAAGATATAAACAAATTATTGTTAATATGCATGATTCCTACTTTTTCAATCAAACAATATCTTAAAAATACATTATATCTGTAACATTGGACATATTGTACTAATCCTGATAACGTCATATTTAAACACTTTGTAGAGGCTGTTCAATAGCATTATCGATCTTTCGACTTTGACTAATCTGTGGCTTAATGGAAAAACGAGGTACTTCTAACTACTTTGATATTGTTCTTCCAAGAACTATAAACGTTATGGAAATAAGTTATTAAGATTCATGTCTAACCGGTAATTTCAAATTATTAAAATCATATACTTAACTGTTGGAACAAAGTTGTAACCGAGTTGACAATCTGCATGGATTATCACGTCGAATCTTTGACGTTCTCTTTTGCGAAGTGATTATAAAGTTTCCTTCTAATCTCTTAGGCGTCTTTTATAAATTGACAAGAAGATCACTGCCTTTGCTATAAAGATTTTTTATTCTCCTTTTTTCTTTTGTTTTCTTAATTATTAATTACAAACACTTTCGTCATCGTTATTATTTAAATTTACTATCTTTTAAAGGCAATAATAATTGGATAGAAAACCATTTCGCAGACACTCTTTCTTGGTCTATGACGAATCATGTTCAATTTACTTTCGCCTTGGATTGTAGCCATATAAATTTGTTTAGCGGTTAATTATCTTCGTATAGAATTACGATGAATCTCTTCGATACTCTCTTCCGCGAACCGATCGTAAAATTTACTTTTAATTACTTAACAAGTTATTTCTTTTATGAACTGAGTAAAAATAGTTCCTCGTTATACAAATTTTCCAGTCATACTTTTCTTTCTTTATTTTTCATTTTCACTTAATAGCTATGCTCTTAGCGCCTTTTTTCGAATTTTCTATCATAGTATCGTAAAATAATCGTGTGAAACTCGATGCACTTGTAAGGAGTACAGGTAAAACATGAAAGCATTGTGGTAAAAGTGACCCTTTTGAAAAATCAGGTACGTCGGAAGGCGAACGTGATCATATTTCCGAAGTATGGAAACCGTTAAAAGGGAGTCTGAAAAGATGGTTGTTGTTGTTGGTTAACATGAGTTATGAGTTATCGTTAGTCGTTATCAGTTGATTAATTGTATCGATATACTTGTTGTAGTTGCAATACATTAATTTATTAAGAAATAGTTTTAGTTAAATAATTATAGTTTTCTGTTCTATCGTCGTAAATAAAAATATAAAATAAAAATATAAAATAAAAATACTATACTATTTTACAAAGGCGCGATAGTAATCGGATCGAAAACGTTGTGATTTAAAGTACCAACCCAATTTATTTTCTAATTCCACTAATTGCAGACTAAGCGTCGTTTTCTAACCACTTTTTCGTAACGATCTGTGAAAAGTCCTGTTCAAAAGCAATTTATTTTTGCAACGATCCGCGGCCATATAAATTTTCCAGAGTTTCCAATTGAATAAATTAAAAAATACTCCGTTCTACATAATTAAACGATCGAAAAATACGATTTGTTCGATGCGCGTCCCCGTTCGAGACACTTTATCTCTTTAGTCGAATAAAATATTCAACAGTTTCCGATTATTAAAGCATGTAGATCAGCACCGCGCATAAATTGTCTCGAAACTGCGTTTCATCTTGCTTGTCTCGAGCGTGCTTCTCCTATTAGCGATTGTTGAAAAATTGGAGTTTTCATGTCGATCCAATTATCGTTTAAGAGTCCTAACAAGTAACGCGGAGAAATTGTACATTTTCTCAAGTACGATTTAAGATGTTTGTACGCGTACTTGTGTATCAGAGCTGAATTGAAAGTCTTCGAATATGAAAGGACGTTTGACGATGTTAAGACGTCTCGTTCATCCTTAAGATGACTTCACAATAGCAATATCCCCTTTTTTTCTCGCAGGAAGTTTTACATTTGTTGTGAAACGA
This sequence comes from Bombus terrestris, assembly GCF_910591885.1. Classification (NCBI taxonomy): domain Eukaryota; kingdom Metazoa; phylum Arthropoda; class Insecta; order Hymenoptera; family Apidae; genus Bombus; species Bombus terrestris. The sequence continues at coordinate 20,114,915 of NC_063275.1, read as the reverse complement.
TGTATTAAGTCTTGCAGAAAAAGGATACAAACATTTGTGTCGTAAATTGATAATTGAGCAAGTAATTTTAATTTCTTGAAATTATACGTATTACGTAAGGAAATGAAAAAGGTATATATTTGTGGTTTAGAAGTTGAAAATAAAATTATTTTAACGTTATGGTGTAATATATACCTCGACAAACATAAATATCTCTTGAACTAACAAGCGATCTTAAGTATCTAGTTACGAATATATTTGAACTCTGAACATAGAAAACATAATTTTATGTGTGTTATATGACTATACAATATGACTACCCTGGTTACATTGGTAAAATTTAAAACCATTTTGAAGATTTATATAGTAGTTATACCGAGTAAAAAATTAGTATGCAGTACAAATAACGATCTGAGATATGTACACAATTAGTGCTAAAGATGATTGCACTAAATATTATACCTGACTAACGTAATTAATAATCGACTGTTCAAATACTTTGCGAAATGCATGTTCGCAATAAATACCTTGCAACTCACGTACATTTTCAGGTTCGTCCCAATTTATGAGATTAAAAAAAATATTGTTTCTTTCATATATATACTGTTTTCTGAATGAAAAATATAGCAACAGTATTTCAAGAAACAAATTAAGACAAACTAAGATTTTGGAAAAATGTTTTAACAATTACTCTTATGTGAGTAATAATGATACGAGAGATATAATATATCCCAAGATAACTTTTATGAAAATGACTGAATCGTTATAATTTTTCTAACATCACTAAGACCTATTGATGCATAAGATCCCATTATAAATAGAATAATATATCTTATTTAAACAATTATAATTAACACATACTTCAAACTTGAGTATTATGGCGTTCATTGTTGAAAGAAAACATACGTCCCGATAATGTTAAGGCTATTCGAATTATTGTGAAACTTTAATACATACCAGACGGTTCCTAACAATAGATCAAATAAGCAGAAATTCCTCATAACGGAACATTCAGCATAACAGTGAGAGCAGAAAATGCGAGTAGACGTACATACATCAGCCGCAACGCGAGTCGCAACAAGTAACTTCTGCGCAAATTCGAGTTCCCGTCTTCCAAACTCCGTCCAGTCAGTTCTAATCTAGAACTAACCTACATTTAACTCGCTGAACATTTACTTCTCCCTTGAGCAACTCTATTCGTCTCAATTAATTCGAATGAAATCTACGATATCGGATACGAAACGAGCGAAATATTTTCTCCGCCTTTTCTTCCAAGTGTTACAGGGATAATGTCTAACAACGTAGTTATGTCCTCGGTGTAATAAAATCTCTTCTTAACTAGGTATATTTCTCTTCCATCCTCCAGAAAATACGGGGTACGTGATTTCCTAAAGAGACGAACTACCCTGAGACATCTGAAAAGTAGATAAAGTTCGGGAATATAAATTTTATTATTTTCAAGTTTTAAGTTTTCGTAGGTAAGAATCAAACGAAAAGTTCAGATCTTTCATTGTAATTTTATCGCCTTCTTTTCCCAATCTTTTCAAAGAAACATTCGACGAAATAACGAAGTTATATCTGTTGTATCTGAAACCTGTTCCGATAGTATATCGATAGATAGCGATCGTTTGAGGACATAGGAAATAAAAAATTCTGTTTGATTTCTAAACTAGAATCAGTTATCAAAGATATAACGTGGGATTTTTCAAGACTTTTTATGGTCGTAGAAACGGAAAGGAAATGGGAGTTTGAAGGATAACAAATCGTTTGTATCTGTTTACATCTAATATTTTTAATCCTGCCTCGCTTCTTCTTCACGTTCGTATCTCTTCAGATATCTTCCTTTTTTCAATACATATTGGATGAATAATGATACGAAAATAATTGACGAGCAAATATTTAGATACTATCTATATTTTTAACAGCTTATTTCTATCGAAATACAACGTCCACTTTCGATCGTATAGATCTGTGAATAATAACTAAGATAAAAAGACTGAAAAAGAACAGTTCAATTTTTTAAAACTGTCAGGTTGCTATAGCCCTTTCTAAGGGAGGAATCTTAAACGAGAGATCTTCCGTTAAATCTTCGTTTTTATCTGGTTGTCCATAAGCTTTGTAACATCATTCACATCAGCAACGGGAAGATTACGATAACTCGCCACACGTAGAAAAATATGAAAAGAAAGACTGGTTCGAACAAGGTGGACGGATAGCAACCGATGGGTTTCGCGATGATCGCGAGACGCGAGACGCAGAATCGTTTCTTCCTCGAGCGATCAATAAACCATCCTCCATCCCCTTTTGCGGAACGCAAACGCAAAGTACATGGCTCGGGATAGTGCAGCACGCGCAACCGGGTCACACATGTGCACGTGCATCAATGCGTGAGCTTGTGTGGGATGCTAGGCGCCGCGATGCTTCGTCGCTTGCCAGAGAAGAAGATGAAATTAACGGTCGAGTCCCCCTGCAATGACCTTAATTCTCATGCGAAACATCGGCTCCCAGGGGTGTTTCGATGAATCATTGGCCGCAACCGATCGTTTATAAAATATACTTTCATCTCATCTCTTTCTATTTTTCTTTTTTTTCCTCTCCTCCGCTCATTTCTGCCCGTTTTTTCTTCCTTTCTATGCGTTAACCGTTAAACGACAGCCAATACGGATAGAAACCACTCTACTCGGTATTACGAATGTTGACAGCACGTGGAGCTCTTAACTTGGCTGGTGTTCAATGGTGGTCGATATTCCTTGGATAGTCACCAGATGGGAAAGATGTAATTTTCATGATAGCACAGGGATTGGTAGATTTTGCGCGTGGAGAAATTCTATGGTAAAATTTGGATCGCTTCTCGATCATGTATATACATTTTCGGAAGGAAAAAATTGTAGAAATTTTCTATTATGATATGAATTACAAATATAGTGGCAGCAGGCAAGAACGTAACGATTATGATTAGGTATTTTGAGAAAGAGGTTTTTAGAATTATGAGAAAGGAGAGTTTTACTAAGATGAGAATTATGAACATACCTACAATGCGGTAAACTTTAATTTCCAGTAGCGGGTAAAAGAAAAACTGGTAGATAAACTGTATGGCAAAATGTGATGGTTTTAATGAAACTGCTTGGATAATTATCAGATGAAAGAGATACAACTTCCATACTCAAGATACAGAGTTAGGATTTTTGTTTGAGGAAACTCTATGGTGGGATTTCGATTATGCACGTATTTCCAGGGATTTTTTAAAATTTTGTAGTAAGATACGAATTATAAAATTCCAAATAATAATAAATACCAAAACTGTTCTTTTAATAAGTTATGAAATTAAATATATATTTTTGCTCTTATTATCGAACATTCAAAAAATGAAACTTCGCTTGATCGTTTATATAATGTATAAATAATGTGTAAATGTATTATGTATATTTGAATCACAATGTACATAATTACTTTTATTTCTGTAAATGTTTCTAAAAAATGCAAAAGCATTTGAAAATAGATTTTGGTGATTCCTGAAAGGAGAATTTTAGACGGATCGTTCAGCTTTATTTTACTTCTCTCCTTTTTTTCTATTTGTGTCAAATGTCAGCTGCTATGGCAATTTATCGAGGTACGCCAAAGTATCGATGTTAAAAGCAGACGAAGTTACATAAAATGGCAAATGGATTTCGTCAGCAGGGAGAGGAGATGAAACCTTGGTGATGATAAAAAGAACTTCTTTCAATGGAAGAGTGAGTTATTGACAATAAAATTTCTGATCAAATTTTTATTACAGAGAAACATTAAGCTCTCCTGAATTTTATATGCCAATTGAAGATTGCTGGATACGGCAACAATAGCTCTTTCCCGCTTTTGTTTCCTTTTTATTTGATTTATTATCCTTTATCTTTTATCCATTATACTATGAACGATCTTAAAAATGATATTTAACGGCAATCAGTGACATAAACTCTGGCTAATAAAATTTCATTGGCTTTTATAACAATTGAATGTCATTTGACATTGACACAATGCTTCCATAATCGTTCATTTATCATATCTTGAAATGTCGACGTTGTGAATATAATTGAGTAACCGATTAAAAATGAACAAGTAAATGAATAAATAATTTCGCAACAAAAATTGATATTATCAATAAAGATAATTAAACAAAAGTAAAAGGATATCGTTGATCGAAGTTCTAACATCAACTGTGGTCAATCGTTGTCGAAAATCTGTTTCTAATAAAAGTTGTTTACAATGATAAAATAGTAAATCCGAATATTCATTATAAGAATACACTAAACATTGCAAATGAATAACGTTCTATCTGCACTCTATATTTTATCTGTGTTCTCAACGAAACTACAAGATAACTGTCGATGTTTTGAGATAACGATTGAGTTTGATATCACGGTCCACATAGTGAGTCATTGATACAGCAATTCCAAAACCAAAGCTCCAAACATGTAAGTTGCATTCGGTATATCTGGTTCACTGACTCGATTGATCGTTTGATGCTCGTATAGTTCGAACGCCTTCCAGGTTGGAGAATTTGTTGCTTCTCACACATTGAACGGAATGTTAAACTTGCCGGTATTCATAAATGAAACTCTAAATATCAGATACGTAAATAGTAGAAATACTGAAATTTATTCAAAAGAATAAGAAAGCCCTGATAGATATAAGGAAAACTATCATGAAATTATTGAAAGAGGTTACAGTTATTTCTAAATCGAGGGAGCAAGTATATAATTTAAGTATTTAATTCTGCATTTCTCATACTGCCATACAGGCAGAATTTATCTTTTGTCTTTTTATGGCATAAATAAATTGATGGTTCATAAGTTCTGACGCTAATACGTATTAACGACGAGTATTTATCTTAATACGTTACTTTATAACACATTTTTATTCACTTCTCAATTGTTTTTAGCTTTTAGTTTTTAGTTTTTAGCTATGTTTGTAGGGAAAATTGTACCTTATATTGTTTCATAAATTTTACCGTTGTAATATTAAAATAATGTATCGTTGTATAAGGTGCTAATACCACAAATATACATATATTGTATTTATATGTAATGACATCTATAAAATATTAATAATGTTCGCTGTAATGATAAAATATAGTGCAAAAATTAGTAATTCGTAATAAAAACAAAGAAAACGCGAAATTTACATAGAGATACTTAAAAACGAACTCTTGAAATCGCTTGTTTTATATCGATAAAAATGGGAATTAATAAAATTGTATATCAGTGAAGATACGAATTAATAACATCTGTTGAGCTAAGCTGAGTTAAGAATAGAACGTTAAACGAATAAACGTGTTTCACGCTTTTCATGTTTCCATGTTTAACGAACACGCTTTAAGTAACTCGATCCTATTTTTTAAATTAATAGTGCTTTGATAGATATAACCAATTTGTTGTTCATGAAAGGCACGATGATAAGCCAATTTATCAAACGCTAATTGCAGAATTTGCTCCCAGTCTTTTGACACTTTTATTATCTGTAGTTCTCCACTTTTCTTCGCGTTTCATCGTCTCCGTAGGCGTAATCATTAATGTTTCTTAATAACAGACGTCTTATTTGCTTACTCAGCTCTCTTTCATAGGACTTAAAGTATTACTGCTTTTTCAACCCTCGTTTATTACTCTTCCTCCTTCTTTCTTCAGTTAATTCCGAGTTATTTCTGCATCTTGTGCAAGAAATGTGGCATTGTATTGATTTATTGGCCCCGGCAAAAGGTAATAAGGTTATTCGTTTTTAATCCATTTCTATGTTCATTTTGTCAGGCAAAGAAACGTGAACTATGAAAACAAACAATTACTTGGAAAGAGAGTTTCGCTAGAAGCTTAGGGCGTACATCGTTTGTTTCCCTTTTCTTTTCTTCTTTTTTTTTTTAAAGCTACTTCTTATGAGGTCTTCCCTTTTCCATTTTTTCTAAGAAAAAGATCTCCTTTAAAAGATATTCTTAAAAGGTATTCCTTCTTACAAGAATATATAATGATATAAAAATATTTCCTGTTAGGAAATAAAATTAAAATTAATTAGTCATAGTCGTCTGTTTCAATCACAGTAAATAAATCTATATAATAAATAAAGATCACTATAATTCTGATCGCTATAATATTTTTAATTCGCATAAAGCTAGCTAACCCAATTCACTCGAATGATTGCTAATACTTAACCTATGCAAACCTAGTTAGTATTTTGATTTCAACATACAACATGGAACAGTTATTATCATTCAACTCTAGCGTGAACCTGGATCAGCTTGTAGAAACATAGAATTACAAGTATATGATTCAGGGAAAATATATTATTACATATTACACATGATAATATTATGTTTTGTAAATATTCAGCATGGAAAAAACAAATGATTTATTATCTCTGATATTCAAAGTTGCGGTATTCAAATTGAAAGTGCCTTAAATATTTTTTTGGCACTTAATTAGTAACATTTGAAAGCTGTAATATTTTGTTGAAAATATTAAAATCCATCAATACGTAATTCGTGAAAATAACATTTAATTAAAATGCTTCATTGAATTAAAATTTCGTTATTTCACTGGAAAGCACTCAAATTGAACTTTAATTTTGCTAGCTGGCGTGTGTGAATCGGTAATTAGGAATATTTAGCTCGTGTAAACTAGTGTTCTTTGTACTAGCTGCTTCGTACGCGTCAACATTAGATTCCATATCTTCGGCTACAGTATAATAATAATCCATAATTTACATAATTATAGATTATCGTTAATGATATTAGCGTCAGTAATTACACTGAGCGATTCTAAAGCTTGTTACAGCTCGTCTAAAGTTGATCGAGTCGATCAACTCGCCGCTTAATGAACCTTGTCGACCTGTCTGAATACACTCGTTCAGACACGTCTAATATTTTAGTAGATTGGCACCTAGCTATTCATGTAAGTGCTTAGCTATCCGTGTTCGCAAAGTACAATTGAGCTATCGTAACCACGAAAGATCGACAGACGACACATTGTTGTGCGATGCTGTACGGTACTGTCAGAAGTCTTGCTTTGATTTCAATAGAAAGAATTGTAGAGAAATAGAAAAAGACCTAAACATAAGAAAGCGTGTATAGGTTCGAAAATGGTTAAAACAGAAATAATTCGTTTAGAGCTACAAGTAGCCTTCTCAGAGAATTAGAATTAGACGATCCTATAGAATGTTTTAGAACATCAAAAAATTCTTTTGACTTATTGTTGCCTAATGTAATAAAAATCACGTTAAATACGACGGACGTTAAACTTGGTGATTAGTAAAATAGACCATAAGTGTAAATCAAATAGAAGTTCGTCCTAATCCAGAGTAAGAAGACTGTAAAAAATAAATAATAAATATCAAAGAATAAAAATTGTCATATTAGGTGTTGAAAGTCTATGGTGCTGTTTTCTATCGTAGGCGACGCGCAAGGTGGCCACCTGTTCCAATTGGCAAAAATTTAGTTAACTAAATAACGAAACATTTAGATGGAACATTTGTTTATCGTTTCCGTACTAAAATGATATTTAATAAAGTAAAGATTTATTTCAGCGGCTTTAATAATCCTTTGGGAAATTTATATTCTTTATACGAAGTTTACTGCGTCTTATTAAATTCAAACTCCATTGTCTAATATTCGTTTTTAATTATTTACAGTTTTCTATATAAACGATATCGGCTGATAAAAAATTAATTAACAAATAGAGAAACGTTTTCTATTAGGAAATGTAGATTTATATTTAGTACAAAATTATAGGTAGAATTCATGCTTTAATCCGGATTCGAACTGTCAAATAAACTATTAGTCATTTATTTTTACGATTGAATAAAAATATCAAATTAAAGAACAGTTTTGAATTGATTGAGCGAACTCCTTGAAAATACAATAAGAAAAATATTATTTTGCAAAATACGATAATTCTATTTATCTTGTAACGAAAGTACGTGTATTCGACGCAATGAAGATTCGATCTTTCGCATATACGCGTACACACGTAGCTACGTAATATATCGTGAATCTGAGATAAAAAAGAAATATATTCTTCTAACTGGAAAAGAAAGTGAGAAATGATACTGAAGCGTGATTCGCTCGATTGAAAAATCCTACCGGAGAATTCTATCCTCTCGTACTACGTATCAAACTTTAAAATTCAACGAGATATGCGCGAATAACGGCTCGAGCGTGGAGAGTATCGACACAAATTGCAGTCTTGCAGATAAAAGGGAAGAAAATATTAAATCCTTAGTTTATCGAATTATCGATAATTCGTTTGACATGAATTGACGAGGAAAAATTCACCGTGGGGAAAATATAACATTTGTTAATTTCTTCATCAAATATAAATGCTCTATATAAGAACCTCTAAAAGCTCTTAATGAAAAGCAAAGTTATTGGAGCTTCCTCTAAAAGCTTTATCATTTGATCAACTCCTTACGAAGGAAGCTTCAATAACTTCTGTATACAAATTCCTTTCCTTTTAACCGAATAAACCGAACAAATAAGACCACTTATGGTTCAGAAATGACTATTGTCATTGTAATTCCTATATCTTATTAAATGCAGATAAAAACAATTAAAAATCGTAATTAAAAAGCACCTAAACGTTTAACAGATCCCAATCTGTTTTTTGGAACAATATGTAGACTACCGGACAGCTCTTGTCAAATACAATTTCACTTTATAAAATTATGATATTTTTTGTATCACTTATATTTAAACCTTCTTTTGTTCACTGCTCTGTAAATATTAGAACACTTACTCGATACGCATATTGGAAAATTTCTTTTTTTTAGTATTTTCCATTATAACACACATGATGCGAGTGAAATAACAGATTTATAATAAAACAACTAGAAGGTAGACACAGTGAAAAGCATCCAATTTGTAACAAATGTTAGCAAATCTCATCGTCAATATGGCTAGCAGTCTATGTTCTAAAAATATATGACTGTTAAGGTATGGAGAGAATTTGAAGAAGTATTGGAAAGAACTTTACTTGAATATTTACGTAACTATGCTCGCCAGGTGGGCTAGTCGCGAAATTACAACAATAATACTGACAAAGAATTTCAAAAAACGAAATATTAAGAACAAAGATTAAAAAATAACGTTCAAGCAAAAAGAAAGAGAAACGACTGGTAAAGCTAAAGACCGTTTCCCTTTCTTTAAAAAAAAGGGAGAGAGGGCGAAATGTTGAATATTTTGAAACATGTATCTTATAGTTAAGCGGAAACTGTACACGCTTTATACTCGTGAACAAGCGGAAAACCGAAAACAATGGAAACAATGCAGATTGGAAATGTGGAAAGTCGGAGTTATTACGGTATTATTAAACTGTTTTTGTTATTTTCAAAAATTGCTCGTGTAAAATATTTCCATTGTCCTAGTTTAGATGATAGTAGAGATTTCCATGTGTCCATAACAACATCGAGGAGTGAGTGACGAACTTTGTTCAACCGAAAAATCAGATATAGGCTCCTATTGCTTTCCATTTATCCGTATCCGAATTGCGTCACGACAATGGTCAGTTGTCGCGCGTTTCAGAATTAAATATGCTCTCTCGTCACCACTAGATATATATGTACGTAGCCGATTGGAAAATTTATCGAGCCATTAAGAGATATCATGCGTAATTCGTTAGTGTTTTTCTAGCGTTAGAAAATTAAAGGATACTCAATTTGATTTTGCAACGAAGATAAAAATATTTGTATTTTATAATATTGTAAATTAAGGTAATAATCGACGACATGATATATGGCACCTTGAAGCTTAGGTTGCAAAAATCATTTATGATTTGTAAATTTTTACATCATTTAATATACATTTAATAATACATAATACATAATACATTTGTGTATTATGTGGGAAACAGCAAATTTGGTATTTTTAGAATTCCCTTCTTAGATTGATATTTTTTTATATATGTATATGTTTTTCATTTAAAAAAAAATCGACTTAGAAGGAAACGTTCAAAAATAATTTTGATATTTTTAAAGATACGAAATTTAATACTGGTAAATTTCAATCATCGATACATCTTTTGTTATATAGAATGTACCTATGTACAGAAATATATATTTTATTGTAGTTAAAGTCATGAGACGGATTTAATTTTCAATCCCTATTTCAATGTATCATATACATTTTAAATATATTTAGAATAGATAGATAAATATTACATATACAGATAATTATATTTACTTAATATTGCTAATGACACTGACGTGAATTATGAAATTTAATAAGGCAGATGTGGAAGATTCCATGATACTCGTTATGTTCTTCATATCTCTTAGATTATGCATTCATCTATGAGAAATATATAGTGGTGAAAAACCATCGTTATGAAGAACTACCTTTATCGTAATAGAGAATTTTTAAATAAAAAAATTTCTAGGAGGTTCGTATTAAATCACTTCACAAGCAACGCGGACATTTACGAGGCATACATACAATAAGTAAAAGAAAAAGACGATTCTCTGTTACTTATTTAACAGTAATTTATCACTCTTCCTTATTTTTCACGATTATGTTTTCGTACTACATTTGTAAATATATTTCTTTCTTTGTAACTTTTAGGAAAGTTTTCCAAAAACTCGTAAAAAATGTTATTATCTAAAGAGCATAAAATACTACATACACGTTTGTAAGAAATATTACATTTATAAAATTCTTTTAATATAAGTACTATGAAAGATAATTCGTTTCGACTCGGCCAATTTAATTTCTCATCTTCAACTTTTGAAATAGTAAAATTTGAATCTATAGATACGTCCCCAGGCAAGAAGAGCGACTTTTTTTAGCACAAGTTTACTCCAACTTGCCCGACTAAACTCTGACTTTCTAACTTTTTTGTGGATGCTGAGCAACGTGTCTGTAAAAAAGGGCAGCAGGCCTGGGAAACCACTAAAACCTAAGATACACTGGAACCAGTGGATCGATAAACCCATCGTGTAAACCTAACAAGAAAACGGTTACTTTTTGAAAAATAAAATATAACTTACGAAACGTAATAATGAGATGAATATATATATTTGTAATTGAACAATCTTAAAAGTATTTGAAAAACATTTCAATCGAAAATAGGTATAAAATATTTCTATTACTAATCTTGTAGTATCGCGGAAAAATCATTGGAAAAAACCCAATGAACTACAGTGAGGGAAAAGTGAAAGTGCTGACGGACTAGGAAAGATAGGAAATCCCAATGAGCCATGTGGTCCAGCAATATGTCGATTACTAATTTTTATGACTTTCATGATTAATTATTTCTTTTTCATTAATAATCTGACTTTTTTTAATAGATTCAAAATAATATATAATTTGTAAAGATAATTATACATATTCATTAAAAAATATATTCATACGAGTCTATTAAAATATTTGTCAATAAATCTTTTAGTCTGTACAATTAACATTAAGCATATAATAGCTTTTGCTATTTTTACCATAGATATCAAAATATATGAACATAAATGAAACATTTACAGAAAATGAAGGAATTCTTTTTTTTTATTGTGTTATAAAAATTCAGAGATATATGTAGAAATTGTGCAAAATATGGACAACGGCTTGAATAGCGCACGTAGTAGGCCACTAAACTACCCAAACACCCTGTGTCCGGCTCCTTCCTTGGCACCACCCTTGGCACGACGATCCCCTCAACGCAAGAGGTAGTTTTGACTGTTCGCGGTCTCAACGGATGGATATGTGTATATATAAGATAGGCGTTTTTTATTCCAGGTACCAGTCGTCCGTCGATAACTTTCAGGTAACGGACGTTTTCGTTATTAAACTAATCCCATTTATTCCTTAAATCTAATTACTAATATTAATTATAACTAATATAACGTAATCATATTCCGGGATCCATCTCCCATTTATCGCATTGTAACTCACTGGGGTTAGTGGTGACAAAGTATTCATCATCACCTAACTACTCCTTCGGGTAAGCACCCACAATATTTACTTCCTTCTTCCCTCACGTCTGCCTTATCCTAAATCTTATTTTGTAAGTTAAAATTGCCAGATTTGTACGTAAATCTTGGTTGGGGGATTTTCTTTCTACCATTCGGGACCGCTCCTTGTTCACATCTAGGAATGGTGAAAAATTTGACTATGAGTGCCGGGATTCGAACCTGGGTCTGTAAAGGTTAGCAACCAACTACGCTAACCACAGCGCTACCGTCGTCCTATGAAGATTCTATTTACAAAATCTTCTTTTAAGTCTGAAGGTTTTAGCGTTACATACGTATAATTAAATCTTTGAATATCCATTTTTTATCTGCACATTCCTTTGCAAATCTTCCAGAATCTTTTTAGGATTCTACATACTAATTGAATTATATCAACAGATACTGCGATTACAAAATATTTTTTCATATTTTGTATTTTTAAATAATTTAATAGATATCACTTTCGTGTTTCCATGTTTTTTTAATTCATCAACGAAAGTCACTATGAATGATGGAACACATATTAGACATCGACAGTTTTTAATGGACAGCTAACTCGCCTGTGATCATACGTGTTTGCGCAATTCACGTTATTTTATCCGTATGAAAATTCGTTTCGCGTGGAGAAACTAAATGTGGGTCATGCGAATAACATTTTGGATTGGCAGCAATAGTCGTGGTCCTTCAGAATCGATTACATTTCTATTAACGACAGATGAGCGTGAGTTTGAAATCGAACACCTTGAAGTCCACGCAGTACACGTCGAAACACGTAGTGAATACTAGGTAATGATGGCTTTGATTTCCACGAATTTTCGAACCTAACAAAATTTTTCCATGAAAAAGAAGGGTTTTCTAAAAATAATTGATTAACACGTTCTATTTCAAATAAAACAGCCGATATATGATGCGTACTAAAATAATAATAGAATATTCAATTTTGAAAGATAGCAATTATTTTAAGTGCTCTACATTCATTTCCTTGGTTCGTTTTATTTTATATTCCATTTAATCAGATATTAAATTGAGAAATATAATGAAAATTATTTTTCAAATAATAATTAAATACACTCAATTATACGAAGAAAAGAATAATATATATTTTATATTATTTCATCGTAATTTTTTGGCGATTTTACGTACAGAAACGTTAACCTTATAAGAGATCCAGTTACTTCATATTTTTTAAAAACTTCAATATCAGATAACGATGAGTGTTCAACTTGAATAAATTCCAAGATAAATTCTCCATGGAATAAAAAGCTATCTAGAAATAAACTGTGAGTATAACGAGAGAGATATACGTACGTAGTTTAAGTTAGCAACTCTATAATGAGAATACGCAGGAAATAAAATCGGTCATAGAAAAATGAAAGAATGGTGCGTATACGAAAGGAAATTGCTTGCTTCATTCAAACGCGAAACATAATTTTTTGAGGTCAAGGATCACTCGAGAAGGCTGAATTAACTGGGATTTTACATTTCTCAAAGCAGACATACGGACGTCAGCTTTGACCAACTGATCTCTCAATCTCGTGATCTCTCTATTTTAATTCATTCTCGTCAAACGTTAAACGTGACTGGAAACATCTGATTGCTTTCCAAAGGAGTGTACAGTTCAGAAAATTTAAATATTCATTTTTCTGAGACAAGGGATAAATATAAATGGGAATAGCATATCTCAACTCGATGTCACAAAAATAATACTTTGCAGTATGCTCATGCATATTTGGTATTTTTACATAAATTCTGTCAGAAAAGATTTTTCTACTTTCTATCCAAACATACAAAACACTTATTTTTGAAATAGTTTGCAGGATTCATCGAAAAATTCAGTTCGCACTTTTATTTACCGTAGCTACAATTTTGAATAATAAGTATTATAGCATCACACAAATAAAAAATATCAACATTTATCTATATTCTTTAAAAGCTAATCGCTATTCATTTACGATTCTGCTTGACCTTATTTCGATATAGTTTTGAGATTTGAAATTTGCGGAGTATCAATAAATTTCTTATTTTTAATTTATGAACGTTTCTAGCATTATGAGCGTTTAGTCGTATAATATCATATATAATTACAGAATCATAGATCATTAAGGGTTAATCGATATTAACCAAAATATCATAATCGTAAATTTAGAAACTAATATTCAGAAAATTGCAAAAATATATCATATCGAAAGAATGAATGCAAATTTATAAGAAATAAGTTTCCATTTGTGTATGATTAATTGATAGAAAACTTGAATGGACTTCTCCGCTGTGAATGCGTTTAAGTATACCGTAAATATATTAAATAAATCGTTACCTTTGGTCTGTTTTCGCCGCACAACAAGCCCTATGGTTTTGTCTCGATAATGTAATTAAAGATTAAACCAAACTTACGGAATGAAGATCATCGATATCGTACCACCGTAAAATCGCCTTTATGGCCAGAAAGTGAACCTATTCATCATCCGGCATGCCCAGAAATGAGCGCGGATCGCATAGCGTCGACGCTCAACGATTCAACGCGAGGGCTTTTGTTGCGATGAATTCAGTCGAAGACATGAGCTAATTCTGGAACTGGCGTTCATTTTTTCATCTGGCAAACTATACGGCCACGCGAAAATTACTTTTTGCAAGAACGAACAGATATTTTAGAAAAATATACGCGATAATATTAACAAATTTAGTGACAGCAATTATTATCTTTAATCATTGTATCGATATTTAGTAGTAGTGAATAATAAAATACCATTTATTATATCTCGTATCATACTTGGTAGTTTTAGAATTATAAAACACCTTACATTTTAATTAAACCTTGATGATTAAAATACAATTGATTTGTTTCGGGAATGTTATAAATTGTTGGAATTCTTATCGCAAAGTTTCTAAATAGTACGAGAGTGTCCTTACAATTAAAGAAATACAAGAAGTTGTACTTGTTGTAGGAATAACTTCATTTTAATGAGTGTGGAAGTGTTTAACATTGTAAAAAGCACAAATATCCAAAAAACAACATTTCCGCGTTATGGAAAGAAAAGCCATCTATTGTAAGACACGTTTCACAGATAGACGGTGTATATAAAGGATTCTGAAATTCTGGACGCGACATTTAACGGCGGAAAGTACAGAGGATTAACCATACAAGAGTAATTTTGCATTTCTTCCAGAGCAACGTATCACCGTCACAAACTACTGTGCAACACGCTTTATTTAAACGCGACAGAACCGGTCGAAAGTGAATCAAACAATTTCCGCGTCGCACCTTGAAACTTCGTAAATCACTGAGCGCGTAATACGTCTCAACTTCGGATTACAAACTAACGATCTCTTATATAGAACAATAAGCCATTTATTTCGTTCTATGAAAAGACACAAGACGTTAGGTTTTAGACATTGTTTCTTTTTTTTTTTTTTTTGCTTACCTGTTTTTGTCAAACATTGAAAATTATATATAATAAATTGTAATTTTATTGTTACTAGAATTAAAAAATACGTATATTAATTATACTAAAACATAAAGTTTTTTCAACGTATAATATATTTAAATGTAATGATCTGTAAGTTCGTATACTTCACACATAATTTTTATTGTACCTAAAAATTAACTAACATACGAAAGGAAATAATTGTATTATTATGCTGCAATAATTTAATTATCCCATATGTAAAATTATGTAAAATTACAATATAAAATTGAAATTATATAAAGATTTTAAGATAATAGTGACTTTTCAAACTCTTAGGAAAATTCTTACGTATATCTATAGTTATTATATACCGATGCAAAGAAACAATGAAAAGGTGCATAGCATTTCGCAACAGACTGTGAAACAAACTGATGCAAACAATGTTAAACAAACTCAAGATTGATTCCTACCTAGCAGAATTACAGAACAAGGAACATGACGAAACAGAGAATAATTTACCTCTGTATTGACACTGGAGGAACAGTTTATAGGCTTCAAAAACGTTTCTCGCTGTCGTAGCTATATAGAACAATGAAGATGATCGCGAATAAAAGTTAAGTACAATCAAGCATCATATTGTATCTATTGACACGATACTTCAAGTTCGTTTAAGATAGTTGTACTACAAGCACGATTAATATAGGCGAGAAACGAAGTATATAACACGAAAATGACATATATATATAGGGCGAAACAAAATATTTTGAGAAGACTAATCGTAACTACGAATACAAATTCCATTGAAGTAGGATCAAGAAGTAAGGAAGATTTAAGGCTAGTTTATGCGAGCAAAAATATACTTCTTTCAAGATCAAAGTGATGTTAGAGAAAAGAATTTAAGATTCGCGGACCGGATAGTACGCATCAGATAGAATAACAAATGGACAATGAATTTATTACAGTTTCTAAAATCAATGTTATTAGAATGATTCGTTTTACAGTGGATTATGTGGTAAATAAAGCTATTTTACGCCTTTATATATTAAGATAACGTTGAAAACAGAGAAATTTTTCCTGTAAATCTGGCATTGTTAACTTTTTGACCTGTATTCAGCTTAATTGGTCTTATCCATACTATGAGACTCTCGAACTCGCCTCTTTTACCATATTGCATAATTACCCTATAACTAAAGTAGATAGTGTACAGTTCGATATGTAATCGTGAAAGATTGAGAGTTTCAAGAAATACAAGCTCTCAAAGACAATCAATCGATACATCAACTATCACCATATCGCTATTCATTAGTTCGTTAACTTCGCGAAGTTTCTAGTACTTGAAAAATAACTCATGAATCATAAATCATCGTCTAATTTTAGTTTTTAATAGCAAGGAGCCGTATACATATGAAATTAATAAAAAAAAAAAAAAACAGAACTCAATCTTATGTAGAAAGAAAAATAATTTAAACAGTTTATAGCATTTGACATGAAATTACATAGTATGTTGGCTTACTCACATTTGATTCACCGATAAATTTCATGGAGAATTCTATTTAAGTAGAAATAGAAATTTAAATAGAAATAGAAGTTTAAAAAGAAACGATCTTTTTTTTTTTAAAGAAAAGTACTCCGAAACTTTTCCTGATTTTTGTATTGACTCGTATATTTTGTTACGTAGCCTTGGAGATAGAAGTTGCACACACATTTTTGTAAATTGTGTACCAAGATCATTCAGAATTGCAGCGGCAGAAGAAATAGTAATCTAACCTACCTCAAACATCTTTCGTAACGTATACTATTCACTAAAAGTAAAATATTCTTGGCTTGTAACTAATTTTTCTGGCAAACAAATACAGTAAATTATATGTAATACGATTTTTATTTCATTATAAGGCTCCTTTGCTGCAATATTGCTCCCTAACTGGACTTGCTCGACAAATTGGAACTAATATAAAATTTTTAAAGATAATTATACATATTCATCAACAAATATTCACACAAACTACTAAAATAATAATATAAAAATAATTAAAATAAACCTTGTAATCTGAGCTACTCTTAAATCGTTACTTGTAAAATTCATGAATAAAATAGGAATATAAGTGATTGAAAATGATTGATAGAAAATGGAGGAATCTTTCTTATTACTTTACAAAAATTAAAAAAAAGTGCAAAATGGACGATCGGTTGCCAAGCCCGCGATAGGTAGCTGGCTTGGCAATTTTGTCCTCAAGACACGCCGGATTCTGCTGACACACCTAATTTCTGCATTCCACGAAGCGCTCCTTCGGAGTCTGGAGGGGATTCCCCGACAGATTTTCAGAATCAATCGACCACATAGATGTTGTTTCCCATACTGCAACTTGCCCCGTTCAGAATTCCGATCCTCTCCGCTGCCCGATTTTTTATTTTTTTATTTTTTTTGTTTCGCTTGGCTTCAATATCTTTTTGTTTTTTTTTTTACTTAACGATATTAAGGGGGTTCTTTTGGGCGTTAGAGGAGTGAAACGTTAAACAAACTCCAAAAACGCTATTTTTGGTGGGGCAGCGGCGGATGTAGGTGGTAGTCCCTCCTTATGGGAAACAGGGGCAGCAGTCTTTCGATTGTTCCCCCTGATCCCTTTTCTTCGAAATTCCTCCCGTGAGATGAAACGCTTCGCGCTTCGTGGCAGCCAGTACGGTGTAGCCTAGACGTCGGTTTGGTGGTCTCCTTCCTCCATTCCGGACGATCTCCAACGTCGACGATCCATGAAAAGTGTAAAACTCGGTGCCCAGGATTCGAACCCGGGTCCTAGACGTTAGCAGCCAACTACACTAAGCACGTCGCTACCGTCGTCCTTAATAATACAAGCTCGTATAAACATATTTAATTCCTTGACTGTTACGACACACGAATTCTGGTGTCAACAAAGTTTCGGGCCGCGTAAACCATTTATACGGGTGTCGCTTATTTCACTACTTGCAGCGTCCAAACGATTCAACGCGAGGGCTTTTGTTGCGATGAATTCAGTGGAAGACATGAGCTAATTCTGGAACTGGCGTTCATTTTTTCATCTGGCAAACTATACGGCCACGCGAAAATTACTTGCAAGAACGAGCAGATATTTTAGAAAAATATACGCGATAATTTTAACAAATTTAGTGACAGCAATTATTATCTTTAATCATTGTATCGATATTTAGTAGTAGTGAATAATAAAATACCATTTGTTATATCTCGTATCATACTTGGTAGTTTTAGAATTATAAAACACCTTACATTTTAATTAAACCTTGATGATTAAAATACAATTGATTTGTTTCGGGAAAGTTATAAATTGTTGGAATTCTTATCGCAAAGTTTTTAAATAGTACGAGAGTGTCCTTACAATTAAAGAAATATAAGAAGTTGTACTTGTTGTAGGAATAACTTCATTTTAATGAGTATGGAAATGAGAGTATTTAACATTGCAAAAAGCACAAATATCCAAAAAACAACAT
Source organism: Bombus terrestris (assembly GCF_910591885.1). NCBI lineage: Eukaryota > Metazoa > Arthropoda > Insecta > Hymenoptera > Apidae > Bombus > Bombus terrestris. The sequence goes on along the minus strand of NC_063275.1, from coordinate 20,096,106 downwards.
TTCCGCGTTATGGAAAGAAAAGCCATCTATTGTAAGACACGTTTCACAGATAGACGGTGTATATAAAGGATTCTGAAATTCTGGACGCGACATTTAACGACGAAAAGCACAGAGGATTAACCGTACAAGAGTAATTTTGCATTTCTTCCAGAGCAACGTATCACCGTCACAAACTACTGTGCAACACGCTTTATTTAAACGCGACAGAACCGGTCGAAAGTGAATCAAACAATTTCCGCGTCGCACCTTGAAACTTCGTAAATCACTGAGCGCGTAATACGTCTCAACTTCGGATTACAAACTAACGATCTCTTATATAGAACAGTAAGCCATTTATTTCGTTCTATGGAAAGACACAAGACATTAGGTTCAATCAGACAACGTTGACGAAGTTTCATTTAGGCATTTATCTTTCACACTCTGTATCGCGTATTGTTTTGTAGAAAGATCAATTATAGAATAGTGAATTAAATATAAAGGGTAAGTGTAGTAACTGGGTCGGGTTACATTGCTCTGATGCTATAGCAGATATAACAAAATTGTACAGGAAAATTTTACATTGTTTATCAAACTCTGTCATTGCGCAGTGCGGTTTTGTTTAAAAATGCATCGGTACAGTCACGAAGTGCAATTGCACATGTTTTGCATGGAATCCTGTGATTTTCTTTCTTTGCACTAATTGATTTCTCGTGCCATTTGGAACAAAAAGAAAAGATATTAGGTTACAATATGTAAAAAAGTTAGTATTGCGTGAGATATGTATTTCAAATTTTATACAATGTCCATCAACGTTGAAATGACACGTCGCGTCGCTGCTATGTTTACATACATACCATGTTTACATATAACAGTGATATTGTACTTACAGTTCAACAGAATTCTCGTGTTTTGTGTTCTGTTTATGTTTCCTGATATTCGAATGTACGTACACCTTATTCTGTTGTTAAACATTACGATAGTTAGTTACGTCGATTCACGACAGTGTACAATCGCATTGCAATTGGTTTTACAAGTAAGAAGGATGTGAATGTGTTCGTTATTTCCATCATGTGCGATAATAATTCAAATGCTGCGGTAGATACATATGAAGGAAAATGGTTCGACGCTTCCGACGTCTTGACCACACACGTTCATCTATGTTATATCTCTTTGATTATGGATTTTTAAAAAATATAGAGTGTATATACAAAACTTTTTATTTCAATCGATGACGTGAAAGTACGAATTGAAAGATACCGCTTAAGTGTGAGTAGTGTACAAATGAACTAAGTAATAGTTGTGTAAAATATTTGAAAATGTTTGAGAGATAAAAAGAAATTACATCTATCGAAAAGTATTGAATCTTTAGAGATTTTTATATTATAATAATAATAATAATTAATAATAATGTTATATTTTTATATTAATATTAGATTTTTTTATTCGAAACCATGCAATGGTACGAAGAATCAATTAATGCAAAAATGATCGTATAGTTTCATTTAGAAAAAATAATACGATCGAACTTTGCAACTACACCGATGCATTTCTGAGTAAGATGGCACATCAGAATGATAGTCTCATATACGATGCAAAATATTCCTCTACCAATTTTTTTATATCTGCAATAGAAATATACTTATTCTGTATGTTACAGAGTTCATCAAAATTATATTTATAGAAATTATCAATTTTTTGTACTCCTGTGTACGTGTACGGTGGCGAACAAACAGAAGTTTACAGAGTAAAACGAGAGAAACGCTATAATTTTATAAATCTGAATTATGATTAACAAGAAGTATGAACGTATAACATAATTGTATATCTTATAATACAAGAGTGTTTAGTACAGAAAAAAATTTTTAATAGAAATTGTACGTTAAATGTTCGTTTTAGGCGACAAAAAATGGAAAAGGGAAATGATTGTTATATATAAATAAAAATCCATAAATATTATGGATTTCGAAACATGGCTTTTCAGAAAGTTTTAAAACATAAGTATGGTAAAATTACCAATCGTTTGGTTAAACGTATCGAAAAATTACTGCAGTATGAAGCATTACAAATTTTTCATTGTTCAGAAATATTCCTATTTGAGCTTCGACTTTAAGAATGTTTATTGGATATTATTCAATTTTTATTATTCGTTCAAGTAAGTATAAATTTTAATAAATAACGCAAGGTACAAAAGCCAAGAAAGTTTTTGCCTTATGAAGAACGTGTACACAGTCCGGAAATAAGTTACAGTTACAAACTTCAATTGTTTTCAATTATTCATTCTTTTTTTAAATATAGGTGCCTGATTTGTCCTGCTTCTGACTCAAGTAATTAATATTTTACTATATTCATTTGCAAATGAACAATAATAACACTGGAAAAGTTAACAGTAAGAAAATTCCATGGAGGTAACAAAATTCTTCTAAAAAGCGATCGTGAAGAATATTATCTTTTTATTATACTTTTAAGCTGAACAAAAAAAATAGTTTTCACGTATTAATTGGATATTTCCATTACTTGCTGGCGAAAATAAAATTTAAACTTTTCTATGAGCACTTTTTATTTGAGAGTGTCCAAAGTAATAAATAAAATTTATGATTGTACGTAAATCTTTCGTCATGGGAACTTTGTAAAAATTATTTGCATGATAATAATGACACGATTCTCGAGGATAATAAAATAGACGCGTACTGAGTGCAATTAGTGCTAAGAGCAATTCCAGATTATATTACTGAAATTAGTAGTAGCTGTGGCGAGCAACTGTATCATCACATTGATTAAAATTTATGCTATACCAGATACTGTTACTAAACGCATACAACCACTCGAAACGTCTACCGAGTTCGAAACGTAAAAAACGAAAGATATTTTTAATCTGACTAAAATCAACTGGTTTTACTAACTTAAAAGCAATAACTGCTCTTTTCACGATAAACGATCTTTTTAATTATAATATATACTATGAATTACATATAACTTTTTTTTTTACTTATCCGTTTCTGTCAAACATTGAAAATTATATAACAAATTGAAATTTTATTGTTACTAGAATTAAACAATACGTATATTAATTATACTAAAATATAACGTTTTTTCAACGTATAATATATTTACATGTAATGATCTGTAAGATCGTATACTTCACACATAATTTTTATTGTACCTAAAAATTAACTAACATACGAAAGGAAATAGTTGTATTATTATGCCGCAATAATTTAATTCTCCCATATGTAAAATTATGTAAAATTACAATATAAAATTGAAATTATATAAAGATTTTAAGATATTAGTAACTTTTCAAACTCTTAGGAAAATTCTTACGTATGATATCTGTAGTTATTATATACCAATGCAAAGAAACAATGAAAAGGTACAAAGCATTTCGTAACAGTCTGTGAAACAAACTGATGCAAATAACGTTAAACAAACTCGAGATTGATTCGTACCTAGCAGAATTACAAAGCAAGCAACATGACGAAACAGAGAATAATTTACCTCTGTATTGACGCCGGAGGAACAGTTTATACAACAATTTTATTTTCGCTTCGAAAACGTTTCTCGGTACGCGAGGCGGATCGCCAAAATGATTCGTTCCCCTGAACAAACAAATAGTAAAACGGAGGGAATCACAGCCGATACGTGGACAACGTGGAACTATATTCGTCGAGATGTTTTTGTTCGCGAAACAAAAAATTTGACGGCTCAAGTATTCTCGAGATGTTCCTCATTTTTCTAGGATAAATCAAACAACGTGAACGAACGAGGTGAACGCAATTGAAACTGCAAAACCACGTCCATCAAGATCCACCGCAGGTGTAGTTGATGGGACGTTGAAATCTATATAAAGAAAGAAGAAAATGATCGACGACAGAAAACACAGTTCTACAAAACATGGGTGAAAAAACGTTTTCTCGCTCGACGTGTCTATCAAATTTTAATTAAGTCTGACGCGTAACAAACGGTTGCACGAGTACACCCTCGAATTGCTTTTACGCCGATGGAAACGGGGCACGCTGCCAATTCTCAACCCTTGTGAACGATAAGCCAAAATTAATCATTTTTAGGCAAGTTAGATGCATTCGCGGGTTAACAGCGTGCAAGCGATACAAATGATAAATATCAAAATAAAAAATGAGGGAAAAGAAAGAGAAACGGAAGAGTATGTTCCTTATGCAGAGATTTAAGAGTTATCAGTTTGTAACGTTACAATATTAGGATATTCCTTAAGTAATATCGTATTTACGTAATATGTATATTTAAAAGATTAAAACGTTGAGTTTATTATATTTATTAGCGAATGATTCTTATCCGTTGTCTACTAGAAACGTGTTTATTTCCTCGCAATTTTTAAATTCCTCTGAAAAATTATGATTATTTTGATAACTAATCTATTGTATAAATCATATAAAATATTTTGAAATTGTCACTAGTCCTGTCAAAAGACAAGACTGTCATTATTATATTGGTAAAATTTGAAACTCGTCTGAAAATATACAGAAAAATTACAAAATATTTACTACAAACGTGTGAAATAATAATATACAACATATCTATAAACTATAACAACCTGATTCCAGAGAACAACATTATTTCGCACCAATCAAAGTTTCACGATACTTAATACAGAAAAATGCTCTTAACGAGGAAGACAATTAAAAAGTGTACTGAGAAAGTTACCCAAGTGTGAGCAAAGTTGTGAAGCATCATCGAACAGTGTGGCTAGTCGTTGAACGATCCTCGACTTGCCCAATCATGTTCGACTATCAGCTTCAACGTGCAAAGAGAAAATTGGATCTATAGGGCGCAACAAGCGTCGTATCGCTCTATAAAAGCTAATGATTTTAGTCTGCTGGCATGGTCGAGACCTATTCGCACAAGGCTTCTCGCAGACTACCGAACGATCAGCCATAACAGGAACAGAAGGGTGGACACACAGACAGAAGGAAAGAAGAAACTTTCCAAGTTATTGTCGTGTGCGTTTGAGAGGATCAGATAGGTCTGATGAAGATATAAGCAGCTGTAAACTGTTGCTTCAACCATGTCAGAAAATCGTCCAAAAAAGTCCAAAAAAGACGGTCTATTTAAAATAACCGATAAGATGAAGTCTATTGGATTCTAGGAATTTTTATTTTCAGTCATTTGAAAAGTGCTAAGGCGAAGGAAATCCATCAGAGTCTATTTTTGTAACAATTTGAAAAATACGCATTTTGATACATTGTACGTACCGTCTACTGCAAAATGATCGTCACACGAACTACAAACTGGTTTATCGTTTGACACATATTTTTTTCTTGTAAATAACTATTATATTGATCCCGAACGAAAGGAAATTCTTACGTTATTGGGATAATTTTGCATAATAAATAAATTGGAGATATTGATGCATTCGTTGGAAATTAAAGAATGCACAGAATGTAGATATTACACAAAACGATATAAAATATTCAAGAATGACAATCGAAAGAGGAGGATCATCGCGAAAGAATTCTTCATCGAAAAAGGATTTTCATAAATATGGTATATTAACGGAGAAAATTCGATGGACAAGCAGAAAATGAAATTCATTCACGCTCCAACATTTTAAGCTTCGCGTTGAATGTTTAATCGTATTCGGCATTTATAAAATATCGTTTGCTTGAGATTTAGTTATGCTGGAAGGCATATTTCGATAATATGACGATCAAGAGAAAAATAGCATGAAAGAAAAATGTCACAATAATAAAACAATAATAAAGAATATTTAATGATGTTATCCATCTATAGATCCATCAAATAGATAAATCTAAATTATTTAACTAGGAATCTAAATTACTTGCCTCGGAAGGTGGATAAAATTTTAGCCAAAATTAAAAAATTCGATATGTGAACAATTAAAAAAAGTTGCGAAATAACATAGAATTATTTTAATAGAATTTATATAGTTTAGAATAGATTTATATAGTTTAGAAATAATCTGTAAACGTGATCTACACGTGAGTAGATGCTAGAATAAATGTAGCTAACATTTCCGCGTCATTCCACATCTATTTTCGCACTGAACATAGTCATTATATTATTTTAGACAAAACCAGCCTTGTACCAGTATTTCAATTGTTATCAACACTTATATAACTTAATAACGTTCACAAGCGAAACTGTACTACGGAAACTTGTGTTCTTATTAAGTCTCAATACTAATTGTAAGTACAGATAGGAAACGAAAGTTCGTTAGGCAAATAGAACAGAGAGGAAGCACTCCCATACGAGCACCATCTTTTAGCGATAGTTTAGTTTATAAACATTGTAAAGCTGTACTAAAGATCTCTGAAGGAGAAATAAATAAATACATACTAAGCAGAATTCTTTATATCAAACAAAACTAACAGTATACAAATTTAACAATTTTACCTTAAATAAGTACATTTCATCGTAACATTTATTTCAACATTTATTTATTATATACCTTAATATTGATTCTTTTCGCTTTCATTATTCATTAAACTTTATCCTATGAGTTATAAGCTAGTAATGAACACAGTGATAGTCATCTAAGATTAAATCGTTACACGATATGTGTGTGTAACAAAAATATAAATGAAAATTATTTGACTTTGAAATTGTTTATCATCGGTACCATCATCGGTTTCGTTAAATACATACGTAATATAAAATAATTACACGATCATTATTAATCGTCCAATTCAAAAGTTTCTGTTTTTTAAAGAAACATATATTTTTATATTTCTTTACCATCGATGGATCAGTGAATAATTAATTTGATCAATTTGAAAGATATATCACGGAGAAACATTTTTAAAAAGTCGAAATCAAAATACTTTCGATACATTTATTTCGAACACGACACACGAGCGTGAATACTTGGGAACTAACACAGCAAATCGAATCAATACTCCTGAGCGGCGTAACAATCAAATCGGCTCGTGAAAGTGCGTGATTTATTTAATCTATAGCAGAAAACTTGAAACGATCGCCTGACTAATCTAAATCAGGGACACGACGAAACAAACGTAATCCAGGAAATAATTCTTGTAATTAATCTCGTAGTTGGATATTCGACCGCCACGCAAATTTCCACTGCATTTTTCCCGCCATCATTCTCGGTTAAACCACGTGTCTTCTAACCAGACATCATGATCGATCGTGTAGTCTCATAGATACAGTAATAGACACAATAAATTAAAAGATTCTCCGTGTATGATGGAAATTTTGATTCATCGATATTCGTCGCGACGCGTACTTTATCGCGTGAAAGCAAATTACGCGACCGTAAATCTGATTATGTCGTAAGTACTTAATTTTGCAAATTATTCTTCTGAAAATTAACACCGACTAGGAATTTTCCGTTATTGGAGTGATCGTACAGAGTGGTTTTAGAATTTAAAATATGCTATACCTGCCTTCTAAATAATACAATATGCATACCTAATGCATTAAAATCATTTTATCTTTCAGCTGCTTTTTTACTTCAAACTATATTTTCTATGAAATTCTTATTTATGTTATAGGAGTTCTTTTAACATGTTATAATTAAGTATTTAATAAAATGTTTCTTGTTGTTTGAAATGTTTTTTGAAGTTTCTTCAAATTGTAATCTACCTTACTACCTTGTAATCTAACTTTACAAATATCATAGACTGATACAACGTATAATATTTTTTAAGTTTCGAATATCTGTTATAGATATACAACGCTGTATATATGTACAAGGTTTTTACATGTACAAAATTCCACGCAACTAGGCCAAGCCATATCCCTTAATAATAAAGTAATAAATAAAATTAGACGGTATTCAATGTGAACGGCGTTTTGAATATTTAAAAATCACATCTGTTTTTCCAAACAGAACGATGAATTCTTCTATATATTTATCGCTGGATTTTTGTTTTCTCTCCATAAAATTATTGAGACACTTAAATTCGAAAAATTTAATCGAAAATAATTCATTCAATAATTCGAAAATAATACACAACCATTCGTATAATGCTTGACAAGTATTTCGTTCGTTTTTATACGGCACACAAATACTCCATTAGTCTAATAAATCTACATTGTAAACTTTCAAAACCCATAATAATTATTGTTCTCCCTTTTATAGATCTACGAAACAACGCATTTCCCCGTTAAGCAATATTCCACACATTTAGTCAATCGTTGCAAGAGAGAATGATCAAAAAATAATTCCAAGCAGATTACAACTAATCAAGGAAAAATCTCAAAGAATTTCATCCTAAAATACTAGTTCCACCATCTCACTTTGCAAATATCTAGACGAATCCATTTCCACAACTCTCGCGGGTTTCGTCTCGAGACAGCGTCTTTTCCTTTTTTTTTTTTTTTTTTTTTTTCTTTTTAGTGGCATTCACACGATTCGAGTAGAATCGACAAACATCTGCGAGAAATTCGACAATATCCTCGATTTCGTTTCTCGGCAAGGTAATGGCGCATCGACTATAAAACAGGGGTCGGTCGTAAAAACGAATTGAAACCGTGCAGAGTAATCTTTCACGCGTAGCGAACTGTGGAGTTCGTTTTTAGCGCGAAGATAACAAACGACCGCCGTACCACGTGTACCAAGACTTGTCTATTTTTCCACGGGGTTACACGGTGTTTTTCATCAAAATCACGAGGCACCCAACGTTTAGTTGGTTCCATATTTCGCAACACCTCGGAAGCCCGTTGCACGAAACTTCCGTTCGTGGACGATGTTCCCTCCGCTATTATGCAAATCCTGATCGTTGCTTATTTTTCGTTATTTTCAGACTGGCGATCCGCCAATCCTTTCTGCCTGTCGTTGTGCCTCTTGAAAGACAGACGTATGCGTCTCGATTTGCATTAACTGTCTCCGGTACACGGCGTTCTTGCGTAATTGTTGCTGTCACTTTTGTTAGTGTATATCGACATCCTTAGAATAATAAGACTAATCTTTTCGGAAGACAACTCGTAACGGAAAAATCGTCACAGGTACATCAGTTTTTAGATGTTAATATCACATTCTGATTAAAAAGTGATATTTTAGTATAAATAGCTAAAGATGAAAACAATTTGCTAGGTCCGAAAATATGATTAACGAAGTCTCGCAACTACATAGAAATGATTTTAAAGTTAAGATAAACAATATCTCAATAATAAAACAAGCAATATTTCAGTAATATGACAAGCAATATTTTTTAGAGTTATGAAGAATGTGGTAAAGTATATGGTTAGTCCCAAAATCAGGTATGTCGTTTAGAAACGTGGAATTAATTAATAACATACTGAACTTCCCTCTAAAATAGATGGACTATGTGATCATGTTTCTTTCCTGTAGCCTTCAAGCGTTCAAACTTCAAATAACAGATAACTGCAGTTTCATGAATGTTGAACGCGCGTTTCAATGTGCGATGTGGCGCGCCAGGACAGCACAAAGAAATGTATCGTATTCTAACACTTGTTATTATTATATTATATTTTAACACATCTCTGTATGTTTCTTTCTTGCGAAGTCCTTGCGATCCTTTCTACATATATGTCTAGAGCTCGGATGATAAATTGTATTCTACACTACTAATCTATTTTCATATAGAAAATTACCTTCTGCTTGCACGTTTTATTTTTAGCCGTAGATATATAGAACAATGAAGATGATCGCGAATAAAAGTTAAGTACAATCAAGTATCATATTGTATCTATTAACACGATACTTCAAGTTCGTTTAAGATAGTTGTACTACAAGCACGATTAATATAGGCGAGAAACGAAGTATATAACACGAAAGTGACATATATATATAGGGCGAAACAAAATATTTTGAGAAGACTAATCGTAACTACGAATACAAATTCCATTGAAGTAGGATCAAGAAGTAAGGAAGATTTAAGGCTAGTTTATGCGAGCAAAAATATACTTCTTTCAAGATCAAAGTGATGTTAGAGAAAAGAATTTAAGATTCGCGAACCGGATAGTACGCATCAGATAGAATAACAAATGGACAATGAATTTATTACAGTTTCTAAAATCAATGTTATTAGAATGATTCGTTTTACAGTGGATTATGTGGTAAATAAAGCTATTTTACGCCTTTATATATTAAGATAACGTTGAAAACAGAGAAATTTTTCCTGTAAATCTGGCATTGTTAACTTTTTGACCTGTATTCAGCTTAATTGGTCTTATCCATACTATGAGACTCTCGAACTCGCCTCTTTTACCATATTGCATAATTACCCTATAACTAAAGTAGATAGTGTACAGTTCGATATGTAATCGTGAAAGATTGAGAGTTTCAAGAAATACAAGCTCTCAAAGACAATCAATCGATACATCAACTATCACCATATCGCTATTCATTAGTTCGTTAACTTCGTGAAGTTTCTAATACTTGAAAAATAAATCATGAATCATAAATCATCGTCTAATTTTAGTTTTTAATAGCAAGGAGCCGTATACATATGAAATTAATAAAAAAAAAAAAACAGAACTCAATCTTATGGAGAAAGAAAAATAATTTAAACAGTTTATAGCATTTGACATGAAATTACATAGTATGTTGGCTTACTCACATTTGATTCACCGATAAATTTCATGGAGAATTCTATTTAAGTAGAAATAGAAATTTAAATAGAAATAGAAGTTTAAAAAGAAACGATCTTTTTTTTTTTAAAGAAAAGTACTCCGAAACTTTCTCTGATTTTTTTATTGACTCGTATATTTTGTTACGTAGCCTTGGAGATAGAAGTTGCACACACATTTTTGTAAATTGTGTACCAAGATCATTCAGAATTGCAGCGGCAGAAGAAATAGTAATCTAACCTACCTCAAACATCTTTCGTAACGTATACTATTCACTAAAAGTAAAATATTCTTGGCTTGTAACTAATTTTTCTGGCAAACAAATACAGTAAATTATATGTAATACGATTTTTATTTCATTATAAGGCTCCTTTGCTGCAATATTGCTCCCTAACTGGACTTGCTCGACAAATTGGGACTAATATAAAATTTGTAAAGATAATTATACATATTCATCAACAAATATTCACACAAACTACTAAAATAATAATATAAAAATAATTAAAATAAACCTTGTAATCTGAGCTACTCTTAAATCGTTACTTGTAAAATTCATGAATAAAATAGGAATATAAGTGATTGAAAATGATTGATAGAAAATGGAGGAATCTTTCTTATTACTTTACAAAAATTAAAAAAAAGTGCAAAATGGACGATCGGTTGCCAAGCCCGCGATAGGTAGCTGGCTTGGCAATTTTGTCCTCAAGACACGCCGGATTCTGCTGGCACACCTAATCTCTGCAATCCAGGAAGCGCTTCCTTCGGAGTCTGGAGGGGATTCCCCGACAGATTTTGAGAATCAATCGACCACATAGATGTTGATTTCCCATACTGCAACTTGCCCCGTTCAGAATTGCGATCCTCTCCGCTGCCCATTTTACATTTTTTATGATCTCGCTTGGCTTCGATCTTTTGTTTTTTCGTCGGGTTCTTTTAGAGCGTTAGAGGAGCGATTGTTAGACAGACTTCAAAAACGCTAATTTCTTTTTGGTGGGCAGCGGCGGATGTAGGTGGTTAGTCCCTCCTTATGGGAAACAGGGGCAGCAGTCTTTCGATTGTTCCCCCTGATCCCTTTTCTTCGAAATTCCTCCCGTGAGATGAAACGCTTCGCGCTTCATGGCAGCCAGTACGGTGTAGTAGCCTAGACATCGGTTTTGGTGGTCTCCTTCCTCCATTCCGGACGATCTCCAACGTCGACGATCCATGAAAAGTGTAAAACTCGGTGCCCAGGATTCGAACCCAGGTCCTAGACGTTAGCAGCCAACTACGCTAAGCACGTCGCTACCGTCGTCCTTAATAACACAAACTCGTATAAACATATTTAATATGTTGACTGCTACGACACACGAATTCGGGTGTCAACAAAGTTTCGGACCACGTAACCCATATATACGGGTGTCGCTTATTTCACTACTTGCAAAGATGGCCTGACGGAGATTTCTTTGAAAACACGCGGGGAAGTCAACGTGTTAAAGCGCTTGAAACAAAATACTTTTTCATATTTTACATTTTTATCTAATTTAAGAAATGTCATTTTCGTGTTTCTACGTCCGTTAGTGTATTATCGATGGATCAATATGAATGACCGAACAGATATTAGACATTGTCAAATTTTAATAAGCAGTTAATTAACCGTGTGATCATGTTTGACCAATTTACGTTACTCCATTCGTATGGAAATTCATCTCGCGTGGAGAAGCTGAATATGGGTCATGCGAATAACCTTTTCGATTTGGCAGCAATCGTCGTGGTCCTTCAAAATCGATTGCACTTCTATTAACGACAGATGAGCGTGAGTTTGAAATCGAGCATCTTGAAATTCACGCAATACACGCCGAAATACGTAGTTTAATAGATAACTGGCTTTGATTTCCACGAATTTTCGAGCCTATCGAAATTTTTCCACGAAAAAGAGCTTTCTAAAAATAATTGATTAATACGTTCTGCTGTAAATAAAATAAACGATATGAGATGCGTACTAAAATAATAAAGAATATTGATTTATGGATAAATAGGAATTATATTAAGTGTCTCACGTTCGTTACCTCGGTTCATAAATAAATAAATAAATAAGTTTTATAATAATTTTAATTAAGTATTGAATTGAGAAATATGTAGAACGAAAATTGTTTTCCAAATGACAATTAGACATACTCGATTATATTAAAAACAGAGTACTCGTAATTTTTTATAGCTAAACGTTAATCTTGTAAGACAAAAAAGCTACTTCAAATTTCTTTTTTTTGATTTCAATATTAGGTAACGTTCCGTGTTTTACTTGAATAAATTCTCAGATAAATAATTTTTCTCAAAATAGAAAACTATCTTAAAATAAAGTGTCAAAATATCCTAACTGGGTAGAATGTTTACTAACAATGCGTACTATTATCAAACATAATTTTAAATGTGTATTGTCCTAATGTCACGCGTATAATTGGACGAGCGAACAAAAAATATAAATCATTTCGCATTAAATAAACGAGTTAAATCCAGGAATTCCAATCGATCTGAATTTCATTTTTTACTTTTCCAACGAAATCAGTCGTTTTACGCGTATTCCAATTTAGACGCGCGTCCCAATGATAAAATACAACTTCTGTATATTTTTTATAGACATACATGCGTTCTTATATTAAAACATGATTTCTGTATATTTAACACGTGATAGTTTATTTGATACACGATTGCCATCGTTTGACTTCCGATAAAATATTTATTCCGAACCTATAGAAGAATGAAAACCTTCGCATCCCGACAAAAAAGACAGTCCATAGAACCGATTGTATTCAAACTCAGCTTCGTTTCAACAACAATGCTACTTTTTATTTTGCCAACGCACATCTCAATTTTTTCCAATGCTAAAAAACGATTTCTTTATTTCTCTAACACGCGATAGCTCGTTCGATACACGATACACGATTGCCGCCAACAAAATATTTACATACATACAATGAACTCGTGGAGGGCTGAAACTTTTTACATTCAACACATATTTCAGCGACAAAATACTTAAATCAGTCCACAGAACCAACTGTATTTGATCTTCGTCTCTGAAATAATGTTAACTTTTATTGCTACAGTAAGTTTCAATTCAAAGACTCGATTTCTTCATTTATCTTGACCAGCTATTAGTAATAACATTAAATTTCGCCTCGTTTTCATAGCGCTAATTTCGTATTTCGTCAATGCCCGTTCTGATTTTCTCCAATGCTAAAGCTAAAAACGATCTCTGTACAATTCTGTAAAATTATCCGAACCCTTACGATAGAAAATTTTTATGAATTACGTGTTGTACGAAACTGTTTGATCGACACTATGATAAGATGTGACTGTGTGTAATTATATCGGTACAATTTGAAACCAGTCGATGTAAATGTTCATAGAAGTTACGAGACAATCGTAGCTAACGTACACAAAACGTATACAAAGAATTAATACACAGCTCGAATAGTGGTCCTAAACATAGAATAATAGCTATAAATTGTTTCATTAAATGTTGTGGTTTACTGATATATATGATCAATAATTTTCTGATCAAATACTCCGGTGATTTATATGAAGTGTATATTTGTAATAAATGTCTGCTAACTTCTATATACATCTTTAGAATAGTTTCATGTATATGTGGCTGCACTCGACGACGGAACTTTCCGACGGCTTCGCGACATAAAGCGCTATACCTTCAAAGCGTAAGGTCGACATGCCTAATGTACCATCGATTTCCCTACGATTTTTTCGCCGAATATTCGGAAGAATACGTACGCAGCAACCGTCGCGGACATGTAACAAACGCGTACGTGGTGAGGATATCGAGGGGCAGCAAAGAAAATAATCAGTTTGGTGTTGAACGAATGATTCATTCCGTTTCGAACAGCGAAATGCGAAGGGTGTAGCGTAACAGCGAACCAAACACATTGGAGAGTGTAATTGATAATTGTTGATCATTGATTGTTGGCTGTTAATTGTTAAATAAACCTTTTTTGTTAAACATCAAAAGTATTTCTTCCGCACCTTCATCCAACATCCACCTTATCTATAATCGTGACAATCGTGTCTTATTACGGTGCTAATCAAATTACAAGATCTTTCCTATAATATACGCAACATATTCGTAAAAGGTTTTTATAAGTGTTCAAATATTTTCGTGAGTAGCTGTACCGTTATCGGTGTTTCCTTTCGAAGAAAATATTTGTTTTGAAATCCGTGAAAGGGTGAAACTCTTTGCATTCGTCGCGACGTATAGTATATTGCAGGGAAAAGCAGTCGATAGAACCGGTTGTATTCGAGACATTTCCGAGTCCCGTTTCTTTTGATCCCCGGATTCATCGTGTTTCATCGCGTCGACGCGATGCATTTGACAAAAGAGATCCACGGCTAACAGAGGACACACCATCAAATCAAACGAGACCGAGAGCTAGGTCGTGTACCGCGGCTAAAAACACCGAGGGTGCAGCGGAGGAGAAAGTTCGATCGCAACGAGAATGACGTGTGCCGAACACTCGACTTTCAACATCACGAACTTCTTCGGTTTAATCCAATAATCGCTTAATTTATCCGTCCGACTCTCAATTATTCATATCACTGCACGTTGGTTAGGAAGTTCATTTATAAGTAGACTATCGATTTTTATACAAAAATATTTAGGAATATAAGTAAAGAGATGAAAACTACAAAACGAAGATACGGTAAGTATAATTTTCTTCATTTTCTGATTTTCATGTTATTTGATGTTTGAAAGTGTGTAGTTTATTTATTATGTTGTTTTAGTTATTATTATTTTTTTTCTCTTATTATACGCCTGTATGTATAGGCTATAATAATAGGTTTAAAAAGACTTATAATACCTAAATGTTTAAATTTATTCTCACATTATGAACCGTTTTACTGCGTCAAACTGCATTAATCTAAATCACTATACAATTAATGGAATATTTCTTGCTGACAATTTAATGAAATGCTATTTTACAAGTCATAATATCTCCTAGATATTACTTATGATTCAACCATTCAACCAAAGAGAACTATGATGTTTAATTGGAAACATCCAGAAGCTACTGTACTTCTACTTTTGAAAATCTTTTGTCGCCTATCTTTTATACATAATGTATTAAGTGTCATGCAAGAAGTCATGGTAACGAAATCTATTGTTTAGAACTCGTAACATTTATCGTTTGCGATTCAGATGAAATTAAAATGAGTTTACCTATATGCATGGAAATATCTATACATGTATTTAGTTTAGGTAAGCATTTTACGAAATTCACAGTAGGTAATTTTGAAAAGTCTGAAATTTATACATATCCTCGTTAACGAAACGGTATCGATATAGATTCCATATTAATGAAATTGAATTTTTTTTATTAACCTTCGTAACATTATTCCTTCTCTTATATATATATCCACACAAATTATAACTTATAATTAATAGCATTATATATAACAGTACATAATTAATATATATTATAATTAATTAGCAATAGTATAAACGTTTATCAAAAAGCTTACTGTAAAGAGCGTTATCTATAAGATTATTAAATTATACTTTTATGAATTTAAAGGTATATATTTCATTTATTTTGCTGTAACTCAGAGACATTATTAATTAGTAAGAAATTAAAAAATATTCAACGTTATGACGTAAAATGAAGGTTTCCTAAATATAAAATTGTTATAACGTTTTGCAAAACTTTTATATGCCACAGATAGAAAGGAAAACAAAGGGGAGTTAAAATATACAAAGCAGAATAAAACTTAATACATACATTAAAACTTTGTATAATCACGATTCCTGTTGGCTATAAATTTTAATGTGATACGCTGTATCGCACATTTTTCTAATTAAATATTCTTATTTTCAGCTAGAACGGGGGAAAGCACCGAAGCATTGTATGCATAGTTAATTAAAGAATTCCGAGAGAATGACGAGACCCAACCATACTTCACACATTCGTCCCATAGTCTACGGAGAATAAGGAAAATTGCGATCCCTAAGTGCGGGTTGCAGTACATTTTCGTTGCATTTATTAATTTATTTTACCCTCCTAAGCAATTAAGCACATAAAACAATTATAATACGTTTAATTAATTTCGTATTATGCTACATCAAGTAAAACACTTTCTGCCAGATTTACTTTGCCAAGTTACTACTACTAGAAATTTACGTTACGATTAGTAAAAATAAAATAAAATAAAAATGTTACAATAAATAATAAACAAACAATTTTCCAAGAAGTCACCAATCGTTTAACAAAAAAAACGTAAGCGAAACAAGATGAATAAAATGTTTCTGTTATTTTGTTTCACCCCCGAGCAGTCATCGACCGAAGTAGTGTTTACGTACTCAGAGATCTTTAACCTACCCCTTATCTATGACCCTAAGAAAAAGAATAAAAAGAAGGATATGTGACGGTTGACGAACAGCAATTTCATTTACCCATTACATCAGAAATAGGGCAATTTAAATTTGATTTTGTTAAAGTAGAAGTAACTTCCTTGGGTGAAACAAATATCAAATGGTTTATCAATTTTATAGAGAATTTGTTTCAATATTTGAAACACAGCATACATATTTTTCTCATTAAAAAATTATTTCCTGGATAGAGTGCAATAAATTAATTATATTATATATAATAATATTTTAGAAAAGATGTATTATGTAAAGATGTATTATGAAAAGATGTAATATTTTATATATGATTAAAACAACCTGTTGCTTTAATGATATGTAGTGTCTTCCTAAAAAATTTTTTTTAAAGAATCATCGATTTTATAGTTTTCTTTGTAAAGGATGTAAGGACACACTGGATAACAAGGTCTTATATAATATTTTCATTTAATTAAATTATGCTGCAGGTTAAACATCATTAAAAACTATTCATGATTTTTAATTATGTAGATAATGGTCGAAAGATAATTCAAAATAATATTTACATATTTCTATGTATCTTAGTAGTTTCTAAAATAATAATCTTTTGGTTTAGTAATGGATATAGAAATAATCAAATTATTTCTCAAGAATGAAATGACATTCTCTTTCAATCTCTATAAAAATTGGTGGATTCAAAGTATACAGGTAACACGTAAATCTGAAATATTTTTCGACCGACTCAATTATGTGAGATATATTGACAGATATTGTCTACTTACGGTTTGTAAATTCTTTCTGCATACTGTTTCCTACGTTATTTGAACTCTACAAACATAACCTGTTGCGAAAATTCAAGATACAACATACTGTATGTATATACGAAATCTATATACTCCATATACGGACGCTACTCACAAGAAAGTCCAATAATCGATTAATAAATCATAATACTATTCCGAATATTAGACAAATTTGTGTGACTCTGATCTTGTCTCGTTTCATTTTAAGCAGATATACACTCTATTTATTAATATTAATTTTCCATATACATCTATATATATATTTATATTTATAATAAATTATTCTAGATATATATATCTAGAATAATTTTATAACAAGCATTAATAGGAAATTGTAATGTATAGAGTATTTTGGCAAAAGTATTAAAATATAGCTGTAGTCGGTAGAATTAAGACATATCAGCGAAAGGTGAAAGGGGAGGCTAACGAAGTACTGCGTCGTACGTAGTCAACCACGCAGTCGGGCGGAATTTTGCGCAAAATGCCAACTGTGATTATCACCACGACTTTTAAAAACTCATATACTCGATATTCTTGCTCATGCTCCTAATAGCCAATACGAAAAGCCGATATCAAATTACATCATCTTCTTTGAAAACATGACTCTTCCTTAAATTGCAACAATCGCATAGGAAGTGATTTCTAGCGTTTGCCTGTCTACGCGAACAAACGAAAATGGTCAAAGAAGCCGGTAGCGAGGCACGAAAGCGAAGCAACTATGTAGATCGTAAATTCTCCGAGCGATTGATTACCCGATGAACAAACGAAAACAGGAAGAAGGTATACGCGTATCCACTTACCTGAGTTTTCTCGAGCTTCAAACTTCCGTGTAGAAATAGTTGGATGAACCAACCGATGCTTCACGCCATGGATCCCCTCTGCAAGATGCTTCACTGCGAGCCGCGACGCGGGGAAAGGGATATCACCTCTTTCTCCCCTTCTGTCTAAACCAATTTTCCAGACAACCGGCCCCACTACTGAGATCGTTACATTTTCGCGTGCGAAACGACCCTATATCTAGCCTTCCTGGATACAGCGTCTCTGCTACTTGTGAGATTGGTACGTGATGACCCGGCCGGAGGCGAACAAGACCGCTCTCTCCTTCTTTCTTCTCTTTTTATTTCGCTACGATGAGAGAGACGCGCACGCTCCAGCACGAAAGCTCGACGACGAATAAAAACCCAACCGCGATCAGACGACAGAGCCAGGACGCGCCTTTCGAAAGCACCGCGCAAGCTCAAGCTATTCGTGCACAACCCGGTATCCACGATCGTGTTAAGGGTCGTTTCTCCTCGGCTACGTTCGGTCGCCAATGGTAAACCCGACCTGCTAAGAACTTTGTGTGTGAAACTGACTCGTGCTTTGTTATGCTTAAAAATTACAAAAGCTTAGAAAAATGTTACTGAACTAACCTTCGTTATGGCAACGTTGTATTGTTTTAATTTGTAAATGATATTTATAATTATGAACAAACGTTATTGGATGTGAATGTTCAATTTGTATTTGATATTCGTGTAATAAGTATTGAAATAATTTCGATGTTATATAGTGCATAGTTTTGTTGATTTGTAATGACTCAATGTATATGATAGATCCAATTATATGCAGTATACAAATATATGTCTTAAGTGATATTAAAAAATATTGATTTTCGATAGAGATTATAAAATTCTATAAATCACTGGCATTATAATACATTGATTATTTGGTAATTGATGTAATAGTTGTTTGATAATTGAAATTTAAATCCTTGAACTTTTAAAACATACGGTAGAATATTGGACATGTAGAAACTAAAAAAAATTAGGATGTAATTATTGGTTATAACTAATTTAAAAATAAGTAATTAATGTGAACAACAATTATTGTGAAAATATATTTTAATAGCTACTTACTCTTTAGTATTACATTTAACTTTGATCTTTTTGATCAATGTTTCTTTTCCCGCCAATTTCAGATTTACTCAATTATTTAATTCAATATTTACTGATAATTATCAATCAAAGGTATGAAATCATAGACTTTTACGTATAAAATACAATGTTGAAAATAATTATAAGACAAAAGCTTTATTTATATATCCTGTCAAAATTTTGAATCTTCTTAAAATCTCAGTATGGTTAGTACATAGACTGTAGGTTTCAATAGAACGTTTCTTTTCATATTATCGATAATATTTGCCGAGTATCGATATGCAGGTACAGTACAGAATTATACGATATATCGATAGTTTCCCAATCAAATACAGGTACCAATAGTTGACAATACCGTGCATTTAATTCTGTGGAGAAATAATAAAGTTAATTACGAATAAATTGATGTGAATGTCATTATATAGTAAAGTATACTTGAACTAATAGTTTCTTTCTCGTATTAAGTATGGACGAAAACTACAGTCCTCCTACAATCGTAAGTAATAAAACTTCGTGAACCACATGCATGCTTTGAATTAACACCTAACCTATATTTCTTTCGTTTAATGCAATTAATATTGTCCCGATCTTATAAAACTCATCTGGCATGATAAAATATTTATAATTTTATTATAATATTTTTATTCTTATACGAGTTATTTGAAATGTATGAGGTTATATAGCTTACTCCATTTTAATATTATCATATTTTATATTTTAATCATATTTTACATTTATAAAAGTATATTAAGAAAAATATTTTTTATTTGTAGGATATTCCAAATACTCCTAAACATCTATGTATTACTGGAAGTTGGGTAAATAGTAGCAGAATCAGTATATATATGAATAAAAGATTTCAAAGTTCAACTAAAAAAAGTCCAGAGAAATATGAGCCAACGGTACATATTTTAAAGCCAGAAGTGATTCTGTTTTCTCCACAATTACGTAAATTAGTAAATGAAAGTAATGGTGTCTTTCTGTCCATTCAAAAAATAAAATCTTCTTCTGGAGATGTTAGACCAGAACTTTTAAAACATAGCAAGCAATACAGGTCTATTTTAAGAGCATGTATAGAAAGTTTGCAAGATATATGTGGAAAATGTTTGAGCGATAAAAAAGAATCACTAGAAAATTTTCTAACCATTTTTTATCAAATAGAATGTGTATGGCACTTGATCGAAATCCTTTATGTAGATATAGTACCAGGTAAATTATTTTGTTTTAGTCATCTATTAAAAACAAAAAATGACAAATATATATTGAAAAATCCTAATATATAATATTTTTAATTTAGGTGATGTAGTATTACCACAATTGTTAGAATGGATTAGATTTCACTTTCCATCTAGAGAACTTGTAGCTGTTAAAATATTAGCCCAGAAGACAATCGGTGCTGATTTGGAGTATCCAAATTATTGGGAAGCTGTAATAGGCTGTGCATTACATGGAAAGTTAGATTTAGTAAGAGCTTTATTAGCATTACATAGCAAAGCAGATCACCCTGCTTTTGTAATGGCAGAAAATATTCTTAAAACAATGCCCATCTATAATGTGTATGGCGGTTATTCTATAGATGGATTTACTACATGTTGGAAACGTTGGCAACTAGAATTGTATTCAAATTTAAATAGTAAAGCTTTTATCGTTGATACTAATTTAGAAATGATTATGAAGGTATCTATATAAATATATACATGTACAAATACAATGACATAATGTTACTTAAATTATTAAAAACATTTAATGCAGTTAATTGCAGGAGAACAAGATATATTGTGGCAATTTTCACAATATACAGATGCTTGGTATGAACTGTTGGCAGCAAAGTTATTTTATACTTCTCCATGTTGTAAGCAACCTGAACTTTCTCATCATGCTAATAGTATTTCCAAAAGATGGCAAGCTAATAGACCTTCTGATAATGCTATACGTGCTGTTATGGAAAGCGACTTACACCATGTTATTAAAGAAATACAATATATGGGTGATAATGGATGGTTTGCTACTCATTTGGTAGATTTATTATATGTTTGTGGAAAACTTAAAATATTGGATAGAGATCAAATAAAGTAAGTTAGTACATAATTTATGTTATATAAAGTTTGCAAAATGAGAATTATTTTATTTTTTATCAGAGTTAGCAGTCAACTTCATGAATCTCTTATATTAGAATATGGGAACACATTAATGGCACATCATTCTTTGTGGCAATGTGGTGCAAGTTACTTAATACATTGTCCTATTCAAGGCTTAGCTAGACTAGAAATACTGTTACAGTCACTTCCAATGGGGTCAGAAGCAAGAGTAAATAAAATTCTTGATATAGCACGAGATAATAAGATGGATCATATAGGTATTATTATTTCTCAAATTATTATATACATATATATAATTCATTTTAATATAAAACATACTGACTATATTTAAAAACTCTCTTTATTAGTTACTAGCATTTGTAAAATTCAAGGACTAAAATCTATGAGGCAAGGAAGATTGGGAAATGCACTTGCATGGGCATTAAAAGCGCAAGATAGTGGTTTTATAACATATATTGCAGATCAGTTTTTGAAGCGTTATGCAGAACATGGAGAATTGGATTGTCGTGACCTATTAGAAAATTTAGGTTTTTGTATGATGGCTAGTGATAGACTCACATTCTTAGGTAAATCAATTTTGAGTTGAGAAACAAGCAAATTTTTAGTAAAAAGTTGAATTCTTATTCAATTATAACTTTTATTGTTTTTTACAATAGGAAAGTATTGCGAATTTCATCAAATGTATGGCATTGGAGAATTTAAAGAAGCAGCAAGTTTATTAGTGTCCCTTTTAGTTTCAAATTTAACACCAAAATAGTAAGCTATCCATTTGTCTACACCAAAACTTTAAATTGAAAAGTAATTTAATAGAAAAATTTTATTTCAGCTTTTGGTCGATTCTTTTATCAGATGCTATTCCATTATTAGAAGCCAAAGATGTAATTTTATCTTCCAGTGATTGTTTTGAATTATTACGTTGTGTAGAAGCACATGGAGATGATCTAAAGTTTCAAAATAAAATTGAAATCTTCCGACTAGCCGTTGCTAGGAACCTAGCTCGAGCATTGAGTCTTGAAGGCTGCCAAGTGGAACATTAGAAGATTTATTATCTATTATATTAAAAAATTTTTTAATTTTTTAATTAATTTCCATGCATAATCATCAATGTATTCCATTAAATCATAGTACATCTTCTTAATATTAAAAATATAACGATAAATTTTGTAAATAAATATTTTTACATATACGATTTTTACATACGATTAAAATTATTTATAACAATGACAATGGATTTCATTAACATTTCAATCTCAAATATGATTTTTTTTACTGTTATTAACACTATTTCTTTATGATAAACATCTAATAAGAAATACATTTTTAATAGAATATGTAAAATTCTAATAAAAAGTAAAAGTAAATTTCCAATAAAATATGAATATATTAGTAGTAGTTATAGTAATAGAATACTATTATTAATATTTATTCATATATATATAAGAAACTATAAAAATATTACATGTAAAAATTCATTGGTTTTCACACATTTGATATTGGGACCAAGGTTTATTCTCACTTATAATTAACATACACAATATTGAATTAAATTTTAATACATACCAAATTACATTAATTCTTTAAGACGAATATAATTTCAAATAATCTTAGAAAAATACAAATAATCTTGTTATTTTAAAGTATATTATGCACTATTACAAAAAAAATTACATACAAATTTGCAATTTGTGTATCTACAAAAAAAGATTACATATTCTAACTTAAATAATCTATTCAATGGTAGTAAAAGTAATTGCATAGTGCTACCCATATAGTCCTATTATCATGCACTATATGTAATGTAATCAATTGATAAAAAAAGTCAGTAATCACATTACGTAATGTCAGACATAATACCACAAACGCGGTATACAGAGGTGTATCACTCAACATAGGTGTAATAATATAGGCGTTTCGAGGTTAATATAGCTTATATTATCATTTCTGTATAATTTCCAATGTTATTGATTTTTAACATAAATTCCAACATTAGTAACAGATAGAATTAAAATTAAATCTGATCATAAAATAATACAAACAAGACATATATATATATATACAGTACGTATACATAAAAATTAATTGATTCACATAATTGTAAGCAGAAATGTAAAAAGAGTCCAAAAATTATGTATTTTGTAGCTTTTTAGATAACTTATTTTTACAAATCTGGTTTTACAAATATTTACCTTGTGCATCCGAAATTTGAATAAATTTTACGTAAAAGAGGAATAAGACCGCTTTTCTTTCGTATACATAAATTACTATGTCTTCCTTACTTTCCTAATTGTACGTAACTATTGCTACTTCAATATTATTTCCATTAATATATACTTCTTATTGTTTATATGATTAAAGTCATGTATGATAACACATTTATATTATTTATATTATTTTATTTTACGAAAGAGAATCATCGCATTCACCATAACAAATTTAAAAAGGTCCAATCTTAATTAAAGATCATCAGTGAAAATTTGAATCTTTATGTTTGTCATAGAATCTTCGTGAAACTATTAGGAATAGATCAAAAAAGAATAAATAAGGTACTTCACGTGAAAATGTATCTAAACGCTACGTATCTTATTTGAATGGCGTTCCAAATGTTCGAATGTGCTTTTGTATTTAAAAACTCTTTCGCTTTACGCGAACACTCTACGCAATGATTATGGTAACAGCTTTTTTATAATTATGAGCAAGGCTACATAAATTTTGACTTTTTAGATAGAAATCTTAATCTTTTTTACCGTTTTGTAGAAGAATGAATTCTTATTGTGAATATATGTGAAATAGAATATAAATCTAAGAGCTATAAATAGATAAGTATCACGAAATAATATTGGGAATATTCTATAATTTACAGTATTAATATAACTTGCTCGTTCAATGATCGTAATGTCTTCAGTGTGAAATTTCCTCTTATAGAAAACATGTACTTATTGTTAGATGTGTATCTAATTTATGGAGAAAGTAACAAAAATCGATTTAGGGTTTAAATTTTGTATGTACCATATTATATAAAAAATTAAACTATCATCGGTAAATTGCTAAAACTCCACGATATACACACACATATGTCTATGAATGTACTTATATATGTACATAATATATAAACATTATATATATATATATATATATATACATAATGTAATAGTACATATCATGATAATATGTATGATTAAAACGAGTTCAAATAAGGTCGCGTTTGAATTTATACTATTTTACAAATCTATTAATAATATTCTCTTTACGCTGTATACAATAGGAAATATGAGAATGTAATTTTTCATTCATGAATGATTCATTACGTGTGGGGTGCAGTATGTCAACAGTTTACTATGGATCTAACTACACGATACAAAATTTTTACTCGTAGGTGCAAAGAAAGACGTTTTTTTGTTACATTCACTGACTTTATCACTCGATGATTGGACTGATTATGTTTTCTAAATCCATCACTTTAAAGCATAGGAGACATAACAAAACCTCTAATTTTTTTTACACGATCGGTATTTCAGTTTGTGTTGCACGAAGCCCCATAAGACAATATATATACTCTGCATTTCGTCTGTGGTAATGATATTTATTTAAATCGATCCGATGTTATTCATGCATAAAATTGTAGCTAAAGGTGTGTTAGGTGCGTACAGTCGATAAAGAGAACTGACAAAATGGCGGTCGCTAAGTGTTATGTTTAATATCATACTGGTTTTTTATTCCAAAGCTATCATAGAAAACAAGCTATTATTTTAATTGTCAGTCCAAAAAGAAACAATTAAAAATTATGAGAAAAAATTACGCATGTACAGTGAACAATGAAAAATTTGAAAATATTGATCGAACATGATTTTTGTGAATATTTTTAAACCGTACTCCAATTGATATATTTTGACATATATGTGAGTTTTGTATTTATGCACTAAATTTTAAATTATAAACAAGGTTGTTATTTAATTAAGAGAAGAAAGTAACAAGATTCAGAGATTCTATTTAAAATATATAAAAATTTTTATGTAAAAACACATAAATAAATAATCGAAATTTTACAAATGTATGTAAACAACTTTAAATATTTAACTTCCACTTTAGACACAGTGGATCTAAAATTTATAAAGAATGGTGCAATTTTTTGCATACTAAATTATATTGAATATAAAACATTCAATTTTGATCAAATTGAGAATAAAAAGTCATATGTAAAATATCACAAGAGAAGAGTATACAAACAATATTACTGCATAACTGATGATCAGATGAATTTATAATCATGTAATCAAGATATTTATATTCAAGATACAGATAGTAAGTATAAAATAATATTTTTGCAAGTAGAATATATATTATAAAAATATGAATATAAGAATATAATGTAAATATTTATAGTTTACATCATGGAAGATTATACTCCTATTGATGAAGATTTTCCTGGTCGTCTGCTACATCAAGCTGCTTTGTGGGATAATGCAGAATTATTAGAAGATCTTTTAAGAGGAGAGCATGCACAGTACATAAATAGTCAAGATTCATGGGGTAGAACACCATTACATGCTGCAGCTATTACCGAAAATTCAAGATGTTTGGATGTACTATTGTCTGCAGGGGCAAATCCAAATATACCATGTGGACCACGGGGTCATTACCGGACACCATTACATATTTGTGCAGAACATGGACATAGTTCCAACATTGAAAAACTTTTAAAATTTGATGCAAATCTAATGATCCAAGACAATAATGGTGAAAGACCATTAGATGTAGCTGAGAAAGCTAAGCAAGATGTCAGCATAAATTTGCTCAAATCAGCAGCTGAAAAGTATGAATTGGAAAAACTTGCAGTACATGCTTCTTTGCGTGCAATCTGTATTCAAGGAGATGTTGTAGCAGCTAAAAATCTTATTCAAGGACATACTTCGGATTTGGAATGCATTATCAACATGGCACCAAATGGTGCAAATACTCTACTTTTTATAGCTTGCGAGATGGGTCACAAAGATATAGTTCGTTTGCTTCTGGATCATGGTGCAGATTGCAGAGTGCATCCTGTTACCAAATACTGTCCATTATATATAGCTTGTTACAACGGTAAAGTAGAAATAGTGGAATTGCTTCTCCGACACTTTCCTAAACAAGTACAATCTTTAACTGTGGAAAAATGGTTACCAATTCATGTGGCAACTATAAATGGTCATCATTTAGTTATTGATTTACTATTGAAATTTGAATATCCACAAACTACGTATCAACGCTATAAAGACTCATCGGGAGAGTATGAATATGAAATGCCATTTGATATCAATACTCAGGACGTTACGGGACAAAATGTTCTTTATATATCTAGTATGCTTGGAAACATAAAAATCGTAGAATTACTACTAAATTATAAAGTGAAAGCAAGAAAAATCAAAGAAGAAGATATGGGGGTGGCGCAGCCACTCCCGATGTCGAAAAGAAAGATTTCGAGCGGTATACAAAGATTAATGTCTAGTTTAAATTTTAGAAGCAAAGCGTTCGATAAAAAGGATGACAATATGATATGTCCATTAAACTTAGATTTGTATTGCAACAATGTTACCGAAACTGCTTTACATGCGGCTGTAAAAGGCAAGCACACAGAAGTAGTTACTGCTTTATTATTGGCAGGTGCCGATCCTAATTTGCCTGTAAAAGTTCCTTATGATCAGAGTGATCCAGAAAGTAATTACTCTAGCGCGTTAATTATAGCTTGTCAACAGCGTGACATAAAAATTGCAGATCTTTTACTGAAGCACAGTGCTGTAGATAATACATGCAAAGCAATCAAAATCGCCGCACAAAACAGAGACGAACCTCTCACGGCAAAACTTTTATCTATAAAAGCTTACCCTGATTCAGAATACAAAATTAACAAAAAAGCTATGACCGAATGTACCCAAACTTCTCACTTTTCTGCACTATCCTCTTTTGGAAACGTAACATATTCGACGCTATTTCCAAATACACCAACGATGATTAATTGGCATGATCAACAATGTCATCTTTCACAAATACGTGCTCAGTGGTTGACAGATGCCGTATTACACGTAAACAAAAAGCTGAGTGCTAAAAATAACGACTTGGTGTTATATGCTATCACAAGGATAGATATCTCTCTTAATTCTATCACTTCTGTACCACCTATCATATTTTATTTACAAAGCCTGCGATACCTCAATATGGCTCAAAATAAAATAGACACTCTTACAGCTGAACCAAAAAGTCATAAAGATAAATTGTGTCCAGTTTTGGAAGAGATGTATCTTCAGGACAATCGATTGGAACAATTGCCGGAATTCATAATGAATTTACCTGCATTGGAGATTATGGATGTTTCAAACAATAAATTGCAGTGTCTTCCAGATAATTTATGGCGAGCACCGAAATTAAAGGAATTGAACGCGTCGTTTAATCTGTTGAAGATTTTACCTAGTCAAGTTTCGCAAAATATTTCACGAAAAACACAAAGGGAGGATTGTTTAAACAATAGCCCTAGCAGTCGAAGTTTAGCATCGCAATTGGCTATATCGCGTGAAGATTCCTTGGAGTTTGAGTCATTCACTAAAATAGCAAATGCACAAATTATCGAAATGGATCGCCCTCATGTTTGGACCAAATCCGTTCAAGTATCGGAAAAAGTTTCAGACGATAACGAAAGTGGAGCAAGGTCGGTGCTTACATCCCTGAACTTGGCACATAATTTATTTAATAGTATTCCAGTAGCTTTGCCATGCTTAGCTGTTAATCTAGTGAGATTAAATATGGCTTATAATTCTCTTCGATCCATGAGCCATATAACATCATATCCGGCGAGTTTAAAACAGTTAGACTTATCCAATAATCAAATCTCTCGATGGCCCAGTTTACCACAAGTGGAGGGTGCCGACTTGATGGAACAAGCAAACACTGCGTGTTATTGTCCCGCAACAAATGTACAGTCACCAATCGTTCCAGGCAGTAACAGACAAACGGCTACATCATTACGCGATGTAGTTCTCATGTCGGTTTGCACGCATAGACGTCACTTACGCTTAGAGAATTTAAGAACATTGATTCTTGCTAACAATCTGTTGAGTAGAATTCAATTAACATCGATCGATGACGGGGAAATGCCAAATTTAGAAGAGGAGAATATAGACAGGGACACAAGAATCACTTATTCTGGCTCAAAATTGTATCTTCTGTTTCCTAATGTTAGTATGCTCGACGTCAGCAATAACAAATTGAAAGAAATTCCCCAAAACATTTACGAGCTTAATAATCTATCTGTTCTAAATATAAGCGGTAATCCGGAAATCATCGAATTGCCACCACAAATGGGTCTGCTTTCCCGTTTGTGGAATTTAAATACTCAAGGTTGTAGATTGCAAGAACCTTTGAAAACAATGATCGAGTCGAAGAAATATAAAACAATGGACGTGATTGGGTATTTAAAATCAATTTTAGAGGACGCTAAACCGTATGCACGCATGAAGTTAATGATCGTAGGAATTCAAGGTATCGGTAAAACTAGCTTATTGGAACAGTTGAGACAAGAGGGTGAAGTTCCAAATAAAAAGAAGGCTGCAGAACACTGGGCAAAACGAATGGGTAATAAAAATATTAACGCGAAGACTGCCAGAGGAACAACGATATCTACCGTTGGCGTTGATATAGGAGACTGGATTTATGAAAAAAAAGTGAGAGGTCAGTCATCCCATGGCCCAGTTTATTTTAGAACGTGGGATTTTGGTGGTCAGAGAGAATACTATGCAACACATCAATACTTTTTATCTAAACGAAGTCTATATTTGGTTGTATGGAGAATTATCGATGGTTTTAAAGGTGTGTCTGAAATATTTCAATGGTTAGTAAATATTCAAAGCAGAGCTCCGAATTCTCCAGTAATCATTGTTGGTACTCATTATGATATATCGTACGAGCATAGCGAAGCGTTACAACAATATATCCGTGATAAGTTTATAAACGTGGTTGACGCTGAAAAATGTGGCTTACCAAAAGTCATGGAGACCATTGAAGTGAGCTGTAAAACGAAGCACAATATAAAAATGCTATGTAATTTGATATACGATGTTGTATTTAGTTTAAGATCACCCGGAAGCAAAGAATTATTGCTTGAACAAAAAGTTCCTGCCAGTTATCTTGCCTTGGAAGATGTGGTAATACAGCTTGCACATGATAGGAAATTGTCTGGTGCAGATCCGGTTTTAAAAGCTGATCAGTATTACACAGCAGTTAATAACGAGCTTCAAAAATTGCATAGATCATTTAGGGATCCTGCTGAACTACATCAAGCAACACTTTTTCTCCATGAAAATGGTATTATTTTACATTATGACGATGCTACGTTAAAGGATTTATACTTTCTTGATCCACAGTGGCTTTGCGATATGTTAGCACACGTAGTAACGATACGTGAAATTAATCCTTTTGCCAGGTGTGGTATAATGAAATTAGACGATATTCAACATGTTTTTAAATCCTCTACGATATCGTCTATAGATACCCAAGGATATATCGTTAGCTTGTTAAATAAGTTTGAAGTTGCGTTAACTTGGGATTATCGTACTCTATTGATTCCTTCATTATTGCCAACTGAAGAAGATATTTTAAGAAATAATCAAATAATCAAAATTCCTGTAAAAACACGAAGCTGGCACATACGTTCTAAAAAGATTACATCTCCGATGATAGCATTTCAAAATTCTACCGGAGAAAGTAAATCAAGTACAGAATGTGTACTAACGTCTAGGTCACAACCGGATTGTTCTGTCACGCGGCTGCTTTTAATGTCTTATTTTCCCAGTGGTTTTTGGTCGAGGCTCATAACTAGAATTTTAGCCGATGATGCTATTGTTGAGATTGTGATGTCATTTCTAGCGCCTTTCAAAGATTTTGTTGATGATAATATCTTTATAAGCTTGTTAGATACACAAGCTGAGTGGGTACTCTGGCAAACAGGGATAGAGTTAAAATATTCTAATATTACTTTACTACGCCTCAAAGAAGTCAATTATAACTTAAAGAATTCACCGTATGACTATAGACAGTTTAAATTTAAACTGAAACAAGATGGAATATGGTGTACAGTAGATTTGAAGAATTCGGCAATTTTAGAAATTTGGTTTCCAGTTGATACTTTAGTGATAAAACAACCCATTATGTCAGACTCAGCTGAAGAAGAACCAATGGGCTATCAAGCAATTGTAGTAGAACCTCGACCAGAAAGTATGCCACAATTATTGGCGCTAATAGTCGATCATATTGATATTTTATTAGAAGATTGGTATCCTACATTAGGAACACGTTTTGTGCATACATCCGAAGGTAAACTGTTAGTCACACGATTAATACCGTGTCCACGCTGTTTATTAAATAATGGAGAAAACGAAAATGAAATTAGTGATACTGATCGTTTGACGGAAGATATTCAAAAATATTATATAAATAAAGAAAGACAAAGCCAGGATAGTTATAAATCTGATGGCGATAGCGGTGTCGGATATGATAGCTTAACATCAAGCAGAATGCCATCTTTAGAGGGTCATCCAGATATTATTAAACAAAGCACTCATTTTGAAGGTATTTTAGCATATTCCTGGATGGTTGAAGAATGCATTTTGTCTGCCTATAGTAATAAACCAATTAGTTGTCCTAAACATTCTGATATACCATTGTCACATGTAGCTCCAGATATTATTTTTATGGATCTAGGATCAAAACACTTAATAAAATCAGAGGATGTTAAATTAGGGAAATTATTAGGTCGTGGAGCATTTGGATTTGTATTTAAGGGTGTCTGTCGCTTACCAGGAACTTATCACAAAGTTGATGTTGCTATCAAAATGTTGCAACCAGTTCCACCAGGTCCAAATTCAAAACAATCTGCTATTCTTGCTTATAAAGCTGCACAAAGTAAATGGGATAGAGATCCTTTACAGTATGCTTGTAAAGCCTATTGTACTGCAAGACAAGAATTAAATATTTTGTTGACACTCAGACATACAAATATTGTACCTCTAATTGGAATAGTGGTTAGTCCACTAGCACTAGTACTAGATTTGGCACCAGAAGGTGCATTAGATAATGTATTGAAAAATTACAGACGTTCTGGTGCTAAATTAGATCCATACACATTACAAGCTATAATTCTCCAAGTAGCAAAAGCAGTAGAATATCTTCATCAGCAACATGTAATTTATAGAGACTTAAAATCAGAAAATGTTTTAGTTTGGCAGATGCCTTTGCCATTTCAAGATTACCCTGAACATCCGGTTCATGTTAAAGTAGCTGATTATGGCATATCCAGACTTACATTACCAACTGGTGCTAAAGGATTTGGAGGAACAGAAGGATTTATGGCACCTGAAATTATTAAATATAACGGTGAAGAAGAATATACTGAAAAAGTTGATTCTTTTTCATTTGGAATGTTTATATATGAATTGATCACTTTAAGACAACCATTTGAGGGCCATGAAGCAGTTAAAGAATGTATTTTAGAAGGTGGAAGACCACCATTAACATACAGAGAAACATTTCATCCTTGTTATGCTCTTGATTTAATGGTTATATGTTGGGCTCAAAATCCAAAAGATAGACCTACTGCAAGTCAAATAGTTTCCATTGCATCAGCACCTGAATTTACACATCTTATAGATGTCATATTATTAACAGAAAGAACCCAAGTAACTGCTATTACTATGACAAATAGAACTATAGAAGAAAATTTAAGTGGAGATGAAATTTGGTTTGGACATAATAATGGTGAAGTTGATATGTTATTAGGAACACAGAAAGGTTGGTTACAACATGTTAGGATTGAAACTCCTATAATACCATATGCAATGTGTGGAGTAGATGGATACATATGGATTGGTGATGATATAGGGCAAGTACACGTTTATTTAGGCAGTAATTTTGGTTGTGTTGCCAGTTATAATCTTGAACCTGATCATAGTATGGAATCTAAAATAGTAGGTCTAATTTATTTAGAACAAATAAAACAATTTGCAGTAGCACTGCATAGTGGTAAGACATTTCTATTGTCAAATTCTTTCACACAAATGAAAAAGATGGAAATTACAACTGATATTCAAGATAATATAAAGACATATTCCTTGGCAGCTGTCTATAAAAAGAAACGAATATTGGAGTTATGGGTGGGACAAAGTTTTGGTAAAGTATCAATTTATGTTTTAAAAGACAACAGTTTAATAGATACAGTACAACTTTCTCATGTAACTGGGGAAACAGCTATTAAAAATTTATTTGCTACACATTTATTGAGTGCTGAAAATTCTGTGTTATCATACACATATCCTGGATGTATTGTGTATCAATGGGATGTGGATACTAGGCAAATAATAAATAAATTAGATATGTCTAAATTAGTACCTTGTTCAGAAAGTTTAAAGTCCATTTCTATAGAAGAAAATTTATCAACAGAAAAGTGCCAAGTAACAGCTTTGGAAGCTTGTAGGAATCAGTTATATATTGGTACTACTTGGGGATGTATTGTAGTAGCTGAATGTAACTCTCTTAGACCGATTACTGTTTTCAGACCTTTCGAAGGTAAGGTATGTCAAATAATATCATTTAAATCAACAGATGAAAAGAAATTAGTACTAGCAACTGTTGGCCAAGGTTACAGAAGTTTAATTTCACGATATACAGATTTTCTGATTGACAGTTTAGATGCAGAAGATCTTAAGCATAGTATGTATACTCTCTTATGGAGATCTGAACATTGGTCCGCTGCTTAAATATAATTTTTTATGACAAGGTAAAGCCACGTGTGCTTTATGGTGCAAAGATAAAAGTGATATAACTGGTTGAGAATTCTATACGTCCATGATATATTTTAGTCTGTAGACTTTAAGCTTTCTATCTTGCCTCATCTTGTATTTTTTGAGCTGAAGATAAAAATATTTATCTTTTAATATGTCCAAGCTAAATGGTGCTTGATTGATATATTCTCTGCAAATTTTCATTTACAAAATAATCATAATTTAAGCAGGATATTTTTATCTTTATGTGATGTATCACAGTATAGTTTTATAACTTATTATATAAGTACTTAGATTTTTAAAGTAATGATATATTCATTTAATAAAAAGAAAAAGGTAGAAAAAGGGATTATTAGCCTCGCAATATATTTGAAAAATTATTTAATGATCTCTGAAATATCACAAAATATTTGTATATCAGATACAGTTTAGCATATGTGCTTTTAGTTGATGGAAAATAGCAAACAGGTACAATTAATGTAGTACCAATGTAACATATTTGTATAATGTCTGCTTAAAAATCTTTCTTGATATAATCTAAGATTAATGAGTGATAAAAAGTAATGATTACAAGATGGTTTTATTACTAAAAAGATTATCAAATTAGTATAAAGCCAAATTTTATTATAATTATAAAAATGTGAAAGTGAATTTTTTAATAATAATTAAAATTATTAATAATGTATAGCAGGGTGTGTGTTAAGAATGAAAGATGAATGTTAAGAGATACGATCTAATGCTGGTAGTTCTTCCATAGTTTCAATGTTATACTTAAGAATTAGGTCTTGACCTCGGTACAAAAAATATCCTCTGAATAATTCCCCTCGTAACATGTAAGGGAACCAATATTCATCATCCGGCCACATTTGTTTGAAAGGAATATCTTTCAAATTATACCATTTTGGTCGCATTTCTGAACAAAAGAATATAAATATAACTACAGTGTATTTATTATATTTTTAAGTAGGTATACATTAGATATTACAAAAAAAGTGTAATAGATATCTTTTTAAACCTTTTTAATTTGCTCAAACATATTCTAGTTTCTTTGTCCTTTTAATTGTTTTTATAGTTTGCATAGTTTAAACAACAACATACAATTTCATGATTATGATTAGATAGATATTATTGCTATGATTAAAATAAATAAATATAGAGACATGAAATAATAACTAATATTGCACATAAAAATATACATAATTAATAATAAGAATAAATACTTGATAATAATGTAATATTAATTTTAGTTATAATATTAATGTTTGAAATTTAAATACCTTCAGATTCTATTATCTGTCCACAATACTCATATGTTTCAAAAACATGAACTTCTAATAGAACTTCATCTCCCTCAAATTCAAATTCTAAAATTCCAACTTTTTTTAATTTTTGTGCAGATAAACCACATTCTTCTTTTAATTCACTATAAAATTATACACTGATAATTTAAGAAGTATACACTTTAATTTTTTTCTCGTTTATGTGTGATAGCAATATTATAAAACACTACATGCAATAATCATATTATATTGCATACATTTTAATTTTAGCTTATCTTAAATATCTTTTCTATCATTTTTACCAATTACTATCACAATTTTAATTTAAGTGTAATATTTTGTATTTATTTAATTATTTAAAATTGTACCTGTGTATACATGATGATTCATGAAAAATATTTTTAAAATTATCTTGTAAAGGTATTATGTGCAGAAATAGATTTAAATAGGATTAAATGAACAATTTAATGTCATATATCGCTTTTTAGATATATGACGTTATTAGAAACCATAAATAAAAAATCCTGTGTATAACAATTTTGTTTCTATATTCTAAATAAAAAGATCTCTGATATTCATAAATATTTTTTCTTTAATTTTGTCAAATTTATATTATTATCATTTTCATGACTCATCCTGTATATAATTAAACAAAGTGATACAAATCTTTGTTAAAATTCGTTGTTATTTAATGTATCAGTTATTATGAAATATAAGATATTGTTGAATATAATATTCTTAACTTATTACTAACAATAATTTCTCTTTTAAAAAGTTTATATTATTTAGTTTATATATAGTATAGTATTACAGTGAAAAATGAAATTTACAACTTTTTTTTATCGATTTACATGAGGTAATTTCAATCTGTTATTTAAAATTATTTACCGCACAGCTCCTTGAAAAATTGATTCTCCTGGTTCGACTTTACCGCCAAAACCGTTCCATTTATCTTTTCCGAATCCTCGTTTTTTGAAACCTAATAAAATTTCTATTGTTTTTCTAATAAAGACCAACGAAAAAACTTTTTTTGTAGACATTTTGATCTATAAACTTATCTAGAAACTTGAAGTTTTATTCTATTTCGTGTGTGAAAATTCTTTTGGAAAATCACAACAGTAATACATTCATATAGTATTAATTTTGTACAATTTAATGTTGAAATTAATTTTTGCTTCTTTCTTTAAATAAAGGTTGAATTTGCAATAAGAGAGTTGTTGTATAATATAAATTTACACGCTTTAATTTGAAACGTAGTTGAACTGCCTGAAAGGTTATGCTGCTATTAGAATGCTTAAAGTACACTAACAATAAGGATAGTTTCTGAACGTTCGTTTACACATATTTATTATATTCTCCGAAGTGTTATCATAGAAAATTTTATGATGGTATACCTTCTATAATAAAATACATATTTTTACCACCTAATTTATCTTGTATTACTAATTATATTTTAATATTTATAATAAATAAGCAGATTAGCTCTTTTATTAAATTATCCATTTTTTTATTTTAATTTAACGTTACATCAATCACTTGTATGGGTTATTAGCGACTCAAGGGCTAGGTTTATAAATTTTTGTACAGTTTAATATGTTTTAGGTAGCATAGTAGCGTGTAATTTATTGTGTAGCTATTGTGTATTATGATATACTACAAAATTATATATACATTTAAAATGATAAGGAAAATCCTTATATTTATTAACAACATATATAATACTAACAAAAACGAGATAATATGCAAAATGAAGATTAAATATATGTTGAATTTAGTTTAATATTATATTTTCCTCTATTCAGTATATCATTATAAATACAATATATACAAATTCTTATGTTTGTTGTTCTTCATTATGTTTAATATTTTTGTGTGGTGATATGTTTGATGATGCAGTCATATTTGGTGATTTTTTAATCTTACAAATTGTATAATAATACTTCAATGCATCCTTATACGCCTCTTCTTTTTTAGCACCTTTCTATAACAAGTAGAATAAATTTGTAATATGATTGTCATATAATTATATATGTCATATAGCATTATGTTTAATAGAATTTCTATTTTATGTTACCTGTATTAAGCACTCATAAAGAGTGAAAAAGATTTGATTTTGGGTAATGTTATCATTTTTCATATCTATAATAGATAGTGATACATCTTTGTGAAATTTTCTACAAAATTACACATTTGAAATGTAAATGTATGTTACAAGTACATGGTGATGATAAATATATATTTTACAACTATTTACACATAATTTCAAATTTTACTTACGCTCTTATAAGATCTTCCTCATAAAATATTTTTTGTATATTTACTGTTGATGGTTTTCTACTAAAAGTTGGTTCATATTTTGGAGGATAGGCTTTGTATATCTCATACCATATTGGTAAATTATCAGGATGTAATACATCTGCACGTAACAGTGACGTTACTCTAAAAATAATTTAGGAAAATAAAATTACCTTGAAATTCTAAAAAATTATTTTCTAGTATAGCTATAGTAATTGATTAAAATAAAATTGTTTTCCTTAGGATAATTGTTTATCCTGAAAATTTCAAGATAACTGAATTTTAACGTTTTATCGTATTTATCATTTTTAATAAATACTTTTATTATACTTTTTTTTGTTGTCACTAATTTTGTATGTAAATAGTAACGTGTATAATATATGATGTCAAAAATAATCTATATGATAGTAAACAATTTATTTAATGGTACAATTCTTAATTTTTATATAGAATATATTCCTTAAAATTTCATAAACATCTGCAAAATAATTTTACCTTGTAAATATTGTTCCGATTCTTTCTGTTCTACTCTGTGCCATATTTTAAATATAGCGTTATAATTCGTGAATTATAATTTTATGTGTATATTGTAGTATTTAATTGATGTACACTGTGTATACGTATATCTTTTTATCTTTTCTGCTAAATTTTGACCATGTGACATTATTCAAGTTGATTCTTAACCTCAAATGTTTCTATACAACAGCAGTTTAGTACATATAATACTTTTTAGTTTAGAACTTATAAAAAGTGGCATCTATTGTAATTGTAATGAAATAAATTTTATAAAATATTAGCAAATTTTATATTTTCAATTAATTTCATTAAGAACCTGAAAATATGTTGCAAGTAAATGAGAATCAAATATCTGCAATTGGTCGTGTTTTAAATGACCAAAATCGACCATTAAAAGAAAGATTTCGTGCTTTATTTACGTTAAAAAATATCGGTGGAGCTAAAGCTATTCAAGAAATTCATAATTGCTTTAATGATGAATCAGCTTTATTAAAGCACGAACTTGCATATTGTCTTGGTCAAATGCAAGATTCCCGTGCTATACCAATTCTTATAGAAATATTGAAAGACGTTACACAAGAACCAATGGTCCGTCATGAAGCAGGTACTATATATTTATTTTTTATTCTATGTCAAATTTTGTATATTACATATAATAAGTAACATATTTCTTTATAATAGGCGAAGCTTTAGGTGCAATTGGAGATCCTACTGTAATACCAATATTAGAAGAATATAGTAACGATTGTGTATCAGAGGTTGCAGAAACATGTGAATTAGCATTATGCAGATTGCAATGGTTAAAATTAAATAGCCATTCAACAAATTTTCAAAAAAGTCCTTATATGTCTGTGGACCCGGCACCACCAGCAGATATTGCTGATGTTAAGAAGTTAAAAGAGATTCTTTTAAATGAAAATGTTTCTTTGTTTGAA
The DNA here is from genome assembly GCF_910591885.1 of Bombus terrestris. Classification (NCBI taxonomy): domain Eukaryota; kingdom Metazoa; phylum Arthropoda; class Insecta; order Hymenoptera; family Apidae; genus Bombus; species Bombus terrestris. Next base: position 20,057,576 of record NC_063275.1, on the reverse strand, counting down.
AGATACAGAGCCATGTTCTCTTTGAGAAATATATGTACTTCAGATAGTATTCTTGCTCTTAGCGAAGGTAAATAAAATAATAATGATCCTCTTTTCCTTTTTCAGCTATATTTTTATAATTTATTGTTTTTATAATTTTAGGTTTAAAAGCAGGCAGTGCTTTGTTCAAACATGAGATAGCTTTTGTTCTTGGACAACTTCAGAAAGAGATTGCTGTCCCACATTTAGAAGCTTCTTTAAAGGACACAGAAGAAAATGAAATGGTGCGTCACGAATGTGCAGAAGCATTGGGTTCTATTGCTACTCCATATTGTTTTGATATTTTAAATAGGTATTTAAACGACAGTGAGAGAGTTGTACGAGAAAGTTGTGTAATTGCATTGGACATGTGCGAGTATGAGAATAGTACAGAATTTCAATATGCAGATACGTTAGGGAAAGTTGCTGCCTAAAATTACATTTTTACACATCTATACTTATAAATACAATGTTAATGTAATAAATTGTGTCTAAAATAAAATTATTCAATGTAGAAAATGCTAAATGTTGTAATTTATTATAAGCAATTATTGTATTAATTTTTAATGATTGTAGTTTACCTTCATTATCAAATGAAACCAGCGAAGGATAATACAAATTTTCGATTGAATCGTCTTCTCGTTTGTTCAAACGAATTTCTTCCAAAAATGAAATTTTAGCATTAAAGTACAATAAGGAAACACGCATAGAACAACCTCTTTTTACATTTTTCTTAACATTAGAAAATCTTTCTATGCAAAGAGAATATAATTTGTTGGAAAATACCCAAGATTCGTAGCAGAGTTAAGCGCGATATTCAGTTTGTACGAATATTACACGTGTCACAATATGCCCATACCTTCGGGCATTTAAAATTCCAAAGAAATGGGAAATTTCCTTAATTATAAGTTTGCTGGTTTAAAACTGATTAAAGATTGCGATGCGCAACTATGTGTTCAAGTCGAATGCGAAGATTTCAAGAAAGTAAAAGAAATTTGGTTGACCGTGGAAAAGGATACGTCGCATTATGGATTTGCAATTTGTACTATGTAGTTATAAACTGTTTCAGTGTAATCTTTATAAATGCAAATACATATAAATTTATCGAATAGATAAAATATGAAATATACTAACTCGTAGGCTTTTTAAAAATCACCCGGAATACGTGAAGTATTTCGAAGATGAATCAATTCCGGAATTCGTTCAAGAAGCTATAATTAAAAAGAAATTTATTACTATATGCGACATCATATGTGCCCTGTTTATAAGTTATTACGATAAACCGTCTCGCAGAGATTATTTTCTTGGTTATATCGCGATGGTTCACAAGGACATGGGATTAACGTTTAAAGATCTCGCAGTTTGTTATATTCTGTGCATATAAAATAAGTGAAGAAATATTATATAATGTAAATTACATTTCATTTACAGAACTTTATGTCAGATCTAATAGAAGCGTTAATTACCGAGTTACCGTACTTAATGACCGAGGAATATATTGCGACGCAGACAAAATATTCTAACAACGTAATTGAGATAATGATAGAACTTATGGACAATTATGTTGAAAGGATGTCACAAATACTACGTACGAGAAATGGAATAAGAAAAGTATATGTTTTAGAAAATACTTCATTTCATTAATCTGTTGAGTGATGGAATGTTAAACTTGTATAAAATTAAGAATAAATTTTAAATAGTGTTATGTGTGCAAACCTGATCCAGAGTCACAGACGGTATATGGTTTTCCATTGAAATATTGGATATATGGAAAACGATATTGGGAATATCGGAAAGCGATGTGGGCATCGATGGAAGCAGATATGTTGACAAATTCGACGGACGATCCTAATGCAAGCAATTTTCAAAGAAAAGATTTTCATCAAAAGTCTATGGAAAACAGCAGACTGTATCGTAAGAAACAAATAAAACCGAAAATACCAAAAATAGCCATAAGTTCGGATAGCAACACGTTGTTGGATCAACCAAGACAAAGTAACGCAATATTCCAAGCTATGCAATTTTCCGCTGTACTATTTCTACTACTTAAGATTTAAGAGTACTGTTACAGATATTGTTACGTATGTAATATACGAATATTAATCATAATTATGAATATACATATAATCGGTAAAGTAAATAGTTTCTAAGGGAATAGTTTTTAATTTTAGTTTTAAGGGGATTAAAAATGTTTTTCCAATCTTTTTCTTTTTCTTTTGATTATACTATTGAAAGGAAGAAGAACCAGTCGCATCAGCCAGTCGACAAGAATCTCGTTGTTACTATCGAAGCGAAACAAAGAAAGACAAGAAAGCGAGAAAAACGTTAAATCCAAATTTTCTCCAATGGAATTTATTCTGGAGGTAGACAAATAATCTTTGCTTGTATTGCTTCTATTATAGAAATGACAGTTTATTATTTTGCATGTATAACACATTAATGTTAAAAATAGACACAGTATTAGTAATATCTTCTTCCTTAAGGTGGAAAGCGACCGTGATGGCAATAACGATCCGATAAATTTAAATGGGACAACTACGCAGAACCCAAAACAATTTTCTGCGGAATTGCAGGAAAGTAAATATATATTATATATACATACGTATATTCTTATATTTTATTTTTATATCTGATTTTCATATTTGATTTTCATATTTTCCCTTTTATTTCTTTATCAACTGATATAATCACGAGATAAAATTCTTACGTTATAGGTACAAATGCAAAGATCGTGAGCCAGACGGCAAGAGAACGTAAACGAATGCGACACTATCTTACTCATTTCGGTGTTTGAAATTTAGTATTGTCATATAATAATAAAATGTTTTTTATTCTTTTTTTCTTAATATTCTACTCATTTATTTCGTATTAACATTTCCAGAGGTTTGAAGAATTTGCATGCATGAACGTATATGAGACGCTCACACTTTCCCGTGGTAATTGAACAGTTTGAAATAGGGTTCCAATGATGCAATGAAAATCACAGAAGAAGTTTAAATAAATAGAATGCATAGGTTTTTTATTTCGTTTCCTCTTCTCCACCTTCCGTCTTATTCGATTGTTTAGCTGTGCTTTTATTTAAAATTTGCTGAATCTGTGCGAAAGTCTTTCGTGACGTTTCCGGCATGATGACGGACGCAGTGATAGCAATTATAAGTTCGATACTAGCAAAGGCGAGAAATATTACGTGATTTCCAACATGATCTGATACGAGTTGGTAACATTTGCCTACAATTATGCCGAGTACGGATCCGTAAATATTAATGAGCATGGTTGCCCAATTTTTCATGTCTATTGAAAAAATCTCCGAGGTGATGATCGCTGGAATCGAGGCTAGACCAAATGCGACGCTAACAATGTAAACTATGAGCGCTATCAATGGTACCAAAGAGAAGCTATGAACGTCCATATCTATTTTCTCAAGCAAGAAATACACTCCAATGACGATAAGACATAGCGAACTACCGTACGACGATATTAGGAAAACAGGTTTCCTACCGAGTTTGTCGACCACACACGAAGACGCTAAGGATGTAATCATAGATATCGCACTTATTATCAGAAGAATGAAATTATCATCGAAATTTGTATGGAAACTTTGAACCAAAGTGCTGGCATAGGATAAAACGCCCATATATCCGGAAAATTGTTGACCCGCAAGTAACAACAACACGAGGAAAAGCGCTTTTCTGTGTGCCTTCACCACGAATAATTCCTTGTAGCTACCATGTCTTTCCGCTTCTACCGATTTCTTCATCTCCTCTATCTCGTCATTATTGTCATTCTTACGTCTTAGCCATGACATGGTTAACGCGGCACATTTTTCCTTCTTTTTCATTAAGTAATAATAGGGCGATTCCGGTATCCATATAGCAGTTAACATAAATATAGCTATTGGTGCTATATTCATCAATGCGAACGTCTGAAACAAGTGTAAAATACAATATATATATATATATATTGTCTCGTTTGTGATTACTCTTAAGTTGAAATATGTAATATCTATCGATTTTTATCGTTATCGTAGAATTTGATCACTGATTCTTTTCAAAATTTTTATCAATGTTCATGAATACAAATTTACAAACGTTATATTTCTCTTTTCCGTTATTTTCTGTATTCGTAGATTTCATCTACTTAAGACGATAAAGTCATATTTTCGCGTGATTATTATTTTAACAATTTGTTTTGATACCATAATGATTTCATAACCTTTTAGTCGAAAATCTGAAACAATTACCCTTTTATCCACTCGAGGACCAACTCCGTATACGAAAATATATCCCAAATGAAGCATCACAGGCATCATCGAGCTGCACACTCCTCTAATTTTTGTCTCTACCAGTTCTCCGATATACAGTGGGACTGCGGCGTATAAGACACCGACCGATATACCAGCGCAGAATCTTGCCACGAAAAGATACGTCCAGGATTTTTCAAAATACGTGAGTACCCAACAGGCGATAAATGGCACGCTCGTTGCATAGATGAGCCATTTCCTGCCGATGCGATTTAGCAGTAATCCAGATAGAATAGGTCCGAAGACGGCACCAATATTCAACGCAACAACTACCCAGCCTGCATTGTCGACATTTTCTAGGTCTTCATATTGTTCTACAGCAATTGCTGACCAAGAGAAACATACTCCAGAAGCCAGTAGTGTTAGGTTGACTTAAAGAAAATGAAAACAAAAGATATATATTATATTTCTCGACTACATTCAGATTACACTAATTGAGAGGCTCAGTGGAAAAATGGTATAAGTGCATTGCTTTCTTTTTCCAAAAGGAAGATAACAAGTAGAAAATGATACATAACAACCGCATTTATTCCGAGGATTTTATGTCTCTCTTTTTATTATGAACTTCCAAGCCCTTATAAATATCTAGGGTGTTTTAATACACAGTTTTGCCAAATTGAAGATTTTATCACTCGTACCATCTTTCCTGTAAACCTCTCGATTATGCAAAAAAATTATGTCCATTTCCATTTCAAGGTGACCTTCAAAGTATACTACAATTTTATACTAATTTTCATCAAGACCTTCATGGACTGTACGGATATATTTAAATGAACTAGAAATAAAGGAGGTCGAAGTTTTGAAGAATTTAACGAGATCGTTATTCTATCGATAGTTAATTCTTAACTACGTAATTATCTCATTCATTTGTGCTATTGAGAAAACTTGTGACATATTGTAGTGTATAATGACAATGATAATGATTATTATTAAGAAGCAAAGTTTGACAGGTTTTTCATGACATGTGATAAATAGCGTTCCTTTTGGCGTGATTAGAATCATCGGACACTACTTTTTCATGGAAATTGCTTCATATGCAAAATATATTCAGAATGTGCACATATACAGCAGAAAATTGGTATAAATTTAAGATCCAAGATTCGAAAATCTTCCGGAAGCTGCATATTTTCATCGTCTCTGATTGCTAAATAATATGAAATTAACGACAATATTACGATTGTATAGCTAAACGTATACCTATATTCACTATTATCATGTTAATAGACTATCATACAAGTACAAAAATTCTGTCGATATTTTTATTGATCCTTTATTGAATTCTATCGATGAACGATGGTAATCGGTAACACTAAAGTGGAGAGAGATTTGCCGAATCATTTATTGCTTAAAATTGACAAAATTTTTCCACTCGTCCTATATGTTGTAATAAACGATATTTACCTACAATGCTTGATATTAATTGTAAATAAATTCTACTCTTGACGGGTTTGACTTTCTCGTTGGCACCACCGTCTACTTTTTCTAAATCGACTTCTATATCCGTCATGCTCGTTGCTTCTGACTTTGTTTTTCTTATCTGCAAAACAAAACTTCTCATTATTTTATGCAACTTGAAATTCGATTCAATCGCTAGCAATATAAAACAGTACAAATCGGCCGAATTGACGATTTTCCCTTGCATGGAAGGCGACATATTTCGAAATGATTATGTGGCACGTCTAGCTTGTATCTTTTTCTTATTGTACGTGAATCTCATGCGAAACAATTAAAATGATGTCGCAATTTTGCCACCTGACAGGTGCACATCAATCCATATTTGTCACGAGGAAGATGCTTATCAATCACAGCACGTTCCATCATAATAGGAGAAACAACGTAGCCAAGATTTATCATGTCGTTTTGAGAATCCTTAATTTCTTGTTTGTACTAGACATGTGTCAAAGGTTTAAACGAAACGATGATTTTATCGTTCATTGTCGTCATTTAACAAAACACTTTTTAGCCTGTTGACTTTCTGACATTTATCGAAATGTATAACTCTCTGCATCTTATATGAAAATTCCATGAGAGCTTTAAACGATTAGGTTTGTCTAATATATGTCGTAGAGTGATGTCAGTGGGAAAAATTATGATCAGGATTATACAGGATCATCCACCTAAATTGGAAACCGCACACGTGAGAACAGATGAGAACGGCAACGGTGTAACATGTACATGTGATGATAGGCGGGAACACGAAGTGGTTTAGTTGTCGCCACATAACTTTAAATTTGACGTCACAAGTGGTGGAGAAGACGATCGCCTTTCTCTATACTCTGTATCATAAAGAGAAGCGAGCATTCATCTTCCTGCGTGCTCACGAAGCTTTTGTGTAAGCAAACGTACCCACACCATAACTTTCGATCTTCTTCCTACTTTGTTCAGTATTTTCCATTGTTAACATATTAGATATTTTCTCCTATGCGTTGCAATTTAAAGGTAACGATGACATTCGACAAGTTAGCCGCTGTTATCTGACTTTGGACTGCTCTGCTACGAATAGAAGCAAGGAAAGTAAATAAGTCCTTTCAACAAAGGGAAGCGTACGACAAAACACCCCGGAGAATTCATATTTAGAGAAACTAGTTTTAAAATGGTTAAAGATTTTAGTTTAGAAATTAATTTGAATACAACTATGTTTATAACTCTATATTTCTAGCGACAGCTCATAGATGGCAGATGTATCGACACATGATTTGGTAGTGAGAGTACATGTTACATTGTTGCCATTCTTACCTGTTTTTGCAGACTCAGGTTCCAATTTAAATGAATGATCCTGAAGGAACCTCGTCCACTAACGTCTCGGTTCATCTCGATGTTTTTCTTTTTGTTTTACGTTATATTATATTATGTTGTGCTATGTTATATTATATCATTGGCTCGTTCTTAGACTGGCAATGAATCGCGTCTGTATCACAGAATAATATTCCTAATGAATTTTAAAGTACGTTCTCTTGGTGTGAGTATTTCAAGTCGTTTGGAATGTTTCTGTCATAATTTCTTATGCTTGTAATTGTTGTGTTTATCATTTTCCTAATCTCCTGTAACAAGCCTTCTTGTATAAGTATGTATGTGTATTCTGTTCCTCGATTTTTAATTTCTTAATTCTTTTTATTTATTTCTTCTGTCGTACCCTTAAGATATTCGTAATAAGTAGTGAATCTTCGTGCCAATTCACGTTCTTATTCGCAACCGAAAAAGCAGAACCTATATAGAGTTATAAAGAGTATTTTACTTAGGTTAGATAACTTTTTCTAGATAGTAAAAAAGAAAAACGAATATCGATGAAAGGGATGCATTAGAAGCAGTGCAGGGATATCAAAGGCAAAAAGGATATAAAAAGCAAAAAAGAAGCGTGTACAAGGAACATTTATTTGGCGGAACAACTGGCGCATGTATCGTCGATGCATTGCGGCAACGTGTAGCGCAAGGTTAATCGATTAAAAGTAACGAGTTTACCATATCGAGATAACTCGATATGAATTAATTAACCGGATGCCGGTGGCACGATCGTAAATCAATTTAGGGGCTAACGAAGTAGGAGCATTCGTCGCGGTCGTCGTCACCAAGCCACTTGCAGCAAGGATCGAACGATCGAACGTTATTGGTGTTCGGTGAACGAGCGAGGAGTTCAGTGACCATAAGCGTTAACTAGTCGAATCGGTTAACCGACTTAACCAGTTGGTTGCAGATCGTGTAAAGAGGTTTAATTCTTTAATCATTTAACCGCGTGGTATTAGTAGTACATAGCGACGATCAAGCGGAGGGGGTGGATTTAAAATAGCATTAGATACATAGGCAGTGCCGTCAGTCGGACTCGAAGAACGAGTAGTCGTCGTCCAACCGTGTCAGCGATTGAGCGAATTGAAACGACAGTACGTGGCACGTGACATATCATACAGAATTACGGTAATTGTGCACCGCTTGCACGCTGATAACCGGCGATCATGACGTGATCTAGACATCGAATCGATTTATTCAACGTGCATTCAGACCCTCTGTCACGTTCTTATTTTCATTTTTCATTCATCGTTCCTTCGTTCCACGAAATGTCATATCGTGGAACCGCGTACCATTTCACCACTTATACAGTGGTTCCTTTCGATTCGGGAAACGAAAATCATTATCCTCTTTCTGCGAAGGGTTTCGTTCTTTTTCGACGATATCTGGCCACCGAACATGGGAACGTTCCTTCGTTTTTTCGGATTCTCGTCATCGGACGATAACAGAATCGATGAAGCTACAGGGTTGACGGAGAAACAGAAGAAATTAGTGCAGAACACGTGGGCCGTTATCAGAAAGGACGAGGTGGCTTCCGGGATTGCCGTGATGACCACGTAAGTGATATATATATATATATATATCTTTAGTCGACTGTTGCGAATCCAAGAAAGCGAAGAAGATACATTTAGGAAAACTACTGAATCGATAAAAAGATAGCTGAATAAATAGCGCGTTGACTATAGTTTATGTTTATCTGTAAGCCTGTTGCGTTCACATTTTTCTTTTTTTTTGTTTTTTTTTTTTTTAATTATCGATAACCTCCGTCAAGAGATAAACTATCAAAAATATTCGCATTATGTTTTATGTCATTTCTTTCTTTTTCTCGTTTTAATTTCAATACAAAATATTTGTATAACTCTATTAATCGTTCGAGTTAAACGATTTTAACTTTCAGCTTGTTTGATCTGGCTTATCTCAAGGAATCCCAATGCTACGCATTTATTTTAGTTTTATTTCATCTTCTTAATTCCTGTTTTTTTTTTTTATAAAACTTTGTGCAGTTTGTAACACTTGTTCTAATAAACGCAAACAAAAACCGGCGTTAATAACACGCTATTAGGATAATATGTTAATTCTCTGACATAAATAGAGATAAATTGTTTCTTCAAGCAGCAGATAAGTTCGACAGACATTTCTTTAAAATTACGAATGCAATAAGCGAGAAACGTAATAATTCACATCTGCTGCGTCTTATATAATATTCAATCTGTTAGCGATCAATTTCATATCAAGAATGTCGTTGCACTTGATTTTGCCAACCTCCGGAACATAAAAAAGATATTAATAACTTTAGTCATACAGATTAATGTTAAATTAACGCAACAATTAAATTAATATCATTCGGTTGCTTACACAATATCGATTTATCACCTATTTTCGGGTTTATATTTTCGATGCTATTAGATTATTCTTCTTCTCAATTATTCCATATAGAAATGCTGCTTCTTTTTAGCCATCGAGCGACATAAAGGTGGGACAACCGATAAAAATGGATATGATAAATCTATCATATGTTTCCTACGTAATTTTCATATAGTGCTTATAAAATTTAACGTCGATTTGAACATTTTGACGATGACGAAACTCGACTGTCTGGTAATTCTTTTCAGATTCTTTAAAACATATCCAGAATATCAGCGATATTTTAGCGCTTTCGCGGACGTTCCGTTCGACGAATTGCCGGCTAATAAACGGTTTCAAGCTCATTGTGTCAGCGTAATTACGGCCTTAAATAGTGTTATCGATTCCTTGCACGACCCAGGATTAATGGAGGCGAGCCTAATCAGCTTGGGCGAGAGGCATAAAAGACGTGGCCAAACGAAAGAAGAATTTGAGGTACGAGTATGAATATAACAGTAAAAAATCCAACGCAGTTCTGCTCGTGCCGTTTAGGAGCGAAAGGAACTACTTATTGATTTTTATTACGATCGAAAGCTTTCGTTAAGATAGACGAAACATCCTTTCTTAACACGTTCACTGCCACGGTAATCGTCGGTGACTCACGTTAATAAATTTTTTACAATGATTAAAATAAGATAAATTTCAGGGAAATTAAAAAATTTTCAATAACGTGAACTACTTAGATAAGATTGTAAGGGAATAAGCGCGTAGATACAATATCGTATTTTACGAAAATTAAATGTTACGAAGTAGTATATTTTAAACTATTGCGGTTTACAAAGCGAGATACTGTATAAAATTCGCCTGGCGGTTAACGTGCTAATGACGAACGTTTCTCTCGCTGTACAAAACTCCGCTATACAATTCTCAGAACTATAATTGTACGTGGTAAACGATAAACTGTTATTTATCGCTTATCAAAATTTTATTAGTAGAATAAATCTGATTTATAAAAATTTGTTGAAAAAAACCAACGGACGATAAAGACGATTTATCGTATGTTTGATTTCGATTTTTAGAATTTGAAAGGAGTAGTGTTGAAAGTGCTTTCTCAAGCACTAGGGAAACAATACACACCGGAAGTGGCCGAGGCGTGGAGCAAAACCTTGGACGGGGTATTTGCGAAGATATATCAGGTTTTCTCTTCTTGAAGGACGAAACGATTGAACGCACTAGAAAAAGATGAATCTCGTTGATATAATTAACTCTAAATAACGAATCTCCATAATAGTTGTTAAGAATTAAATGTTGTAAATAAAATGCACTGTTTTACATGTTTGCACAGTTACGATCACTAGAGCTACATTGGACGAAAATGGAAGAAAATGTTTCACAAATTATCCGTGAATATCGAACAGAAATATATACGTTTATATCTTCAACACTTAATAGATTTTTGCGCACACTAATGTTAACGTATTGTATAATGCATGTATATATGGACATGGTTTTATATCATTTTATTATTTTCGACTTTATGTAACGCATGTTGAACCTTTCAATATTTGAATTAAAGTTGCACGTCAATTTATTAGACCAAAATGTATAAATCTTTTATTTCACTTTTTCTTCTTTCACGTTCTTCCATTTCTTTTGTTTTCGTTTTATTTTATCCGTTCACCCGATAGATATAATGCAATTGTATTTATTACGCAATGAGTCTGTAAATTTAGATATTATTTATATTTTAAATTACAAAATCCTATTTGACAGTGGGAGAATTATAATTTTTCGACTTTTGATTTCTCGAAGATTATAATTTTTTAAACACGCAACGATTTCAGGAAATATGCAAGATATTTCTTTTTTTGTGTATGTCACGTTATGTACGATGACTATATCTTCCGTGTTATCAAGTAATTTTCGGGGATTTGCAAGTATGTTTAGTACAGTCTGTTAAAGATCATGGAATTACCATCTTTCTCATTATCACTTCCAGAACATAACCGTATTTCAATTTACGTCTCTTCTTCGAAAACAAGATTTATCGTTCGGTATCATAAGTCGTGTTTCTTCAATAAATATTCCAGAAAGAGCAATTCGATTAACAGGTGATTGAGTGTGGCCGATCATAGCGGAAGGCAATTAAACTAAGTACGAATTGTGTCATAATACTTGTACGATGCCGATCTAACCAGGCGGGACGCGTACTTTTCGCGTGCAATCAAAAGCACTGAATTCCAGGATAAGTAGAGGGGTCAAGTGTCATCTAGAGTTCTATAGAAGACTATTCACATTTACATTACAAGCGAAGCGCACCGTTTGTAGAAGAAGAAGAAGAAGGTGGAACGCTGCACAAGTTTCACATCCGTCCAACATTGCAATTCAATATTAAACATTACAGAACGTGTTGAAACGAAAATACCATGGAAGCGAAACGCTATTAGAAGTATACGAAGAGACGCACGATCACTCGAAAATGTTAATGTAAGAAATAATTACTCACCTGTTACAAAATATCGTAAATAAAACAATATATAACTTGTTAAGGGCTGCAGAGATTGGTCACTATTAAAACATTGGTGTAATTCTGGGACACGTTAAACATCTGATACTACCTGCTACGATCTATCCACTTTATAAACTTTCTCGATTACTCAAAATCAGATAAGGATATTTTTTCATACAAGAAGCAACGACCATCTTCACAGAGTTGTATATTCGCGATATCAATTGGTTTCCCTTTTCCAGCGTTTACATCATTGTCTATAATATGTATGATAGATATAATCTACAATAAAATTATCAATTACTTTTTGCCTAGATAATATTGTTTATTATAGTAGAATGCGCTGTTTCACTGTATCGTTATACTCAGTAGTATTATCAGTAATATTTTATATACTACGTTAATTTTTATATTAATAATCTATCATTATCTATCAGATATAATTCTTGGATAGATGACATCGTCTTCAATGTTAGACATTCTTATCTCGAATGAAATCGCCTTAAAAACTATCATTCCCTAGGGTAATTCATCGATATGGGTAGTAATTTAATGAGACTTTTTGTAAAGCGAGAATATTCCTTTTTGTTATTTTCTATAGGTAGGATTAATTATTAAACAGAAAAGCTGTAAATATCAATAAAAGTTTGAAGAAATTGAAATATTTAACTGCTTTTCAATGGCGATTGTCGCGTCATAAATCATAAGCCTATATAATTTTACAAAATTAATTAATTCTTAAATTATATTCTTATAATAATTAGATATTTCCAGGTCAACCATATCAGTTATTGCTATATATTCTTTTCCATTAGGTATATACGATATATCTTAAAAAGTTACGTCGAGATTTCTTGTTACTTGCTAACTTTATGCTTTTATAACTGTAACTTCGTTCTTCCAAGTCAGGAAGACTTAAACGGAAAAATCAATATATACGTTTCAGCATAAAATTAGTGTACGTAATTCATTTGCTTGCAGATTTAAATAAAACCACTTCCTTATTCAGGAAGAATTATAGTTGAATTTTCTGAATGTTCAATTTAATAATTGCTCAGATTGTGCTGCAGCCAATAATGCATGATAGTTATATCATTGAACAAGGCGTACTACTTTTATTCTATTATTAAGTATAATAGTATATAAGCAATATATTAGCGTCCTCAAAGCAGTTCTTCTATTTATACGTAGCATTGAAATTAATTTGGTTTAAAAAAATGTTATTTTATTTTATCTTATCCCGATACCGAAGTATAAGCAAATACAAGAAATTACTGAAATTGTTAATTTAATTAATTGTAAGACCGTAATGGAATCAAAACGCAATTCAGTGCATATAGAACATATATGTCGTTAATATTAATTAATATTGATACTAATATTTGTTACATAATAGTATAGTTATATAATAGCGTATTAAATTTGTTATGTAATAGGTATTAAAACGTTCATAATTATTAGGACTATCGCCAAATTATTATTATCGTTATATTTAGCACAATCTCACACAATACGTTTATTTTATAAATTCCACGGGTACTTCAATAAATTTTAATATAATATTTTTTACATATACTTTTAACAGTTCTTATAGATTTTCTATAAACGCTACGAACATTCATATTAAAAGAAATAGCTCTAAAGCTATTAGCTCTTAAGCTATTTTTTAAAATATTTCGGTATTTGCACAGAATAGCATTTTTCTTTGATGTGATTGTCAATTACAAAATCGTACGTGAGAAATTGAAAGTTGGTTCCTGCTATTTTTACCTTTAACGATCATTATCAGTGGGCTAGTCCACTTAAAGCAACATGTACTTCGGCCCAAAGAACAGTCGTTTTCGAGTTACCGTTACGCAAGCAACTCTTCCAGTCATCAGTAGAAATAAACGACTACATATTATCAATATCTTCATCTATCTGCATAATCACAGGCAAAAAAAAGACGAAGTAGTACGTTACTTGATTTTTATTAGTAACAATTTATTACTAGCAATATTCCAGTCGACGTATACATGTGACACGTGTAGTGTTATAGTATACAATTTTGAAGGTACAATAAATACTCGCTATAATAAATCGATTATACCATAACAATGAAGTTATAATACAATAAATTCCAACTACAGTGTGTTGATAGAAAGATCATAAATAGACTAAGTTGATAACAAAGGAAGTACCAGGCACCTTTTAAAATGGGCTCTGTGTTAACCTATTTTCTCGGCAATCCAGACGATGACGTTGTAGATCCGAAACTTGGTTTGACTAATAAAGAAAAGAGAATTATAAGAGAAACATGGGGTGTATTGCGTGCTAATTCCGTAAAAGTTGGCGTAGATATTATGATAAGGTAAGACAATGTATATAAATACGAATTGCATCATTTTTTTTTTTTTGGCGTTAATTATGTAATGTTGTAACATTTTGCAATACTTGTTAGAGTCGAAATTCAATCACTATGTTAACGATAAGATAAAATATTGATCGTTGAAATATTAATACTACCATATAAGAGATAATGTGATACAATGTTAATATGGAAACTCATGTGCGATGAAGCGTGTGTCACTTATAGGTATACGGGATTATTTTGTTTCAGTTACTTCAAAAGATTTCCTCAGCATCATAGAGCTTTCCCTCCGTTTAAGGATATTCCGGCAGATGATTTATTAGATAATAAAAAGTTTCATGCTCATTGTCAGGGTATTATGAGTACATTGAACGATGCGATCGATGCTTTGGATGATGTTGACTTAATGAATGCGATATTGCATACCACTGGCAAGAGGCACGGACGACGTGGTCAGGGGAGACAAGAGTTTATTGTAAGTCTGTCTTATTTTTAACTACTATATGTCCGATTAAGCTTTTTATTCTTAATCTTATTAACGTTACTTGTGTAACTTATGAATCTTCTCATTAATAATTTATCTATTAAATGTAATTGGTGAAATAGTTATCATATCATTATTAAATAACATAGAGATTAACGCGTGATAGTAACGAAGAATAAATTAAATTTTTGGGATAATGAAATAATTAAAATTATTCAAACAATTATTATCTTTGTGTAGAGTGTCCGTGTACTAAGATCAAAAACACAATTTTTTTTTAATTTACCTCTTGAAATTTTTAATAAGCGCATGATATAGTGCAATGTACTATAAATATTCTTCTTGAGCTATACGTGTATCTTAATTTTAATTCCAAATATATTGCCGTTCGATATTGCGAAAATATTTCTCTTACAATGTTATCGTTATGTATCCGATATAAAGACTCGATTAGATTAATTGCGCAAATTGATAGTCGTCGATGTTCCTTCGGTAGAGACAAACCTTAAAGTCATCATTTATCGCTGAATATCGTGTGACATCATTATCGCTATACGTATACGTAACAGCAAAGGTATGGGTGATCAATAGAAGATGATAGAATCAATCACAATTTGATTTATTCGTCGATATTAGAATTTTCTGTTAAAATTTTAATTTTGAGTTTGATTAACTTTTATCTTTGTCACATAGGATGCGATATAATACGGAATAATTACTCCTTCTTTGATATGATAATTCTTCTTTCTTCTAAGTATATTCCTCATTTTGCTTTTTTTAAGTATGCAAGCCATTAACTATTAAAAACAAATTAGTCTATCGCTACATCGAAAAATGATAAAATATTATTACTATTAACTGTAAGAAATGGGAGGAAAATATCGGACCCTACAATCCGCGCTATCGTTCGCTAAGACCGCTACTTGAAATGCATTGAAACTGAAACGACGTTGACGAAACATTTTTCTGCAAGGTCAAAACTTGCAACCGAAAGTCTTGAATGATTTTAACATGCATCAACGATAGCTTGCAGACTTCCGGATATTAAGATGTGACGAGCAAGGTTGTTCGCGTTGATAATGATAGCTTCAAGACCAAGACTGACGTTGTATCGACAACCGAAGTAAGATAGAACGTTAAGCGTTTTCAAATAGAAATAATTCAATATCGATTATTTCTTCAATCATTTAATATTAATAATATAATATCATGCATTAATACATTAATAAATTTTGTTATAGATAATTTTCTAATTATTAGGTACCATATCAATTAGTTGATTAGATATCGAAGATTTTTAGATCCTACAAATCGATAATTGTTGTCAACGAATTTAATACTGCAGAGTATAAAAGGTGATAGGTTATTGGTAACGCCTTTAAGACGAAAGATATTATCAATACTCTCGTCAAGGTTAACATAGTGAGGTTAACGTGTTTCAATCTTCAAGTATTATAGAATTACAGAGTATTGCAATGATTCTTGAATTGTGTCAGTAAATATTGCAGTTTGTAGATAATAAGATTTAGTGATTTGAATCTGTATAATCGATGTAATATAACAAGCTTAGAGTTTAAAGTTTGATCTTTTCTTCAAAATGATTAACGATAAGAGCTATTTTTGATCTAGTCGTATCTTTTTGACGTTAACAAATTTAAGGTTAAGAAAAAAAATGAAACGATTATTATGTATATGCGTCAATATTTTGATAGAGATTCTACTAAAACATTAAACTTAAAAGTATCTCGAATAGCAAAATTATTAGAAATTAGATTTATTATACCTTAAAAAATCAAAAATTAAAATGAGATCGTGATTCAGACACAAAAATGTGAATAATGTAGGATATCGCCTTTACTGTTGTTATTTTTATATTCATAGGTAGGATCACAATATTTATTAGAATATTGCACGGATAAATCTATCAGACCGTTCTGAGCCGAAAACACCTTTATTGCACAAGCTTACATAGACTAGGGAAAAAAACAAAGGAGCATCCAAAAATATCGATCGAGTCTATCGATTGCATCTAGAACAATCTTCTAGTTACTGCCTTTTGTAACTAGCGCATCCGCGAGTGGAGGGCGCGCACGAACTCGCGTTGTCATTTTCAACATTTACATTATCTTACAAATGAAATGTTTCGTACATGTTCTATATTATTATTATTTATTACTCGGTCGTTACATACTATCATCATGTTACATTTCAGGATTTGAAAGGAGTGGTGTTGGACGCAATGAGGGGCGCGTTTGGATCGAAATTTACCACCGAAGTAGAAGTTGCTTGGGACAAAGCGATCGATGTCTTATTTTCAAAAATATTCGAAGGCGAAGATATGATATAGCAAGTGTATAACCACTAAACGATTTTTTTTAATCAGCATCCGTATCGCTATCGCTATCTAGATGTATATAATCAGTAGCTACACTGCTTGTTTCAGTAGTGTATTTCTTCTTTCTTCTTTCCCTTTGTACTTTATATTCTTCGTCTTCACTTTCCTGCTGCTTTAATTTTCTGTTAAGCACGGGCATATAAAGGGTGTATAAAAGAGAGTCGGGGAAAAGCTTTAGGAGCATATAATACTCTTGAGAACAAGGAAAAATGTCTTAATAAACATGGGTTGAAAAACCATTCGTTTCATAGTTATCGCTTAATGTATAAAAGTATAATATATAAGTAATCCAATAGTTGCTTCGTTAAATGTGTTGATACAACAAATAGAAAAGATTAGAAAAATGGCAGGATTGTCGTGTACTCAATTGTATGAAAAAAATGTGGCGAAGTGTGCGTTGAATGAACGAGAGACATATTGATTATTGAGAAAAATATCTCGTAGCATTGAAATTAATACTTTTTCTACCCATGTTTATTAGGACGTTTTTTGTTTGTTTTCATGAGTATTACGCTATGTCAAAATATTTTCCCCATTTTTTTGCACATCCTGTATATATATATATTTGTGTAAAACGAAACAAATGGACAATTTTTGTTATTGGTATCTATAACACGGCAAAAATATGCGGAAAATGATAATCGAATAATAATCGTACTTGTACTTGGTTTTGCGAAAGTGCTGTCTGATCTTTTGTAATACTGTGTAACATATGAGTGTTAGTAGGGTTCCTAGTAGTCCTAATAAGGTTGCCATGAGAATAACATCAATTTGTAGCCAAGGATCTTCTTCTTCATGGCGTTTGAGTGATTCAACCGTTACTGGATGACTGTGAAATTTGAAACGATAAATGCAAATGTACCGACAATTAAGACTGTTCATGACTATGATGCTTTTATTTTTAAAGAAACATTACATTTTATTAAATAGATATAGAGGTGATGGTTTTCATATTCATATTTTTAGAGGATGATACACTAAAAGTTCAAGATTGTAAAAGAATGTATAATTGATACTCTCAAGTTGATTGTAAAATACGAAAATAATTTCGGAATAGTATCTACTTAAAATAAAGTATAAAACTACATTATGATAGTATTATGGAAAGGATTTTTCTTCGCTCCTACTAAATGGAATTTTTATTTAGATGAAGAAAAAGAATTTCGTATTTATATTTTGTGAGACTTAAAGCATGTTTTATTCTATCGAAAGAAAAATTTGTTGAACCGATATGTTATACTCAAACCGTACCGTTATTTAAACGGTAATCGAAAAATTTCATCAAGATTATCGAGTCGTTTATCTTGATACGATTACACGCAACTTACGGCAATTCCGTTTCTTCTTTGATGAGTTCATCGAACGTGTTTGCCAGTGCCCTGTCGAGATCTTTCCCTATTTGCACGAACGAGGATTTTCCTAACCAATCTGCCAGATCATTTCGATTTATTTGACGAAGTCTGTGGGTTAAAATCTCATGAGTGTTTCCTTTGCCTTCAGCTGGAGAACTATTCCAGTGCAAAAGATGACGGATGCAAGGTATATCGTCGTCCACGTTACGTTCTTCCTCGCAAGATTATCAATAGTATTATCAGCCATTAAAAACGAGTTATTATTTTTAATGGAAGAAATATAACACATATAATATTATTATATTTAGCATAATTATAATACTAATATCGTAATATATAGTAATATAGTAAATATAATAATTAATTAGTATTAGTATTATAATATAATATTAAATATACACAATATGCTGTTTTGGAGTAATCGTTATTGAAGTACTTTCAATTGACTCGAAATATAATTCAGAATTATCTCGGATTAAAAGAAGCAGATAGTTTATCGTAAATACGAACGTAGTCATAACTAGATTGCAGATGTTTATGCAAATTTACGACTTTATAAACACGACTAAAGAACTGAAACATAAGCAGAAGTTTGTATCACTCGCTAAATATTATAGCGAAATAAACTATACTATATCTACTTTGGATATTTTAAATACAGGGTGTCTCGTAACATCGGGGACTTCGACGATAGATTCTGCACGTGAACAATAAAAAGAAGTTCGTATACCCCATTTGACCTACTTTTCGAGTTACGAGTTTTGACGAACTATATCTGCATTCCTTCACAAAAGATGTTGAAAATACCCTTCTTGCATTCGAACACAAGCCCAGCGACATTTTACCCATTGACCGTCTTACCCTTCCTATTTCTCCAGGTATCGTTTTGATTTTCTGGAAGCCTTGCTCGATTCTCTCGCGAAGTATTTCGACACTGCCAGCGGGCAAATTATTCCAACGTAAAATTTGCTATAGCTCACAAACGCAGTCAAATAAGACACGCGTTTATACGAACTCTTTTTGTTGTTTTTACGTGTCCGATGCTACACGGCAGTATTCTCTGTATTTTTGGGAATTATGTACATTCTACGTGGTTTCATATAAGTACAAAATAAATAAATATTCACTTCACGATCTAGTTATAACGATCCCCCGACTTGAATCCCACCCAGAAGCAATAGAAAGAATCGAAGAAGTTAATAAGTAAATCTCGATTGAAATCATAGCTTATGTTTCTTGACGTGTCTATCAATCTCTTCATTATACCAGATGGATATAATTCAATTTTCCACTGATTTTACAATTACAATATATTTCTTCCAATAAGAAGAACTGATATGGTCGCTATTGTATTCTATTCGATCATCGACCTATTTACCAGCAGCTGCAAGATTGTTCGGTAGATCGTAAGTGATATAATGAAGCGCAGCTATCAAGCGTCGACACTCGAAAGGATTAAGACGTGCGGCTAAATATTCCAACTCGTTTAAATTGACGTCGATCGTGCCGAGGACATCGTATCGCAATAGAATAACGATGAGGCTTAACCTTGTGGGCCACTCGTGCGTCCTTGATAATTCTTTCATTGTGAGGTTCACGAAACGAAACGTCTCGAAACGGCGACATAAAATGATCGTCCTTTGCTTTGTTTCGCGAGAAATTAACTTCGGCGAATTTCACGGCTGACGGACTTCGGCGAGTTTCAAATAAGACGGGATCAACTCTGACGAATTTCGAATGATTCGCTCATCATTCGGTAATTTGCAGTTGTTGAAGTTATACATGGTCGAGTGGCCAAATATATTTTATCAAATAGACACACAGCGACCCATGGAAATACCTGGATACTTAAAGAATCTTTTTATGGACATATTATGCTAGCTGTACTAAAAAATTGTGAAATTTGGGATGTATCTGAATATGTATAGATATAGAAGTTACAAAATATTTGTTGCAAGTACACATTTCGCAAAGACCGTGAAAGCATTTAAAAGGTCAATTATTAATTATATTAGTAAACTGCGGTATTTAATGAGATAATTCTTCTTCTCCTCTATTCTTGTTATATGCTAAATTACGAGGTGTATGTTTGCAATAAATATCTTGTCGTCTCTACATATATCTTCTAACCAGCTCATATGACCGGTCTTTGTCCTGAACCTTAATAAAATTGTTTTTAATAATATGGACGACGGTTTGGTGAATTTCTATTGGCTCAGTAAACATTTTGTAGTCCGTGAAACAATATCGTTGCGAGGCAGTTTCTGACATGCCATACGCCGAAGAGAAGAAGACGCTGCTTGGAGAGGGGGGATCGCATGACCTCGTTATATGTATAGTGGCAGCGATTCTAAACAAAATACAATTCCAGCGTAGAAGGTCACCATTGCGTTGCGAATGGTCGTAAATTGTCTGTGGTTTATAAATATTTTCGATTCCTGTTTCCTTTTGTCATAGTGTAACGTTTCACGAACCTAAATCTTACTCGAGAAATGCTTTTGAAGAATGGTGAAAATCGCATGAAAATCCGTCCACTGGTTCTCGAGATCGTACAATGTGTATAAATTAGTTTCAAATTTGACCAATAATATAATTACGATTAAAATTTCAACAAATTGCGCGTTGATGAGAACTTTTTATGGTAAACGTTCACGAGCCAGTGTACGATCGTTGCAAAGAAAAATTACACGCGTGAACGTTTAATGAGAGCTTTATACAACCCATGCAGGAGTCTTTTCATGTTTATCTTAAATGGTACATTTAATTACATGTTTCATCTCTTCGGTCTTTTGGTGCTTTTCTTCCGTTTCTTCTTGTAACATCTGTAACAAGCCGTCGGCTCTGGTTCTTCCGGTTCCTGTGGTACAGATGGAGGTGGCGCGGTGTTTTGCGTGGCTGTGTGCACCAATTCGTACGACGGAGGTCGTTTCCTTTTTATTCGTGGCTTTCGAATGAAGTAACTTCTAGACACATCCTCTATGTCATCTCCGATCGCGATAAATTTACTGATCAGAAAGCAATTATTACTCGATAAGTTCACTATGTAGAATATCTTCAAATAAGCGGTACAACTAGAGAAAGAGTAAATCTATATGAAAAACTAAATTCAAAATGTAGAGTAACAATCGTAGCTGCATAGGACTTTTCATTTTCGAATAAATCCACATTACGCGTTCATCGAGCATGCACGTTTTTGACAATAATTTGTTTGAATCATTAAAAAATATGCTACTACTATTATTATATTACTACTTCGTAGTAGCCGCTATTATTATTAGTGATACGCGTTTCATTAGTCGCCAGCCAAAAGTTGCAGCTGCAGCAATTAAATTTCGTTTACTGTCTCGTCTCGTTTGTCAGACTATATGCTATTTTAAACGAAAAAATTTATTTCTTCAACAAGATAGATTATCATCGTTACACTTTGATAAAAACATTGAATAAGATAAAAATAGTTCGAATAATTTGTTATTAAATTATTAAATATTTACTCGCGTTAAATATTGAATCGCGTGAAATAGCTCAGTTATCATAATTTTCGGCCTTAACACTAATAGAATTTTCCTTGCGGTGACGCGTTAACTGTGTGAATCAGAATAAGTTAACAAGAAAATACGTTCACAAAAATATCATAAGTGTGGCACAATAATGCTGGCAGAACAAAGGCGATAATTTCGAACAATCTTTCCATTAACAAAGGAAAAAGATTCTTTGTCAAAGAATACTTCTATTTCGTTGCTCATCCTTTGCTATCTAATGCGATAAGTTCAAATATCAATGTTGATATGTAAGCACAAGTAAAATCATATGTAGTACAGAGTGAAATCGTATTTAACGAATCTTCAGCATCGATCTATTGAAAAGTCAAGCTTGGTATAAGAAAATGATGCTCTACATTTTTCATTTGCCTTTTCATGTTCAGTGGATCGTGAAAGTATTTGAATATTTGCCATAGAATAGACGTATATGTGTATTATATGGATTGCATAAAATATTGTGAAATATTAGCATTTTAATACGACACGATTCTCATTATTGTACTGATAAAATTTAAGATCTAAATATGTACGTATACAGTAGTTACAAGTTATTTATTGCAAACATACAAATATATTAGCATATGGCAATAGTATAGCAATAGCATAGCGTTAACAATCAGGTCTCAGATATATAATTAGTGTTAAAGATAGTCCCATTAAATATTAAGGCTTATTTAATATAACGTATAATCGATTGTTTAAATACTTTTATAATTTTCGTGAAATATATTTGCAATAAATATCTTGCAGCTTCTACGCTACATTTTTAGAACTGTTCCAATCTTTACTATATAATCATGATGATTATAGGTTTTATTACAATAGTAATTTTAACGCATAATGATTTATACAAGATTTTTACGAATGTTCTAATAGTTTCTTAGTATTTAGTATTACTCGGTATTGCCCGGAGCGTATCGATTTGAAGAACAAATTAGAATAATTATAATCACCCTTTCTTCTTCTTCCCTCGTATTCTATCGAATAGTTTCATCAGTCTGTTCCTTATAAGTAAAGTGCATAAACAAGATACGACTATGATTGAAGCGAGAACGATGCCTGCGCTGTGCAACGACAGTTTGATAGTAGTACGTCCTGCGAACGATCGTAATACATTAAGATTAAAGAGGAGTTATTACAGCCAAAATGTGACATTTATTACCGCTGATCTTCTGAATCATCTGCTCCGAGAGTTGAGGTTCTGTATTACTATCTTTCTCTTTCAGCGTGGCTGTTGTCGCGACTCCTTCGTATTCGCTGAGGAATGTTACAGAATGAAGAAGACAGCGTGATAAAATTAAATGAACGTCTGTATATCGTAGTATCGCAAAGGGTATTCTAAGAATGCGCGTAGTATTGTTTCTTGTAGTTTTATCGTCTGCATCGCGAGTATATTTAGAACAAATTTCGAAATAGTTTATCTGTAATTGTGATTTTCCGCGAAGAAAATATTATGGTATCGTTAGAATCCTTTAATTATCCATATATAATAATTTTGTCATATGACACGACGATAGGCGATACGATGAAGAGTGAAAAATTTAAAGAGACACATTATATTCTCAGTTATAGCATTCTTCCCTATTATGTATGTGCCAGTGTTTATGAAAATGGCCTAAGTTATATATTCGAGATGTATCGTTTCGAGATATTTAAAGCTTCGCGTTTGACGTATGAGTTGAATTCTATTTAACGACGCAACAGCCAACTCAATGCAGTGGCTCGATATCTACTATTTACTTCGCATGGATGGTTTCAAATTATTGTAATGTGGGTAGACTCATGGCAAAAATAAACGATAAAATCACTTTTCTTAGATTCTTGAACGTAGGCTATTTTTATAATCATCGGCACCGTATGTATATGCGAACTTATATGAATATCGATTAGTATTCGACAAAGAAAAATGATGAAAAAGATACAAATTTTTAAACGAGTATTTTTAAAGAAATTCCTTTTACGATTCAATTCTTCATCTAAAAACAAAATCTAAGTACTCTTTTCTATATCCTCTAGTTTGCAAAATATTTCAAAAAATATGTTTTCAAATCCTAACTTTGAGAACTGTTTTCACCTCTTCCAAATGAACAACGAATTGTTCTTTTGCTGTGTAAAACTTTCATTGCTGAAGTCTTATTAGCGTTGATCGTACACAGTTTGGGAAGTTATTTGAAAATCTATATCTATTGCTGATGTGAACTCGTTTCTACTATTTACCAATTATCGATGTTATTCGGTAAAAATTCAATTATCTGATAAAATTATGTTTCGCCGTTATAATCATTTATACGATTATCGCTGTTACATTTTATCATTTAATCTTATTGATCATTTTCACGAATTAATGTTAAATATTAAGAGTTATTCAATTTGAAAATTTGAGGAATTACGATGCATATCTTCTTAAAAACTATGCCCGAGTTATATCTAAAGCTTATTTTGTTTGTTAAACGACGATAACTCACTCCAAATCGTCCGCTTGGGCTTCGCGAATTACTTTCGGTGACTTGGAAGTTTTCATGCTGAGTTCTGCGAGACACGCGATTAAATCCCTCCTTCCGATGCGTTCAAGAAGACTGTTCAAGATCGGATACGTGTTCCTCGTAACCGTTCTTAATTGACAAACCCATTTCACTAGTCTTCGAAAGCAATTTTGTTCTCGAGCTAACTTTTGTATCTGTGCTTCCGATAGTTGAGCTGTTACAATATTTTATAACATCATCCGATACCTTTCACACTATATTTTTAATCGTTTGAAAACCTTATGAATATTAGAAAGGAATTTTTTACACTAAGTAATACGGACAAATTTAGTAATTAAGTAATCTTGATATTTGCTTATGATATTTACCAAAACCATATCACTTTCATTAGCTATATTTTCCATATTATTGTGTATATGTATAAATATTTCTTGGCAAATATTTTTTAGCAAATTAATAGAAAAAAAAATCGAGTATGAAATATTTATATGTAATATACGCATAGGCATAAGAAATTTCTGTACATTAGAAACGATTTATTAGTTGCAATCATACAACAAAAATATTTTATACGTATGAGATATATGTTGGGATTTTAATTAATTACATTTAAAAACAAGAGTTACTATTATAATATTTCTATTCCTCGGAAAAATGTATAAAAAGGTATACAGGGTATGGCGTTAATTCGCGAATGTAATATTTACTTACTATTAGAATCTAAGAACACAAGTTTCACACACTCTTCGGGCTTCAAATTTGACGCTAACAGCTGCAATTCTGGTACATCAACCTCGGTAATGATCTTCGCGAAGTAAAAAACAATACATTGTAGTTTTTGATAATCTCAACTGTGTTTGTACATTGTCCTGTATCATAATTGAAGAGTGAGAGTAAAAAAGGGTGTAAGTGCCATTTGAAAAAAATTTTTTCTTTCCTTAAAAAGCTCAGTAAGAACCGTTATCATCATAATTCGAGAAACGTTATCATCATAATTCGTTTTTAGCATTTCGTATACGTTGCACGGTCGGTTTCTTAAATTAGATTGTAAGATGCCATGTGCCAACGAGCTGTTTCCTCGTGCTTGAACGTAAGCATTGCGTCTTTGATTCCGAAAAGACGTTATTATTATTTTCATCACTCGTCGCGGCTACTGGCGATCGTAACTTTTTTAAGGGAGCTGCACGATGGACTTACATTCCTTCTTAAAATATAAACTTCCTTTTGTTGTTAATTAACAGGTGTTTGAAATATTAAAATAGAAATATCGTAAAGTTATACAAAATAGAATAGTACATGTGATAGATAAGTTTTGTTATATTTTGTTAACAAGCAACATTTTGGCAAGCAAGACGTTGTTTTCCATAAAATTTTTGTTATGGGACTTGCAGCCTTATTGACTTTCACTCTTCGATCATTGTTTAAGACAAAATTGTCATATCGATTCGTTTAAGAATAATTATAACAGACAACGAATGATTTGCAGTATTTTAATTCTTTGATAAATATTTGGGAAAATGTTCTCCGTGGATTAACGGCGATAATGAAATCGAAAGAGGATCAGATTATATAACGCGAACGATCGTTTTAATTATGCTATACGTAACAATTATTTTCACACCAACAAAACGAAGATATGAATTTATAAAATTACGAAGTTATTTTGTCGTTTCAATTAGAATTTTTGTTTGCGTTATAACATGTCTTATTTGAATAATCTACGTGAAATATAACATACCTGGAGAAAGGAACAAGTAAGGTTGAGCAGAAGAAGAAACAGTGCATCTTTCAATACGTTTCTTAAATTCATCGAGAGTTTCGACGAATTAACACGGTTTCGTTACATACTTTATGTTAATTCATTACGTCAATACATTACATTACATTAATTCGTATGATTTTTATGTTCAAGTCAAATCTTCTCAATATTCTGCAATAAGTAGAATTGATTGGTTAAGATAGCAGAAGGTGTGAGAAATAGCATTATCAAAGAACGAGGCAACACTGAAGTAATAAAAGGGATAGAACCTTAGAAATGATATTTCCTTTAACAGACTATTCAACATAACTGACAATTCTATTTAGTAAAAGAGTGGTACAGAATTGTCTTTAGTTTATTAACTATACAAGAACAGCGGCACAGAACAAACAGAATACTCTGAAATATATTTTACATCCAACTTCATGTTTCAAGTTAATGTGTCTCAGAAACGCTCATACGTGTGCCATGAATATAGTGTTTAACGTTGCACGATTAAATAATTTGTCAAAGAGATCATCTTTCGAATTGATCCATTGAAACATTTGGAGCTGAAGAAAGATGCCATAGTCGCTTCGTAATCGATAGCATTGAAACGACTGTCGATTATGGATCTGTCAAAAAAGAAAAAAGAAAAAAATATTTTCTCGTCTGACAGCAAAATGTAATTCACCGATTCATAGTGAATTTCACCTGTGTTCATTTTACGATGAAACTTGTATGCTCGATTTACATTTTGATTGTGGTTTTAGCGGAGAATAAGGTGAGCATCTACGTAGAAGAAATTTGAGGGGTTTTGCAAGATTTAGTACAAATCAATATCTTATCTTATCATACAATGGAACGCGTTGACGATACACTGATAAAACAGTGTGAAGATAATCAAATGATTTTTCAACTGCACGATATCATGTTCGTGTCCTTTGAGAAATTTTCTTTTCTTAGAAGCCCAATCTGTAATCTTCCCGATATTAGTTCTCTATTCCTATAAAAGCGTGCAAATCTTTTGGAAAAGAGAATAAATATATTAGAAAAATATTAATACGAAATATTCGATAGTTTCCTTAAAGAGAGTGCTATAAAAATTACTTGCTTTTGAAATGCTTTTGTAATAAATATCCTTTAAAACGAGACGGTGTAAGATAGACAATATTATTTTACAAGGACAAATTTTTGGTTCGATGTATCGCCAATATAAAAGAAAACGAGCTCGTCTACCTGTCACAGAAATTAAATCCCTTAGAATGTTTACAACTTATACAAGCTATATACGAAATAACTCCAGTAAGAGCGGAACGTAACGTGAGAAAGCACGAGATTCAACGAGAAGACTTAAGTCGTGTGCCAATTACGTCGAAGGAATGTCTTCTTGATCTTGAACAATGGGGCAATGTTTTTCCAAGTAAAACCTAATAAATGGAATTAACTTAAATAATTAACCGATGAAGAATCTATTATTAAACCGCTATTTTTGTAGTATAGTATTTGTTATATGTATATCGTATGAAACTGTTTTATTCAATGTATTTTTTATATTAAGGAAGCGTGGATATGATCCTCTCAGTTTCTATACAATATAATTCATATTTCTTTAAGCTGGAACACATTCGCGAAAAATATAGTTAATCATCCTTCATAGTACAATAACGAAGATTTTAGATATCTAAATTTGAATAATGAATGATGAAACGATAAATAATTTAAATTACGATATACGCATAATGTTAATACTTTGCTTAAATTTGAAAGAATTCTTAAAAATAAAGTTTAAAAGGAAACGACATAGACAATGAAATTTTTCGTAGCAAATATGATACCTAATGGACGGGCAGCAATGGAAATGACGTTAAGATGGTTAGGGCGACCCGATCTGGCAAAGTATGTGAGAGAAAATCCCAGAATGATTAAATCCCTTAACACAGGGGATTACGATACAGCAGATACGTTAGGATTTCTAGGACACAGATTGTCGAGAAGGCATACTTCAGAAACGGACAAAAATTTACACAATTATGCAAAGAGGAAGAAAAAGAAAAAGAGAAAGAAAAAGAAAAAACGTGTGCGTCATGCACATAAAGAATGCGATCGAAATATGCAAAATAAAAGAGTTCAAAAGGGAATGGTAGCAGCAGCACATACTGCGCTGTAAGAATTTTCAATTTAATTGTCTTTCTTTAGAATGATTAATCGTATAATAAAATAATTGTCGACTATAATTCAGGAAACTATACCTTACTTACTCAAGTCAACAAAATTAGTACAATCATTGACAACAATTTTCTGTCGAAAACTTTCAATTAGTTTCTACTTTCAATCTATTATTTTGCAATTAAATATATTTCGAATAATAAATGTTGTTCAAGCTTGTAATTTTCATTTCTTTTAGCGAGGAGAACCATAAATTAAAAAAGAAAGAAAATCATCGCTCAAAGAAGACTAACTCCATCGCGCACACATCGGTCTGGTGTTTACTTTTGTTCATTCTATTCTTTATTATCATTTGCCTTGTCGCTGTCTACATCTATTACAAGCGAAATGTTCCGAAGGCACGCGGTACGCGATTCAAGTAATTATCATAGAGAAACCTAAGCGTAATCTGATCGTATATTTTTGTCAACGTACATATTTTCCTTTATTATCAAGTTGATCATTTCCTGATCTATCTGCAACTGCAGCAATTTACTTTGTATGTTGTTTTAATTTCGATGTATAAAATTTGTTCATCATTCTTGTAACGATACAATAATCGATTGAAACGAATTAATTTTAGAAAAAGCATACCTACCTATATCAATCTCTTTAAAACATAGAGATAGTTCTACAAAATAAATAATTCTACATAATGCCATAAATTGATTTAATGTGTGATATTCGGTCAATTTCAGTATGGTATTTTATAAATTCCTTCTATTTGTATATTCGGAATTCAGGTACGTCTGGGACGAAAATAAGAAGGATAAGGATACCTTCACTGATTGCTTGGAATGGAACGACGAAGACGTATGTGCTTGTTCGGATATTGAGGAAGCTTGCACGGGAAAATGTGAAATATGTGATCGAAATTATCAAACACAGTATGTAGCGGATCATCGAATTTGTACTGACGATTCTATCAAAAGTGTGAGTTGTGTGCATGAACCGAAGAAGGAAGAAAAGAAAAGACAACGGTTCAGCTTCTTTCAGAGAAGCTGTCAGAAAAAGGAAAAGGATCAGGAAAATCGGGATAGGAAGTGCGTAAAAAGGAGGAATCCTGGTACGATAGAATTTGAATATAGGCAGGATGCATCACGATCGTTTATCCTAAATAATCTTACTTAAAATAACGTGATGCATCTTGTTATAGAGTTATTAGTAACAATTCCGTTCATTCTGAATCAAGGAAAATTTTGGAGAACGTAGCCGCGAAGAAATGTGAAAAAATACCGCAAATTGTTCAAAAGGATCAATGTAAATGCTGTAGATGTACCTTGAATTCTAAAGGTAAATAGAATACGATTTTTATATTTAAACTCGTATTATGTATATTGTTATATTCAAGTTACGTGTGTACAGACAGAATATTACGTGAGAAGAGAGAAATACGCAAGTGGAAAGCAAGGAGAAAGAAGGAAGAAAAGAGAAGGAAGAAAGAAGAATCAAAGAGAGCAAAACAACTCGCAAATGTATGTTTCAAAGAGACATGTAAATAAACTACTATTGCATTTGTTATTTGAGTGCTTTAAATATTACTTAAAAACAAGTATTTAAAATAGTTGAGTGGAAAAAAGAAGGAAATAAGGAAATTTATTGGAGAAACGTCATAGAAATATTAAGATTCGATTAAATACTTAATAGAAATTAATGAAAGTAAAAATTTAGTATTACTACGCTAATATATTTTATTCCAGTATTAATACTATTATATAATGTGTATTATTGCATGTGTATTATTGTGTATTATTGTTTTTAATTGTCTTATGTTCAACAAATGTAATACATAGATATATTTTGATACACATAATCATTTTAGATTTTATTTGTTATGAAAGAAATATTAAAATCCCGCGTTTAAATCGAGTATCGTGTAATACCTTTTGAAGTCAAGAATATCGATCTTTCGATTATCGAAGGCGAATTCGCGCGCATTTCTGCACATCACTTTTGTAGTTCGTCTTTTTAATAGTGAGTTCGTTACGTTATAAAATACCGTTCGGTGTAAAAAAGATTGTGATATTGCTGGTTACTATCGTCTTTACCAAAAATACTGTAGCATATAATAGCATCTATATAGATAAGAAATAAAATTAAATTTTCTTAAAAAACGATAAGAGACAATATATTTAATATTGCAAAGCCGTAGATCAAACTGTACTTTTCATGCGATGTGGAGCATTTGTAAATGCACATTAAATATTTTAATTAATTATTCATAACATTTTGAAGAGAAATAGGCACTAATTAGTTAATTTCATTATTAAGTCATTTCAAATAATTTAGACATGATATATTCAGGAAAATTTATTTCGTATTCATTTAAATAAATTTCACTACAAATTACGGTTGGTGAGCAAATACATTATGAAAAATAGATTTATTTTGCAAGAAATGTATTCGTTATTAGTTGTACATACACGTGTTTCTCATTTCCTTTATTTTATTTTCAAAATTATGCAATATCATGGTTTGTACATTATATTTTTTGGATAGTAGTAAATTTAATTTTTACGGACATGTATTTAGAGCTCTTAGTTTTATACATTCGTCTAGAAAAATTGTTAGTTATAAAAATTCGATCATAAAGTATATCACTTATAA
This sequence comes from Bombus terrestris, assembly GCF_910591885.1. Lineage (NCBI taxonomy): Eukaryota > Metazoa > Arthropoda > Insecta > Hymenoptera > Apidae > Bombus > Bombus terrestris. Next base: position 20,026,469 of record NC_063275.1, on the reverse strand, counting down.
TCTTTTAACTATGCGAAAATAAAGCTAGATATCATATTTCAATATTGACATCAAAACTATTTACAAAGAAATAAATGTTTATTAATATTAATCTCTATACTGCATATATCAATATATGAATAGAATATATCTGTTATTAGAATTGAAAATAATACTGCACAACATAGGAACTGTATTGAACAATGTACTGTACTATATTGTACTGTACTAAAGGAAAATTGTATATCTTATAAACTAAACAAGAACAAGAATAATACATATGAATTGCATATTAGTAACTAATATTTGGTAACATTAAATGCCTTTAAAAAAACTGATTATTTTATGTTAATGGATAAGTTTATAAGAATAGATAAAAATTACTCACTGATCTCTATTTCTACAAATTATGTTTGTCGCATTGTGAAACGTAATTAGAAATAAAAATATTTTTCAATTTCTCTCTCAAGTAGACATACTTATTTAAAAATTGCAGTGTGACTATTATTATTATTATCTTTCTTATTAATCAAATATCATGAAATTAAATGTTGGTTCATTCAAATTACATTAACTGTTTTCTTATATTTGAATTTTCGTGTTTAAATTAAAATTAATTTGATTGATTAAAAATAGTTATAAAATTATTTATTCAAATAAGCTTATTTTTTAATTAGCAAAAATTATTGTTTATTAATTACGGAATTAATTCTGTAAAATTGCATGAAAATGTAATTTTGTGAATTATTGCAATTATATAAAAATGCAATTTAATTAATTATTTACTTAGTCTAGAGATCACAGTAACAGCCTCATTTGTTTTTCTGTAATTGAAGTAAGATTATGCTAGTAATTAAATGATGAAACATAAGAATAAAAGAAAGTCAATGAATCAATTACTAAAATTTCTTTCCTCTCACAGTAAGCTATTTAACACTTTGAAAGTATCCTCTATGACAGGGTTATCCTGTTAAACATATTTAACTTCGAAGATATTTGATTATTCTATATTCTCTTAATTTAAAATATTTTATAATATTAGAAACGTATAACTTAAAAAGAACTTAAAAGTATAATCGCTAAATCAAATGCTGTTCCACTATTTTAATTCAAGCATCTTCGAATTGACCTTCCTCATAGCTTGATTGTTTAGCTATAGCTCCACTTTCTAACATCTTTGTAACTCGTGTCTGAACTCTGCTTTCGTGAAAGTCTGCAGGACGATATATTTCTTGATATGGTTGATAAAACGTAAACGGGGGATAATATCGTTGCTTTGGTTTTTTACATTCTGAAAATAAGATATATCATTAATTCATATAATCTTTAATCTCTTTGACACATGATTTATTCACGATATATAAATTTTTTATGAATTAATAAGGATGAAGTATACTTCTTTAAATGAAATTTCATAAGTGTCTTAAAATGCATTCGGTTTAACAATCGATACATCCATACAATTTTAATTAAATTCTTATCATGCAAAAAGAATTATTAAGTTCATATAATTTTGTTTTACCGTGGGGATCAAATTCGTCGGCCGAATCTTCTGAAGTATCCCAACGTTTATTATATATATCGTCTATTCTGAAATAAAAATAATATTTTAGTAGAAAAAAAATTCAATGTAACAATGCATGATTTATATATTACTCAATAATTCACATATATAGCTAAGATTTCTGCAAATATTATTTTTAACTTACGAGAACCAAGAATTCTCTGAATCACTATCAGAAGAGCTCGGCAATGACAAGATATTTGAATTATGCATAAATATCTTCACTTTGTGTCCGGTGAGGGATCTACTACCAAGTATGGACTCCATCCAATAATTTCTTAAAACTGCTTTCATCTTTTTGTAACGAGGAAACCTACTTTGCTATTGATTAAATTCATTAATATAGAAAACCCATGATAATTTTTTGAAAATAAGTGAAGTCAACTGTTGAATTGATTTTAAATAAAATTTGGCTTTGTTTCACCTACAAAATTGTGTTTCTTTTATACTCACTATACGTTCAGTTGGGAAGTAATTTTGTTCTAGGTCCAATCCTTTCAAATTTCGAAAGAACAGTACTACTATTGGTATTATTTCAAATTCATTATCGTACAGATCTATATATTCCAGATTGTGCAATGATTTCATATTCAAAGGTAATTTAACCAATTTATTGTGACATAGTTTTAACTCTTTTAAGGATGTTAATTTTCCAAAATTCTTAGGAAGAGTTGTCAAGTGGTTGTTGTCTATTATTAATGTAATCAAATTCCTCAAAGTGCAAATTTCTTTAGGTAAGAAGAAAATATTATTACAGCTTAAGTTTAAGTTAATTAGATTAACAAATTTTTGTATTGTTTTGGGTACTTGTGGAAGCCCTGTGTTCTGTATGTCAAGTTCTTTAAGACTACATGGTCTTTCTTTTTTATTAATGGGCATAATTTGGAAATAATTTTGGTAAAGCACCTTTTTATTTCCAAGTACTAACTCTTCAAGATCTATCATTCCAGTGATTATGAATTCAATATTCTTGTTATTGAGATCGCACTGTTTCATAAATAATTTTTTAACATAGCATATGGATGTCCTTGTTGGCTGATGGAACGTTTCAAACCTTGTTTTATTCAGTGACACTGTTTCAAGCTTCTTGTAGCTGGAGCTCAATATCCAGTTTGGAAATGATGGACAGATATCATTTTCTTCTGCGTAAAATGTGGTTAAATTAGTACTCTTGGGATAGACATCTAAGTTTACATGATTATTTTGTGAGAACTCAAGGATTTGCAAACTTTCCATTCCTCTGGCTACACAATTTGGAATCTTTTTAAATTTATTGGTGCTGAGACGACAAACTTTTAATTGATTTAATTTTGCATATGAATTTGGAAGATCCTTTAATTGATTTGCATTTAAAGACAAAGTCTCTAATTTTGATAAATTTCCTAAATTATATGGAAGATATTTGATTTTATTTCCAGAAGCCCATAATTTCTCAAGATTATATAATTCACAAATTACATTTGGGATTGATGAAAATTGATTATTATTTAAATTTAAAGATACCAGTCCCTTTAACATGTTAAAAGATTTTGGTAAAGAACGAAGGCAACTATTGCTCAAATCTAGATCAACAAGTTTTGATATGTACTCAATAAATCCATTAGGAAGACTGTCTAAGTTGTTTTGTGCTAAAGATATATTTTCAATAATTTCTTTTCCTGTCATATTTTTGATTTCTTTATTAGTTCCTTGAGCCGATGATGTTTTTAATTCATCGTCAGATGTTTCATTTGCTGCAGCACTGTCTTTTAACAAATCCATTGAGTCCACTGTTTCTGTATTACCTCTAACAAACAATTCAAAATAATATTTTATATACTTTATATTTATTGTGAACTATAAACTTTATGTAAAACTATATTATTTAAACTATATCTTTGTTACATAAAATTCAGTTAAAACTTTTTAACAGGTCAAAATAAAGGTCAAGTGATATGTATACAGAATTCTATAAGAAAGATATTAGGTTTTTATATATCAACATTTACTTTAAATTAATAGTTAAGTACCTAGTAATATTTCATTTAATTTTAATTACTAACTGATGTTTCACATAAAAAAAACACTAATAAACCGAAAATTATAATATACTAAATTGGTTAAGATTGAAGAAAGACCATATTTTTGTTATATTCTACATAAATATAACCTAATAGAAAATAACACTTTCAATTACAAGACTATATAGATTTTATGTTAATATTTAAAAAAAATATTCATTACTATTTACATACTAATTAAAGCTTGTAATTAGAAAATAAACACTGAAATACTGAATTCAAAAAAATGTTATGTTAGTAAGTTTATGAAATTGTCAGTCAACAGTAAACAATATAACACGTTTTCACCATTAATTTCTACATATGTCAGGTTAATCACATAGGTTACACAGAAAGGTTATTCAAAATTGAATCAACGATCATTTTTGTTATATCAGATAATATTTACGAATAACACACAGATTTTTAAAAAACATATGAATTCATTTCGCAAAAGTGTATAAATTTTATAAATGCGATTATTAAACTCAAATATAATTTAAAACGATTAAATTGTAATGCTAAAAATAAAAACCAATATATGTATTTATATTGACATAAAATTTTATATTTCCGAATAAAAAGGCTACAAAATAAAAAGACATTTTTTTAATGTAAAACAGGGCTTGCAGAGGCCAGCTCATTTTATTTAGGAGGCTTATATGTCTGTTTTGTACACAATGTATACGTATATATATATATATATATATATACACACACACACACACATATGTATATATATATATATATATATATATATATATATGTATATTTAAAGCGCTGTATACAATCTTTAGAACGTCGTCAAAGTTTTTTTACGTAATATTTTGCCCATATATTCCATTTCGCGTTTCAATGGTGAGATTTACATGTTTATGTCAAACAAAATCGACGCTAGAAACTTCAAATTCTCTTTTTCATAGTTATTTCCAAGTTTCGTTAAAGTTTCTTTCGTCTGACTATAAAATAATCCTTTTCTTCTTCGTGTACAAAATCAAGGAAGTTCCATTTAGAACATTAAAAGATGAATACATGCCGTAGAAAATTGCACCCTGTTATTTTCAGAAATTAAGTACCTTAGTAATATTAACGAACGAGACTGATTCGCTTAAAAGTTCGTTTACATACCGTTTTATATCGCAAGACATATGAGCGCGTATTTTATACGTGTTGAAATGTTAGATGAATAGTGGTTGTTCGATCGAGGGAGAATATGTTTCGAAAAATTCCTTTAGTATCTACATACAAGTATATTATGCTTTACGTGTAATATTCGATCAACGTATCATCTATTTGTTACCGTATTCACAAAATTTTCCCCTCGTTCGTCTATGTACGTACGCTAGTAAAATTCTGTAACTCGTTATCAGACCCGAACAAAATAGCATTCGGAATAGAAACAGGAAGAAATGACGGTCGATTCGTATGTTCAGTTACGATCAATTTTCAAGAAAATACGATATATAGATTATCGGATGAGAAGCGCAGGAAACTTTGCGCGTGATTACTTTCTATTGCAAATACTATTTTTACTCAGTTCCTTTCATTGTTAACGATAAATAATATCATGATCCATGTTCATCATGAAACAAAGAGTTCGCGTATGTGCGCCGATCGACTCGAAATGACAAGAATTGTACTAACGTGACATTAAACTACAGCAATAAAATATTAATAATATTAATAATTATATTAATAATAATAATAATTAATAATAATAATACAAATCGTAGAGTAATCATAGCGATAACAATAATATGGTGCGCAATATAATCTAATATGTGGCATAGGAATATGTTTTCTTCTCTTGAATTATGCAATTCTGATCGTGAGTATGAAATTGTAATGGATGGTAAATGTGTATCACCGTTAGCTTCGATCGTTATATTCCTTCGAAAGAGCACAATTACATTTAGAGAACCATGAAAAATATGGCGTGGAACTTCTTCATACTTTCTATCGTTAACGTTAAATTCGGTTTTAAGATTGCACGATATATATATATATATATATATTGGTTCTTTCTGGGATTTTTTCAACGAACAAAAACGCAAGAAAGAGAGGAAGTAGAGAAGAGTTAGCATTCATACGTATCCTAAACGAAAAATATCAATTCGCGATAATTTAATTTTGTTTCTTACATACGAAAGGAAGTTCCCGCATTTGAGACTCATCATTGTAAGACAATATATTTCCGTTTCTTGCGACGTTCGTGTCCATTATTTAATCGTATGCTTATATACGTGTGCGCAAACTCTTCGTGCACGTACGTGCTTTGTGTGTTTGTACATTACATCCGGATTAGTCGTACACATTCAATTATTTCTTAGATATCGTAGATATAACAAACATACTCGCGAGAGGAAAAACTTTCCAGTATGAAAATGTAACGATGAAATCGAACGATTTTTCTGATTATTAGCTGCCATCGATATTTTTCATTAATCTCATACAGTTTTTCAATCCTGAACAATGTTATGTAATCATTGATCCGTAAAATGTTAGTGTCGCATGAAGATTTAGGCTAAATTAATTACGTAGAGCGATAAATAATCTTTAGGTACTATTCTAATAGTACCTAATTTAATAGTCCCGATTTTAATGGCAATATCCATGCACGATCTAAATTGTTTGAAATATCAACTTAGTTCACATTGATTTGACAATTGAATTCGTAGAGATTCTTTCTCCCCGAGTTTAATAGCAAGAGAAATTTAGATTTTTGGTAGTTTTGTAAGTATTGCGGTTATAGGTGAACAAAAGTAGAGGGAGAAGCAGAAGAAGAGAGAGAGAGAGAGATAGATAGATAGATAGATAGATAGATAGATAGATAGATAGATAGATAGATAGATAGATAGATAGAGAGAGAGAGAGAGAGAGAGAGAAATTTGTTGTCGATTTCTTTCGACTACGACCAAATTTTTTCTCTTTAGATCCGATATCTGCAGGTAACTATGATTACAATAAAAATGCAGATAGTTATTAAACGAAATAAAAGACTGACTCTTTAAGTCTGTTGAAATTAAAAAAGAATATTAAATTTTCTACCATCTTACTACTTTCATTTTTTAAATTAGATCTTCGATAAAACTTTTTATTCGGTAGACCAAGAAATAAGTGATTGTGCACTTTTGAATCGAATACAATGTACATAATATATACTCCGTTACATTTGTATACATATCTACATATGCATATATTGTTTCTTACGTTCTTTTTCTTTCGACGATACATGTACAAACGCACAACCGCTGTGCGTGTATACACATGACTGCACACAAATGCGTATGCAGAATATGGTCACTTATAAAACTCTTTCGTTTAGAAAATATATTTTCATACATACATATATATATATATATATATATATATATATATATATAATATAATTATATATAACATATATATATATATAATTATGTTATAGATAATTTTGCGTATATGTGTACATATACATAATATATACTACATAGAAACATAACTCAAGTACCTATATATACATTCTTCTTTTTTATATTTACTCGTATCTTATGGTACTTAATCGCGTATATCCTTGAAAACCATTAGTAAGTGGATAAGATCGATGCTCTCGAAACGTATAATTTTCTCTGTTGTAGTTAAAAATGACGAAAATCAAGGAAACAATATAAAAGTGGTGATACGATACGATGAAATATTTAAACTATTTCTGCTTTTCTCTTTTCGAATGTTTCGTGTTCGGTCAATATGTTAAATGAAAATCGTAGCGACACTATTAATTACTAAGGATTTAACATGCATATCACTTTCTTATATAGTAATCGTATATTACGTCAAACAGAGCTGGAAGCTTCACACACACAAATATAAGATTCGTTTGTATTTAAATTTCGACAGAGCGATATCACTCTTTTATAACATTCTTTTGTGCATGATTTAGGCATCGTAATATGATCTATAGATCGAAGTACATACTATATCGTAACGATTAGAGTAGTCGCGTTTTCTTTTCCTTTACATTAGGAGAGCTATGTTTCGTAGAAAGTTAAGGAAGAAATATTTACGAAACTTTCGAATCAAGCATTAATAAAAGGAAGACTATCCGACAGTTTTAACGGTAAAAACAGTGAAATTTTTATCAGACACTGCTATAAGTCTCTAATATATTCAGGCCATTCGAAACATCACAAATTTATATATTAAGTAGTTAAAACTGACACAAATTCTTAGACATATGTATGTAGCTTGATTTTCTTTTATACGAAGTAATGTCAACGTTTCACTCGAATTATATTCAACCTCGTCAGAGGTCCAAGAATGCAGTTTTAATTTGACATTCGGGCCTCTGATCAGGTCAATTGGAATACTGACGAAACGTTCAAGTCATTTTATGAGAAGACGCAGCTCACGTTCGAAACTTTCTAGCAGTTTTCAAAAATCCAGACTGCACGAGTCACGAGGACTATCTATAAATTTCTAATTCTTCTTTTCTTTTTTCGGTAGAAACGCTGATTACAGCGCAAGGCAAGTATCACAATTTTCAGACGTACGCGTAACATCCGGATTCTCGTTAAATTCGTTCACCTTCGCTAATTTTACTTTCACTTGGTCGTGAAACCTATTCGTTAACTTTAACGCATAGAATTCAGCTATGCACGACGACCATTTTACGCGCAATCGAACAGTAATCGCACGAAAAACGTCGAAAGGAAGCGACAGTTCGCGCTTGAATCGGTAAAAAAAAAAAGTAAGAAAAGGAGACAAGTACAAAAAAAAAAAGAAAAAAGAGAAGGAAACATCCTTGAGTTTAAAGCGAAAGATGAAAATCGTGCGCGACTAGTTTCGTGCATCGACCGTGAACATTATCGATTAAATGCATCGCCCGCTCTTTTACCGAAGAGAGAAGCGCAAACTTCGTGAAGTCGATCGTACGAAGCTAGTCGAAGCGTGTGTATCTCGCCTTTCAGCAAGATCTGGTAACTTAAGTCGATGTCTCTGGTCCCCGTTCTCGAGATAATACAGTAAATTATTATATTATCACATTCGTGATTAATATACATCGCATTAATCACCAACGTGTTAATATCAACACACGTATATATTAATATATATATATATATAATATGTATATGTCTAAGGTACGCGTTATTTTTCGAAGTCCGTGTCTTCAGATATACTTACGCCCATTTCTTTCTACTCGATTCAGACATTAAACGGAGCCCTTTGCTTTTTCGTATATTATTTTTGTTACAATTCTCTTACCGTTACTACCACTAATATCATTTTCCTCTCGTCATCTTTATTTCTATTAACAATTTACCCACTTGCATAGTTATTGACACGAGAATCGCTTAAGATGTCTCATTTCGAATTTTTAAACGTCATTACGTTCCGAACAAAATCATTTGGCAGTAGTAACAGCGAGTTTTAAAGGAAATATTTTAACTTTTCGAAGCGGTGCGTTCCGTTTGATGCGTAAACCGCGTTAAACGAACCGAATATATTTTTTTTTACCGCGGTCACTTCCATCTTTTTCGTTCGTTGTTGCTCTGCAGCGGTCAACGGCTGCCGTGTGTCGTCCTGTTTCGATCGTCTGTTCCGGAGATGGCTCGTTCCGGCCCGTTCCGGCCTGACGAACGTCCCCATCGGTTTCTATTCAACTTGCAGCCCGTAGACGATTACCACAAAGAAACAAAAAAGTATTTAGCACGGTGTCGCGTGCGGCACGACGTGCAACGAGGTTCTAATACGAAATTCTATCACAGTTTCTCACACTTTATATCTTTTTATTTTTCATCGAGTCGCAATCTGATCGTTTATCGTCGTCGATGCGATCCGATCTTACGGTGTCGACCTCGAAATCCTTCAAATTCCAGCCAAGCATCGTGCGAATCTTCCAATCTTCTCTCGAATTATCTTCTTTCAAACAATCGCGAATCTCAAGGAGAGCAGTAAGCTCGTTCTCTTTCTATTTCTTTCGATCGTTTCGAACCAACTAAACTATCTCGATGTTTGCTCGTTCCCCGTTTCTGTTCGGATACCTTTGGCACGTGATTAATACATTGAAAATGGGCACAACGATGGTACGGATCCGTGACAATCGATACAGTCTCAGCCATTTTGCATCGGTGTCGCTCGTGGTCGAAAGATCGAGGTGTTTCAAGGTAACGGGCCGATGTCACCGGAAAAAGGAAGAGAAAAAGTTCGCGACAAAGAGAAAAGAAAAAAAAGAGACGAAGAAGCAGAGAATTCTGCAGCCGGACTGGCCGTGAAGTCAGTCTTTTTTTCTTTTTCTGTCATCCTCGCACCTTGTTGGCCTTCGAAAGATCTCCAGAGGTCGACCTTGGACGGATCATTTCGTAAAAGCCGAATTGCATCTTCTTCGATAAATCTCGAGTGGCTATTTAACACGACCGTTTCGACGACGATGATTCTCTCTTAGCTTTCCCGTTCCTCTTTTACTTAGGTTCGATGAAGCCTTCTTTTCTTTTCTTCTTTTTCTTTTTTTCTTTTCTTGTCACTGTCGTTATCTATCATTTCTCTTTTCTTTTTTTACCCCTTTTAATTTACGAAGCTTTAAAATTCGTGGCCGATTCATTTTTTCTTCACGATTCGTTACCAGAAGACAGCCTTAAAACGAAGTTTAGCTTCATCGAACTGGGATTAGTCAACGAGGATCGATCACTTTCGCACGCAATTGGGCCAGCTACGGTATCCTGCGCTCTAAATCTTCATGAAGTAGGCTATTGTTGTTAGTTTCGTGCATCGATGCTGGAGATGCTTCTTCCGGTTGTTCACCGCCACTTAATTCTAATTGGCCTGTGCTGTCGCCGCTGCTAGAGCCACACTCGCCATCGACGAATCTGAAATTCAATTGTCTCGTGTTATTTTAATTGCTCTCTGTTTTCGTAACAGCCCCTTGCCCGCCAAAGGGATTTCCAGACAGAGCGTATGACGTACGATTGGAATGTAATTATCGACATAATACGATTGTTCTGTTGTAAATTTAGTTAACTCCATATCGAAGCTGGTATTTATAATTGCTTTGCTAATTATCACTGTAGCTGTTATTGTTTCAATGTTATTTTTAAACTTGTTGCAGTATTCTTTTATAACATCACAGCATATAATTATAGTATTTAAATAGTTCTCCGATACTTAATCACACGTTAGATATCAGAAGAATATAACGTACACTACCATCCATAAATATCTAGCGCAAATCAATCAAAAGGAAGATATTCTTGATCGAAGAACAGTTTCCTGTCATTAATTCTTCCTTCTCTTCTCATCAATGGAATCAAACTTTCTGTAAATTTAAATCGTAACAAGGAATATTTCTGTACTGTACAAGCTCTTTATGTATCTGTAACGATACAAAATCTATATAAACGTTTAGAAAATAGTTCGAGACACATATTTCAATTGTTCGAAGACCCAAACACCGTTCAAATCTATTTAATACGTCAACTTTCATAAATCTTCAATTATATCGCTCTTTCGTTTATATTAATTAATATTAACTGTTATTTCGATCAATATCTGCTAATTGTATACGATTGTTCGAGATAAGATCAAAGGCCAAAATTATATTAAAGAGTTCCATTCCAAGCGTATTTTATATCTTTGTAATAATTTGGAATTGTTCAAGCATTTATGGACGATAATGTATTCGATATAGCAATATTTTTTAACGACCAAAGAGCTGAATAGTTCTCTGTGAAATGCAAAACATTCGAGTGGGCGATCCTATTGATATTTCGAGTAGTGCGTGGCTAGTGGTACTAGCTAATTTACTTTCTATTTTATAGAGAAACAATTTAAACGCGTTCGCCAGTTTAAATGTCTCGTGTATGTACATATTTGCAGTTTTTCCGTTCAATCGACTGAGATATAAAGTTCATGGTCTTTCGAAGTCTCTAAAATGAATATCGTATACGCAGAGTGAATTATCAGAAACAAAATATTAAAGTGTTTTATTTTCTTTTAAGAGATACAGGGAAATATTAAGAGCAACGTTTAAACCAAGCATAAAGTGTTCTTGCTTGTTTTCGAAAGGTCTATCTCTTTCAGACTAAAAAATAAACTAAACTATCGTCAATATTTTACTGGAAATAAAATTATACTTTTTTCCTCACCTCTGTAAGAGAAAAATTGAACGTCCAACGATAATTATCAGCACTTACTTCTTTTATTCGTTAAAAATAATAAAAAAGTAGCAAATAAATAATTAAGAAAGTCAATAAAAAAACAGTTGATTTAATCAGAAATACAAGCTTTGAAATAAAATACTAGCGAAAAAAGTCGAAAGAAATAACATTTTACAAAGTTATTTAACTTTTATCTCAAGTACTTATTCGGATATCTTTAATACGGCGAGAGATAATTATGCGTTTTATTTCTGGTGTATTATTCCTCGTGTATTTACTACTCTCAGTTCGATAGATCTTTTAGTGTCTTAAAGGACATTTTAAAACATTTTTAGTAGACAGAACGCTAATCGAAAATTCGATGATATTTCCAACAAATTACGAATTACGAACAAGATTCGATAGCTTCGCATTGTGACAATATCTCTGCTCTCGGAATAGAACGATTTCATTAAATCGAAGCATGTTTAAATCGTACTACATTACTATTCCTAATATTGCGAGCATTATATATACCATATGTAACGTATGTCATAGTTTATTAACGTTATTTGCATGTTACGATACGATGCTGCTTTCAGACGCAATGAATCACAATGCGATTAATTACCTTGGCCTTGTGACGCTCACACGAGAAAGAAAAAAACGTAAGCATGAAAGAAACAGCACGCGTCACTATCTTTTGTTTTCTTAGTCAATGTACCGTTGATGAGGCCTGTTTTTGTGGCAAAGACAGGCTGTTGGCTCTACTCCAACGACTGAGAGATAAATCGAGTTGTCGTGATTTAACGCGGTTACCGAAAACACTTTCGAATTTCTCTTCGTTAATTATTCCGGATTTGGGTACGAATTGTACGGTGCATGCGAGAGATGTCTCCTTTCATTGAACACGCGACAGAGGCAAGAGGAGGGGGTGACTTTGCAAATTATGGATGTTAAAAAAATCGAACTCGTTCTCGATTTCACGTTAAATATTTATTGGCGAATTTCTTTTAAACGGTCATCTTTTAAAATTGTGAAACGAAGTTTGTACATGTCGACCGACCAACTTTTGATATTTTCCAGTATTTACTGACGCTGCATTACAACCTCGATGCCTATGATGCAATTAAGCTGACACGTTGCCACTATCTTGCCCGTTATCTTACAATGTTATCTTATAATTTCGATGTTGACCAAGTGTTTTCCTTCGCATCTTTCTCGCTTTTTCTTTTTCCTTTTTCGTCAACGATCGAACAAATCTTTGTGTCATCGCATCGAACAGTGTCGATCCTGAGATTGTCGATGAAACATCGATTGATCGTCCGAGGAAAGGAAGAGCAGAAGGAAGAACAGAGAAGCATTCAATTTTTTTATATTCGCGAAATCGATAAATTTCGCCGGAGAAGAATTTCAAAGTCAAAAATTAAGCAAAGCGTTAATCGGTGTTTAGTTTATTCGTGGCAGAAGGAAAGATAATGCCAGTAAGACGAGTATTCCGACAGCGGATAAAGCAAAGGTCGCCGATAAAATTGCTGTCTTTGCTTTCGAATGTCGATTCGATATCGGCGAATGTTAACGTTAATAAATAATAACGAATAATATTCTATTTATCTTGAACGCGGTCGGCTAGCGAATATATATATATTTATATATATATATATATACACGGAACGTTCGAATTTGATAAAACGCGAATCCGATGTTAATGAAGACATTTCGATTGCACCATTTAGGGTTCAGTGAGCGCAATCGCCGTGAAATGTGAAATTTGTGGCAACAAGTGGCAGTACGATCGGAATATAAATGTTCATGTAACTAATTTACTTGGTATGTACAGCTTCTATCGGAATTAACAACCACTGCTCGCTGTTCGTTTTGCAATTAGAAGATAATGTCACGGCAACGGATATTTACAATCAATGGAAGAAGGTCGGGGGAATTCGGAGATTAACTATTGATAGAGAGGTTTGTAAAATCCTCATTCGCGTTGAGAAATCAGAATTTCCTGAATGCACTTGGAAAAACAGGAAGTTTGTGCCATTTTTATAACGAAATATGAATATGAATATTTTTAATCGATTACTTAATGATTATCTTACTTGACTTTAGTTGATTTATTTTTGATAGTAGAACTATAAATCGTAGCAATATGCTTATTCTTCGTTTTGATCTTTATCTCGATATTTATGAATATCTTTTGATATTCGAAACGATATTTTCGATTGCGTTTTTATCGCTTTATAAAATGATGTAATGAATTTTATACATAACGTATACACGTTAAGAAAAGTAATTCACCTGATGCGAATTTTTGACGAGTATTTTACGCGTTCGAATTTAGCCGTATAAAACTTTTACTTTAATCTCTGTCTTTATACAATCTTCCCATTTTTGATAACGATTAAATGAACTGTCAATCATATCAGATTCGAGCATTTGTCACTCAGAATTAAGCCATTTAAATTTCTCTAGAATAATTTCTGTCTCATTACTCATCGAGAGCATACAACTGAAGTTTAATTTAGCCAGAATAATTATTTACTTTACTTTACGATTTACTGGATAGGTATTTATCTATATTAAACTATATCGTTAATTGTTTATTCGTAAGTTTTTAATACAAAATTTGAAAATTAATTCTTACCGCATACGATCAAAACTTTCTACGAAAATTTCAATGAAAAACCATATGTATAATAATGTCACGAAGAAACTGATCGTGTCTTTGCTAATACCGATTTGGTTTGAAAGGTTTGAAGTACCTGCTAATAATTTGTTAAATGCATTTCAAAAGAAGAATGCTGTAACCCTATTTGAAATTATATCGTAGTCTTCGATTAGTGGGATGGAATGATAAACAGGAAAGGAGCAAGATATTTGGAAATATGTAAGTATGCGAGTGCAACGGACGAGAAAGCATCGAGGCGTTGAAAGAACGGTGAAAATAAAGAAAAAGCGGTATATCTTCGACCGTTTAATGGCAATCGGACGTTGTACTCTAACTCGGTTACATCGACGTATACGACATTCGAAACGCCTCTTACAAAAGTCGATTATTTCAAGAATCTCCAAATCTCATCCACCAACGTGTGATATTTGAAATTATCGTTGAACCCATCCTATCGGATTGCCCTAGATACAGAGTGTCTCATTTTAAATTCTAGATTAAGGGAACTCTAAATAAAAGTCTCAAATGCTTTGATGACCACAAGTTTTCCTTTTTCTGAAAGACGCGACATTACATAACAAGATCTAATCCTCGTAATATTTTCAATCTTTATTATCCTCATTGACTATACGCAATTGACCTGATGTTAAAACATATAAAAAAAGAACAAAAAAAAAAGGAAAAGAAATGCGTGCATTAAAAGCATGCCTTCGACTTGAACCGCGAAAATCCATTTAATAATTAATTGAAATATAAATGAAGTACATACGTATAAAATACAGAACTCATACGATATAACAAAGGAAGAGTACTAAAGAGAAATATTCTAACGACTGTCCTACTTTTTTCTCTAACGTATAGAATGTGTCCAACGTGAGACACAAGCTGTCGTTACACTAGAAACTAGAAAATAAGTTATTACGCTTCGAGTGGCATTTTAAAATACGAAATTTGAATATCTCTATGGGCATTATCTTTATCAACAGATTACGTTTACCGTGGATTACCGCTCAGGTAAAACAGAATTACGCAATAGTCTCGAAGTTAATCAAGTGTAATTGATTTGCCGCAGAGATGTCTTATTTTCTTTTATCGATAATCGCGGTTCTGTCCTTCTGCTTTCTTTTTTATCTTTTTTTTTTTTTATTATTACGTACAATCCTTTTAAACGAACACGCGTACGAATTGATAAAGCTACTTACGTATACGGTTGCTCCTCGCCACGCATTTCGCATATGACGTTTGTCAGGGCCATTATGTAATTCTTGGCCAACGTAAGCGTCTCTATTTTGCTGAGTTTCCTTTCCATTTTTACGTGTGGTATCACTTCGCGTAGTTGCTGAAAATGATAACATTATTCCCGATAAAGTCGACACTTCAATTACAATTGAAGTTGTGTATGCTAGAGAAGCCGTGTTTATATCACAGAGAAGATTTCAGAAAAGATTAATAAAATAAAGACACGAGTAAGAATTTATCCATAGAAACCATTTAAACACAGAAGAGTTCCTTGAAACTTTTTATTCTTACAGGGTGTTAATAAATAAACATTTGACATTTGATAAGCTGTGATTTTAGACTATGAAGTAACTTCACGTACAAAAATGTCGCTTCAAACCTATTTTTCGAATTACCATTCGATTTTACGTTAGAAGTATACTACTAAATAGTTATCACGCAGGTTAATGAATCAGCTAACGAACTTTTTTCTCTATCTCACTCATACTCTATGTTTTTCACTCTGAGGAAGTAAATGATAATTGGATTTCAACTGTCATCAAAGCGAGAAACGCCAAGTGCGAGTGAAATAGAGAGAAAGGTTCGTCAGCCGATTCCTTCCTTAGCTATCAGTATATTTCTATCTCTAAAACTAAATTCTTTATAATTTGAAACGATAGTTTTGTACATGAACTTTTTTCATTCGTTCAATCTCCTTGATATCTACAATCGTATTATAAATATTCAAAATGTTCTCAACACCCTGTACATGTCTACAAGTTTCTATGTCTTACGATATCCATATCTCGTTGTCTGTCTATTTCTCCTCGACCTCTTTGCGGAAAGATGACTTTTGCATAAGGCGATGCAACGAGCTACCATATGAAGTTTACAACTCTGGATTCCCTTATTTCACACCCCACCGCGCGTCTCCGCCCTTAAATAACATCTCAAGTACTACACGAATCGCCCACGCTCACGGCAGATCCGGCACTGACTGGCAACATCTCCTAGATATTACGCTTCTATTATTCCGTTGAACGGAGTATTGTGCGGAGCATGGAAGAAAAAGCCTTTGGGGATATGAAATAATAAGATCGTATTGGAACGAGGTATTCGAAAGGATAAAGTTACCGCGTTCAATACGTGGTTTGAAAAATGAAATTTCCTATCGACTGAGATAACTGTGCTTTATTATATTGGAAATAGAAGTTGAAGATTTTGTAGTTTGATAATATCACGAATTGACGTGTAATTTTTTTCAAGATAAAAAGATACGAATTCAAAGATTGAATTGAATTTGAGTACTTTTCAATATATAGCGTCTCATTGTTGTGAACGTATTATGTGCGTTGTAATATATCATGAATATAACAATTCGTTAGAATCGATACAAAATATATATATAATAAAATAAATATGTGTATATATGTATATATATTTATAATACATTATAAATACATTATTTTCAACATAATCAACGATTACGCTATAATTGTAAAAGATTTTGATAACGAGTATTCAAATATATAATATCTTTGTGAGTTAGTGTAAATTCAGATTTTCAGATTTCCTACGATTAACTTTCGAACGAGTAAATTTATCGTGGACATTTATTGTTTTTTTTTAGGACGATTGAAGTGTGTCATGAAAAGCTGCTCACGAATCGTAGCTATTTTGTAACGCGTGGAAAATTACCTCGAAAGCGTCATTTAGGGAATGCATTCTCATTCTTTCTCTCTCGTTGCTCTCGAGCCTCCTCAGGTTCCTTTCCCGCGCAGAAATTCCACTTTTTCGTCTTCTCGTCGTCGGTGGTCCTCCGCGATTTCTTCTCTTCGCTTGTTTCGGGCTCCTCTCGCTGCCACTACTGTCACTCTCCTCACCCACCTTTTTAATCGTTTCGAAAAGACTCATTAACTTATGTTCGCTCCTTCCACTATTCTAATTACTTCGCTAATTATTTCTCTTTCTCATTCCTAAATTAGCAGGGAACAATTCCCCCGGTTTGACTATGAGTATTCCAACGACGAAAGCAAACTTACGAAAGGTTTATGGAATTTACATGTACGACCGATCGATGGAAGGAGATATTAGAGAAAAATTAATTTTATTTGGAATATTCCTCTGAAGTGACCTTTGTTTACTTTTAATAAGAAACGCTGATTACAATGTTGATTAATGAAACTGTGTTCTCCATTTTTTTTTCCCAAGACGTATCAGAGGCGAAACTTCTTGCATTGATCCTCACATTTCATCGATGTACTTTCATTATGTACGGTATAATCATGGAATTATATAACGGGTCGTATTCTAATATCCTCTAGAAATTCAAGTTACTCGTAATGTAACAGATAAGATTAAGATTGCTCTGATATCTATAATATAATTTTATTTGCTGCTACACTTACACGTATATTCTCTGTACAAACTACGATGATACGTAATTAGATTCTCGCTTGGAGTCCTTTTTTCGAAAAAAGGCAATCGATAGATACATTTATTGGTGATATTTCTTGCGAGTATAGCAATCCACGTATCGTTCCAATATTTCATTTACAAGTTAATTGTCTTATCGTTATTTATAAAGAATAAGTACACGAGTACTTATTTCCGTATATCAGTTACGTTAATTGAATTGGAACTACAACAAACGTTATCTCTAATCAATCAAAGGAAGATAACACAAAGTTGCTGCACCTGTACGGCTCTTCTTGGAAACAAAATTATTATGAAGTTGTAGAAACTCTGTTGAACGTACCGAATCTTAATCGATGATAATGAGAAATATTTGCAATTTTAGATTTCATTTGAATATATATTATTCTAAATATATCCTCCTTGTTATCTCTGTATATGTTGTATGCTTCTACAAGAACTAAAATAACCTGTTCAGAGCGTTTACAAAGCTCAGTATGTGATAACTTTATCTTTGTATTTTCTTTCACGCGCAACTCTCACATGTATGCAGTGATCATAGTTTAACTGCATAATATACGCATGTATTATTTTAATGGTACAGGCATATTAGTAATTGACAATTTATCTTCGTATATTATTCATCTTATCCTGTTATCGTCGATGAAAAATTTGTTCATTTTTATGGATGACTTTCCACATAATAAACGAGGTAAAGTTCTTGAATTTGTAATTAATCTCGAATCTCAAAGACTCGATACTTACTTGATAAACTTTATCAATCAATGCTGTAACTACAGTGAGGCAAATCAATCCGTATAAATTATTAAATTTCATATTATAACAAATCATACCAAGAAAATATGATATACACCATGTGAGAATTTTTATTCATTACGCTTTCTTCACAGAATTTTATCGTGTCCTTATGTTTACTCTTGCACAGTACCTTAGAAAAAACTTAAAAATATTGGAAAACACGATTTATGTCGATGTTTTTAATCATCAATGTACGTATATAATTTGTTGTGTACATTCATACAACTTTTTCACGTATTCTCGCATTTTTACTCCTGCACAGCCTATAAGAAGTGCCCAAGCGCAAAGAAACGAGTAATACAGGCTATTTTAGTTTGAGTAGAATTTAATTTATCCGGCCTCGAAGTGCCTCCGCTAGCACGTCGGACTTAATTACACCGAAAATAGAAGAAAAGTCCTTACCTCCGCGCCAACGACATGGTGGCGACTTCGTTTTCCGGTAAGCGAATCGACGGAAGCGTCGTCTAGGTCGATATACATCTCCTGATCGCAGTCTTGATCGCTACCCGATAACCTCTCCAGGCTTCGCATTATCCTGAGGAAAGTTACGCTTTGGACCCCCTGCAATCGTACACGGATCCAACATTAATCTCCGTTTAACGTTTCAAAATATTTAAATACCGCTAATTTCATCATTGATGTTCACCGATTCATTGTCACTAGTGTTTCAGATGCCCGGTTCTCCGATTGTGTTTCGTTAGTATTCGTAGAAAGTATCGCGCAAGGAATCGATAATTTTGTCATGCAATCACGTTGCTAATTGCTGTGTCTAAGTAAGTCGTCAGTTGTTAGTCATTAAGAAATTCATTCGACTACATTGGATTTCAGGTGAATCAATTCATCTTCTTGACTTATAGCGGGTCATTGTCTTTTTTTCTATGTAATCGCATAAGCGGTTTAACAGAGCAATAAATGATCTTCTCGTGTATGTTGTTGTATAATAGCTAAGCGTTTGAGTAAGTCAACAGTTGTTAGTCATTAATCCTATGGTGCACACGTGAGGAAAAATCACATCAGTGCACCGTTGGGCCTGTCGACAGGCCTATTACCCCTACCTCTTTAGCTCAATATTATTCTATAAGTTTTCATGTGGAAAATAATCGTAAAGATTCAAGGGTATATATATATTTATTTTATTAATATCAACAGTCCAAAATATCTTGGAAAAAGGATTTAGTTAACAAAATGTATACTGTATAACGTGACATGTAGCATAGGCGGCATCTTAACCTCAAATTGTGTTCTATAAGGTTAAGAAATATTTGTTGGGCTACATCGGATTTCAGGAGAATCGATTCGTCAGATAGCAGGAGATAGCAAGATCTCAATCTTTTTCTACACAGTGTGCCACGAAAATATTTGGACATTTATATAAAACATTTTGAAATGTCATTAGCGTTATAATAAGACATAATTATCACGGTTTATTTGGTAACATTTGAAGATGTACAGGAATTAGAATTGTAATTTCTACTTTTAATAATGTATATTAGGTCTTTTGTATTTTGGTTTATTTAGGTTTGCAGTAAGCAATTTGTAACTTCTATACACATTCTCAGATTGGTGTCAAATTTGACCAATCTACGTACATACGTAATCACCATAGACTGTTTCATTACGGTGTTAATAAAATTTCAGACAGTTTCATATAACACGTGTAATAGTGACATTCTTAAAACATGTTCGTCGATAAGTGTTCAAATATTTTCGTAAACCATCGTAAGTAGTTTAACAGTTCGACGCGTAACCGTGTTAACTCGATATCAATTATGAACTGGGTGAAGCTAACTGTGAATTCCTGTAAGTTACGAGAAGACAAACGTACGCAGTAAGAATTTCGATAATTCGTTGTTGCAATAGCCACCTATCCTTAGTGTCAACTAGAGGCAAGCACAGTAAATACGCAACGATATTGCGCGCATATTAACAGTTTCTAAAGAGAAATTCTAATTTCGGTATGAAGCATTCGTCGAATTCCAAGCATACTGAAATTCTAAACTGTCTGTCTATTCTTTTTGATCGATCGAAAACGCATGGAAAACTACATAGAAAAATTTGAAAGGTCTACAATGTTGAACTTTTAGAAGGAAATCAATGGGGAAGTACAAATGTAAACAGTGGAAGATTGCCATAGCAAACAGATAAACAAACTGGGGAATCTCCCGATAATTTGAACGGATGTATGTATAAACATTTCAGGACAATCAAGAACCATTCGCACGAGAGACGTGCACGCAACCCGAGAGATAATCGAACTGGGATATCCCGTTTTCCCTGACTCTGCTTGATTCAATGCCAAGAATTCTTCGCACACAATTACGTCGTTCGCTGTGCTCTACGATCTGCGATTAAGTAATTGTGTGTATCAACGCGACGACCCGGCGCGACGTATGGACAGTTATAGGTCGAGGAATTATCGACAAAAGAAAATAATGTAATCACGATTTCTGCTATTTTTTAATTATTATTCTCGATGTTCATAATGTTGTTTGATTTTCCATTTTTCTCTATTTTTCCTGTGTGCTTGAATCGGGAAAGATGGTTTCCAAATGGTATTTTTATTATTATTAATACGATATATATACATGTACGTATTTCGATACACTGTTATTATCGGGTTGATATTATTTAATTAATACGTCATATTTAATTACACTATGATAAGAACGATCGACAAATTAAATTTAAAATTCGTTGATATCATTATGTTTAATTCTAGTGTTTAGTAGATATATATATTACAAGAATTTACTAAAAATATCGTGCATTGGTATAAATACATATTGTACATTGTACGACATACATACGAATGATTATATTATTGAACATAAACAACGAGTTTACAAAATCCAGAAGAAAAATATACGTGGATATATATAG
Organism: Bombus terrestris; assembly: GCF_910591885.1. Classification (NCBI taxonomy): domain Eukaryota; kingdom Metazoa; phylum Arthropoda; class Insecta; order Hymenoptera; family Apidae; genus Bombus; species Bombus terrestris. The sequence goes on along the minus strand of NC_063275.1, from coordinate 20,004,776 downwards.
AAACTGAAATGACGTTGTATAACTGTTATCAAAACACAGTCGTAATTAAAATTCCTAGTGTATATATGTATAGAATTGAAGAAATAGGCAAGTTCTATGCGTTTGGTAAGTTCGAGTATTACTTCGAAGAGAAAAAGCAGCGAAGAAAATATGGAGAGAAAGCCTGTTGCGACTGATGCTTTCTTCTGGATTGGTCAGTTCGATTTTCTCGTTGGGGAAACTGACTCGTAATAATTCTGCGTTTTTATACTCTCCGCTACGTATCTAACACTGAACAGAGTTAACGCTAACGGAGTTTTAACATTTTAGACGATAATTTTTAAACGTTTTACATAGGATAAACGGAGCTAATAAATAATTACGGCAGTAAGTTACGAAATAATATACTGACGAAATTCATGACTGTCGATGTTGTTACGTTAGCGAGTTACTTACGATCATGTGAAAATAATTATATATTCCACATTATAATCTGTTATCGTAATTGTTTCTAATGTACTGGCTCGTGTAGCGATCCATACTGGTACGGTGCAATAAAAATTTGCAGAAGGCACCTATTATTTCCATAGAATCTAGTGTAGAAGCATAATTGCACAGGCTACGTACATATTGACACAGTGAACGTGGATTCCAGCTAGCCAGGAAGTGGAATATTGCGAATCCTTTTTTCTCAGCGAAATATTCTTGCTCGAGAAAGGTTAACCGTGTGAAAGATGGAAAGGAAAAGAGCTGTCATTCAGAAAGAAAATTACCTTGTGGCTGGTTGAAATTTTATTTAGAAAGGATTTCGTCGTTCCATTTCTTGGAAAATGTGAATTTTACAATTTTCTTTCTAAAAGCACGGCAATTTCGTGATATCCTAGAGTTTTATTTCTTAGAAATTCAAATGTTCTCTCTCACGAACGATATCGTAAGTTTGCTCAAGTAGTTTAAAAATACCACTCATTAGACAGAAAACCATTTCTTAACTAGATTAGCGCGAATTAATCTATACAAGATTCATGGCTCGGTAATAAACCAAAGTAAATTATTTACTATTTCGTAAATCAGCCTCGAATCCTCTTTTTTTCTATATATACACATATCACTCGATTATCCCGTACAAGATAATTTCACAATACTATCAACGTCACACATAATAGAAAACTACAACACCAAATAAAAGTCTAACACGATGTCATCATCTCCCATCGAAATGTCTGGAAGCGATTTCCGAATGAACATGCAAGATTCTTCGTTTAAAAACACGTTTGCAGAGAGCCACCGAGCACCGAGCATCGTTACACGCGAAAAAGGCAATTAAACTCGGCGAGTCTTACACGCTTTATCGAGTGTCACAATAAGATCTTCAGCGTGCACTTCAACTGAGACATCAACTTGACTCGATGGCTCGATTCGCGAGATGCCTTCGAGCATCCTTCGATATTAATCTTCGTCGAATCTATTGGTAATACATCTTTCTGTTCGTCGAACACCGTTGGATGAATTGCGGCTCGGTCGAATCGAAAGAAAGAGAGAAAGAAATTCCTCTGCGATATTCCCATTGACATTATAAACGTCATTTCTTTACAGCCAAAGAAAATGATTACTCTTCTCTCGTCGTCGTTACTTTTTATCTTCTCTTCGCTTTTTTCTTACCCTCTGTTTTTTTTTTTCTTTTCTTTTTTGCGCCGTCATCGACCTCAGACCGCAGCGGTTCTGTTGACGACATTCACAGAAGCATTCTTGCTCACGGCCGAGTACATGCTCGAAGCTCGCGTATAATGGCACCCAATGCGAATACATTCTGCGACTTCATTAATGACGGGGACACGGTGTATCACGTGGGACCATTACACCGAACACACACGACTCTGTTGTGTGAACGTTACGTTACCGGAGTTATCTAAGTCGCGCCGCGTGTCAAGTCCTTCGGAGTTGGACGTGTGTCTATTCATTAGCGATATAATGCACCGGATCACATTATTATCTGCACACCAGGAATCATTTGTATATATATTATTGGCGAAACATGTCGGGATATTTATTCGTGTTGTATATGTAGCCGGAATATTCGCGAAACAAGTCGGGAAAAAGAAACTGGCTGGTTTGCTCGAAAATTCAGCAAACTCGTGGGACTTGAACCACTTTTTGCGATGTTTCGTATGCCGGCAATATAACACGGCCGTGCAACGTTTTAAAAACACGTAAAATTAATGGCACATGATGGGACATCGGCTAGGTGGTATATACATATAGAAGTTTTTTGTGGAACGTTACTTGCGTGTAGGTGAGTGTTTCCTAATAGGCTAGATGTTTGTATATTTATGAAAAATGTTTATATGCAAAGATGTGCAGGTTTTATACGCACAAATGTTATAAAACATCCGAAGTTAGACCTATTAAATGTCATTATGAGTAGGTAAGTTTACAATTTTCTGTAATTAATCATAAGTTGACTAAGACTGTCAGAATCCTCGATGAGAACGTTTCGCATACTCCATTGGATATTCCTAGAAAGTAAATTGCTGATGTTTACGCAAATTCGTATTTCTATGGACACGATTATAAAAGTGGAACGTAAACAGACGTATTAAATATTATTATGAATACCTGCTTATATTTCATTTTTATAATCGTGTTCGTGGAAAAATTGTCATGAATGATTCTGCAAGTCTTAGTCAACTACGATTAATTACAGGAAATGTTATCCTTAACTTGATTCTCGATAACTTTTAAATGCGATTTGTAAATTTCGTACAAGCAAACTCTCAAAGTACGTATATCATATCAATGTGATATTCTTTTAATTTCTTAACTTAGAAAGGCGAGTGAACTCGTTCAGATTATCATAATCTTGGTGTAATAATTTTTTAGTCACTTATTCTCTTATTTACCCGATAAAAATAAATTGTATCCTTCTCGCATCTCCACGAAATAAATTCGACGAAGGTAACTTTGTCTTTATTAATTTTTAATTCCATCGTTACGATTAAGTTAGCTAGTTAAGAACGAAATTTCTTTCGCGTAATATAGTATTTACTTAAGTCTCGTTACTTTGAATCTCTTCGAAGAACGTACTTGTCCGTACAGCGATGCCTCGTCTCGACAAATTGCAGACATTACGATATCATATCCGCGTAGAAACGTAAAATTTCAATGTGAGATTAGCAATGATTTCGAGAGTATCGTTCCTACCTCATTTCCTGGGAGTGGAAATTCTCGACGTCGCATGCCTTTGTTTTTCTTTGCTTGAGATTTTTAAATCCAATTTGTAAATATTATTCTGCTTGTGTACGATTGAATCGTACATGACTACATCTAAATATCTACAAATAATTAAGAACAACAGATTCCTTAGCAAGTATTAGGTAGTCCGAAAAGTTTCTTTCGTTCCATAAGGTGATAATAGATGAACAACAATTTCTGTTTTATATTATTTTATTGACTTAAATATGATTCATTTCGTTCTATTTCTATTATTATATTCGTGCATAATTCAATAAGCTAATCTAAAACAAAAGACATTGTGCGTTTATTATTTCCTTATAAAACGAAAGAAACATTTCGGACAACCTAATACTTAAGCTATCAAGCGACGAACTAGTTTTATAAAGTTTATCAATTACAAACGTCTGTTTTATTATTTCATATTGTCGTTCGAAAGTCCAAATTTAATTCGATTCTAATATTCTGTTCTATGCAACTACGATGATTACAAAGAATAATATTCATTGCAGTTTGATTTATATTTATTATTAATTATTTATTATTATTTCTTTGATAATTATATAAATATTTATACGTATATATTATTAAATTATTATTTATTATTAAAGTACACAGTTTCGAAAAAATAAATAAGTATTAGGATATTTCTGAACTGTAGTGTACATGTCAAACTGATCGAAAGAGAAATGTTTCTTGGAATGTTGTACAGTAGCTTGCAATTATCTGGTATTTTTATTCTTCTTATCTTGCGTATAAATAAAACCTTTCAATTATTTTCTAGACGATATTTGTCAATAGAATTTTGTAATGTTGCAGAGATAGCATCGAACGAATTTCTGAACTTGAATATCTTTGAATCGTTACTTAAGATTCTCAACATATTTTAGAATCGGATAGCATCTCTAATAATATATTACGTTTCTGAATATGTAGTTTCGACAATATCTGTGCACAGTTATTTGGATAATTCTTAGCATCGTAAGTGGAATTTTAGAAAGCACCATGTTCACAATGCGAAACTGTTCCGAACACGACACGCCTGAAGAAACAGCTACTAAAACGCAAATGTTTCGACGAGCCGAATATTTTATGAAAATATCGCCGAAGGAACTCGAATTTATTTAAAATAGGGAATAGAAATAGTCAGAAAATTAGCGAGATATTCAATGTTATCGATCGGACGACGTTTGTTTCTTTTTTTTCTTTTCACTAAAAATATATTTCTGCTGACAGGAAATAATAGTGGTTTTTCTCACCTCAAAGATCCGGTTTGTGAGTTCATTCACGTGGAATGTTATCCAAGCTCTTCTCCTAAATATTTAATGCTCTCTTTTGAAAAAGTTCCATACGTCGAAGACGAATATTATAATTTCACGCAGAATTGAATCTCGCTTGATTATAAAATACTTTTCTTGAAATACAGTTTCATTCTATGGAATACGGCTCTTCACATTCTAATCCCTGCTCCGGTAGTTTTGCAGCCAGAAAAATGTAAGATTTTCGTTATTAATATATAACGATCAACACGATTTTAAATAACGAAAGAAATTGCGATAGTTAAGAAGATTACTTAATAAAGAAAACATAAAAGTTCCGTTTAATAAATGAACGAATACTATATATTTGGAGACAATCTAGAAACACTGCGTTAAGGACTTTTTCAATAAATGGATTATTTTCAGCTTTGATCAATATCGTCAAAGATAACGTCACGCTGATAAAAACACGACACACTCAACGAGTTAACCATTAAGTGTACAGAGCATACGGAACAGCGAACCAAAGAATGTCACATCCGCTTGCTTCTAGAATTCCTTTATCTTCATAAACATCATTTTATTCCATTCTTCGTTGCACTGCGCGAATATTTAGCTCTTTTAGCTGGAAGATTTTGCGATATTTTATTGATGTGAAACGAATTCAAAGAGTACACGTCTACCGAAAAGAAGAATATTAAATTTGAAGCGTCTGTTTTCATTCTCATATGTCGAATTAATAATATAAATCAATAAGTATATTTGCATAAAATTTTATTTGTGATTCCAACTGGTTTGATTACAAAAAATATAAATTATTATATGCTATATCGTATACTAATAATATATTATTAAATTAATATAATTATACAATTATAATTATTATATGTTTTCGTTTTAATTTCCAGAATAATTTAAATTTGACTATTTCCGTTTGTTCGGAAAAATCCACTTTGCCTCCAATAATTGCGGAACTTTCTATATTTAATGAAATACAGGAGAAGAATTTTTGGAATTGAATGCCATTTTAGCCAACAAGCTTCCATTTTTAATCGCCGAATACTATTCGATCACGATATTCAGTTATTAACGAAAAAATAGCCAATCATCGAGTAGATGTAATTTTTCACGCTAGTTTTTAATTTAGATTAATCAATTATGTCTCGCTTATAACAACAATCTCCAAACTTACAACACAGAACAATAACGTTCCAAGGAAAGATTTCAATAATAAAATTTTCACTATATTTAAAGAAGATTATAAACAAGTTATAAAATCCCTTACTTTCTCAACAAACTGCATAAGATAATACTTATAGTATCAATTTATTATTCTAGGTAATAAGATCAGTTATCAGATAAGGTAATAATAGTATCAATTTATTATTCTCCGCTAATCATAACGAATGACCTAAATGGGTTCTCATCAAAGATTCTCAACGTGCACTCGAATCAACCGGAACGACGTGGCGCGTCGAAAAATCCATTCATTTATTCTCGTTTTAACGACGTCAAAATTCCACGAATCGCCGTGAAGATTTTATTCGCTGCAAGCAAATCGTTCGTGAAAGCGGACGAGTCGACGACGGTCGTGGAGTGAATTTCAACTTTCGGTCGAAATTCAAGCACGCCCTCCTTCCTCTTGGTCGAATTTCGACAAATGGTTTTAAGGAAGCAGTACGATGGAAGATATTATCAGGCCGCGCGGTTTCCTGACTACTGGCCTAGACTCTCGTTATTATTATGACACTCGCGACACGAAAGTATTTTAAAACCGGCCGGAGTCCGTGACTTAGTCTACACATATTGCTGAAGCGCGTTGCAGTTAATTATTGTTATAATTAATGGCTTGTAGATATGGAACGACGAAGTACACTAACGCGTGTCCATCATTTTTTAAAAGTAGGAAATTTGTTCGACGATGACGTTCACGTGCCACGACGAGGTATCAGTAATCCGAGCAACGACGAGTGTCGCTTCAATCGGAGTGACGGAACCGAGTGAAACGATAAGAGAAAGTGTGATGACCGCGGAATTATTAAAACACGAAATGTTACTAATATAACGGATAGAACAGACGCTATTGAGACTGCGGTTATATTTAGGTCAGAAAGATATTTGAGTCGAGCTGAGTGATTCGTGTTGTAATTCGACAAATTCGGTTATGAATCACTTTTAAGCGATCTACATTTAAAAGCCGGACTATTTTAACTCGCCATTAATCGCTTGCTAAACAATGAAATATATTTTGTACTTGTATTTACAGCCTGACAAAGATCTATATATATATATATATAATTATTTTTTTATATTTATTTCTACGAGAATATAACTTTTGCTCGTGTAAAGGAAAACTCGTTCAACTGAAATTAATATTCTCGATTGTAGTTATCAATTCAGTGTGTATGTTACTTTATTTCTGGAGATTATTTATTTTTACCTTCAACTTTATCATAGGGTTGTTATTCGTGTCATTTTCTGGCTTTTGATGCTTCTTCTTGCTATATTTAAAGTAGATGATATTTTCTGTCGTTTTTACGATATATTAAATATTAATATGCATATATGTTAAAGGTTAACATATTATATCGGCGTTTCATAATACGCACGCAAGTCTGATTATTCTGAGCAAAGTTGAAGATCGAATGTTAAGGTGTGGAAGCTTAGGTGACCTAAAAATAACTCTACCTTACTAGATTCTGTCCTCCTTAGTTAAAATGCCCTATGATTTCGAAACTGAAGATAACTGAAATTTTATCATCTTGTTCGTGCTACCTTCCACTTTCAATTTCAACGTGAAATACTTAGTCATTATTTCGTAACAAACTGTACAATAGAATTTTTCTTAAAAGATAAAATACTCGGAGAAACGAGTTGGTTAAAGTTACTTTGTTTTTAAACATCGTGTAATTTTTAAACGTTTGCTCATATAAAAATAGAAGTGCAGATGTGTATTGAAGAATGTAAATAGAACATCAGCAATTGTATCGACAGGTAACTATTGTTTAAGCATTAGAGTGGTTACGTAGTTGTAACAATAATATGTAATAATTATTTCGTCTGATAAACAAAAATAGGATTTTATACAAAATTTTATATAAAATTTATTATATAAAAAATAGGATTATATATATAATTAATAGGATTTTTATATATATAATTACGTTCGTAATTTGTTGTAATCATGTGAATTGCACATACTCCTTTCTATTGTTCATGCATAAGTTTGTTACTCTCATTGCTATATTTCTCTTATGTTCAAACTAATTCATATATCATGATATTAAAATTCAAATAAATTTATATTACCTAATATAAACTTGTATAAATTTTGATAAAAGTTTTGCTATATTGAAATTTTCAAAAATAATTTTTCAAACTGAACAACTTAAACTTGGCTCTCACGGTGTTTGATCAAACGAAATGGAATTTTAGTAAATAGTAAATTACGATGTTTAACAGTGTGTATTGAAATACGAACGTTTTCTTTTCAAGTGTACACTCGTCTCGTTTGGTACCTCGAACCGGCGTAGAGTAATGGCCTCTATATGCAAATCCCTGGGGACTAATCTGAGCCAAAAGTCGTTTCCTGTGTATGTTTTAATGGGTTGGTCGTGTTCTAATATCGATAGTAAACACTATCCGCGTGATACTATACTTCGAAAACCTATTTGACTTTTCTTACGTGCTACTTAGTTGCTCTCGTTTGTACAAACAGTTGGGTTTTTGCGATAACGATAACAATTCCACATAAAAACGATAACACAAGCTACTAAACAAGAAACTTTCCTTTTACCTTCTGCCTGTTTTCGCGATAATACAATGCGAAGAAACAGTTTCCAATGACGTGTGTCAATTTAATTAAATCGTGTTCTACGAGAATGCATATTCGGATTCTTTACAGGGAATGATTCTCACAAGTGTGTTAATCGATGTAAACAAGACTTCCTTATTCAATGGGAATCTTATTATTTGTATTATCACTGACTAGCATTTGAACATTAAGTAGATTTGATTTTGTTTTAATTCTTCTTTAATTGTAATTATAATAATATGATGTTTTGTAATGGAGGAAATCAAGGGCATTAAAATGGAGTAATGAAAAAGCTTATCGATAATTAATGATTGTACGTATTAAAGTACTCGAATACAGTGCCAATTTTCTATCTACATATATCAGCTATCGGATAATAAATAGTCTTGAGTTTATTAAATAATAAATAATATTTATTGACGAGGAAAAGGAAGATAATACTTCAACAATTATTTTTTCGTCGTTATACGAGATATAAACAAAATGATACTAATGTAAGAAAATACGTGAACAAATAAAATATAAATTTCGAGAATCTCGTATTAGATTTTAAACGCATGATAATATAGTTAATAATAGCAGCGTTATGTTTACGGAAACCTTCAATAACCTATGTTGAAAGAATAATCCAGTTTGTTCTCTAGATATTTTCCAATCTGAGCATACCTATTTCCTTATCAATATGGATAATACAAGAAGTTTAACATTGACAGTATGCCATCTTTAGAAATACTATGTTAGTCACCAAGCAAAGAAAAGAATTGTCAATAACTGTGTATTTCGAAAGCGTACTTCAACAACGAAACCCTTGGTTATAGAATTATTTTTATATAAACAGAGTACGAAATACACGAAACGAAATAATCATCGTCCAAGTGTTTATTAAGAACGAATTATGGCACATTGTTATTAACGATATTTTACAATTCCAAATCTTATGTTATTTTATAGTATATGTATATATATCATTTCATTCACGTTTCTCTTTTTTTACCTACAAAGGTCCTATTATGTCATTTATGTCATTTATTTTATGTTCTAAAGGTCATTTTGCAGAAGAATATGAATATACGAAACTACTTTTCATAAGAATATACTCAAAATATGCACTGGCTCACGCAAGTACACAAACGTCCATAGTGACATAGAAGACTTTAATCAACGTATTACGCGTGTTATATGAAACTTGCTGAAATTTCATTAACGCTATAACGAAAGACGACTATCGTGATTATATTGGTAGAATTTGAAACCAATCCGAAAACGTGTATAAAAGATACAAACATATACGTACGATGAATAAAAAATTAATATACAGCGTACATAGAAGTTTCAAACATATAATTGGTATTGAAATTGATCTCACTAAATATCGTAGTTTACCAATATAATTAGTAATTGTCCATTTAAATATCTCGATGATCTTTGCAAAGTACAGTGTCTACGAGAATTACTTGCACGTATTCTCATTTTTCAATGAAACACTTTTTCGTTATCAAGCTAATAGTATGAAAAAATTATTGTTTCTCATAGTATCAAATTTTCGTAAAATAGTAAGTATGATTAGTATGATCGCTATGTAAATACAGTATTGCGCAAACACTTTTTGTAGCCGTCGTATATGCTTGCAACGCTTGGCATATATATCCTATAACTTCTATGTTATGTTGAACTTTTCCAATGTAATCGTGATAGTGTACTCTCATAACGGTGCTAATGAAATTTCAAAGTGTTTTCTACGACACACATAATATATTCGTAAAAAATTTCTACAAGCGTTCAAGTACTTTTGTGAGCCGTCGTATTCTGTACCTGTATAAGTAATGTGTCCCGTTTTCTGAATTTCTAACGCGAGTATCCGCGTAACAAATTCCGTCGCTCATCTAAGCCGCTCCGCTCCGGAGAAAGTCGAGCAGATTGCAGGCACGGTAAGGCGACGCGAGCCGATTTTTCGAAACGTCAGATACACCGGAAAACAGCGGGGCAACGTGCAACCGTTCCCGTAAACACCGCTTCGTTCGTGAAACGAAAGTTCGCTCGTTGGCTTCATCGCTGGCTCGCTTAATTTTAGAAAGAACCAACGGAGAGTAACTCAAAGGGAAAGAAGGAGAAAGAGAAAGAGACGGAGAGAGAAAATGTTCCGAGGACATTCTCGTGCAAGGTTTTACGAGACGCGGTTAATGAATGATCGAACGGCCGTCGATAGTAATTACCAAACGAACGATAACCTTCGACTGAACGGCGAACTTATCACGAAAACGCGTAATCTTGCTTTTATATTTCATTGTAACGCCGTGACAAATCGAGAATAAAAGTATGTATAAATGTTTGGCGACAACGGTAGGATGGAAAGTGAGTTCGATCGATTGGTGTAACGAAATTGTTACGTTCGTTGTCAACGAAGAAATAATGTCGTATCACGACAACATACGTCATTTACATTTCGCTATACGCGAGCAAAAAGAAAACCTGACGCATGCACACGTTGCCTTTTTCTCTTTCTCACTCGATTCTTCGTCTTTTCTTCGTTCTGTCCCTCTCTCTCTTTTTTCTCTCGTCGCCGAGACACTGGCGCTCGCGCACGGCCGCGATGCAAAAATGCGCATTGCTATGCAAACGTAGGTGAATGCACGCACGCACCGGTATTTCTGCTCGATCAGAAGAAACGCGTGGGCATTAAAGGTGAAACAGAAAGACGGGAAAACAGGTGCTATATTTACCTTGGATGTCGGCGGTCCTGGCTGAGGTGCGTTCGATTATCTTCGACGCGCGTCCATGGAAGAAACCAGCTCTCGTTCTCTACGACACTCGAATTCGATGATAATCGATGCTTTCTCCTTCGACGAACTCGAAGAATCCGTTTTTTATTCCGTTTGCCAATCTTCTTAAATATATCAATTCTATTATATTCCTATTTCCACGCAGAACAATCGACACTTTCCAATTGACACTTTATATAAATTCTCGATTATTCTTCCGTTTCTTTTTATTTACGTTTTCTTCTTTCACGAAAAAAATATTTCCTCTTTGCTTCTTATTAGCTCCAAATTGTTTTAACACACGACACTTTTCCTTCTCGCTTCGACCGACACAAGTTTTATCCCGTCATTCAGGTTCCTCCGTCCAACGAATCCTTCTCCTTCTCTTCTGCCTGTCGCTCGCGGCTAGAGTTGATCAATAACTCGTGCTTCGAGTTTCTTTCGGGGATTCCCAGCTGGATCTCTCGGGCATCCGATGAAATTACCTTCGATTGCCAGCGGAGGAAGGCACTATCTGCGCAACACGTGGAAATTATATTGGCTGACGAGGTGAAAGTCGCGTATTATCGCGTATTATGATGGAAGAAAAGAAGACTTCCACGGCTTATCTCGCAGCCGCGAGAACGAAACGACAGAAAATTGACAATTCTTTCGTTCGGGAAGGAGACCTGTTGCGCGTTCGCTCGATTCGGTCGATTTTGCATCGCCAACGTTTAGCTATCCACGTTCAAACTCGTTTAAACGGGATTTACTTCTCTCTTGTTTGAAAGTTTTCGACGGCGTAACGATCGCGGGCAAGATATTTTTATGCAAACAGTCGTCGTGAGAAGAAATTTACGCGCGCCGTGCCTGCTATCGAGTTTGAGCTTCAGCCATGCAAAACAACGGATCAAAGAATATCTTTGAGAACCCAGAATATTATCGTCCTTCTTTTAACGTTAGAGCTATCATCTTTAATATGTATCTAAATACGTTATACAGGAAGGCTAGAGGGGAAGAGTAGAGGAGTAGCATTTTCTGTCTTTCACGGAGAATTAGTTTCGAAGTTTACTACGTTTCTGATCGATAATCAAAATTCGACGAAATCACGTCTCTATCTCGGTAAAAGTAAATATTAATATTATCGAAAAGAAAAAATCCGATAGCAGTTGTTTTGATTGGTTTGATAGTTCTAATGTTAATGGTTTCTAACGTTATACGAGTTGAGAGTGATGTGCTTTATTTATGTATCTATTAGATGTATAAAAATTCGGTGCTTCAGTCTTATATTTAGTTTTATATTATGGCGTGTGCCTCCCTTAACGTATCCCTTAATATTCTAACTCCGATATAATTAAAAGAATAATTGCAAATATAATTGTCTCTGATAAAATGTGTATTTATGAGTATGTTCTTCCTGCAGTTATCTATCGAAGTTGTAAAAACGATATACTTCGTTGGCGATGATACTGATAGATAATATAACATATACGAAACAATATCGGAGATTATTTAAACAAGTTTTTGAGTAAAATCTTTTACTCGTCAAATCCTTCGTAAAACGTTCGAGATGCAGAAACAGCTGGGTCACAACGACTGAAAGAATGGAAAAGAAAACATTGAAATAATCAGAAGATAGGAAATAATTTTAATTTTTAAGAATTGGGAAGTACATTTTGCTCACAAAAGAACATGAAACTAAAGGTACAGAATTCTTCTTCTACGCCTAATATACATATACATTGTGTTATTTTTATTTTAGTCGTTTCTATACCAAGGATAACATTAAGAACGAAAGACACAAAAATCGTAAAACAACATAAAGCTAAAAGCACGGAATTTTTTTTTTCTACATCTAATACGATACGTTATCATGTTACTTCTATTTTACACATACATTTGTATACATATTTCTTTTATTATTATCATACCCTCGTATTTCCATTAAATAATTTACGTGCTACTTTTTATTTCTTTTTTGTTATCAACGTGGAAAACTATAACCAACTATGCAATTATAGAGGGTTAATTTCTCTCTCAGCGATCGTAAATGGGGTGGTGAATCGATATCGCGCGACGGAATACGTTTTCGCGTATACGCGACCGTAACAACACAACACCGCGAGTTGTTATTGTTGATTCGAATTTATGAATGGAAGAAGAACCTCCGTTGGAGACGAGCAAAGAAACGAGTTGTACGACTAGCGGGATTTTCCTCCTTTCTCCCTGCCATCATTGCTTCCTTTCGCTTTTTTTCATCCTTATTGTGGCATCTGTAGAATTATCGTGTAACTGAACGTTCCAACATTTTTAGTTATATAGTTGCGTGATCGTGCCGCACCTTTGAAATATCGGTGGATCGTTTAAAAAACTTTTAACGTCGTGTGATAGTTGGAACCATCGAATTCATTATTTTAATTCATTCTTCGTATTCTAGATAACACTGTGAAACCGGAAATCTGATCCAAATGTTGTTCACATCGTTTTTTATGCATATTCGTAGAGTTCTTTTTGTTTATATTTAGAAAAAGATCGGCGAGTAGTATCGCATCCGCGAAATCTAGCTTTCGAGCGTCGAATAAAGAACAGCTCCGATCGAATTTAACGATGACGACACAAGCCGAATGGGAATTTAGAGTTTAACGTTAGATTCAAGTTCAACAATGTAACGCGAGAGATGATTTTCTCTTCTCACCGTGTTACTAGTTGCTTCCTCTTTCTCTAAGCCTCTTAAATCGGCGACTATCATTCTCACCCTAAATACAAATAAGATCGTGTTATGTTCTAATTTATCCGTGAGAATCTTCCTCTCTCCTTTTCTCAAAATGATCTAACTATGGAAAATCTCTCGAACGATATAACGAAAGTATTAAAATTCGATAGGTTTGTGGGAAAGAAATAATGCATTGGATTTTCAAGAACGATGCTCGGAGATAACGAGTTTGGTAAAGTTATTTCGAGTCACGTGTATGGAATTTCGCGAACGTTGGTTGCGTGAACGAAACTCGTTCCCATGAGCCTGAACGCTTTTCAGGGAATTCCTGTTTCTTGCGGTACGCAACGTACATTGAGTCAGCGTATTTGTTTGGCGAGCGCGTAGGACGCGCAGAACGAGGAAAGAAAAGAAAAATGCAGCACGCGACGGAAACGCTCGCTACGAGGCGGATTATCTCCGCGTGTGCGTTTTCATTTCCCATTTCCATCGTGATCGTCTCGAAGTCCTCGCCGAGTGTTACGAGGTCACATCCGCGTACGAGAGTGACCGTATTCGTTCGCGTGCGTTCTTACGCGCATCGAGGCGTCGCTTTTCTCGCGGATGTCGCTCATTCGATACAAAAGAAATTCGCCGAAACAAATTGAGGAATCGAATCAACGAGCGGAAGAGTATGGTCGTTTCTTCGAATCGTTCGTTCGTTTACTCGTCGTGCAATACGATTGAGAAATATTTCTCGAGCTCTCCGATTGGTTATCGATCCGGAATGTTCTGACGATCTATCTGATAAAGACGACGGGAAGATTGTTTCTCTTTTACGTTGCGTACTGGCTAAATAAACGTACGAGAAGAAAGTTGGAACGGGACGATTCATCGGGAAACTCTCACGATCGGTAAGAGACGAGGCAGGCAAGGCAGTGATAGTCGCGCGAGATCGAAACGCGAAAAGAATCGAACTGGAAGGTAAAAAGAAACGCGAACGACGGGCCAATATACGTGCGCCCGTATCCAATTAATCGTGCACAATGAACCCACGAACGATGACGTACACATATTCACGGCGCTGTCGTTTCGTCCACGCGGATCTTCCTTTCCGCCAGTCTGGTATATACCGTTAATTGTGCTCGATTCGATTTCGTCAAGTTTCACAGAAGGTTTCGGTGATCCAGGTTGAACTCGTTCGTTTGGAAAAAAGTTGCACGGCCACACGGTGCAACTGTAGCGATATCGTCGAGGCCGAGAATGAACGTACGATCCTTGGATAAGAACGATGCTCGTTGCGTGGCCAAAGTAGAGAAACGTCGACAGGGGTGGACAGACTACGACGATGACGACGACGACGACGGTGACGACGACGACGACACTTCACTCTCAAACTTTCTCGTCTCGATTCGATCGCGCGTGTATGCGCGTATAAGCGACGTCGCGTTTAATACACCGGCTCGACAAATCGGAATCGATTGTGGAGCTTAACGCTTGGCACAAGTAGTCTCGGCTGACCGAACGCCCGATCCGGACTGACTATAACTGTAAACCATCACTTGTCGCTGCCAAGCTTGCCCCCACCGGCCGCCGCGAAACGGATCGTTCCCCACTTTGCCAACTGCCATGCCACGCCGCGCCGTGCCGCGTCGCGTCGCGCCACGCCGCCGCGCCACCGAGCTCCCGCTCCAAACCAGTTTTCGATGCGCTTCGCCACTTCCACCTTCGTCGGCTCCGCTTCAGAAGCGTTTCCACCTGCTGCCGTCGCCGCCGCCGCCACCGCCGCCGCCACCGATACTGCGCCCGCCCGAATCCAAACAGAGCAAACGCGCAACACGGTCTTTCCACCTTGAACCGGCTCTGGCCGAAATACGCCGGCTCTGGTTCCTCTGCTCTTTCAATCCAGCGTGTGAGATCGCGCGTCTTTGCCCTGGCGCGGATCCCTGCCACGCACAGTGTTTTAAAATGACTGCCTAACAGGGAAAAACTCATAATTCTGATCGTTTTCAGTTATTCTATTTTTGTGCTTTTTGTATTTCTAAATCTGTAAGGATTTTTAATTAGAATTAAATAAAAGCTATTTGCTTATAAAAACGTGTACGTAGAAGTCTTTGTTGTCTTAGAGAATATCACTTATCTTTGGAATTGTCTTATGTATTACATGTATATGTAGAAAAGAGCGCATACCTAAGATTCGTAATAAGGAGATTACAAAGATTCGACGAAGACAGTAATTTTTGGAAATTCGGTTTCCAAAGTAAAGCTATCTGGATTGATGCGAATTGCTCAAAATTGCACAGCTATTTGGTAGTTTCAGTGCTTCGACTCTTGTAAAAATAAAGTGCTAGTTTTTGCAACCCTTTTCCGTATCTATTTCAGTTACTAGGTTATGTTATATCTTTAGAATATCCATGGCCTATACAAAGCTACCTATAACAAGGTGATTTTACCTGAAGAAATAAATACAATAACTCAAACTCAAGCGTCAGGTAATATTAGTCTACACATGGTGCGATGACTCTGTTGCGGCCAAACAGGCAGCCGCACGTTGAAACATATCAAACATAGACTTGTTCTTTTTCCTAAGGCAACTGAAATGTGCTACTTTCCGTAATGCACGCCGAGTGATTCGACGTCGTTACGATTTCGATACGATTTCGTTGCAATGACCGTGTACGATTCGCCAGATTTATGTTTCTAGCCATGAAATAGACGCGCTAATAGTATCGCTAATTTTCATAAAATGGTGTGCTGCGTTTGCTATTACGCAAAATTGATTATATTCTTTCAAATGATGAAAACGTATCGTGGCAAAGAATAAGATCACGAAATAAGGGATGACGTTTGAGTACGTGACTAAATTCAAATTCCAATGATCTTGACTTATATCGCTACGATCTTCAGCACTCTAAATGATAGAACGTGCGATTTTCTTACGGTAGGACTCTACTGATTTGAAATTGTCGGAGGAGAGATAGCAGTTTATGTAATAGGAAATCCTTTTCCGTTCCGTTATTGATGATTTGTCGTTTAAATAATAGTTTCGTGTTCAGATAACTGGATCGATAAGCGTTCGATTAATCAGGTATTAGGTAATTAAAGGATGTTAGAAAAAAGTCAAAAGCTGAGTAACTTGGATATGTGATATTAATATTAAAAATGTTATTAAAAATGATAAAAAAAAGGAGATAAAGAGGAAGCAAGGCAAGCGCTCACGGAGTAAAAAGTTGCCAATATACACGCGAATATAATATTTTGTAGATAGAAGTCTATGTTTACATTATGTTACATAAAAAATTTGCCAAAATATATGTGTCGTTCGTTGTATTTGTTTTTACGTGCAAGTGACTTTTGTTAGGTGACCGCACTTTGCACTCGATCAGCGTTGAACGTTGATGCGAGTCAAATAACCCTTTCCTAGCAATTTTAACATAACCGAATGGAAGTAGGTTAGGGTTGGTTGGTGATTGGCTGCTGCGATTTATGCGTCGGGGAAAGTAAGGATTACGTTTGAGACGTAAGCATTAAAACGGAAGGTTTATGTAGTTCACTGGAACAGCAAAGACTTAGGTTATTGGCCCGGTTTGGTGCGCATAGACGAGACCGGTTTCAAGGATGTATGAAATGATGCTGAATTGTTTGCGGTTGCAGAAGTTAAGTGGGTTTGAATATCGTGTACGAATTTAAATACCGTTCTTCAACCCTTCCGGCACGGTATTCTTAGAACTAAAGACGTTTCTGAAATATATATATAGGTCAAAGCACAAAAATACACGCGAATATCATCTAAATACTTTGTATCGAATAACAAGTCAATAATTAATTACGATGTAATATAGTATACAAGGGAATAAAAACGATTTTATGTTGTAGTAAACGTATACGTGTGTTTTTTGAGCAAATGATCATGTTTGAAGTTGTATATTTTATTCCAGATTTAGCAAATCCGTCAAACAACGAGTTTCAGAGATTCTGTTTCTTCAATTAACTGAAATACGTTTAAAAGGTGCTTATGGAAAAATTATTGTTGAGTTTCATTGCAGTAAAATCGCGATTATGTAAATAATATGTATTTATTTTCGACATAATTATTTATATATTATTATATATTTAATATACTTCATAATTATATGTCGGAGATGTAGGGACATCGGGCCTTTCTTTTGGAAGATTCCCTAATATTTGGACTCGAGGTGATATAACTCATCGCCGAACGTAGCCACGGTCACGGGATGAACGAAATGTCTTACAGAGGAGGTACCAGTGTTGAGGGATACGCTGTATAAACAATCAAGTCTTGATCAGGAGCAATGCTGGTTTACGTGGAACTGCCTAGCTACAGCGCTTGGGAATTTGTTGATATTCCCGATCGATATGTATTTGACATGTGTGACTGTACCTGTCTTTTATTTTGCAATTTCCTTGGAGAGTTTTCTGTCATTGACTTGGAGTCAGTCTGAAAGTAACCCAACGTCTGAGTTAACGTGTCTACGTGCTACAAAATGTATTCCATTGTACAAAGAGTTTATCCGTTGACCGTCGATTCGTAATTGAGCCCAGGAACATTGTCAATAGCTTTTGTTATACTTATTAATCATTTCACGCCTAAAATTTCTAACGAAATCCGACATTGTTACTATAATTGTTTCTATTATTGTTTCTATTATTGTTTCTATTATTGTTTCTATTATTGTTACTATTATTGTTTCTATTATTGTTTCCATTATTGTTTCTATTATTGTTTCTATTATTTTTCCAATTATTGTTTCTATTGTTGTTACTATTATTGTTTCTATTATTGTTTCTATTATTGTTCCTATTGTTGTTTCTATTGAATTATTTAAATTTGAATTTTTGAAAATATGAATTTTTAAATATTTAAAAATTTGAATTTTTGAAAATTTGACAATTTGAATTTTTGAATTTTTGAAAATTTGAAATTTTAAAAATTTGAAAATTTGAAAACTTCAATTTTTGAAAATTTAAATTTTTAAATATTTAAAAATTTGAATTTTTGAAATTTTGAAAATTTGAATTTTTAAAAATTTGAATTTTTAAAAATTTTGAAAATTTGAAAAGTTGAATTTTTGAAAATTTGAATTTTTAAAAATTCGAAAATTTGAATTTTTGAAAATTTGAAAATTTGAAAATTTGAATTTTTGAATTTTTGAAAATTTGAATTTTTGAAAATTTGAAAATTTGAAAATTTGAATTTTTAAATATTTAAAGATTTGAAAATTTGAATTTTTAAATATTTGAAAATTTGAATTTTTAAAAATTTGAAAATTTGAATTTTTGAATTTTTGAAAATTTGAATTTTTAAAAATTTGAAAATTTGAAAATTTGAATTTTTAAATATTTAAAAATTTGAATTTTTGAATTTTTGAAAATTTGAATTTTTAAAAATTTGAAAATTTGAAAATTTGAATTTTTAAAAATTTAAATATTTAAAAATTTGAATTTTTGAATTTTTGAAAATTTGAAAATTTGAAAATTTGAATTTTTGAAAATTTGAAAATTTGAATTTTTGAATTTTTGAAAATTTGAATTTTTAAAAATTTGAAAATTGGAAATTTGAATTTTTAAATATTTAAAAATTTGAATTTTTGAATTTTTGAAAATTTGAATTTTTAAAAATTTGAAAATTTGAAAATTTGAAAATTTGAAAATTTGAATTTTTGAAAATTTGAAAATTTGAATTTTTGAATTTTTGAATATTTGAATTTTTAAAAATTTGAAAATTTGAATTTTTAAATATTTAAAAATTTGAATTTTTGAAAATTTGAATTTTTAAAAATTTGAAAATTTGAAAATTTGAAAATTTGAATTTTTGAAAATTTGAAAATTTAAATTTTTAAAAATTTGAAAATTTGAATTTTTGAAAATTTGAAAATTTGAAAATTCGAATTTTTAAAAGTTGGAAAATTTGAAAATTTGAATTTTTGAAAATTTAAATTTTTAAATATTTAAAAATTTGAATTTTTGAAAATTTGAATTTTTAGAAATTTGAAAATTTGAAAATTTGAGTTTTTGAAAATTTGAATTTTTGAAAATTTGAAAATTTGTTTCTATTATTTTTTCGATTATTGTTTCTATTATTGTTTCTATTATTGTTTCTATTATTGTTCCTATTATTGTTTCTATTATTGTTTCTATTATTGTTTCTATTATTGTTTCTATTATTGTTACTATTATTGTTACTATTATTACTATTATTATTATTACCTTATTTATAAAATTTCTAACGAAATCCGACATATATATCGGTTGTATTAAATCAATTAACCCACTCTGAAGAAGTTAAAGTACCGAGTAATTAAAAAGAAAAAATTTGATAAAATAAAATATTAGAAAAAAGTAGAAAGGGTTCATAGAAACTTAATATGGCACGAAAAGCAAAATTTTGTATTCAACGGAATAAGAAACGCTTTTCCAACAATTTCTAAATTAATAAAATTTATTGTGCGTGAAGAAATTGTTTTATCGTGCGTTCTTCGTTACTCAATACAGTAAACACAAATACGTAGAGATATTAGTCTACGATAGGATCATCAAGTCTAGACAGAGGGTAGTTAAATGCATACGTATTCAACAGATGGCTCGTAATTTTGTCATAAACAGATGAAAAAATGTTATTCTATATCTTTAGCATCCTTTGTCGTGTGATATATTATTATTCGATTGTACAATCATTTATAAAATATTTTCTATATTTACCTACTTTTCGTAGTAGAAAATTTCATAGAAAATACCAGCTTAACATTTGAGTGTCATTTTAAACGAAATTCTTTTTGACAGGCAATGTAATTTTGAGTTAAAATATTCTGGTAAATTTAGATGTTAGATTTGATGGTAACTTAAATCTTCCGGTTTCAAAAAACGTAATTTTCTGTCGATAGATTTCGTTTGTGCTTCTTAAATTTGAAAAAAACAGCTCAAAACTTTCAATAAACTTACATCTTTGTTTTGAGAAACATCATATAATTTCCAGCTAAGGACCATTGCTAAATTAAAATCTTCAATTCAACAATATCAAATATTGATATTCTGAGCGAACGTTCTCGATAAACTTAGATCTTCTAGCTGAACAACAAATAAATTTACGAATGTAAAGAATTTATGAACATTATGAAAAACGAATAAAAATATAATGTTTAAAAACAGGTATAAATACTTTTAGCAACTTTGGTAAGTTATTACACAAGTAAACTTCCGTATAATGTTGGTTAATGAGATTCAATGTAATTGATATCTTAGCTAATTAAATAGCGTAATTTTATCTGTTACTGTTTTAATTTATGTTACGTACGATTTTCAATTGTATAATATTAGACGGAAACATGTTATGGTGCGTTAAACTTAACTGTAGTCTCTATTGAACTAGTACCAGTTTGTTGCTACTCATGATGTAATAGATACGATCAACAAACTATCTGAAACACATCATTATGATGGTTTTTTGTCGTTAGTGTTTTTGCTTGGTTCTGGCTGCATTAACCTATTAATATTTTAAAAGCAACAAAATGAAACCTACTTGGTCTGTCCTCAAAAGCCATACGAGTACGTAACATTAAATAATCGTAAAGAAACCTAGTTCCCACAATTACGTTAACCCATTAAGGATGAAGCAGTAAAATATTATATAAAAGTTGAGTAAATGCCGTATTATTGGAAAATAGAAATAAAATAACCTACAGACTATTTTATCAAAATACGAAAAAATTATTAGAATAATAGATATTTTATAGGAACCCATTATAAGGATTAGAAGCGTAAAATGGAATTTCTATGATTTAAAGAAGATCGTTTTCACGTTACTATTACGCTGAGTTTCATAAATAATTCATATAATTGCAGCATCTAGATGGAAGAAGGAATAGCGACGATAAAAAGTGTTAAGCAAATCTTTGGAATTCCCTTTCGTAACCGTGATATCATAAAGTAGAATACAATAATATAAAATGACCGAAAAGTTGAAAACAATATTTTGATCTAGTATAACGTTAACGCTTACCGAGTGACCCGATTCTACCAACTAAATTTATAGTTACATTATAATGTAATTAACGATACATTAATAGAGTTCAAATAAAATTTCCTAATCCAACGTCGAACAAAGTTGTTTTCGTTTCGCAACAGAAAAATACCATTCATCCGTTCTTTCAAAAATAAATTCGTCATCTCGAACAACAATCGTACGACGGGAGTTAAATCGGAATCCACTATCTTCCCAATAATTATGTCCGATATGGCGCGTATATTTTTCGTTTATTTATCGAATATTATCGTTGCTCTCTACCTGATTAGTCTACGACTAAATAAAGATGTTCCTTATCGATGTTCAGTTTCCTTTAATTTCTTTAGGTTTCATCTTTAGTATTTAATTTTTTTTTGTCTAGTTTTTAGATTTAGATGTTTCAGTTTCAAATGCTGTTGTATCGTTACATACAGCTGTATGTTTTTTCCTCGTTCGTTGAGCGACGTTTTTCACGTCGATGAAATTCACTTTGATGTGTATATATGTACGTACGAACGAGATCGTGAGAAGCACTCTGGGAAAGGAGAATGCCTGTGGCAGGCTGATTTCTGAGAGGGTTAAATAAAGTCGCGCGTTAACGTTCGTTTTTCACCTATAATTAGCAAGATAGACAAATCAGGAGTTCTTTGTTTCGGATCGAAAGTTTGTCAAGATGCTCGTTAACAATAATACAGCTAGATCGCGCTAAAGACTGTTTGTTCTTTTAGAGTTCATTTACAAATCTTCTTTATAATTGCCACGCGGTCGGCGAGATAAGCGGGTTACTCGATGTGTTTCGTTCTCTTCACGAACAATGAAGACTTGTATTTTCTTTGAAATTACTATTGTCAAGCATCGACCAAGCGATACGTATGAAAACTATTTCTTAAAAGTCCGTCAGTCTCTGCTGTCTCGTTGCTTTGAATAAACCTCCAGATAAGGTTATCGTATTGGAAACACGAATCGCATTGTCTGTTGTGACGTTTGGTCATTCAGCGGCTTGAAATTAACTGTATCAATTATGGAAACGTGTTTAAGTACGTTTATATAGTGCAGGCTACTATTTCTGTCTAGAGATAACCTTCCGTAATCTATCGCTGAATTATTACTTTTAATCTTTTCGTGTATATATTCTAATGCCTCGCGAATCACATATTATAATTTGTCGCCATTTAGCGTGATGAAATTATTTGTATACCATGTAGGATTTTTATCTTATGCGTTACGCTTTTTCTTTGCCTTGTTTTTATTACAGTTCCATTACTCTGGCCGATTGCTGGTTTATCGAAACACAGAATCGTTTTTATCGCCTGTAACAAATTCGCTGCAACGAAATGGTCGACGAGTTTCGTAAAATTGTACGGTTTGCTTTTGCATTTTGTATCTCATTACTGAAAATGAATACGCCTTAATGCTTGTCCAAACGAGAACTTGTCTTATTGTGAGTATTCTTGTCGTACGACTAAGTGATTCAGGATTTAATAATAGCGGTAACGGACAAAATTCCTATTATTTCAGGCCAGGCTGTATATTTACTCGCGTCAAACAAATTTAAAGTAGAATTCTATCCACTGATCGTAGCGAAGAACCTAGTTGTACGTCATTACTTTAATGCAGTAAATTACTATCATAACAGATTCCACCTCTGTGGGTTTTAAATTATATTCAATTAACAGTTTTGTTACTGTAAACTCTGCAGTAGAGAAATTGCAGAATCAGTTACGTACTGTACATCGTATGATAAATAATTTTGTTAGGAAATGTAATATTGTCAAATGGAAATTATTAACTGGACTTTATTCGTCGGTACAATTCCTTTAGAATGTTTTATTGCCTTTTTTTTTTACACATTTTAAAAACATGGATGTCCTTAAATTCATCTCCAAAAAAAATTGCATTTAACCGAGCTGACTGTATAAACTACGCTTCAAATCGGAAATTCGAATTTCTTCAGACGTTGACAAACATGTTTTATGAATTATTAATATTAATATTAATCATCGAGATGAGTGTGATACTTCCTCAAATACATTCACAATACTTTTAAACGTCATTATAAGAAAGAGAATTATGAGTAAGATACGAGAATTCTTAAGAATTATAACTACCTTCACATTTTTAATGTAATATGAGCAATAATAAAATATATTAGGTTTCTCAGAAAATTCATAGAGAAACCTAAGATTTAAATACAACAGTTAGACGTTTTGTCATTTATAATTTTACGAATCATTTCTTGTTAAATTTCTCCTCCTCTTCTTTAACGAATCTTACAAGCTTTCAGAATATTAAATTTTTTATCTCCGTTTTCCGAATTAAATTTTACAAAAATTACAGCAAATAACAATTTCTCGTACGTATGAAGTTCAACATTGTATCATTGGGAAAAAGAAATCTGCTCTGTTAACGAAATTTAGATATCTTTCCTTAGCTCTCCTTGGTATCCAACTGGGTACTGTATTTGTTTGAATATTTTATTATTACGTAAAAATTCATACTAAAAGGGTTAGGAATTTTTTGAATAACCCAATACATTGAAAGTATAGATCATTAAGTAGCAACGAACGAACGTAGTCACAAGACTAAGTTTCCTTATTGTAAACTTTAAAAAGTTGGATAGACCGTTGGAAATGCAATTTTACTAGAATTAATTGGAAATTCATGTTCTTTAAAAATTGCTCAATGCACGCTTTCATGCAACATAGTTGTCGAAACATCTTCATCAAGTCAATTTTTATCTTTCGTGCATTGAAAAATCTAATCGACTTTCACAATTTCACTGTGTATTAACTGTAGAACGTTGATTCCTCGCGAGATTTGCATTTAACGTTGTAATCAAGAAATATGCTTTTTCTAATTAAGGCCAACAATTATTTGCCGGTAAACGCGGTTACTGGCCACCGTTCTAAATGCGCCATGTACATACGTACAATACATACATACGCGTCTGAATCCGATTTCGCATGCAATGTCAATTAACGCGCAGTTGTTGTACGTCGATTCTGATTATCCAATTCAATTTACCCGTTCGTTAAGGATATTAAGCGCAAACGATAGTGTCTTCTGCTGAATTCTAAGACTGTAGTTTCTACATCACGCAGTTGTTAGTTTAATGTACATATCTTGGAGTTCCTTTGTAGAACAAGGATACACGGTAAGAGGTAAATATTAAGAGTTGATGTTAAAATTGAACTTTACAGAATTTCTATCGACTATTGGCCTGTCATAATTTACTATAAGTTTAATTTATGGATACATTTACGTATAAATTATAGAATCATTACAAACGTCTGTCTCTAGTCTTCATATTAGATACCGTTGGTTATTTCGCTTCTTTAAATATTCTTCTTAGTATGTTTTTTATTCTGATATGTAGATACTACTATACGCTGAATAAATTATTATTATGTAATAATAATGTCCTCCTGGTATGTAAGATGAGATCCTGTAATTATTTTGAACTATCTCTCTGCAACTTTTTACATTTTGTACATCATGTTCTATCTTATATAATGCTATGTTTTATACGAATATATATATATATATATATTTTTACATACAAAATACTTTGAATGTTTGTTGCGAGTTTACCTTTCGTAATATTATCACTGACAAAAGTTTTAGTGCATCTTACAGAAGGGCCATGTTGGTTTAAACGAAGCATATATAACATTTATATATATTATATTTCTTAATATAATACGTAACACAATTAAGACGATGATAACGCAGCTCGTGATTAACTGGGTATAGAACACATCAACTTTACGCTTAGAATTTTGAAGCATTTTATTTAAAATACAAATTTCCTGGATGACTGTCTACAATAAATAATAAATAATATTATACGTATTATTAATTTTTTTTATACAAATTCGTAAATTATTGTACGAAATAGTTTCGTATCTCAGTGTTATATACTTTGTGTATTATACTTTGAAATATAGTACTTTAACAAGGGTTGAGCAATTCATTTCCGCTTAAAAATTGTTAAGGGCAAGAAAATGGCAATGGTTAGATCGTTTGATGGTTAATACTTTTGGCCTTGCCTGCATTATAAAAAACACAATAAATGATATTGGTAATAACAGACTAGTATTCAAAGTTGTTCGCGTACCTGTCGATGCCAGTCGACTTTAATGTTAGCGTAGGTGGTTGCAGGTGAACGTATGAAATTGGTAATTGTTAAGTGACGTGAATTCTTAACGCGGTCGCGAGCATAGTTAACTCGTGAGCAATGTTTCTGAAAACAATATTCGCCTTTCACAGATCATCTCCCGTTGTAATAAATAGATACTACTAGTCACTATACGCTAGCTTTAAAATAATTTATTATTCTAAATAAGAAGCGAATTTAAAATGCTACATTTACATATCTGAAGTCGACTATTCATAAAAGGATATCATGAATGATTATATAATTACAATAAATTTAACGAATCGTTAAGCATTCATGAATCTGTTGCAACTGAATATTTTATCTAAATAGGAGAAATTTTTATTACCATTTTCAACGATGTTAAGCAAATAAAAATCT
Source organism: Bombus terrestris (assembly GCF_910591885.1). NCBI lineage: Eukaryota > Metazoa > Arthropoda > Insecta > Hymenoptera > Apidae > Bombus > Bombus terrestris. The sequence goes on along the minus strand of NC_063275.1, from coordinate 19,978,509 downwards.
TGTCTTTCATCTTGTCATTCGCTAGCATAATGTAGCGTTTCATAGTTTCAAACATATTAAGTCGAACAAGTGCGTTGATTTTCCTTATCATTGATATATATTTAAATTTATTATATTAAAAATAGGCACACGTTGTTATATATTATAAATGTAAGATATCTAAAGTACAGAGAAAGAGAGATTTAATTGTTTGCAGTTTCGTTAACTGCGAGCTATGATGTATTCAAAAACGATGATTTAGATTTGTAAATTAGGAATCGTAAAATTCATCTTATTTTCATTATGTCGTCAAATGTAAGTAATTAAACAATAAGCTATTAATTACCAAATAAAAGTAATATTATTTTCACTAATGTTTAAGTATCACACTTAAATACAATACGACTTGCAATTTGTTAAACTGCAAACAGTTAAATCGATTAGCGTTTGCAACTCACCTGTTAAACAGATTATTCTTAGCAGTTCGTCAAATCTAGGTGGCATAATTATTCCAGTAACTTTTCACTCTGTTATATATACCTACATATCTGCACACATAAACAAATTAAATTAACGAATCTATAGAAGAGAAATCGTTCGTTCCATTAAATCAAAATCATTCGGTACAACGCGTACGAGTTGAAAAGGATAATCAATGACGAAGTTTTGTTGGCAGTGACCACAAACGTGATCGCTGATAAAATAGACGATTCGATAACAATTACGGAGGCAAACAGAATCGTCGATTTATAAATACTCTGCGAAGCTATAACCGCATATAATAACAGGGTCTCGAATTATTCAAGTATCGAGCGCATAATTATCCAATCGTTCAACTCTAGCCCCATTCAAAATCACCAGAGCAGCACGACAAGCAATAACTTTTCACTTTGGATTCTGCGGCTACGACGCGACGCCCCATATTTTACGATTACAACGTCCACGTAGGAGAGCGTGATTGTCTGGCGCGACGCTATTTTATAGTCTGATAGAATAACGATCAGAACAAGAGCGCTTCGAGCGATGGAAATCTAGCAATGAATCATCGAGATCGCTTGATTTCGGTAAAAGTTCAACGCGTGTTGATTTCCTGCGGTATTTTTGCTTTTTACGAAATTATTTCTTTGGATTTTTTACCAATTAACGTAGATGCCCCTGATGTATACGAACACAAATGGTTTTTAGTTTAGCCAATTATTTTAGATACTGATCTTTATGGAGCCAGAAGCTACGATTAATACATATACATTTTATGAAAAATATATCGTATATCTGCGTCGTAAATTGTTTCCTATTATAAAAAAAATTGTGCGTTATAAAAACGTGAATCGGAAACTTTTATTTTGCTATCGGTATACCCTTTTATTTCTAAAAAAAATCATTTTAAGTTCACGAAACAATGTCGGCAAAATTTGCTTAATTCTCGATAATTTGATTTCGATATTTCTACTCCATTCCTAATCTCTTCCAGAAATTTTCAAAAAGTTGTCTCTTATCGAGTCAACTTTAATTTTCCGTATAAAGATATCGTAGAAAGAATTGACTTCAACTTCAACGTATTCCAGCAATTTTCATTTCTTCCAATAAATACTACACGATCGCTCAGAGTGTTAGACTTTTATTTCCAACAATATCCACTTCCCTGTTTCTCCAAGCCTCGTCAAATTCAAAAAAATAATTATCCGTCATAAGGATCATCCTGTGATCGCGTTACGAACGCGTCGTTAACAGTTCTCTCTCGAATCATTAAAAACGTCTTCTTCGATCGTCAAGCGTCTGTATCAATGCTTATCGAAACGCATCTCTTCCGCCCTTCTAATTTTAAAATTCCCTTTATAGAACCGAGGAAAGTGCACGGTTGGCCGGGTATACCGGCTCACGGGTGCAATTATTCAATCGCGGGAACGATAGCGACGCTCGAATACAACGAGACAGCGGGGATAAGTAATAAGTTTTCGTTGGGTTGGTTGCACCGGACAAAAAGCGACGTGGCGTGCGTTATATGGGAACGATAAGAGGGAAACTTTTGCGAATGGCCGAGCGCGTGCACAACTCGAAGGAGCATGTTCGTCGAAGGACGCGTGAAAGTCCTGGCCTGTGGTCCCCGGGCTTGTGTCGTTGTTATCGACTCTGCTATGCCACATTTCACTCGGGGCCTCCGCCTCAGCCCGGTATCGGCATTCAATGCTTTTTACCGAACGACGTGAACCAGATCTTTTTGCGGCGGCGCGGCGCGCACCGTAAAGTTACTTTTAAACGACGGCCAACGCCTCGCGACTTTCTGCTGCCTGTCCATTTGCGGCGCTTTGCTATGTCAATGCAAATGTTCTTCCTGACAATGTAACGACGCCGCTCTACGAGGAAATGCCTCTCCCAGGCTGGGAAAAGTAGTTGCTCGGCTCCGGGGATTCGGCCTGGGAAAATACGTCTGACCTCGTCTCGAGATAAAATTCCTCGACGATTACCGGAATTTCTTTCTCGACCGTCATAGAATTTCCTACTTTAAAATGGATCAAAGTGGATGATTAGTTTCAATTTTTCTTTTTGCGAGAAATTACGTTTTTTTTTACTATTGCAGCTTTGTGGGTGAAACGCGTGAAAGTATACGCTTACGGAAGTTACAGATAAACGTGTATGTTACGTTGAAAATTTTGCAGAAGACGATACGGTTATGTATCGCGATTATATTGGCAATGTTTAACAAACAAATATAAAGACGTACGTATTAGATTGTCCGAAAAGTTTCTTTTGTTTCATAAGGTGATAATGAATGAACAACAATTTCTGTTTTATATTATTTTATTGAATTCAATAAACTAATATAAAACAAACAACATCGTGCGTCCATTATTTCCTTATAAAACAAAAGAAACTTTTCGGACAACCTAATATATATAGAAATGATAAGATTTTTATTACACACATATGCAGAGTGTTTCACAACATATGGGACAAAGATGTTCGTATAAATACGTGTCCTATTTGATCTTGATTCAATGTTATAGCCACTTTTGTGTTTCATTTATCCGCAATTGTTTACCTTCGTAGAAGGCGCTCGAAACTTCAAACCGGCTATTCTCGGTCTGTATCATTCGACGTACATCTGGAATTTCTGGAAGATCGCGAAGTTCCTTGACACAACGACAGCAAGTTTGTATACAAACCGAGGATTGTCATTTCGGGCATCTTCTACGAATATCAAAGTACAAGGTTGAATTAAAAATATCAATTTTCAATTTTCTTTTTTCATATTACGTATACGCATAATCGTCGATCAACATGAATAATAATTTCAATATATTCTTGATCGCTTATCTCGTAACAAATTATTCGACCACTATTTCGTGTAATCATTAACAACACGTGTAATATCGTTCCCTATACATTACGTGAGAACCCAAATAGTAATTTGAAAAAGATGATATATACATATAATTATAGCCATCTTGTTGTTATAGCAATTTGAATCTTTGCATATGTATAATCTGTCTGCATATTTTATCTCATAACGTGCAATAACGAAACGACAGCCTGACTTTTTTCCCAATATACTTCGATTCTTTTCTCATTGGTAATTGGACGTATTTTACATCTGTCATTTGCAACGGTCTCGAAACGAATCCAGGACAACGTGGAAGCTTTGCATCATTAAGCGTTTACCTGGCAACTTTCGTTCAGACATTTTTATTCATGGTGCGGACAGTGTGCTATCGTATTGGACGTTTACGTCGATCGGTATCGGTGGCCAGCGGAAACAAAACGGTTTCGCGGCAGAAGCCCGGTGCCTAGTGAAATGGAAAATCATTCTCGTTTTCTTTCGTCTAGTTTCCTTTTCCTTTTCCTTTTTTCGATGAAATACGAGCAACTCGTGAAACCTTAACGATCGTTGTGCAACCGCACAATTATCGCGTGCTGAGCCTGTCGGCAATTCCTAACTTATACATTTTGTACCTCGTTGCCGTGGCTAAAGTAGGCAAAAAATACGGCTAATCGTAATAATTATTTGAACCTGTTGTCAGCCTCTCCACTTTTCACGTATTGTACGCTCGTTCGACGTATACGACAAATACGTTGACCACTGACTCGAGAAGCGAACGTGTCCAAAATAATTGTGTACAATTATTTCAATTTATCGATGAAAGAGATGTACAAATGAATTTTTCGACAAAAATAAGATAAACATGGAAAATGATACGTGAAATCCGCGTTTATACAAAGGAGTTATGAATTTCTTGGTTTATATACATTAGAATACGCAATGTGTTTTTAGAATATCGGACTTTAATTCTAGTTACAGTCTTTCTTCAGATCTAAGTATTTTTCGCTTGTGACACATTTTCTCTGATTCTTTCATTTGACATTTGACATTCTTTCATTTGGATTACATGTTTGGATAGTATGGGAATGTAACACGCTAAATATCAAAATATAAGATACACAGGTGTTCCTATTTTCAATCAGGTTAATTGGAAAGATTTCATAGATTCTAGTGTAACGTAATTATCTCGAAGAAAAGGTATCGTCTAAAATCACATACGTAGTATGGTATCAAGCTTTCAAAGCAATTTTCGTGATTTATTGTAGTAATTCGTAATTGGAAGATTTGTAGTTAAATTTCAGTATAAAGATATCTTCAAAATTGATCAAAATTTTACACGAGATCTCTTAAACACTAATTGGCAAATTAAATCAGCATGGAAAAAGAGCGAGAATCTTTTGCCTATTTCGTATCTGAATATTCTTATTATTACAAGTACTTATTCGTTTACGTGCCACATATAACATGATTTAAACAAAGTGAAACGATCGACCAAATAGGCATACGAGTTTCAGAATTCTAATTACGTTGCTGAGAGAGAAGATTTACGCCCTTTGAAATGGAGCCGAACTTTTTCTTGCGCAACCACGCGAACTTGAAAAAAAGTGGCTCGTAACTCGAAGCAAATTCAGTATCACGTCGATGTATCACGGTTTTTCTGGTTCCCGCTTTTTCATCGGTTTTTCTACGCGTGCATTATAACGTCGCTGGCAGCGGTATCTCGTTCAATTATCAGCGCATTGAACGATACTTTTTAAATTGCCTGAGATATCCTGATTTTTCTTTGCGGTTCGCGCCGTGCCATTTAGATTCGTCTACTGGCGACCTAATATAAAAACGGGATAAAAAAGGGTAGAAGTGAAAGTTCAAGATTAAAAGATTACAGGAATTCTTAGGCGGTGTAGCGAGAGGAACGAAGGAGTCGGCATTAAAAGGAGTCACAAAATGAGAGTAGGTACAATCGTTTTTTGATCGTTACGTGAGCATCGTTCAGTCAGAATTCATTTCGAGGAAAGTTTTAACGAACCGAGCCATAAACGGAGAGTCGATGCTGCCCTGGCGTTGTTAAATTTACGATATAATTACGACCACTTGAAAACAGATAGCAAGACGAGACTGTCGGTAGTTCTTTTTTCTCTCCACTTTTCTTTTTTCCTCCTCTTCTTTTCCGATCATCCACCCTTCTGCTTACGTACGCAAACTGATTGCTCGTTATTGTATTTGAACGAATAATAACGATCGAAAATGACCCGCATCGGCTCCGTTCTCTCGCTCGTTTCCCAGCCACCAGTCGATAATTTTGCCGTTTGTCGTCGCTCCATACGGCGTGATCAACCTATAACTGGATAAGTTTGAACCATAAAGAGGAAGAACGCGATGAATCATATTTTCCATTCTTTTTTTTTTTTTTTTTTATACCTGAGCAATTTTAAAATTCTATACGTCGTCAATCAATCTGATGTTATCAAAATTGTCTTCTTATATTTAGTTTCTTAGTCAGTAATTTTAAAAATATCACTTCTTATAACATTAGGATATTATTATGTACGCGTATAATTTCCATCTTATACTTGTCGCATAGTTTAGAAGAGATGAGGGTCCAAAATTTACGACTTAGAAGAATTCAGGATAAATACGGACGAAGACAGTGACAAGCCTGTCTGCCCTACAAAAAGAATTTTAAAATAAAAGAAAAAAGTTGTACGTAAATTATAGGAATAAATATACCTGTGTCGTATCGTATGTATCACGCTTCTTAGAAAAATATTTGACTTCGCTTGTTCCCTACAAAATATGAGCGACACGGGAAGAAATATTATGCCACTGTTTAGCGACAGGACAGGTTTACGTAATGATATAATTGTCGTGTATTTCCATAACTGTACTTATTAATATCAGCAGAAGGATCGTGTACGCGGTGTCCTTTCATAAAAGGTGCACAATCGTCGTGCGTAGTTCGCGACAGCAAGCATAATTCACACCGTGGAAACACGATTAGAAAGTGCGTGCGATAACATAAAGTATATTCGATTCTCTTTTTCTCTCCTTCTTTTCTTCTTCCTCGGGTCTATGCGCGTGACATGAAAAAAAAAAAAAAGAATTCGCACTTCGACTCACGACGCACTTCAACGCTACCAGCGTTACGTGAAATATTCGCATAAAATTATCATATTCGATTTAAACGGACTTAACGAAGCCAAGAAAGTTACATTCCCTCGTGCCCGGTTGAATAAATTAAAGAGGCGTGGTTATCGAGAGCCGTTCGTCTCGAATCGGTGACTCACGATAATGTCGAATAATTTCTCTGATTTTTTCTTTTTTAACATATTCCAGTAGGCTATGGTTGAACGTTCCACTGTCTAATTGATACTCGATAGATTTCATTCTTTTTCTTTTTTTTTCCTGTTATTGCTGACATATTATCAGCGATAGAAATGTTTCTCGTCGTCCAAACCGAAGGAGAATATGTTAATTTGAAACATTTAGATATTGATTACATAAATCGTTCTATGTAATTGATTCTATGTATTTCGTACGAGCACTATGTTAGTATGTTAATTAATACTTGTACCTCGACACATCTGATGAATTGGAAATTATAGCGATACAAGTCAAGAATTTGTGAATTTCGATGCACTCGCATAAGTACGTTTCGATTTTTGCAAATATCGTCCCTTTAGTTTCATGATCGATCGAGTTGTAACTTCGCTCTTCGCCATCGTACGATCTTACGAGCTGGAGAAGATATAACGAATTTCTTACAACGATAGACGTAGAACAGGATTTTACGAAATATAGCAATGAATCGACTTGGACCACTATGATCCTTCGTTATCTATTTGCAAATACATACACGTTAATTGTTACGATGATATAACACGTACGTTTAATTTACGGTAGTTAAACGCTAATGTAATAGTGCAATATTTTTAACTGCTCATATTCTGAATAAATAAATATAGAATGAATAAGCGTAGTTACTTTTGAGAATAGATAACGTTCTATAGTATTATAAGATATTATTATACAAAGGTGAAATTTTATTCTATTAATAAAATTATATTTCAATTTATTAAAAAGTATGTCCAAAATCTAAAATATTAAAAAACCTCTATAACGAAATTAACATGTTCAATATTTTTTGTTTCAAAAGTTAAATGCTATTTCTAGAAATATGAAAATCTTTCAATTTGATCAATGTCACAAAACAACTTTTTGCTATTTTAGTATACGAAGCATGTTTTCTATATATTTTCCATACAAAAAACATTCTCATATCCTTAAAACGTTTCGGGGTGTCGTTTGTTCCGTGTTCGATAGAAGAAGGGAGCCGATTGTCTTGAGCTTTCAGAAGGCGCGTTCGTCACGTTTAAGAAAACGTTGCCGCGGTTCATTCCGCTTCCGATCATTTTCTCTTTTCTTTACTTGGCGGTCTCTCCTCTTTCCAAACGTAAACACGCAAGCTTCTCTTTCTTTCTTCCTTTCTTGCAACGCGTGCTGCCCGAGTATCTTCGACTTTTTATCTAAAATAATTAGTGCGTGAACACGACTACATTCCAGGAGCAGCTCGCGAACGAAGAAAGTTGCTTGTCAGCGATGAACGTGTGCGTTACACGAGAACGAACAAAAAGCCGAAGTGAAATTTTCATTTTGGCACGATCCCGGTTACGCGATCATTAAGCTACGAATCGTGGTATTAACAGCTTCTTGAAAAGGGAAACGTGCTCGCGTATTTTTCACGAACATCGTATTTCCTCGATTTTCTTCCATCTGAATATTTTGCATCGTTCCTGTAACTTTATTACGTTAAGTTATATATAGATACTTTCGACTGTGTTATTATCTTTTATGAGATAGCAAACGTTTGAAGCGCTTGAAATTGAGTAAGATATACACCCATAGGTGTTTGAAAAATATAGGAAACGTTTCGTAATTTGCGTCACATAATTTTAACTCCACTTCGATCTTCGAATTTTTATAACACATATTCTCCTCGCCTTTTTATGTTTCCGAAAAGACTTTTAGCATAAGATAGAAACGAAATATCACGCATAGTAATAAGGGTTATTTCATATTCTTCTTTGACGATAGAAAAACACGATTAGCTTATCGAAAATGATCAGCGGGACGTAGCAGGAGATTAATTAGTAAGTGATAATTAGAGGTATGGGGAATATTTCATTTGTAATAATCGTCATAAGTCTACAGTGTTTGTAAGCAATGAATAATATTTCTATCCTTGATATGTTAATTTAGAATAATTAAATATTTTCTAAATATTCAATAAGACTACGAAAAAGCATATTATTCAATCGTAGAATCAAATGAAGAGATAATTTTAGCGTAATTGTACCGAATTACAAAGCTCCTCTTCTAAAAAAGGATGACTTATCATGGCTTTTGTATGTCTCGTCTGTATGTGTAATTGTTTTTTAATAATTACTCGTTTAATAGTTTTTTTTTAAGTCAGCAACCTGACTGCAATTTAATATTCGTCACAAAATACCTTTTATCTTGCAATGGGTTACTTTCGGACAGGAACGATTCCAAGAATGAAACCTGACTACAGTTTAATATTCGTCACAAAATACCTTTTATCTCGCGATGGTTTACTTTCGGACAGGAACGATTCCGAGAATGAAGCAAGAACGTTTATGCGCTCGAAATTATGTCATGGAACATAGAAATACGCGTAAGGTTTTTGTTTCTTCTTCCGTGAAAATGCGTTTTAATTTACGAGCGGCAGGCAACGCGGCGACTTTTAAGTCGCGGCGATAAATTACTTCACCCTGTTTACATTCGTTATTTTTGTGACTGACGTTCCGCGGCTCATGACAAAATCTAGATTTTTGCAGCGCGCCGCAAAAAGAAAGGGAAAGTCGTAGCCTCGTTCTAATTTATATGCAGCAAGAAAGTCATTGTCACACCTGATTCGTGGCTATCGGTCATCATTGAATAAAGAGAAACTTCCGGTTTTCAACGTCGCTAGGTTTCTCGTGCATTCAGCATCTACTTCGTTTCGATTCAGTCCGAAGTTTGCATTTTCGGTACGTAGATGTTTTATTAAGGTCGAGGCAAGGGGTGGGAAGTCCTTTTCAATAAAGAAACTCATTTCAGTAAAATTTCAAGAAAATTTAGTGCGAAGAATATAAATCAAAAGTATTCAAAATTCTTAAGGAAAGAGAGAAGAGATTTATTCTAGAAAAGTTGAATCAGTAGATATGAATCAACTTCTATCTATCACCTTTTTAAAGATATATTTTTTTGACTAGAAGTAATATGTTTTACAGAATCGAGCTTCGATATAGTGTTGTCGTGAATTATATCTTAGAAATGTTTGAATTCATCGAAATGATTTTATATTTATATTTTAACACGCTTATGAAATTTTGCTACGCTGTTTTTAACGAGAGAAATGTAATTAAGATCTTTTGTTCGGATTAATTTACTAACTCTATGTTAGTGCGGAACCTAATTAAAATAGCTTCTTGATTGATGAATCAGGCCGATTTGATAATCAACTTTTGTGTTCTCGGTAATTCCATCGAAGTCGATGAGAAAGTTGAGACAATTCGACGAGCTAGTCTGTTTTATAATAGTTTGTCACGACTCACGATGACCTAAAAGCAGAAATCCTAAATAAGTTCTTTCATAGAAAAATTTTACATAATTGGCAATAACTGTTATTACGGTAGTCAGAGCGTAAATTATACGAAGATAAATTTATGTTGAAGAGCTATGGGACATTCCTATTTAATTTTTATTTAATTAGCTTTTTTTTAGTTGAATGATTAATGAAGCGTTTATTTTGCTCAGTCTTTATTCGTTCAAAAAATGTTATAAATTTAGTAGCTTAGATAGTCTTCATCTTTTCAGGATTTGAAATGAAAGGAAATTTAATGAAATTCATGATTTCTCAATACAAATATAAAATTCTATGTTTATTCATATCTTAAGTTAATGTCAAGTGAATATAATCTATCGTATCCTTTTCAAATTCTTCTAAAACATTACCACTTGGATTATTTATTTCTTTTTAACAACCTCAATAAGAAGAAGCTGTCGATAAATATTATTAAACACATCTGTGCATAGATATTTTAGAAGTTATAAATTGTCATCATTTATACAATAGCTAAGCAATTTCTATAATAAACGAGCTTTTATTAATATAAAATATTTTACCCAGCAAAGTTTAGCTTCTTATAATGTATGTAAATGTCTTAACATGATAATTGCGAACCCGATATTTCTCCCATTTTATTTTATGCTTTCATTTTATGTTCCTATACTCTCATCATGATTAAATTTAATACAATAAAAATATTACACTAAAAATACAGCACAATAAAAATAATAATAAAACATATGATAATATAATAAATATATAATTATATAAATACAAATATATATTTATAGTGACTAAGATTGACTTAAGTATCATCAATTTATCTCATCATTTAACCTTTTTATACATGTATTTATACATATTTATTATCTATTTATTTAACATATGTACGTACGTAATTAGAACGATTTGGACAGCAGGTTAAAGTATTAGGATCAACTTCTAATTATTATACAAATAATCGTTGCAGGCTTTTAAACAAACAATCTTGCGGTTAATCGAGGATCGAAGGTAGACACGACGGGCCACGCGACCAAATCTTTTCGGAGGATCGGTCGGATGGTCGAGTCGTGAGTCGATCGAACTGGTCGGTGAAAGAGGAGAAAGAAAAATACAGGTAAGCTGTTCAAAGCCACGACACGCGTGGGAATGAGTTTCCACCTCTGTTGAGCTGGTTCCACGTGATTATCGGTATGAGCTGCGTGAACGATGCGTTCGTCACCGGAGTGCAGGTGCTTTCCTGGCGATGGCTTCGAACGGCTCGTGAAACACGTGAAAATATGTGCGTGCCGGGCACGAACGATCTAACCATTTGATCGTGATCATTTCGTTCGGAATTACAAGCAGCAGCGACTCGTTTGATGACCGCTTTCTATGCTTTTCTAAGAAAGAAAGTTAACATTGATGGTACGGTTGCAATTTTTTAAATGTTCGCCGAGCAGTGAGAAATAGGAAACAGGAAAATTAGGAAATGATGAGCGAAGATTAAATTGGAATGTGCACGTTAATGTGCACCGACCAGTACCGTTAGGTTTTTACGGACTGATTCATAAATTCTATTTCTATAAATTCACAATGCGATTAAACATCGCCATTAAACATGCAAAGTTGGATAACGCGTGATTGATGTCAGAAACATCGACTTTCTCCAATGAAATAAAATAATCGAAATATATTAAAAGTAGCTCTTCCAATACCAATAAACGATTATTTCATATTTAATTACAAGTATAAACAAATATTATAAACCGAATTGTTACTTTTCATCATCTGGAAAGTTACATTCTCGCATTTGTGTTATTATCTTTCCAGAATAGTGATAACGCTTTACAAAATAAAGTAACCTGTGCATATATTAAATACTTATGTTAAATAAAATACTTAAAAAATTCTCTAACGTGAAATATAAATTTTTCATTCTCACGTTCACATTATGCAACTGCGCAACACTGAAACGCGGGAAAGATAATCTAGAAAATTCTACAAAGCTATTCGATTAGGTGATTCGTATTAAATTATTAAAAACAGATACTCCCAAGATACCCATATGTATATATATCAAGGAATGTCAAGTTATTTCAATTATTCAAATCTAAAGAGTTTTTTCATTTTTTATCATTGTGTTGGACGATAAAAAACCTCGTAAAATCTAATTAACACCTACTTGACTTGAACTATTCAACCCGGACTTACTTAACGAACGGAAAGATAAGAACGAGCTGAAAAACGAGGAAAAAATCGAATCGCCGATAGCTATGCTCGAATTTCAACAAAAACGTAAAAGGGATTAAGGAGATATTTAGGACGCGGTTCGACTTTCCAGCCGTCTCATCGAGCCGTAATTACATGCAGGGCGCGTCCGTTGCGCTTTTAACCAAATTCTTAACGGACCACCTCCATGATTTCCCAATGAGTAGCGTCCAAAATTACCTACCAAGCGCATAAATGTCGCCGAAATCCGTCGTTTTAAAAATACACTATCCTCTATAAATATTTGCTGTTGTTTGTGTATTTAGAGGTTCCTACCACAATAGCTATTATTTTATTCTTTGGATAAATCTATCACACCGTTCTGAGCCGAAAAACCTTTATTGCACTTTCTTACATGGACTAGGGATAAAAGCCAAAGAATATCTTAAACCTATCGATTATATCTAGAATTATCTTCTAGTTACTATTTATTGTACCTATGTACTATGTATCTATTGTTCTATTTATTGCATCTGCATATGGTTGGCGAGCGCCAACTTACGTTGTCATTTTCAACAGTATTTGAACACTTGCAATTTATTGCACGGATGCTGACAAAGTTATTCCGATCGTTGTAGGAATCTTTTATGAGTATATATTATACAATGGCTACAAAAATTATTGCCAAGCATTTTTGTTTTCCAATGAAACGTTTTTTCTTTTTATCAGGTTCTACATTTTATTTTTGTAGTAGCGAATCTTCGTAGTCGTGTAAGAGTAATGATAAACGATGCGAATATATTTAGACCTAATTTATTGGTATGATGGCAAATGTTACGATAAATGCCAACGACGTGCCAATACTTTTTGTTGCGTTTGCTACGCTTCGAACCTTTTGAAGTTTCATTAGCATCGTAATGAAACTCGACTATCGAGATTATATCGGTAAAATTTGAAAGGAATGTGAAAATCTGGATGTAAGTCGAAATATTTATAGACAGTAGTGTATTTTCGTACAGTTTGTGTGGAACCATCATTTCACGAAATTTACAACGAAACACAACAACACAACGATACGATCGATGACGACGAAACGCAACGGAAATGGTCGTTCGAGCGAGTTTACCTTGGATGAAACAAATTAAGGTATTCCATGGGGCGTTATTAAGTATGTCATCACGAAATACTCAAATTTATGGTTACCCTTAAGTTTCTAAAATAATCCACAGAAATCTATCGGGGTTCCTTGACCCTTCTTCTGGAACCGGTTCTGTTCATCCTAAATTGGGAAACATGGACCTTCCAACACGGCTATTTAAATCGTTTTCTTTCTTCTTCTTCTTCTTTCCGTCCGTTCGTTTTGAAATCGAATAGCCCTTCGGTTCTCTTGTTTATGATGTGATTTTAACGTGTTTTTCCTGTTCTAGTCTTCAAATTTCATATTTAAATACCACGGCATCGGGACAATTTTATTTATAACATAAGATCGTGAACATTTGTTTTTCTGCGGGAAACAATTCTTTTTGTCAAATTATTTATATTAATCGAAAATATTATACACCGTTAATGCCTCTTTAAATAAGACGAGTCGTTTGTGAACATCACATAATTATATCACGTACCTATTTGAATTAAAGTTGATATTTCCATGAGCTTACGTTACAATACGTATTTTATATTTTACCGTTTACGATATCAATCTCACCCGAATCTTTTACAAAATGAAATAATTTTTGAAGAGAGATTACGTCCACCATTCGATGTTTACGTGTATTTACGAACCTAAGACAATTTCGACACAGAAATTTTAATTCGTGGCGTTCAATTATTATTCATCTAAAATGACGTTTCACACACATTTTATATATTTACAAAGTACTTGGTATAAGATGGATTCGAGCTCCAGAAACAGTATCTAAGTAAGTAAGGTCGGAGAGTACACTTACAAGTACTTTAACATTTGAAAAAGTGGGACTTTCTAGATGTATTGGAACCTTGAAAGATAGGAAGCTAGGCATACCACAAGTAGCACACATACAAGTATCGTACAGTATAAAATCTGACAAGCTTTTGACTGAAATACACATAAAATCTATTTTATCGTGCCACAAGTAGATAACTATCTGTCAGAAATTAATCAATGATGTAGTTTTCCATGCTTTTACAATTTTATTGTTTGCTATCTTTCTATTACGTATTTAGGTATCCATTGCTCCCTTATAGAGTTACTGCTATCATAATATTTTTATAATATTGTTCCAAATTGAATTTTTAATGACTATTTACGAGATATGATCTAATACTTCGTAAAGATTCAGTCATCTTCAAAGGTATTGCTTATGTACATTTTTCGAAGCACTTAGTTATACGTACTTAGTTAATCTCTCTCATTTAGATCTAAATATTCTTTAAAGTATTTCTTCTTCTCTTCTTCTCTTCACTTCTATAATATTCAAAATGTCCTAGATAAGTTCAGAACCTATTTTTAATATATTTATACCCAGCTCTACTGATCTGAAAAGATAATACGTTAGCGTTAAAATAACGTACAAGACAACTATAAAATTTATCCGAAAGAGATCAAAATGAAAGGTACTTATATGAAAAACTACATAATACTAGGAAAAAACAAGTGTTCACTCATATGTGTTCGCTTTATAAAAATACACCATGCCAATCCCTAGAAATACATCATCGTAAATCAATAAAATTTCCATGAAAAATTACGAATAGCTTATTTCGAACACTCTGTCAGTTTCATTGGTAAATAAATATCTTTCGATCTTGCGAATATTTACGAAATACGTAATTCCATTACGATCACATAATTGCAACCGTTCGATACCGTACACAAGAGTATAACGTTTTCTAAAAGTTTATTCAGCTAGACGGTTGGACAGCTTGCGAACAGTTGTTGAGTTATAAAAGATAATAATGGGCCAAACACTTACTTATCTAGTTGCATGAAACGCGTTAAGAGAAAAGGAAATCGTGTCATTAGCGGGACACACGCTCTTCCTTGAGTTTTTAGTCGAGTCTCCGATGTTTCATAAATTACTAGCCAGACGAATATCGGTAATTATCAGAAGCGATACTTTATAGTTGCGAAATCGTCGGTTATATTACGCTCCACTCGGCTCTACCATGCAAGGAATCGAGCACCGTCGTTTAATTTGTAACGGTGAGCGCGTTAAACTAACGCGAGGCTACTTTTCACCTCGTTTTCCCCGTTATCGATAACCTCCCATTTATGTTTCGCTTTTTACTCGAACTGTTCGAGCAATTGCCATCATTTGCAACGATCGTAATTAATCGCAAACTCGTGACTTGCTTCAGGATACTTTACTGTACATGAGCACACACTGTGCTTGATTTGTAATAACAGTATGTAAACTTTATCAAAGAGCACAAATTAATAATGAACTAGTAATTAGAAGCAGTAGCCACTTTCTTTTTATGCAGCCACCAGACTGTAAACCACTTATTAAAAATCTTATCAACGATATATTTTATTATTATATTTACCATGTACGTATTTTATTATGCTACTTTGCCATTTAAACACCACTGGTTACATTAACAGCAGAAACCTTCTTATCAATTTACAACACGCTTCTGAATTTAATTTACGATATAAAAATTAAGAAAGCCGAAGATAAAAATTTGTCAAGCAAGAAAATCCGTTTATGAGACAATTGTTTGGACAATTACAAACGCCACATTTATTATTAAATATTGGCTTTTGAGGATCAATTTTATAGGCTTATAATATGTTATTACACATAGGTATGATAGTTGTAAATAGTAAAATCAAGAAAAATTTAATACGCGTCTGAAAATATATATAGAAGTTGTCAGACATTTACCGCTAACATACACTTAATAAAAAACTAATATACATCACCCACACCCGTTTTAAACATATTAAAAGTGTTAATGATAATCCGATTGAATATAGAAGCTTATTAATATAATCGATAGCTGGCAGTCTTTCAAACTTCACCGATACAAACGCGATAGTTGGTGTTAATGAATTTGTAAATATTTCGCATAAGACACATAATATATTCATAAAAGGTTTCTACAACTACTTTCGTGAAACACTAGATAGTAGATTGTCTTTCCTCATTGTCGGTCAGATGGAAAACCATCAATCATAGTGTGTTCATAATGAAACGAAGGGTATGGAAAATTCAATTTTAATTACGTTCGATTTAAAATTCAATTTAGTCGCACGATTGATAGATATTTGTTGCGTTCTATAATGCAAAAATCGTATATCTGAGTACCATGCGTAAGACGTGCAAAGTGTAATTCAATCATTCGGTTTCGACTTGTGGCCAGTTGCCAAGATAAGATCGAGTTCGTCCAAGTTCTGTGTTACAATGTTGTCAAACGTTACCAGCGACGAACGAGTATTTCGTTTCGCCAACTTTCCATTGCATTTTACCTTTTACCGTTATTTCATCTTTCTGCCATTACCCATGCTTCTCGTTGAAATTTTATACGCCGGCAAAAACTTTTGCTCCTTTTTCGGTTGAAAGTAACACGCAGAACGAAAGGATCGCGTGCAATAACAGAGGAGAAGTTGTTTCCAATATTGATTTAACGAGATTAATACGGACCGTTTTTATTTTGGGAGTGATATTTTAATGAGGTATCTCTTTGAAATTTTACGTCATGTTATATGATAAAACAAAACGCGCCAGCCGACGTGGAATAAATACGTATAACGTTAAATCAAGTCTTTCGTATAATTAACCAACTACGTAAATCCACGATAAACGCAGCAATATAAAATAATAATTAACTGGAATTAATCAAAAATATAGCGAATTATTTTCGTGAGTTCGTACGTTCGAGATAAAATTCCAAGATCTATTAATAGTTGAAACGGATAAGGTAATTGTAAAATTATAATTCGGTAACGTTATTATTATATGCGATATTTACGTGATTGTTGGCAAAATAAACGATAATTAAACTTACTAAAATACATATTTTACGATACAATTGAAACCTTCTATAATAACTTGTTTAAGGATAAAAGGTCAATATCTGTAGCAATAAAAATATAAATCGAAGCATACGAATAAACTCATTGTCGATCGCTATAAAATAATAAAATAAAATACCCATTTCTTTTCGTTACAAATATGATATAATAATGATACTTTTCATACGAGGAAGTGCATCTTACCGTAGATACTATTGTACGATACTTTCAATCCATCGAAATATTGCAACAATTTCCAGGAACCTTTTATCAATAGATCTTTCGTAGAACTCACGTTTCTACCGTTGCACATTTCGATTACGCTTCAATTTCTCTTCAACTCGAAGTTTCTCCTTTCACCGTTTTCCGCACTTCAGAGTGGTGTTTCGCGATTGATTCTCGAACTTCAGCCAGCACGATCCTTGGATAGCTGGTAATTGTTCAGATTATAATGCTCGGCTTACCAGGAACCCGATCTACGATTCTAGGCTTGCGACTCGTTCAGATGGAAACACAATCGCGTTAATACGATTAAAGTCAACGTTCACAGGTGCATCTCACCATCGAAAGTTTCAATCTTTATTCCGTATTATTTTCTAGCTTCCCTTTTTTCGCATACCGTTTCGTGTTCCACTTTCGTTTCGAATCGATGGCCTTCAAGAGATATCGAAGTCGATATGTATCTCGCCTATAACGAGCAAATAATATTTCTCTTCGTACGAAAAATAATGTTTATTCAATTGGTCTGTCGCGTTATCCCATTATAAAGAAACATAAGTTCCGGCTGAGTCGTAGTAGAAAGAGAGAAGGAGAGAGTGAGGGGAGAGGCGGGAGGGGGAAAGAGAGAATAAGAAAACAGAACGAAGGGAAAGAGATTTCAATGCTGCTTGGCACGAGAGACGCGAACCTTCCACCGGAACTTCAGGCAAATCATTGACATTAATCTACTCGGCATTGCTCGTTTCTAATCATATTTTAATGATTAAAACAGCGCACGATCAACGAAACTGGGCCGCTACAAGCTTTCAAGGATCTTTCTGATGGAAGAGGCCTCATTTCGAACTCTTTATAGACGTTTATGGCTATGATGGCATTCTTCGAATCGACCTACAGACATTAAAAATTAATTCAACAGACACGTAACATTTATACGTGTAATTTATGCACCGTATCGTACGAAAAGTTAGAATCACTTCTTTGGTTGTAACAATCGTACATTTTTTAATAATTTCGTTATGAATCTGAAATTAACGTTACTAATATTAATAATAATTCTCTGTATTTTGGTTTAACGAAAGGTTTTTATCTGTAGACCAAATCTCTTGCATAATATTTTACCGATTAATAACATTAATAAATTGACAAGCTATAGGTTGGAGGTTGTAGATTTCTTTTCCTCATAGTTGATAGTCAGGTTCCATTTCTTCATAGTCAGATGATTTACAACATATAAAATTTACTTGTAAACTTTCGCTAATAATACTGATATTAATTTGATCGTACAAGGTGGGTCAAATAGTAATTTCAAACTTTTGGTCAAGTCTGTATAATTTGGAAAATTTTATGTATAGTAAGAATCTGGTACATAGTATATACATTAAAGGCACAAAAGTTTGTCAATACCTCTGATACATAGAATGACGCGTAAATTGAAAAACGATTGGAAAGATACAAAGTAAGTAGGATTACAAATTAATAATTAAAAAAAAAAAAAAAAAACAAGTAAATCTGTAGGAACGTCAATATTATACGAATATCATTTTTGCAAGGTGTATATTTACTTTTGATTCTCTCTACATAATTTGACGATTTATGTTACAAAAGTTTATACACGTCCTGTTACCATCAACTTAGTAGGGAGCGCTCCCTGATTAATCAATACTTCCGGTCCTCATCGAGCGGTAGTCGTTTTGTTTCCGCTTCAGGCCAAAGTATTCCGTGAAATCTATTCGGTATTCGTAACAATATCTTTCGAATGCAACGCGTAAATAATTCATTAACGAAAGGCAGCAGCTTTTACATCTGTTGCTCGAGCGTTTTAAAACGGACAGAGGAAAATTTCATTTAGAAAAGTAAAATTAAACGAAAAGAAAGGAACTAATCGTATTTGGAAAATATCATCTTTATGATAGCCGTGTTACAATATTCGGCTCTCATTTTTCACGTTAACCAAGAACCAGGAAGTGACGCTTCGTTGCGTAATTTAATAGCTTCCGTGAAACGACGAAACAGTCGAGACGGTGAGACCGTAGCGGAGACTGCGGTTATCGTTATTACAAACAAATTATTGGGCATGCGAGTGTATTGTTCTAAAGCCACGGAGGAGAAAAGAGAATAATTCAGGTATCTGTGCCTCGCCGTTATTCTCCTTTTGTTCTCTCGGCGATCTCATAGGATCGGTGTGAAAAAGGAATCCACCATCGAAATCCAGGTCTAACCTCCTTGTGATTAAAACCACTTTCTCCTGTTGCAGGTAATTGCTAATAACGCTGCTAATAAATTGATTGACTACCGCTGTTTCGCGGTGTCGAATTTTTATTTCTGGCCATCGTAAATCATAGTATCGAAAGCGACTGTACGGTAGTTTCTGTAGATTAAGAGATTGTTTGGTTCCATGAAATACATACACAATATCTCACGAATGTATTTCCACTGTCGTAGAAACCTTTTACGAACGTGTTACGCGATAATGCGTATACTTTTTCAAATTTTCAAATTTCATTCGCAATGTAACCAGCCACGATTATTACGATCACATTAGTCAAATTTGAAACGAATCTAGAAGCTTATACAGAAAGTATAAGACGTTCGTGGCAAGCACACGCTTCGCAAAGATCATGAAAGTATTTGAACAGTCAATTATTCATTGTTAGAAAAGCAGAGCGTTGTGAGTTTAACGTCAATTATACGTTTAAGACCATTATTTTTGCCGCGTACTAATTTTATGCCAAATGTATGTATTACAATAAATAATTTTGTAATTTCTATATATATTTTCGGATTTCAAATTTTACCAACATTATCCCGAAAGTCATGTCTCACTACGATGCTAATGAAACTTCGAAAGGTTTCGTCAGTCGCACATGATGTATTCATACAAATTTTCTGTGGTAAATATACCGATATTTTTATCAGTCAGCGTACGTAACTGCTAGTTAGTTTCCAGTTGAAAATGTTGTTTTTAAAAGACGGACGTATTCTCTAACTTTGTCAGGTCCAAATATTTTCTACGATACGTAACCTAGAATTCCTTTTCTTTTTTATGGTTCGAATATGTATACGTACGATATGAATCGTACGCTGTATTTAAGTTAAAGTTATAAATATACAGATTCCTACTTGCGGGATCATAAAAATGCACATACTTAAACTTTCGATGGAAATAAACATTAGTCTCGAAAAGTTTTCACTTGCTGTGGTCTGGTATTATGACATCGGGTATTGTATTAAGATTTTCATTTAAATATATTAGCATCAAAATATAAATTACAATATTAAATACTTCTATACGCAAACTTTAAAATTAGATCGATTTATATAGTCAAGCGAACATAAGCTTAATACCGATATGTTTCGACGACAGGAGATTAAAAATTATTTTTACCAGCAAATTTTTATTTATTTATTTACCATCAAAAATATACCCGTTCCGTTACAACGACAATCAAATTTCAAAATATTTTATACGATAGATACAATATGTGTGTTCACATATTTTTCTGAACCGCTATATATACAGTTAACTCTATCACTAAATCACTATTTCACTGTTGCTTCATTAATTCAACCAATTATCTCTACTAGTTACCTTTCATTCACAACCTTCGTCGCACGCAACATATTCACGCAAAAAACTACAGAACTCGGTAAGTTTACGTTATCCTCGACCATGAACGTTCAACGTCACAGATAATCGTCGCGTCGTTCTACAATAGTACGCCGCTCTCTCTTTCTTTCTATTCTCTACAATTTCATATGTAAAAAAAGTCCGAGTTCTGTTCCGCTCTGCTTTCCTGTTATTTTCCACGCTGCAGGCAATCGAGAATCTAATTTTCTTGCGACACCTTTCCAACTTTATACTTTTAATAAAAATAAAAGATTCATACGTACTTCATAGTACGTTCCATGGTTTTCGTTACGCGATTGCCCTGGTATTGGGTCTTGGTTTGTTGATCAATCGGCGCAGTAGATCGATCATTTTATCCTCGTGGCAGCAAAATCATGGCATAACGGTACGGGCAGACATTCCTGGCTGAATGAATCAGTCTTCTTGGCCGATTGTGTTGTCTATAGTCGATGGTCACGCATCGGTTCGGTCAAGGCCCTTCCTCCACCTTTTTTCTTCTCTCCTTCGTGCTTTCCCTCTCCTCGATGTCGTTCCACCTCTATGGTCAGCCTCCTTCACCTTCCGTTATTTACGTTCTTTAATTATGTATTGTCTAACGTAATCGGCTGGAATCTGGTCGATCGTGTCACCCGCTCCCGTCTTCGATATATCGTTAGTTCTCTTGTTCACGATATCATTTTAACGAGATTCTCCGGTGTAGTTCTAGTCTTAAAATTTCTTAAATAACACGCGTTCCGGATTAATTGCAGTATGGTAAGATAATAGGGAACCTTAGATACTACATCTTAAAATTCAATAATCAAACTTATTGTATATTATGAGACGTTATTAATCTTCCATATAATAACGAAAGAATGGAAAAATATCGTGTACTTTAGGTACAGGAGGAAATATCGAACAGGAAAAAATGACTCGATTAACCCTTATGGTAGGATCATTTGAGTCAGTGCAGGATTATATAAGAATTAACAAAATAGGTAACAAAATAATTTCTAGAAATAAAGAATATTGGATTTTAAAATTGCTCCCATACGAGGACCTAATTAATCTTATTTTTATATAGTCTCGAACTACATCTGTATTTTTGTCGATATTTTCCACGCTTAGGAAGCATTGATAATCATAACACTAATTACTTCGTTGGATTTGTATAATTCACAAATGTACTCGCGTCATCTAGTTTCATTATACGAGGCATCTTTGGATCTAACAATTATTCTCTGTCCAACTGTATTGTAGCGATGTATTTCTAAGTGGCATAAAAAACAAAAAATTTGATTTATTAAGTCTCCTCGCCCCCCAGTAGTCTCCAAACGAATGGAAATCTCGAACAAGATTCTGAAGCAGATTTAGCACATTTTGGAGAAAGCGTTTCTAAGTTACATATTTCCTAAGTTCCAAACACCTAACGTGCTTCTCGTGTTCAATCGCCTTCTGATGAAATATCTGCAACCTGTCTGTGCTAAAACGATCGACAGAGTCTGCACCATACTTTATTGCTAATCTAACTCTAACTAAAATCTGCTATATCCAGTATGCAAACGTGCAAGATCTTTATTTGAGATTTTCACAGTTATTTATCGCCTTCCTATTCGCCATTAAGTTTTCTGTATCTCTTTTATAAAATTCCTATCGTTCTCTTCTTTTCGCTTTCATTTCCCTCGACGTCGTTCCACTTCTGTAGTCAGCCTCCTTCACCTTCCGTTATTTACGTTCTTTAATTATGTATTGTTTAACGTAATCAGTCGGGATCGATCGTGTCACCCGCTCTCGTGTCCCTCGATCCTTGTCTGATTAACGATCCAAGGCGAGGCTGAATCGATCGAAACGCATGCACGCTACGCGATTTTCAGCTGGGTTTACCGACCTGATGGTATCCCAGCTTTTTATTTTTCCAGGGGAGGAATTTATGTCGAGTGGAGAATTTGTGTGAGTGTAAAAGTAACGATGAAAGATTAAGTTTTATTAACGAGTGGGTAACGACCGATTGTGAAACGCGTGGGCGGATAATTGAAATCGATTTTTACATTTAGAATTATATTCGAGAAACGTGTGATTAACATTTACGCAGGTGTGCTATTAGTGTTAAGAGTTGCTGTTAATGACTATACTTTTCTCTATGCATATATTTATGTTCATTGTGTTTCTTTTATTGTTCGTATTTATCGTTAGTGCGTTTAATAACTTGCTCGAGCATCTGATTTACGTTTTCTATGATACTCTTCATACGATACTTACCGTTGTATCGTACAATGTTGCACGCGCTAACAGCTCGTTACTATCCACAGATTTTATTTGTTTTGTAGTACCTGTACGTGAATTTTACAAAAGCGTACGAAATTGATGGCGAATTAGTAATTAGACGCACTACCCGCTATCTTTTTGCGGAGTCGCTATATAAGACTATATAATTAATTAGCAAAAAAACATAATAATAATATGGTTCGCTATTTACTGTATATATTACTACGTACATTTACTACATCATTTAACAAAATTATTAACCTTTCGACTAAATTACACCAAGTACTCAATTTAATTACACACTTGATTTGTCGGTGATCGCATCAAGTACTCAAATACTTATGGACAGCATTCTACACGATCGTATCTACATTGTAAACACCGAACGTGTTAAACTGCATTGATCGGTAATATTTGGTTCAAATGATTGGATAAACGTTAGAGGATTATTTATTTCACTTATTATTCCGTCGCTTCGAATAATCGGAGCGCTGTTTGATAATTAATTTAGCGGGTTTTCATTGACAAGTTTCTAATGTAATTACACAGCGGACAATATTTCTCGTAATAAAAAGCTGTTCTTCTAGCTGAAGGAAGTGAAAGCGTTCACCAATGATTCATAAATAGAGGCGCCGAATGGTGACAGTATAAACAGACTATTTATCATAAGATAGAATAAAAACTTTTTACGCTTTACGAGAAAGGAATTCATCGCTGCATGACGATTACACGCGCGCCTATGATTTCCCCCTTTTATGCAACATCGTACACACTTCTAACTTCATCGGATTTTTAAACGTACCAGTTTGACAAATGGGCATTATGGTGAATCGTGTTAAACTAGCAACATGACAAATCGAATTTATGTTCTTTCTTTAATCCCCTTGATTTACATAAATTTTCATGTTACAAAAGCATCGACTGTTTCCACGTCATTCCTTTTTTTTCCAATTTATGCTTTGCCTTATGTGGTACACGTGTTAACGAACAGAACACTGTGGATATTTATGCAGATTCATATTTTTATCACTTTCAAATTTCTTGTAAGCGCATAAAAACCTGTATATTGTTAACAAATTCCTTGAATCCACGAATGAATCAGCAAATAACGAATTCTTAAATTATCAAAATCTATTCTTACTTTAAAGAGAGATGTATATATATTGAAAATATACGTTGGACTAAATAAAATTAAAACTGTGAAATACATAAAAATACATATGAAAAAGAAATTAACAATATCATGTGAATATATCCTTCAAAATTCTTTGCGTTTATTCTTGTCTTTACAATAGTTCCTCCGTTATTATTTAACAGCTTAGGACAACGAATGAATAACATTCATATTAAGACACATTTTTGGCGTTGCATATTCTTTCATCAGTCTAACGCTATAGACAGATTTCAAGATGAAATCCGTAATTGATGTGTTAGAAAATTTGTTCACGTTCGTCTTTAATTAAATAGGAAAACGAGGATATGCTAACAAGTTTCGTTCGAATCTTAAAACAACGGTCAATGTCTAAATTGCATACAATGCGTTACTATACATATATTTATAAAAGATACAACATTATCTATATATAATTATATAAAAGTAATGAAAAATACTACAATCATATAACAGAGAAATACAGTTGCTGCTGCAATGCAACAGACTCGAGCTAGTCTTCTTTCTGTTTATATTTTAAGGACGAATCCAATCTGAACAACATACATTGTCTATATATAATTATATAAAAGTAATGAAAAATACTACAACCATATAACAGAGAAATACAGTTGCTGCTGCAATGCAACAGACTCGAGCTAGTCTTCTTTCTGTTTATATTTTAAGGACGAATCCAATCTGAACAACATACATTGTCTATATATAATTATATAAAAGTAATGAAAAATACTACAACCATATAACAGAGAAATACAGTTGCTGCTGCAATGCAGCAAACTCGAGCTAGTCTTCTTTCTGTTTATATTTTAAGGACGAATCCAATCTGAACATTAGAGGGGAATTGTGCGGCGCAGAGTCGGTCAAGGCCTCTTATCCCTTTTCCTTCTTTCCCATGCTTCTCTTCTTCCTCCTTCTACTTCACTTATTCGGTCAACCTCCTTCACCTTTCATGGTCTGTGTCGTCTAATTACGTATTGTCTAACGGCTCAGTCCCCATGGCGTGTCTCTCTTTTCACCGTTCGTGTCATCCTTCTCTGATGGGTCAACCGGCAAACAACGAGGTGTCATTACGGTAATACCTGACGTAATGTTACGTCAACAGTCAACACCGTAAATGGCGTCTACGTTTTAGTACCTATCGATCGGTATTTGCTGTAACGATAGCGGAAGTCGACGAACTTTCGTCGCTTCAAGGAAACCGGCCTTTCGTCCCCCGATTATTTGCACCTTCATACTAATTCCTTTTTACGACTTTTCACGGTGTTTCTTATCCTTACGACGAACATTCTTTGGATTTAAATCAACTATGTAGTTTGATTTTCTATTACTGTTATTGATATTTGTTTTTTACGATATTCGGATAATTTCAGGATTAACGAATTCTCTCTAACCGATGGAATTAGTTCGGTTAATAGAAAAAATTCGCAAGCCTGTATTCGATTGGATGAAAGGTAAAATAGAGTAGAACGGAATTGATAAAATGACAGAGTATTGTTGCCTTGGATATCGTTGTATTAGTTTCTAACATAAATTCGTCTTGTTTTTATATTCGTTACATAAACGGAGAAAACAGATCTGATATATGTTATAATCTGATATAACGCTATTATTGAAATTATCAGAGATCTGAAATAGTTAGGTACGTAATAAAGGTATTTCGCTAAAATTATCAAGTGCTTTAGATACGAGCTTTATTATTATATTTAAGAAATTTACGATCGTTTTATTTACAAAGTATACTCAGCGCAGAGTATATTTATATATTAAAACAATTATGAGAAATATTCGATGGAATCAAGTTCTCCTTTCGTAATTACGTTAACTGTACGAGTACATGGAGAATAATCCTTTTCGGCCAATTTAGCGAAATATATCCTGAAGCCCCAATTAATGGCAATAGCCAATTTTCAATAGAAATTATAAAATGTGAAAGTTTTGCACAGATATGTTGGTTGTAGGAATCGAAAGAAGGTTTATATAAGAAGCAACACATGCATGTGCAAATAAATATTCGTATACACGGTTTATTTCTTAGATTACCATCGTTGATACAGTATAACAAAATTATTAGTCATCGTATACGTATTTAGACGGGATAATATTACAGATAATAAAGTAATGACGGAATGACGGAAGAATGAGGAAGACGTGTTTAAGTATTTCCTCGTTCGGTGACTATCCAATCTAAGATTCAAGACGATCATCGGCCACATCTGTTGGAATCGAGAGTTGCAATCGATGGATAGTCGAGATTGAAAGGAAATTGAAGTAAATTTACCGATTTCGTGCAAATTGCGAACAGTTGCGACACGCTATCAACGATGGTTCGCGGAATAGATTGATTTGAAATATTGCACGTAGTTTACAGTTACTCGTTATTGACAAAGGACATAAATTGAAAAGAAATCTATTTAACCTTCTTGGAAAGGAAAATTAAAATCAGGGGAGAGCAAGCAACGAAGTGAATGGCTCTAATGAAGAATTGCAGATCAAATCGGAAAAGATTGGAAGAAAATTATTAACAACGAGTTAAAAATAACGTATACGATGGTTCAGAGAAAGAAATAAATTTATAACAAGGCATATTTTGTATTATATAAAAATCATAGGAAAGAATAGGATAAATATATTTTTGTTGATTTTTTATTTTAACGTCACTTTATGGCTAAAGAGAAATACTTTAACAAGAAATAAATAAAGATGAAAGGTCCGATAGAGACATAATTGATGAAGTTTTGCAAGAGGCAAATATATAATTGTTAGGACAATATTTTAATATTTTGATGATCATTATTTTTAAAATTACGAAGGGGAGTGAAAACTACAAGCATAGTTCTAAAATCAAATAAAAAAACAATTTTAATAACACGGAACTAATTGACGATATACTGAATTCTAAAATTGCTCCGGTGTATACAGCGAGAAATATAATTTTCCGCGTTCTCCCCGCAGTTTTCATGTAATATCGATTAAAAATGAAAGAAAATGATACGAACCAACGAGGGGAAAACAAATTCAACGCGAAATAAAATCAGATCAATCGTCGGAAACAATAATTTCGAAAAAATGGAGCTGATTCGTATAACATCGACTGATCGAGAAAGAGAAAATTTGATAGAAATGAAATAAGATTGAATTAGAAATAGGGAACACCTTTAAACAATAATTTCTAGAAAAATGAAAATAATTCATCAAGATATCAGCGAAGAGCTCAAAGAATAACGAAATGCCTGAACAAAGAAATAAATTAACTAACGAAACGTGAGCGACGATTCGATAAAATGATTATCGAAAACGGAAGCAGACAGGTGTCAGTGAGAATAGAGGTAGGTTTGAAAGAGAAAGCTCATGCAGCGGGAATGTCGAAAAGAGGAAAAAAGGAAAAGGAAAAAGGAAGACCATCGCGAAGTCGAAAGAGAAAAAGGGAGGAAGCACAGTGAAAGTATCCGGGAACAAAAGAAGAAACTAACACGAGCCTCCAGAAAAGGAGGCGCAAGAACTTAGAATAGAAAGGTGGGATAGAAACGACCGGGGGATTCTCCTCCACTGTAATAACGGAGAAAGAGAACGAAACAGAAGGTGAGAGTCTGCGCAAGGTGAGGTTAGGTTGGGCGAGGTTAGTTTAGCTATGCACGAGGCTGGACGTTCGCCAAGGTCTCGTAGAAAGGGGGCAGTCTTGACCTCACGGCCTCTGTACGGAATCGCCGACACACTCATTTCCGATATATTTAGATTAGTCGCATGCTGTCTGCGAAATTGTGTCACCGTGCGCACGCTTGGAACGAGGAAAACGATTTTTTTACTTGGAAAAACTGACAGAAGAGAAAAGTGGCTATATTTTTATGGCGATAATTTTGAGTTTTTTTTTTTTTTAAATATCTCGATAAGTCGAGAACTTGAAATATTTGTGACAAATTTTATGACGAAAAATTGTCATAAAATTTCGTTGTTTTGTACGTTTAATTCCTTGTTATAAGTGGAAAGGCAGACGGCGAAAATAGTTTTCGATAGAATTTTGCGAATTTTAAAATTCTAAGAAATAATTTGATGTAACACGGTAATGGAATAGAAGAAGGCGCTCTATTTTGTCGCATTTCTTGAAGTTCAGTAAGCTTTGTGAAAAGTTAATTTGCCTTTGAATATATATCAAACCTCCGGCATTTTTTAGGTCATTTTCGAAACAATTTCTCAACTTTCTCGAGTTTGAAGGAAATACAAAAATCGCTGTTAATACGCATGAATTTTTATTTCAATTTTGCGCTGAAAGTTTTCTACAAATATTATATCTTTTTGCTTGTTCGAACAACACGGAGAATAGAATTTAAAAATTCAAGAAAGATTGTATAGTACATCATTATTATGACAGCTATGGTTTCTTTGGTTTGATGATTTTAGAAGATTACTAATGCAAAAGTCGTGTTTTGGAAATGGTAAAATTATTTGTTCTCGTGAATTGGTATAATGAAATTCACGATTTCTGCGTTTCTTTGTAAACATAGACTTTAGAACAGAATTTTTGTACCAGTAGCGTGGAACACTTATTATTATTAAATAATTACGTACAGCATCACATTTCTATATTTTAATGTCATCGATAAATGATATCGATATAAACTTAAGTTAATCCTCAAAATTATATACTTCTCATAATCAATATTAATCAATACGATAATGTACTACAAACAAAGAAGAGAAACACGATATACCATTACAATAAAAGAAAATCATCCATACGAAATTGTTACATAATACAATATCGATATATAAATTTTGTATTCTCCAAAACTAGTTAATCCACATATCAATAAACATCATGAACCTATACCCAACCTTTCTACCAATCGCTTAGAAGATCCTTATCGAACTTCGTAACATTTCACATGTACCTATATAAACTCGAATTTACTCTCAAAATTACACAAGCCGTGTAATATATTTCGATTAAAGAAAAGGAATACAATACACTTTTGCGAAAAGAGAAACATAGACAATGAAATTTTTAAACAGTACAATATCAAAGGATAATCTTCATTCCTTAAAAATAGTCAGCGTACGTACTAAGAAATATCAGTAACTAATACTTAATTCTCCATCAATCACTCATAAAATCTCTATCAAAGTTCGTAACATTCCGCGTCCATTCACTTTGAAATCCAAAGACAAACGATATTCCGCATGACAATAACAGGCACACGCAATAAGCAGCCCAGCTAAAACCATCGTGTGGTTTACCAGAAAATTCTGCGAAGTCCAACCATTGGAACTGTCATTCGGTCGACAATCTGTCTCTGGTAACCCTTTTAATCGTAAATCATGAGAACCGACGCGACTAGCGATGGCGACGTGGCCGCGAAATCCGTGAATACACGTCGGCCAGGCTCGTACTTGTAATCGGTCAAGTCGATATCCAGAAAAGTCAGCGCGTGGGAGGTCGATGTCGTGGGCGCAGTTAACTGTCAGTGCTACTGCACTCCCGGTGATCTATGCACTTACGCGGCCCGTTGCCACGATAACCATCTATACGATCCGATCTGATCCGATCGGCACAGGGTGTGGGCTTCGGGGTGAGCAGCACCGATAGAAAGGCGCGTACGCATGACGAAACCGTAAAAATCCCCGGAACGTTTAATAAACGCGCGGTTTTCATGCGTCACGCGGCGTCCCCCAGGTCGTTTGTTATTCCTGTAATCGCGTGGTTATGGAATTCGCCATCCTGTTGATCTTGCAACAAGGCGACGTCATGACAGCTTCGTTCGTTGAGCGGCCGAGTGAGATCCGCCGACTTTGGAATTTGACGAAGGCAAGCCACGGCTGTGTAAATCGCTTTTGGAACGATACTAGGTGCGAATTGTGATTGTTAACAGTCGTAAAGTTATTTGTGCTTTGTAAAGTTTGTACGTAGTGTATCGTCTATGAAGAAAATCGAACGGAAGTTTAGATAACTTGGTGCAATTTTAGATTCGAAAGCTTGTTGATACTTCGGCTTTCGTGTTGTTAGCGCGTTGCACTTCGTTCCGTCGCACAGCGCGGCATTTCGACGAAGATTCGGGACAAAAATGAAAATTCGCGGACCGCGTTCGCACGAGCAATGATTATTTACGACGTTTCGTGAACGTGTCGGTTCACTTTTTCAGGACGGGAGAAAAATTTGTTTTCAGCTCTGCTCTGCATCTCTGACTCGCAAATATGCCAGATCTATGGAACTTGACAGGCGGAAAACGATTTGCAACATATTCGTAATTGAACTTCGTACGTTTCGATGGACTTCAGTCTATATATTGCACATACGTTCAAAACAAATTCGATCAAGCAGAAATAAAACAAGTGGATCATGCCAGGAAAATTTATATCAGTATCGTCCCATAAATTTCATATGATAAACATTTACCAAGTTCTTGCAGGATTGACGATAATCAAGGATAGCTATATTGGGTTCATCTATCGTTCGATTTACTGGAAATCAGCGGCCGTAGGAAAGAATAATTTTGAAACAAGTAGTCGACAGGGAAAAGGCGAATTGAAAGCTGTCTCCGGTGAATAATATCGATCGGAACCGCAACCTGGTTATCAGGTGTACCGTTGTCCGTAAAGAATTTTCGACTTCGAGTGAAAGGCCAGTTGCCGGTGATCTACCGAGTTGCTTTGCGACGTCTGATAAACGCTGCCTTATTACCATTTGAAACCGGCGGACCAAATGCTTACATTGGGTTACAAATTATCGCACGTATACGACGCGTATATACGCGTACATACAGGGGCCATCGAGATAAATTAACGACCCGCGTCATTCCAAACTCGCATAAGTTGGTATGGTGATTGCGAACGCTATACTTAATTCTCGTGCATATTCATTATTGGTACGGTATACGCGTAAAAAATTCATTATTCATTGGAAAAGTTTCCAAACAGTGCGCTTCTTCCTCTGGGAACTCCTCGCGCGATGTCTTCCTTTTCCTCCCTTTTTCTCGTCTTTTTTTCTTGACATCGTGGAAGATCGATAGAAACGTCGCAATCACGATACTCTTTGGACGATAATTCTCTCATAATTTCTTGCGTGACGTCCTGTAACGAAAGCTGGATTAATCGAGTATAATTAATCTTCGTTTCTACATCGCATGCGACCCGGTAAATAACGGTGTTGCCGATTTAAAGAGATACGCAAAGTGGATCGTTACGATACTATAAATTTGATGTTTCCTTCGGTGTTACGTAGTCATAGGGCTGGTTCTGTAAACTTGTTCACTGACAAATTCCGTTACGATTTGCTATTATAATACTAATCGGTGAAATACTTTAAATCGATTCGTCGGAGTGTTTACTTGCATGTGCGTTGCTGTTGAACAAGCGCGAGCGCACGTAACACTTCACTCTTCCTCTATGTTACTCGAGCAAACAACCGTACTCAATCTTGTTCTTCCTGTATTTATTTGCTGGTTGAGCATATTTGTATTCCGATCGTGTTTTCAATCAGTTATATCATCTCGTAGAATCGTTACAAGTTTACATTCAATTTCTGTTTAAATTAATTCTGCGAATCTGTGAATGAATTGACATATGTCGTGCGGAATTGTTAGCAGATTACGTATCTTTCTATTTTCTGGTATTATCTCACGTATCTGTCTATTTTGTTATATCGTTGTTTAAATACACAAGGATTGTTTCAAAAAGGACTGTTCCTTTTTATTTTAGATATTGTTTGACACGTGGTTATTAGTGCCTCTTATTATCGTCGTCGGCTTTCAAATTATTGAGACAGCACTTAGTATAAGTAATTACTGATATGTTTATCATAGACAGAATATCGTTGGTTATCTCGCAAGTTCCTGGTACTGTTCATTTTAATGTTATCAAGTCCTATTGCTTTAAATATTTGTTCAAACTAACTGTTAGAGAACTAATTCCAAACATACTTTGCTTTGTAAATGGCTTAAAAAATAATCTTTCGGTAAATACCCTTTATTTTGAGTATTTTTATCGACTAAAGTGTATATATTTTTTTTTTTACTCTACTGTATAATTTAATTTATATTGTAAAAATATATTGGAACTCGTACTGGTTTAATACATTACGTTGCCAATTTTCTGGAGTACATTCTAAGAAATATATCGACCTTGACTCGTGTATAATACCACGAGCTCGCATTTTCCAGAAAAGAATGAGAGTCAGTCTGCGAGTAGACGTCTGAGACAAGAGACATAACTCAAATAAATACGACTTCTAATACATTTTCTCACATTTCTCCCTTTACAATTCTTTATGTTACTCGAATTTACCATTATTCTAGTACTATCCATAACGTCCTTTATACTGCTCCAAATCAATACTGCATACATAGGCAATAGCGATTAATATCGTGCAAGTGTTCAGTAGTTGAGAGATATACCGCGTCAGTTGGAATTAATTATAACTTGATATTGATACTGGTGTTATTAACACTGAATATTAAACTAGATATTTATACATTTATGGGAAATATAACCATACCAATGAAATGTGTATTTTTATAAATTATTAACTATTTCGTAAACAAGAAGTAACGTGGAAGAATTTAAAAGTTTCGTTAAAATCGATCGTGGTAGTTTGTTAAAGTACATGAAAGAGTTAAAAGCGGGAAAAGGCACGCTGTAAGTATAATACTCGTTAAAACATGAAGTAGATAGAAGAATGTGTAAATTTATGTCTCGTTCCTTGATAAAAACACGAACTTGGATAAGCTTAATTACAACTTTACATCTGACCCCGACCAAATACTAAATTAATCCTTATCACGTGGACGAATAATTTATGTTTCTGTTCGATAAATATCAACATTAATTTTGCCAGGAGCATCTGTTTCTAGTAATTATAAAAACGACTTGGAAGCTATATCCTTATCACAATAAGGATGAAAATATATAAATATACATGTAATTATAATTTTACCTGAACGAAAGCCAATTATAATGGTCTCGTCAAAAACATTTACACGTTTTGAGTAACTTCAAGAACGAAATATCTTCCAATCTTATATTTTTCTTATGGAATACTTCGCTTGTACTATTGATTAAGTAGAAATTGGCGAAGATAGGGAAGGAACGCTAATAACAATAGTAAGAAGAATTTGCGTTCAATTTCGTCGCGTACCTCTTAGTCCTTTGCCAGGCGAGCCGACAAGCAGATCGCGCGAACAAGAGCGACGTAGATGCATTTCGTTGTGGTGGAAACAATGCGCCTGTTGCATCAGAACGAACGAATGCCGATTACACCTGTAATGATCTCCGACGAATAGCGATGTCGAAAGACTCTTTGCGCACCGTGACGTGTCCAAAGTGATTTCTCCCTAACCGCACGGCAGCCCACCGTCCTCACCGAGCAAATTTGCAACAGAATGCTTACGACCAACGTTAGGTCACGCAAATTTCCATTTTTTACATTTTATGCTCATCCGTGCAGAAAACCGCGTCCGTTCGATGAGAAAACTGCCTTCTTTTCCTATGTTTTATTCATTCAAAATGTCGTCCATTTCTCGTTTATAAATCACGTTCATTTACGTGTCAGGGAACAAACTCTTCGTACCACAAAATTTCACTCTGTATATTCATATACGTACTGTGATTACTTGTGCTTGGTTTATCAATTTCAAATACAGTTCCGCTAATTCTGTCGCGATTAAGGGATTACCATACAGCAGCGTTCAGACGATCGATATTAATTGTCAGTACAATATTGAAAATCTTAGATATCGATAATAATACCGATAATAATACCGATAATAGTCTGAACGCTCTTTTTTAAGCTTTTTTATTTTTGTATCTATGTATCGATTTCTATAAAATTAGGCTTTTAATTAGTCACGTTTTGCTATTGTTCGTTAACTAACATTGACTGCTATTGGTCACAAGTTTTCTACTATCTAAGGATACTTTAACAGAAGATGGCGCAATGATTTCCCGAACGATCTTTATTAATTTATTTAATTATTCATTATTTTGGAAGATTATTATCTGTACGGAATTAATAATTTTCAACCAATTTTATTAGTAATACGTCTATCTATGTCATCTCTAAACATCATAGAACGTATTAGGAAACAGAAATTTTATCTTTCGAGTATTATGTCGTTCGAATTTCTCGGTCGATAGAAAGGCGGTGCAGGCGAGTGAATCACTTGTTAGATTCATCGTTGGTCGGAGCATCAAAAAGGAAATTGAGAAGGCGAGAGAAAAACGGCATCGTTGCTGCGATTGCAAAAGCAGGAAATTATTACACGCGTCACCGCTGTAAAATGCCATCAGGCCGGCGCGGCGCACGAACATTAAGACCATTTCTCTCTCTGACAGCGAACAGTAGGACGATTCGACGCGATCGAACGCTCAACGACGGTATATAAAAGGTAGTATCGGGTATCGACGCCGCTTCCCTCGTCGCGTCGAAATTGCGTTTCAATTAACCAATGATTAACGAGCTCCCAGGCGGACGCTGTCGGATTCGCAATTATTTAGCACGTTAACGATCCGCGTGATCGATTATCGCGCAAAAACCGATAATTTATATTCAATTTGATGTTCTTCGCCGCATAATGAACTTCGCCGATCTTCGCACGAAATTCCCTTCGGACGTTCTTTATGAGCCTGTTTTTCCGCCATTGATTTTATGAACCTAATCACGAACAAGATTCTTGAGTTTCCCTTTTACGCGTTACTATCGATGTCTTTCTCCTCATCCGCTCTAATTACACTCTTTTCCGCCGTGCTCGCGCACTTATCTCCTCTTCTAGTCGATTTATATAAAAGCTGTAGCTAACAGTTCACGGTAATGATCCTTATTATCTATCGTTGTTAATCATTAACGCGCGCTCCGTAAGCGGTAACTGCGTATCTGATGCGAATTTCTCTATGAAGGGGCACTGATTGCCGGGCTTGTTTCGCAACCGATTATTAAGTACACGATTTAGATAATTCGAGCTGGATGGGAAAGCTCCTATATCGTATTACAAGTTCTGTAAAACTTGCTCTCTTTGATTTTATGACGATCGAAATACGCTTGCGTTTTGGAGCACGAATACCTGCACGAGAAATTATCACACACGTACAGTGACTACAAAAAGTATTGCCACGTTATTGTGTTTATTGTAACGTTTACAAACTAATTAATTAGACTAATTATATTATTTAATAATTTCGTATCTTTTGGTAGTAAGTACTTTTTCATATGATCGTGAAAATATCCCGAAAAAAATGTAGAACCTGATAAAGAAAAAATTTATTGGAGAATTCAATTAAATTTTTCAGTCGAAGTGGAAAATTGTTAGGGAACTTATGAAAAATTACTTCGTTAGACACAGCGTGTTGGCAAAAAGAATGGAATTTAAAACACGATAATCAAATATTGTTTTGAGTTGCGACGCTTCTGAAATACACGTGCAACGTGTAATTCAGCAGAAGGAAATTTGCCAAAGAGAAGAATATTCTTTTTATTGTAAAAGCAGTTGACGCGTATGCGAGAAGTTCGCTTATATGCATATAAATTAAATATATGTACATATAAATTAAAAGTAAGACTGGATGGGGTTGTGAGCGACGCAAGAAGGGTGAAATAGGGAATTGAGGAAAGTTCAGGAAAATAAGGTCGACTAGATTGCGAAAATATCGAAAGCGACGAATCAAAAATAGAAATGAATTTCTGAACTTCTCTAATTAATTCAGTTATCCGTTCTTCAAAAATGGGACGTTACTATAGTACAATTGCATTATATTCTATTAAATTTTGTATTACCTCTGTATAGTTAAAATTTATGAAATATCGTATTTAGTTCTACGAAGATTATTTCATCAAACATTCTTTCTTTAACTAGATATCTTTTCTATATTTTTACCATATCTTCTAATTTTTATTGGTTCAATTAAAAAAATACCGTATTATAGCAATTTCTGTGTAAGAAACATAGATGAAATTTTGAATAAAATTCACACGGAACACCTTACGTTTAATAGAATCGTTTATACTTTTCCGATACACAAACGTCGCTTTTAATGGCCTGTTGCAAAGATAGTTTAGAAAGCGAATTCTTCTCAGCTGGGTTTTTTGTTCACCTCCGCGTCTCTCTGCCCGCCTCCCTTCTCTCTCCTAGCGTTCTTTCTTAATAAAACAGCATAACCTTTCGTTCGTATTCGACTCGATGGCAAAGCGATTAATCGGAGAAACTATTTTCAAAGAAGTGCATGACTGCGCACGAGAGATTTCATGCTGCAATTTGCAGCCAGAGCGGATCGATAGACGCAACAGACTTTATCTATTGTCGAACCCTCGAGGGTTTCTATGATTCATGGAAAATGTCGAGAAACTTGTATTCGGTTTAATGTCTTTTCTGTACAATTAACGATGGTATATTGATCGGAATAGATTGCAAGCTCGTAGGAAATTCTGATTATTCAATTTTATAGATTAAAGTAGATAGAAATTTTTACTTTCAGAGATACGCGTATAGTTGAAATTAAATATTTGACTTTTAGAAAATGTTTCCATTCGAAAGTACGAATTCTTTACGATTTTTCTCGCTCTTGAAATAATAGAGCTATGACGTTTCAAAGTGCGATTAGAATATTTAAACTATGGAATAGTACTTATAGAAATGAATATCGATGAAATGTTGATAAAATGACTAGATTTGAAGTTTGGCCAAGTCTGATATTATTATTCTATATGGAAATACTTGGCCTTTATCGAATCTTTTTCGTACAGTTCTTTTTTATGGATTAAAAAGTTCTACCGATAAGAATATTTAATGAGAAGCTTAATGAAAAGATTTCTCATGAAAAGTTTTTTAAAAGAATTTTTAATGAAAACTCATATTTGCAAGTACAAATAACCATCATTTTAGATAAATTGATAACTTTTAATCACCTAAGACACATCCTTGACTTATTTATTAATTCTAAAATTTAATTAACTTTTTTTATTGAACGATATATGACTAACACATTATACTACAAAGTACTGTATCAGAAAGCACGTCTTTTGCCCCTATCAGCCATATATATCTACATCTATAAATAAAATATTTACGATTGTTAGTTGTAAGTATGTTATTTTGAATAAGAAAGCATGTACCTAGAAGTTGTATTTTTTCAGAAACGTAAAAAACATTTTATTTCTTCTGCAAATTCTTAAGTCACTGACAGGATAATCTGGAAAGAAACGAGTTAATTAATTAAATTAATAATTTTTAGCAACGATAAAAGATCCAGCGAGATTTATTGCGAAGTTTAATACGCCGATAATATGAAACGAAAACTTCGTAAGATATCAGCTTTGTTGTTTTTTTGCTTCTTATTAAATAATTGGTATAAGATAGTGCTGAGCGTTAGTATTTTAATTACATGATGTAATATAATGTTATAGTGTTCATGCGAATTAATTACACGCATAGATTAACGTTATCAAGTTCTAATCTATGGAACAACTTGTCTCTTTTATTCCGCCAATTAGAACATGCGAAAGCCAATCCCAAATGTTTTTCAAACGTGAGATTAATTTGTGCACAGTTAGTGCACACTCGTAACTTTCTAAACGCATTTCTATCGTAGACAAACGACAAAGTGCGTAAACGCACGATTAGAATCAATAATTCAAGTACTTCGCAAAAGATTAACTTTAATGCGTTGTTTCATCCTATTCTTTCATCGTTAACCTTCTTAAGATCAAGGAAAAAGTGTAATATTCATTGATATGCGTGTTTTCTCGTTTCAATTTTTACTAGATATTTTGTTAAAACATTAATTTTGTTAAAACGAGTCTATGACTCAGACGTAAAAATTCGGGGACAGCAGCAGGATCGACCGTATATTCAATCCTCAACTGCAGGTATATTTTTAGTCACTAAATTTATATTTTTCTCGTTAAATTACCGTGTTATAAAATTGTATCTAACACGTACAACTATTTTGTTCGCCAGTACATCTTCTAAAATCCTCTAGGGGATTGTAACAAAATAAAAACTCAGACTCCACTTACAATTAGGGTTTGGCTGGCAGTCTGTAATCAAGGGATAACTTTACTTACAGCCGACACATCTCCAAACCTGAATACTTATTTACAATCCTACGAAACTGAAATCTTTTAATCATTCCCTCCATTCATTCCCCGTAAAATTGTCAGGAAGAAGAGAAACAGAAAAAGAAAATTGAATAATAATTCTGCAAGTTAGTATCTAAAAATAATAAAGTTTCACGAGACAAGGATATAGTCAATTGCGAGATCGACGAGACGAGCGATAAGTGGAATTCTAGTCGTCGTATTTCGAGACAATGGAAAATTCTTAAACGGGCGTGTCGTCATCGCGAGGTAAGAATAACGAAGCCATTTTGGAAGAGGTACATTGTTACACTCTGAGGGAATTGCGCGCGGCATCCGAGCAGGTCGTCGAAGGCGAAGATAATGGACTTGATGCCTGCAGCGTTCCTTTGACTCGGCAAGAATTTAACTCAAAACGTTAACTCGTCGGTACACACCTCTTTTCTGCATTCTAACGTTCCACGCGATCGTCCTCGTGCATCTGCATACGCGTCTCGATCCGCTAGAGTAGGCACGCGTCCCCACGATCCTTCAACGATCTCGAACGCGCCGCGATTCCTGTCGCGATTTATCTCCTCGCGCGCGTTGTTAACATACTTCTCGTAGATTTTATTGCGAGTTGAAGTTACGATCGAATAAACTCTTGTATAACTCAATAAAGAGTCCGCACACGTTTTATCGTATATGGGCTGTAGACTAGAACTTCTATGTACGCAGTCGGTTTTATAAGAAGTATATAAATGGATTTTGAACTAGAAACATCGATCTGGAAAGTGAATTCACGTGTATTTTTGCTTATCATTCCCATTTGTGTTCTTTCGAGCGTACGAATTCGTTGGTTGGAGGTTTGAATAAAGGCGATTAATTTTAAAAGTAATTTCGTATTTATTTTTGGTTATTCTGATTCATAGATCTTATAGTTATAATTAGATCGGATTTTTATAGATTTATGGGAAATGCAAGGATGCAAAAATTCACAGAATGTGTATTTTAATATACAGAGATGTATAAAATATTCCAACTTAGTACCATTTACGATGTTTCTGCGCACGATACAGCTCTCTATATAGCTTCTATTTTTATATCATATTCGTGGGAATATGGTTTTGTATAATTATACGCAGTCCACTTATAATATGTATGTGTCGACTTATAATACTCATTTTTTCGCTTGAACTAAGGAAGTTGGTTTTTGTGTTTATTTTTAGTTACTAGTCTCATCTGTTTGTAAGAGAGTAATAACGAAATTTTTGGGAATTGTAAGGAATCTTTGATACACGAATTTTAGCTGGGATTTTGAATTAAGAAGACTGATTTCAAAAGTAATTTTTATAATTATATTTTTCTAGATAAGTAAGAAAACCCTTACACCCTTTTAGGAAGGGGAAGAGAGAGAAGTTAGGAAACTATGGATGATAAAATTACGAATGAAACTTATATACTGTGTATACACATGTACATGTATGCATGCAACATGATTTATTGATTTATTTTGTAGGAAATTCATGAGACAATTTCATTTTAAGGAAAAGCTGTATCAATTTATATTATAACGAGCCTACAGTGAAATTTACAAAATAAAATTACAAAATATAAATCTACATTAACAAATAGATGAATGTTTCTTAAGAAGTGTTCAAATATTTTCTACAGCAATGGTTTAATTTTCATCCAATTGTAATTTCCTGAAGATTGCTGTTGGCCTCCTTTTCACGAGTAGCAGGTACGAGATCATAAACATATAATTTTAATCTGTTTAATTCTTCGCGAGGAGCAGAGGTTATAAGGTAGACAACGACAACTTGAAACCATTCGATTTTAACATCACCGAAATGTATCTACCCGATGTCTTCCCCATTAAATTATCTTTCCAACAGTATAATTGAGAAACGCTTCTCGGGTAATCAATCAAATTAACGCACGCTCCCATCACAAAGCCATCGAGATAGCATCTCGAGAAAATTCTTTCCTCACTAACAGCTACCGCCAGCATTGTTTCAACTTTGGTATTCGTTCTAACTCAACGCACTACGCAACATGTAAGACGAATCGTTGTTTCGAGTTTAAAGCGTTCGATCATAAAAGCCAGTCATTATTTAACAAGTTAAATTAAGCATTTTCCCAGACAAATATCTTTAATATCTGTAGTATCAGGGAAAAATTCTGGGTAATTAAGAAGGTTTGCTTGACCATCGGTCATCCACATCTGTGGAACATGTGCGTGCCGAGTATACCAGAGCCCTGGCATAGGAGATAGCTGTTAAGTCAGTCGAGGGGTGAGTGTTGTCAGCGTTGTCAAGGAGTGTGGTCAGCGTGAAAGAGAGCGTTGGAACCGTTGTGACGAGAGTGAGTGACGAATGATGACTACGTGCATATAGACTGACGGAGCATCATACTTGATTTTGTTTTGACGTGAACGATATTGAAACAAATCATACTGTTACCAAAAACCTACCAGCACTACACTATCCCACATACCTGAGGTGGATAGGTCGTGATAGGTGCTGTTGCGTGTGTAAATGTCGCTGTCGGGGTACTGCTGCTTCTCTTCTCATTTTTGTATCGTGGAAGAAAAATCGGACTACCGTCGCCGGGATATGAACCCGGGTCCCGAACGTTTGTTAGCTAACCACTGGTTTTTTTTTTATTTGTTTATTATTACCAGATTTTGTGTATTACGTATTTGTATTTTCCATAATAAGCGATGAATTCTGGTTGTGGGATGGTTCAGGCGAAAGTACCGATACGCGACGGTACGACATGCAATATCACATTTTTTTTTTTTTTTTTTTAAAGATTACTTTTGTAACTTAAATTTAAGCCGCTGTTGCACTGTGCTTATGTACGATATTTCCATTTCTGTCCTGAAAGCCTGGTCGTAAAAACAGGACAGGTCACTAACCACTGTGCTGCCGTCGTCCGATACTAATTGGTGTCGAGTGCCGCCACATACCTTTGTATAGAAAATTCAAAAGCGTATCAATCGAAGAATAACAAAATTTCAGATCCCATTACTTTGGGGGCCAATTTGTTCCTCAGTTAGAAAAAGGGATAGGACCAGTAAGGTCCTCGGAAATCTAGCGGAAAATCCTAAAATAGTAGTCACAGCTATGCATGCACGACGTAATTTATAGCCTTGCTAATGTCGCCGGTTTTCAGCCGACACTTTAAAACGAGTTTGCTAATTATCGAACAGGTTTCGGATCCGTTTCTCGTCCAAGCCTGCTTTTGTATGCTTGTTGCCTGCTTTTCCCTTCACGGTGGCCAGCAAAATTTTCTTCCTGTGTTTACGATCGAAGAAGATATCCAGTGTCAGTGACGAGATCAATAATTATTCGAACACTATCGAAACGTGATCGATACGCATCGATGATACGCGATCTTGTACGGGGTTATAAATTGTATATCGAACTGCACTGGTAGTTATATGCGACTGTTATTAATGCTCGATCATGCGAAGTTCCTCGAAATCAGAGTTTCTCGATTGCATCAGCCATTTTTGTGTTTGTGGTTGAAACGACTATTGGCTTTCGTGGGTGAAAGTTTATTTTCCATTTCTTGCTGTGATTTCTCATTATAGTTTTTCCTTTTCTTAACACTGCGCAGAGAAATATATTTTTATGAGAAATCGTGACAAATTTCAATACAAAAATACTTAAGAGATCTTAGACAAACGCTTACAAATTGCAAAAGTTTTTGAAACAGATTAACGTTTGTCGAAAGCTAGTAGAATTCTATGATTTTCATCGAGTCGTTAATAATTTGTTAATAACAATTTAAAAGTAAAGTCTTTAAATTTAATTGCAAAACTCATTTTTTAAGCGGTAACAGAAGCTTCTACTAACAATCTTCATAATCACATGATCTGTATTGTAATTGAAATAGTAAATCGGGATGTTTAGTTACATAATAATATAGTAATTGTTCCTGTGAATACAGATAACGATGAAACGAATGAAATTATCATAACAAAAATTCATTAAGAAGATGAATCATTTTGATTATAATTTATAGAACAATTTTTCATTGAAGTAATTCTAATAATAACATCTAAAGATGTCAAAGCAGAGGAAATGTCAGTTATAGCCAAGCAAAGAGCGTAAAATTTACTGAAATCTTTAATTATTACAAATTTTACTGGTATTCATACGTAGGTCTCTCTTAATCGATGTAATAAATTAAAAGATAAATTAGTCGTTTAGGTATCCAATAAACTAGACAATTTTTAAGAAATCACCGAATAAATGCAAATACCTTCTCAATATTTAACATATAATTTTAGACTCTCTTTCTCTTTTCGCGACTTTTGTTTACATTCAGGAAGTGTCAAATTCTTATAAACCGTGC
This sequence comes from Bombus terrestris, assembly GCF_910591885.1. Lineage (NCBI taxonomy): Eukaryota > Metazoa > Arthropoda > Insecta > Hymenoptera > Apidae > Bombus > Bombus terrestris. Next base: position 19,935,735 of record NC_063275.1, on the reverse strand, counting down.
AACACTTTGCATACAAGTTTCCGCAGATCGGTCGTTGTGGTTAATTAAATGAATCGTTTTTGGATAACCGTGCGCCGATTATCGATGCGTCGTTCACATCTTTCGCGAGAAGATTTACGGGTACAGTTATGCAAATTGCGTATAATTTGTGCTTGCACCGATCGAAAAATCGTGGTCGGGCGCATCGGTATCCGCTGTGCTCAAACGCGAGTGCAGCAAGTGCACATGCAGGTGCACGTGCACAGATTCCAGTGCGTAGGATCGCTTTTCCTTTGATCCGATCGAGATCTCAACCAGCAACGAGATCCAAGACTATACTTTGCCAACGTCGCTCGTGTTCTTTCATAAATCACGGTTAATTCATTTTAATTTATCGATCGACTCGTGTCGAAATCGGGACGCATCAAACGCCAATAAAATGTTTATGCTGGCGAAATTTACTAGATTGTCGATCGAGGATAAAACATGTAAGCAGATGGTATCTTTATCTCCATATTTTTAATTTTAAAACCACACGTTTAAACGCCTGCCGTACAGAAGTTATTAAACTTGATGGCATGGTCCCGCGGTTTGCATAAAAGTATAAATATAAATATATACAAGGTATAAATTTGTTGAATAACTTTCCCTTACATTTAGATATTATGTTTATTATGATACATATTGATGTATCGATCTATTATATAGTTGGCATATGTATGTAAGTTTATATATTTACCATGATGGTTATTAATTGTTTGCATTGTGGATTTTTTCTGAGAAATGCCGAAAAAGCCGCATAAATGTTGATAACCCAAGCACTGTATATTCAATGATCTCACACAGCATGGAAAATGGATCACATAATTATATCTTTTTAATAGATTAAATTCTCCATCAATATTGCATCAATCAATCTTGTATCCCTACTTGTATCAATTTCCACTCCGTGAATGGAACAACCATTTTTCATTGCCTGCTAACCTCAGCCGATAGCTAGCTGCCACTTTTTCCCGTGTCTAACTGCGACTCCAACGAAATCATTTTTCTACTCGATCGTTCCCCATCGTTGCTATGTTCCGTGACGGTCGGTTTGATCGACCAACGTCAAGCTTTCGTCTTCCTCTGGTAGAGATAACGAACAAGAGGGAAAGAGTGGTATGAACAGATCGATCGAACTAACAGACAAGAGAGGTAAGTTCGTGAGAAAGCCGCGATCAACAACGGTTTATCCTTATAGCGAGGCGTGCACGCGAACGCGTGTAATGTATAATGCAACGTATAATTAGGCAGATTGCCGGAACTGACACGAGAGGTCCTGGCACAGGTACAAGTGCTCTCGCCAACCTGAAAAGTCGTCTGGCTACGATTCTCCGCTTTAAGTTCAGCATCTTCAAGTATTACTTGCTTGAAATAAAGGATCGTTATAAGTGGAAAGTAAGTTCTTAAGTTTCATTACGTATATCAGCGATTTTCGACCTTTTTCGTTTCGTAACACACATAAAGTAATAATTAAAATTCTGTGACACAGCAAAAGATAAATTGTACTTGATTCAAGACAGAACATTCACACCGGGTGGCCACTGTCCTTTAATAAATTTGATAATCGAAGGGAAAAGAAGTCACTGTCTCTGATTAAGTAGTCAGATATCGCGTGTTCGAAAAGTTCTTTGGCGGTCGGAAATCACGAACTTATATGGTTAAGATAAAAATCGTAAGATTTTAATTTTTTCTTTTTAATAAATCTTCTTTAGTAGTAAACTTTTTAGTAATAAATTTTCTTTTAGTAAATATGGGAAAATCGACTGCTACGTTAGTTGCGTTTAACTGTAAAAGAGAAGAATATTAGTTGTACAATTTTTTAAGTCCACTCGCATTATTTTACAAAAAAAATTCATTTTCACGGAGATATATCATATTCGTAATTTTGTGTTGCCATATAAATGTTTGTTAGTTTTCTATTTTTAACAACGAATACCAGTGTCGAAAACAATTTCCATGTACATTCATTTCTCTCTGTTGTTTTACATCTATCGGGCTAACGTTGGTTTTATGCATGCTGTATTGGAATGCAAACTCGAGGGTTGCAGGAAAGTACGAATAATGAATATCGATGCCGAAGAACGAATTTACCACGTGCTGTTTGCCAACGTTTATTTAGAATCGACGTATAATTGATTTTTAAAAATAACCTACGTGTTTACGCCCTATGTTAACATTCACAAAATACAATATCTTGTCTATTGTAGAAAACAAGGCTGGAAACTGGCGAATAATCCTATTTCTTGATACGACAAACCGAATTGTTTGATATGAACACAGAATATAAAATAAATTACGAATAAAAAATAAAAGTAATATGCATACAGAATATTACTATATGAATGCAAATATTGTAGCGATATTCAAATATTTTGACATAACTATGTCGTGTGGATTGTAGTTGTCATATTATTCGATCCGTGGCAGTCATTTACGGTAAAATTTTCGTTAAACGAATCAAGGTATGTAGAGAGCGAGCCACATAAAGTGTTATAAGCTGTTTCCTTCGAAACAGATATCGGTTCGTTCTTCCTTTTTTCTCAAATTAAGTGGGACAGGGGACCAATTACACATTTTGAGTGCAAAAATTTGTGGTGGAGTTTCCTTTCACTTTTTCGAAGCGGAGTGGCGTGGTTATTAACTTTTTGTTATTTAGTGACATTAATTTGAAACTTCGCTTTTTATTCTGCATGCTGAAGCAGTTACGAATATGTTTCTCGTGATGGAGAATTTTGCATTATTAAGGTAGGGGTTAGGCTTTATTTTTACTTACTTTTAAAGATGATTCGTCAATAACTCTCACGTAGTTCAGAATACAATGATTCCTATTTTTCTAAAATAAAATATTTCATAAATGGTTTTTCTTTATTTAAGATATTTCTTGGCATCTATACATACATTAATAAAATTTATATCATGAACAATGTCCATACAATCTACAAGCAAATCCTGGAATTTGAAACTTAATTGTCATTTTTCACTAATAATAAGTGTATTTTCGCGGGGAGAGGTAATCGCGAGGAAACACGTCAACGGGAGTCGTAAATTCCCGTTACGATTATAATAATCGACGCCGCGAATAGATCGATCCCTTGATTTCCGTTGAGATAATAGGGGTGGTTGAGTTGGTATAACGCTGCGATTAACAGGGTTATAAAATATATATTTCCCACAACTTTACACTGATGAGTTGACGCCGTTGCTTAGTATACAGGTGACGAAGAAGAGGATTACTCGTAGATGAGAGAATCCGTATAGATATGTTGACTGATCTGGGTAGATAGGTCTTCAAAGAAGTTTTGAGGTTGAGAGTATTCGAACTGAGATAGAACTGCTTGAATGTTCAGTTGATATAGACTCCCGATGATAGACTGTTCTGTCGTTCCAAAAACAAGTGAGTGTTGAAGTTGACTGTTCTTTGGTTATGAGAATCAGTAGAGTTGACTCTCCTGATGGCATAGAAGCAATAGAAGCAGTAGGAACAGTACAGTTGACGTGATTGCTCTATAGTGATGAGAGCAAGTCTAGAGGGACGTAGAAGTCGAGTTGACCCTCTTGTTATCGCAGAAGCAGTGAATTGCGTTCTTGTGTGATTACGGAGAAGGCTCGATAAGGGTGTGCCCTTTGAACTAAGAACGCGAATTCGTTGTTTACACTTTTAGTTAGGATCGCGATGCCGATTAGCTTTTCCGTTAGGCAACTATTCTGTTTTTCCCATTAGGTAAATACTCTTTGTAAGAGCGTAAATACTCTTAATATTGTAAATACTCTTTAATCTACTCATATAATAAATTCATTTACTACAGAAAGATAGCACAAACGATCTCAAGTTACATTGTAAAATAACAAAAATAAAGAAACTTTAAAATCATCAACATGTAATTGATCGAAGTGATTTGTAACCGATTGAAACGGTGCACCAGGAAAGAAACAAAAACTTTCAGATCGTCTGGAGACTTTTATTTCTTCCGTGACACGACGCATGTTAACACTGATATACCGAATGCTCAAGCACAAAATCAATTACGTGTACGGAGCTGGTATTATGCAAATGTGGATCGCGCGTGTTTAGTTTAGTACACGCGTTATTTCCATTTTATAGTTTCGCTCGCGACGCAACGAGCGCAACCCTTCTTGACACCTCCGCGATACGCAATAAAATATAATCTGACCAAGGTAATTTTATCTTCCGCGTTCGCCCATAAATCTCCCGTCGTTGAATTAATTTTCCCTCTCGTACGCTGCCGCGCCGCCTCGTAATGCGTCGACCGGTTGAGCAATCGTACGATTAAACGTAAACGCGCGCTAATATATTGTACTTAAAGGTTCGAAGCGTTTCAACTGCGCGGATAATAAACTGGTAGTAGGTTAATCGCTTTCTGTGCCGCTTGTTTCAGCCTCTGTGGTTTAGGGAAACTCCGCGATTGAGAAAACATTTCTTTTGCATTAGGTGAAACTGATCAAGTGTCGGCGTTTCTCTGATTAGCGTATTCGCTGTTATAACAGATAACGTTACATTTATTTTTAGATTTATATCAGTGATATTTGTTGGTAATCGCGTGTATGTTTTATCAGATTACGATGTTTCAGTTGATTTGTATTTTGCATGTTATATTAACCTTAGGAGGTTAATGTATTCGTGTTGTGTAATATATATGTACGAGGGAAATATTTTCTCGTAAGTGGTAATGGGAAATAGTATGAAACTGTGATTTCTTTGATTCGTGGAGTATCTTCATTCTACGTAAACACATTGGTTTCCATTTATTTCATTTACAAATCGGGTTACCTCTTATCTTGTCTTCTATGCATCGATGCGATTCGATTTGCGAAGGATTAAAAATACCAATTGATATTATTACGTTGATTTGAGGTCTATTCTAAAAAAGTCAAGATTCTAATCGTACTATCAGTTACTTATAAAGAAGAAAATTACCAAAAATGTAAGAGTAAATGAAATAATTTTCCAAAATACCAAGATTATTTTAATCTCACCACTTTACTGCTTCTTATAAATGATATTTACAATTCAATATTATACGCTAATAAAAACATAAAACATTCACTAAATAAATCACGTACGTACGTAGGAAGATGGTAACGACTATGAGAATGTAGAAAATGTAGAAATTAAAAAAGATACGAAGAGATTGTTTTCTCGGAATAATCTTCAGAAGTTCAACGAATGATATTCCCCATCTAACGTTAAACGGTAACAAAGATATAAAACTTGAAGAAATAAATGAGGTGTGTAAGGAGGTGGAAAGGACTGTGAGAACGTACAAAAACCGAGAATTCAAATCGAGAAAGAATGCCTGTTCAAGGCGGGGTTAAGCGCGTAACGAGCTTCAGTCGCAAGAAATCAACGAACGCCTTTATTCGGAACGAGAGATATGTATGTGTACTTGTTTTGTACGGTACGGTATAATGACGGGTTGAAGAACGATCGACCGCAAAATGATTGTGATCAAAACCGCGAATATTTTCAGATCCTTAATTTTCGAGAAAGCGACCTGGTCGTGTACACGATCAAAGGATGCCTGCATATGAGTTCCGTGTTTCTGATTTCAAATTTGTAAATGTCCTTATCTTCCTTTCCTTTACCCGGTCATCGCGTGAATGCTAACATTTATCCGACACCTTTATCTTTGGCATAAGTATGGAGTCGAAAGGCACGACAATTACATATTGTGCATCCTATACGTATGCAATTCACACACGGTCCCTTATATGGGTCGTAAATCACAATATAAAAGACGAAAATTTATGCGAGAGCAAGAAATAAATATGAACCTTTAATAATTGTATTTAATGTGTTATGCTTCTTTTTTTTTTTTTATCAATTGTGTAATATTAGGTCGTCCGAAAAGTTTCATTCGTTTTATAAGGAAATAATGCATGCACAATATTTTTCGTTTTATATTATTTTATCGAATTACGTATGATCCATTTTGTTCTATCAAAATAAAGATCGCAACGTTCGACAGATTAGGTTTCATGTTTGTATAAAGATGCATCGTTGTAAAAGACGTGTCTGTAAAAAAAAAAGACACTTTTCGGATAATCTAATATAAGTGGAAATTTACTAGATAATTTGGAAACTATTATTTTAATAATTTTGTTTACAGACAATTATTTTATTAGAGTTTTAGATAGTTCATGTCCATATATAACGTATGTAAATTTTTTCGTATTTAATTATCTTTATTTCATCTGGTTTTTTTTTTCTTCTTTTTTTTTAGTGATTACTGTTATGATTGAATAAATATTCTGAATGAAAGTAACACTATTCGATCGAAAAATATTTATTTTATTTTTGAAGATTCATCGACTGTTAAATCAATATGTTTTAAAGTTTAATAAAGATTTACGACAGTTCTTTGACGATTAAAATGTAACATTTAATTGCTGGCTGTCCCTTGTAGGTGAGTCATTCTATTTTTAATCTCTGTTTGAACGAAATTGCTTTCACCAAGAGTGAAAACGCTTAATAAGTAACAAGCTCATACATTAAAGTCCAACTTACATTCATAATTACTCTTTCCGTAAATTATTCTCTCAGTCATGAGACTGTGCATGAAGAATTGAGCATTTTAACGTGGAGACGTTTTCATTACTGAAACGATATTCAATTTACATTGCTCTACATCAACAATTTTACTCGGGTTTATTCGAAGGAAGATTATAAATCGTATTTTTTAAACTGGTCGCGATTTTTAAAGTACCACAGATATAAAGTATATAATCTTTGTCACTTTCAATATTTTAGAAATCATTACATATGATAACACAAAATTTCTCGTAAAAGATAGTTAGTATATTCTGTTCAACTGAATGAAAAATAAAATTTTTGTTTAAAAATAATTGTGTAAAAATAATTCGTCCGTACGACGTTCTTCATTGTCTGTCCGTTAAGGCCCAAGCACCGTTAGAGAAACCCTCAATAAACCTAAGGCCCCACCATAAACCGAGTCTCATTAGTTTGTAGGAACCTTTAATCCTTAGGTTTATTGTACATTCTTCAAATTACGAAGAAAGCAGGTAATTACTTAATGGGAATAACGGAATATTTGCCTAATGGAAAAGCTGCTTTTTCCAAAAACAATGTCGCCCATGAAGCTTCTTTCTCCTATTTCCATTTCTAACGTTGGTCATAACCAATCGGCATCGAGGATCGTTACCCTTACTTTCCTAACTAAAAGTGTGAGCAACGAATCCGCGTTCTTCGTTCATAGGGCACACCCTTACCGAACTTTCCTCCGGAATCATACAAGAACGAAATTCACTGCTTCTGCGACAACAGGAGGGTCAACTCAACTTCTACATCCCTCTAGACTTGCTGTCATCACTACAGAGCAGTCACATCATCTATACAGCTTCTACTGCTTCTACGCCATCAAGAGGGTCAACTATACTTGTTCTCGAACCTGTAGAACAATCAACTTATTCTCCAAACTACAGAGCAGTCACTACATTCCTCTAGTCTTGTCAACTTGTTCTTGGAACGACAGAATAGTCTATCATCGGGAGTCTATATCAACTAAACATTCAAGCAGTTCTATCTCATTTTGAATACTCTCAACCTCAAGACATCTTCGAAGATCATCTATCTACTCGAGCTCGATCTCGGTCTTCAGATCAGTCAACATCTACACGGATTCACTCATCAACGAGTAATTTTCTTCGTCACCTGTATCTTAAGCAACGGTATAAAGTGATCAGTGTAAAGTTGTGGGACATCTCAACGGAAATCAGGGGATCGATTTATTCACGGCGTCGATTATTATAATCGTAAGGGGAATTTACGACTCCCGTTGGCGTGTTTCTTCACGATTGCGTCTGCTTGCGATTGGTCGAATTTACATGGTCCTTCGAATCGGATTACGTGCCAGTGAAAAGTGTACGCATCAGTGACCTCACAGTGCCATGTGATCACATCAAGTCCCGCAGCGGAAGCGTTATCACTCCATCGAAGTCGGTTACGTCAGGAACGTCATCTTCGAAGAGGCATAACCCATTGGTCGAGACACGCTCCCAGGCAGCGTTCCGCCGTAGCTGTACATTTAACAAATAAAAGGTTAGAGCAACTTCAATCTAGCTACATTACTAATCATGCCGACGCCAGCAAAGGACAACATCTGATTCAACGCCACAAAACGCCTTGAATCAGCCAGTCGCTCAAGATCCTCTGGACCGGAGAACAGAGAAAACCTCATCAGGCGACAAGCCGTCGCAGTTCTTAATCTCTACGAACACGTTACAGGATGCCCGGTAACTGTAATTCATAACGTAGAGAATAAAGAGTTAAATCCCTTCAATGACACTGAGGTCAATCTTGAGTCGAAATCTACGACAGACCCAGACATCGGAGAATTATTCTGCTGGACAGGAAGTGAAGACGTCACCTACACCATCGCCGAGATGACCACTCCGACGATTGACCCGAAACAAAATATTTTATGCGCTGCTTTCACTGTGGCGTTCAAGGTGGATCACTCAATTAACCTCGCTGGTTTTCCGAACACCCTTTCGGAGCTCAACCCTTGTCCGCTAAAGCCACAAATCACTACGTCGGACAAATCGCTGATTTTGTCTTTTGCGGATAGTTGGACCACGCCGGTACAACCACCAGGCATCATCAAAAAGGCACGATACGGATGGTTCAGCGGGGGCAGCCCTGTCCTCCAATCAACCATAGGCTTCCGTCACCCATCCATAACGCATCCACATGCGACTTTCACTTGCCTTTGTGAAACTGACGAGATGTATAACGACACTTCCTGGGCCGAGGCGTTCCAAGAATCCAATAATAAAAAAGAGAAAAAAAAAAAGCAAAACGAAATACCGACATTTTACGATTACAAAAGAAAAAGGTACTTTACATATAGCTTCATCGTTAATTCTTAAAAATCATATCAAACATTTTAAGAAGGAAAGGGAATTGCTTCATATAGTAAATCATATGATTTATTATTTCCAGTCCAGTCTTCAGCCTTTGTATTAGTTTTCGTACTAGATACTCTTTCTACTGGAACTGTCTGAACGTCTTCATTTGATTCTAACGTGATTTCCTTACTTTTTACATCTCCACTTGTTGGAGATACTAACAAATGGTGCTCATACTCTTGCGGGTCTAATAAGTGTGTTCTATCGTATTTACAAATAACCTTGTAATCTTTCGGGTAATTTTTGGCACATTTTGTTATATGAATTTGAAATCTAGATTTTCTTAATACGATGACATTTGCTGTATGAGCAAGTAATATAAACCTTCGTGTTACTCATTTTTCCCGATTAATTCAAACTATCAATAGTTTGAATTGATTCAAACTATCAATAGTTTGAATCAATAGGGAAAAATGAGTAACATGGAGGTTTATATTACTTGCCCATACAACAAATGTCATCGTATTAGAAAATCTAGATTTCTAATTCATACAACAAAATGTGCCAAAAATTACCCGAAAGATTACAAGGTTATTTGTAAAGACGATAGAACACGCTTATTAGACCTGTAAGAGTATGAGCACCATTTGTTAGTATGCCCAACAAGTGAAGGTGTAAAAAGTAAGGAAATCACGTTAGAATCAAATGAAGACGTTCAGACAGTTCCAGTAGAAAGAGTATCTAGCACGAAAACTAATACAAAGGCTGAAGACTGGACTGGAAATAATAAATCATATGGTCCACTAGTTGGGACAGAAAATAGAGATGTAATTAGAGGGGCGATTGCTATGTCAAAATCAAAGAAGAACATAAGGATGAAGTTTCATTATACAGATCTAGCTTATACTCATATTTGTTTGTAAGAAATATTTACATTAATTCGTATTAATTTATACTTCAAAAATTATGTTTAAAAAGATGTAATAAAATTATTCTGTGATTACAGCCTTCTAGTAGTTAGTGGATTAACTAGAATAGGATGTTACATTTGTAAGTAGAATAGGGAATTGTACTATTAAGTAGAACGAATCAAGATTTTTATTGACACTATATGTTATTTCTCATAGACATAAGAATACCTATATTTTTTTTGTATATGTCGGAACAGAATACGACTTAATTACAAAATTATGAAATGGTCTAATAAATAAATCATCTATTCCATAAATTTCGATTTAATCACCCTAATTTCTCATATATCGAAAAAATAATCTAGGACACTTGGGCCAAAACACTGCGAAAGCAAAGGCTTTAAACGACAACAAGAAAACTTGATTCTTTCTGTTGACCTGTGTTCGAGCACTCGTTTTGGACCGGTCTTTGAGCACGGTCATTCGGAAGGTGAACGACACCATCGACTAAGGTATTTCTATCTTGGTCCTGGAGGGCTGGGTCCTTCTTCGACTCGTATACCGATTCTCTCGCTAAAAAGTCACTCTTGCCTCTCGGCGTGTCGTTAATCGACCTTGCTCTCTTCAAAATGAGTAAACAGGAAGCGATAGAGAGGAGAAAGAAACAAAAAAAAAAAGAAAAAAGGAGAATCGACGAGGAAGAAAAAACCCGGCGCGATAACGATACGATGCTCGAGTTTGTCTTGACAACGATCGATCTTGCTCCAACTGGTTTCAGGCAATCTCAATGATTGATAGTACGTGCCGTTTGAATTTTGTTATACTACCATCGTTCGCCAGCGAATTAGAAACCAGGAAGCGCTGAGCTTCGAAGTGATTTCGATCGTTCGTTTCGTCGACGTTGACGTGATTGTTGTATCGGTACCGACGCGTTCGAATTTAGTGAAAGTATGTTATGGATCGAGGTTGCTTTTTTCGAGCGATTTGTAATTGACATACTGTTGTGAAAATGGATTGCATTATTATATGTACGTACAGCGATTTTTGTAACTGTAAAATTACTGTAAAATTTTCAATTTTTGTATAAGTACGAGATACAATAAACACGATAAAAAATTAAGAAAAATCTTAATTACTTCTTGAAAGAAGAAATAATATTTTTTTATTATATTTTCAAAGAAGGGGCAGAAGTTTCTACTAGTACGTTTTACTGCTAGAAATGATGCTACAATATTGTCTGAAAGACTACTTATAATTTTTAATGGGCAAATTGTTACAATTATTCTATTAATTACTTGAATATTAGTCACATATGTCAATGTTCTTTTTTGTTATCTTTCTGACAATCTTAACATAGTCTTGGATTTGGAAATATTAGAGTCGTACCATTTATAATACTTCTTCTTTCTTGTTTACTTACGAATGAATAAATCGTGAACAGTAAAAAATCTCTAAATTGAATTTCTCAGTTTCATTTCTACCAGCTCTCATCGAACAAATACAGCTCATAGTTAGGAGAAAAATTAAACTCTCCGATACTATGTTACTAATATACAATTTTCTATGCTACACTGCTTAGAATCCTTGCCTTTGCAGGATATCTTGATTACACGTAAATAACTTTGATTTAGCATTCAACCGAGCTTCGAACAGAAAGGAATGTGTAATAACATAATGTCAAACCAGTCACTGCTTAGAATTACAAGGGATTAACCGTTGTTTATTGCAATAACCATTCTACGTGCCGTTATCTATTTTAAATATTAAACGACACACAGTTATCATTCAGTCGGTTGCGACATAAAACGCCCATCGGTGAGAAAAGATTTTTCTATCGTGAGTGGGAGCGTCATCATGGCAAAGGTCTTCTCTATCCTGTCGAGCAAGGACGATACACTCGATCGATTCTTTGCGATCAATTCCTTCGATTGAAAGGTTTTTCCCTTGTAGGTCGATAAGGTAATCGTATTCCGAGTCTCTGGTATACACGATGAAACTTTTTATGGAAAATCGTCTGGATGTTATGAAATATCTACAATTATTATGGTTCTCTGTATCCCTTGTATATGTATAAAATAATACGAATAAATTTGCCTACATTTAAGATCGAATGTACGTCTACTAACACGTTTTATATTGTATTTCGTGCGAATGCATATGTATTTAGTTTGCCTCTTTGGTTCTGGTACATGAAAACGTAATAAAATTCAGATGGTAATTCAGTTGGTAAAATTCAGATGGTAAATCGTTCAAATATGAATTCTCGTAGAAATTACTCTTCCATTTTGATAGAAATATTTGGAAAAATAATTAAATTGTATTTTCTTTATAGGTAATATCTCATAGAACATTTCAGATCGTAGGAACAAAATGATGGAGAGATATTGGCAGCATTGTTGCGATGGACAAGTATGTTAGTACTGATGCTGAAAGTGTAGCTGTTTCTTTGTTATTTAGCAGGGCAAGTTTAAAAACTGTGCTGGATATTTCATGGTATAATTTTATATTTTTACAACGTTGAATATTGTCTAACTAAGAATCATTTATAAAAAAAATATAATGAAATTATACTTTTTTTTTTAGTAGTCATTGGATTAAATAAAAAAGGCAATTACATTCGTAAATAAAATCGAGAATTACATCAGTAATTTGAATAATAAGGAAACATTTTTATTGTAACGTACATTGTTCTTTAAAAATAAAGGAAGTCTTATTTATTTCCTAAAATAGAGTGTAATTTTATTATAAAATTATAGATAGAAGATTCTTCAGTGATTTTATTCTTCATTCTTATTATAGCTACGTATAGTAAAGTATTATAATGCGATCAAATTGTTTTTTTAGAAAATAATACATACATAGGAGATGGCAAACCTTATACGTTTGTTTTATTATATTTCTTTATCTTTAGATCTTTTTAATTCTTGGGCTATAAATCAGCTGTAAATAAGGTCCCTCTCAACTGGCAGAAAAGCTGCCGTGACCAATTCAAATCTAACGGGTGTATTGATTTGACAAATCGCATATTTAATTCGAATATGTTAATTTAATTTCAACACGATACTTTCTTTTTGCAAATGATTTAAATTTTTAATATATTAACTTTGTAAGATTGTGTGACAGATATTAATTTTGGTCATTATTCTACCACTAACTTATACATTTTATTGATATCCTTATACTTTTACTATAACTTGAACAATGTGTCGGATAAATTTATGATACAATTATACCTCAATTTCTCTTTCTCACACTTATTTCTTAACGTTATATCGTAAACGCAGTAAATTTATATTAATCGTATGAAATGGCCGAATTATACATAAATCTGGCAAAATCATTTATCATTTCAAGACAAAAACCAATCTGTTGTTATAGGAATTACGAGCAATTACGGAAGTATGACCTAATTTTCGTATTGTGATACTTATCTATTGTCGCTTACTAATAATAATTAATTAAAATTAATAAAAGCCTTCCGTTATTGTATTTAATAAGGTACTTTCCTATTCCAACTAAACCAGCGGTTACCAAAAGGCTTCGGCTAATTCATAATTTTATTACACATTTTTAGGAACAGTCTTTAGCGTGGATCATAAATAAGGAAAGTTTTCTTAGAAACAAATGCAACCATAAATTGATATAAGTTAATATGCATGAGGTAATAAATATAATATTTAGATGTTATAGTGAATTTTATTTAAACAAGATTGAACGGAGAGATGAAACTAAATTTGATATAACAGCCTTAACAAGGTAATAAATAAAAGCAAATTTAGTCCCTTCAGCGCTGTGCATATATATATATGCGTCCTAGAAAATTATTCTCTGTGGACTACGAATGAATATGCATGTGTTTTCGCAGAACTATTCAATTTGGGTTATGAACGCAGATACGCGCTCGATACCAACGATGCTTAAATTTATTTAGCCCACACTAGCGTGTTCTTTGTTGTACAAAATCGGCAGCTCACAGCACGAAGATAGATAGAGGCTCGAAATTAAAAAGTAGGTCTCGTATAATCGACATCAGCAAGTTTGTCAGTAAATTTTTTACGATTTAATAAAAGGCAGTTTAAAAGTAAAACAGAAACTAACATAGTCTACACCAGGAACGCTAACGGTAAGCTTTTGACCACTTAATAAAATTATAGAATTCAAAACAGTAAGAAAAGAAAAGAAAGCAAAGGAACAGAATTCAAAAATAAAAAAGATGAATTTAATCCGTATTAGAATCGATAATTGTTTAGACTTTTAAAATAAAAGACTTGCAGATAAAAGAAAGACTAATTTTGTCGTATCAGAATTAGGTACTATCGATCAGTTCCCTTAAATATTCCACATACTACAATCAAGCTTCGATTCACTAATTTTCACCAGCAGTCGATGGTTTGAAACAAAAAGACGCCTGTGGAACAAAGTTACTTTTTCCACGGTGTTGCGGTATAATCACAAACGGCACGTTTTACGATAATGTAAATCGCGGTGCGGTGGCCTCTAATCACTGGTTAGCCAGCCGCTTATTAATCCGCCAATAAATAACGCGTACCCGTAGAAAGCTGCTCGCCGGCGGGAGGTCTCGAATCAGGCTAATGACAATCGCGATAAGAATTCTCGCACGTCGCCAAGCCACGAAGAAGCTTTTGCTTCTCCCGATTCCCTTTGCAATTAGATATCGTCTGCTATTGAGTTCGGGATACGAAAGGGGTCGCGAAACAAATTTACTGTTACGAGAAGAGCCAATAGGAGAAAGAAGACGAAGAAGAAAAAAGGTAAAGAAAGATAGAAATAATACGATCCAGCTACGACCAAGTTCTCCAAGGGGAGATCGGCTCGTTCGATAGCATACAAATGCAATTTCTTAACGGGACACCGGCTCTGTCTGAAAATCGCTCGCCGATCGGACATTCCTGATTGTGCAAGGTTGAATATTAACGCGCAAGGATGAATATTAATTATCGTGAATATGATTAAGCGTCCTGCCCGCGGCCGAATCGCCATGCTGCGCTAACATTGTTGCATGTTGCGCAAACTTCATCGAACTAGTCGTGATGGATTATATCAGGTTGCTTTCGTGTGAGCGATAAATTATTTCTTTTCTATTCCGCTTCCCCTTTTTCTTTGCTTTTTACCATTGTTCGCCGCGTTTGAACTGTTGAGAAGTGGGACAGTGTTGATTGTGTTTAATGGTACAGGCGATCCATCTACACTGCCTCGTGTAAGTATTGGGACACCTACTCGCAATACAATTTGATTGCGTAAAAATTGAAAAACTTCGATTTTATTCCTTTCGTTCTTCTTCTCTAGATAAAACAACGATTTTGCCAGACAAATTGCGAAGCTGTCAGGAAACAGAATCGATCAGGTTGACTTTTAAACGGACAGTTGACTTTTCATTTATCGGGATACTCCAACTTTTACTTCAGTCGGTGTTTTACATTATACGACGTTATCAAGCAATCTGAAACAATTTTTCTAACTCTACCTAATGTTTGTAGTCGCTAGTACGTAAGACAACATGATTTTTGTAAAACAGCGCAGTCTGATAATTTCAGGGACACTTGTATATCGCGCTGGACTAGTAGAAGATAATTTTTATTAGAAAAATTGGAAATTGGAAGCAATTTCGTGTAACATTAAATTTAACAAACTTTAGGTGAAATTAATTCGAAGATAATGATCTTTCAAACCTAATTCTGTTCTACAAATTATTGACGAAGAAATAGTAAGCGATAAGGATTTTTATCGAAAGAAAGAAAGTACATTAGAATATTTTTGTTTCAGAGATTCGACAAAGTTTGTATTTATGCAAAAATATTGTTCGAAAAGTGGTTATCGAATCAATGAAAAGGGCGATGGATCGTTGAGCATAGTAATACAGAGACGAGACTGATGGTCAGAAGAACTGGCATAAAACTTTGTCGAAAATCGATATTTAAGAATTATGCAAGCTATATTTACTTATATATCTAATCTAAAGTATTACACAACAGCTTAATTGTTGTATGTTGTAGTAAAACATGCCGATAACTTTGACAGGAAAATTTTAACAATATTGCTGCTATCACTACGTATACTGTGATAGTATAGTTCTCAGTAATTTGGACAGTAAGTGGACTTCCTGCTATACCGCATAGGAAAGAGTAGTTGATCTACATTTGGAATTCTTCCTTGTCACAATTGGGTTAATATAATAATATCAAGAATAAATTTGTTGCAAATATTTTTAGAACTCTTCACCAAAAACACTGTACGAGCAATGACCTTCTTTCAACGTCAAAAAGGCTATCTTTTTTCTTTTCTATCCATTAAAATTGTAAGTTCTTTATTTTAATAGGTAAAAAATTTCTTAATATAAGGAGATTTTAATTTGAGAATGTTACTTTGCAATTTGTCAAAAAACACTTCTTCAGAAGAAACGGGAAAATGATACTGATATATGATATCGTATAATATGTACATATATTGCAGCTTACTCAATTGTACAATAGATAAAAATATTACTGGGAATTTTAATAACTATCATAAAACGGAAATTATTATTTAGAAGTAATTAAATAAATAACAAACTTGGAGTGTAAAGCTATCTTGTTGCTACAATGGTACAAACGTAACGAGTTATATAACAGTTACAAAATAACGCCGACATTCCAATGATAATAAATAGCAAAAATTCTGCCATTTTTTCAACCCACGCTTCTGTCGTTATTTCATAAAGCCTATATTAAAAATTATGTTAATTACTCGTCGTCGATTATTTAACGTTGATATCCCGTCAAACAGGTTAGTAGCCTGTCGACGGTATTTAAAATACTTCCTAAAGTAACTATGTAACAACCGGGGATCGTATCACGATTTTTAATCTTTAATATGGAAATAGAACAATTATGCATTTGAAATTTTATTTTAGAAAGTAGACTTTCCGTGTTTCACGGGTATGTGAGTGCACGTTGGAACTATAAGTTTCGATTCGTTCTAGTCGTCAATGCAATAAATTTCTTATGTGCAACAGATTCGTTTCGCAGCTTTTTTCCTTTTTACCAAGGTTCTGGTATATTTTCTTGCACCTGGTTTCGTGTATAATCGACAAAATTTGTTATAGCACACTTTATCGTATTTCCGTATTAACTCTTCCTAAGCAAACGTACTTTTTGATACTTTAAAGACTCGAAAAAAATCTAAAAAAGATCTGAAATCCTTGTCTCAATGTCGCTTTTATAATACGAATCAAATACCTGAAACTTTCTTGAATAAAAATAGAAACTTGATAGAACAGACCTTTCTTCGCATCGTCGACAGCTCAGTTTGCTTGTAAAGATTTAAATTAACACTCAAAGATGCTACTCAGCCACAATGATAAATGAATTTGTTAACCTCGATTCTTTAAAGTCTAATTTGCAGCAAAATTTATTATAATTAATATACCATATTTCATCAAATTTATGTATCTTTAATTTAATATAAATAAGAGAGCATTGTTTCTCGATGTCAATAATAATAATTTTTCTATACGCGTTCAATAGCATAAATAAAATTAATGCATAATTAATAATGATACGAAAGCATTGGAAATGCTATGCCACGTTCATTAACATTAATTTTTCATATGAAAGGCAATCTCGTCGGTTTTTCAATTTTTTTTCTCAAAGAAATATATAAGAAGTATAGAAAAATTTCAGTCAATTAGTAACTTTGCGTGCGTAATTATGCGAAAGAAAGGGAAAAGGAGGATTGGTTATAAATTGATCGGCCGTTTGCAACAAACGGTTCAGTCGATGTTCGAGCAAGAAAGCGCTCAAGATGGAGAACACACATGCGTTTGCACGTGTATAAACTGGGCCATTGACCAGGATGTTTTACATTGAAGGACATTCACGTGTCTCTTCGTGCCCTTTGTATTTATACGCTATGATTTCGCAAACCGATCGGTCGTCCTTAATATCGTAGAATCGGTTGTGTAACAACCATCGTAGTATAAATAATGTTTAATCATGTTTTACGCGCATTTTTCTTGTGACTGATGAATTTGAATTTGATTATTGTATCCGAAGACGATTCTTTGTCTTTATTAAGAAACTAAAATCTTCGTATTATCAGAAGCAACAGCGTGATGCGTTGAGGCTAATTTAAGGGATAGTTGGATGTATGTTTGCATCTAATGCATAATAATAGTTAATTGTTAAACTATTCTATTTTTCGGTATACTATAATTGGTTGTTATAAAATTATACGAGGGCAATGTGTTCTTATTATGATCTACATTTTAATATAATCATATTTCTTTTTCTCTTTAACAAATTTACTAATTTTAGAAGGAAATGTAACGAAGAAATATAATGTCGATATACATAATTTCTAATTCCTATTCTATATGTTCTATTCTTCTGTTAATTAATTTGATTCAACTGAAACGTTCGAGACAACAAAGTTAAATAATAAAAGATCGAGTAATATAAACAGATATGCAATAATCTGAAATTTGATGACTCGATAATTGTTTTAAGTGCAAGGTAATTCACGAATCTTTTTATTTTTCAATTAATTTTTTGCTTCGACTTTTACGAAATTCACTTAAATTTACTTACAAAATACCACGATAAAACGCTTGACATCATCGCGCAGTCTCTTATACTCTCATCTCGTGCCCATATAGCTTCAGGAACCTGGAGAGAGTTGTAAATCTGTCAGGCTAACGTCCAGCGAATATGATGGATCACCACAGGATTTCTCAATTGAGACCTTGGTATCTTTCGGGCCATTTTCTTCGCGTCATATCATCACATACTGTCTTCATAAAATAATTTCGATCGTTGAAACTCGAGAATGCTATTATAACGCATAAACTTTGACATTTTTATTGGTATAAATTCTTGCAAGTGTTTGCTAACTTGTTGGTCTTACCATAACTCACATTTCAATATCTTCTTCAGCATATATTTTTACTAACAAAACTACCGATACCGATAATAATAAACGTTTTAGCTAATTAAGGATAATCTTCTTTTTATATATTTCGTTCTTTTCCTTATACATGCATATTTGTCATCTATAAAATATCAAGATATTTTCATTTAAATAATTTCTTTGCTGACTCTCGTATTACGTTTTATGATTCTGTCCCTTTGAATTCCAACCCATCGTATAATTTTATACGGTGAATATACATTCTCCGCGCAGTTTTACTTTTTAAAAACGATAACTTAGATTTATCTATGCAACAGGTTTCGTGACTTCTCCGTCTCTTTATCGATGAAAACTCTAAATATGTATATAGAGCAACCCTTGGTTCAACGGTCGGTCAATTCAGCGCATTCTCCTTATAAATTTTTATATCGTTTCATCTCAAAACATTGGATCCGTTTACGTCATTACATTTGAACGTCCTACGCGTCGGTATTATGTCAGCTGGAGATACGCGATTGCGAGTGAAACAATGCAACGGCGAGATAAAACGGGAACGAAACGAGGAGAAAATCGGAGAACCGTTGCGCAACTACGCTCCAGCCACGATCGCGGATGCTTCGACGAAACTGCTAAAGCGAATTCGTGTCGGGCCGATAACGGGTGGCCAATATGCAGAATTATTCAATTAGCGTGGCAGATCCATCAACGATACGACCGAATCTCGTGCACCGAATTGCTCTCTCACATTCTCGACTGACATTCAAGGCTATCTTGCCACGTTTCCTCGGCAAAAACAGCCGACAATAAATCGATATGTATCGCAGAATAATAGAGGGTGGAGAACATTCAATAATAAGCGTGTGCAATGTATGCCATGAAAATACGAAGAATGCGTCCATATAAATCGCGAATAGCAATGCACGCGTGAAAGACAACGCACGCTTAGATCATTCTTTCGTCAGCTATTTCTTTTTCTTGCCTTTTTCTTTCTTTCTTTCTTTATTATTCTCACCCAGTTGTTTCAATAATAATCAATCGTGTACGCGGTTAAAGGGAAAAAGAAAACAAACGCGTTTGTAAAAAGAAACATGTTCACTTGTGATGAGCGTGTAACTCACGCTGATATTAGTTATTGGATTTTCTTTTTTTTTTACGCAGAAGTGAAATTTTGTTCCCTTTTTTTGAAATGTATTTTTGTGCATATCTTTTTTCAATGTGGAGACTACAGAGAAAGAACACATGGATTTTCTGTGGAAAAAATTTGATTTCATTATAGCGTATATGTTTCCACCCTTTTTATATCTCGAAAATCGTAGTTCGCGTATACATTGCTATATTAATTGGCATTAATTAGCATTAAAATATCATCTGTATTAAAGTATGTTTATTTACAATACACATTTGTACAACATATCTTTGGCTACGTCTAATAGCTTCTTTCATTTCTAATTATTTTATTAAAATATTTTATTTTAGACGAAAATAATAAAAATGTATTTATTCTACTGTTTTTTCTATGATATTCATGTACAAAGATGAAAATTATTAAATTTCGTTGAATTCATCTGTAGTAATTACGATTGTTCGAGTTTTCCATATTCAAGATATAACGATGATATAATTTCATAATAACAAAAGTACAGTGTGTATGTATGTAAAGGCATATGAAATATCTATTGTTAAAAAGAACGAACAAAATTGTTTTCATATCTAGAGATTTCATCAATGATGAAACGGTTATACATTTGTATCTCGTGTCTGATTTAAATCCTGGCACAAAAACGTGACTGCAAGAATATAAAATTAATGGTATATTCTTTCAATTTGTAAGGAAATAGATACATATACATATACATTCAAGAGAAACTTTCAATATATTCATAACACAATCGTACCTGATTTATCAAAGAACAACCTAAAATTTACGATCGCCATTACATATTACCGATGCGACTCAAATTAGCATACACCATCGTCACGTAATAAAGAGTAATTCACCCTTCGGTCCATAAATTAAAATTGAAATTTCACCGCAGGATATCGCACATACCTTGCTTCCAGAGATAATTGTTTTAAAGCAAACCTTTAATCGGTCGTCTGCGTTTCTGATGTCGTAAATCTCCGATCATTCATCCATCGAATGAAAAAAGAAATGAATGCAAGGAAAAGGGAACAAAGAAAAACAACAGAAGCGCCGACGAAAGTGAAAGGGTATACTGTTGCCCATTACAAGCATTTGGGCTCTCGAATAATTGCAAATAAATAAAATACATCGCAAGCGAGACTTTTTAATTAATTTAATTAATTTCGGACTCTGATTTTATCTCAAGCAACTACATATATAGTTAATAGATAACGACGAAAACAATATTTAATATTAGTTCGTATAAAAAAATAGGTAGTAGTTAATCGAAGATGTTGTAAGATTATTCCATAGATAATTTTGCTCTTTATTTTGTACTTTGAATTTATAAAATAGAATGAAACGGTTAGGATGGATGAAAATTGATCCTGTGGCTCGAAAATCGCTTTAAGGACGTTGGGATGTTATGGCGATTGAAATATGCATTTCTAGCCACATACGAAAACTTTGTATAGATTTTATAGTATTTACAGCTACTCGTTAGGCGTAGATAAATATAGTACTCGTGTGGTGAATATATATATTCCTCGTTTCAGTTTTAATGTAACATCTTATCCTGGTTCTTTGCAAGAAGTATAGAAACGTCCTTCAATCGTAATTTTGAAAAAACAGTAGAGTCTCTCGTAGTCTCTTATAGTCTCTCACTCTACTATTCGAATATTTTGTTATCCGACCAGAATGCCTGCTGGTAACACGTGCTTTCTTCTGTCACAAATGCTATCATTCAATGTATCATCGTATCATTGTATCAAATGTATAAGTAGTAAATGAAAATGACGAGAATGTACGTTCTCACGCTAAAAATGTATATAATTCGGCAGCCGAAAAGACATGGGGTCCTTGGATATTGTAATAAACTGACAATTTCTCTCATCTCTATTTGAACAAATAATATTTGATATCAAAAAAGTGATTATTCTATTACCGGCAAGTTTCATTATCCGAATATTTTTGTTTCTTTGTTTATTAGTTTGCTTGTTTGTTTATTAGTCAAAATACGAGAGAAGATACCGACTTGTTGATCGAGTTGCATCGAGTATGCAAATTCTAACGAGCGTTAGTACGAGGAGATCGGAAGGAAAACGCAGTAGGTGCACAGAAGCGTTGTTTCTCGATTCATTTCACGAACGACGATCGGCTTTCACGTTTGCAAGCGTTTGGACAAGGTAGCTGGACCGTGACCAAACCAAGAGCATAATAATTAATTATCCGGTACGATCGTTGGCAGCAGATTCAGCCACCGTTTTGCTTCCATTCGACCAGCTGCTGAGATGGTACCTCGGCCGATTGCAACGAAGTAAACAACCGGTTGTTGTTCCTGCCGCGAAAGAAATGAAATCTGACGACCGATCTCAATCCTCTTACGGATCGACCAATTATCATCGATAACACAATCACGGTGATCACGTGGGAACGGAAATTTGCTGAAAGTGTGTATTCCCAATGACTGAATTTCGAGTGCAAGAGATAGGGAAATGGTCGAATGCTCGAAATTAGGGAATCAAAGAAAAATGCATGACCACCTACGGTTTTCGATAGACGTGAACGAATGCGCCTGGGAAATATCTGCGTATATTTCCTGAAATGGGCATAGGAGATCATAGGCTATGGGAAGAGAAAATGTGCGGTTGTTGTAAGATTATTCCATAGATAATTTTGCTCTTTATTTTGTACTTTGAATTTATAAAATCAAATGAAATAGTTAGCTACTCAAGTTTACGGTTAACAAATGGGAAGATCGTAAATAGCATTCGTATAGAAATGGCCAACGCTGGTGAATCAGACAGGAATTATATCTTATTATAATCTGTGGAAAGGGGACTAAATTTAGGTGAAATATTTTTCGTACGATGCTTCATTTCGGAATAAATTGATGTTGTATTCGGTGGCTACATGTTCAGTGTGCATTTACGCACAATCCTATTTATATCTGCATTTGATAGATATCACTATGGTACTTTTATTGTTGTTTAATTCATCCTATCAAATAAGGAATATATAACGAAATACGGGTACCTTTCGTTCAAGAATGTTTCCTTTTGCAGTTAATTATCTAATGTAACGACGTCTGATTCTTTAGTGACGTTTGACAAAGACTAAGAATTTGAATCGTGGATGGTAAACGAGTCACAAGTTAACAACTATTCTACAGTACAATCGAATGTACACACGTACTCAAAGAATCGTCAACATTGATTCATTTAGAAATGCAATTTCATATAACAAAACGTTACTCTATCTTGTGTTTTATATAAAAAGTGCATCTGTGACTGACAGTCGTTAAATTATTTTATGCGGTGCTCAGTCAGGTCATATCGTGTGTATCTTATCTTTTAATTTTAAAACTACTCTTAATATATTTAAACGCCCGTGGTTAACCATATCTCTTTTGGCGTTGACACTCTTAAAAGTCTATTCCATTTAATCTCTTGGAAATAGCATAATAATAATTTCTTTTAATGATAATTTTAATAACTACACCGGAAGTGAACTATGACTAGAACGATTAGCAAAAGTCGCAATTCACGGTTACAAATTAAATGCCGTGCTGAGCTGTTTCTAAAGTCAGTAGTTGCTGCAGGTTCAGTTACACGGGCGGCATGGACGAGTTTCGTTCACGTGTATCGTAATAATTACGATTGATGGGTTTATACACCGATATTGTTTCTTTGTGCCGAGTCTATGCACGCGCGTCTTTTGATCTCTCGTTACGTAATTGCTGCACATTTTATTTCATGATATTCGCGCGTGTCTCGTTTTTGCCTCATGGCGGCACCTTTATACGTTCCGGATTGTCCCGCGTGTACGAGCCGACACGTTAAATTTATTTTTGGTGAGCGTTGGGTCAAGAGATACCGTTGAATGATATTTAAATGACAAAGCAGTATTTTATTGAATAAAAAATGCTACATTATGTAGTTAAAGCTTGCAGAATCGAAGTTTCTTCGATGTACGGGGAAGAGATTTCTTTCTATCAGCTATCAATAGGAGGAAAGAATTGTCTTTGATATTTTTGCGAAAAGGAGGTGATACAGTTTTTGAGACCAATTCTACGCTTACGATGCACGTGTTGATTGTTTTATAAATATCGCCTTTCTGCGTAAAATGTATATTTATTATTCGTGAGACATGGGCCGCACTTTTTAAAACGGCATATCTTTAATTGAATTCTATAAATTGACAGAAAAATATCTTTTTATATTTCGTTATGTAAATATATGTTTGAAATATATTCTTGTACATTCTATTTTTACTACAATGTCATTTTTAAATACAGAAGTATTACAGTTCGGAAATGAAAGAATTAATTTCAGATACTGTTGTAAATTGCAAAATTAAAAGTAATATCATTCTACTATATATCTCATGCGAAATTATCATTTTTAAGAAAATCGCGTATAAAATTTGATGCGTTAATTTTATACGTGTGCGAAGAAGTTTTAACTTAAAAGGATTACGATATAGAACATTAAGTTCTTTCTCTCTTTGTCTTTCTTCGGGAAAATAATCGTGCACGTGAAATCATTGTTCGATATTGTGATTTTAGTTGTGTGAAAGACAGCCTAGACTGTCGGTATTCTATGACCTTGCTGTCTTTTGTTACGAGTAACGTACAATATAACAGTCGTAACGTTTTCATCAGCCAATTGCAAGCATAATAATAACGAATAGACGAACAAACCGTTATCGTTGATAGTTTTGTAGAGTTGATAATAATTAATGCTCCTGCCACAGCTGCAACTCGTAGGAAATTATAGTTTAATTAATGATATTCATGTTGCAGCTGTTCTACATATAAGTTATATATCTACATATTTCTAGGTACAATTCTTTTGAAGAAATATTTATAGTACGTTTATTCAACATGCTATGAATATTCAGAATAATTTTGCTTCAAGCTACGTGAATAAATGCAACCTCTTTTTATTACCTGTTACTCTTGTGTATCTTTCCTCAGTTACTTATTATTAACGATTTCAATTTCAATTTTAATATTCATTTCAAAATTATATCGCTATATTACCGTATCAAATTAATAATATTGAAATGAATTAATGAGATTAAATCTTCATGTCGCGTCATAAATAATAGTGATTACATAATGGAGATTCCTCCGATTTTGTCTCTGTAAACGTCGAATAATTTCGATAATTAATTAGTCCATAACTTTGAATAACTCACGAAGCCACGGATCGGCCAAGTACCGAGATACGAAATGGTAATTCTGTACGTTTAATCCTGTCAACTGATATACTACTAGCCGCGTTTCGCATTATCAGACGTTCGCCATCGTCTCATAAAACATAGAACACAATCTTACGCTGTAGAACGTATCGTGCACCGTAGAAATAGATTATAAACGATTAGAGAAGTTATTTATGTCTATGCACTATGATTTTCCAAATCTTTCCAATAATTAGTACGTAAATTAATTCAATGGCTTTTCAAACGACATATGAATTTTAGTTATTGCTCGCATATTATCAACTTTAAACATCAAGAAAAAATCTCCATTATTCGATTAAACCGGATCAAATTACGTAAGATAATATATCTTGTAAGCTACCATAAAACGAGAATATATTTAGAATTAAAATGGTTATTAATAAGAAGTAAATGGTTATTAAAAAAGGCATTGGATTAATTTACACATAAATTATTATACGTAATAAATTATTATTTTAGTAGTTTGGTATAATCGAAGGAAGCAAATCTAATTTGTAACAGTTAAACGAAGCTTATAAATGTAATATAGGAAGAACGCGAAGTATTAAATATCAGGAAATATCATGGAACGTTTCGGGAAGCGTAAGAGAAGAAAATTAGCGAGTAACTTCGTCATCAATAATCTTTACGATATTTAATCAGGTATACGAAGCATATAATAGCCACTTTCTAACGTAAGACCGCGATTAAAACCGCAACGGCGACGTTCACCTTCCCTGAAATCGAATCTACTTATTTATTTATTAGTCAATAATTCGCTCACACACACACACACAATTATCAAACTGCGAACCTGACTTTCACAAAATAAAATCTTTTCACAATTCTCGATTTCCCTGCTTGATGAACAAAAAGAAAATGAAATTTGAGATGTCGGATCACTCCTGTTTGTTATGAATATGTATCACTATTCGATATGAATATGTTCCATGGAATGTTTAGATCAGGATAACTACGTCATTAGAAATCTAATTTTCATAGCTTTAGTAAAACAACAGGAGGCAAGACACGCACATAGTATAATGCTGTGACAAACGATATTAAATACATTAAATAATCGTTATAAGTTGATTTAAATCGTGCCGCGTACTGTCTAAAATTGCAAGGGAAGATTAAATTCAGAAAATGTGAACATTAGTTACATAATTACTTTTTTTTTTTTGAAACTGTAAACTTAATATTCTTTTCTATAATTTTATTGTTACAATCATTTTACGAAATCTCAATATCGTATAACACGACTGGAATTTCTATATTATTTACGAATGGAACTAAAGTATGTAAGTAAATTAGTATAAAAAATATTATGGATGTTGGGTCAAACCAAAGATAAAACAAATGTAGCACAGCTAGTGACAGAGGAAGCAATTGTCTTTCATCATAAAAATGTACTTAATTTACAACGATAGTGCAACGATAGAGCAAATAATACAGTGAAAATATTCATCAATTTGTTGCTTTAATCATAGGAAAGTGTAATTATTTAAGAAAATAAATTCGCTTATTCCGAGTAACAGGATATAACCAGCAGTCAAATCCAAATACTTTTTTAAATAAGCCTATTTAGGAGCGAAAATTCTTATCGTAGAGTTATAAATATATTATATTTATTAAGTTATTATTATAGAGTAACAATATAGAGTAAGAACAAATATGCTGCTGACGTTTATGTGATTTCATATTTTTATGAATATACCTAATAGTTAATAATACTTGTTACCTAAAGAAGTAGAATCTAAACAAAAATTTGCTTCGCTTTATTACATATCGTAACAAATATTACTTTGCTTTTATTTTATATACTTTCGCAATTTACGTAGATTCTATAAACGATCGCGCACAGAAATCTGCAATCTAACGTTAAATTTCTAAAATAGAGCAAAAATATTTTCAAATAGTCGATATCAAATTATATCCTTTAGCTTCAAT
This sequence comes from Bombus terrestris, assembly GCF_910591885.1. Taxonomy (NCBI): domain Eukaryota; kingdom Metazoa; phylum Arthropoda; class Insecta; order Hymenoptera; family Apidae; genus Bombus; species Bombus terrestris. The sequence goes on along the minus strand of NC_063275.1, from coordinate 19,908,714 downwards.
TCTATTTTCGGAATTCGATAAGGAAAACCAACGCACAGATTCAACGATAACGACGATTCTTTCCCACCACGTGCTACGATCCAACGTCATTGTGTTACTTTCCCGGCGGACTACACCGGGTAAAGCTACTTGTACAGGCGACGAGCAACGTTTTCGCGAGGCGAAAAGAAAATTCGTTATTACATCGTCGTGCGTTTTCACTGCAAGGAATAGTCCGCCCACGCAACAAAGAGGACAGTGTCGAAGTCTGCGTCGAGCTCGTGTGGGTGTACGCGCGTAATCATGGAGAATGTCAGAGCAGGGCGTGGTGAGGCCGGTGGTTAAACTATCCTCGACAAGGCCGCGTGTGTTCCGGCTCCAAACGGTTGGCGACAAGTCCAGCCATTCTACCGCTGGAAATCGAAGAAGCGACTTACTATGCGGCCGTTAACAATCGAACGCTATGATGTTCAATGGATTATTGTCTTGTATATTTGTTTCCAATAGCGTTATTGTTTTCTCTAATATATCACAACACTCTTATTGTGGTTAGTTCGAAACATAAATTGTATTTATATTTAACGAATAGTAATTTTAAATAAAATGTATGCACAGATACGTATATGATATATATATAATATATTTAAAGCATACAAGATATATATATATATATAAAATATATATTTGAAGCATAAATCTATCGTCCAACGAAAGCATAGATAATTACGATGAGAAACGCTTCTCGCTCAGAGTTGTTAATTTTATTCAATAAATCAAACTGAAACTAATTGCTTTCACATTCTACTAATAGTTCAATAGTCTAAGCTCGTGAAAAGTCATTTGCAATAAATATTTTATCCCGTATCTTAACTATACTATAATTATATACTATAGTTATCGCAATTACCCTTTTTTACCTTATACGTACATGACATTTTTTAAACAAGTAATCAGAGAAGTGAAATTTCTGTATGTGGTCCTAATTCGATGGCGGGAGAATGTAAGAACCGGATGATGAGAAGAATCCGCGCGTGTCTCCTCGCGTTTTCACGCTAGAAAAAATCGTATCCTGCCATGCTGGCCGACCGACGACGTTATCAGCGCTTGAAATGATCGCGTTAACGTCCGCGAAACGTGTAATTTGTAAGAGTGAAACGTGTTTTACATAGTGCAAAACGGGTTACACGGATACAGTTAGCGATCTGTTGATAGAGGGATTTTTCCATCAATCGGCCGCGTAATTGCACAAGTGGCAAATTATAGATCTTTACGATGGCGCGGCGACCCGTTCCCTCTGGATAGTTACGAATATCGTTGTTTCCGATTCGAAAGGGAAGGAATTATCGCGTTCCACGCGATGTCGATTTTCGCGGCCATTTTCTTAATCGGGGATAAGTGGACTATTCCGTTCGACTGGGCAGTTTGAAACAACCCTGCACATTTTTGATCTCTTGAAAGGCTCGAGTTATAGGTTTTCTAGGATATGAATAGTGTTTCGTTTTTACGAAGATCGAGGTGAACAAATTTACTGCCTTCTTTCTGTAAAATAATTGGTGAGTTATGAGATCGGTATCTTTGAAAAGAACGGCAGCATTGAAGCAATTTTGTTCTATCGAACGCCAGACATTCATTATACAAGTAAATGTTAGAAGGTTAGGATCATATGCGAAAAAGAATATTCTCAAAGTTCTTAAGCGATATATAAAGCAATTGACAAAGACAAAGGTATTTGCTGAGAAGAAAAAGGTTTAAAAAATCGATACAGCAAACTTGAACGTTTTAATAGAATAACCTTATTTGCGGTAATATATTCAGTATATTGCCTCATCGGTTACACCTTGTACTGTACAATCTATACGACAGTAGATATATGTTAACACACTTGCTCAATGTATATGGCGATTCATACTTCGCATAAATTCAGATAAATTGTCGAAGAATTCTTTTTAGTGAAAGATTTATTTTCCTGTTAATCCTCATCTACCTTTTATTTCAATTTGAAAGATTACACCATTATGTAGAAAGTTTTTATTTGAAGAAAACTATTAGTTGACGATAAATAAATTTATACGCTAAGTTATTCATCTTGTCACTATATTACTTTTTTTATCGTATCAGTTTGGTAGCAAAGAAAAAATATGATTGGGTTTTAAGAATGGAAGATAAACGAACGTCAAAGTAATATCTACTTGTGCTCGAAATCAAAGAATTCTAGCAATTTAAATAACATCGTTATAATTCACAAAAGACCTATTTCGAAGACACACGTACGAGAGCCTACATAGACCATAATCTTCAGAAACTTCATCTCTTCAATTTAGAACAGTTATGTTTTTAGAAAGTCGTATGAGTATCAGAAGAAGTTCGAATGTGGTTTTCATAGCTGAGACCGTTCACTTTTTATAACCATCAGCAAAAATAAGATTCCATTAACCGGGCAGTGTCGTAAAAAAATTTAACATGACTCGTTTAACGAGGTATCGCATACTCTAGCCTATTTTCCTTTTAATTTCGACACTGTAATTCTACTGTAGTATCGTGGACGAGGGGCCTGGGGGGTGTCGTGTGAATTATAAACAAGCGGTTGCTGAGCATATGCGTGGTGGGGCTATGACAAAAGATATGAGACTAAGACAAAAGACAAAGAGTTGCTAAGGGACATAAACGAATTAACAGCAGTATGAGTTGAGAAGCCAGAGAGTGCGAATTGTGTTGTCGAAACAGTGTTGCTAACGTTGTTGAGAGAGAGTTGAATCCATGGTGACGAGAGTTGCTAATTAATTATCTAGCTGTCTCAATTATAATACGTTGTTGTGATTAGTTCATGTTAAATAACTACCGTTTCCTGTTTAGTCAACATCTGTTTAATCTATTTATTATAAATAAATTGATCATAGTACAAGATACTACACTACTTTGTATTGAATCATAAATATGCTTCTCTAACCCATATAATACTCACAGACAAGTGATAAAGAATATAGAGGACCCAAACTCTATAATAAATATTATTACTTAATCCTATTTTCCAAGCAAGATTTACTTCAACTACGGTTAAGCATAATAGGTCGCCTTTATAACTTTAATGCATAAAAATAAATATTTCTTGATAATAGAAGAATATCATGTGCATGGAATTTAGCATTCAGTATGTCATATGTATGGTAGAAGATATCGAACATTAGCAATAGCAAGGAAGTTTAGCGAGAAAGTAGCACAAAGGCGTACAAAAATTTCCGTAGAAATAGATTTTTCGCGTTATACTCCAAAAGCAATGTCTGTAATAATTTTAATTAATATTGACTGCAAGGAAAAGCGAAATAAAAGAAAACAGTGAACGACCAAATACCATTAATTTATTATATGATACTAATTAAAATTCTCTAGAGTATCGTAAAGTATAAGTAAAATTAATATTGGCTACAAGGATAAGCGAAATAAAAGAAAACAGCGAACAACTAAATACCTTCATTTTATTATATGATACTAATTAAAATTCCCTAGAATATCGTAAAGTATAAGTACAATTAATATTGACTACAAGACTATTGACTACAATAAAAGAAAACAGCGAACAACTAAATACTGTTAATTTATTATATGATACTAATTAAAATTCTCTAAAGTATCGCTTTTGAATTGCTAGTTCAATGATGTTGGGATATATCGTACTCCATTACACCATCGTCTGATTAAACATGTTTGCAAGATTTCTTAATGGCACGCAGCAGTAATGGTACTTAATTAAACCTAGTAATTTGGGAATTTCTTATCGAGAGATTTCTTTTGAGACTAACAATCGATAAATATGAATAAGATCGATTTAAGTATCCGCATCGATCCTTTGATTCATGATCGGTACAAAGTTACAAAGGGATGTCCATGAGACAAACGGCGCTTCGCAGTGACAGGCGAAAAATTTCTCTTGCGCCGCTTGAGCGAGGCGCGGAGAATCGCGTTCCGCTCGTGATCCGCGTGTCATGCGCGCCCGAGATTGAACGCGTGGGCGGACGAAAGAGCAATGCTGCGTGGAAGAACGAAATCGCGACGGTCGATCTTCTACGGGAGCCGCGTTTAGCCCACTTTTGGCCATTAATCCATGAAGCGACTATCCGCCCACAGTATAGACTCGAGTCATACATATACAGGGTGCTCGAAAATCAGTGACTATTCTACGTGTAAAAATAAGGAAAGAAAAAAGAAGTAACATTCTCTTTCGTTCGAGGAATACCTGTTTTCGAGTAAATTAAGTTCGAAAGTAAAATTTAATACTCTTGTTTCCTATAACAAGTCTGCACCTTTCTAAGAACATGTACGAACACAAGAATGAATCCTCTTAAGAATATAATCTTAAAAAATTTGATTGTAAATTTTATGAAGGCAAAATTTCTTTTTATAGTTAAGATCCTGATATACCGTTATTTTTAGTAAAAGAAACGCATGTTCTTTGGAGAAAGGGAATATTTTTTTCGGAGAAAGTAAAGACCATATTTTAACAATGATCGTAGAATTAAGAGTATAGAACAGAAGAAGGTAAAAGAAACTTTTTTACGAGCTTTTATGATGAAACACAGAGGGTAGAAAAGTACTACTTTTCATTATGAACGAAAGAAAGATTCTGCTTCTGCTCATTGCGATCGAAGCGTATCTCTGAAAAACACCTGGTTGAACATTGATCGTTCTTCCATTGGAAAAATTGGTTATCTTCCTGAAACCAAGTTTTCCAATTTTTTCCTTCTTATTACGCTGCAACCTCGCGTCTTTTGCCATATATGTACGTCATATTAAAATTTGTATTTCGATTTAGATTAGACTACGTATGATCATTCTTTTCCTTCGATTCTTCAATATTAAAAGGTTTTATTAATTTCTTGCAAATCCTTCAAGTATAGATTGCTTTCTACAAGTGTAGAATACACACTTGTATAAACTGATTGGGATGTAACAACGTACATCTCGTACAAAGTATAATAATTCACACAGGTTATCAAGGAATAAATAAATTAACAAAAATTTTGTATCCATACAAGATAACGATATACCCATGAGCAGCAACAGTCAGTAAAAATTTTGTATTCGTAGACTACAGAAATTAAAAATAAAAATTGCAAGTTTCATAAAGTTTCATTAATTTCCTGAAGACATTTCAGTTATCGGTTTGCTTTTCCATAATTGTCTTCAAATGACCAACTGTGTAACACTGCCATCCATAATTGTTATCAGTACCCCCCAAAAAAAATTTCGTCGTTGATAATTTAACCGTAGCCACGTTCAAGTATACTTGATAAATTTTCAGATTGAATTTTTTCTAACACGTAACATCGTATGAAAAAATGTTCCTCTATATTTCCTTCGTATTTTATCACAAGGAATCACTTCGTTTTCGCTCGTATATGTTATTCAGCCGGAGCCTGTACGTATATTGGCGCAAAAGAGCGAACGTTAACGTGCAGACGCGTGTGGGTGCGTGTGCACGGTCGCAAACCGGAGAATGCCAGAGTAGGGCGTGGTAGAGCCAGTGGTCAACTTTCCTCGGCAAGGCCGTACGTGTTCTGGCAGCGCGAGCTGTCAGCGAGCTCGCGACATGTTTGTCCTTTCTGCAGTACGCGCCGCGCGTTTGCTAGGCCGAGATTCGAGAGAAAGTGGGAAAAGGTCGAACGAGTTACAAAATTGTAACACTATTACTGCAATAACTAGGAACGCGCGCGCGCGTGAGCTCTCCGCGCTCGCGCACACCGTAACTTCACGAACGATTGCGCGTTCTCGATCGAGAATTGCAACCAACCGGCAATTTATTCTCAAATTGCAACATTTAGAAAAGCTTGCCTAACTTTCGATCGGACCATCGATAATTTTCTTCCTCTCCTTGATCCCCTTGCAAATACTACCTTATTCTACAGGTAATAATTACCTTTTTCGAGAGATGTTCGTTCAAATACAATATATTTCCATGCTATGGTTTGATAAGTGGATGATCACCGGTTTATCTCGGCAGATGTTACACATTTAACAGATGAAATAATTCATATGACCGAGCGAGGAAATTCCCTCTCTTTTAATAAAATTAACGTGTAAACGAGCATACTTTCGCTGTTTGGCGATTGACTTTATGAACAGATTGCTTCATGACCGTTTACACTAAACGAAAATGAGCGAATGCTCCTGCTCTTGCACGTTGCTTCGAACGTATCCTTAAATAAAACATTTTGAAATTTTATTACTGTTGTTACGAGATGCCATTCTCACGATTATATTGGTAAAAGTTCGAACCAATCTGAAAATCTGCATACAAATTACAAGATAATTGCAAGACTGTATTTCACAGTATCTCGAAAGTATTTAAACACTCGAGATTCTATTGCTTCAATAAACGTCACTCTTCGGTGGAATAGTTCTTAAAACACTTGTTACGTGTTTAGACGACTATTCACGCCATATACTATTTTTTTCCTTTTATTATTAAATGTATATTCGTAGTAAATATCTCGTATCTTCTATATACATTTTCAGATTGGTATCGGATTTTATCAGTATAATCAGAAGAACCTTGGTTCGTTACAGTGTCAATAAAACCTCAAAATGTTTCGTATAATACGTATAATATATTCATAAATGGTGTTTACAAGTGTTGGGATACTTTTGTGAACATGTGTAGTTTGATAGAACAATAATACCTAAATTTAATTCAGCAAGAAATAAATCGAAAGTATATCTGTATAAGTCAATATATACTGACCCAGTCTGTATTATCTGAGGGTTAATATCGATAGCTTTGCATCTGAAACGTTGTTTTAACGAAGTTTTAACTTGTCCAGTTAATACCAGTTATATTTGTCCCTTGCCATTTATCAACCATATCACAGAAGAAACTTGCTATTTTATATACATTCAATGATAAAAAGATTTATAATAAGATATCGAAATTTCATTATTGACTCTCACGGATAATTAGAATATTTATACGATCTGCTCTCTCTTGTACGAGTTTAGCTATGAAAAAAAAAATGTCATGAAAGTGTCGGAAATATAAATTTAGCATTTTTCGTGAATAAATTATTCGAGGAGAAACTGCGATAGTTGTATTTCAAGAATTTTTAAATATATAACTGACATTTCCTGTAAAGCTTGTATGTTGAACTTGTAAATCTAGCGTAATGAACGTAATTAGTCATTCGTAAAGTACCTGCATTAAATTATATGAAAATTACTTTGATTTAATACGTATATAATGTATATCGAAGGAATTATTAACGTTTTAGTGAAAAACGACATTTCTTGTGCAATAAACTAATACGTAACATTAAGTAAAGTATGATTGAAGAGATCCAGTACATCCTGGCCATCGTGAAATAAAATTAAAATTATTGTAATCAAAATCTACTTGATCTTAATTGATGACTCGGTGGTTAACTAAATTTTTAACACCAACAGTAAATTGTCTGATTTCCTAACTTGTTAATCGGCTGAAACGAGTTAGTTCGTTACTCGGATTACTCACAATCTCTCGAACATAATAATTTGTAATTTCCTTAATTTTTCAAGTGTCGTTTCATTTGTGTTAAATATGCATTAAATTATACTTATATTTGTTTGAATTAAAATCGACTTTTATGACAGAAATTGATTTATACTTAATTATCTAACTTTTAACTTTATGATTATAATTTCGGTCCAAACCATTTTGTCGCAATAAAATAATTAACGAAATATCGATCAAAGTATTCGACCAGTATCAAGCTCTAAATTAGTGGCAATAAATATTATTTGATCTCACGTTTATTCACAATTTATTTGACAAAATCATCCAAAGTGTTGGGCGTGTTCGATATTGCTCTAATAGGTTTGCTTTGGAGTTTCTTACAAAGTCAGAAGGTTTGATCATTTTCGATTTACATCAGCAAAAGTAATCATGCTTTGACCGATTGTAACTTATTATTTTATTTTAGCTTCTAATTCTTATTCGTATTACATTTTTTCCATTGACGTAATCTTTTCGTTAATGAGAAAATTGCCAAAAAGAGGGTGATTGAAACTAAATTTCTTTCGATTATATCTTTATTGTTGCAAAAAATGTTCAGCCCAAATATTACCTTGCATATATGATTCTCAATTTCTAAAATTCCTTGTTTTTTAACGATTGCAAATATTACTTCTTCTTTTGTTATTCATATACAAATCTTTTAACTATCATATTTACTGTGCTTAGAGGTTTATCTTTCGAATCTACGCAAATCAGCGCCTGCAGAGATACCTACTTGCGCAGAAGTTAAATGACTCTAACAAAAGAGATATACCAGTACATGTCTGGTACTGTTATTAAGCAATTTCACTTGACAGAAACACTTAACTGTTGCGTTTGAATATTTCATCGATCATAAATTCTCCGTTTAAACCATAAACCGTAATCTATATATTTTCCAATTCTCTATTTATCTTCGAACATTCGACGAACCGAATGTATAACTTCGCATACTTTTCCTGTCTAATATACTGAAACACCAAGTGGGAACAACATAAGAAATAAAGTCGAATTTTCTGCGTGGGATATAGCTGCAATAAAATTAATCGGAACAAAATAAAGTAAAATAGCAGAGAATATAAATTAACAAAAAGGAACGGCAAAAACGATAAAATTCATCGACCAGAAATTCTTTATTTAAATCGTAAACCGTAATTCGTTTATTGTTTTTCAATTCTCCGTCTATCTGCAAATATTCGATAAACTGACGCGTAACTTCGCGTAGTCCGTTTCGTCAAATACAACAAAGCACGAAATGGAAATAAAACGTAAAATAAAGCAAGTAACCATAGAGTGCTATGTACGATAACGTAATACAGGCGTAAAAGAATAAATCGAAATAAAATGAAGAAAGAGAAGAATAAAATATCAAAGAGCACAAAATACCGAAGAGAAAATTGACATATGTACGAGATTCCAAATAATTAAATAAAAACTGATAGATACGTGATAAGACTGGCAGATATGTTAATAAAATAAAATATCAATGAGCATAGAAAGAGAGGAAAATAAAATATAAAATTCTGAACAACGACGGAACAAACGACAGCCGTGACACTCTATCACCGACAGGATATTCCTGTAATCCCAAAATTGAAAGCATCGCGAATGCAAAAGCTCGGCTAAAGAAACGCTGTATGTGTTCGCGAGAACGGAGGTTCGATCTCGCGGGACTGCGAAATTACCACGTTCAGGATTAAATGGCAAAGGGATACGTACGGCTCAGAGAGCAAGCTGATTATGAGTCAGCATCGAGCGGGTACGGTGATTACAACGGCATGTAATTGCACCGCGGCTCGTTTAACATCGCCGGCGTCGAGCGGTGTCAACTCTGTCTGTTCAATAAGCGCCTACAAACCTATATTAACCTCGCGGAGGATGCGTCGCGAATCGTTTTGCGCGTTCATGTCGCTAGAGAATAAAAATGCTAACGGACTAGAATCTATGGGATGGATGATGGATGGCGAAGAATGTGCCAATGCAATTCCTTTAAACCAGTCATTAATTTTCTTAACGGATAGATTCTGTTTGACATTTTTCCATTTTCGTGTTATGCATTCGCCATTTTTTTGCGGTTTTTCTTTTATCAATAACGGGTTAAGAAGAAGACGAGATGCGGTGATTTTGTAATTCTTCTTGCTTCTTTTCCTTTTAATTGATCTATTTTTAGTGGCGGGTAAAAGTAACGTTTCAAAGCACGATGATTCCGTGATATCGAGAATGGGAAGAAATACCTTCTGCTTATTAGAATGGAACACGAGAAAGTGAGGGTTTTTGGATTTTCCAGTTACAATAAATAGTAAATTGCTGCCCTGGCATTTTAATGCAACTCGTTTTTACGAAACGTAGAAATTCTACAGGAAGTTCGTTGCTAGTGCTACAAGTTATTATTACGATCACATAATTCAAGCGTTCTTTCAAATGTTTCCATTCTTGGTTATTCGCTGGAAATTAAAACGTAGATTAATCAGTTGATTAGAATCATACGCATTACATGACGCAGATACTATTCTTAATTTAATTCACGGCCCTTCCCGAATATTGCTAAATATTTCTTAGACTCAGTACTAACATCTTCTTCGGAGTTTCTTTTAAGTAAAACATTCGCACACGGCATTAAATATTTGTCTATTTATACTTCGATGAAAATCTTTTTTTACGAATGATATATTAGCCTTCCTGTACGACCAAATGAACATTATCAGCGAAATTTCATAAAATTACAAATTGCAACAACCAACGAAGATCGAAGAAATTATTCCCTTATATGTTCCAGTAAATCGAAAATTTCTATCGCAAAAAAAGAAAAGAATGAAAAGATCAATCTACAGCCGAAAAAGGGCACAGGCGCTATTAAATTTACACTGAGAAACGAAAATCAATTTAACAAGATGTATACAATCGACGTCATTCTCCCGTCATATTATTTCATCCTCAAATAAGAGTCATCATACTTATTTTCGAATCACTTAGGTGAATTTCGTGGAGTACATTTTCTATGAACGCGAGCACCGAGAAGAAATTAAAATCGCTTTACCGTCGTGCGGCCGACACGCGCGAAATTCATTTTGCACGCGCGATGCGCGGTAGAAATTATTGGCGATTGAAACTTCACCAGTCGTTGGTTAGCCTGACATCCAACCGCAATTTCTCCGTGCTACGTGTGTCTCTGACACGACAGAAAGAGAGAAGAAGAATGTGCCTCCTCTTCGGGATGTTTCTCGAAGGAGCATCGGCGGTTATAGTAATCGCTTCTGCTAACAGACTCTTACGTAATCCTCCTATACGCCATCGGTTGTTTCAGCTGACAATCTGATGTATGCGTTGCTGGCGCCATTATTTTCTGGATCATTTTCTGCTACCATCGTGCTTTCTCAACGCGTTTCATCCATTCATCAATCGAATTCTATTTGTCCGTAAAAGGAAGTCGCGTTGAAATTAAATTTTTCCAAAGCAACGTCAGATGCGAGTAAGGACATACAATTAGAAATCAATCAGACAGAAAGAAAAAATTGTCAGTTATCTTTTGAATGTAAATCTTTTAAACGTTAGAAGCTATAAATAAAAAGTAAAATGACTGAAAACAATTAAGCGAAAGTACTACCAAGTGATACGTAGTTTAATGTGCTTGAATCTAATTAATTGCTATATAAATGTTACAATAAATAGAATGGTGTGCGAATTTTTGTAGCAACCGTATAAGAGAACTGAAGAATATTGGAATTAGTAAGCGGTACGCGTTAAATATCAATTATATTGAATTTGAATAATAATAGCGATAAAGATGTGGAAATAACGGAGATATTACATTTGGTAAAAATGAAATTTTGGTTATAGCATGGTCACTGGTGTCGTCTAAAAATAATGTTTCGTGACTTTACTTAAATTTGAATTATTTGTCGAAGAATGAAGCACCAGTGGAAACAATTGGCCTCAAGTGATATCATCGGTCATTTAAATTCGTTTCCATGAATCTTCTTAGGATTAATTATCTCTCCTTGAAGAGACTAATAGAAGTCGCGTAATCACTCGATCTTCAAGCATGTATTTTAAATTTCATAGCCTTCGATCGCGACTATTTCTTTGGTATTCTCAACAGGAAGAAAATCTGTAAGAGGGAAATGCGAAGGAACGCATACCTGAAATCCTTTATGTTAATCGAGTCTAGAGGAGACATTTTCTTACAGCGTATAATAGCTCATAAAGCATCGGCGCGTTATTATATCTAGAATGGCATGCTATAATCAAGTCCGATATCAGAAAGCGAACGCTATACTTAGAGCCGAGAGAAAAAAGAACAGAAGAAGAAGAAGAAAAAATGAGAAATGAATAATTGAGTATCGAAAGGATTACAATGTAAATAGAGAACGATTATAGCTGCCTGCGGCTATAAAACACGTTCTTTACTATGTCGCCATTGTCGCCTGACAGCGTGTAAAGGTTAAAAGCGAAATCATTGTGACAAAACTATACCGCATACTTTTCATGACACCAATCCCATTTCCCTAAACGTTGCTCGGATATTTCAATATTTATCAACCGCATATATACTTCTCCTTTTCGTCTATTTTAATTCAGATTCAATCAGACCAAAGGACAAAATATCAAAATCTAACATACACCGATTTAGCGCACGTTTGAACTTCTGCTCATCTTCGAAACGCTATTCTCAAGTACTTTCCACAATGGCCACTCGAAATCAGGCGTGTCAGCTCGACATATATAATTTCTCGCCTTTTGACAACCATCTCCGAGCTCTCTATCGCTCATTTCCATTTCCCTCGTTGAGCTCCGTTCAGCTTTGTACGTTATCAATCACCTGTTTTGCGCGATTACATCGTGATGCCGTGCAATCTGTAATTTTAGTCGACGATGCGTAATTCCTGATATTAGCGTGTACGAAGGTTCGTCTGACATTTCTCGGAAGATTTTCAACTGCGAATAAATTAGCTGCGGTTTCGTTACGTAGCAAGCGATTTATGACCACCCTCTCTCGAACGTATTATACTCTGTTTTTCTCGCGAATAACGCTTTGGATCCGATCGTTTCGCGTACGCGATAATTTACCAAAGCCACGTGTCGTTTAGTACGAGACGCGGTTCGACGCTGCTCGTTTAACAAATTTCACTATCGTCCAAGGAAACTATGGCTTATAGCGGTCAGCAAGAGTACAGGCAACCGTTAGAAGACACGGACACGCTTCTCATTCATCTGTTCCACGTCAATGGTGGAGTTAATTGGGTTACTTTTTAGAATGGGCGTGGTTACTGGTAAATAAATCAGGCGAGCAGTTAATAAGGAATAAAATTATGCGAAAAATAATGACATTAGGCTACTCCGTAATTAACGCGGTCCTTGGTCCGAATAAACTACAAAATTACGAAATGAATCTTCTTGTATTTTTCTTTTTTATAATTTTTTTGTCCTTTTCTATTAGTTCTTATGCCAATTGTACAAAAGTTTAATAGTAACAACTTTCATTTAAATTTAACTTTCAAAAAAGCTGCATCGCTTATATGTTGCCAAATGTTTTAAGTTGCTTAATGTTGACTAATTGAATTCACTTATCTAAATATAAACTTGTATTATATAGACGAAAAATCATATCTCCTGTAACATGAAATTCAGTTATGCGAACTATTACGCGTATTTATATCAATAGATTTTCCCGTGATCGCCCGAGGAACAACTGCCCTTCTCCATTTTTCGAAAAAGTTCGTCCGTCGAATTTTCAATTTGTTTTACCATGGCGCCCTTGGAGTTTTCTATGCTTTCTATACACCTAGCTGTCGATGCTTTCAGTAACGAAACAAAGAAACACTACGAAAAGTGGAAATGTTTACTTTTCTCTTTTCTCGAACCTCAAACTTTCAATAGGCTCGCAACGCGCGTTCTCGAGGATCCTTAACAATTTTCACGTTTTCCATATATTTGAACGGCGAAACTCTTGATAAAGGTATCATTATAGTTTATTTCATGTTACAATTGTCCTTTTTTCTATTTCTCAGTATTTTCGTTTCTTTCCTCTTGGCTCTGTTTTCTATTTATTCCTTTTCCGTTTTCACGCTTGTTAGACACATGCTCGATCCACAAAAGGTCACGCAAATCCGGATACGAAGGTTGGTCACACGCGAACGAAAATACGTCAGAGGCTGGAGAACGGTACCACGCGCTGCGACTATTTCTTTTTCTTTCCGCGTTCGCACCTGGTCGATTGAGAAAAATCAATTACACACCTGGTATCGATCTGTCATTCTTTGGGCATGATATACCAAGATTGTGTTTTTGTTGGAGCTTTTTCCTTCTTTCAGGACTTAGTTGAATTGATAAATTTACTTATTGTGAGGTTCTTCGAACGTTTTAAGAGAACGGTATTGGACATTGTTGGCTGACTCATAGTCAATGGCTATGTAAAAATGTGCAATAATTATGTCTCATCTCGACGATAGATATCGATATTTATTCACGAAAACGAGTATTTTTATTTAATCCTGATTTAATTCTTTATATCCTGAATTATATCCTGAACACGTGTATTATAAGTATAGATATTTTTTACCATTGTTACAGCATGAATGCAGAGATCCGTGAAAATAATATTCTTAAATATCGTCAGGATCGCCTATTTGGCTCGTTTAAATACGCAATACTTTAATACAAAGACGATTCTTCAAATAGTAACTACTCGATGGTACTTTACTCGTGCAATATTTTTGTAAATGGTACTTTATAAGTCTTATTCTACGACTAAAAGTGGCAGAATATTTATGGCGATTCAATTACTTATATAACAAAAATTTATTATTTTATAATTGATGGATAACAAGCGACTTTATAAATTTTATTGTACGATTAAAAGTAACGAATATTTATACTGATTCGATTATTTAGACAACAAAAATTGATTATTTCATGATTGATTTTCCGATTGATATCGGATAAGAAATATTGATACTGGTGGCATCGCTGTTGTAAAAGTTTTATAATTTTGATCTCGAGAAAATTGTAAGATTAGAATCTTCTCGAGCGTGGAGAAATTATTTTTCTACGAAATATTAATTTCTTTAGGGGGATAACACAGAGATTATCTCAATCACGGAGATATCTCAAACCAGAATTGGTATCCTTACGTCACAGATGATATCCAAGAATTTCGATTGTAATTGCATTTGATAATAGCCGACAGAATTTTTTCTCCAACTGACTCGTAAAAACGAATGGTTTGTCTTCAATCAGAGTTCACATGTAGGAAAGTATCGATCTTGAATACGAGGGAAAAGGGAGCAACGGAAGCATAACATGATGATGATGGCAGACGATAATGATAACAAATTTCTTTTAAGGATGTGATTAACGGTGATTTTTCTGGCAGACGGAGTTGTAAATTCGAGTAAATCAACACGAGCCAACCCGATGCCTTTTGAAATAATTATTTTAAATTGCCTTTCTTATTTTATGCCACGCTATATAATAAATCGGTGCACGCAGCGAGATTATACGCTTCGAGCGATGAAACACGTCGAAAAATCTTCTGATGTGCCCCGAGAATTTACTTTAGACGAATTTTTCTGTACAAGTGTAATTTTGTTGTCGCTGAAAATATCGTCGACGCTCGTAATCATATAATTATTATACGAACGAGTGCTAATGCCATTCGCGAGATCACTGAAATAATTTGGTGAAAGAACTCGAGTGTAACGAGCGAAGGCCAAATTACCTGGCTACCTGAATTCTACGATAATTAACTATAACAATAAATGACTCAGGAATACCAAAGGTGATTAAGCGCATAATTGTCCGACAGTCCGATTAACCAGTACCAAACCGATTAACATTGGAAATCTGACTGTTGCCACGTTTGATGTTTCATCGATCATTTTTTCAACAACGGAATGCGGTACAAGTTGGAAGTTTGGTAATAAAGCGGCATTTCCTTCGACCATATACCGCTCATTAATTACTTTTTAAGCCGATTTCACAATCCACACTTTCGTGTTGACAAGTTAATTGCGTGTCACATACTTAATCAGACACAAGACATATTTTGCTCATCGTTCGTAATTTCTTTCAGTCGTATCTCGAAGAATGCATTAGTATAGTTTCGTAACGAGCACTAGGTCGATAGCGAAGCTAATGACGTTGCCCCAAACGAACTAAGTCAAAATAATCTGAGATATAATTATAAAATGTTATTCATTGGGATCGTGCGAGATAAAAAGTAAAGGGACCTTTAAACTTTCTAACCAAACAAGTGAAAGCGCTAATCATTTAGCTATTAATCATAATCATTGGAATTTTTTTTTTAGATGTTTCGAGTTGCGAGCTTTTTATTTAAAATGTCTTGCTGGGGATTATTAATCGCTTTGAAACGAGTCCTTCAACGTTTAATTATATCGAACAAGAAACGCCAGATCTGATCTGATCTTTAATGTTCAGAGGAGTAACATCGATGCAGATTGCTTGTAAAATGTAAAAGAAGATAAAAGTCAAACGTAGGAGGTACGAGAAATTTAAAAAGAATATATTCTGCTCACGGATAAGAAATTTTATTTAAACGATAAGATGCGAAGCATGGAGACTAAGAGCTTCATTCTACTACAGAGTCTAGAAAATTATTAACTTACCAAGTTTTTATTATTATGTCTTTTGCATTACGAGTGCATTTGTACAGACGATAAAGAATTAATTCAGTTTATCAGTTTTAACAAAGAGAGCAAAGAACATTTCCAATTGAGAAACGTTCCAGTTAACAAGATGAGAAATGGACCAATTGCATAGAAGTTAAGATTAATCGCGTAGAAAAAAATGCAACAGAAATCCAAAGTCAATAGCGTTAAAAGGCTTAACTTCTCAATCCCTTTTCTCTTTTGCCCTACCTTTTTAATCTTTCTCACAACATCATGTTTAATAGTTGTGTGTCGGTTACAGGTACACGTCAGGGTGATGACAGTGTTTTATGAACGAAAAGGTTAAATGATGCTCTGCTGCATATATTACGTATCTCTCAACTGTCAAGTTTTACTTTTAAAAGCATCATACAAAGGAAAGAAAATTTCATATTAAATCTGTGACTCCCTTTTTAAAACTTCGTTGTCTCTTTACCTTCATGCAGTCTCGTACATCATACAGGTAACTGTTTGATCCTATTATATTGGATTGGCAATTAAGTGCGGATTTTGTCAATACCATCTAATGACAAAATCCGCAATCACTTAGTTGCCAACTCAATATACTCGTCTAAATAACAATGATTACGAATGTTGCGTATAATCTCTTATTTAGACTAACTATAAAAAATTATAACTAACCAAATATAAAGAATACGAGGCTTCATACATAAAACGATACCAAGTATTCTAGTATATGTGATTATTTTCATGAAAGACGTTGTTATTAGACCATAAGCGATCTTTGTAAATCAGCAATCTAAATTACTTCTATTAAATGAATGTCATTTTCTAAAATTTTAATTTATGGCATATATGTCTATTACTTTCACGTGGTATACGTATATTTCTAATTAATGTTCGTTAACGTAGACAATTCTGCAAAGAATGCAATATCGATACTGTCGATTCTGTCTCATGATTCAATACCGAGCGTGCTTAATTTATGACATTTAATTTACAACCTGGAGCGTTTATTATTTGCCGTTTTCATAGTGACAGAAGCTCCACGATCGCTCTCGCGTTCTTTTATTATATATTCACAGTAATTTTCATCCGTTTCCTCATCTTCGTTTGTTAGTATAATTGAATATACTACTGCGAGAAATGTTCGAATGACGAAATACAAACTTTGTGAAATGAACCTTTTACACGTACAAGGGTGAACAAAACAACAAGGACAAAGTAAAATACCATTTAACTGTTTATTTAATTAATTCAATTAGTTAATTTAACAATAATTGCGAACAAATGAATATATCACGTTTTTACATAGCTTCACGGCAGCATAATTCGTTCCATTAGCTTCTCTGTTTCTGGGGAACAGCTTTTTGAGTTTTCTCGAAGCCAAGTATGCGCAGCTTCTTTTACTTTATCATCAGGGGTGTATCTAAGACGAAGTAACGTCTCTTCGAGCG
Organism: Bombus terrestris; assembly: GCF_910591885.1. Taxonomy (NCBI): domain Eukaryota; kingdom Metazoa; phylum Arthropoda; class Insecta; order Hymenoptera; family Apidae; genus Bombus; species Bombus terrestris. Next base: position 19,891,132 of record NC_063275.1, on the reverse strand, counting down.
AAGATGCGATAATCATATACTGCCATATCCAAGTTATAAGAAGGATACGGAAGAAGTTCAAACTCAGATTGTTGAATTTTCACAAAGTTTCACTCCTTCGACCCAAAGATAGCGAACTGCAGCACATTGTTGTTTGATGGTGCAATCTCGTAGAGAAGCGTCCATATTTATGTCCTCGTGGTTGCACCTGAACGCTATGCGCACTAGTGCGCAGACCAGCTACTCATCATACAATACGAACATGTTTCATTGCATCAGTTTCTCTCCGTAGCGCTTACCGAGTAATTTAAAAAGTGTTTTTACGTTTTTATTCACCCTAAATTGATCTGTATCTCATTACGAACGACTAGATCTTAGGTTGCAAGAAACCTTAAATTCCGTTCATCGTATTAATTAATCCGTATCTCTTGACAAACGAATGGATGTTAGGTTGTGAAAAATTTTAAATCCTAAATTCTTTGCATAAACTAATTTTTCGTTATAAGCGAATAAACTTTGGGACGTGACAAGCCTTAAATTTTATTCGTCGCTAGACTACGAATTTTTATGGAAATTAGAATTTCAGTAAAAATAGTCACAGACGTAGATGTATTATAAGATAAAGCACTATATTTTGGATATTTCGTTGTGCGAAAAGTGGCCTTCCTTTACAGAGACGTCTTTTACAACAACGCATCTTTATACAAACATGAAACCTAATCTGCCGAATGTTGTGATCTTTATTTTGATGGAACAAAATGGATCATACGTAATTCGATAAAATAATATAAAACGGAAAATGTTGTGCATCCATTATTTCCTTATAAAACGAAAGAAACTTTTCGGACGACCTAATACTTTCTAATTTTCTAATTATAAATATAAACGCATAAAAATCCGCGGTTTACTCATTACGAATGAACAAAGTAACGCTTATAGAACAAAGTTCATCATCTCATCGCCAATAACAACGACAAAACCAAGTCTCCTGCTATGAAGAGTAGCATTCTGAGCGGTCGACATTTCCGGGAATCGGTGCACACCGACCCGAGACGAAGGTATTCCCCAATGCACGGCAACATCCCATTCTTACGGCGGGTTTCACTGTTATCTATGAGGTAACACGGGTCCATTCATCATCTGCTCATTAGCGAACGGTGCGTTATCGCGTGGCATCGGCGCGCCGTATCGTTGCATGCATTCGAGTTCCACGACTCGAGTTTCCCAATGGTGTAAGACGTCGAGCAACGATCCGCGCCCCACCGCGAAACAAGAACAATAGAAGCTGATTTTTCCGGGACGAGAAAAATAGTACCGCCGCGTGCGCGCATCATTTTTCATCGTCGCGTTGTTCGAATTGTCGGCGCACGTCCGACATTATGATTTGTCACGAGCGACACGGGACGGCTCGCGTGCTTTCCAAATGCCAGACAAATGTCAAACGCAACGTGCGTTTTCTTCTTGTGAATCGGCCGTATTGTCGGTTCAAAGAATTCGATATCGTCGAATTAGATCTGATTTCGATCTTCGTAGTTACTTCTTTTATCGGGCCAACGATCGTTTAGCGATCGTTTAAACGTCGTTTCTGCTATATATCGCAGACTAGAGATCGTAGTGATGGAAGTCGAGGTCGAGAATTTAAATTTGCTCGCCTATTTCAACTCTTACAAGTTCTATGTGTATTTAAGTTATAACTTTATTCTCGTTAACTCTGATTGAGTTATAAACTTTGCTCTCGGCCATGTCATTGATTTTCGCAACTTAGGAAAATATCATGAACTTTTTACTTGGTTATGTTATGAAAAGTGGCAGTGAACCGACTTACACCGTCGTAATTTTCAACACGGCGTATGGTAATTGTATTTGTGCGCTGTTTCGTGAACAAATACTCGTGCACAGCTATACAACATATATAACAATGTTTAGTATTACGTCCATTAGAAGATTATTATATAGCAACGCTTTAAAACAATAACACTGTGCGAGACTTTAAATATCGTATTAATTCGTCGAGTGATTAGATTTCGTTGATAAACATTGTTAAATCGTGAATTCTATTGTTTTCCAAATTAACTCTCAGAAGGACCTTTAATTTTTTATTGCTCGCCAGATGCGTTTGTTTCAGACAATTTAAGTTAAATATCGGGCTAGTTAGAAAGCTCATCAGCGAAATTCTCAACACAGATTCGACTATATATTTATCTTGGAAGAATTAAAAATATTAATACGATCGTACAGTGTACGTGCCAAATTTCGACAACACAGGTTTGCTTATCGGGTCGAAGGAGTTACGATAAATCTGATCGAATTCGAAAGGAGTAGCGCTTAGTATAAAGTTTCTATCTTGTTTTCCGCGTTGTCGGAGAGTAACTTCGTACTTCCTGCAATGATTAGTGTACAAGTTGCAATGCCACTTTCGATTTTAAGACTCTCAAACTTCGTCGCAAAACACCACTTACATCGATTTCCAAGTAAAGCTTTCCACGTATAACTGACGAAGTTGTATGCATTGAATCAAGCAGTTAACGGCGATAGCATTTGATTATGGCTCTAAATAACGCTCTTTCTTCCGATAAGTATCACTTAGTATCGTTTATTATCGTTTATTTGCATGCGAGGCAATTTTGCAACATCCTTAAATCGCCTTTTAAAGTGCAACGACCGTTCCTAAGTAAAATTCTCGCTGTTGTACGAATAAATTATGGCTGCGTGTCATGCATAGCCGTATATTAATACCGCGTGAACTTTTCTCCGGCGATACATTATACAGTCCATGGTTAAAAAGCAGCAATTAATTATCGATTATATATGCTATTTCCCGTTTTCTATTTTTTCATGTAGTTCATTTAACCTTTTCTATATATTAACATCCTGTTTGCCTTCGTTGCATTCAACCTTTGATGTCAAGGTGGGGGTACTGCCAATAATATGATTGACGTTGCAGCTGATAGTGTCTGTTAGATACCGGACTTTTTAACGTCCTTCAACGATCAATGGATCAATCCTGTGATACTTCGCGGGCGCACGATAAGCGCAATCTATTGAAATCCTCGATATGGAAATTGTAAGTCTATACTCTGTAGGGAACATGGAAATTGGAATTTTACGCTTTGTATGGATTATGAAAGTTACTAAATTAAGAAAAAGATCGAATGATCGAATGGAAATGTAGTATATTACGTACGAGATTTGTTGTTTGGAAACTATTAAACTCATTTCCTGTTGATTCTTAAACATCCGTATTCTTGTTGATATTATTACAGATTTCTCGGATTTGATTATTTTGTTTATTAAATTACCGTGTTGTGAAAGTTGACCCAACGTAACTATTTTGCTTAACGATGCACATATGCATATCTAATCTTTGAGGTTTTATTAATCGAGAATATTCAAGTCGCAAAGCTCCCAAAAATTTTATAATATCACAGATTGTGATAATAAATAAAAAATTCTCAGATTGCTTTTATAGATATACGTATGCATATACAACAATATTCTGTCAATTCTATATTGTTAATCCGTTTTACGGTATTTTTTTACACCTAACACTTTCTAACATTAATTTTGCCTATGACTCTTTATCCAAATTCGTCAAAACCTTGCTAAAGCCTAACGCATTGTTGGCCATCTTCCACTCTGTTTCCGGAATACAGCGATGCTACAACGAGTTTAAACAGTTATTAAAATATAAAATTGTATAAATTAATCGTTTAAACTATCCACGACCCGTCAACGATATGTTAAAGGGTAGAAAAATTTGAGAAAACAGATTATGTTGTCTGCTAACTTGATCATTAATAATGTTTCTGTAATACAATACGTAAGTTCACTCAATGACATTTTGCTGCCAATTGAATGATCTTAGATAAGAATGAGATTCATAAATATACAGGGAGATCTATTTTGCCAATTGGTTGTATTAATCACATCAAAATCGTATGATATATTCTATAGATGTTTCAGATGGATAAATCTTTAATCCAATACATTTACAAATAAATATTTCATCCAAGAAGTCGTGACTAACGCAATACATTTTTACTTCCATATATATTGTTCCATTGTCACTTTCCTTTATGGTATATCGATTTCTTTCATTTCGCTTAAAACATTTGGATTTGAAAGAAAGCTGTATTTCACTTGCAGAGGAACATTCACATTTGCTTCGTGCAATAAATCTTAGCCTTTAACGGTATCTTGCTACTCAACTTCGCGAAGTATTCCTGAAGTTGAAGTAAGTAAATGCCATGTGGATTAATGAGTGATTAAGGCAACGTAAGAGGAATGTGCTTCTTCTTGTCGTAATTAATGTACATTCTCGCTGCTCCTTCGGTTTTCACTCTGAAATACCTGTTTGAAGAATTAGAACTTCATTTCTTACCATAAAAGGTGCATTTCTTCGGTTTTCGCGTTCAGATACTTGTTGGGTGAAGTAGAACTTTATGTTCTACCTTAAAAGGCAAATATGATATTTCTTGAACGTTGATATCTAGTTTCGTTCAACGCGCAGATCTTTACGTAATAAGCAATGCGTAAAAATATGATTTTTATCGATAAGAATTGTCCTTGTAATTAATGTGCCTTTGTTAATTAATTGATATATAGTTTGAAGACTTGTTTCGTACATTGGAACAAACTTCGTGTTATTTTCTTTTATGTTCAGCTTGGTTCAATTAGAATTTGTTTTCTATTTCAGGGAAGTTACAGGATAAAGACATTTTCTGCGGGATCGTGTCCTTGTTGCTGTCGCATATCGTAATGAACTTTTCGTTGTTTTTCTGACTTCCGCGTTCAAACACTTATTTGTCTAGTAAACTGCAAGTTTATTTAGTTCTTAGCAAATGGGAATAAGAATAGGGAAGTTAATGGATTTAATACATACGTAAAGATATGTTAGAATAATGTAAATAGATTATATTAAACATATTGATAATTTCTGTCGATATATGTATATTCATTTTTCCTAATTAATAATCTGATCAAGAATAGTTTCATTTTAGAAGAATAAATATAAAACAAAGAAATCTTCAACGTCTGAGAAGAAATCGTTTTCTTATCGTTGCAGTTAATATGATAGTTACACTAATTCTTGCTCTTTCTTCGGTTCTCATGTTTAACTGCGTATTTATTAAATTGAAACTTTAGTTTTATACAACAAAATGAAATAATTTCGCTGACACTTGCGTTTGGTTTCGTTTAACTAAAAGTGTTATCTATAGAGTTTGCAATATTCGGAATAATCCTTTTCCTCATATTCCACGCTGCTATCTAATCTTTGCATTTTAATGCAACGTTTTATCTTAATTTTTATCGTAGCGTTAGAATAATTTTTCTACGAATAGTACGTTCGCACATAAATGAAATTTTTAAAACTTTGTTTCTTCTCTAACAATTATTTTGCATTATTGCTCGCATTTCGTAATTCTATGAACGTTAAGTTTCACGCAAACTATTATCATAAATAAGAGTACTCGTCATTAAATTTTCTAACTCGATAAATATTACTTAGTATTTCATTGGAAAAAGTTCATATTAAAAAAGATATACCTACATGCTTTTTCTTGCATCAATTCATAAGCCTAATTCAGAAATTTCATTTCATTTCGACGTTACAATATAGCAATCGTTATTCTAAAAAAAACTTTTATTGCTCGAACACAATATGTACATCGAATAACAATGGGTGGCCACATATTGCACCAGTTAAAAAAAGGTTGTAAACTTTTGGACTTATTACTCATAAAAGTGCCCAGAACTATTAAAAATTTCGATTATTTTATCATTAGCCGTTCTGTGCGTTTTGTTATCGGGCCGGGCATGTTCGAGATAATCGCGTTGTTTATTATCCAATCGTGATCATTTTGGCTTAAAGGAGAAATCCAAAGACAGGCGTTTAAATGATGATACATTGTGTGTTTGATTGTGACATAATGACAAAAAATGAAATGGCGAGTAACGGTAGTAACGTGAGATACTTCGTTAGTAGGAATTATTGTTATTGCCTTATTACCATATTTTAAAATTTAATGCTAAATGATGAAAAAACAAATGGTATAGTATGCATATTTTGCAATTTGAAATTTTCTAAAGATTCTAAGCAGCATATTAATTATGGAAAATGGAATTTATACAGTGTCTCAGAATATTATTCAAGTACGTGTGAAGATATTTTCTGTGTACTATATTAAACATATTTAAAATTTCATTAGCGTTGTTATGAAAATCGGTTTTATGTATTTAGGGTCAATTATTCACCGTAGTAATAAGGCACATATATTAATCATACGAATTTCACATTTTTGTACTCGCTGTACATTACACTACTTTGAATTTGGCATGTTTTTTCATTTTCAATTATATCATTCTGCAAAATTCTCTTGTTTAATCATAGAGCAACGCTAAAGTCAGGAAATCAAGAAAATTATATCCTACTGAAATTCTTCTTAAAATTCGAAAAAATAATATTAAAATTAAATGCACAAAATTGTAATTATTATTGTTATTTATTTTATTTATAGTCACGTAGATTATCGTGGTCATAATAAAAATCGTGTCATGCTGAAATTCTCCTGTTTAATTATAACATAACGTTAAAATCATAAAATCGATAAAAGGATATATTTATCATGTTTTTCTCCTACGATCTTTATGTCGCTTCAACCAATTGTACGCATCGCATGATTAATCGAGGCTTCTTTCTACTGATTTGCTTTGTAACGGCGCAAGCTAAAGACGGAGAAAGAAACGGGATCTTTTTGCAAAACGAAATTATGCCGCTCACTTTCGTCGAAACGACTTTATACTTCCACCTCGTAATTTCTTTCTGGCCTCTTAAAGGCATCCTTGCACGTGTTTATTCGCGCGCTTCTTTCTTGCCTTTCATTTCCTCCTCGTTTCAACGATAGCATTCTCCTGGCAGGATCCGGGTGAAAGGAGTCGTTTCGTGCCGACACAGGATTTCGCGAAAAAGGGACGCTCGATCGTGCGCAAGTATTCAAACCGGCCGATAAAAACGATGATAAAACGTACGAGCACGTGCTCGAATCAGCTTTCCGATTGCTTTTGTCTCGTCTTGTCTGCTTTGGCGATTAATTGTTCGTTTCATAATCGATCTTCTGCGTTTCATCCTCTTCAGATCGCCTGCCAAGATTTTTTATCGTATACTACAGCGATTAATTGTTTTTGAATTGTGACTGATTATGCTTGTTTTGTTTTTTCTGGCTATATTTATAGCCTTCTTTTTTTATTTTATCGCGAGACTTTTAAAGATATGTCATTACGTTATTATCAAATTGCGAATATTTGTACTAGCCATAAGTGTCAGCACATTTTAGCTGATCCATAACCATCGTATATCAGTATTGAAACGCATAAATTAATGAAGAAATAATTCCTAATACATCTCTTATCACCTATTTGTAGAACAGACAGATAATCAAATTTATTAGTCTAGAAAATAATTAATACAAATATCTTCTGGTTAATCAATTATTATATATAATATTATACTATAAGTTATTATTTAGTGGGTTCAAATATCACTGTTTTAATTTAATCACGAATATTAGTTTGGAAAAAGTTCTGTCATCTGATCTGTATTTTAAAGATTACGTAGTTGAAGGTAATTCTATTTTATACATTCTATTTATATACATATGGTGCCCTATAATCAATTATTCATTTTATTATTATGCTATGTTATATTATTATATTATTTGTAAAATCTGTCTTCGTTTTATATATCGAAGTGGCTTTCAATTTCAAGAGAATCGTAGCGAAAAGATAAAGAAGGTAAAAAGAGAAAATAAGTAAAGCGGAAAGAGATTTCGAAACCTATAGTAGTTGATGAAAATATTCCAACACTTATAGAAACCTTTTGTGCGAATATTATGTGTGTTATGGGAAACATTTTGAAATTTCATCAGCACCATAATGAGATCCGACTATTACGATTGTATTAGCTTGAAACAAATCTAAAAATAAATGTATATTGAAGCTGCAAGGTATTTTAAATCATCCATTCATATCAATAAACCTCAATATTCAAGTGGGACAATATTCAATGCTTATTATACGTTCAACGTTGCCATCCATGCAGGAAACCTACTAACCTTTTATTAAATATTTTATTGCAATATATATCTTATAATTTCTCTATACATTTTCAGATTGGTTTCAAATTTTGCCAATATAATTGGCAATACGTGGTCGCAGTGCTAATGAAATTTCCACATTTATCGGTTTTATAAACCATAAACGGTGTACATGTACATAAATATTTTCTATCATAATTGTTCAAAGACCTTTGTGAACTATTAGAAAAAATACACAGCCATAAGAGAAAGAAGCAAGACAAGGCAGAGCCTCGGCGAGATATCTCCAACAAATCGACCATCGACGAGGTCGTTGATCTCGATTAAACGGATCACAGATCCACCGTGAATCGAATCGTGATACTTGCGGACTGGCATTTTTTTCTAGGCGGTGTAACGCGAGCTGGAAAGCTCTGTTGATGAAATCTCGCGATCGATTTCGCGCGGCCGCCTCTCCATGCCGGTTTCATTTAGACTGTCCCGCGAGAAAACAGGAAAGTGAATCGAGAAACATCGGTAGTCGATCGATACCTCGTAAATCTTCGTCGTTGATTGCTTTTTCTTTCCATCTGTTTCTTAGAAATCATAATAAACGTCTACCGGTTAGACTAAGAAAAACGTCTCGTTCGAATAAATATATCTCGCAAAATATCTGGTGTAACTTTTAGATTGATTCGAATTCGACGCGTATGTACATTGGTCAGGTTACTTGATTACGCGTACAAGTATGACGTTATTCATAACGTACGGGTTAACATTAATTTTATCTCATTGAGGAGGTTATTAAACGAGGTAGCCTTAAGTCCAGAGAAAAAGAGAGAGAGGGAGAGAGAGCTGATCTTTAGAAATGAAAAGATTTGATGATCTGGACAATGTCATCTTCAGAGTTTCTAAACTTTCTCCTAGCAGATGTTATATTGTTATATATGTATGTAGTTCGCGATACGCGTGTTGAGTTATAGGAAGTCGAATGAGCTAACGAAGTTTTAGAACTATATTTTCATTTTAAATTTCTTATTCCAGTTTAACTTCTTGAGAATGTTATTGTCCGCGGTATTTTTATGTCTCCGATTTCTTTAATGAGTAAAAGCGTGATAGTAATATATTCTAAAGAAAGTTCTAACGATAATTCTGTTTTCTACATTCGAGTTAGTTATTATATTTCATTACAAAAACTAAAGGAATAGCTTCCTTTACTTCTTCTCGCTCACTATTCCTCCGTTTATTTATCTATTTATCTTTTCATTCTTACTGTTCATTGTTAAAACCTGATCTATCTATTGGCGATATTTTTATCAATATGTCTTGTAAAATACAAAAATTTAATATTTTTTATAGAATATTATTATTGTATCGTTATTAATACATAATTCTATTAATAACGTATTGGAATATCGTATAATAACTTGCAAATACACAATACCCTTTCGTTTGTAAATAAAACATATCGAATATCGTAAAAAATAAATCATAAAAAAAGTAATATATCAACGAGAGGAATGATGACTTTCCATTTTCAAGCTCTTTATCATAATCCTGTGATTTCGAATTATCTCGACTTAACAAAATAATGTAGAATTACAAATTTAATTCACACATATTTCAATTTAATGGCTATACATATAGAATCCTAATTTAAATAGAAATACATAAAATCTTCGAATTAGTTTCCTATGAAAAAGGGGAAAAGTAATATCATACAAGTACAAATTTTCGAATCTTTTCCATATAACCATTTCCTCGACTCCTATAATCTGGAAACAATTTTACCGCACTACTATCGTATTAACACGAATAATTTCCAGTAAATTCCCAGGTTCGACGTGTGTGTTAGTTCTACGTGATTCGATAGTTGGAAGAAAAGTACGCGAAATATTACAATATTCCTTGCAGACCGGTGCCAGGAATAAGAGGGGGTTAGAGATCTTAATAAATCGCAGCTATCGGGAGATCATTAATACGCGACAGGATTAATGTTTCTTCTAGACGGCTACAGACGATTAGGGATCTTGAAATTACAGTAGGCGGCCTGTTGCTTAACCGATGGAGACGTAATGCTCACCTTGCACTGTCTAGGATTACCTAGTCGATTTCGACCGCTGTCTGCCATGAAATCGCGGTATCGATTTTTACGCGTAACACTATTTTTTCTACAACGTGGCTATCACACGCTCACGAGCCAAAGGACTAATGTATTTACAAGGATTTAATTCGATACTGGCCGCGAGAGGGTCGAGACACGACACACGACACGATTTCTACGGAATAAAAGCATGGATCGGGGAGAGCTACGCTTCGTTTTAACTCTTTCCCCTTTGTTCTCGGTGTCCATTGTAAGGAGATAACGTGGAACGTCCTTTTATATTTAAATTCCACTCCCTTTTGCATATCGAGATTCGCGTTACTAGATATTACGTAGTACTGTGAGAGCAGTGCTTCTTTGCTTCTTTTCGCTTAATTGAAAATATACCAACGCAACTCTGTTGCCTGATTTTCGTCGTATGAAATGAGCTGTGTCTCTTTATATCGTTAATTTGTCGAGAAAAACGACAAATTTTAAAAATGATTTTGATATATCGCGTTAACTTTATATGCGAGATACTTAATGACAAGGAAGTATCACGATTTTCTTCTTTCGTAGTTACTTATTTAATGTCATATTTCCTGATAGGATACCAGGTTAAATGTATTGCTGATTGACGAGTTTCGCTGATTTTTGTACTTAATGGGCATGCCTACTTGTTTTAAGACGTTTAAGGACTTTTTAAGAGGCATTTTCTTTCCAAGAAATGACTGCACGCTGTTGAGAATTTTTAATTTTTTCTTTGTACTTATTATCACATTCCACGCAGTAGTCCTGAAGTGCGTGTTTTATGGTGACACAGCTACGTAATACCCACTTATATAGGTATACATCTTATGTGTTTCTTTTCCATTCACTTTAGTTTTGAAAAAAAGCTACAACTAGTACTACTTGTACTACTTTTAAGTACATTGTATTACATTAAATTGCCTATTTAACAGGAACAATATCATAATTCAATGGAAAGTTGTTTTAATTCCTCCCCTTGCTCGTAGAAAGCGTTATGAATAAACAAAATTTTATTAGACTCTGGCAAAGATGATTAACTAAATTATAAACAAGATAAAAGGCTTTTCATTGTTAGGTAATTAAGTTTAATTAATAATTTCCTACTTCGAATTTCCTCTTCCTGGTTGTGTCACTCTTATACCATATCTGACTCTTACAGCAAATATGTAAATCTGGTTTTATTTAAGTCGTAACAACGTGGTAAATAATATTCTTAAATAAGAGTGAAAGGAACGAAGGTTTGTTTTACAGATATTTATCTGGTAACACAAATTCTAGTTTTAATGGAATACTTCTAGAGCAGGAACTAACGCGATTTACCGGACTGGAACTTCTTTATCAGCTCGATAGCATTCTTTTCCTCTTTAAAGCGATGTATCGTGTACTGGTTGCAACAAAAATCTATACTTCTAATCAAACAACTATTACGGAGATTAAGTCACGAATTAACTCGGCAGACTTCTGCCCTGTTTGCAGTCTGTCGATTTATTTGTTTCAGCGATTATCTAATCTAATCTTTTGAACGTGGACTCGTTATATCTACCATCAACTTTGTCGACTCTGGTCTATGTGAATTTCAGAAATGAAAGTGTCATTGGTATTCATCACGTGAATTATTTTAAAAAGATTTTATTCATGTAATTAATAATTCGTTTGATAAGTAATGGAATGTTTTTCGACGATGCAAGCAATGAAAATCTTGATTAATAAATAAAATGTAATAATAATAATACATTTAATAAAACACAATATACATTTTTCAATGAAACACGTATTTTTCAACAAAAGTTGCTTACAATTAGCACAATAAGTCGATGAAATGCCAACATGATTTCATCATGATTCATTCCAAACAGTTTAAATATATAATCACGCACTTACATTTGTCGAACAGCAAGGAAAGGTCGAAGAGTCGATCAATTAATTAGAATTTTCCTTAATTAAGAGACGCAATTATCAAATAGATTGTACGATGGAATCAGAGTCTAAGCAATTCGTTACAAATAAAAACGGCTAGCGTAAAATACAATAAAAATCTTCGATGATTATATCTTGCAAGCAACATTACTTAAGATACGATGTTAAGTTTTTCTTACGTTATTAATTGCTTAAGAAGGTCAATAAGTATTAACTTCTTAATTAACAAATATCTTCAATATTGCTGTGTATTTGCAGGTAAATTCATGAAAGTTCATTAATGTAAACCTAATGGGACCTTGTCCCCTCTTTTACTTTCTTATTCTTATCTTTTTTGCGTAATATGCTTTTTGAAATAATCTTCCAATTATACGAAAATCTTTTAAACTCACGAAAGTCTCGTTAAGTGGCTTTTAGTTACGTGAGCATTAAATTATTTTTATCTAAGTTTGAAGACTTGCTGCCTTGAGATATGATATTTACTCGGAAAAAAGGTGACGTTTCTAAACATTTTTCTAGAAACATGAAATTCGATTCGAAATTGAGTTAGACACAGAGTTATTTGACGAACGGTTTCATACACCCGATCCACTTTAACTTGGTAGAATACTTTGAATAGCTCTACCATGTTCGCTATAGCAGAATATTCCAAACTAAATTCAAGCCATTAAACTTTCTCAACCGTGGTAGAGAGTAGTAATAAATTCAATACGTTTAAACGTAATCGCACGTAAAATCAAGTTTGTTACTTTAACCTAAATTATACAAATACTTAAATTATTTCAATCATTCTAATAAATCAAAATCATTAAAAGATATATTTACATTAAGGAAAACGGAAATAAATTTATGGTAATAGTATTTTAATTTAATCGAAGTGTACAAATTAATGATTAATTTTTTTATAGTATTATATAGCAGATTATACATTTAAATTACCTATCAAAACCTATGATTATAATCAATTTTACTATTTGCTATACGCATATATTATTATATAAGTAAAAGTCTTTCGACCAGTTTGGACAAACCTTTCTAATCTGACTGATCGTTCCGAAATTAAGGGATCTGAACATGAAGAGTTCGTCGAGTAGCAAAATAATTCTTTAGATTTACAGCAACAGTATTTACAAACGTCAGTTTGATTGTTACATATTAGCTTCCGAAAATGAACTTAATTACATCATAATATTCTACCATACGTATGTATTAGGTTGTCCGAAAAGTTTCTTTCGTTTTATAAGGAAATAATAGACGCACAATGTTTCTTGTTTCATATTAGTTTATTGAATTATGCACGAATATAATAATAGAAATATAACGAAATGGATCATACCTAATTCAATAAGATAATATAAAACAGAAATTGTTGTTCATTTATTATCATTTTATAAAACGAAAGAAACTTTTCGGACAACTTAATAGCTACGATGATTACAAGATTTTATACATTATATATAATTACAATAATTTTTAAACTAAAATACGTCTGTCAAAAACTATTAAGTTAGGGACACTGACATGAATTTGCTCGCTATCATATGTATACAACGTAATCTTTTGTTTTCTTAAAAAATAAGAAAGGAAATAAAGTAGAACACGACTAACTAAAGTAGAATAGAATTAAAATACATCTTGTTAAAAACAATCGAGGCTATTTTGCGACAATATCTAATATATATGATCGTCGTTATGTGTTCGATATAATTCATCGATGAAACGGCCCTTTTAAAAACAATCGCACGTGTTTTCGTATGGGACGATTCAGCATCGAAAGAAACAAAATCGGTTGTTCGATCAAACCTCGATCCGTTAATCTGTCTCCAGTAAATCAAAGAAAAAAAAAGCCAGACCAAAATGGAGGAAAAAAGTGAACGAGGAGGAGAACAGTAACCAAGTAGAGCGTCACAAAATGGAGCGAATCCACGCACTAAACGGGATTATATCTAAAATGGCGGTTATAAATCGCGCGAGATCGCGTTCACCTGTGAAATAGACGCAGTCTCTGCCAACTACTGTTACACATATCTCTTTCTCCCTTTCTCTCTTTTCCCTCTTCCTCTCTTTCTCTCTTTTTCTGTCTCTCTCTTTTTGTCCCTCGCCACGTTTCTCGGTTACAACAGAACATCTCGGTGAAGGTTCGACCTGATATTGCTCTGCTCCCGGAATCTAGCGGCGAGCATATAGATCAAGAAGACGTTTGAAAGATGTCTGGATCGGTTCCGTGGCTGACGACGGAGGAGGAGAAGCAAAGGTATTCGAGAGGACGCGTTTCGTAGGCGCGAGAAGCCCCAGAAAAGAGTACGAAATGAGAGGAGAAAAGGAAAAAAATGGGCCTATGGCAACGAGCATCGAGGGTATTCGAAGCCAATGTAAATCTTCGTTGCATGCACCGGTCGAGGCAGTCGCATTTTATGCGCCGCTATTGCCTCGTATATCGAGTAACCATACCAAGGATCGTTGCGAAATGAAGATATATACGCGTGCAGGATCGGCACACGGTGGGCTCTTCTCGTAATCAGCCATCGTTTGCTTCATTTTTCATCGGGCCATCTATCTCGTTTCTTCTTCTTCGTTTCTTCTACGTTCGTTCATCTTTCCTCGTACATTTATACCTTGCCGCGGCTCGTTTTCCTTGGATTTTTACGTGTTAACGTTGTTGTTGCTCCAACGATTCTTTCGTTCCCTTCGTTTTGCGTGTGAAGAATCTTTTTCCTTTTTTATCGCTGTTGCATGTTGTTATATTTTGTGGAAGAAGCTCGGATTCGCGTTTAAATTGATGGCTCGATTTGTTGGATTTCGTCTTTTCTTTTCTTATTATCTCGATGGGCTTTCTATATTTCATATTTTTAATTTCGATTCTGTTAAGTACCCCTCAGATTTACAACATGATATTTTGTCACTATTACTTGTAAAAGAAAGATATAAGCTTTTGTATTTGACTGTTAAGTTTGACGCGTGCCATTCTATGCTTCTGACAATATTTATCAATACGTCATGGTAATCGTTTAATATTTTTACAAAATTTTACGTAGGAGAATGCCATTTACTATTGAAAAATATAATAGTTGCACTCATCAACTTCGAGAGTGTATCTTTAAGTATGAGTCGAATATTGGATATTAGTTTTGTCAATAGACAAAACTCATTTCTCGAAATAATTATACACAAACAATCGTTATATTTCTATATATCATTTAAAAATGAAAAGAAATAGTTGCTGTTGCTCGTTAAATGTCTCTACAATATTATGATAGTATTCATACATAACGGTAAAAAGTATGAAAAAAACGTACAAGATATATAAAGGTGCGAAAACATATAAAATATCCAAAGTATACGTAAAGATTTGAATTCCCATAAAGTATCCGCATTCCAGCAATGAATATAGCACATCGACCTTAGACGAACGTGAAATTTTAAAAGTCAATCATCCAGTCTAAATTCCAATAGTTTCTTGATAAAAATCAATTTCTTTTCTCTTCTCTACCTTTCGTTCTAAAATCTCCAAAACCTCTTTCTAACTGTATTTTTTCGATCATAGAACCTCTCTCATATCCCAATTCTTCGATACCTCCTCGCCATTCTCTTCCTCCGTCTTCAATCTCTGCGACCTCCTAACTCAATTGATCCATCAATTTTTCTCACCTTACGAACAATTTCATCCGAGCTTCTGAAATTTCTATCGTCGCATCCCCTATTCGTTTATCGTACCAATTATTTTTCCACGTTTCCCTTTCGTCGCTTCCTTCTTCATCTTCAGCTATTTCTCCCCACCTCGCTCATCTCATCCTCTTTCATTCCTCTCGCTGTTTCGTTCTTCTTTTTCTTCTTGTTCCACGGAGACTCCGGTCTGGTCCCATGGAGAGTGGCTTCTCTCTTTTCGCCACTCTTCTTTGCTCTCGAGGCTTCGACCTGAATCGGTTGGGAGAAATTGCGCCCCGGGCGAGGGCGGATTCCTCTCCATTGCCGGCCGTTTCATGTCTACCACTTTTTTTTTGTTTTTCTTTTTATTCCACCGGTTACCCTCGATCCATTATAATTATCGTTACATTTCCGAGCGGTCTCAATCGCCTGACGATATTTTAATCGAACACCTTATTAATAACGATTAATTGACCGACATTAACGTCACGTTCATTTCGTCGATCCCGTTTAGGATTCCGCGCCGACAATCCGATCCACTGCTTCATTTCGAAAGGATATTACGATCGCGTGCGCTTAATTAACTCGAATCACGATCGGTAAATGGACGTGTTTCGTCTTCATGTTGCATCCGATAGAGAGTTTCGTGGTTGATGACAGTAAAAATTATACTCCAGAGTGAATGAAACTTGTGTATCTCTGTGTAATTATTAAGCATAGACGTCCGCAATGTTAATAGGTATATTTTGCCAGTAAGTAATCTTTCTCTGTTTTGATTGGCTGGGTCGTTGGTCGATTTTCATGTTGATAGCGAATTCCTTTTCGATCGGAGAATATTTCGATTTTGACAATTTTTCACAATATTGTAACATTTTAGAAAAGTAGTAATTTATTATTATTATTATATATTATTAGACTGTTGATGTTTGTGCATTTATAGACAATTTAAGGATGCGAAAATATGTATCGTGCATATGATACCCATGGATATGTAAAATATCCAATATCATTGTGAAGTATTAATTGTTGAGTAAAATAAATTCGCATTCGCGTATCTTTTATTCAATAATATTCGTAAAAGTAAATTTGCATAAATATTTGCAGTCTGCCTGTTATCGGTATAGGACAGAAAATTATATATCTTTATATTTATTCTTATAACGTGGATATAAAGTAAAAATTTATCACATTTCCATAATATCCTTCACGTTACACGTAAAGGAATATCGCGTTGCACGAAGTAAAGATATTTACACGAGTTTCTAACATTTTGCTACAAAGCTTCGCTTTCACTCCAATTAATACAAATAAAAATAATTATCGAATTGTTAAGTAATCGACTTAATCCAAATCTTTATCAAACTGAGGCAATTGTTGAAAAAATCCAATATATAATAAACGAATTAAGAGAAAGAATGACGGTTGGAATGAGAGGTAATGCAAAAACACTTACGTCCGCGTAAACGTTAGTAAGATTCTTTAATGTTTCCACGATTAAATGATTTCCATGGTTTATTTCGCTATTTGAATATACCACGAACACTTCAATTGCGTCATTACGCGAGCAAACGGGTGTTCATTAGTGTGTTTCAAGCCAGAATATTTAAGCAATAAAATTCCTAGCCAACGAAAACACGCGTAATACCAATATACATAGATATATTGTAGGAAGAAGGTTGCCCATTCGAATCTACTTGGTGAAATTTATTGCGTTTTCTCGGCTGTGCGAAATTCGATAAAATGCACTACCTTATTGGTTTACATAAATTCATTTCATATTCATTAAAAGAGTTGCACATTCTGCGCGATTCCAGTCTCAAATTTATATAAAATGCTATTGAAGTTCTATTATATAAATACTATTGAAGTATTTCACTTTTACAAAGATAGATAAGATTTGCACATTTCTAGGGATTTATAGTTCATATCAAAGAGATAATTTACAGATTTTTCAAAGGTTTATACATTAATTTTCCAGATTTTACACATTTAATAAATTTCATGAAATTTTTCAAAGGATTTTTCACAATGCTTTTGTCTATCCATAGTTTGACTTTTATTCGATACTTTTTGATTTTATTTATTCGAAAAAATTTTATTGATAATTTTATTCGGATACGCAGAGACATTTGAATTGATAAATTATATAAAATAATCTAAATAGTAAATAGCCTATCGTTGTGAACTGTCTTAGTTTATTGTCTAATTAATTTTACTAGTCTGATATTAAAGTTTTTATTCCATGAAATAAAAGTCCCAGATGTTTGATAAGAATATTATTTTATCAAATATACATTGATTCGTACTTTTGAATTACTAAACAAATAATATCTCAAGAATCGAGTACATATTGTAAACATAGCGAAGCGTTTATGGCACACGTGCACACGGCATATACAGTTTGCGTTGATTTCACACGGTACGTAGTTAAAACTTGAAAATATTTTATCAGATTTTATGCAGTTTCTGGCAAAAGGAAACCTTCCTCTGCTTCTCTCACAATTATGTGTTCACATCGTTCCAAACAATCTCAAAATCTACAGATCTACTTTTAGAACTTTTATACAAAAAGTCTCTTCTTTTCAATTAAACTAATGTAATCTAATATAGTAAAAATCAGTTTTCATGTAAAAATTATAATCTTTTTCAATATTGAGTGATATTTAAAGCTGCTTAGAATATTAAATAAAACAATAAGGAAATCAATTCTTCTACCAAAACTTTTCTCTCCGATGAAATTTCATTTTAGATTGAATATATATTTTAAAATTGATTAATAAGAGGAAAGCAAATTCTATTTCAGTGCGAAAAGCTTGTTTTGTACATCTTTTACAATTGTTTCGCACGTCCCCGTGCGAAATTCCGATGGTGTAAGCTTTCGATCTTCTTTCTGCCAGCAGTTTCGTTGACTTTCCTTCTGTTAAACGCAAATCACGAATTCTCGTGATCGTAATACGTGCGCTTTCTCGCTTCGAACGTCAGACGCGCAAAATCGTGAGAATATACCATTGAGATTTAACTTGTAAATATGAGAGAAACGCGTATGAAAATAATTCTGAAACAGATACAATACGTAGATACAGCAGAATTGAAAATACGACGTAGAGATTATTGCCAGAGGAATCGTGACAAATGAAAAACAAGACGAAACAGCGTGCAATTTCTCTTTTAAGTCATGTTCAATGTTACAATTTTCTCCAAGTATACAAATTTTGTACTCCTGTTATAAATGAAAATAACCTTTTTATGCTATAACTTCGTTCAATTAATGATTTTATTATCGTGATATAAACATACTGGCAATGTGAAACATAACAACGTAATACCATTATACTAAATACAAATTCTGATGATAGAGAATTCTATTATTCGTGGTAAATTGAGAAAATTTGATATTAAATTCCACGTTACGTTATAATAATTTCGTTCATTTCGTTAATCAGTATTTCCATTAAATACCTTAATTACTGTTCGATTAATTTACCTTCTGCACCGGATGATATCTATTAACTTATACGCTTTTAATCTACGCAAATTTGATTAACGTTATCTTCATAACACCACAAAATCATTTTCCCTCCGTATTCCGTTTTCTTTTTTCAACGATCACCACGTAATATTAATCTATTGTATATCAATATGTAAATTAATTCGTTAGCTACAAGTCGGAAATTGCCTATTTAAAATCCTGAAGTTATCGTGGTTTGCATTTCAATAAAAAAGAGAAAAAAAGAAAGAACATATCACAGAAACATTATTGTTTCTTACTGTTGTTACAAAAATTTTTGAATTTATCATCCGTAGTCTTTACTTATGTCATTTAATAATCAGCAAAATTCTATATAATTAATGAATTTTTATGCATTTACGTGCAAAACAAATGAAATAATAATAACACTAAAATTATACAGAATATATATATAAAGTATTTAAAGCAGAGTGTTGATTATAATGTTTCAACAAGTGCAACAAACCTCTAATTTTCTTTCTAAACGGCTCCAAATAATTTCCATTTAATTTTAGACAATAATTTGAACAAACTCGGGTAAAAATCTACAGTTTGATAATCTGGTTAATTAGCTGGATTAATAATCAGCGTTCCGGACGACGCGGTAAACCACGACAGGTATTCGCATGCAACGATTTACAGCGAAATATCATGTGCTCAATATTCGTGTCTCTCCTCTCTGCTTTAGATACGACGATCTACGTCATAAATTACACATCTTTCCAACTTTGAATTATATCCTGCCGACAAGATCACGGCTCGACAAGGAGATATGGCTAACACGCTAATGAAAACATTGTCATCGTGATCGCTGTCGTTTCGAGCAGCTGCGCGGCTAAAAGTCACGGCCGCCCCAAAGCTCTTTCACTTTTCACGCGAGGCGTTAAGTGCATTCTATCGGTCAGTCGTCGTTCCGAGTTAATAGCGGCCAATCGATAACGATACCATCAAGATTCAACGTGATACGAGCAGTTTCCATATCTCGTTGATTGCTCGTCTAGGTTGCCTGGGGAACGATAAAACGTTTGTGTCCAACGAAAAGCGTAGAGGCACGATGAAAAAAATTGGATAACATGTAGAGTACGTAGGAGATGTAACACGTGGATTGGAAAATTCTATCGACAGAATTCTATACGAATGTTTATGATACAATTTGAACGTCTGTACGAGTTCCGCGTAGTTTCAGATATAGCGCAACTATTTGAATTATTGGTAGATTCAATTGGTGCATTAAGGATCTTCCGAACCAACGTAAAAGAACGTTCGTTCACGTACGACCACGACGAAGAAAATAGTTTGATAGAAATGAAAAATATGGGATAAAGAAATGGAATAGTAGGTTGATTGGAAAGTTGTGTCTCGAAATTCTGCATAGCATCGTATTAGTTCTTAATGGCTTTATGTCTACGCTTCTAGTTTGCAAATTGAGAAAACTGAGCTTAAAGTTAGTGAAGTTTGATGTCATTTTGTGGAGTTAGGACTTGAAGGAATTTATGAATATTTGCTACTTTCTATGTAGAGTTTTCATCAGATTATCATAAATTTGTATCCTCTATACCGATGACATCGTTTAATTACCTTTTTTCGAAAAATAAATCTGGAACAGTTCAAAGTCTGGGCGGCGATAGGTGTATTAATATAACAAGAACATAAATAAAATCATTTTACTATAGAATGATCCGGGGATTTCTATAAACGTTACATAGTTTAACAAGAAAGTGAAGCTTCGAATTATTCGAATTATTATTCGAATTATTGGTAGATACGGTAAATGTTAATATTAGGTTGTCCGAAAAGTGTCTTTCTTTCATAAACGTGTTTTTTACAACAGTGCACCTTCATACAAACGTGAACAACAGAACAAAATGGATCGTACGTAATTCGATAAAATAATATAGAACAAAAAACATTGTGCATCTATTATTTCCTCATAAAACGAAAGAAACTTTTCGGACAACCTAATACGATTCGGGTAAAATTAAAGAAGCGCGTAAGTTGTTGTCAGACGTTAAAACAAATGAACCGGAACTGAAGTTTTTAATAAAATACTAAATCGGTATATTATACTGTTTATCGGAACAATATATATAAAATCCTATCTCTTTAGCACTTCTAGTTTAGAATGCTCGTTGACGACCTTTTCCTGCCTTATTCGCATTCTATTTTATTTCATACAATTTAATAAAAAATTGAATAAGATAAAATAGGATTTCAAGTAGGTAATTTATTCTTATCGTTAGGAGATAACGAAAAGTCGTTGGATATCGAAGAACCGATCGTTTTACCGATATTAAAATAAAATTCTATTTATTTTACTATTTCACATATTTTTTAGTATTAAAAAAGATTAGATCTCAATTCATTTTTAGTAATAACTCATATTACATTTACTCATCATGTTTTGTCACTGTGATTGTTTTTTACTATCATCGTAAATGACTAATAATCCACGCACAGAATGTAATCCATTAACTCAACATAATTTAACATAATAATTTCAAAAATAATAACCATACACACACATATGTATATTTTATACGCACTTTATACCAATAATAATTATTTTCATTGCATCTTCAGCAAAACTGAGAGTAAAATTCTACTCACCGTCGATGAATTCTACGATCTGTCACATTATTGCAGGAATGTTCTCCGGAATTGCTGCCACATCTTCTTCCTTTGTACGTTGCAGAAATTCTTTCACCACCTACACAATAAAGAGACACTTCCATTGCATAGTCACTTCAATTACTTTTAAAAACTTAGATATCTGTATGTAATGCTTTACAACCGACATTAACGTATATTAATAATTTTATTGACGCATTTATTCATCGTTGAAAACATTTCCATAAAAACGATTTAATCTTACTCGCCCAGTGGTACACTAATTCGACTAATTCAGTATCCAAGAACAAATAGTCGAAAGGAATAAATATCAGGGATTGTTTAGTTTACAACTTTCTAAATTAACGAGCCACAGTCATTTGTATACGACTGATTAAAAATATTTTCCTTACGAAACATAATTTGATTATTTTTAGCGAATAAATCAGTTTTACGTATACATACGAAAATATTCGAACACATACAGAATTCCTTTATGAATATCGTCTATGTGTTATAGAAAATATTTGAAAATTTCATTGGACTACAAGTGGCTTAAATAAAAAGTAACTACTAATGTCTTTAGCAAAAAACGAGAATATACATGTGTGTATTTTATTTGTACAGAAATGTAGCTTGCTAATAATCCTGGCAGTTACTGTAAACTTTAAATAATAATAAAACAGAAACATATATATACAAATTTTCTATGGTAAATGTACAAATATTTTTACGAGCCATTATATGTGTTCACATATGTAGGTGCGTAATATGCAGAAAATGACTACGGAATAAGGATAATTGCATAAAAATCAATTACACTTACATATAAAAGAGCGCATATATTTCTTTTATGTACACATTACGGTCTGGTTTCTTGTTTTATTTATGTCTGCTCATGGCAACGCGAAAACAAATTGTGTATCAAACGAAAGGAACAGTGCATAAACAACGCATGGAATTCGTATGAGCGATACCATCAAAAAGGTAAAGTGTTTTTCACGGTTCGTTTTTAAATTATCTCTTGGTCCTCACGATAACAGATTTACGGTAAAATATATTTTGCACGTTTGCAAAGTATTGCAAGCAGGCAAATCGGTAAAATATGTAGTTTGTTTTATTCCAAGCGTGTAAACTGTTTGCTGCAACGATATCGTGTATTTCGGACCTTGGAACCAGATTAAGAATAAAATTTACATATTACATAAATCAGTAAATACGATGATCGGTTAGTTTCGATTAAATGAATCTATTGTAACAATTATATAGTCTATAGAATTTATAATTTTTTATATTTAAAATAACACCAAGTAGCTTAGTTTTAATTTTTCATGAACATTACTATTTAATACCTGACATTATTATTAAACGTTGTAACTTCTACAAAAGATAAGATATACGCATAATACATTGAAAGATAGATTTATATAAAATAATTTATAATAGTTTATTATATAGTTAAATGTATGTACATCACGAATTCATTAATTATTAATTCATTTTTTAACTATAATTCATCAATTAATTCAAGGAAGATCATCTTGAAATTTTATATTTTAATATTATTCATCGAATTTTCATAAACTTCATTCGTGAATTATTCTTCAGAATACTCTATTAACGAGAAGAGAAACAAACGCCTTCGCTTGTACCCACACAGGTATAACTTTCAACAATTTACGCATCAACTTCTTAATGGGTGAGTTATTTAAAAAAGACTACATTTATGAATTCAAAGGTCACAGTATTAATGTTTTCATATTACAATATACAATTTGCATAATATTTTTAAGAGGAAGTACCTACTTCTTGGACTTTCACCACGTACATACATTTGTACCTTTCAAATCTTCTGTTATTTACTGATGGTCTAAGAGCATTATTTATCATAGAATTTGCATTCGCTTCTAAACAAGTAATAACTTCTCTAAAAATGTGAAATTTAGCAATATCAAAAACAACTTGCTATGAAAAACAACAGAACGTTTCCCTCGCGTAACTAATCAATTTGAAAAATTCTACATTTTAGTCAGTCGATATCCTTGCAAGTACCATAATCCTTGTTAAATTCCACTGAAAATTATCCTTACATCTACGTGAAAATCAGTTCACCGTTTCGAAAACGCCGGCGTGACTCAACGTGACGTTAAAACGCGAGGAAAATCGTGCGATAAATCATTTCTGCGATTGATTTAGCACGCGGTATTTAATAATTAAACCATTTGCAGGATAACTTTCTAACCGAGCACCGCTCGACGAAAAAGCAAACCGGTCGTGGTGCGAATTTTTACTCGAACCTGTTATAACGACGAAATTATATTTGACACCCGAAAATCGTTCGCGGTTTCAGCTTTTTAATCCTTCGCTGATACTGACCGATCCACTCAAGGGCACCGTGCCGCCGTCACCTTAATCTTAACACGATCCACTTAGTCTCAGGGAATTATTTTCAACTCGATTTATTCGAGAATCTCGAGGATACGCGTTCGGTAGTATTATTGAATGAAGGGCAGAGAGCAGCTGTGTAAATCTCATTGCAACCTGTCCGCGCGGAAATAATCCACACCTCTTTCGACGTGAAACACATCGAGCGGATCGTTTTTCCAGGCACCCATATCCTATTGGATAAAAAGCTGGTCATAAATCTTCCGCTTCGCCCTGTCGTCGTGGATATAATCTCTGTCGGTAGGTTACCGTCATCGGTACGCTCTTTCGCGCTTTAACAGGACACGTTTAACGGGCCAGAATCGAAAGGCATAAATCTCGCCTCGATTCGTGGATAATTTACGGTCTCTTCATGCGGAACGCGTCGAGACTGAGCCGAATTGTTTTTCACGGATCAAGTTTTTCGGAGGTGCAACGCCGAACTTGGATGTGTTCATTCTTTGAGGACAAGTAGATGATGAATTTGATAAGGGATGCCGAGCGCACTGACTTAATTTTTAAGAAATATACCGTCAGGCATGATTTCATTGATTCAATGTTCCTTGGAACAGAAACTGTCTAAATTGACATGGTTTCTAATTCGTTGTAAAAATTAATTAATTAGATTGTAAGTCTTCGTAAAGATTAAGCAAATTTATATTAATGTAGATTTTTCACGATGCGATATTCGGTGAAAAATATGAACAATTTTTCTTGTAAGCTAATTATCATGGCTATTTTAATAGAAATGTGTATATAGTTCGCTATAGGTTTATCGTTAGTAATTCTAATATCGAAAAACTATTTACCTCGCTATCTTTATGTCCGATATTGTTTTGTTAATTTATCCATTTTTACATGTACATTTATTGCCAGTAAAAAATAAACGGTGGTGGCTGAGACTCCAGAATTAAAGAATTACAAAATTCAGATAATTCATTTACCGTTTTCTAGTCATAGATTGCGAGAACAGTTCGAAGAGAAAAGAAATAGAAGACGATCAAGAATCTTTATGATGAAATAAATTGCACTGATCGCCATCTCTACTGTGCTATTATTGGCAAATAGGTGGCTCATCAGTAATTTTATAAATCAAAAACTCAATAAAAGTCTTCGTGCATCTTCCTAGATCTGACGCTTACCATGTCATATGTTTTCTTTAAAAATAATCTTTCATATTTCTTGGTAATGTCATCTTGGTATCATCGTGTATTTGAGGAAGTTCTACTGCCCTTTTTACAATATATTATCCGAAGAGCAGATGGCAAATAAATGATTGCATTCATCCATGGTTTAATAAATGTCTTCTTAAATCTCTACAAATGGATGGTCGTGTCAATTGAGGATTTATCGTGATAAGACTATATTTCCTTTCAAACTGTAGTTGTCAGAATAGAACGAGCGAAGAATAGGAAACTTGTGTGGATAATAAAACTGTGTCCTATGTGCATAATAAAAATTCAACATTTAATCGCGTGCTGTATTATTTATTTCGAGTTGTGTTATATCTTTTATTTTTAACAGAACCATGCTCTGTGTCGTATCACATTTCCTTCCAAATTTATATCACATTTCATTGTATTCTTGACGTATATTCACAACGTATTCATATATTCCACATAAGATATACTGCTTGAATTTCTTCTTCTTTTTCAACCAGAAATCTTCAACGTATGAATCAGTCAGTAGCTAAATAAGAGGACTGTAAACTGATAATTCTCCTTATTCGAACATCACCCAAAGTTTTCGCAAAATTATCTAAAACAATTACTTAATATCTTGTTCCAAGATTTTGTTTAGTGACTATTTAATCTAGTCGCTTTAATGTAGCTACTAGGTATCTGTTGTTGTAACTAGACCGCAAATATTTATACAGATTCATACTTCCACTAATGCAATTCGAAATAATGGAACCTCGATAAAAGATATAACTGTTGGAAGATAGATGTATGTACATCTGTATTGTACGAGCGAGGAATGAAAGAGAGGAAGACAAAAGGAAAACGCCATGAGACGAGCGCATCGCGTATGTGTTGAATAAATGAACGTGCAATAAAACAAATTTATTCCTGTTTGAGATGTACAAGAGAATAGAGCGTTGTTCGTGAATATTTCAAGTTATTATCTTATACATAAAATAGTTATTCTGTTCTACATAAATTTTGTATTTAATAAAACGTTATATAGCATTATTTTAACAATAATGACTACTGTATTTTGAATATTTTACATATTTTTGCGTATTATGTGCATTCACAGTTATGCGCAATCTTGTTATAGTATTGTACCAAATACGAAGTGTTAAACTTTGTATGGACAAAATTTGTATTTAATATTTTCCAAGCTTTGAAATTGGGCTTAAAATTTACACGCAGAAATATCGAAGTTTTTCAAATTAAATTCTTTCGTAAATATAACTCATCCTTGTCTAATTACAACTATATAATCCACGTCACGAATTAAACTCAGCCGTAAAAAGCAAAGGGCTAAAGCGTTAATCCTAGACGCATTTAACCATATTCTCTATTCTTCTCATTTTTTCGATCACAAGTTATCAAGGAACAAGCGAGTAACCCAACCAGGAATCCCAACAGCAACTACGTCAAAGCATGTTCCACTAACCACCTTTCCAGTGTGTCCAGTATGGCAGCGAACAGGTGGCAAATCGGCGACTTTATAAATCGAGGGATCGATAAATCTCTTTATGAACCTGACCAGCTAAACGTAATCTGTATAGCGAGTGAAAGGTCTCGCGCAGGACGAGTTCCTTATCCTTCGCTAGTGGTTGCCACGAAGCGACGTCAAATCGTCGTGATTTAACCCCGCGGAGCCGCTCGATTCTCCAGTCTTAGATCCTTAGATCGACGATTAGAACAGGTGTCTTGGATCGTCCTTTCGATCGCCGAGACTCGTTCTCGAGTAGACTCATCGAAGGAAAAATGTTACTGGTCGCACGTGCACGCGTATCAAAACGTCTCCTTCAGGTTAATCCACGTAACTTGAAGACATTTATTTATATGGCTGATATTTACCTGATTTGAAATATTCTTCCTGCTGTGATCCTCGTTAATCATGTCACTTAGCTTTGTGTAATTCAAAAGGCTTTGTTGTTTTTAATATTCTTCCCTAACAATTTCTTCATTCCTATTGGTCGTATTGTATTTAATAATATAATGAACCATTTAGGTAAATCAACAGGATTTAATAAGAAAATTATTACAAACATTTCGTACGAGTTCTCGTCCTCTTCTCTGTAGTAAATTGAAATGTTGATTAAATTTTGTTCATGAAATAAATATCAGTTCTTAGTGACGAAGTTTAGGATTACAATAACGCGACAATTTCTTCTTCTTAAAAGTTCTTAAAGTTTCAACGACAAACTAAAGCCTCGAACGACTGAAATTCAAGCAACTAGGTACTCAGCTTAACCAATCTGAACGAGGCTTTAGCCTCTTGTTGCTGGCAACAGCGAGGAATGTAACAGCGTAAAAAGACCTTGGCAGGGAATATAATTAACAGAGATAAAAAATTCGCGGCAACTTTCAATCGACGCGGCCTAACGCGATCGGCAGGTTCGAATCTCGAGTCGACTTTTTTCTTTTTTCTCTTCCTTTCTTCTCTTTTCTTCTATTGAACAGCCAGTGCAACGGTTCGCATAATTCAGACGCGCGGGTCTCGCTCGCTGCCGATTGCGTACACGCGCTGCTCCTTGTCGCGCGTTCTTTTCATGTAAATCGGGTGTCGGTACACCTATGTGATCACGCCCCGCGGTGGAAAAAGATTCTGGTCGCTTGTCAAGTGAGAGGGAAACCGCATGGCTCAACCGTGAAATATTGGTAGGTAGTTAAAATATAATGGCGGGCTGGTTCGGTAGTCGGTTTATTATCCGGTAACTTTACATGTTAGATGTTATAACGTTGTATAGTCGGAGAATTATATGCAGGTTTTGTAACGAATGTTCAGATTTGGGTGGATTACTGACGATTTCTATTGGAATATTTTTGCTTCAGACTTTTACTTCAGCCAGAATGATTCTTTGGTTTGATGCACGCGGAGAATGCAGAAACATTATGGAACTGTGCAAAAATTTTATTGCTGCTTTTGTTTTTTAGGTCGATATTTTTTTTATTGGATTTAACAACTACATTGCATTTAACAACTCATACGAGATTTATTTTCTCTATACAAGTATCTATATTTGTATGGAGTAGAGTACGACGTTCGTACGGATGTAGAGTAGATAAATTGTTTCGATGGTGTTTTCAATTTTTCGATTGCAATTGTTTAAAAAGTTATAGGTATAGAAGCAAGCCGATATATCATTAACTTAGAGTTAATGTTCGAATTCAAATTCTATGCACAAATTTCATGATTTTTGCTCCGATTTTGAAATTAAGATTCCTAAGTTATTTGAAAGGCGCGTGTGAGTTTTTGATTTGACGTTTAGAGAAAATAAAGTAACGAGTTTGACATTGTGAAAATATTCGATTGCTGCTCTTTTCCATTTAGTTTCTAAAATATGATTTTTGATCTAGTTTTTAAGTTATCTTTTATTAGAAACCTGTAATAAATTGTGTGTATACGCGTCGAGAATTTTTCAACCCTCTTCGTCAACATAATATGCTTTAAATCCATTCCTTTATAAAACTGTGAAATAGGTTCGTACATGGATGCACTTAAAACACCTTTCAAAGCCGTTATAGTAAAACGATAAGAAGGAAATTGCTTGTGTGATCAAACCTGAAAATCGCTTTTAACTTCCACCGTACCATTTTATTAAATTACGTATGAATGAAATATTCAAATTGACGTATCTCCCCTGCTACGAGAGATATGAAGACAATTAGGAGCGCATTATACTCCGAATGACGTGAATACAGCGTACATAAGTCGATTCCCCCCTAGATCCAACCTTCGCACACTCGCTGTCGCTCACCCTGCGTGTACGTGACTGTATTGTGAATGTACATGAATGTTTTAATAAACATTAGACGCAAATATTAATTATTAGGTATATTAGAATTCCACTTATCTGATCTTATCACAGCACAAACAGTTTATAAGATAGAAGTTTATATAATTCGAATTCATATAATCGGAGATCACAAATTTTCCGCGCTATTATTTGTCGACCGTATAATACGAGCTCAAGTTCAGATAAGAAAATTCAACCGGTAAAAGTTCAATCAATCGAGCATTAACAAACAATTCATTTCAATAAATAGATTTCGACTGTACTACAATGATTGTCAGAAACGATAGCTTGCTAGCAGATCTAAGGCGCGTTTACACTGACAGACATTGTCCACGTACATTGCCCGCCTACACTCGCCAAAAGATGTATGTAGATCGCAGGCAATGTCGTTTGTTCACTAGCAGCGTGCCGGCTACCCGGGTATATTTCGATGTCGATGAGTTGAAGATATGTTAGAGATGGAAGACACGAATTGTCGAAGTTCCTCTCAAGTACGAAGCTTGAAACCTGACTTTTTTCTTAAATCCTGACTTTTGAGGAATAAATGCATGTACCTACTTCTGCAGTCGGATATCATTTAATATAAACAACGAATATTATGTATGAAAAAGTTTTCTCCCATAAAATGCTACACATGCGTTTGATTGTTAATATTTGATAGAAACGCAGAATTTAATGATTTGATTTAAATTTGTGAACCCTTGCAAGCAATTCTTTTCGATATAAATACATAAATTAACAACTTTTTAGTTTAGGAAACACCATGATAGATCGAGTAGTGTATTAAAAACTGTATAATTCCTTTGGAAGAAATGAAGTTGAACCGAAGTTCGCTTTCCGAACAATTCTTTACGACATATCCACGAATGGATGGTACGTGACTCTGCAGTGATTTCGACAAACAGCATGTATTTTCAAATTTTCTACTTTCGCCTTTCCTTGTTGCAATAGCGAATGCTTCGTCATAAATCTCACCATCGCACAGCGGGATCGTTGCTTCCTAAATGGAGTAAAAAACATATTTTCCCTACATTTGCTCGCAGACGTTGTCTCTCGTTTTTCATTCTAATGGAAGACAAAATACTTATCCGTGAACGTGCATTTTACGAGGCTTTTCATCGGACGACGTATATAGGTTGACTGCGAACGCATGTCTGTCGACAATTGTCTGCACTAGGTTCTTACTCGCGGATTGTCTCTGGATTTGAATTTCGTTTTCCTTTGTCGGCGGATTTCCCGCGGAAGATAAAATTGCTTGCGAATACGTGTCTACGGATAAATCTCTGCTAGTGTAGACTGGCCTTTGGACTGCTATAGCTTAGCGAAAAACGAGAACGTACGTGTGCGTTGTTTTAAGAAAAGTGGTCGCTAATAGCCCAAACCTAGTAGTTGACGTGACTTTAAATAATAGAACAATAACGATAAAATTCATTTAGTCGCTTAACATAAACCGAAACGAATAAGCTGTATACGAAGCAAGCAAGCAAGCAATATCGATCAGTCGAGGCGTCAAAGGCTACTCGAACAATTCCAATATTCCACTTCAATAAATTACAAGCCGCTAACGGCCAGCCTACAATAAATCGAAACGCAGAACTCTATTATTGTCGCCCCCGACGCGTTAACATAGCCTTCCGTTCCTTCCTTTCATCTCTCGATACTGGTTCGCATTGCAATCCGCGTGCCCACGAACCGGTACCAGATAGCAGCAGTAATAAATGTCGACAGGTCGGGCGAGCAACTGACCAATAAAAATTTATCATCGCCGTACCGTGGATCGTCAAATTCTACAGATGCAATGCTCATGTAAAATTTATCCAGTCGAAGAACTAGAGAGGAAATAAAGACAATTGTATGAAAAATGTAGGATAATGTTTAAGATGGGAACACGTACGTTTGAGATAGGGATAAATGAAATAACAATAAAATATCAGATTATCATCTTGGTTTGCAAAAGTAACAAAAAATCAATTTACGAAAATTTTATTATAAACCAAGAATGTAAACTTTTGGACGTATTTATGTTAGTATGTTCCTTCGCTTATTGTTAGTATCTAGTTCTTCTATACATTTGTAGTTCCTCGTGTATGCTATATTTTTTATCTTTTAATGAATATGTATTATGAATTTTGTTATAAATTTAATTTAATAAATATTCTGGTAAAAATCATCACCATGCAGAAATTTGTGAATTGAAAAGTGCTTATATGGTGTTTATTGGCGAAGTATAACAATTCGAATCCGTGATGACTAAATTTTGTTCGACTTTGATAACAAAAACGATGGAAGATTAGCGGTTTGCTTCGAAAGAAATAAAAGTGAAATGCTACCGATGTCAATTAATTTTTAATAGCCGATCGTTGTCCGGATGAAAATGGTTATCTTAGGAATTATTGGCTTGTTATCTTCTTTATTACCCATTAATTATACACTAAATGTAACTTTTTCCGATTAATTGTCGTGATATTTTAATTGTCGTCAATTTTTTGCAATATTTTTTATACTGTTCCTATATTTAAATCGCTAACTTGATTGGAATTATTTTATTTTTATGATAATGTAAGCAGATATCAATTAGTCGTTTTATGGACTGTTCGATTTTCTTTTCTTATTGTTGTATATTTGGGACAAGGAACTTAAAGTTTTTGTTCTTTTAGAGATATTGGCTATTTTATACGTAATGCTTGAGGCAATCGTTTTATTGCATAAAAGTGCATTTTAATGTTATGAATTAATTTTATACGATGAACAGAAAGTGTTCGCCATTACAGATCGAATTATTAAATAAATAATCTATATAGAACGTTAGAGGAAATTGTTTTCGCTCATTAAAAAGCTGAAGCTTACGGTTATGCAGTAACAAAGTATTTTAAAACATATGTTTCTTATTTTCTACATTTTTGCCTTCATTTCAAAATATACGTGTACACATATGAAAAGGTACTCTCATAAAGATAAATAAAAAACGTTGTGTTATATCTATTTATGACAAAACTTTGTGAAAAATATTTTTTATTACTTTTTTCTGTTACCTATACGTATATATTGCCTATGAATTTTTATTTTCTGAAAACAAAGGTATACTAGACGTTTTACTTATATTTTATTCTTTAAATCTGCTAAACCAATCGGACATTTTTTGCGCTATTTTTAATAATTCCTAATGATAAAATGTTAAGTTTGAAAATACAATTTACGACCATCATAAGTGAACAAGATTAATTTTACGTTTTTACAAAATTTTCACTAAGAATTACGAATATTTCATTACAAAACTAAATATATATCAAACTTTTCCAAAACATCGTCTAAGCATCGCGAGCATTTAACTTTAAAACAAAATACATGCACGTATATGTACATCACGTTTCTACAAAATGTTATCACGATTATTCAATTTTAAGGTTGAACTGTTTCTTTGCCAATATTTCTTCCACTACCTGAAACCCAATATTTCATTTTTCAGTACTACTTAGTAGTTCGGTAAAATCTTACTATAGCTGAATAAATATGGAATTAATGGAAATTCCCGTTATCCGGTTACAAACTTTCACAAAACGATTATGAAAGTAAATGACATGAATTTTTATTAAATTGGTATCAACCTTTCAAATTGTATATCTTTCCCACAATTATCCAAAGAATGGAACGATTGCCTTTATCCTCACCAAATCGACAAGTTGTGAAACTGAAATTTCTTCCTATATACAACTCCGTCGGCATTTTTAATATCATTATCACGGCTGATCTATTCACACCGTATTCCCTTTATTTATAGTGGTGGTAGAATTAACGACCGAAGGCCGAAGATTCTTTTCCCATTTAGACCTTAATACACCTATGGAGATCGATTTTATTCCTAGCACGAAACCGAGAATCGAGAGAGTACTCGAGCATTCATCTTGCAAGAAGGCTTGCACGGGTGTAAGGAACGTGTAGAACCGCGCCGATCGGCACGAGTTTCGAATAGAAACGGCCGGTGAATACAACGGGCACCGCACCTAGAATGCCACGAATCCCGTTGTTCCTCATCGAAAACTGATGTACGGAGATTGAATGTGATCGACCAATGAAATTCAATGAAGCCCGACTACGGCGATCTTTTGCATTCGACCGATCACGTGCTTTCCAATCGAACTATTTCATGGAATCGTTCCTTTACCTCGTTCACGAATACCGCCGACGAAGATATTTCATTTCTCTATTTTTGAATATCTTCAACGATGGTTTCTAATTTAACATTAAAATTCTTCGTATTCTATGTGATATCGTTCTCGCATATCGTTAACGAAGGATATTTAATTCAATTTATTTCAGTTCTTCAGATATTTAATTTCAATTCTAAAATTAGCATTTTCTTCGATTCTGAATCGTATTAAGATTATTGAATTCCAGCTGTAAAAGTGGTATTTTCTTCATCTTTAAGTATATACCAACGATGAGGATATTCGAAATTCAGTTGGAAATTTGGAATTTGACTGTCGAAGGGAACAGTAAATTAAATTTCGTATTATAGTAATATTAATGATATATCATACGTTCCGTGGCAACGTATGATATATCGAAAGCAAAGTATGGGATAATCTACTAGTGTCGAATAGAAAGTGATGAGTAGGTTTTTAGAAATGTCTTGATTCGTGTTATTTACGTTGCTTGTAAAGTAGGATGAGCTATAATTCGTATGATAAACTATGAGTAACTTTGTGATCGAAGAAATTCTATTTTACATATGGAATTTTTTTGCATAAAAAAGGAAGACGTATGTCGAAATAGTAATTTCTTGTTCGAAAAATAATTTACATAAGGAAATTGAGACATAAACTGAATTCTATCTTTTTTCTTTCTACATTCGAAAAATATGTGAAATTCAAAGAACGTGCCATATTTTATAGTACACATTACGAAATTGACAAGTGACAATTGATGAAATGGTGAATATTTTTAAAATACTTTTTATCAATAACAAGCGCAGTGTAAATTTTATCACTGCGAATCTTTAAGAGGCAAGCAAAATTTCCACTTTAGATTATTCAATTTGGCAAAGGATTTCTCAATACGAAATACATTCGTATTTTCTTATCATATTAAGAAACGATAGTCATTTTAGTCATAATATTATTTCTTCTTTAACCTCTTCTTCTTTCCAATTAACACATAATATAGTCTCCGAAAAAACATTTTTTACGTCATGCTCAACGTACTACAATAAAATTTTTGGTTGTCATATACATGCGCCCCAAAACTTCCATCCGATTCTATCAGGTCGTCCGAAAAGTTTCTTTCGTTTTATAAGGAAATAATGGATACACAACATTTTCCGTTTTATATTATTTTATCGAATTACGTATGATCCATTTTGTTTTATCAAGATAAAGATCACAACATTTGACAGATTAGGTTTCATGTTTGTATAAAGATGCATCGTTGTAAAAGACGTGTCTGTAAAAAAAGACTATATTTAACGCTATTTGACATTTCCGGTTAATATCGATGATATCATATTTTTTTGAGGAATTTTTCTTTCATTAATAATTCCTTTGGTTTTCTACAAAAATGACACGTCGAAGAAATTGCCAATTTTCTCTTTAAAGGCTCAATACTATTAAAAAGGGTTTCCAAAAGTGAAAACAAACGATAACTTCAATTAACATTTAACGTATACCACCTATGCTCCTCATTGGTACACAAGACATAGCTATTCTACCAAGGTATGAAACATCTATAATTAAACAGATTTCAATCAGGAGTGGTATTTGATTCTAGCATTTTCATATTTCAGTAGGAATGAATAATTCCTACGAATAAATAAATTCGATTTCATCGAATACAAGACAAGATACGTGTAGCGATCGTCGAAAGATGCCAAGAGCTTTTCAAACAACCTGCTACAGTAATTATGGTAATTATCTATCAGAAATGTCAGAAATTTTCTGAACAACCGAATACAACAAAAATCCTTTGCGCGAGAGAACTCTCGAAAACCGGGATTCCCGGGTCGGCTCGATCAGCGTATCTCCGTTTAGGATAGAAATTGCGACAAGCATCGGACGATCGGTCAGGCGCAGACCAGAGGCAGACTATCCTACAAGCGGAATAAGAATACTTTCTCCTCGGAGCTATGCCTTTCTCGCGGTTACAAGGAAGGGGTGGAGGGGGAAGTGACAAGGATTCTCGGCCCTGCACACAGGACACACCGGTTTCAGGGGATTCAGGCCAGTCAAGGCTCGAAAATAGTTTTGTAAT
Organism: Bombus terrestris; assembly: GCF_910591885.1. Taxonomy (NCBI): domain Eukaryota; kingdom Metazoa; phylum Arthropoda; class Insecta; order Hymenoptera; family Apidae; genus Bombus; species Bombus terrestris. The sequence continues at coordinate 19,855,649 of NC_063275.1, read as the reverse complement.
TGAATTTCAATTGAATCGGAGCCCGTTGGCATCTCTCGCGCGCATCCTGCGTTGCGAAAGTGTGCTACGACGATCCGATCGGCAGAACCGTTCGTCGTTCACCCGGCAGAAGTAAGAGTGAGTAACGGTGGTTCTCTCCTCTGCCCCATTGCCGTGTGCTCGACACTGCGATTACACGTTTGCTACCATTGTGCCTCGCTACGGCCAGAGTATGGGGATTGTTTCTTTCGTTTGTTCGCGAACCGATCGAACTAACGATTATATGCTATATCGAGACGATTTTCTTCCAGAAAGAATGGTCGACTTGGTGATGGAGACGTTGACATGATAAATCACGGAAGTAGGCAAAGTTTTGGGATGTTTCCAAAGGACAAGAATGTAAATTCTATGTAGATATATGTTATATCTATGCACTTGTAAATTGTATATTTTGTATGTATGATCATGCTATTAGTTTCCAGCGTTCTTCTCGCAAACGATAAGTACGAGTAAAAGATGAAAAAGAAGACAGATGAATGGCGCAAAGTGGACGTATTTACGATGATATTTCTTTTGCAAACGGAAAAATATTTTTTTAAATAGAAGCTTTTGTTTTTTGTTTGCATATATTGAATTCTTTCGTCATTCTACGAAAAAAAAGTATTAAGATAGTATAGTCGAGAAGTGATTAGTTTAAAAGATATTTTATCTTTAATTTTTCTATTTTATCTAGAATTTGTCGCGTGTAAAGCAACGATGACATAAATACAAGAGTATTGCGCCTCGTCTTTTTTTTTTTGCTTTTCATATGCTAATTAAAGTTGAAACATTTTTTAGACTAATCAGTTTTCGACTGCATTACTGTAATACTTTATTTTGATAGAATGGCGAGAGGATTGAATGTACGCGAAAAAAGAAAGGTTTCCATTTAAGAAAATTCCTGCGATTGCAAAATGCCCATAGGCTTTTGCACTTACGAAAAGATATTAACGCGAATATGTGCATAGTTCACTTCGAACTATTCGTCTTTCTCCTGTTTCATTTTTTCCTCGTACTTATCTTTTACGAGAAAAACACTGAGAATTAATAGCGCGCACATCTTGTATATGTTATATGTAATACACTTACAAACTATACGTGTTCGCATTACATAACAATATTTACAGCTGCTAATTTTGTAATACAATTTTATAGCAGCTCTTTAAACGTTTCCCAACGGCGTAATTTTGTTATAGATTACGCATCATAATTGAAATGTTGTAATGCTAAACGGTTAAAGTGTCAAGAAAGTGAGAAACGATTCTTTTACCGGTTAAAGTAAATTCTAGTGTGCAAAGTCCAAATAAAGTGTAAATTCCATATGGAGCACGGTGAAAAAAGATACAAATGCTGAACAATTTATTTTAGCCATTAAGATTAAGCTAAGCTAAAGTTGGCATTGTAAGTTCTAATTAGAACGAGGTTGAAAAGGATGAACGTATAATGTAGAAACAGTTTAACTCGTCTGATACACTTTTTACCATCTTTCCTACATTGATAAGATGTTAAATGCCGAAAGAAGCAGAGAAAGAAGAATAAGTAACAATCGGGTTTCAATCATTCTGATATTATTAATTTCGTATTATTATCTTAATGCTTTTGATTGTCATGTAACATTTATCTGCGTGTAAATATTGTACTCGTTTTTAAGCATAAAATGTGACCTCGATTATTCGATTATCGCATAAGGTTTTATTGCATCTCTTAGAGCACAGGTTTAACGACAGACTTTATGTTTTTTGCGTCTAGGCGAATGTCCTTTATTTTTTCTTTTTTGTTACGTCTTTTACAAACATGTACCTTTTTTTTATCGAAGTTTTATAGGCATGTTAATTTTTACAACCGAAGCAATATTCAACAGATAATGAAACTAATTTTTTCGAGTCCGTCATTTTTTAAATTATAGATATTTGCTGGTTTCGCAATAATTATTTTGTGGATACAAATTTTATGTGATAGAATAAACAAAGCGCATTATCTTGTTTTCTTCATTTAACATTTTTTATGAATATAATATCTATGGGATAAAAGGCAAACTATGGTCGAGAAGATAATGACATGATAATGAATTCAGATACTTGTTCCATAAATCATGAAAATGTTTATTAATATTAAGAATTCTATAAATATTAGTCGCCTTGAAAATGTTTAACGCTTCAATATTTTGAAATTCCAAACATTTCGATTAAAATCCTTCATCAAATCATCATTTCAATAATCATCCACGTCAAAATTAAAGGTAAACGTTGTAAAAAACGATTCCTTATTTCATTTTATCCAAAAGTAAACAAGAATGGAAATTAATTTTTAATCTACACGAAGAAAATTCAGATATATTTTGCTCTTGATAGTTATTATACTTGGCCCTGCTAGTAAGAATCATCATAGATCATTTAATATGGTTAAAGAAATTGATTATACAAGGCAGAAAGGAATAAGACATATAATAAAACAGGAAAGCTAGGACAATATATATGTTTTTCATAATCTCTTCTTCTACTAATAAATTTTTAAGAACAAGGTAAACATATAATTTTTCCATCATAAATGTCTTAAAATTCATTTTACAATAAGTATATACATAAAAGAAAAGAATAAAGTCCTATTACTTTATCAAGTATTTTACATAAATCAGTGATATTTGAAAATGAAACAAACTTATGTTACACAACAATTATTCTCCAATCACATTGGAGAAACAAATCAAAAAAGATAAGTAATAAAAAGGATATTATCCTTTAGTGATCTCTCTCTGAAATAGACTGATACTTGCGGGTACTGTATATCTACGGTATCTATGAAGAAGTTAGCAATCGTTCAGGATACTTTCGAAAGACGCCATTCGTACACGTGATACGTACATACGTTCCAGCTCGGCTTTGAACGATCGCAGACAGATGGATAGGGATAGCATAGGATAGGATAGACAGGATACAGTATATATTCTGTTCTGGAATCTGCTCTCGACGCTGTTGTGGGTGAGAGTCAGAAAACTAGGACTCGCGTACTCGGTAAGAATGCGAATCTAACGGGTGAGCCGCGGTTTACTGCTTGAGCACGTTCACTTTACATTCATGCGTGAAGCCAACCGGTGTTTATGGATATGAAATAACTTTTTACGCGCCTGATACGCTTTTGTATCTCATTTCGAAATTAACTTTTTTTTATTCCTCTTCGTGCACAATGTGCTACTTTACGTAAAAATGTTATATTGTATTGTAACATAAATTCATCCTGTTTTAATACACGCATTACAAATATTCTAATAAATAGAAAAACAGCCCATTTCCAAGAAACGGAAAAGAGTCTTTGAAATTATGCAAAAATTACTATATTGGATACTCTTCCTCTTTTCCTTTTTTAAGTAAAAAATAAATGGATTATCATTATGTGTCAATTCTAGATTTATTTTTATGTGTTAGCTTTTTTGTACTAATTCTTTTATACTCAATGATGTATATAACGCCATACTTTATTAAATTACCGTATAATTAACTGAATGAAATATATATTTGTTTTTGGTAAAACCGATCCAAATTTAAGTACACCATGTCCTATTCATAAGAACGCCAAAAAAAAATATATTTTATGAAAAGAAAGATTTTTCTATGAGGAGAAGAGAATAATAATGTTTTATGCATATTTAGAATATATTAAAAAAAAGTAAACATAGATATACATAAAAATATTCATACGAGTCACTATAAAATACAAAACCATGTATAAAGAAGATCTTACAAATATCTTGTTATTTGTAAACTTACAGTGATTATAAAAATAATTTCTATTAGTAGTGCTTTTGTACGGGTACAAAAATTTGCTACTGTGAAATTGAAATGTAGAATCTGCTGTGCAAATATTTTTTATAGCCACTGTATATGTATAGAGTTATCGAACCCTTTCTTATCATGAACTACCACTAGCCTTTCCACCCCGTTCTACCTTTCCCAATCATTTTTCCGTTTTGCTTAACCATTGGCGACTCGGTTCGCATATTTTCAAGCGTCGATTTTTCACAATATCAGCGCGCACATTAGTTCCGTTAGAAAGTGAATGTCAAAGGTTCGCGTTACGTTTCACGGCAAATGGCGAGATAAGAAACGCCGGCCACGACTCGTTGCACTTCTTTTTTCTTTTTGCTTCTTCCCCTGTTAGCTGTTTGCCTTTACACCGGCTATTTCTACCAAACAGTAATGGCCTTTCAATTTACGAGAGGCAAACACTGTAATTATGGTTGTTTCACTGTAATTGTTCTGATAATCTTTATTTTTAGCAATGTGGAGCCAAGGACAGGGATTTTTAATCGACTTTCTGCAGGAACATTAATTGCTATTATTATATTCGATATTTGTTAAATTCTTCGTTTTTCGATTGTTACCAATAATTGAAATGAAAAATATCTGCGGCACACGTTATTCGAATAATCGAATTTCTCATATGCGAACAGTTTTTATACGAGATATAATTCCTTTTAAATTATTTCGTAGATATTATTATCAAACGGGAACTTTTAAATAAAGATATAATAATTTATTTTATTATCCTTTCGCAATTTTGCTTACAACGTGTCGCTCATAATTTTTCATTGAGCGATAATTAATGTTCTAATAATCAAGATTTCACTGTATGACATTTATGCGTGCAAATGTGACAAATGTATTCATGTGTGGACCAACGAACGATTAATAACACGCAGTAATATCGTACAAGTATACCTTGATAAACCGACATATAGGTACTACCATAAAAAAAGAAAACTTCTGCTGAGATGTTATTGATCGTGACATAATAAGAGAGATAAGTTTTCAGTTGAGTTGCTTTTGCGAAATATTATCTCTTTGACAGCTCGGTAGTCATTATGGTGGTTGTATCCAAATAAAACTACTTAAGTATCAAAAACATTTCTTGTTCTCCTTCTTCTTGATTGCATATTTATATTCATTGATATTACTGAGTCTTTGTAATTAACAAGTAACTTCTTGCTAACTGCTATAACACACAGAATAAACAGGAAAATTTTATGAAAATAAAATTCAGAGAATGAACTTTTATTAAATTTTTTATTCTAATTTCCATTTGTATTTAATTCAACAAACTTTATTCCACCTCAATATGATTAGAAAATATTTCTTCTATGTACATTTTATAGGAATTAACGCAATACTTCGTGTTCCTTTAATGGTAAGGAAAACGTTGTGAAAACTAGATGAGACTTCTTAGAAACAGAAACATTTTAGTAAAACTTCCTCTCATACGTTCTGCGAACACCTAGACATTAATAAATGATAAAAATTAGTTCAAAGATCCAAGCATGGTATTATTGTCACTGACCCAAAGAAGATCTATGAGATCATGTAACTTCTTAAGGAGAAATTAAAATAATAATGCATGTAAGTGCAAGAAATGAATATATCCAATACAATGAAAGGATTCGATTCACAGTGTGTATGTAACTGATATAAATCTATAAAACGTATTGTTCAAATTTTCCTTACACGTTCAGGTTCAGATGAAACATTTGTAAAACGTAACCATTTGCCATTTCTTAGCAATTCCGACTAATTGCAATTTTTTCAAAATATTGTTTACTACTGTCTAGTAAACTAATGCTTATAACGTCTCAAAAAAAACATTTGGTGTAATTTTAAAAAAGTTATTTTGTTTTAGAGAGTGTACGAATACTTTTGCCTCTCACCGTATATCGATAATATATTAATAATATTCTTATCAGTAAGAAAATAAATTATCACATATACAATAAACAATCGAAAAATAATACTCAGATAATAATTTTAAAAATACGTAATAGTTATTTAAAAGATCAAAAAATTTAACAAGTCTCATTTTTATTATGAATCCTTCAATTATTTTAACGCTTATAATCTTTTCCATTGTGCTCTGTATAAAATTTATATCCCGTTCTATTTAAAAAATTTGATTCTTCGCGTTTTTTTTTTTTTTTTTTTTTTTTGCAATTATACACGTTGTTCGTCATTTCAAGTCCTTCAGAATCTTAAGAGCTCGTTAAGATTCCAACAAGGGTGAACCAGAATCGATCTCTTTGTTTTTCTCGAAGGTGCACTTTCACAATTCGTAAGCTGGAGAAGCTCGTTCGTTTAAGGAGCAGGGAGGAAGTAACAGTAAACGTATAAAGATCATTGATATTCCTTTAATTGGGTGGAACGCGTTGTTTTCGTCGTTCGGATTCTTTTCATCTGGCTTGAAAGTATACCGTTGCCTGTTCGTAAGAGAAGTGTGTCAGAATGTCTTTTTCTTTTTATCTGTTAGTAAATCGAAAGGTTTGATCAAAGTGCATTACAATTTCGGTTCCAATTTCACGCCGCCAGAGGCTCGGATATATTTATTCATACAGATTTCGTAAGTGTAGTGTACATTTGCATATAGGGTTACAGATGTGGAGAATGGTTACTGAATACAATATCGTTTAGAAACAATGTCTTGGATTTAGCGAAGTTCTGATATACTCGTATACCATAATATACGAAGACTTTAATAGAATTTTAATTTTAATTAAATCAGATTTTAATTAAAATTTGGGAAGTTTAACCGAAGCACTTAAAGAAACGTTAATAACTTTAAAGGTTCTAATCTTTAATGTCTAAAGATTTTAATCTTGAACGTTTGAAGATTTTGATATCTAATCTTATAACTTATCTATCAACTGAATCGTGGACTACGGACATATTCTCGATTAATTAAATATCTGACATTGATTTAATTTGTATTTTTTTTCTTTTTTTAAATACATTATTCCATTAATCCGTGATATACGAGTCTCCGAGAAACCAAACTAACCAATTCCACTTTTTGTTAATTAATTAATTGGTAACGTCGTTGCATCGCTATTTGCATCACTCGATTAACGTTCGATTCCCAAACAGCAAATGACGCAACTCCCACAAATTCATCGACGTCGCAAGGAAATGGTCGAAATAAATAGTAGTAAATTCTAAAGTAGCTTTAAAGAACAATGTTTGTAACATCATCGCTTTACCGTATTTTTCTATTTGTGTTGATCAACGTGGCTTTCGAACGTGATTGTTTAAACAGATAATTTATACATTCAAACAAACAGATTCATCCGGCAAGAGTGCATTTAATTAGACACTAGCTATAATTTCGTTCCAATAATTGCAGTTCGAACGAATACAGTTCCACTGTACGGCAATGAAAGCGTTAACTAACACAACGAAATCGCCTTGCACTATTCAAATGGCGAAAAAACGGCACATCGCGAGATCGGAACACCCGTTACGTACCGACACGCATGCCGTTGCACTCCGCGCGGCAAGGACGCAATCTGGAACAGCGGCAAACGGACTTCACCGCTTGAGAGATCGCTGATTGTGACTGGTTGCTGGCCACATCTTACACGTCCGGATTCTACAGAGAATAAATGCATAAACGACATCACGAGAAAGTCCACTATGTTTCTCTGTTCTGTTTTTCTATTCTAATGCTTCTAATGCGTTACATCAACTGTTTCTTTTTCATTTTCTCTCTTGGTAACTTCGATTAATATCCTGTTTAATATCCGGTGTCCTTCCACGCGAGCATCTCGTTATAGAGTGAAAAATATCGGTCGTTTGTACGTGAACGAAGAATCGATCTTCATGGTGAATTACGGTGACTCGCGAATACTATGCAAACGCACGGGATAGGCGTAAATCATTCCTTAAGGACGATCCATGAATATTGCACACGAATAGATTTTACGGCGCATGCAGTGGCTACAGAAAATATCGTAGCATATTAGTTTGTTGACTTCGATATATTAAATCTCGTATCATTTTAATAGAGCTTTTATATGAGTGCAAAAGTTTGATACTACAAAGATGAAATGTTCTAAAGAAACATTTGAAGCCACTGTAAATTCAACGATATAATCGTATAGATTTTAATTATGGTATGTAACGCTTTGTTAAATTTGTCGATTTTAACTGTATTTTAGAGTTGAGTTGGATTTACGTGTAGCATGTCTAAATACAATCGAGCTTCGTGAATTTTTCCTCAGACAACTACCGACAATGTAGGATCAGACTCTTTTGAGATGTAAAGGCACATTCATTTTTACTTTTTATTTTATACAGAAGACATTCGTGAAAAGGCTTTACATTGCGTAATAACGTCTGCACAAAAAATACGTTTCTGTTTATTTTCTTAAATAGTAATATAAAGCAATTTAGAATGTTATAAAGAAATAGTACGTATATGTTTATACGTAACCATTGTATGGCGAAACCTCGTTGATGATTGGAATAGGAGCTCGAGAATTTTAGAAGTTGAATTCTGCGCGATTAAAGACGTCCGATACAGTGTCATCGCAGTTGGAAGTTCTAACAGAAGATTATGAAAAGTTAATTTTAGTAACAAATGAAGTAAGAAGGAAGATTAAAAGTTCGTTACGTTCGTTAATGTCTTTTTTTCTTATAAAAAGGTTCAATTTAAGCCGTAGAAATTTAAACCGTGTATCAAACCTCCCACTCACACTCCACAATGAATTAATCTTACTTTAGCAACTTTTTAATTTATTATACATCAAGATATTTTCTATTTCGAAATTTTTCATTTGTAAAACTACACAAAAGGAATTTTTTGTTAATTCTTTTGTCAAATCTTTTTGTGTTTCATCCAAGGTGTATTGTTACATTTTTTGCGAAACGTTCATCCCGCGCATAGTACTCGGTAAGTTTCTCGCCATTTTCATAATTTTTTATAAACAGATCATATTACATGCTCTGCCTATGAATTTTCATTCTTCTCTCCCTCGCGTTTCCCACGATCTTATTTTTCCCGATGATTGTAACGAGCGTAGAATTGCGAGATTCGTTGTGATTTATAAGCTCCTCCAGCGTACAGTTAGTATGAATCATGTTTCGATGGTCCATAGCACCATCCGGCATCTCGAGTAATTCAATCTCAGCATTCCATCGTGATCATTCACAATTTTTTATTTTAAAAATTCAGGAACTCATTCCTCGATGAATATTATCATTAAGACGATTTTCTAAGAGTCATCGTTTAAAAACTTTGAATTTGTAAACATAAGAATTTTAAATACAGATGTATATGGGGAAATATTGGAAATGTAAATGTTTGTTATAAATTTTTATTAAAAATGTGGTTCTTATACAAATTTGAAATTATATACATATATGTATACATAATAAGCTGCAGAAAAAAATGATATCTTTGTTTCTCAAATATCTTCTCTCAAATTAGGTAGCGTTAAAAATATTTATTCGCAAAAAAATCCCTTAAATTTTTATACAATTTTAGAGAACAAATATTTTTTTACTGAGTGTACTCAAATAATTCAATAATCCTTTAGTCGTTAACTTTTAACGTTTTACGTTTAATATCATTTCTTTTGAAATTACCTGCAGATTTTTATATTTATTAAAACTTTTAATACAGATCTTGCATATTATCTGAAACGTTTTTATTCCAATTTATTTAAAAAATTTCATTTTTTACAGTGAATAAATCAAGAATTATGGAAGAAGTGACCTTTAAAATTATAATCATTAGAATTTTTTAATTTTTGCAGCGATAAATATATTTCTTTTAAAAATCAGCTGTTAGATATTAATTTATAATCATTCGTTATTAATAAATTCGATTCGATAGCTTAACAATTCGATTCATTATGTTAAAAGTTACACAGAATTCAAATTATTAAATGTTCTTTCCTTCTAGACACTATCCTTTATTAATTTAACGAGCTACCTTTTAGTCACCTTGTTTTTGCAACTCGTGAGCCTTTTTTGTTATCGTGCGATTGGTATGTAAATAAGTTTACTAGGAAATGTTGAATAATTTCCAAATTTATTATGATTTATTAAAGATCTGGGTGAATATAACTAGATATCCTTAATCGCGTTCCTTCGTTTACCTTGGAACGAAATTTCTGATACCAGTTTTTTCCCAATAAACAGTTTTTTTCAAGGTTACTTTCGGTTTTCAAGTTTGATGGTTTTGATTTTAAATCTGTTACTGGAGATCCGTTGTTCTTTTATGTGTCATAAAAATATCAACAAGTGTGATAGAAAGAAAATATTTTTGAAATGACGATTGGGAATTTATTGTTTATAATTTTTATTTACTGTAATTTATAAATATTTACTCAAGGAAAAACAAATTGTTTGATAATAATCGCACGATGGTTTTATCATTAACTAACAGTAAATATGTTTAAAAAATTAAACAAATTAAAAACATAAATTTTCAATGTTATTTTATAATACATCATCGAGAATATGCAATTGTATTCGATACATTCTGAGCGTGTAAGGAATGTAGATACATACATATACAATTCGAAAAATGTGTTAAGGCTGAGAAGCAATTAGCAAATAGAAAACTAATTGTATACTATATCGAATAAACTAAACCTAACTTTTTACGAACTTTATTATACATTAATTCTGTACAGCTTTATTATTAACATACTTTAAATGTAATTCAACAATGTAGCTTCTATATTATTTCATATCACTGACTATATTTTACAAAAATAATTTTAATAAAATTCCTATACCTTTTCTCGAAAATTTCAAAAGCGCAGCCATATATTAAAATAAAAAATTTATTCTACTAAAGAATTCAAGAAACAAATCGCTCGATGACAAAAATTTCCTGTCCCAATTAACCGTTTAATACAAGCTTCAATCAGCAGAATTAAGGTAGGTTATGCAGATCTAATCTACTCATACTTATCAGATAAACACGAAGCTTAATCAGTGAGTCATCTTATGTACCAACTACCACCCAGCACGTTCTATTAGAGCGCAAAAACTACAAAATTACTTGCGAGAAGAATAGAAACGTATATATGAACATCCTAATAGCTCCTTGACTATTACGATTTATCACTGAAAGTCTACTTCATACTAGCATGAATTTTCGTTCACTATATCTGTATGTATGCCATAACCAACTACACTGTTCTATGTAAATTTGTACTTATTATTGAACGGAAGAAGATAAGTTTGAATAAGTCGATTAACGTGATGCGATATATCTAGGTTTAACACAGTAAAGTCTCAAATATTGAGAGATGTAACAATTATCAGAATCCGATTATATCCGCAATTTTGGCTACGAATCGACTCTATTTCTGACGTACATGTACGAAATAACCACTTGAGGAATAAAATTCAAAGGGAAACTTAACGAATCTTAGGCAATTTTTATTCACATCGATTTCACACACATTAACGATTTCTACGTGAATGATCAACCACATAACGTGCTTCAACGTTGAAACAATGTTAAAACCAATTGAAAAAAACTTAAATTTCCATGAAGAATTAACAAACTGCAGGTGTACAAATTTTTAACGCTACTTTACATCATGAAAAATATATAAATTGGTTCGATGTTTAAATCGATAAATAAGAAAATTGATATATGAAGTTGTGATTAGGGGTGGTTTGCCCCAATTTACCCTCTCTGCGCAACGAATGTACAAGGGTTGAGCAGCCGTGGCCGAGTGGTTAAGGCGTCTGACTCGAAATCAGATTCCCTCTGGGAGCGTAGGTTCGAATCCTACCAGCTGCGAATATTTTTTTTCCACCCTCACACACCCCATTTAACTGGAACCCCTCCAATCGGTTCCTTCTTCGCGTATAATCACCCTTGCCTTCGCAAAACGACCGGGTTTCACGAGAACTCGACGACCGATCGTCTTTCACCATTAACTTCTTCGTCACGCGTATGTACTTTTACGATTCGAGCACGTTCGTTCTATCCACTCGAAAGTAAAGGCAGAAGCGGCGGAATTAGTGAAAGTAGTAAAAACGCCGTGAAGGAACAAGTCCGACGCTTGAAACTGCGTCGAATTGTTCGTAAGTATCAATAGTAACATTATGTTAAATTACGTGTGATTATGGTGGTGCGCGTTTGGATTTAATTATATAGTCGGTTTTTAATGGTAATTATGGTAACGCTATTTTATGGAGGAATGAATGGTAGGTTGTTTGAGGACTTAGTTATTAGTAGACTGGATGCTTATGTAGTTCTGGGAAGTTTCAAGACGCGAAAATGTACAAAATGTACATAATTTTTAAACGTATATACAGTATAACATGTAGAGTATCGAGGTTATGATATTTAGAGGATGAAGTAAATTTCTATCTAGGTCGTGTTTCTTTACTTTTGTTCGTAAAGGTATGAGATTGCGTAGACGTTCAAAGTATATGTTTATTACTGTTAAGCATTGCACGTATTTTATAATTTCATTTTATTATATTTGATTAATTATTGCATGGATTTTAATGAGCATAAATATTAATTTTAAAGCAACGTGATCTATGTTAGCTGTCTAACAAAGTGCTTCAAAATTATTACGTTTACAACAAATTATACGAGTGTTGTTGGTTTAAAATAAAAAATTAGTATAGCTTTTCTTATTCCAATTATAGTTCTGATTTAATGAGACCATATTTCTACCGCACCTTTAATTTTACGACTACATCCGTGTACATTATAAAGTAGTAAAATGTTTATTATAGTCAATAAAAATCGATCGTATAAAAGTGTTCCAAAGAAAAAATTCTTATAGACTTCGTTAAAAAATATGAAATTTATTGGCGCATTTTTATTCAATTCAAGTTTTTATTCAATTTATTAGAATCGTTAATATCTACATAAATCAATAACAATAAATGCAATTAAAGTGCAAGAAAGAATTCTAATTAAAAAGTACATATATTAATCATCATTTGGATCCATATTATATCCTTCGTAATTCTTCCACATAATTAATGGAGAGGGTAGGCAAATTCCAATTAAATTGCATCGTTACAAGTATGAAAGAAAGCATAAGAATGTCATGTATACCGTTCTTTTGAAAGCATGTTCTCATTCCGGCACATATTTTACGTCACACGCACGTGTGTTGTAAAATTATGCTTAATATGCTTAATAATTAAAAATTGGTAATTCGACAAAGAACGTGAAAAGTCGGCCCACGGAATGTAGTTATTTCTACAATAGAAGAAGGAAATGCCGGACTGGCAATTTGTTTCATCACTTTCTCTTTAATTTGTTTTGCAATCGTCGACGTATTTAAACAGCTTCCTACATTCCGACCCGCTTAAATACCCACTCATCGAACCATTATTAATCCCTAGAGTGTTCAATAATATTGAAAAGAGTCTTCGTAAAATATTTATTTCCCTTCCTGATAAATTAGTTGAATAGTTTTGATTTCAGAGTGAAGGAAATTAAGTTTAGAATTATCTACATAATATTTAATCAGAGTACTAGAATAATGTAAAAATTGGTAAGAACGTATTTTAAATGATAAATTGAAAGTTGAGTATTGATTTTAAAGTAACAATTATAAATTAAGTGGTACAGATATATACGTGTATTGCAGAGAAAAAAACAGAAAGAAGGTATAAAATAAATAGGATACGAACAAACATTATTTTTTATTAACTTTATTTGTGTTTATAAACACAATTTATTATTAACATATTCTTTGGAATAGACGACTATCACTGACCTGATAAAAAGTCAGATACATAAATATTCCTATTATATATTTTTTGAATAAAAAATAAAAAATTTTAACAAAAAATCAATATCTAATATACATATACCTGAAAATATTATTTAAATTCCAAAGCAAGCAATATATAATCAAAATTACAGGATCTTGTCTCTTCTAATTACTTCATCATTTCCATCGTTTTCCAAATATGAACAGCGATCTAATCATCTCCCATAACAGTCACAAGTTACATAGAAATTCAATCCCGCACGATTATTTAAGTTAATGTTATTGATAAAATTGTACAAGTCACGAGTCGTAAATTGCTACTAATTTTCTTGCATAAGAACAGCAAAGTAGGCAATGAATCAGTCAAAAAGTTTGCAAACAAATTTTACAAACTACAAACGTACAAACCACCTAATTATTCTATTCAACGTAACATCTTAAAGGTATAAAAGAGAAATCTATGAATAACCTGCTTGTCAATTCAGTAACTTGTATAAGAGCAGCAAGTTCGATGATGAAACAAATAAAGTTCTACAAGTAAATGTTACAAACTACAAGTCAGATAATTATTGCGAAATCATAAAAAAAAGAAAGAAAATAGGTGTACAACCAATGATTTGTAATGCGCCAGTTCACTAACATTATTAGTCGGTATATTATTATACCATACCGATGTTAACCAAAATGAGTGCCTGTGAATCGATCATCGATCTCATGACGAAAAAACGTGTTTCCTTCTGACCAGAAAAGGGTGGCCCGGCTAGGAAAAGTAGATCAATTAACAACAAGCAATTTCATTCATTACGTGGTTGGATACGGAATGCGACTGGAACTATTAAAGCTGCGAGAGTTAGCCGCGACGTTTTGCTTTTGCCAGACGACCGGCCATTTAACGGTCCGCTATAATTGAGCACGATGAAAAATCCCGCTCGAATTACCGGCCGGATCTTCTTTATTCATTGATTATTCGCTTCTTGCTGCGTTTCTTTCCACGAACTCACCTGAATTCCTAGATAATTCGCCGGCCGTCGCGATTGGCAAACCGCGATCGTGGTTTCGACGTGTATCGTAGGCGCGTAAATGTCATAATCGCGGCTATCGCGGAAACGACGTTTAAACGCTGCTACGTTAATCGTTGCTGAGCTATCAAAGCGAGGTTTTTTACCTACGAGGAAATACCTGTTGGCATTTCACGTAGAAACGATGGCTATCTTTGCTCATTTATGTTTTTTAAAAAAATTACGTTTCGCGTGTTTTGCAAACACTTGGGCGGAGAATCAATTCAAGAGACGCGAATATGGTAGTGGTCACGTCATAGATTCAAGGAAAGTGTAGGAGTTCGTACGATTTCTTAAAGAGGAGCTGACAACAAGGTAACAAATAACGTAACCCTAAAAAGCGAGGATGTTCAATAGAAGTTAATTCTTTCATCATTTCGAGCTTTCACCATTTATCACTTGAACGCTATGGATCTGCAAACATGTATGTGTATCAATAATATTTTAATATTCGATATGATAAGAATGAATTTGTTAATAAATTAATAAAATAGATAATATTCGGATTATTAGGATATATTTTTATCTAAAATCTTTCACCGACTATTAGAATGCGAAAAATTTGAAAAAATTCGTTTCCATTTTAGCAAGGCTTTTAGTGTCAAGAAAATATTCCTTGGCATTTGACGTGGAAAATGATGGTTATCTTTATCAGTTTATTTACACATTCCTCGGTTTCATGGAGCAAAGTGTAAATATTCTTTACTGGTTTTAAATGCTTGAGGTTAATTATCTGTGTATTGTATAGTGTTAGAAAAGACGTAAATGTGATTGATTCTTCAGAGTTCGTTAGAGTCATAAAATGGAAACGACAAGGATAATATCTCGTACCGTTTTATGAGCGTTATTCTCCTTGATGGATTCTCAAGATGAGTTACCGTAATGTATCAAATACATATAATATAACACATTAAAATTGATGTTTTCGAGTTGCGTCAGTCTTGAGGCAAAGCTGTGATAATAATGCCTATTTTTCTGTTAATTTTTCTATTGATAGTTTTTTTCTTTTTTTATGAACTGCAGTAAAATGGTTATGTAATTTATGTCTTTATATGTCTGAGCAATGTACCGTCATAAATTGACGGATTTAAAAATAAAGAGCTAAAGTTTATGCGTGTGATTCACGCGCCGATTCACGTTTATATTGCTAAAAACCTATTTGAATATGAAAGTCGAGAAAAGGACTGGTTACGGCGCGTCGAAACTGTTAATGGTTTTTATTAAAAATTCGTATGTTTCCAAATATAGATTTAATACTTTTTATTGATCATATGTAACACCGTGGGCAAAGTTTTATAACGATTATCTTAGCTCTCAAAGATCGCTCTTTGTGCATTTTTTGTTATAAAATTGTATAGATTCCTCTAGCTAATCAAGTCTTATCGTATACAGCATATATGGTAATTTTTATTATGCTCATTTTTTTCTCCGTTACTTAGATTATGCTCTGAATATTCCATCTACCATTAATTCGAACGCTTCCTTGCTACATCTACTTTCTTTTACAAATTCCAAACATACGTATGTATGTAACATAATAATAAGCACAGGAGGTGGCAAATTGTATCTCATTGCATGGTACTTCGTAACCTTCTAATTACATATCGTGTAAAGCAATTTATGAATTATCATTTAATGTTATTACCAAAGATTCTTAGCATACATTTATTACATTGCATATTCATTAAGGATCATGCGCCTTTCAAACTCTCTATCAGTAGCGTACATAAATAGATACGCGTACGACATACTTTTTCGGTAATGCTTATAATGCACATTAATTACAATTCGCACACTGTACATTATACACACGTAATTATAAATTATAATATATATACGTACTATGCAAAGTTGTTAATTATATATTATACAGGCTTATGTGTATATTACGTAATATATATTTAAATACTACGCAATATAATTTACAATTTCAGATTTTGTAATATAATTTTGCAACAGATTCTTCTTAATGATAAATTTTCATCACGATATTACGTAAATATAAACTAATAAAAAATGATAATTGAAGAGTTGGAATGTTGAGGACGATGTAAATACCAAAAACATAAATCTCCGACTTTCTTTGCGAGAAAGGATGTAAATTCCACGCTGAATATGGCAACGAAAGTTATAAACGTTAGAATAATTTATTTCAACTATTAAGGCTATCTCAAGATCATAAAGAGATGAAAGTATAATTTTCAAATAAATCAGTTTAACCAACCTGATACATTTTTTATCATATATACTTCTTTTAAATCTGTAAACATAATACATTCTGAAAATCTATGGCGTTCGTCCGATGAACAACGTAAACGACAAAATCAACAGAAATGTGTCTTTTCTTTTTTCTTCTCTTTATCGAAATTCTTCGCTTTTTCCATCCACATCGTTTACTATTTCAATCGCGTTATAACGCAACAGCAAAAATTCACAATTACTTTACGATATCCGTTAAACGCAAGAAAACAATTTTAACGCCATGAGAAAGAGGCCAAGACGTATAACTTGCTAAATTGCCAAGATTCCGAAAACCACAATGTCTTTGGCACCATCAATCTTCATCCCGAATGTCTAGAATCATCGTGAGATTAGAATAAAACCTCACGCTAAATTTCCATACAATTCATCGCGGCGATCTCTAAAAGAGGTTAACGAGCTACAAACTGCCTAAAATTCAGCCAACAATTTTGTTCACGGAGCTCGTTGTCCGTCGACCTCGACCTTATCGTCTAAAAACAGGAAGTTCTAAGAACTAGTCACGATTCCACGCTCCTCATACATATGCTTCTTTATAGCCCACTATATCCGCTTTATAAGAATTTCTGACTATCTCTAACGAGTGTTTTAATTTGTTTTTTAAGGACCTCTGATTATCTTCGAAAGTTTGTTATCCAATGAGTTTGCACCTACTCTTCGTCGGTATCGTTCACGACACGATTACAATGGAAAGGTATTTTCAAGTTCAGAGTTCTCTTGATTCTTTTCTGATCTCTACTAGACTGCACGTTATTATTGAAAATTTATATTTTTATGAACACAACTACATAAATAGAAATTAAAGAGAGATTCGTGTTATCTGTTAGAAATGATAACTGTACTATCACTTTAAAGCGACCGCTGCTCGTTTAAAGGATAAACGAGATAACTGTGGATCATATAATAGGAATTCATTAATTTCTCTCACTGCCTATTATTTTCCACGCTCGCATAATAGGTAATCACATTCGAATTACTAGTTTTAACCAACAAAGATTCACTGGATCGCATATTAATTAACATTTTATCGAATTAAATGAAGATCAGATAAATAAAGTTCCAGTGTAAAATAAAGCGAAAGCTAGAATTTTCCAGTAAATATAACGCGTCCTTATACCAGTAGATAGTAGCGTAAATTATAATTAATTCTCCAATTGGCATTCTCTGTCATTAACACGTCCACTGCCACGAAAAAAAATGCGAACAAATAAAAATCTATCTAAATAGAAATCTATATTAATTTTCACAAAAATACCTATATGTTTTCAGTAACCATAAAAAAGGAGAAAAATATGAGAATCGTTACTTAATTCGATTTAATAGTTTTGATGTTCTGAAGAAATTAGTAGCGTGAATTCTCAATGACCAACGTGACAGTCAACGGTAGTTACATAACATAACAACCACGAGCCGTGACAGTCAGTCGTCTTCCATACACGAATATTTATAATACCAATCGACATCGTATGGATCGATATCGTCGATCGGTCGAAGGTCGAGTACACGACTTAATCTGAAGAGAGCCGTTGATCGACTCGGTATCGGTCGGTGTGCTCGTCGGTTGCTGGTTAACTGTAAAATGGCGAGTTCCGCTATTCCGTTGGTCGGAAAAAGGACGACGAGGCGTCTCGAGAGGTGTGTGGGGCACCAAGGTGATCGTACGGCCTTGTGTCACGTGTTCGTCCATTAACGTCGCCTCGTATGTAGGCTATGAGCAAGAGACCGAGAGTTCACGCGTGTGCATCTCTGCCGCGTGGAAACCCGAGTGCTAGAGAAGTCGTGCGTTTCTTCTTTTCGTCTGATTCCTTCGTGTCTCGTTTCGATCATATCCTTGGTGGAACACGACCACGCTCTGATGCGCTTTCACCGAGCCGTGTCGCGGTTTGCGATTATTATCATCCGGCTGTATTCGTGCCCCTGCTGAATCATCTCGCTACTTTCTGGGTCAATAGTCTCTCCACGTGACCACCTGAAGCGTCTTGGAATTTCGTTGGTTGGCAGATCTAGACTTCCGTTAGTGATCGTTGATTGATCATTCAGTGGAAAGTCGTGAAGTTCGGTTGATGTTTCTTTGAATGTAAGGTCGCGGATATTTATGGAAATAAATGTCTGTACGAACGCAATTAGAGAAATAAAACTTAAAAAGAGATTTATTTCTTTGAAATATTACAGTAAATTATCTCTATCTTGGATATTCTAAGAAACTGGTGATTAACCTGCCGATATTTATGAAAAGTAAGGAATTATCTTTGACATAGTATTATAAATATTATAGATATAGAACGATAGATCTGAAACAGCAAATGTGCATCCTACGTGTTTCTAGATCTCCAAGTATTTAAATATATAAAATTCGTAGTCCAATAATTAGGTTGTAAGATATTCAAAATTCGATATTTGTTAGAATGTTTAATAGATGGAACGAATCTCTGTCTAGATCACAGCTTATTCGTTATGTTCGTTCAAATATAAATTTGGATAAGTCTACTGATTATAATGTTCCAGATGGAAATTTCGTGGATATTTGAAATAAAAAGAATCGTGCAGATTGTGTAGTTTAGTTTCTGGTTTGAACAAAATTCTGTGTTTGCAACATTTGTCTTAACTTATTGTGGGAAATCTCAAACAGTCAAATTTCGCTTTCATGACTTAATTATGGCATAGTTTTCTATCGATGTACGAGTATATATGTGAGAAAGTACCAGGTAACGAGATACGCGAGCATAATCGTTTCTAAAGTTCCAAAATAAGCAGAGCAATTAATAATCATAGTTTATCCGGTGAATAATAGTTCGTAGCAAACATCATTTTAAAATATCAAGAAAATTATATCTTTGACATCTTTAATAATGCTAGTGACTTATAAAATGTTTGTAAATCGTTCCGTTTCATAAGAACAATAAAAATTGTTAAATAAATGTATTGTTCGTAGGAAACAATCAATTCCGTGGGCGTAAAAATTGACTAATGACAAGTACATCCATCATGCGAGGCGGAAAGTTCAACAAATCATATTTTACAGTTTCTGAATGATTGCAATTGCTAGAGTTTGGAGGAGAGTAATAGATCGTGCCTGTTACGAAGGCGTTTTCGAGTGATCAGATATCTTGTCTTTCACGCTTAAAAGGTTAACTGATTAATTGTTTAATAATTAACTATAGACTCGCGATTCGTATACTTAATTAGTATAGTCAAACGCCAAACGTTAATATACTAGCAACCGTTAATTATTTGAATCATTAATAAGTAGTAAAAAGTTCTACTAATTAGTTCTGTCTACGTAAGTGAGCTTTATTGTGATTTTCATGGGATTGGCGCTGCGCTTTAAGAGAATCTTAATTTTGGTGCTAATTTTATTTACCACGAAAGTGTTTCAAATTTCTATTGGCGAAATTTAGTTCGAAAGATAATTCCAATTTCGTGGAAATTATAACCACAAAGAAATTGTAATTATATGAAGTATCTGTTCAATTGCAGGAGAATTTCAATTGTATGGAATTTAATTCGAAGGAGCATTTAATTTCATAAAACTCCGATTCTACGGGATATCGATGTAATTCTAGAACATTAAATTTCGCGAAACCTTTGGAGCAATTTCATTTGATGAAATTTCCAATCCTGATAGAATTTAACGAATTTCTACGAAATATTCATGTGACTACGAGGAAAATTTCATTTGGCGGAATCCTAAGGTAATTCTAATCTTAGAAGAACGTTAGTTAGTCCCAAAATAATCCTGCAACATTTGTTCATTATTAAGCGCTCTAGTTTTATAAAATCTTCAATTCTTAATTCTAGAAGGGCTATAATCCTATAGCCTTCCTATTTTCAAAAAAATCTATATTATAATAATTCTAAGATAACCGAAAACAATAAAAATCTTTGCTTTAAATCAAATCCAATCTTAAAACATTTTCGGTCGTTAAAAACTTCTTAAGCCCCTGACAGAAGTAGTATTATACATAGTATTTGGAGTAATATTCCCAAGGTTTAGAAGGAGAGAAATTTTAGCTATCACTCATTCTAATTATTCATTTAAAGATCCTAAATCTTATATAAATTAATAAATAATAAATTAAATTAGAGATATAAACTATTCAGCTTAAACTAAGAATATCCCATTTTAGTCTACATTTTTAGTAGCTGCTCTTTTTGAATTTCCCTAGTTTAAAGTTTCTAACGATATTCGCCGAATATTGCTGCAAATATTATAGTCATCTATAATATCTATTATAGTGCAACATTATTGTATAGCGCAACTCTAACTAAATCTAATACCTACACTACAGCTTTAATAGAACTCTAAAATTGACCTAAACAAACACAAATAATAGAACTTCGTTTGCGTAAACTTCACCTAATTGAACGAAATTCTAGTTGCTGGCCAAATAATCGAGTTACTGGTTGCATTCGCTTATCTGGACGTGAACTATTATACGAAGATCATGGGAGAACATAATAACATCGTAATAACAACGATAAATACATCTTTGTTCATTTTCTGACTTTAATATCATTTTATGACCAAAAAGTAATACTTTATTACGACATGGTTGAAAATAAGAACAAGCTGTTAAGTCCAAAGTTAGAAGTCTTATAAAAATAGCTCTCTAAACTTTTCAAAATTTTCAACTTTCGCAAGAATTAAATCCTATATTACTCGGTATCCCGAGTTTCAAGCACGTTTTCAATAGTACGTTGCACTTTGCAGCGACGACGAAGTCAGCTCTTTAAGTTGATGAGGTTTTGCGAAAACCGAACACGCAATCATTAAGACAAGCAATAATACTTGAGTGTCTTCGATATTTTCATATTTCGGTGAGTAAAGTAAATAAAAAGACATTTTTGGTAACATGTACAACAACGTGTGAAAAATGAAAAATACGACTTATTATATCTTCTCCTGTAGTTTTCATATTAACTTCAATTACATGAATTGTTTGTGCCATAGCAAATTTGTTGTAAACGGAGTTCTACTGCAACGCATAAATTTCGGAAATATATCATCCCGATGTGTTGACAGCAATATGATTATTTGTATCGATCTCCGATGCACCATCGACCTATGTAGCTCCTATAGAAATGTTGGAGCATACTTGCGATGACCTCGCGAGTCGGACGAGGTCATCGTCGATGATCAATCGGGGTTGGCACAGGCTAAATGCAGACAATGGCCTCACGAAAGGTTTCTCTGCTAGGCGAACTCTTTAAAAGTCGATATTAGAGAATGCCTCGCGAGCTAGTGTCTTTGTTCGTGCTCTTTTGAACCGCTGCACTCCGTATGAAAGACTATTACGACTGAATATTAGCTTTTACACCAACGAAAATTTATCATCGATCTGCAACCTGGGAAGAGTATAACGTATTATATTACAAATATCGAATCGTTCCTCGTGATAAATTTGAAGCGTTGCTCGAACGTTCAACTTTCTTCGGTACCACTTTAATAACTTGCTATCTTTAACGTCGGAATTCTTCTTTCGTAAGCAATCGACAACAAAAGGAGGCTAACGAACAAGAAGAACACGGGACGCACAATATTACAATAAATATCGTACATAAAAAGACACTTAATACTAGGTTATTCTTTAAGAAGCGATTATTCTACAAAACTCATTAATCAAAAATTCTGTAATTCGAAAGAATTTTGCGGAGTTAATGTTTGCTGAAATTAAAAAACCATGGGATTAACATCATCACGGATTTGATGTCCTTGCAATTAAGAATTTCGTCGAA
The DNA here is from genome assembly GCF_910591885.1 of Bombus terrestris. Classification (NCBI taxonomy): domain Eukaryota; kingdom Metazoa; phylum Arthropoda; class Insecta; order Hymenoptera; family Apidae; genus Bombus; species Bombus terrestris. The sequence goes on along the minus strand of NC_063275.1, from coordinate 19,833,047 downwards.
TTAAATTGTTCCCCGAAGTTACGTAAATATCTCATAGTATTCAAATCCCATTAGGGTAACTCTCATTCGGATGTCGATTTCTGCATTGTGCACGGTCAATGATTTCAAGGATTGAACTGTTCTTTTGCGCATCAGCCAAATTAGATCCACCGCAAGTAAAAAGTCTGTCCTCGCATTTAATGGATCGCACTCTGTCCATGCACTACGGATGCTGATTTTTGAGCATCGAATATCAACAAAATCGAATTACCAGCAAGGACTTACCAACAAGATTTCCCCGAAAAGTTTCGACGAGGAATGAAACGAATGACAGAATCTTTAATTGGAGAAACCTGTGGGGAAAGGTGATGTCTCTAGTAAAGAAATCTGTATGCTTCTAAACAATGATCCTGCTATATTACACTTATGTATGATCTTTTTAATAAAGATGATATATAAGATGAAGAATTGAGAGATTGAAATGCTCATCCTGAAAATAAATAATATAACAGCTATTTCTCACTGATCATTTCACTAATCATCGTAGATAGGTTACTAGAAAATGCCATAAAATTAGCAGAAAGGATACAATAGCCGACTACGGCATTTCTCAACTACTTAATTCGCCGCAAATGTTCTCAATAAGCCTTAGATCAACAGATTATCGATTTAACACATAATCCATTATTTTTCTATAACCCACGCAAGTACAATTTTCGCCAACTTTCATTGTATCGTATTTTTATTCCTTATATTGCATAAATACAAAATATCAACCAGTCAACAGTTGATTAATCGTTTTATTAATAATACGTGTCTATTATGTAGGTACTTGTGCATGAAAGTGTTTGTGCAAAGACTTAAAAATTCACGGATAAACACGTCATCTATCATCTCCTACGCTTTCCTTAAGCTTGAAAAATTGTACTTGTACAATTTCTCCACTGAGCCTCCTATTTGGGGAAGGAGGTAGAAAGGGATGCTGACTCACGATGATTTCTTTCCACGAGCTTGAGTCGAATCGATCGATCCAGATAACGCGAACTGTGACAGACATTTTTGAAAGTTGAGGGCTATTAAGTCGCATGCTGCTGATTATCGGACGTGATAACGCTAAAGAGGTTTAATTGAACATGTTTCATCTGTACGTTTAATTAGGTTTGTAAGCTGTCTGTGCTAGTGCTGTGTGAAAGATTTAAAAGCTACGTTGTATAATCGTTGTATAACCGATATATGTATGTGTATATATAATATGTTCTTAATATATAAGGAAGATTCTGAAATAGGTTGCGGAAGTTTCTCTGTCTCTGTGTATTTCTTGACGTATTCATACTTTAACGCTGCAAGTACTAAATTTATCGCGATGAATTTCGGATTTCACGTATTTGCACATGCTTTGCTAAATATCGATGCCCAGTTTTCTGATGATTTTTATTGGAATATAAATACAATTATTTCAGATATCTCGACTCAGAACTAACGTCTGAATATTTCCTTCTTTTTTAACGATATTAATAAAATATGTAAATTATAATTTGTCTAACGATGACTTTAGAAGGGCCCAGAAAAAATAATCTTAAAGAGAAATTTTTCTTTCACGACATTCCTACTCTTAAACCACTCGTTATATCTTAAACCTATCATTATGTTTTATATAATATTATGCAAAGTAAAAAGATATTTAGATATTCAGTGTAAGCTAAGTATACCCATTTATTTTCATTATACTACTTCTAATTATAATCATCAATATACGATATATTTATGTACACGTTGTAGCCGTTCTCGGTATTAAACTAACAGACGTTTATTTTGTTTTTAAGGCTTATAGGAAAGATTCAGAAAGATCCACTTTTAAGCGGTCTGTAATAAATGTCGTTCAATCTTATAATTCATATGCATTTATAACTTTCTCCCAAACAGTAACAAAACCAAAACTGACGATCATTCCTGCGAACACCTCTCCCATCATCATTACCAATACGCGTGTATACTTGCTTTTACAACCTTAAAATCATCGCAAACATCTCCGCTTTCACGCAGGGTAATCACGATAATAATACGTGTACAAACCAGAAATTTCTACTAATATCGAAAATTATAATATTCAATGGTTAATACGTATTCTTTTATGAATTAATCATCTTTAACGACCCAAATCACGATGGTTAAGCGAACCAGGTGATTTCAACGCCTAAGGCTGAAGACGAACGGTGTATCATTTATCGTGATGCGTGATCTGCGTTCAAATCTTTCGATCAAATAGTCTTTTATTCGAGATGTTCTTTCTTTCAAGATTCTTTTATCATGGGATATTTTCCATTAAAGATTGTTTTAATATTAAGTATTAATTAATTTGAATATTGTCAATGTCAAATATCTGCAATCAATCGAGCCAAATACTAACTGAATTAAAAGTTTTTGGATCATCGCATTTCTTTTATTTAATTTAATCTTTTTTTGTGTCCTCGAATATCATCATATTCGAGATCTTTCGATTTCTAAACCTTCTTCGTTCGAATTTTCTCAATTTCAACAAACACTCTTGTAACTTCAAACTTTTCATTGCACAATACCATTTTCACGAAATTTCTCCTCTCTCCGATCGTCTCCAATATTCTTCTACCTGAAATCATTATATCAGCAAACATCCTATTATTCGAAATCGTTCGTTCATTAAAAATACCTTTTCATTCGTTCATACACCACAATAAGACCTCATTACTTGTTTATAAATGAAGTTAGTTTTTTCTTGTGAAATTCAATTGTGTATATTTGCTCTCGTGTATAATAAGATTGCGCACGTGAGCATAAAGAATGCAGAAATCGAACAAAAGAGATTGGGACAGGAATTTCGACTTTCGCAAATACCGATCCCGGAATAAATTGGTTGAAACGAACTTGGGGACCTTCGTTGACAAAAAAAAAAAAAAAAAGAAGAAGAAAACAGATCTGACGATTCCCCGAAACAAGGTAAGCGAGTCTCTCTGCGTATACAAGCAATGAGATCTTGCTGCGGTGTATGAGTGAATAAAAAGGTATTTTTAATGAACGAGTGGTTGCCGACCAGCCGCTCGCAAGAGAAAGTTTCTGCGGAATCGATCGATTCCAACCGCGTTCCAAAACAGATACACGGATTTTCGTTTACGCTTGTCCCTGATCGAGATCGATTAATAACCCGTTGACGATAAGAAGATTGAGTCCTGTCATTCGCCCCGGAGAATGCACAGCGAGTATGTCTTTCGGCTGAATGATCATTTTTCAGTCACACGAAACTGATACAAGATTCGTGTTTCGCCTGTTGCAGTGGAAATGAGATTTTATTTTGGCAAAGAGAAGGTGTCGGATAATGTTTCATCGATATATCAGAAATTTGTTGCGACATAATGTTAAAATCGAGGTATCAGCTTGCATTTCTTCGATATTACTCTTTTTTATCGCCTTTTAATTTTATTATAGGAGTGTCGCATTTCGTACACCGGCCACGTTAATAAAATTGCAAATATTTAATGTTATTAGTAGAGAGGGAATTTTTATGCATTCATGTAGCATTTGAAGATGCATAAATGCAGAAGATGCATATAATATATATTGGCAACTAAGTGAGGGCTAATTTTGCTAACTACTTTTGGTATTAAGTGGTAATGACAAAATCCGCAGTCATTTAGTTGCCAAGCCAATAGTAGAATACCCGATAGAATTGTTAATAAATAGTAAAAGGTATCCCTGTTTCGTTTCTATCTCCTTAACTGTATTCATGAAAATGTAAATTTGCATGGAAATCCGCGCACTAGTTATGAAATATTTTATTAAATAAAACTTTAACCATATGTGGCTTCCTAGTAAAGTCATATATTTGATCAAAGTAATTTACGCACGAATCCGTGCACATTCAGAGTGATATTCAGTTTCTGTTTCTGTGTTTCCGTGGAAATGCTTTCATTACATCGGCTTCGTAAAAGTTGTCTGTTCTAGAATCACAAAATTCTCTTAACGAAAATCGTTACAGTCTTTTGCAGTTTTCTTCCAAAATAATTTATGCATTAAAGCGTTTAAAACATTGAATTCGTGTTTTCACGAACTTTCATGACTCTTTTTTTCCAATGTTGAGCTTATACTGTAGTATCGTGAACGAGGGGCCTGGGGGGTGTCGTGCGGATTGCAAACAAGCGGTTGCTGAGGTGCGAATTATAAACAAGCGGTTGCTGTGCGTGTGCGTAGTGAGGCTAAGACAAGAGATATGAGGCTAAGACAAAAGACAAGGGGTTGCTAGGGGACGATAAACGAATTAACAGCAGTATGAGTTGAGAAATCAGAGAGTGCGGATTGCGTTGTCGAGATAGTGTTGTTAGCGTTGTTAATATCTAGTTGTTTTAATTATTATACGTTCGTTGCAATTAGTTCATGTTTAATAACCATTGTTTTCTGTTTAATTAACATCTGTTTAATCCATTTATCATTAATAAACTAATCATAATTATTTAACGATACTACAATACATACAAGGAAGTCGTACGAACGTTTCGATTATTCATGATGACTAATGATGAGGTTGTAATATCTTTATTATACATCTTTCTAATATTCGTATCTATATATATACATCTTTCTAACAATGTTAGTAGATAATTAGCGACGGAACAAAATGTAATGGACGTTATTTATCCGTGGAATTAAAATTTCAGAGAAATGTTTCACACGCACCAATCTCATAGCAAATAATTACATCGATGTAATTGTTGCTTTGTGCTGCTAATGGTAGTATAATTCTGTTTGAATACTGATGTATTTAATTGCTGATCCTTCATGACACCTGTTCTTTCAAACAGTATTTTTTACAAAACCGACATAACATCGTATACGATGTGAATTTTCATAATTTATGCGAATAGATAAATATAAGGAGATAAAATTTATAGAGTACATTAGACGTGATAAAACGTTTACAAGATACCGTTTTGTTCATTATACGATAAATTACTGAAACACACATTCTAACTTGTCTTCACTCTACCTTTAATTGTATATAACGATTCTTATATGCAATTCTCTCTGGCAATAAATATAACGAAGATAAGAAGAAACGGAAAAGTAAAGTAATTATAGCAACAACCGAAGTACAAGAAGAATTAAATATAAACATTAGAAAGGTATTTCTAGACATAATAATTCTAAAACAATGGCTACCATAACAGAAATACAATCTGCATATTTGCGCAGAACTAAACCTGATCGTTAAATGCCACAATTTTATTCCGATTTTCCAAACTATTATAACAAATTACACGCGTTTCTTTGCAAGTACGATACATTTTATATCACGATAAAGCTAACAAAATTGCACAATTAGCCAACAGAGAAGAACAAGAAAAAGAAAAAAATAGAATCTCGGTATGGAAATGATCGCGAAATGACAAGTGGACATGGAATGTAATCGAGTGGATATTACGGCAATTAAAAGTCTCATTGCCAAAGCTATTACGCCCGCGACGTTTCGCAATGCAAGGCGCTTTTATAAATCACGGTGTAATTTTCGGGCTTGCTTTTAGCGTGCAATTTATCACGCAGTCGAATTCATAAATTACGAAGCGATAAAAGAAACTCGGTACGGGGGATCCTTTAACTTAACGAACGAAATTAATTCTCCCGATGTCGCACACGGGAACAGATCGATCAGATGGGAACCGTTTATTTTGTAATCAAGTTATAACCGATGTTATCCTTGCATCTGAGCTTTGTTCCAGCTAAAGTACGTAAAAAAAGAGAGTTTCGTTTAAAACTCCGTGTAGTTATTCCGGTTGACAAACGTTTAATTAACGGGCAACTCCGGTTTTCAATTAACCGCCATTGCTTTTAGTATCGATGAATGTCTTTCTTTTTTGAGGTATTCAAGAGATTTAATTCTCCTTTTGATAGATGGTTTTGATTTTACATTTTCAGAGATGTGAAGCTGATCAGTTGATATTTTAAGATGTTATATTGTACTATATTTTATCCATATCTTATAAACAGAACAAGAAATGACCGTTTGTTTAAAGCTTTACTTCTATTTTCTACTATTCCTGTCCAAATTATTTCCATCGTTTCAGATTAATAAGAGTGATCAATTTCACCATTCGAAAATTCTTGAATTGACAGAGTTCCTTCGTTTAGAATCTCATTTAGATAATTTACTAAAATTGAACCTAAAATAATACTTGAACCAATGTGATTGAAAATCCAACGAGATTGTCCTATTTCCAATAATTATATGACATTCCAATAATATTCCTGAATCTATTTCTAAAATAATCCTCATTTGTGATCTAATATCAAACGATATTTTCTTATTTCCAATAATTATATTAATATGAACATTACAATAATGTTTCTAGAAGTACACGTTCACGATTCAATAATTCAAAGTTTTTTCCATTTCCCAAATACTGTAACCTAAAATATTCTGCGTTAGATAATACCATAAAGCGCGATATTTTTCACCTATAAATTCATTACTCTTATTCTTCTTAAACATACAACCATGAATAATGCATGTGCCATAAACAATGTAAATTAACATCTGATCATCTCGTGGATAAATTTCCACGATATCTGTCTTTCAGACAGACAGACCTGTGAAACTTCATTTCCATTTCTCTAATTGCTAATCACCAACGAAAATTCTCGGTTAAAATCACGCTTTAAGAGCTACCTTAAGTCCCCTTTCGTTCTTTCAAGCATCATTTAATGCCACTCATTCCATAAATGCTCTCCACTAGAACGTATGTAAAACGAGGACTGGCTCGGTTAGCACATGTGTGCAGCTCGCGTGAAGAACCGTACGTGCACGCGTCGAGCCGCAGATAGCAGTTTAGATGCACATTCCAAGGAATCATTACGCTCATTAGCCGGCACATTGTACACACACGAACAATGTTGCACGTATAATCGCGAGCTGCTTTCCCCTGGAAGGAGACGCTCGTTTCTCGTTACCCTTTCAGCAATTTTGTACGTCGTCGTTTATTTATTTATTGACCTATTCCACTCACGGTTGATTTTCACTTCTTTTTCGCTACTTCCTGGCAATCTTTTTTTGTTTTTTTTTCTTTTTTTGTTATTTGACTGAATTTTATAAACCGAATTAGAAGGATTGAAATGATATATCATTCCACGATCTTATCTTTCTGCTAGTCTATTAATCATTGACCCACTCCACTCATGACGTATTTCACTCTTTTTCGCAAATATTTGTGTCATTTGGCTGAACTATATGAGCCAAATTAAACAATTTCGGAACATATATTACTCTATTATTTTATTCTTCTATTAATTTATTATTCATTTAACAATTATATTTGTATTTCACACCTTCCTCGCCGTCTTTTATTGAAAATAAATTTTCATCAAGGTATTTTCATCATTCGACCGAATTTCGCGAATTAAATTGACAAAATTTGGAGACATATTATCTTACGATTATAATTTTCTATTATTCTATTATTCATTGATCTATTCCACTTTTGAAACGCTCCCACGCACAATATACGTTCTGGAAAATTTCATAAACTAAATTCTCTCTGGAGACATATATTATTCTGTAATTTTTGTTTTTCTAGTATCCTATTATTTCACATTTCTAAATTATTCTGCAAGTTGTTCACGATGGATATCTATACATAGTAATTTTAATGTACAAGCAATTAACTCTATTAACTCTGGAAGCTCGTATTTCGAGAACATGATCTACATATCTACATAATTAAATTAGCTAAAATTATTTATGTTTTAATAGAGTCTCTAATGATATTATTTATGTATATTTATCACGAGTAAAAAAAGGGATAAAACAGTTTTCGTAAATTGTATCATTTGTCTTGTTACGTAACATTATAGCATAATTAATATATGATTAATAATCCACATTATAGGATAGCTATGATGCTCCTATCCTAATAATAGCTTGCTCTCAGAATTAATTTTTGCAGATATCTAAAAAATGCCGATTCTTTACATACGTCTACCTTATAAGAAAACCAAGGATGTGGAACCAAGTGAACGTATTGAATGAAGCAGAAAGATGAAATCATTTTGTTCGATCGCTGTTCGAATTTTAGCCGGAGATATAGATTCCTTGCGGGTTTACACAAAATTCTTGTCTTCTATTCCGATAATATTTTCCAATAAAACGCCATGATATGAGTGCACGTTGAAATTCCGATTTAGATAAGAATATTCGATTCGTGGTTATTGCTATTTCGTGGTTTTACTATATGACATCGATTATGAAATTCAATGGCGGAGAATGTTACTCTTTAGATAAAATTCTCAAATTGGCTACCTCTACATATAACGACGTTGAAAGTAATTGATTCTAAAATTAATTTTCTACGAGCCCTATTTGTTAGTATAAAAAATGATTGTGATATATATTGTAGAAGAATTAATAATTAATATAACTTTTTCTCGATTCCAATATAGTAAATAATATATAAAAAAATACAATTTTCAATTCTTTTCTAAATATATATAAATATCCGGTTCAGATGCGAAGAGAAAAAGAATGATAGTTGTTAAATACAGCTGTATAAGTGTATCTGTGATTAAATTCAGAATACAGATATCCCATAATTCGTTATAATCTCATTCCAGCTATTATAGCTGACACAGGAAGTTCAGAGATTTCTATACGCTTAATTAGCGTTGATGCGTTTAAGGATCGCTGTTCTAATTATTGTATTAGCTACTAATCTTAACGACCAACGTAAATTATAGATTAATCTGAATATAAAAGTCTTTTCTCACCGAATTTTGTGCTTTTTAGAACATACACCACTGTTCAAAAGTTCGGAAACAATTAAATGAAATCATATAAATTCAAGTTATATATACAGGTATATTTTATTAAAGTGAAAATCTTGTACACTATTACCTATACAAAATTCGTTTCTTGTTTCAAAAATGGAAAAGTTAGGAAACAGAAATATAAGCAAGAAAATGAATAAAATAAGCAATAGAATTAGTAGAAAAAGAAGATAATATGTTTAATTTCAAAACATGATCGTTTCCAAATTTTTAGATGGTAGTTATATATGAATATACAATCAAGAAAATCTTCTTACTTTTTTCTAAAAATTTACTTTACGCATAAAGCAATAAAAAGAAAATCGTCACAATATAAAACATAATAATTACACAGCAAACATTTATCTATATTTTAATTGAATATAAATGGTCATTTTGTAGAGTATAGAAAACTTTTGCATCTAACTGTACTATTCTACTCTACATTCCAGCATAGTCTATTGAACTAATTAACACGTGATTCTAATTGAAAATTTTCGTCTCAAACAAATGGAGAACACTAGCATTCAAATTTTTAGCTCTTTGTTGCGAATTAGAATATCTCACTTCCTATCAAAGATCTGATTAATCTGCATTAAGGATAATTGGCGTATTATACGAAGCTGTGGTTCATTGTCGGATTATTCGCTTGAAAGGAAAAGAATCGATGATTGATGACTGTGGATGAATATTTGTAACAGCCTACCGGGCACTTTCCCCTGGGAGAAGCGACGAATGATCCCGCGTTAAGAATTCGTTATTTGTGGAATCTTTTCCACTTTGATATTCATTCTCTAATTAAAACGGTACACGAGTGAGACAGGTGTGTTAATTAAGATATTTTCATTGGTATGCTCTCGAATTTTTCTTCGACATAAATCACTTTGGCTTTGGTAACCAAGTAATTGAGTTCCTTTAGTTTCGTTTTTCTTTGCGCTTTCTAGGGTAATGAAGTCGTTCTGATAATGTTGCAAGTTGCATGCTCTAAGCGTGGAGAATGTTACGTGTAATTTTACTGCTTAATTAAATGGTTTTAAACGTATAACTTCATATTTCATGAAATTGCGCTTGCTTTAGAAAAATGACGTGTCAACTCTTTTCTTAGAGATCGAAGCGGTAAAAATTTGCAAGACAAATCACACTCAATAGTACAACTAAGAACACTCAGGATATTGTACATTCTTCTTTCAAAAGTTATTAAATAAAGAAATATTACTCTCGTGTTGATAACTTAGTGCTGCACTTAGTTTATGACATATTTGGTACTTAAATGAGATTGGAATGCAGTAGGCACATGTGTATTTTACTTGTACTTCATTCTTAATAATTAGTCGCAATATATCAAGACATTCGTGAAAATTATATAGTCAAATGTAAATTGTTGACACAATATATGGGATAGTTGTATAACTCTTATAAATCATACGAGTTTTCCCAATGCAATTAAAATAAAATATTGGTGGAAGAAATGAGTAATGCAAAGAGCACTTATTTCATTTGTAGAGCCGTATACACTATTGCACGAAAGTATTCAAATGTTTGCTTATATTTGATAGAACACATTCTGATTTTCAACATCACGAATAAATTAAACTACAATAATTTTACTCTTCATAATTATCTTAGTTATACACGTATGATAGAATAATTATATCGGAATTAAATTACTGTTTTAAATACCAATAGACGATAATAAAACTGGTATTTGTAACTGTCAAACCTTTCAGAACCATGTTATTAGTTGGCAAGCTCTTTATCCCCGAATTATTTATTTTCTGAATTATAAATTAAATGGAATTACTTTCTTTAAATTAATAGAATCCCTTCCAACGTTAGTGTAAAGAATTATATTTAAATAATAAATGTATGTAGTACATATATCTGATAAATAGTAAAATATTTAATAATACATGGTAAATAACAAAACAAAAGTGGTTCTGGTCCTTTAATAAATAATTTAAACTTATACTCTTGCTCTTTGATATTATAAAAAGATACTACATATCCCTTAGAATTATTAACTGACTCTTAATTTGTACATTTTGTTCAAATTCAAATACTGTTACTAAAAATCGACCAAACTATTCCAAATACTTATGAATTGTGGTATATATACGTATATTGCTAGTATAAGACACTTGGGAATTCAGCAATTGCTTTATTTTTCTTTTTACATGCATCAAATCTTATTGAACATAAATCACTTTGGATTCGATAAGAAAGTAATTGCTCTGCTAGTTTCTCATGTTAGTTTCGTTATCCTTTGCCCTTTCTAGTAATAAAGTCGTTCAAATAATGTAGTAATTTTCGTGTTCGTTATTTCAAAATTTTCATAAATTTCATGTTACTTGTGAAGACAGTGGATAATTATACTTCGTAATGATATGTCTTCCGTTTGATTAAACCGTAGTTGATCGTTTCGCTGTGTTTGACATGTTGGTCACGAAACACGTGGGATACAGGTAATACCGAGAAAGGAGAATGTAGGAAGTTGAAAAAAGTAGTGCCACTATTAGCAAATATTTAAATATCCAGTGAGACGTGTGGTTAAACTGCAAAAATTTGTTACGAAACAAATGCAAATTGCAGGACGCTAAAACGTTCCCTTTTTTATGCGATTTGCCTTTTTATCTTTCTCTTGTTCGAAACTGGAATGCCACTAATAGACTGCTGATATTTATGCAAATTCATATGTTTATAAAGGCAAATAGAGAAAATTTTGTATATTTTATACACTTTTGCATATTACGAGTATTCTGTGCACTTTTTTTCACTTTGAAAGTTACCATAAATGCATAAACATCCGCAATCTGGTCATTAATATTAATTAGACGTACGATACGATACAAATAATAAATGTGATATGATACTATATTTACCATACTAATTCAGCATACCCAAAAAATGATAAATGTGGTCTATATATGAATTAAAGTTGTTAGTGTAATTTTAAACGAAAGGGAGAGACAATTAGAAAAGTATAAAATATGTTTAAATGACGTATAACAGCTATAATGTGAAATGTCAATGTTATTAATTGTTCTTTCTAAAATATTTTTAAAAATTTTCCTTTTAATTTTTGTAAAAAAAAAAACACAAGAATTTTGTTATTTAACATGTGCTTATCTTACTGAATCAAACGAAGAATTCCTTGAGTTAGAATGTTATAAATTTCTTATTTCTCTTCTCATAAAACTTTGCTTGTCTTATAAAAGAATAATATGTAATATTGTCTTGCCTGCAGCTAAAAACAGTAAAACTTTGCGATATAGCTAAAGTGCATGAAAGTAGTATTATTACATAAGATACCTAGATGCGTTTCATAATAATTATTACACGAAGAAATATTACACTTATATCGATAATTTAGTACTCTAATCATCTTATGACATATTTGATACTTAAATGAGTACTTTTGGAATTTAGTAAGGAATAAAATTAAAGAAGGGGAAGATCAATCTCTTAATAAAAAGCTCCATTTAAAATTTCAAAGCATCGAGGCTACTGCAGGAGTTTATGTACTATTATACTTTGTAGAAAGTTTGAATGCAATTTCATTGCTTTCGTGACGTTACAAAGTTTTATCCGGTAATATATTTGCGCCATCATAGAAACGCTGGGAAATTCTCGTTTAAACGATCAAAGGAAATTCTTAAAGAGACGTAATTAGTTTGCAGGACGCAATATTAATTAGAGTTCTAGAACACGTTTGCAAGAAAAAAAGGAGCTTTATTAAATCCCGCTACTGCGTTTGTACTATTACTCTAATTTGAGTTAATAATCATGAGTCGTTAATTCTCTTTTTACTTTGAAATCTAACGTTTTTGTGCAATTTTATGGCTACCTCTTTCGTATGTACAGTTAAATCTTTTTCGATTCCCGTAGTTTGAAAGCTTTACCTCAATCCTCTTCTCACTCTTTTTTAAGGAAACTGTCGACAGAAAATCAAGAAAATAGAGAAATGTTAGAGATCTCAAATACACAAGTTAGAACGAAAAGGATTTTTCAAATATCAAAGGGAAAAGTAATACAAATTGAAAAATGTCAAACTTAAGGAAAAATAACGATTAAAAGATTTGAAGCATCAAGATAAAAAAAGAAGCTAAAAATATGTCTGTCATTGAGAAAGGCGGACGTTAAAAAAATCACAAATTTAAAAAAGGAAATAGGAATGAAAAGAATACCAAATGTCGAACAATTACCGGTTTGTGACATAAATATTAGGCAATCGGTGGTTCGAACAGCTTATCAACGGCGTGTTATATCATACGACCAGCAATTACGAATGCGCCAGGTAGCATTCTTGCATTAAGGAACGGATCGTTGACCCCCGGCAGACAGACCGTCCAAAAATCGTCGGCCGGACGTGAAATTGTATTCAGAACCAGACACGGGAGCCTGCGTGGCTTACTAAATCAATGGCATCGAAATTCCACGGGAGAAGACCAGCAAAATTCTCGTGTGGCTTGGATCAAGTATCAACAATTCATTAAAAATAGCAATCGCGCCCCATTGTCTAGCCCATAGACATGAATCATATACATTACGAAGTTTATAAGCAACAGTTCCTGCCTATTAAGAGAAAAACTTTTAAGACATGAATGGAATTAGGATTATTCTGCAACGAAATCTTTTGGCGTCTTTTTTGGTTTTTCTAAATATCGTTCTAAATAGATCATTGGGGGAATTGTTTGATTTTGAAGATCAAACTTTGATTTTGGAGATCATAAATTCTATATTGAATACAAAGCAAGTTATATATTAAGAGATAAATAATGATTGTTCCATACTAGATGTTTAAAAAGTCAATGAGGACTGTTTGGTATTAAATGTCGTTTAAGCAATACTTTTATAAATACTTAGATAATTTTAAGACCAACTAAATTTTGTCGTAAACATTGTTTCAAAAGGAAGCTTGAGAATCTTCTACTGTGTTATCTTTAATTTATTTTGCTACGAGATGTTATCTTTCATATCCTGCCAATCTTATACATTGTAAATTGCAATGCACTTCATGAATTCGTATTACGTAGTTGGTAGTGTTACATAAATAAACTGAAAATATTCCTTCATTAAAATGCTTCCGATTATTATTTGATTATAAACTACAGATACGTTTTATTATCAAAAAATAGCGAATTTAATGGAAATTACTTTGCAAATTGTTTCTAGATACATTAGCGATATTCTGCTACTTAGGTGCCTGGGTCCTTTTGCAAAATAATCTATCAATGAAATAATAAGCTAAGAGTTGTAGGTTATAGATTTTTGTTTTACAATTTTACGTCGAATAGGTCAATCAAATATGTAACTTATAATTCATAAAATTTATTTGTGAATTTCAATTTATTATCGAACTTGTTATCATAATGCAAAAATATTTAATATGTATAACAACTATAGTAACTTACAGATCGAGAATTTCGCTAATAATACTAGCTAGTATTATCAGTTACTAAACAAAAATACTTGTACGTTGCACGAATGAAATACCTATGTCACTTCTTGCTCCTGTAACCGAGATTTTGTAAATCTACCACCTGGTTCTATAAATTTCTGTCACCACAACCTAATTATTTTGCAAAAGCTAATTTAACTTTGCCAAACCACCAAACAATACAACGTTTTACACTTTACACAGTCGATTGATATTCCTGGAACAAGTAACTGCACAACGAGTCCTTTAAACAGCTATTTCGATTCTGGAGATCTCTGAAACTCAATGTGAAAGCTACGAAACAGGAATTCGTTTTCTACACATTTTGTACATCGCGTACAAATCGACACATGTTTTTTCGCATCGTATATAGGTCCAACAGTGTTTTTTCTTTTTCTTTTTTTTTTTTCTTTTATTTTTGGTATAAAACGTTCGATACTCCTACAAATGCTTTGCGAGCCACCATTAAGCATTTCTAAGAGGAACTTTTTGTAGGCCAGCAGAGAATTCCAGCTGTTCGCCTACCTTCGCGCAAATCATTGTTCTTATCCGCAAAAATGCTCACCGTGCTGCTAATGGAAGAATTACGTAAATGTCCGCGATCGAGATCGAGTTCCTTGTTCGTGCTATTCGAACAATCTGGAATTAATGAAAAAAGTTTGTTTTCATGCGTTATGATATACAGTTTTCATGTACGTGTTTCGTCGATTAAAAGATACTATGCAAGTCATTAAATTCTAATCAAGATTGAAGGAACAGGTTAGTAAGCGATTAAGTGCAATGAAAATTTAAGTGATGAAAAATGTAATTGGTTGATATATGAATATTTCTGGTGTGTCTAGATTATGCAGAAAGGACGGGGAATTGGAACAAAGCATGTTTTAGTTAAACAGATATTTGTATATATTAATATACTTACTGTCACATGTTGTAAATTATTTTTATAGGAAATTTGGAATATTATGTAGATTAAAGTAATTTATTTTGGTCTACTTCTTTCTAAATTTATTATGTAAGTAGAAATGCACCTAACTAGTATTTATATAATATTTAGCGCAAGATACAGAGAACTGTAAAAAATATAAAACACACAAAAGATAGTATGAAAATATGTGCTTTAATTTGTTTGCAAAAATGATACTTAAGATGGTATTCTTGAAAATATATTTTAAACTGATTTCGCTAATTTAAAGATGTCATAATTTTTTAATCAAACACGTTAGAAAAAAATATTTAAACCGATTCAATAAAATATTCGAATTAATTTAAACAAATTAGACTACGTAATATCGTCCCCTGTGAATCATCTTGTAGCGAAATACAATATTTCGCAATGCAATTTATTTTATCTTTTTTATTAGATTCTTCATTGAATACTTCATAAAATTTATCATAATATTGAAAGAAAGAAAACTGTTAGACACATAATCTGTTTAATTGGAAAGAACTTTTCCCAAGAAGGTTCTTTTCTATTAAACGTGCTACATAACAGTAACAAGTTACATATTTCTTAGCTCGTTGAATTATTCAGAATTACGTATTTCGAACCACTGTTGCAAATACATATTTCATCATATTAAATGTTACATTTCGAACAATTATCCAACTACAGCACTATAACACCATAACTCTTTCGAACAGCAATTACACACGTTACAGTTACCTCGCCAACTGTTTTACATTTTTTACATGTATACGAGGTGCTTATTCTTTTCTTTTTTTCTTCTCTTTTCGCAGAGCGCTACTGGTACGCACGGTAAATCCGTTATCCTAAAGCCAAGGTCCACGGTGAGTCATAAATTTGCACATAATTACACAGTATAACGAACAATACGCAAAGCCGTTGACCAGCCTAGCTTACGTTACATATTCATTTCCACGAAAATCACCGTCGAATTACGCCAACCACGCTCAATTAGCCTCCGTTTCGACTAATTATTTTCTCTGAAAGTCGAGTCGTTACGCGCCACAAGCGTGATAATAAAAGTTAACCCCTTTCCGTGTCGCAAACTCAATTATTTAACGTTATTATCGCGACACTGAATTCTCTCCTCGTGTTACGGTCCTGTTACGGATTTCGGTTAAATTAGTTTAATTGCAACGCCGTGAAACGAAGTTTCATTGAAAACTTACTCGACATTTTAATACAACGTTTGTAATAAGCATTTTACGATGTTGCTCTGCCATGCAAAATGTATTAAACATATAATTTTGGAGCGTTTGATATTTTTAGTTTTAAAGGAAATAAATATATAATGTGCAATATATGTAATGTATAATATGATACGTAGTACTTGTATGATAGTAGCACTTGTTACTAATTTTCCAATCTTGTATCAATTTACATATTAATTGCAATTTATAGAATTTCTATCATTTATATTTTTAATAATTTCCTCTATATTATTTACACCTTCGTCTCGATATAAATTCAACAAGTAAATATAAGATTTCTTATTTTTTATAAATAAATAGTCACATATCCTTACGCGTCCTTGTTACTGTTCGCGTTATATATACTATTTATACCATACACGGTGTCCCAAACTTAAAACGTCAAGCTGCAAAAAACCTAATTTAGAGACAGAAAGAAGAAAAAAAGAATGTTACATAAAGTTTGTCAATAAACGCTTTGTTACAGAGTAAACGATTATTGTATGTGTGAAACAGATAACGAGGTGTTCTTCATTGCAGCAGATAAAAGTTGACTGTATTATTGTGTCAGCGTAGTTGCACGTTTTTTTAAATCGTGTGGTAGCAATTCCGCGTCGTTAATAGTTATGATAATAATTGAATAAAAAATGATTACCTAGTATTTTTAATTCCGCATTTCAGAACGTCGTCCTTGCGCTCGGACACATGCTTCACATTGATAAACAATGAAAATAATAATATTACGCAGTTCCTGAAAATATCGTCGAGTTTCAAAACCTGCGTATTTTATTCGTTACACTATTTCTTCGTGCGAAACACATTTAAAAGATGGAAAGATCGTAGTGGACCAGCTGTTTAGCTTCCATGATTTTTTGCTTACTGGGAACTATAAAATAAAAGGTTTATTCTACAAAAGTGTGGTCCCATGACAAACTAGTGCAACGAATAAAAAATGCAGTTCCTGAAACTCAACGAAATTTTCAGAAACTGCGAAATATTATTTCCATTGTTCATCGATGTCAAGCTTGTATCCGAGCACAAGGACAACGTTTCGAAATGAAGAATTAAAAAATACTAGGTAATCATTTTTCATTCCATTATTATCATAACTATCAACGACAAGGAATTGCTACCACACGATAAGAAATATGTAACTACGCTGATACAAAAATACAGTCACCTTTTGTCCGTTGTAATGGAAAATGCGTCGTTTATTGACAAACTTTACGTAACGTTTTTTCCTTTCTTTTCGCTTGTGGATTAAACCTCTGCAGTTTGGCGGTTTCAGTTTAGGACACCCTATGTAGACTATTGGCTAGCAGTGTTTACATACAAGCATTCTCTAAATGCACAGCGCATCTCAAGAAACCCGGAATGTAATTAAATATATTTATCGCTGTTTCCCATTGTGTACACTTTCAAAACTCCAATTTAAATTCCAATTAACAGCTGCAAGGCTTCCTGCCAGGCTTGACTATCCATTATAGCTGTACAACGTTTTCACCTGGTTCGCGGATCGTAAGCGTTCGTCGCAACTTTTCCAAACGAACGAGACGGCACGAAGGATTTCCATCAATCACGTCGTCGTCGGTATCGCTGCACGCGTTTTACGAGATGGAAAAACATGCCGAGTTTTCACTTTTCATCGGTG
This sequence comes from Bombus terrestris, assembly GCF_910591885.1. Lineage (NCBI taxonomy): Eukaryota > Metazoa > Arthropoda > Insecta > Hymenoptera > Apidae > Bombus > Bombus terrestris. The sequence goes on along the minus strand of NC_063275.1, from coordinate 19,815,006 downwards.
CTCGAGACACGAGAACGCGCAATTAACCGGCGACGAGTCTCGTAAATCATCGCGACAATTAAACAAGCGACGCTTACGCGAGCACCGTCCAATTAGCAACCAGTCGCAATTATCTTATACGTCCATGCTCATAGCGCGACGACTTCCCCATTCATAATTCTATTATTCCGATGAATCGTGAATGCGATAAAATCGTGACGTGATTGGCACAGAACATTGAAAACAACGATCATATGGATGATATCGAATCATATTGATGTCACTGTCGCGTCATTTTTAGCTTTTATTACAGATAGCTTTTTGTTGTCTGTTGCCGTGACACGAGATAAATTGTATTCATAAAGTTGAGTTGAGGTTTCATTTGATTTTTTATGTAAGTCGATTGAGACGCTTTTAGTTGTAGTAAAATAAATTGCGTCGAAAGTTGTGGATGTAGTTACTTAATATCGACTTCATTTAACTTGAAAATTGTAACAGCTGCGAAATAACACACACACAGACACGCTTCGTATTTTTTCATATTTTCAGAATTTTAATACTACTATTAAGTTAAGATATAAGTAATAATAATAATAATAATAATAATAATTAGATTGATAGAAGTAATACTAAATACATCAACGATATTACGAACATTTATATAATAATCACATTAATACGAATTTGATGTAGTCCTTATATATTAACCTAAACCAGAGAGATATTCTTTGAGTGAAGAAACACATATAGTAATAATAATAATTAATTCTAATTAGAGAGAAATCCTTTGAGTGAAGAAACGCAAATGACAATAATAATAAAAAGTTGATGATCATTGCTCGTTAATTCCGTTAAATTAGAAGAAAAAAGAGAAAAAAACAAATTGTATAATATTTCTGCAAGATTACTGAATTTAGGCTTCAATAGATATATTAGTGTTGATACAAAGATACATTGAAGACGTTTAAATTTTAAATATAACATGAATTTCACTTAATATCTTCAAAACCTATTTAATAATATAAAATTAAAATATTTATAACTGGAATTCAGTTTGCTACTTAAAGTAAACTTCAGTTTAGTTAATGAACGAATGTTCTTAAAAAGGTCATTGTCGTTAGACATAAAAATCATAATGATTTTCTTAGTTGTGAACAAATTTCTGACAATTGTTGTGCACTTAAATGTTACTTTAACCTCGTCACAATCGAATATTAGTATTTATAACATTTTTTTTCTAAGAGATAATAAATGTCCTGTTAAATTGTTATGCATGAAGTTTGGTTCATTATTTTGATTAAAATAATCTAATGTAACATAATAAGAATTTAATTAGAAAAACAATAGGTACAGCCTATTTGATTTCTACAAATATATTAAATGAATTTGTTAAGATCTATTCCCTTTCGTTTGAATAAAAAGTATGTTCTCAAATGTAATTTTCCTTCAATTTGATGATGGATTTCAACAAACTAAAGGTCGAAATTATTATTTGATAAACGTAGTCAAAGTTATGAAAATGTTGATATTATGAAACTAAAATGTATATGTTAATGAAACATTAAAATGAATTTCTACAATTATTAGCTCGTCTTTGCTATATTGAAGAAAATTTCTATATTAGCGTTCCACTCCGCAAATTTCAACACCAACTATGTCAACAGTCCCGATTACCAGCGATCAATCTCGCATGCGTGTAACACATACATGCTCGATCAGCCATAATCAATCTCAAACACCATCAGTGTACATTCCAACCGCGAAACTTCGAAACCTCCAGGAATCTATACATCCTACGTAATTTCACAGAAAATCTACGAGCACTCCTTTTACAACGCGAATAGATCAACGCGACAAATAAAAACCACGCAAGTAAAAGGAAATTCACTGTTAAATACACCAACGCGATCTCTCTGATAAATGAATGACATTATTCCGTATCGTGTTATCATTTACTAAACCGCCTATTAAGGCAAGTATTTCCTAAAAGAAGTCTAAAAAACGTAAAAATGATACGAGACCACCAGAAGCTCGTCTAACCGGTATCGGTTTACCATTAATCTAAGAAAACTTGACTATGTTACCGGAAAATAGGATTTTTTTTTTTGTTCAAAACGCGTGGAAATTAGAAAGCAAAATGAGAGAAAATGAGAATGAAAAAGGAAGTCGAACACTTTCCCGAAAGAAACAGAGATAAAAAGCGAATCAGCAGCCAGTTAATTGGCTAAACGATATTCAGCCCCAGAAATAGCAAGTCGGCCAACAATTTATTGCTGTCGATATTGTAACAGGCTTGGAAGATTGCCTCGATTTAACGGAAATACAGTTCGGCTTGGCGAATACGTGCCGCATTTACATAACAGCGCGCGCGTACGTTACGTTTGCGTGCAATTAACGTTGGCATCGATCAGTACCTGTAACCCGTGGCACGGGCTAATCCTCCGGGATGAATAGACGCAACTCCACTGGCCTCCATCGCGATGAAGCGCCCGTTACAAACGCGCGCCAACGTCATTAACGGTGAAACTACGGCGAGCGGTGATTATGGTGTTACGGTTTGGCATCCGGGTTTCACGACCAAACAACTTACCCATTACATCCCCTTTTTCTTCTCTCTTTCTTGTCCAATCTTCTGTTACGTTTGTACAAACGGTTAGCGATATCCTTTGGAATTATCATTTGGAGTAGGTACATGAATCTTGTGTACCGAAGTTTACAGTTTTGTGGGTTGTTTTATTAACAGTTTATGAATGGTATTCTTTTTTTAATCGTTGAGTTGAAAGTTTTACGCTTCATAGCATGTTTTTTGAATTTTATTAAATATTTTAGGAAATGTTAACATTTTAAAATATTAATTAAAATAAATAAATAAATAATTAATATAAATTAAAAAGAATTATTAAAGTTCTTAAAGGAGATAGAGAATTATTTTAAATAATTTTTTTTTTTTTTCGTAATCTTCGAATTGGATCTTCAACAGAAGATATCATAAATATTTGTTAGATGTATTTGTTAGATGTTAATGTTTCCTAAAAATATTTAATAAAATTGAAAAAACGTGCTATGAAGCGTAAAAGTAATAAAAAGTATAATATGACATTGTAATAATCAATCTTTTCAAAGTTCAAAGGAAAATTCGAAAATTTGTTGATGATGTATAACTAACAGTGCATTATTTAATAAATGGACACGAGTTATATGACATACATGGTAACAATTTTTTTAATATACGGAAAATATACTACAAGATGAATATTTCATGTAGACGTGTTACTAACTTGAATTGTTTCATTGGAACTCTAGAAACATAGAAACACATTTTAAATGATTTCTATAGAATTATATTGACGATTCACTCTCCAAGAGTCAAGCACGCGGGATCAACTTCTCACGATCAAAATTTACAATCCAGAATGTGTGAACTGTTTCACGGTCGCATTCCAACCGTTCTGGGAACCTCGTTTCTTATACTTCGAAGAAGTATTAGGAAAGAGATATAGACACTGCAAAACAATCCTAAGAATATTCCAATACATATCGATTAATTTGCAAATATTCGTACAGTATAAACGAATTATTTACATCAACAAGATTTAAATTCTGTACATTTCGTTATTGTTGCTAAACAGTTTTATGCATAAAACATTCAAACGTTAAAAATCAATTAACAGTTTACAATGATAGAAATTTTAGTATTATCGAGTATTATTAAACTCTATTGGTTAATTTTTGCTAAATTCCAATTTATTGAAAAACATATCTCTTAACTTGTCAAATTCATCTATTTATCTTCAACTTGAGCGTGAGAGAATCTCTGTTCTTCTCAAGATTCTGTTGTGATCCAATGTTGCATTAATGATAACAACAATGCCTGAGCGTATAAATATTAATGCCACAATCGCGTTTATAAATCAAGTGAAACCAGAGATCTAACACCTGGAAACTCGGGTGCCTGTCAGTTCCCATGGAATTAAAGTCTTCGTACCGACAACGAAATATGTATATACATATATACATATATACATATGTGTATATGTACATATTATTATCCCATTATTATCGCTATACGACGATCATTTTCCTCGAGGCTGAAAGTTTCGAACAAGGGAACAAAAAAGAATCAGATTAACTACTAAACGTGCCGTTTAAAGGATAATTGAGCGGAACATTTTCCCGTTCCAACTTTCTCCGCGTGTTTACGTATATTTTTTTCCCCCGAATTCTCCCTGCACATCCTCCTAACGTTTACAGCAATGGACGATAAAGATCGTATACGTAGGTACGATTCGCTCGATCGTAAACTCGCGTAGTAAATTTGTTTCGTTCGACTTTCAATCCGCGCCAGTTGAATTTTATCTTTCATCTTTACGATGCTACATATTTTCCTAACACTTTGCGCGACGTTACCGAAAGAGATAGAAGATAGAGAAAGGGATATATTTCGGATTGAGATAGAAGATACGAACGCGTTTCTTAAATATCATACATTTCTGTGCAATACAAGCTTTCTTTTTCATTGAGCCAATTGGAATCTTCGTATAGAGATTATTTTTCAACACAACTGCACATTCTGTGTAAATTATCAAACAAATTACATACAATTACGGTACATTGTTAACTATAATTTTTAATATATCAGACATTGTTAACGCATCGTAAATTATAATACATTATTTTCCTATATTATTAGATTATAAATTCTAAGGAACGAATAAGTAAGATTATATTGTTTAAACTCGAATCAATAACAATTAGCTTTTGTTTCGCCGTTCTAGAAATTATTTTATGCTCGTAAAATATAGATTTATCATGTGAATTACAAGTGCGGGCAAAATATCCATACATTTAATTTATAGCGTATGAATATAATTTTTAACGATGGCTATGCTCGTTAAAAAAATTTATTAATGCTGAAAATTCACGATATTTCTGTAGAGTTTCAGAGTTTCGATATATAAATTTTACCATTTACATAATTCATAAATTTCTCTATATTCCTATGTGAAATTTCTATATTTATTATATGAAAATATTTATTATATTTATTATATAATAAAAATAAACTGATACAAGCAAGCAAAATTTTTAATCATTTTATGTTAAAAATGATCAAAGAATTTGATCATTGGCAAAATTCAGTGACTCTTAAATACAGCAATTATATCAACATCTAACACCTAAAATATTTCCCTGTTAGAAATTTCAAAAACTGCTCCATCTTTTTATAACGCTTCGTATAAACAACAATTTAACAAATGAAATAACATAATGTCAGATAAAAGAGAATGAAAAATTGATAAGTACTTATGCAGATGATCTACCCTAAAATATAATTTTATGAACCTTCGTATTTTTTACTATCACGATCATATTGTAAAATTACAGTCCTCTTCCACGCTGTTTACCTTTTAAACATCCTTTGATCCATCAGTCTACTACATTTCGTTAAAGGGATTAATATTCCACAAAATTTACAAATATATGCTTGTAATCCTCTTCATGAGAAATCTTCCATGTACATGGTATCTCGTGAGTAATTCACCGGCAAGAAACTCATTAATTTACACGGTTGGAGAGATTTCACGTTTAATGGAGTAAAAACATCGAGAACGGGAATCACAGAGAAACGAATAGTGCCTCGTTTTTGTTTGGTGCGTGGCGCGATAATGTTGGATGGTCGGGAACACGATCGCTAATGACGAGCAATCATTTATGGTGAACCACAATGTACGACTTCGCCGTGTCTGCTGTAACGACGAAAGTCATCGACACCGCTAAAGCGTGTGTTACCATAAATTTAAGGAATCCTTAACATCGAGGAACACGATGTATTTTCTTCAATGTTTCTTACGTATATTTTGTATCGTTTAGGTTTTTTGCTGCAGAAGATCTTATACTTTGCTGATTCATGCTATGATAACGATGTATTCATTTTATACCTCGAAATATTTTTACGATATATAAATAAATAATAGTTGGCGCTTCTTTGATTTATGTAACACTTTTTTTACATTCATGAATTACCTTTAACGAATAATAATCTCTTTTCAATATATAAAATACCTATGAGCGTTTTATATACGAGTTTATTATATCTTATAATATTTTCTTCTATGAGTTCTATCGTATGTTTTAAATTTAGTGGCAAAGTAACGAATTACTAGCTTTCTCCTTTCAATGTACGGATTAGAATACCAAATACTGGCAAACTAATCAAAATCGAAAGTAATTTATTCGTTTCATAAAATAAATAACTCAAGATCATAGAGGATATTAAGTAATCTGGGAAATATAAATATACTGAATGGTATAAGTGAAATTTCAAATAAATAAAATTCCCTTATTTATATTTATACGTCTAATTTGACTCTACACAAACGTAAATTGCGTTTAAAGTAAAAAAAAGTGGTAGATGTTAGGTACTTTTATTAGATACGAGCAGATCTCGACATAATTGGCTCTGAATGCTCGTTGACGTTCGCGAGTTACGGTGAGAAAATTCGTATCGATCTATCGACACAATTCAGGGTACGAAGGACAGGAAAGTAATTCCTAATGAAAGGTTTCGTATCGAGCTTCGGATTCGCACGCTCTATACGATGGACTCTTCCGAGCAATTAACGACCGACAACGCGAAACGACTCTGATTAATGTAATTTCGTAACGATCGATGTTCGGTCAGACGACGAGCTGATCTCTCATGTCTAACGTAGCAAAAAGTCTCGTTATTGGCTCGCGTTTCGAAATGGATTCTGCGTATACAGGGTGGTCCTTTATGGCTATCATTTAAGACGTTAGGTTGGTTAAAACATCTAACACGCTTCAGATAGAGAAACTGCTGATTTGACTAGCTGATCGATTTGATCTTGTGAAACGATGTTGTTGCGTAATAAATTTCGTTTACAGATAAATTATATTCATACGTAGAACTTATTTTCGAACGAAAATTTTTTAGGTAAAAATCATCTCAATATGAGAAATGAAAATGCAAGAATTTTTCTGTACGAAAGTCGTCTGATATTCCGAATGAAACTTAACGGGGATCTTTTAATCGTTATTCGTTATTACATACAAACATTTCGATATTAATATAATTTTTTTGAGAGGAAATATATACTTTATATATTTTTTATTGTCATTTTAAGATAAATTCAAGAATGTGGAAGAATGTATAAGATATCCTTATACTGCTATGTTAATAAGTTCTTTGAGATCTTCGACCACGTTTTTTGCGTAGAAATATATGGAAAATTATTTCCGATATACGAAGGTTAAACATTTATATGTATTGGAAAAATCTTGCAACAGGTATCTGTATTCAGTATTCGTATTCAGTAAGATAAATAATATAATTGAAATAAAAATAGTCTTTTCAACAATTATTTGTTATTTTTATCTAGTCTGCAAAATATGTATTTCGAATGTTACATGATAAATATTTTTGTAAACTGTAGGTTTCAGAAGTTAATATTTTTTTTCTAGAAATATTAGTTTTGAATAATTTAAAAAACAATGTATTTTTGAAACATGAAAATGTATCATTTTCGAAAAGATAAAAATGATAAATATTCATTGAAAATTCATTTTTTACGATATCTATTTCCGTAACGTTAAAAAGCATACTCATCGCTCAGCATGAAATATAGTTCTTTAAGATCGACATTGATAAAAAGTTGATGATTGAAGAAGTTATGAAACATTAAACATGCTTCTTGTACCTCATTCCATGTGGTAAGAATATTCCGTGTTCTCTATGTTTTTTCGTTTTTTATATTCAACAGTGTAATTTTAGAAATTGAAGGGAAATTATATAAGCGTTACCAAAGTTGTATAATAAATATACCAAGAATTATAAATGACAAGGATAATTAGAATTGTCTACTGCATAATATAAGAATGTTTGGCGTGACATTTTCTCAATATTGTATCAATCTTCATTAGCCTACGTAGGTCAATACAATTTTATTTTATGATTTAATGACAAAAATGTACATTTTGTGCAAATCAAACTTAATTGAATATTACCGTGAATTTGTAATCTTCTAACGTCACTTTGACGATGCAGTTTTTTTTAGCTAAATTATGCCGCCCATTCACATGCATATACATATACATATACATATATGTCCAGGGACCAAGACGTACTATACGATATAAAAGTCAGGACTAAATAAAGAAATAAATATACTTGTGACCTGCTTAGTTTAAGTATATAAATTAATTTCTTCGATAAAAATTAATAAGTTTATTTTTATTTCTTTCATAAATCATAAATATTAAAAAGAACCACAAATTTTTGAACTATAATATACATCTCCTTGATATAAGTTAAAGATTGATCAAGCGTATTCTTCGTATCATTTCTAATAATTTAATGTTAAGAAGAAATAAATGTCTATCTTCTTTCTTCTAAATATAGGGAAACTATTATTTAGAAACAATCTGATATCGAGAATTTTGAAAAAATTAAACTATAATTAGTCCAAAGGATACTCAAAATCGTGAATTCTTAATCCAAAAGAATCACAAAATATTTTTTGGTGAACACTACGGTTATATTCAGACAATTAAATATTCAGTTGCAATTAAAGGGTTTGCAGCGATAAGGAGATAACTCCAATGTGTAAATTGTATTTATTAGAAAAGAAAGTGAGTTATAGGTTTCACATTGAAAAGTGCAAAGGTTTACTACTACGAATATTAGTGGACTATGAATTTTTAGCACGTTCGTAAAAGCAATTTGATTTTAATTGATTTTAAGTTGGTTTCTGTTGGTTTACTTGAACTACTGGGAAGTGGTGTAGCCTCCTCATATTGTAGCAACTCAATTCAATTATCTTTTTAAATACTTATTCTTAATGTATGTTTTTTTTTTAATGAAAATATTCTGTTTTATATGCATTGATTATTTGATTATTATTAGATTATGGATTTTCATACGAATTCATATTTTTGTTAATATAAATAGCAAAATGAAACCTAATCAGAGATTGATTCTTACTAAATATTATAATACTTATTTCACTCTGGATATTTTATATATTTTCATATAGGTATCGTGTGCATTACGTGCAGATAATATACAGAACTTTATAAACTATACATACATACAAATCCGTAATGTAGTCATAACAAAAAAAGGTCGCTACTCGATCAATTGAGTATCCATTTTAGTTTGTATTTAATAAAAAACAATTTTCATCACACATGTTCATATTCTACATTGACAAAACAATACAGATAAACTGGTAGGTTAAAAGATTATATTATATCTACTAGCATTAAAGTAGATCACCCTGTATACCGTACACATGTTCGCGAAACAGATGCGTTGACATGAATTGAAAGAGTCGCGTGACGGCCCCGATTTCTGCAATTAAAAGACAAAACCGTACGACTAATCTGCTCTTCGAATGATCGTGGGATCGCGACGATAATCTGTGCGATACGCGGAACGCGACAGATAAGCGACTTCTATTTGCTTTGGACGCTGTAATTACCGATCTAGAACGTCACTAGATTTCGATTTACGGGACTGTCCCACAAGACAACGAGAAATCGAGACACGCTGCCGGTCGTTCGACTGAACGACAACATGCGATCGCACCATTCTCGCTATTAACTTTATCTTTCGAATCGCTGCTCTGTTCTTTAACCATTGCTTGCGTTATTTCGCTGCTTTGTTGTGGTCTAAATTGATTCTCGGAAAATATCTTTGCTCTTCCGGTATGTTCGTGTTTCTGGAACGTTAGTGGACAATGTTGAAGTGTTGAATCAGAGACCCTGGATACTCTTGCACGTTACTTTTTAATTTTTCGATATGTTTGTGTCGATATATTTCTAATTTATCGATTAAGCATATTAGTGAATCGGTAAGTTACAAGTTATAGACTCCTCTTTTATAATTTCATAATTTTACACCAAATAGGATAATCAATTCTCTTATAACTTGTGAAATTCATTTATAGAGCTTCACTTGTTTCATTGCTAAATTTGTTGCTATTATACGAGAAAACTTGTTAACGCTGATATTTTCTAAAACTGCATTTATTTTTATCCACCAGGAGATGGTTCATTTAACAGTTCACTGATTCTTCCCACTGCTTCGTTTCGTTGTTCAAATTCACGTTCAGATAATTCGGATATTCGCAATATTCATGTTATTCGAATACTTTTTTATTTCTCTCAAAAACAAAATTACCCCAATTACTTAATATTCATACTCAAAATTAAATACTTAAAATTCATATATACTTCTGAATCGTACCTCAACATTAACCGACGAGCGATCAATCAATCCCGAATTAATAATTCTAAAAATTAATAATTCTATCTGTCACTTTTTCACGCGGTATCTCCCCGAATCCATTCTTCCACCACCCCAGCTTTCGTTTCCATCCATGCGTTCCCTCATTTTGTATTCAACAAGTCGGCACTTTCGTTTCGAATTTTTTCCATAAGCCGTGCACCACTATTTCACGTCTATCAGCAACGCGACTTTCACAGACACGTGCGCGATATCTCATTGCACAAGTGCGGCTGCAGGCTCCGCGGATAATCGATTCCGGATTCCGGTCCTTCGAGTCGATCCTGAGGCAATACACAGCTTCGAGAGGCGATCAAATGGACCTGTCCCTCCGTGAAATTGTCTCGAATTAACGGCGACTTTTCGGCGTGCAGTTGGTAAACGATCATCGATCGAAGGCTTGTGGCAACGTCGTTTAACGACGCTTAACCGATGTTTACAATCGACTCGTGACTTTGCTTTCGCGGGGCGAATAAGTCAATCGAGATGATTTCGCGAGTAATTCGACCAACTTACGATTACTCGTACCGTTGCACGCCATTTATTTTCATTCTGGCTTACGTGTACACGTTCATGGGATCTCGCAAACCGCGACCGCGTGATTATCGGTCGCGAATTGACTCGTGATCATGATGTATACGAGCTCGGGAAGGTATTAGAGCAGTTGCAGACACCCCTTATGAATATGTTACGTATATTACGAAACATTTTGAATTTTCATTAGCACTGGAGAAAATTTGAAGATATCTAGAATTAGGCAGTTAACGTCAAAGTCACGTTATATAAAACATCGATCATTTTATGTGATAAATGGCTCCATTTTAATATTCTTCGGGTAGATAATAGCTGTGAATATTAATTGAGAGAATTTAACAATTTTTTCGAATAAGCTGTCACGGTACTGTCATAAATGAAGAGACTATACGCGATACTCATAATATTTAGTATTCATGAATTTTTATTGAAATTAGAACAGTATGATGGAAAAGATTTATGATGAAATATATATTAAAAGTTCTATGAGAAATATTTGATTCGAAAGTTTGATTTATTAGCGTAGATCGAGTATACTACGAAATGGTACATTCATCGAGTGAATCAACGACAAAACATAATTTATTGTTTGACTTGGATTTTGAATTCAGTTTTTAATTAATATATGAAAATATAAACACTTACGAAACGTAGTTGAAATTTCACTTTAATACTGTGAAATTAGGACACTTGGACTATATGCGTTCACGGATATTGTATAAGAAAATAATTTAGTATACATAAGAGGTGCAAAAGTAATATATTGACATAGTCAAGGCAATTTAATTAGAATGAAATGAAACGAAACGAATGTGCTATAATTCAACTATTTCTCGTTTGTGAATCAATTTCGTAAAAAAAAAAAATTATTCAAAATTTCCAAATTACATAACTCATTTCTAAAAATCATTATTCTCGCCGTTAATTCACATTTAGCCCATTAAAATGCTTAATTATTAAAATAATTGCCTTGCCAATGCGTGCGAATAAAATTAATCAACGGTCACTAAATTTATAACTCCAATACAAATTTGGTTAAACTGGAACCAAAAGTTGAACTTCAACCACGTTTTTCAGTTCACACTACAACTCACTCGTTTGTTTCCAATTCAATGTCAGCTATTATCTCACGCGACAAACGACATGTGGCATAAAATTTACGAGTTTATCAAACAAGCGCTAGAGTGTTAAACATCAATACAATTAATATGCAAAACTTACGACGTTCTATACTTAATAGTCTTCTGTCTTTTTACATTCACGTGAACGTGTCTGGCAAACATTGTGAAACAAAATGTGCGCGCGTAAGCATATGTTTAAATTTTACGTTTTAATGTTCGTAAAAGAGAAAATTATCGAATATAGTCGAATAAATGAGATGCAAATTAGCAGCAACAAGCAAATATCGAGCACAACTTTACGTAAGACGTACTTGTTCACAAAAGCGAACATGAAGCATCCATTACGTCAAAGAATGTTAAATATTTTCACTCACTAAAGGGGATTATCAGCGTCTGTCACATTAGCTCCTACTTCCTACAACAAATAGTGACAATTTGTATAAGTGTTGGTTATTTAATATATACATATATATTTATATATCATAGAATCCATATATATATATATAGCTTAAATATTAAGATTTATTAGATAAATATTACTATTATACAAATATGGCATAATTCATATAAGAGAAAGAAACAGGGAATTTCTAAATAGAAAAATTTATTATATCCAGTAAATTGATAATTAATTGCTTTAACGTAACGTAAATAAATATTTTTCACACATAAACAGTTATTTATGTTCAGTTTACAATAATTTTCTTCATAAACCTATCTCCTGTTCTTTCTCACAAACTGCGGATATCTATGTATATTTATGAAAAGTTTTTAAATATAGAAATGCAAATAAACAAAAACGTACAAAATATTCAAAGTCTAGTACTCGTTATAATATTCGGTGCATGAAGCAAATCTGCGCATTGCTTTCATTTGTTTAGTTGCCTTCGTAAGAACATGAATATGCATAAACTTCCATAGTGTATTAATAAACGAATATTGGGTGGCTGTCGTTTCTCCAGCAGTTTCTCTTCTTTTTTTTTTTTTTTGCTATTTGAGTTTATCGATGAACGGTGATTTTATGCGCAGCGAGCATGTAATCTGTACGAGAAGGATTTCGCCGCGGAGCACAATGTGACAATTCAGGAGAAAAATCAAAATTCGCGGGCCACGTTCGCAGATCACGTTCGTACGTTCGCAGGCAACGTTCGCACGTTTACAGGTCACGTTCGCACGTTTGCAGGCACGTTTTCATGTTCTTACGTTTTACAGTGCGGCATTTGAATGAGCATTCAGGATAAAGATAAAAAAAAAAAAAAAATGCATATAACGTGCAGTTTTCCTGAAACTTGATAACAGGGTATCAGACGTAAGAGACTATTCATCAAATCTTTGTTAGTATTTTCCTCACTCTCTGACTCAGTTTAAATATCATGAATATTTATTTCTTTGTCCAATCACACACGGTGACGTTTAAGTAAATGTAGTGCCGATTCCGGAAACGATCTTGTCATTTTTTCGTAAGTGTTATGCGGAAATCATTTATCCTTCCTCCCATTTCGTCACATATTGTGCTGACATCTAGTAAAGAACGGAGAATTTTTGTAATCTTTAAATTTTTCTCGGAACAAGTATAATCAGAGATTCATTTGTCCATTAAATTTGACAAAAAGATTAGATTTGACAAAAAAAAAAAAAAAAAAAAGAAATAAAGAATATCAACTATAGCAATCTGTAGCAGAAAGAAGTTTCAGCAATGAACGATCAAAATAACAGGATAGTTTGAACCGCCCTTGTTACATTACTCGTTGAAGAAAGAAAGAAATTTTTCGATTGTAAACTAAAATTATACGTATCTTTGTACAAATTCTCCACATTTAAGGTGTAACAAACACTATTTAACAACAATTAAAGTACAAAGACGTATAATGATTGAATGAACTAATTTTCAAGTTATTAGATTTTGACGTACAGACGATTTTTATTTAACAATTTTGGGGGAAATTATCGTTTACGTTTATATAATTTGCTTGCAAACTGATAATATCATCGAATAATAAGATTAAAATAGAACAATGACTATTTCGATTTTTGTCCACTGCACGCTGCAATGTGCGACGGTGTACAAGGAAAAACGCAAAACGCTTTCACCTGGCTCGTCCTTGAACGTTCCCGCGCTACGGTACGATACAGCAGCAGCAGCCAAGGAAACTCCGGAAATTCAACACCGTCGGCGATCGGACGTTTTAATTAATCATTATCGGATAACGGCCAACGAATGTTGAATTCGATACGAAAGCTTAACGACCCGTACCCACTCGACTCCACCGGATTGAGATGTTCAACTTGAGGACGGAAACCGATATACGCGATCGTTTCATAACCCTTTACCTTCTAACGTTTAATGGTATTCGTGATTATAATTGAAATGTAAAAAATACGAGTTGCATTTCAAGACGACATATGAAAAGTGTGATAAGCACATTTTTGTTAATTCTTAACTGCAATTTAATTAATATTAGTTACACAAACATATATGTATATAGATGTTAATAACATGTTACTAATATGTTTTCATGTTTAAGAGCAATTTATTTTAAATTATTTTTATCCATTTGTGGTTTACAAAATTATCACAAGCGAAATAGAGGATGATGTTTTTGAGCCGTAGATGTTAAATTTATGGTTTCAACATCTTTCACAGCAATCATTCTTCTTATTCGCGATAGTTAATAATAGGATTCTGACATTTTTATTATACATCTTTCTAACATTGTCTATACGTAACTTATAATGACAAAATTTCAGCATATTCAGAAGAGTATGTCTTACCTACTTTCCAAATGATTATAACTTGTTGCCTCTATTATCTTTTTCATAATGAGAAAAAGAAATTATCACGATTCAAAAATTGAATGAATAATTTTTTGTTAGCTTTTTTATCCATTTACAAGGTAACAATGTTATTATAAATGTTTTTAGCATATGTGTGCAACATGCTTAGTAATCCGATAAAATGATTTTATGTTGTAACCGAATGGAGATTGGCACGTGTCCAGTGAATCGACAGGCCAACTTGCTGCTCGTAAATTTCGCTATAAAATACTATTGATACTCGATGAAAAAGATATACCATTGTTTCATTAAGGAATTACAAAGGTGGCCTTCATACCAATACCAAGACCACTTCAACCAACAAGATATCGACCTTCTGTCTTGATAATCAAATAATAGTCGCTTGATATTGTTTTCTGAAACGTTTACAGCTTGCAATAAAGTGTTTCCAACCTTAGTGGTCGCTTGATTTCATCGTATTAGAAAAATAAGAATGACAGAAATGTGATGGTATCTTGGACACAGTAAACATAATTAAATGAGTATCTAAGTTGTATTTACAATATTCTAATTTTTAATTAATATGAAAATAATTAACCTTCGTCCCCATTTCGTAATTTATAATTTAATATAAAAGGTTAATCCCTTTTATTCAATGATTTTACATTGAAATTTTTATGTAAGAGAAGTTATTATTAAAACACACACTGAATATTTATGATCGAAGCCTAGTTTTCTAAGGAAATTTCTCTTTATAGAATTTCTTTCTATAATCTTTTATTACAGTTGAACTTTAATATTTTTACATAAAACGTTATTTTGTCAGTATAGTCGTCTTATTAAAATAGGGAAACTTGTTAATTTTGAGCATAGTATCTACTAAAATAGATTCATAATAAAGTGTTCGAAATATAATACAAATTAATTTGCTTGATAATACACATGGCTAATTAGTGTCAACAAATCTAAATATCCATCGTTGTATAACATTGACTTATGATACAATCTACATAATTTTTATGGATAAAAATGTCTTTATATTTACTATTCGGATTTGGACAAGGAGAATCCAATAAAACTTTGAAAGATTGTACTTGTTTTCATGTGATCAAACACAGGATGAGTACACAGCTGTTGTGTATTAACAAGTGCACAATGAGCAAGGTCGTTTCTTGCGTATGTCGATCGATGAGTCTCGATTTTTCTTGCTTCCTATCAATGGTATGGAAAAAGGTACAGTGGCCTTGTGAACTGAACAAGTAACGCAGTTACATCGTTGAAGGTTGATTCTTTTTTGTTCATTTTGAAGATAATCTTTAGAACACTTGCAGATCATTTTTCCCACTTCCTCGTGGAATAAAGAAACAAAGATGTTAATACTGCCATGATTGTCTTAGTGACGTTGTCTTAACCTTCAATCAGTTCAATTAACAAACTTTATTGCAGAGAATGTCGTTCTATCCAAAATGTTATTTCGATTGAAGAATTCGTTTTGTGCTAAAATTGTTATGTTCCCGTATGTGATGTGCATACAATTTCATATTTTTATGAGTAAATACAATTTTTATTTTTAAATAATACGAGAAATAAAATCTAAATAAAATTTTCAATATAGTACTTTAATTTCGATATCTTAGATATTTTTGCATAAATATTAGTAGCCTAATTGTTACAATGAAATATATACTGAAGCATTAAATTTGGAGTAAACAATAAATATCGAACAAGATCGTCGTAGAAAGAAAAGTTCATTCTATTAAAATTAGGTAATAAATAGTATGTTGTATATAAATTTATTATTTTTGCTTATGTATATGATCGTTTTATTTTTATACATTTATATTATACTACATGTATATAAATTGTTATATAAATTGTTATAATCCTTATTTCTACTTTCTTTTATAACCTCTGGTAATGTTTTTAAGTTTTGGGAAACAAGCATGCGAATGGTGTCAATCAAGATAACACATCTGTTTACATGATTATTTATTCAGTTTGTATTGTCACTTTGTCAAAGTAGAACTATGGAGTGACATTACAAAAAAAATCAAGGTGACCTTTTGAAACAGTTAGATAAGCCTAGACTGTCATAGCAATTTTTCTATTGAACCTGTTCTACATGTATGCGACACATTTGTTAGTACAATCGATAGCAATATTTCAGATAATGATGTTAACTGTCTCACGTTCGATGTCTTTTTATCAATTCGTGCAAGTATAATATTGATAACGTTATTAATAAATCGCTATCAATTATTTAAAATTAACTGATAACGTACATGTATAGTCAACTATGTTTATCGCATGAATTTAAAAATAATACCATTGGATGTATCGTTAATAACCTAGTCAATATAATATATTATCTACTTTTTAAGTATAATTTTTAACGTTCAATGTTATTTAATGATCTATAAAACTGTTTCACATTTTACACTCAATATTTCTTTATCCTTTTCCAATTTAAATGTTAATTAAAAACCAATAATTATTAATGTCGGAAATATCATTCTTGACATTATCTAATTATAATAATGAATAAATAATGAATTATTGTCGTATTGTGACATACAAAAACGTAATTTCGAAACAAAATATCGAAGTTGAATGTAATCATGAATTATAAAATTTCGGTTATTTCTTCATAATAATATTAACGCAATAACAAGCTCGAATGCTTCTTAAATCAAACTGACGCTCAACTAATATGTTGATTCAAGATAACATGTTAATTAGTATCGATCGTATCGTTTTACATTCTTCTTTTGGTTGATGATGACGACCAATATATTGTGTGTGCGTGAGAAAAAGTTTGCAAGATCTTTATTTTTCATAATTATCTACTAAATATATATACAGAACAGTTTGATACGTTAAAAGGCCATAATATATACCCAAATATATGCATAATGATAGTGTATCTACGTAATAAACTTTTTTCAGTCATTGATATTGTAATGTATCCGTGATATTTTAAATAAATTATTTTGTATATTTTTTTTAGTAATTACAAAATATTCTTTATAATATAATTAATAACACTTCACCATACTTCGAAATTTATGGTTGCATTATATCCTTTCAATTTATCGCAATCACATTTGAAAAATGTGAGACAAAAACGAGATAAGATAAATCATTTCTGTTGATTTTTTAATTTCAATGCCATCTAGTGGCTAACGGTGTACTATAATATATGATATAGTGAAAAAGGGAAAATAACCTGTCAAGTTCACAAACATAAATTTAGAAAAGACAGGCAGATGGCAAATAGCTAATATTTTGTCAATGAGTAATTAAGCAAGCAAAGTAACAATTAATATTTGTGTAATATGTTAATCAATATTTTTAATGGGTTCGAAAGACAGGCAAAAACACATAAGTATAAACACACAACTTACTCAAAATCGATAATTCGATGCTACTAATCAATAATCTTAGTAATATGAGATTGATCGAATATAATTATTACATTCTTAAAAATGTGGGAAGTCTATTCTACTACGATTCTTGATCTTCCATTAGAAACGATTCTATACGTTATTCTTATTAATATCTGTTTACTTTTTGAAAATTTACTTTGAAGAAGCTTTTTTATGCTTCCTACATAGCTATACATTCGCACGCACTCATATACAAAATCTATTACATAGCAAGATCAATTATTTTTACAGTGCCATTAATCTAATCCTCAATAAATCTATCCGAACGTGTTCAAAGACTTTTTCTCACAAAATACGATCATACGATCGTCAACTTGAAAAATACAATAAAATTCCGTATCTATAAACTTTCTCTATCAAACGTCATCGAATGGCATTTAAACCGCGAAAAACGAATCTTTCCTAGCGAGAACGCGTTCATTTTTATCGAAGTGAAACCCAGTCGCAAGTTCCTCGAGTTTCTAACGAGTTTCACCGTTCGGCGCGAGGAAGATTTATGTCTGCAACAGCCAAGGGAATACATACTATATCCATTGGTGCAACGTCGTCGTAGAAGAGAGAAGGGGACAACGTTGAAAACGCGATCGATCGTTGAAAGATCGCGAGACGATCGACGGACCGTGTCTTTCACGATCGTCGCGTCGGTTCTCGCCCTTATACGGCGATGACCGGTTTGCAATGAACTTATCAAAAGCCGCTCGAGCGAGACGGTTCGATCATTGATCATTATCTAGTTGCCGGTAATAATCGGTCGATGGGACGCAAGAGGTTAAGTGGACCGATCGCGCACAACGTAATGGCGACCGATTTAGCAACCGTTTCGGACAAACCGGCGCGCACGATCCTTCTAAATTAGCGCCGCTTCAGGACGCGACGTGATCTCGTCTGTCCGCCTTTCTTCCGTCCACGGGCCACGATCGCCTTTTTTAAACGATCGCCGACCCAATTTCCCGAAACCCACTAACAGGATCTCGGCGTTTGGTAATTTTAAATGAACCTGAACACTGTGACACGATTTAGGGTACGGAAAGTCGTGTCGTAATTCGTACACACGTGTCTTGCAGCTCGGGACAATTTCGATCGAATTGAACGAATCGATCGAGTTGAAATGTAAATACCCTGAGTGTTGAAAAATAATAACACGAATATTTTTATTTACAGTACGTGTGATAAATGCAGCATGTCCCAAAAAATAGTCCCTCTTCGTGTTTTTAAATTGTTCGTAAGGGAAATGAAAAAATCGTCGATTTCTTTATGCGTATGATTTATCGAAGGTTGAAAGTTATAAATGTGGAAAATCATATTAGTATCAAATAGTTACTATCATTCGAAAATACGAATTCTTTGAAACGTATTTCGCATGACGGCTTTCAGATTTCCAAATGTTTTGCCAAGAAATAAAATGATCGTTGTTGGGGTTTAGAAAACATTTCGCCACTCTTCCAACGATCGTCACATGGAAATCCAGCTTTTGCATGAAGGAGTACGAATAAAGTACAATAAAATAAAGTACAATAAATGATCAAATATCATAAATTGGAAATTCAGCATATTTTTTTCCTAAATCAATCTTACTGTTCTCCCTACTTCCTCTTCGCGTTTGTATCTCTTCAGATACCTTCTTTTCATACAATACTTTTCTTCTGGTATATTCTCTTCACAAAAGATATAGAATACATAAAGACGGAAATATCATAAAAACCACCTACTGTATATGTTAATAAAATTTATCGAAACATAGCATTCAAAGTTTCGGCTCGTACAGAACCGTGAAGAGAACAGCAGGGTTAAATATTTTATTCTTCGATATTATTGTTTCATATTCTTGAAATATACTAATTTTTCAATGCCCTTCTATTTTCAGTATTCTCTAAATACAAAACGCAGATTACACTGTCACTTTGTACATGCATTCACATTGAATTGTTAAATTGGAGGATATTGATTTTATAGAGTTAAAAGAGATTGAAAGGTACAGTGTAGGTCGAAGCTAGATTAAAACTGGAGTACACATATAGGTTAAATTGAAAGGAATTGATTTCAGGGGGTTGAAAAGGTTCGTAGAAAATATTAGAGTGTAGGTTGGAAGTGAATAGGGTGTAGGTGGATACGTAGGTGGTTGTTGGGTGGAAGTGAATAGGGTTTTAAGCTAACACGTGGGTGGAAGTTGCCGAGTAACAGTGAATAATAGAGTGTAGGTGATTACGTGGGCAGAAGTTGTTGGGTGGAAATGTCAAGGTTATTTCATTCAAATGAGCGATGATGTATCCTTATCGTATGATATGACAGAATGGGGTGGAATAAGATCAACTTTATCTTATCTTGAATGATTGCCTGTGTAAGGTAATAAGTTTTTTTGGAACAAGGACCAAATTGCTACAATGTGATCATTGATATTTACTATTGCCAGTCTACAAATACTGAAATATTAATATTTTCACACAGATTCATTTGGACAAATAAATTATTATATACCTCGTGATTTTTGAAGAGAATGTTACTAACGAATGTGTAATACTATTTAACGTATTGTATATCGTTGTTTCCTAAATTTTCCTTCAGCGACACCAACTTGCGAAAATTTGATAAAATTAGGAAAACCAATATCTTTTAGAAATACTATCAGAAATACCGTATCTCGATGACAAAGTTACATAGGCTAATAACCTTATTCCGGTAATGTGCAAAAGCACATTTATTTCAATCGAAGAAAACGAACACTTCATACATTACAACCTAACATATGCATATTAATTTTCCTGCTTCGTTTTATCAATTTTCTATACTTGTAGAAACACGAATTTATCTTGTTAAGAAACGAACCGACAAAAGTGTACATGAGTTATTGATTATAGTATGATCTACTGCATGATCTAACATCTACTGCTTCTTTGTACGCTCACAAAAGTTCATTTGAACTGGTGCACGATATTTCATATAAATCCCTGGAGAGTTTCTACCTTACATAACACACTGGATGCTCTGCTAAACGATAAAGCCATTTACACCGGCTGTTTTACCAAACGATGAAGTCATTCCAACGGATGATCCTTTAATTATTTTCATCAACATATTAATGTTGCACGTTGATCAAGCAGTTCACGACCCCTTACTTAATTTCAATCATCCGCCCCGCTCGGAAACATTAATAAAATCATCAATATTACCCGCCGAATAATGTAACAGACATCAGAATCGGACATAAGAGAAGATAGAATTAAATTAATGACACTACCGATCGCGATTCATTTCAATCGCTACCTTTTTTTACTTCTGTTTGTAGAAGCTGTTAACATAAATATCATTTCATGTCGAATCTGATTAATGAAATTTGCGTACGCTCAGTGAATCTCAGCGGTCCTTTACTTCTATGGGTCTATGAAGCAAAATGTTTGAGAAGGTGAAACTGGAAAGTCGTAATTCCAGGCTACTAAATACCTTAGGATTATTCCGTACGAAGGCGTATAATTAACATCATTATGTACGCACGCTTGTTATCTTTCTGTTGCCTCTAATGTAAAAAGAAATGCACGTATATAAACTAGTTATAGTGGTATAGTTTGAGAAAAATAATTAATTCCCATCGCGTATGAGAATGATGAGATTGAAATTACATCTTCCTCCTACGAAATTTCATTCCCATATCTTTTATTAGATTTTTTTTACGCGTCATTCATTATCAGCGTCTCTGAAGCTCTGACGTCAGTTTGATGAATTATTCTAGATGTTAACGTTTGCAATAGGTATAGTAGCACCTCTTAATATTGCCACCTTATAGCGAACGATTTTTATCATAAAATTACTGAATCGCAAATTTTCTCATGTAGTAAGGTTACACAGATAAATTTATTAATTAACTATTGATGGGTATATAGCACAAAGACATCAAGTTTTTACTAATTTCAAAATAGAAATTAATAGTTTATTATACAATCCTCTCAGAACTTAAAATATTTGAATTTTCTACGCGAAAATGTGTTGCATGGAAACATCTATGTTGCGTACTGATATTCAAATTACTGCTTGATTAGTCACAATTTGAACAACGTGTATCAATTAGACGACAGTAACTAAAAACAATTTCCACGCACATTTTTTGTCAAACATTCTTTCCAACATTCTTTATCAATGCACCCAGTTAACCCTTGGCGCCTGATTGCCTATCGTATCCCAACAAGTTGCATAAAATGTTGATTTATGGTTTCAGTCGTTACGTTGATTTAACCAAAAAAGATCAGTCGGGTTTAGAAAGTTATCGTAGTCTTAACTGATGCAAGTTATTTGAACCAGTTGCTGCTTTCTTATCGTAAAGATATAGACGTAAAATCTCTAAGGATTTGTAGATTATGATATTTTTTATCTTGATAGGTAATACTTCAGTTATTTAAAGAGTGGAAGATTAGCGATAATTATGATCTCTATTGTTACTTATGTTTGTATAAATTACTCCCCTTCTGAAACTCGATGATTTTAGAAAGGAAATTCTATGTTAAAGATGATAAGAAGAATAGAAAAATGAAAGATTTGTAAACATGAACAATGAAATACACATTTTGTGGAATTTGATCGGATAGGCTATTGCTTCATTGAAATTCGTTCAAATTCAATTATTTCTGAAAAAGATTGAACTTCAATGAATAGGTTCTTTTTTAGAATTAGATTTAATTGGATTCACAAAACCTTGGCACGAAAATACAGTTAAATATCTGCAAATCTTTGCAAATCTGCAACTGATTTGTCTACGATTTATCATTTCTTATCAACGTTCCATACACAGCAGTTTATGAAAACGTTTAAACACTTATTATAAACTACGTTTATGTGTATGTTATGTACGTTATATCAGACGTTAATTAAACAATAATAAAATTATATAATATTTGATTGTGAACATATATTTAGTAAAAAATTATTGCACTGTATAAATAGTCATCTTAGACGCATAACGAGTATTAAAGATGGTTCCATTGAACCTACAACTTATTAACTTGATGATTAATTGACAGCTCAAATATATATTTGATTTTTACGAAATATATGTAGATGTGCATATATACTTGCACTAAATAAAATAAAATAAATATCTTGTAGCTTCCACGTGCACTTTTAAGCTTATCTTTTTGCCAATATAATTTTATGTTATATCAATCGAATCATGATAGCCGGGTCTCGGTCGCAGTACTAATAAAATTTCGAAATATTTCATATAATACACACGGTATATTCATAAGCAAGTATAAGCATTCGAATGATTTTGTGAATCACCGTGAGTAGGTACGTTAATTAATTCAGAGCAAGCTACAACACACGGGGGAAAATAAAAAGGGTTGCGGGAATAATAAAAGAAAGATATATGTACGTCTGTCACGATTGCGTAATTTAATAATAAGCACCGTAGAAACGTAGACCATGGCTCGATGATGTGCGACCTTGTTGCATCTGAACACGAACGATATACGTACGTATACGCCGCTTTCTCTGTAATTATAGGTTGCTCTATCGTACCAGGAACCGGCAGAGAGCGCACTTTTCCGGTTTCGCTGGCCAGCGTGTCTCGATTAATGACCTTCTCGCCATTTACGCTCATTTCGGGACTTTGGCGCACGGTTATTTATGTGCTAATAAAGACAGATGATCAGGATAGGTTCTCTTACAATCGTGATACGGATTAGGGTTGCTGCGACACGTTTGATCGGATAAACAGCGAGCACGCGATTAAATAATGAAGAAAAATTGACGGTGAATGTTACGCCATAGAAGTAGAAATGATACGCTGTAATAGCCTTTGTAGCTTTATATATCAGCTTAAATTGCGCTTCGAATATCTTCATTTTAATGAAATGTGATCATTAAATACCTGGTATCAAATTCTCCCAATTTCTAATATTTTTCGTTCTTCTCTCTTCTTTAACGCGTTTAACATTATATATTTTGGCATAGAGAACGTATGACAACATAAATATGTCGATTAGCGCTAATGATAAGAGTTAAATAACTTTAACCATTAACCAATATAATAAATAATTAATAGTTCTTGAGAAACGTTTCGTCTTATACTGTACTAAATATATTTTAATTCTAAAATAATATACATTTTTCTTAGGATCACCATGTATAGGTAAATAAAGTTAAACAGTACTTGGGATAAAGATTTCTTTTAATTTAATCTCCCATCTGTTTAAGGTTAACAATTGACACAAAGTTTAGTGCTGTGGAGATACTATATACTATATACTATAGCTTAAACAATTCAAAAAGATTTTTCAAAGTGCAATGCAAAATTCCCAAATGGTTATTCAATAAGGTCGAAAACAATTTCCATTATTTGTCCATCTAAATTTCACTTCAATCCATTTCTCATATTCGGCCAACTTTGTTAACGTTGCAATATTAAATTTGAGTTATTCCATCCATTATTCAACGACATCGCATAATTTCCTTCCTTTCATTCTCGGTAATATGAAACGTTTCTCAAAAACTGTCAATTATATATCAGATGACTAAGTTGTAACATTATCTATCTCTGGAAAAACTGCCGACCATACGACGTTTCTCGAATGCTTTAACGATGTTAAATAATTGACTGTATCTTCGAGTATGTTCCTTTTCTCTCTTCTATTGGAATATAAGTTTCATTATCGCGAGAATACACAGGCATTAGCGACGCGGCAATTTAGTATTGTTATTCACTTCCGAGTATCGGATAATCGTGTACAACGCCGATTTAAGACTTGCTAAGATCGTTTATCACAATTGTCTTTACGAACCATTTGATAAGAAGCAATTATTTTTGTTTCTTAACGTACAACCTTGAATTGGTCAAGGTAAGATCAAACAATAACTCGAACTATTTCTTTTTTTGATAAAAGAATATATAGTTGGTTTACGGGTAAAGTGATAAATATTAAAAGTCGCCAGACTTGAGATTTCAGCAGAAATAAACGCTAAGAGCGAATTATTTTCTAGGAGTATTATTCGAAAACAATTATAATAGCTAGTAAGAAAATATTAGGTAGTCCGAAAAGTTTCTTTCGTTTCATAAGGTGATAATAGATGAACAACAATTTCTATTTTACATTATTTTATTGAATTAAGTGTGATCTATTTCGTTCTATTCCTATTATTATGTTCGTGCATAATTCAATAGACTAATATAAAACAAAAAACATTGTGCGTCTATTATTTCCTTATAAAACGAAAGAAACATTTCCTAATATCATGATTCAAAAACTTTTTCAATAAGCGATGCACATAAACGACGTTTTCATTGCTAAATTCGTCGATGATTAATAATTTTCCATTTCAAACTTTTCACTTCAAATTAATTTTCTGGGAAACTTACCTTTTTATTTCTGTTACTCTTCTAATGAATTGACAATGTTAGTTTATGTAGCTAGTTTCCTAAAAGTCCTTTTATTTTCACTCGCGCATGTCCTCATATATTACAGAAAATATCAATAAATCTGCTTTCCATCCTTGTCAATGTAAGAAGATATTTTCATACATGAGAAAATACACACAAATACATTCTTACGATCCTATGTATCATGTAATATTCTTTTGAATTCTGGAATGACCTATTCTGTTCGTGTTCATTCCTTAATGTATATTTACAAACCAAGCTTTTCTCAAATTACAACAATTTTTTATAACTATATTTATCAGCGTACTACAACGAGTACTATAGTACTAAGAATAATTTACCAAAGACTAAAGAGAATCATTTTATTGTTTAAATATTATATTTTTAAAGACTTTTAAAGTTCTATTCTTTATTATTACATCATCGCTATTAGGTACTTTTTTGTTATTTAAACGGCGCATAGATACGAGAAGAACGATCGATACAAACTGAATATATATCCTACGATGCATTAGTCCTTTCAATTCCACGGATCGGATAGCAACAAGTTATTGCAGTTACGGCGACCTGTCTCTTAGATTTGAATCTAGTATTTCGTTCGTCATCGAATGCTATTTCAAAGCAACGCCGATCGAAATAGAAGATAAACGATGTTCTGCGAGCTTGTCGAACGTTGCAGAGTGAATTGCGATTCCTCGTAGCTGATTCTGTGTTTAGCAATTAAATTATCGGTTCGTCGAAACGATAGTGATTGATACAAACGTTGCTCCATTTTGAACCTCCTTATCAACTAATGATTTACCAGTGCAAAATTCGTCGTTGTCATGGAACAATGTAATCTTATCTGTTTCGCTATGTTTGCACTTTCTATTTATCGTCGCGGGTATTCTTTCTTTTCTAAATAAAAATTTTCACGATTGAATGGAATTTTTCTTTTAACAACGCAGATAATAATTTAATATCAATTAGTATTACAATTACCGAATTTTTTCTATCCTGCTCACAGTTTGTAATTATAGACTTTGTTTCAATTCGATCTATCAATCATTTTATATTAATAAAAAATATCCCGTCGAAAAAGCGTTAAAGAGACTCCAGTATGTAAATTAAGATCATGATAATTATACATAAATACTTTAACTTGACAAAAGTTAGACTTTATTACAAAATCGATTAAAATGCGATTCTACTTTACATGTCAGCCTTCAACTTACGAATAGTACTTTGTCGTAAGAGAGTTCGCATAAACCGCGTACAAGATTAATCAATTTCAAGGAGGTTCCGTTGCATTCGAGTGTGACAGAGCCAGAGTTAGTCGACAGGAATGACACTCGATAGCAGAATTAATCATCTAACCTTACGCTTAAAACGATTCAACCTAATCAAACAACATTAAACCAGTTTCGATAAACCAGTCGACTAATCAGACAAGATAGGAATCATTTTATACAGTTTAGAAAACATTTCAAACTTTTTTTCCATTTATCTTGTTCACTAATTAATTTGTTTCAGTTCCTCTAATACAATATCAATCAAATCTTTTAAATCGCTAATATATACATTACTTTATCCTGCTTCCATTCGAGTACTTCGAAAGATGGTCTTTAAATAGCGTAACGTCATGTCACCACGTTCGTCTGTAGGAAACGATCGATCGAAACCTCGAAAGTTTTCCACGCTAGGTGTGATATAGCGATTGAGTAATACCAGGGTGGAAAACTAAAGGGGAGAACACGAGAAGAAGATTAGAACTATATCGACGAAACAAGATCTATATAATCAATTCGTAACTGTATCGCGATTATTTCGCTGCGGTTTTGTTGGTTCGAAATTTACACGAAACTGTGGATTAACCTCGTGTTCGTCAGTTTCACGAACTTCACGTCAGTTTCATCGTTACTCTCTCCGCGTATACATATCGAGAAATTAGAGTAGTAGAATCTTGGTACCGATAATAGAGGTCCCTGTGCCTCAGACTATTAAAGTTTCGTACGCGAATACCACGACGATACACATGCATTATTTATCAAAAAGTAATTGCTAATAATTCTGGCAATTGATACAATTGAAAATAATAAGGCAAGAACAAAAGCGATCCGAAAGCCTATTTCGCAGCATCACAGCATCGCGGTATCGTCATACTGGCGCGCCTGCTTTCGATTAATCTTGTTTTCGAGCATACGGGGAGGGGGAGTAATCGATTCGACCTACTAAGCAAGATAGATACGTACATAGTTAGAAAGACGGTTCTTCCTCTCTTGTGGATCATGGTTCACGCTTGGTCCAGTGATTTCGTTCCTGGATCTCGTTACCGATTGGCTCATTAACCGCGCCGACTAATCGTTCAGAGTTCTACGTGAGGTCGTGATACAGAAAACGCTATCGTTCATACTGGATCATCGAGATTACAGCGCCAGACGTCAATTTATCGAGGCGTGAGATCCGTTTCCTCCTCGGTGAAAAATTATGCCGGGAATCGGTATCACGTCGGGTGATAAAAGATTTGCTTCTGATGGAGATCGTATAAACTTTGACTTGTTGTGAAAATTCGTAAATGTAAATATGGATTTAGAATCTGTAGCTCTGAATGTAAATTTGAATTGGTTTTTCAATAGGTTTTTGAATAGGTGTGTGTAATAGCGAATGAATTTCTCGACACGTGTTTCTGATAATGAATGTGCATTTGAATGGGTATTTGAGGGTGGTGAATACGCATTTGGATCGATGTTTGCCATAGTGAATGTACTTTTGAGTAGATGTTCGCGATATTAAATGTAACTTGGGATTTTAATCATCTTCTTTATCTTGTAATCGGTTTATTTGAAAATAAATGATGTTGGTACAACTTAATGATGTACGGAACATTCGTAGTAGAATTTTTGGTAAATCAATCGAATTAATCTAATCGATGTGTTTCATCTCAAACATCGGACCAAGTTTTCAGATCATTTTAAACTACTAGTCAAGATAACTTGCGTAACTTTTGGTAAAAAGAGATTTTTTAATAAAACAAAATTTTGTGTTATAATAGTAAATCGAATAAATGAATGTGTGTAATTTAGTTTTTAAGAATTGAATATTAATCGTGTGTTTATGTAATAAAATCGAGAAGTTGACGAAAAGTAAAATTGATAGGTTTGGTTTCTAAGAGGCTCGTATGCTTTAATGTGTCATTCTGACACAATTCGGATAACGGAAACACTATCGATAGCGATGAATCATGCATAAAAATTATAGCAGACTTTAAGGATTAATCGAGACGAAAGTCATCGTGCCGGTTTCACGCCATATGTTACAATAATTAAACACTTTTATACTTCAGAAGACAAATTTATACTTTCTACTCGTACGTTACAACGATCATATATATTCATTAAGGTTTTTCAGGATTACATATCTCTTAAGTATGTTAACGTATGAAAGTTCGCAACTAACATTCTATTGTTAATAAAATAAAAATAAAGATCTTTTATATGAAAATACCTCGCGTGCGTACGAATGTCCAACAAGAGTGATATGATTCTTTCTTCGTAGCGGGAAGCCAGTTTAAAAGAGAGGTGAAAGTGGAATTTCACTCGGTTTCTTTTCCTATGATATAGAATGTAGATAACGATTGCAACCACCTTTCCTCGATACGTTCGACTTTTACTCAATCTTTATAAACAATCGATATCTAATCAAACATGAAGTACATGAAACATTGTTGGAACGCTAGATTCATTTATTAGTCTTAGTATTTATTAGTCCTAGTCTTAATATTTCTTTGCAATCAGATTTATACTAGTTTCGATAAAACATTGGTATCTGATATATTAAATCTTTGTAACTATGACTAAGAGAGAAATCATTTCTATAAATTACAAACACCTCAGCAATGTACTTGATTTTATTCGAGCGTGATAATCACAGTGATAGGACAATTACTAAGAACAATAGCGTTAGTAGATAAAATATCACGTCATCGAAAATGTTATGGGAAATGGTTAAGGAATGTAGAAGAGTTGAAGTTTCTTTAATTTTTAATTCGAATGTAATAAACAACGAAACTTGATAGAAAAAAATTCTACAAGTCACGCTATTAGAAGATTCTTTAGAAAGCAATGACTCCTTCTATAATTTTAAAATTTTATTTTCCATTTATTTTCGTATTTGTCAATTATTGACTCGTATAGAATTTTTCTAACAAATGAAATTTCATTCAATTCTATTATAATATCTTACTTTAGGAACATTTTCGTAATAAATATATCCAGCTAAAGGAAATTATCATTTTAGCATTATTAGTATCCGTAGTAATGACGTCGAATTAATAACGAAGTTAGTAATTTATGAGAATGGGTATAGATACAATGGAATAAGTGATTTCAATTTTTTTGTCAGTAGTTTAACTATATGTATAATGTATTTTTTACGCATTTAAAACATTTAATTTATTCACAACATAAATTTCCTGTTATTCGACTGTAGATGTTTATGCATTTATGCAAATTTGAAAGATGCAAGAATATCCAGGATGTACATAGTATGTAGAAATACATAAGATATCCATAGTAACCATTATAATTCTAGTGGGCGAGTAAAATCTCTGCTTAGGTTCTATTTCTTAAGATGTATGCATAAAATTTGATTTTGCATTAGCATTTACAATCTGCCTACTACTATAGAAACCACGATCAATTTAAAAGAGGCTTATTTCTTTTATGAAATGTTAATAACACGAAAATAGAAATAACGACTAAACTACGGATGTTTATGGATTTTTATATTACAAGTTTATTTGAATATGCTATATATTTTTGCACATTATATGCGTCCTATAGATTATTGGCCCTTTAATTTTCTCCAAAATGCAGAAACATTTGTAGTCTGACAATAGGAAGTCGCTACAATGTAACAGCCACGTTTAAAGAAAAACGATATAACACAGAGAAATATTTTCATAATTTTATCAAACAGCTAATTTTATTTAAAAAATAGAGCTGAGAATGAGAAATGAAGGAAACATTGATCGGCAGACAACGGGAAGAAAAGCTCGCGGTTTTGTAATCGCACTAACACGCGGTCAAGCAAAGAAATGAACGGAATCGATGGCAATGGAAGCAGAATACAGAGAACCACAGGCAACTTTCACCGGTTTTCAATCGGCCTGTCGGTCAACCCGCAGAGATCTATCGATCGATAGATCGGCCACGGGACAATCTCCTTTCGACGAATGCTCGTTCACTGTTCCTGTGTGTCATGCGATCCGAAGATCGAGGGAGGTAAGAGAGAAAGTGAATCGATGGACATTAACGTTATTTACATACGACGTTACATAACATATAAAAAGGAAATATTTCTTTTCTCTTCTTCGAGACTACTGCGTCGAACGATGACTTTATATAATAAAAAACATCTTTTCCACTTTTTTCATTCTTATTTAATAGTCAGTGTTAAGGAATGCAACGCGGTAATTTTATGACACAGCGAAGCATCTTATACATTTTAGTATGCGTCCCACGTGCGGCATTTGGTAAAAATTCGTCTCTTTGGAGATCATTGTTCGTTTCCTTGCTAGAAAAGTAGCATAAGGTCATATCCCAAAGATTCTTCTGGCGACCTTTGACCTGCCGAGATTACCCTGTTGCCAAACCAGCGACTAACCTCTTTATCTCCGCCCAAAGGGTATATTTTGCTACAAATCTACTGGAGTGGGATACTGCAAAATTGGTTGCCTCTTAGAAACAAGTAGTTAGTTGTCAATCGTCATTCTTAGTTGCTAGTTGTCCTCCTTAGTCGTTACTCGTCACAAAGTCGACGCTTGTAGTCGTCACCTGTCCTAGCCAATAGTTGGTTGTTGTCTCGAATTAAATCTCGTTTTCGCTAGTTTATTTATTATTCTTCATCCTTGGCAATCGTGCCAGAAATTATTTCCAATATTAGTGGCTGATCCTTCGAGCTAAATAGCTAGTTTTTTACTTAATCGGTTCACCACGTGCAAAATCCAACAAACCTCGAACGATCGCAATATTCGATCAATCACAGGGATAAACACCCAGAATACTACAGGACAGATGTGAGTGTTTTTGACAGACTATAAAACAGTCTTAAAAAATAATGTGTTTTACTAGAACTAGTTATTTTTCGAATTTCGAAAACTGTGGTTATTTATATTATACATTAATCTTATTGCGATAAATCTTCTCAGAATATTCTCCGTTCTTTTTTTACTTGTCTTATTTTAGAGAAAGAGCTTTAATATTTATAGATTTTATTGGTCACTGATACAGGATTATATCGTCGGATACTTTATAAGAAAATATTTACTCGTTGTTACGTCTACATTGGCAATATTAATGAAATGGAATTATTTTATATACGATAGAAATGTTTTGCCACGATTAGTCATACACATATGTACGTATATTTATCGGTATAGATGTATGGCAAGCTGAGAGAAAAATTGGTTAAAGTCGTTTAAACTTTAGCTTTTCTAGTTAATTTTCTTTAAACATTCTTACAATTAGTTATATTTATATTTCACAGATGATACAGTCTCTATGCTCAGCATTAAAGAATACAGCATGTTGTTCCAGCATAGATAGTTAATGTTTCTTACAATGAGTTTCTTGAATAGAAGTGTAAATTCTAAACTTGATGAAATTATTGTTGTATAATTATCACATAGAGCGCCGTATAATTCTTACAATTATTAGAAACGAGACTGAGACTACATAATAAAACAAATTTGAAATATGGAACAGAGTTCTTTTGTTCTACTTTTTCTATTCAAGAAATATTCTTTTATCAGTTGTATCGTTAGTAGTCATCGGTTGCATGATATATTCCCTACATATATACATTTCTACGTTACTAACATTATATAATCTAATTTTAATTTAAAAATATAAGCTATACAAATGATAAAAGAAGTATGTTATTTAGAACAAATTTTATTTTGCAACCAATATTCCAAAGTACTTTTTGGATTGTTAACACTCATTCTGAAACACTCTGTGTACTTCAATACATTAAAGTACTGAAGATGTGCTAAAATGCATCGCTTCGTTGCAATAATAAATAAGTCTCGCGAAGAACAAAAAACGGATACATGTTGTTTTCGAGATTGATAAATTCGACAACGATAAATCTGACGGAGAATAATGACTGTGGAACGAACATGATTTCAACTTATTCGAAACGTTGTATTTTAAGCATATTTAAGACAGTTTCGATTGATCGACTGAATTGAATGCCTGCAACATTTCAAGGATGCTTGAAAAAAGACCATGTGATTATTATGTATGAAACGAAATGCTAGAGTTTAAACACGTAACTTTAATAGATTTTATAGGAGGATAAGGCAAATGCATCGATTAAATTAGCAGTCTCCAATATTATTAATCAGCCAATATAATACTCGTGGCAAGATTACGTAACATTATGGCTATTTTTAGAAATATTAAGTTGATACGTATAAAATGTCGTTTCTTTAGAGTCTCGATTTTACGGATCAATATCATCCTTCAATACGTGCTCATCAAATATTAACAGGATTTATAATAAAAATATTAGCGGTCCTTGAATATTCATCATGAATAATCAGATTATTGATATAATTCTGTACACGTATCTAAAAGAAAGCAAAAATTGGTGAAATAAAAATTCTGCAACAGAGAAATTCAACGTTAAGAAAATTCCTTTGTAAGCATTCTGCTGTCTTTCCAATACTATGTAAATCCATTTCATTTGTTTCAGACTAATCATTTAGATTCATACAAATCAGTATAGTTATCAATCCCCTTGAACTCTCTTTGCATAATTAAGCAATTGAGCAAGTCATACGTCATTCATGTGGAATTTTGTTTTAGAATTTTATATTAAATAGGACAATTTGTGAAATTTATTAATTAAATTTATAAACTTAGAAAAATTGTTACTATTATACAATAGAATGTATCAATTTCTGCTTCGTAACTTGTAACTTGAAAAATATCATTAATCGTATTAGTACAATTGTGAAATTTACCTGTAATAAATGTAAAAAGAAGAGAATGAGAAAAAAAGGAAAATTGTAAATCGCAATATATCGCAATTACTCGATAAAAGCATCGTACAAAAGCATCGACATCAGCACAATAAAATCCTCTTTACTTTATTTTTTTTATCTTACCAAGAATTCCATTCACATAGAATGAACAAAAACGACATCTAACAGAAAATTAAATTAAAATGAAATTGAATTCATTCGAGACCATCGATCTCCGTCACGATTATCATGGTCGAATTTATCAAGACCTGAACTCGAATACCGTTCGAATTTACCAAGCTCAGCTTTCTCTAACCGCTAGCTTATCGTTCCATTAAGTTGTCGTGAGTCGCGTTTGATCGTGCTACAGGGACGACACGATTAATCAGCGTGAGAATTTCATACAATTGATTACGTATTGAAATAATAACGTTTTATCAATTAGCTGCTTTTACTACTAACAACGACCTGTTATCGACAACATTTTTCGAAAAATGGCAAGAAAGATTTAATACTGATTTTTAGATGTTCTTACTTTGAATATATATTCAAAAGTATATTTCGGTATATTTCCGTATAATTCCGTATAAATAGAAATTCGAAGGAGGATATTTATACAGCTTCACACTTTTATAAATATAATTAAGAACTACGATTTTTCATACAGTAGAAATTCACAAATTCAGATATTATAAGTATATTCAGTAAGTTCATTTATTAAACCAGATACTAACTAAAATATCGTTCAAATAAATACAATTTATATAAACAACAGTTCTACTACACAAATTAAAATCTATCTTGAAATTTGCAATTCTCTGTAACTCTTCTTTACGGCAAGTAAATAATATAATTATAAAAATAAATTATTTGTCATTTGATAAAAATTGTACGCTAATCGTATGTCCAAATAGTGAAATTGAGACAAAGTCTAATCCTCGACTTTCGTTCCTGAAAGGTTTGTATAATGTACACAAGTTTTATTATTTCTGTTAATTATGACCATTGGTGTGGATTATCGTCGGAGTGTTAAAAGGTTGTCAACGAAAACGGAAGCATTTTGGCGCAACGGTGAAACCAACGGTTTCACGGAAATCGTGTTCCGATCAGGATGCAGAGTCGATTTCTCGACTCGATGCATACTCGGAGTGAGTCATCACGGGCGTGTTGCACGTGGAAAAAAGTTTCTATCACCTACATACCTATTTGCTGAGGCGCATGTGACGAGAATGCATAAGTTAAGTGTCGTCTGGACCTCGTTAAAGTAGTAACGACTATGATCATACTTGTCTTTACGACGCGTACAGAGGGATAAATGATAAGGGTTGTGAGTTGGTTTTGTACGAGGATGGCTTGTATCTATGTCTTGGTGGTAGTAATAGTGTGATGATAAACGATATTCATACACTACAGCGCACCCATAAGCATTTGAACATTTCCCAATTATTATTAAAAATATATATTTAGAATATACTTCAAATGAAAGTCTTTGATTTTATCTCTGGGAACTATGTATATATAGTTTGGAGATATTAATGAAAACAACAGTTGATCTAAATGTTTATAGAGATTTTGTGTCAACCATGAGTGATGCTGATATATTCCATTGAAACTTATCAGAGTGTTTTGTCACAATTGCATGACAAGATACAACAAATCGACATATGACAAAAATATCAACCTTTTAATCAAATTACATCAAGTGCTTATGGATGGTAGTGTAAATGTCAGGCAAATAAATTAAGAAAATTCTAACAGGAAAGACTTCGAATATGATACGAATATGATAAAACGTATGTGAGAATGAGAAATGAAAAGTGAGTATATGTGTACTTTACAAAAATGAGATTTATATAATATTGTCTTATTTACAAACTTATCCATGCTTATTGCTATTAATTTACCTTCCTTACGTACTTTATATCTTTTCAATCAATTTTCAATTTATGCAACGTATATAGCATTGTTCCCAGATTTTTGGTAATACATTTAATAAGATCAATGAAACGAATAACGCATTAATCAAGATAAAACTGAGATATTTATACCATTAATAATAATAAATCACGCATACAGTTTAATCAATTAGTAGAAAATGGTAGAAGTTTTGTAGGATCTTACTTACCCATCTATCAATGCAGGTCCCGATCTTCCATAACTTAAATCCGTTTGTCAAAATATGTCTGATAATAAAGTTGTGCGATAGTCCAAATGGTAGAAGTTTATGATTCTGTTTAACAGAAAATTCTTTTTATTCCTTCAGAAGCATAATGTATTACATTAGAAATTATTCTAAGTTTCGTATAACTAACTTTTAATTCTAAATATCTGCGGTATAATGTCCTAATGTTTTATAATACAACAAATAATACGCGTATTTTATACTAAACTAATGATTATTCGGTTTATTATAAAAAAAATATCAAACTCTAAAAATGTTCTGCATTGAATAATTTAAAGTGACGAAGGCTACGAAGGATGTACACGACTGACGAATCTACTTAAAATTGAAAAGTGACTTGTTAAACGCGAAGTTGTTTATCACCTAATGCGAGATGTGAGAAAATTTTGCTTTCTGAGAAAACGTAGCCCGGCAAATTGACGTCTAGTTTTCTTGAAAAATGATAATTCAGGTGTTCCCGGGGAATTTCAAGGAAAAAATGTTAATATTGCGGACACGTACTAAACGTGCTCGAAGCGAGCTTAAACGCACACGCGGACGTGTTTTGTTTCAGAATCCAACGATTCAACGAGTCATTCACCCCGCAATTAGATAATTTGATCGTCTAGTATGCATATTAAGAATTTCTGCTCGAATGAAATGCGCAAAATAGTATTAAATAATAACAAATAGTAAATATTCCAATATCGCTTAGATAATTTAAATGTTAATCGACAATTTGTATTTGATAATTGTTTATGTGTGAAAATATAATAGATATTCCACTATAAAATTGTATAGATAAATAACTGTTAATTTTCTTGAAACAATCCTTCGTTTTCATTAACAATACTGCTAATTTTGTTACAAAGAATCTCGTTTGTAAGTGTCAAGATCATAGATTTACTAGTCCGTGTGACTTGCATAACTTTTTTCAAGATTAGTTATTATGACTTAGCGTCAGTAGTCCGTTTACAAGAAATTATTGCAAGAATGAGTAATGAGAATGCGATTCTCCATTAATCTTAAATAGACAGATGAATACACAGAATTAAAAAACAATAATACAATCTCAAGATATAGAAACTACTATATACCGAAAAAGTACGTACATTTTTCTTTTAGATGAATCAATCTAGATTTGGTTTTATGTGTATATAATACTTTAATCGGATACTATAATAAATATTATACCTGTTATATTATAAAATTCATGGTGGAGTTTCCTAAGCTTTTTCCCGAATTTCTAAAATCCAGTATGAATTTCAAATGATAGAGTTAATAATAAATAATAAACCTCGTGTTTACAATTAATTCAAACGCTTTCTAAAATTCTTCTAGCGTGTAAAGTTCATAATGTATCGTGCATTTTGTTTTTTTGCCAATATAGTTCTATTAGATAAAATAATGATATTTTCACTCTAGAAAATGGTTCACTTTTACACAGAAGTGTGCGAGATTCCAAAAATATCGGATCAGATCGGCTAGCCAATTTTTATCTCCTAAATATCTCATAACTAGAGATTGTTGGGATTCCCGAGAGTTTCATGATTCTCGACCAAGTCGGGATTCCCAAGACTTGCGGGATTCATGAGAATTTTAAAATTATACTAGCTAGAATATGGAGCAAAAGTAATAACGAAATATGCGACAGATATAACATTTTATTATAAAATATTATAGTAAACTATATAATTTTATAATTCTCGAGAATCCTGACAATCTCGAATTACGGGGATACTTGAGACGGATTGAGTCGAGTTCCCAACGTTTTAGGGTTCCAGCGCACCCCTAATTTCTGCACATTACGTATATTCTATTCGTTTTGGCGTCTTAAAATTTTTCACAAATCCATAGAAATCCGCACTTTACTAATCACCAATATTATTATCCATGGAAAATTAGTAATCGTCGTAAAATTTGACAAAAGAAATAAAAATATAGAGCAGACTCGCGTCGCGTGTCCATTCTGCATCTCGTCTGTAGCAAAACAAATCGATGGTGCTCGTGATAAATCGCGATTACCTTCCGGTTGGTAATGATTAATTAATTTCACGTCTGACGCAATTAGGCGAACCGCGCGATCGAACCGCTAATAGGACGTCACGTTATTGAGGTCGGCAAAAGTCTACGAGGTGTATTCCGTCACATGATTCCGCGTAGGCAAACATGTACGTGTATGTTAATTCCACTTAATCCTAATGGTATGTGTATCCAGGGCGTGACTGTAAATTGACTAACCATCCGCGATAGTCTTCGATCAGAAGTAATTTATATGTACGTTACGCGTATAACGTGTCAATTGTTGAATGGAGACGGTACAATAGTATCGATAGTAAAGAATAGAGATAGTACGGGTAACATAAATACGCACGTGAGTAACTGCTGGGTAGAGTAAAAGAGAAAACACTCACTTTCGCGATATTCCGTAATTTGCAGATAATCTGGCATAGAAACAGTATGAATGATAAAAGTTAGTAAATAATAATTAATAAAGCAGATAAAACATCCAATTTGTTTGGCACAAACGGAAAAATATTGATGAAGAATGACGCTATAAATATCGTTGTTAGGGTGAACTGAATTTGATGATGTAAGTTAGATATTTTAAAGCTGAAAATTTACTTGAATGTAAAATAATCAAGTGGAAAATAAGTAGTAGAAGAATAATATGAGAAATATTTTAAATCTATATTCACGTACGATATAATAATAGTAAATATAGTGATGCATGAAAATATTTGAACGTTTACCATAGAAAATTGCTGTGGACATGTTAAATATATTATACACGTAAATGTTTTGGTATTATAAACGCAAAACAGTTATTATAATTATGTTGCTAAAATTTGGAACAAATTTAAGAACGTACGGAGTAGTATTGCAAATAATTCAATTTTTAGTGATCGTTTGAAAAGAATAGCAGAGTATGATAAAGTCGAGAAAACACATTTATATGCATAGTATAAAACCTTGTTACTTATCCCACTTAGTTCGATCATTGAAGAAAATTACTTGATGATTCGTTTAAGCAGCTAAACATAATTGCTGTCTACTATCTTGACCTTCAATTGATTTCAAATCATGTTAACACGATAACGAATCTCATTACTTCACAAGGATAGCATTTAAATACTTAGGAACTGCGAAACAAATAATATAAGCAAATAAACAATATTACTGTCTCGTATTATTGTGATATACATATCTAAGGATGGATTTTTATAAAGTTTTGTTATGTTAAAAAGTACAAATGTTAAATACACACGAACAACAGATTGAATGAGAAAGATAATATTCGAAAGAGAGATAAGATAATATATTCCTGTATATTTTCACAGACGAAAACGAAAATCCAAATTAACATTCTTTATTTTATTATATGAAAAGAATCACTTATACCAGTTGTATTTTTAGCGTTGAGTATTTTATCAATTGCTTCTGTTGTATAATTGAAAACATTTTGTAAATTACATTCTTATCATTGAATATCTCTAATAATTGCGTATTTTTTTTAACGCTTAAAACTTTCCTCTCCTTTTTTTTTCTTGTATTTTGTTCGAGGTTTTAAATTTGCTTTTAAAACTTGTGCTTTAACAAGATGTATAAATATCATAAGATTATTCATTTCTATTAATAATATATAACAATACTCATTTCTATTAATATTATTAAGATCAGTTTCATACCTACTTCCATTTACGAAATCAAATTAATTTACTCGATACAATTCACAATTTATAGATTAATAAGTTGAAGAAAAACGAGCAAGAAAAATAGTGCGTTTAAATTTAATACCGAAAGATTTTGCATGTTCTTTCAAAATCGTTTCTGTATAACATAAAACCAATAAGATAAATATCAAAGCGTAAAATTATCATGCAGATTTCAATTTCAATATAATTCCGTGTGATACACCTAAAAGGAAATCTTCTTATTATTACCGAAACAAAAATGTCGAAATTATATTCATATTAAGATAAGCAAAGCTTAGCAGATTTTTCAATAATTATTTTTCCGAAATCGTCATTGATATTCGTTAATA
The DNA here is from genome assembly GCF_910591885.1 of Bombus terrestris. NCBI lineage: Eukaryota > Metazoa > Arthropoda > Insecta > Hymenoptera > Apidae > Bombus > Bombus terrestris. The sequence goes on along the minus strand of NC_063275.1, from coordinate 19,775,268 downwards.
TCTGCCACTCGTTTTCTTTCCTCGAGTTTCATGAGCATACTTCCTTTTAATTCAAACGAAATAAACTCGATGTTCATATCGAGACGCCTTTTAAAATTCGATCTTATCGATTATGATCAATTTTGCAATTATTTTGAATTCGAAACGAATATTTCATACGCGCATCGTTCGTAAGTGAACAAAACTAAATCTTCATGCGGAATCGCTTGTGTCGAAAAAATTGTCTGTAATAACAGGCTTGAATAAAGTTATCGAGTGGAAGGCAATCATTATTGGTAATTTGAGGATGCAACTGTTCCTCACGTGTCTTCCATCATCGAAATTATCTTAGCAGCTATAACCTCCTTATCGTTCCCGAAATTTACCTTATAGCGTTACAAATTTTTCGTTTTGTTCAGTTGGATGCTGACGTTCTCTTAATCATCCTTATTATCGATTTTTTTAATTAATTGTGAAGCTGTCACGACAAACTATAGTGGTACTTCGCTATGAGAAATAATAGATTTTTAATACAAATGTAGTTTGAAGAATTTATTGATTAGGTATATATGTATATTTATTTAGCAAAAAGTATAGACATAGTTAAATAATTCAGATCAAGCCTTCGAAGCATCATAAGAAATTCAATTAGCTCAGATTATATTCTCTAATGTAGATATGGAATTAATTTGCAGGAAACTTTAATTAGTCTTTGAATCGTAGAATTATGATATCTGGAATAGTAGAAGAATAGTAAAATACGTAATATGTTTTTTTCCATACAATAAAATATTTATGTGCTTTGGTAAGCTGTATATTTTCTTCTGCGAAGATAACAAATTTTTATCTAAAAATTACGTTATGCAATTATACTAGGGTTTGTTGGGTACCTGTGACTATTATAGTAAAAATTATACATCAATTAAGAAATATTCGTGTGTTTTTTTTATGGAAATATACACATTGTGTCGAAAATGAGATTAAGCATTGAGAAAACCTTAATTTTAAAATACTTTGTGACAACAAAAATGTCCCAAATTAGCAATGGAAACTATGAATATATTAATTTTGAGTCACATTTTAAGCTTCGAACGGTATATTAGCAGTAGTGATAATAAATAATATCAAGCATTTCGTTGATCAACTTTGGTATTAATAAGCTTTCATCTACTTAAAGACTTCATAAATTTGGTAGCAATGTACACATTACTTTTATCGCCACACTTGGTTGCTAATCCAGCTGTAATAATTGGGATAAGCAACACAAATTGCGAACCGTTGCATACAGTTTATTTATCATTATTGGACATACTGAATTGTAAATATCATAAATAATGTTTCTTAATGTAATAATTATTTCTTTATTTAAATTTTTGTTATGTCATGCAGGAATCTTCTGTTTATTAAGATAATTAGATTTACGTTGATTGGATGAGATTGTACGAAAGATAGGAAACCTTTGGGAATAATTAAAAATGATATTCATAATAACTAAATTGTTGTGAATAATATACACAGATGGTATTTTAGTTATTTTCCCTATTTTTTTAGCAATCTATATTATTTCTATAATAATATATTGAAGACAATAAATAGAAGATATTAACAAATTATCAATATAACATATAGTAACATAGACCAATAAGTGAAGTTTTAATAAGACCACAAGTTAAACAAATAATCAATACAATTTCATATCGTTCAGGGAAAATCTAAATCATTAAAAATGTTTCAACAGCGCATAGTGGCAAGTTTATATTATTTTTAGTTTTCCACAAATAATATGGAAAAGCAAAGATAGTTAATTCACCAGTTTCGGCCTAACTACGTTTACTTACTGCATTCTACATGCATTTACAAATAAATTTGGTTCGATAATTCATAAATAATCTAATGATACGAAATTGCCTTTCACATTAATCTTAAGGAATAAAATCAAACAGAAGCCATTAATTTCCCCTCTAAAAATCCATTCGTTTTTTCAACATCTTCATATAATCATTCGTCCATCGATTATTTCGTGCTTAACATACAAAATTGAAAACAGCGTTTTCAATCTCTGAATTGGTTAGGTAACGTCGAAATGATTGATCCAATCATCGCGCGTGAAACGTGCCTCCTGAAATGTTAGAAAAATTGATTCACAGTTGATTGACAAGATAGCGGAGCCGACAGGAAGTTCAGGGATCGTTTCCCTTCTATTTAGCCGCGGGTAAGCGATTCGTAGCCGTCAAGAAGCGACTTACAGTTTAACGTGACGCTGCGCGAGACCGAGCGAAATGTCAGGCCGAGGAATTTGCATTTCCTAAATGCCACTGCGTGAAATCGGCCGGCTACGGTTCGCGGAATTCTTCAGTCGATCGAAAGTTGCCTTTTTTCCCCACTCTTTTCTTAATTTCCCTTTTAAATCGTATTAAAACGCGTTTTCGAGCGAGCATAAAATTTAACATCACGATGACACGAAATCGTCATCGCCAAATGTCGATATCTATGTTTTTACGAATATAATTAAAGAGATGTAATTTAGATAGAAAATTGTATTACTTACAGTAAATATTATAAAGAGTACAGCACTTTGGATAATCAATTTAAGATAAACTTCCATATCAACTATTAATCTTTCATATTTGCAATTTTTTATAATTAAATAAGAAATTTCAACATATATAAAATACACATCTCTTTCGTAAATAAGAACCAACTCTTTTTTCAACGATCTCCTCAACCATTAATTGAAACTTATCGATTATATATATAATAGCCTGATGATCAATGATTATGAAATTCACTACTATCGTGCGTATTATTCTTATTGATGTGATACCCACTCAAATTTATATCGTATAAGCTATAACTCATTGCTTATTGCCCAATTAATTGACACTGCCTCCATCGTTCTGTTATTTAATCAACTTCGCGTATGTTATTCCAGAAATAAGCAAACAAACGAGCGTCAGTACGTAATCAAACAGAGAATTCCATGCGGGTATCGCGACCCAAAATCGATTTGGTCAAGGGTTCGAATCGAATGCAACCAGGCTCCCCGCAGGCGGGTATTCCTTCATACTGTTCTGTTTCGCAGATAATGATAGTCATTAAGTATATGTGGTGCATTCATATTGTCTAATTTACGGCATTCACCTCAAGCCAGCCATTAACGATTATTAATATAGAAATAATGTGACAGTTATCCGAAAGAAATCTCCTTTTAGAGTTACGAGAGCAAAAATAAGTATATACTCACGTGCTTTCTTATTGATTTTTATGCGTCCTCCTTACAATTGTTCTTCTTTGACACGAGAAAGTAACCATACGATGGAGAAATAATTGACGAATATTAGTAAATAATAATTTTGTCATAGTCTTTGTAAATTGCATACAGGTTTATATCGAAGAAAAATAGCATTGTACAATTGCAATCGATTTAATTCTTCATTTCAAAATTTTTATTAATATGATTAACCAACAACTACAGCAGACTTTTACAGAAAAATATTCAGAATCTAAGGGCTTCGTTTAAAAAACCAAAGGATTAACAAAAACTCGTTTTAATAGATTGTTAAGATATTAAAAAAAAAACACAGTCTTTGAAGACTTTTAACTTTCTTTGTATGCATTTTTAATGTCTTCGATAATAAAACGTAGCGATAAAGAATTTCGTGGTTCGTGCTTGTTGATTATGTAATATTTGAATTCTGCATAGGAAAGTTATTTATCGAACGATAAACCGAAAACGATACAAAAGTAGGAAATACAAGTTTAAACACAAGCTTTCGAAGATAAGGAAAAGGGATTGTAGCGACTTAATGCAAACGGTCTGACTGTATAATAAGCTTGCTCAATTTTGTGGACATGTTAATTTCTGATAAAACCTGCATATCTATCGTTTCGTCAATTCGTAATGTGCTTTCTTGTTTTAACTACATGCCAGATAAGTACGTAGATTGCATCGTTAATTATACAGGTGTTGAAGCGATAACAAGGTCAACAATCCTTTAAGACTGATACTCTGTTTGTGCATAACGAAACCTATTCGTATAGCTAATTACAAAAATCGCTCGCTTGTAGATGCAAGTTAATTCAATAGAATAAAACACGATAAACCGTGAGACTAATTAAATTCGCAATTAACGTGTTTATTGTACATATTTAACCTTAGAACATAAAAAGTTTATCGTATTTCTTACCGTATGATGTATCATCTATTATCTTGTAGAACTATGTTTTAATACCTCTTAAAAATATTATTTTCGTTCTTAAATTTCTTTTCAAAACATTTAGATTTTGATTGTTAAGATTTTTTACCAAAAATATTTGACTATATTGCTTTGGAGCGTTTCATCGTATCGTATCTTTTAAAGCATTCCAATGTTACCAGAATGAGTGAACGAATTTTTTTACGCTAATGATAAATGTGTAAAATAATGTGAGTCACGTAATAATTTTTAATTGGATCGCTTTATTCTATATAGTATTGCTTTTGCCACCTGCGGTTAAACACTGTTGTCATAAAACACAATTAAGCACTATTACTACTATTGATCATTTTGTACTAATAATCTATTTATAATGTTTCTAAGCATTAAATAACTATTTTCAATATTTACCGTTTAATCTTGCTTCCGGAATTCAGGAAGCAAAATAAGACACAAAATTATTTGTAGCATGACCTGATGAAATCAATGTTGTATTTTACGTATCTACATTCCGAAAAAATAATATTGTACACATTATTGTCGACTCATATATCAAGGAATATTAAAGTTCTCACAAAAACATTTAATTATCTTCTTGAAAGGAGAATAAAGTAGTATTTAAAAGAAATAAAAATTTGTGATACTTGCGACATACAAAACACATCAATCACATCCTAAATACCTGTCTCTAAGTACAGTATGAAAAGAGCATAACATGTCTTACCAAATTCGTTAAACTCGCTAAAGAAAGAAGTTGTTTGTCAAAAGGCTCTTGCTGAAGGATACTGGATTTTACTACTTACTGTAAATAAGTGTTTGTCCCACTATATGACCATTATACTGCCATTGGGACCACTAATAATTTTGGAAGGTGCATATGACTTTAAACTCGTAATAAAAAAAAAAAAAAAAGAAAAACAAAATTTACTGTGTTGTTGAAATAACCATCGAGGTTGAAGTAACATTAAAACCAAAGGAAAGAAAAGGTAGAAAGAATAATTTATAAGAACGATAAAGCTGCGTGAAATAACATTATCGTAATATTTCAAAAAAGAGTACAAAACAATATTTGCGATAACTGCAGAAGAACTTGCAAAAGCACTTTCATAAAAAAAAAAAATAATTTTAATTACTCCCTGCAGATTATCCTCAAAAATATTTAAATAATAACACATGATATTTTTACCACGTAATTTTTTTACCACATTATGTAGTTTTAAAGTCATTCAAACCAACAAACATAGTATGTATATAAAATAAACTTCTTTCCGCTTTAATCGTCCTTTTACCAAATATCCGACACTTGTAAAAATTAATTACGTACAGTTTCTTTTAATCCATTTTCTCAAAAGAAATGATTATATTTATTCAACAGTTAAAGAATCTTCCCAATTCTTTGTTACAACTTCATTTGTTGCGGAAAGAGAAGAGAAAATAATATAATGATATAAATGATATAATTTCATCAAGATACATTATTCAATGTATTAAACTGGAGAAATTCTCAATATAATAAATATTGAAAGTTGAATAAATAAATCTAGATTTAAACTTTTTAAATAACGTAAAGGAAAAATATATAATAATAATAATAATAAATAAAATTGAGTCAATGATATACAATAATAAATTATTCTACGGCGGATAAATTATTAATTTTATAAATATGGAAATTTCAATAAATTTAAATTAAAATTTATTAAATATTATGATGCAGAGAAAGAAATATAAATATATACACATAAACTTGAAGTTTTCTGCAAAAGCCGCATTCATAGCAATTCGAACAAACGCAAACTATAAACGATTTGATTTTACATGCTTTTGGTTAAAAACTTAAGGCGGTTCTTTCAAAGGTCAACGAATCTTGGCGACGTATAAGAAGAGACGTGCATGGAAGCAAACATCTTCGTGTGTCGTGTACCTCCTGAAAGGAAATTCGCCAACGTGCATAAACGTGGATATTCAGTGGACATCGTACGGTCTTTTAACTCTCCCCTTAGATCGGCCACCCGAGAGTGGAGGATGGAAAGAAAAAAAAGGAAAAAGATGAACGATAATCCGAGCTCTCCTCGCAGGGAATATTAAGCGGGGGCAGTGAATGGAAATCGAGAACTTAGGCGAACGTCCATGTCCATAATGCTTTCTAAAACTGTTATTTATCGCATTTGCTATACACGCATCGAGGATTTCGTTAGGATTTATTGTACAATGTTCACCGTGACTTCACTGGTCATCGACAACGACGTGAATCGCCTGAAACACTGGCTGCAAGGGATTTTGTGAAACGAATTCCAAGAAACGTTGCAAATTTATCGTTAATCAATAATTTCGTGCAAATACGTAAGGGTATCTTTGCGAAATTTTGTTTGACTTGCTTGACCAAACCTCAAAGGAAAACGACTGTCTATTAATTTAACACTAATGCCATGAAATTTAGCACAATTTACAAACTATTGGATTAACGCTAGAACCATTGAACTTGTTGAAATAATAGGTTTCAGCGTTCTTTCTTCTGTAATCGTGTAGGCGCTTTTAAAAAAATTGATAGTACCTTTAGTGACAATACAGCTACCAAATCAATCTATATGACTGGTATCGAACTTTTCATTTTTTCAATTCTTAAAAATGTGCGAGTATTTTAGGAGACGTTTACACTTGCTGAGGCAGAAACACGAAATATTTAATTAATTATATAATTAACCCTATAAAAGAACATTTTCGTTACAAAAGGAATTACACAAAAACTTCTAATCATTTCATCCTAATCTCCCCCTGCCTTTCCCTCTTTCTCGAACTAAATGTAGAGCAACAAACTGTCTAAACAGATTTATTATTATGTTATATACATTCATATAGTTATTTTATTAAATTTACAATTAATATATATTATACTTAATTTGCAATCTTTTACGAAATGGGAATATGCATCTTATAAATTAAAGGACAAACTTGTGATTTGTTCTTTTCTAAGATAATAAGGTAAGGCGGAATAAATCTCCATCGAGATTTCATATGCCTAAGAAGAAAAAGAAATAAATTATGCAAGCTGCGCAATATTGCATAGTATTGCAATTTTGCTTATTTATTTTTAAAGTGCTCTGAAATCCATGTGAAATTATGCATGTGCTTGTTTAAATGAAGAAAATATCTGTAGTGAATCTATTGCGACTGTAACAATCCGGCGTTGAGGTAAATTCGGTCGATTATCGCCTGGATTAAATATTTTCAGCGTCGCTATCGGGAAATAGTACTTATGCAACTGTGCATTCTTACTGCATTCTGAATAACATTATTTACATGTTTCCGGGAACACCTGCCGGAGCTACTCGTTAGCTGTGATTTCATGATTCACCAATACTAATGTATCGAAGCTACAGGTTGTTACAAATGTATCCTACAGCGATTCTTACGTAAATTTTTTAAAGCTACGAATATATATTATTTCTATAGCTTTCGTTATGAAAAGCGCCGAAAAATAATTTAAATCTACACGTTTGTATCAAGAAACATAAAAAAAGTTTGCTTGAATACTTTAATAATAGGGAGCAAATTTATGAAAATTTTATTACCATTAAAAATTTTATTTTAAGTTATACATTTTTGATTAAATTTCTTATAAAAGTAGCCATGTTCGAGAAACTATTAATTTGTAAATTTAGTAATATCGATTCACTGGGGATGTACATAATTAGCAATAGACGAGATAAGATTTCTAAGATTACAAGTGTGATAATCAGGCAACTTGTTTCTAGTTATTTACTTCGATTAACATACTTGTGAACGAAGCCAATTAATTTTATGACTTTGACTATAGTAACATAAAGGTGAAACGAAGGAAATTAATAATCTTTAAGATTTATTCGTTTATTTCAATTGCTATAAAACATACTTTAAAGGAATTGTAAGTGAGTAAGATTAAAAATGGTATTAACCAAAAAAATTATCTCAACACAATTAGTCTAAAAACGATGATATTACATATTAGATCGTGCATTCTCATTACGTAATTGAACATTATATTCGGGACAGACAAATCTCATAATTAGACGATTATAGAAATACTCCAGTGTATAACTGATTTTTATAGAAATGATTATTTCTTGAATAATGATAAAATCAGGCCGTTAATCAATATCATCTGAAGGAACATCGTACTTGTATTTTTCGTAATCATAATTTTATTTTGGTTTTCAATGAAACATACGTCGTAATAACGATTACGTTACTATTGATCGCACGAATAATTTACGTAACATATACAGAAAAAGTTGATTTATTGCATATTTTTTACACAAATATCATCCAACTACCATCCCTAATTACATCACTATGCTGTATTTTTTAATTAATCAATGAAATAATATCGTTACATGTATCTTTGGAAAATTGCAACGAAATACGTACATACATATGTATCGCCTGATATTAATCAGCTTCCTCGCATTAATTCAGTTTCAAGGATTATAAAACTGCCTTATTTCTACACAACCTTATTATTGGTATATTTTTAGACTGCCGAATAATTGAATTCTGATACGAATCTTATTTGCGTTTTGTAAAGTAGTATGTTGATCTTGTCTTTTAACTTATTTTAATACATTTTTGTAGGAAGCATAGAGGCCAGGATCAGAATACCTTTATTTTAATTAATTTATTATACATGACATCAAAAAAATGTGGTAAAAATGATATTTCCTTGCTCATTCAACATTCATTTAAAACAAAAATAAATAAGTTTAAAAATCTATTTGATGTACGCATTTTTGCTAAAAATTCAATGTATGTAAAAGAATCTATTTATTTTATTTACAAATCTCTATTAAAATTTGAATCTGTATAATGAATCTATTTAAAAATGTACTGATTTACAGTGTGAATTCGTTCTGTATGTGAAAAAGTTGAACGTAACGGACAAAGAATTTCTTTCCTTTTTAGCAACTTTAAATTTCAAAATTAAATTTTATTACTTTGCCCCATAAATTATACATCATACTCTCTCGAAACGTAAATCCATCATAATTCCCTCTTTGACGTATTATTAGTTAGAATCGAAATAATTTATAACTGGAGAGCATTAATATCCCTAATGCAATTCGCTTGCTCCATTTTACGAGTCTTGTAATATTAATTCGCCATAATTTGTTGCCTAACGTACGTAATCGTTGCAATAACCCTTAACTTGAGCTCTTCAGTCACTGGAACAAAATCCGATTCTCTTATTTTCCCTGTTATTCATTTCTCAATATGACCAACTATCAATTTACATAATCCTCGATGCAAGCGTAAGTATCATTTAGAATCGAATTTAATCCTCTCTAATGTTATGTTATTTTGAATTTATACACTTATTTACCTGTGCTTCTTGAAACGTTATTCTATGTATTCATTGTTGTGCTGTAGTAATTTAACACCACATTATTGATGTATTGGCGATAAATCTATTCGTAACAATTACTGTTTCCTAACTTTCGTGATCGATAAGTAAGATTGTAGTAAAAATAGATTGCTTTCCTTTATGAAACATTCATAGCTTTGAAAGAGACAAGCTTAGTACCTGACACTGATCTCAATGTAATTAACTGTCAAAATGAACAATTTTTCAATTGGAAGAATTTTTACAGGTTGAGCACTTGTAGCTCTCGAATGAAGCATTTTCGGCCATAAATTTATGTAAATTCATCTCATTAAATTTATCTAATTCATCTCATTAATACGTAGTATAAGTTTGATTTCTATTTTTGCAGATACCCTGTATATTCATAAAATGGATTTTATTTCATACGTAGGGTGAAAAGGGTTAATACTTTGCTGTAGACACGAGGTTAAGGAATTCGTATTCAAGTTCTTTGGATTTTCTTTGCCTCAAGGACATCGTCTTGTTCGCCTTCGACGAATGCGTCTCGCATATCTATCGACAATAATTCACGCTGGCTATTCTTACTATTTTATTAGGATTATAGTATTTTTCAATGGACCACCGTATGCCACCCATAGCTGTTCGTCTCTCGGTTCGCTAAAGAAACCTGTTCGATTGAAATTCAACAATTCGTCGTCTCCATACGTTAAAGTCATGAAGAAACATCTCGATTATGGCTGAATAACTTAATTTCAGATTCCTTGTCTAAGTGAATTCGATATTCGTAGTTAATACCACGCTATCAATTGATTTGATCGAATTTTTCAGAAACAGAATTTCGATTTGTAGTCATATCTTATAGATGTGTTTTCAATTTGTCTGACATTTCCTCCGGTGCTTCTTGAATATTTCTGTTTCTAGCAAAATTAATGATATATCGAATAAGCAATCTAACGATCGCTGCTTGGAATAAGAAAAATAATTCTCTTTAATATTTTGCCTACATCCTACGTATACTTGCTTTTTGTATTTTCTGTTTTCTAAAGATTATTACACAACCTTCAATACAATTTTATAATATATACTAAAGTAAAGCTCATCGTTTGTGATCTAATGCAAGAGCCACATCGTCCAGTATTTTTAAAATGTTTTACAATTAAAAGCTTAAAATCTTCCTGGGCTAAAGAGTAAAGCTTCAAACATAAAATTAATAAGAAAATTTATAATACGAAAATTCTAAATAAAAATATTCTTTGCTCCTAAAAACCACCATTAGTGTATTACTAATATAAACACGTATACTCATTATTAAATCCTTACAAAATTAATTTCATACGTATCAAAGATAAGTAGAAGGAAACCAGTGTAATTAATTATTTGCTATAGAAAAATTTATCAATATGACATGAACTGTCAACGTTATGTATCTAAATTGATATTAGTCAGCGAACATACGTCAAAGGAATGTCTGTGTATGCGATAATGCGCGTAAAATAATATCTTCGAACTATTATGTCCAAACGAGATATCTAACATCTTCGATTCTATGTATTAATGACGCATTTGATGAGATAACAACGTGTTTTAAATGGCAATGATTAAAATGTACACGGTGAATATGATTGGCTTAAGTAGTTGCTTAAAAAAAAGGCTAAATTTGAAATACTATTGAATTGCATGTATGGATATATCAAATTAATGACTCAAATTTTGAAAAAGAAGATCCTCTATCAATAGACATTACTCTTTTTTATCATTTTTATCACCATTGCTATTATCACAATCTATGTCTGTTATTACTATTGATATTGTTTGATTTTGGTTTGATTTGGAAAAGTTTGATATCCATGCAATATAAAAATTGTCATGGATTTTTAATTATTAATGTATATTTATGGAATATATATGACATAATTTATGGAAAATTACCAGAACCTTATTTTATACCGTAACAAGTTTTTCACTGTTCGATCATATTGTAATATTAATCTCTTTTTTATAAAAGATAATTGAAGAGGTTTTGATTTAAAAATGTCACAATTTTTAACACAATTCTTAAAACAAACTTCTTTCTCAAAAAATTGTAAAATTCCACCGATGATTTCAACTGAATAATTCATTATAATGATTCAATAAATTCATAAAATCTCACTGTAAGCAACCAATTAAAAAATACAAAATCATACAATATTATCTTATTTAAATGTACCGATGTATGTTGTCAAGAGTTAAACAATCTTTCAATTTAGTTTATTATTCCTGCGATTCTCTTTCATAATCGAACGTTTTAAGCTTAAAAGTATAAGTGTTCGAAACGATTCGTTTGAGAAAATTACGTATATTTTAATTTGATTCGTACGATATTCTCTAGCTCGTGAATGGAAGTAAGCGTAACGTCGAGTAAAAATATACATTGTAATGCAAATGCTCAGTTTTAAAGCAATGCGCGTCTTTATAAAGTATAATTCCATTTATCATGGTGTTGATAAAGGAACTGGCATACTTTTATTCAAAGGTGTATCATTATACCTTCTAGAAATTTCTTTCCTCGCATGTTAAAAATTGCTAAAACAGGTTGCGATTATAGACCGGTTTCAGAAATTGAGGACGTCTGGATTTAAGGAACCATTCCAAAATTTCTGACGCCTCTGTCTACGTTCTTAATTTTTTGAGATTTTCTGAGTGATGTATTCGAACAAAAATATGTTCCAAATGTTATGATGTAACATAATAATAATAATATATAATATATCATATATAAGTAACATAAAAATAATTGTAACACCAAATCTGCAATTTCTACAAATTCAATTCTTTAAAATATATTTTACAAGCTTGCAAAAATTTATAAAAGAAATTTCCTTTAAATAGATGAATTTCAACTTCCATCAAGTCTGACGAAAAATTGTTATGGCCTTTTTGAAACAATGAATTTATGTATATGATAAATGTATCGTTTTAGCTCCCTATAACGAAAATACTTCTATGTTTCATAACGTTATAGAGGATTAAGTATAATAAAATGTATTACATTCAACAATCTCTTTCTAACGTGTATTCAAATCTCATACACGTATCGTTACTTTACAATTCAATCTCCTTATTTGTAAGGTACAACCAATTAAATAATTTCGCGTGTCTGATTGATTTTCAAACGTTTTTTACTTCATTATAATTTTGTAAAAAAATCTTTCGTGAAAAAGATGATAATCTGTGAATGAAATACAGTGAATGAAGTGAAACTTCCCACATTAAATTAGCAAATTTATGATGTAAAACAAATGTATACGTCAGTGCACGTCATAGTTAACATTTTCGATGTCACACCTGTACGATACAACAGACACTTATAATACAATTTATCATAAATAACTAAAATAAATAACTAAAATAAACGAAAAATCCGCTTATACATTGTATTTGTAGTGCAACAATCACAAGTAAAATGTACTGTTACGAAACAGAAATTTTTCTAAAAAGGAGACAAATTTTATGCAAAACCTAACACGATTTTCAATTGAGAAACTCGAAACGCTTCCTGAAATTTGAAACATTTACTAAGAAAATTCCTCGTCAAACGCTCAAGCTCCAATCTCCAAAATTGCAAACTTTATTGCATTCCTAGATCCAAAACTACTGGTGAAATCACATTCTCCCAGAGTTTCTCTAAAAACGTCATCGAATCTTGCGAGATTCGCAACACTTTGCAAAATTCCGTGTACCAATAAAAGTCAACCATCTCTCCCGATCGAAGAAATGATCAAACAGAGGTAGATAAAAAATGGAAGAGCATCTGTTCTGAAATCACGAACGGGGAGATGGAGCGACGGTCGTTTGGCGCGAGGATCGTCCAACAGGTGTCTTCGTGTAAAAGCACTTTCGATCTTAACAGTTACCTCTCTCTCCTCTAGAAGCCGGTCGTACCACTTCTCCGTGGCTTGTTCCTCTCCCACGGCCAGCCACGATGTCAGAGACCTTTGCCCCAATTCACTTTTCTCTTTCTCCGCCGCGAAGGTTAGCCTCGAATCGCCTTATCGGTTTCATTTCCCCGCTTCGTCGTCCCACACCTTTCGCTCTCCTTCCTTTTTCCTCCCTCTAGAACTGCTCGCGATTCGCTCGACGATTACCTGCCTCGTTTCCCAAGATTCGATCACTGTTACCTCGCGCTTTAACGTCAACCGTATCGATCACTGTTTATAGAGACCTCCTGTTGCTTTTAATCCTTCCGATTTATCGATTTGTTTCGATTTATGCTCGCGACACGATCGTTCCTTTCTCTTTCTGCTCTTCTGTTTTTAAAATGAGAGTAGACGCTCGGTTTTGAGCATGGCTGCTCTCTACGACGTTCTCCACGCGCGTTTGACGCGCCCGTTCGCTATTCTGACTCTTTGGTTAACCGATTCACGCGACACGCGCGGATTACGCGCGAAACTTGCTTCCAGATCGCGTTATCCATGATCTATGCTTGCTCATAGTAGATGGAAATCAGTCAAAGCTTACGATCTTGGATGATCGTAAGAATTAATATTTAAATGAGACACATTGCCGGAGGATAAGTATTGAGATAGTAGCTGATATTTAACACTAGAACTACCATACCAGTGAAATTGACTGGTTTTACAATTTTATTTTAAAATTCCTACTTCGTATTATATTATTCTCCGCAATGATGTAATGACTTTCGCAACGATAACTAAAAGGATAGTATAATGAATTTTATTTTATTTTTTATATATTCAAACTGAAAATAATTTTGTATCAAGGCTATTTATACCAATACCAGTTAAAATGACTGGTACTTGTCAAAGTATAAAAGGGTGCTGCAATCTGTTTATCGAACTCCAATTAACCAGTCTGCTCGTTTTGTACAATTTCCCACGCGTTTTTTTAATTTTTACCGCGTATCATTCGATATGATGATATTAGTTATCAGGAAAATTCCGGATCAATCGCTAGATCGCTAAATGCTAACACTAGAAATACCACACCAGTCGAAATGACTGGTTTTACAATTTTATAAATGTGTCAATTCTCGTTTAGGGATGATGAGATCCCAGATGGATTAATAACACCAAAAATATACTACATAGCATGGAATTCCTTCTGTAAGAATGTAATAACTCAATAAATGTAAAAATGTTCTATTATTACGTATTTTTTAAAGACCAGTCATTTTCACTGATTTTGGTAGAAATAGCTCCGTGTTAACTATCGGAAGTTCTAGTGTTAATGCAAATTGCATTCTTTTCGTCGCTTTTATTTTCTAAGTATTTTCTTACAATTCTGTTATTTCATTCGTCTCATACGTGTCTTAGGATGTCAAGTACCGAATAGGGTAAAATTTGTTAGAATTTTTCAATACACGTAGGTGTTGTAATATCCGTGATCGACAATGTATTTATAGTTCTCCGAATTTCGATCGCGTTTTTAATAGTATTTCGCGCATTATTCCCATGTTTCGTAAACATTCCAGCTCGTTTTTTCAGAGCAGATCTGACGTTTCACGCGTCAGCAGAAGTTTCAGTTGAAAAGCTTCGGGCTTGCCCTGGAAAAGTGAACCGAAATGTTCATGAAACTTTGGTACAAAGCGCAGCGTATTATTCAAAACACGATGTACAATAAATCCAGTGAACCACAAATATGCCGGTATAATAAACATCGTGAACATCTTTCAAGAGAGGAAGCTCGTTATCTAACCAAAATACAAGTGTTATTAAAATAACTGATCACAGATTTTCCTAAAAAGGAGTAAGTAAAAACAGTAGAATAAAAATATTTTTATATGAAACCTCTTTTTTTTGAGTAAATTGATTCTGCGAAGATATGTAGATTATTATATAATTTCAAACATTCTAGGTGATTTGCAACAGTAAATTCTTCTATTAATTTATGATTTTTGCAGTTCTCCTTTATAATGGATTTTCTATCCAGTCGTTCTCCGTATTAGACTGTGCGTGTTTATGCAATTTCATAATTTGTTGAAGTTTTACGAATAAATTTTCATACATCTACGAATGCAATTAAACAAGTGGAACCTCAGCAAAGATTTGTTTCGACTATTAAATATTGCAACAAATACTCTAATCTGAATATTCCATACGTATATATTTACATATTATGCGATGCAAAAACGTTCATAATCAACTGATGATAGTGTGTATGTGAAACTTTCATTCGCATATGTACCCCAAAAATCGAATTCATCGACCTTTCACGGAACTCATCAAAGAACAAACCGTTCCAAGGGCAATCGTCTCTCGAGAGATTCTCAGAATGAGCGACTTCCAGAGGCAGAAGGAGGAAGTACTTATTTGGCGGGAGCACGGCCACGTAAAGGCACGTGATAAATTTTCCCTCGTTAATACCTGGACGTCGTTGGATCGGCCGAGGTTGCAGGAAAGAAAGATTTTGCCCGGAAAAGGTGAACTCGCCGGGAAAATGGAAAGTCGGAAAGTACGGTCGCCTCGGCCTGCCAGTCATTCCTAGGTTTCATAGACGGTCGCGGCCAATCGAGAAGAAGAGGCCAGCAACCACGATACCCAACGAAGATCATTACCTGCTGATTGCCTCGCTACTTTCCATTTAATCGCCCGAAACCATACACGTGCATCGATCCACGCGCGCCTGTTCATGGCTGCATGCTCGATCACGTATTTGACTCGTCTATACGCGCGTCCCGTAATTTATCTCGCGCAACTTCAGAAATCCGCCTGGACGTGGTCTTCGATAGGGAATAATCGATGCACGTTGTTTTTGAAATCATTGGCAAGAACGATTATTTCTGCTGTTATTCATTGTATTTCCATTGTATTTTCAGGTCATTTCACGAGTAATATCGTTTCGTGTGAAAAGTACAAGATAATAAAATAAAAAAAAAAAGAAAAAAATTGAAAAATATAGAAATAAAATCTCTTCTTAATTAAATTAAAACTTAACAATTTTAGAAGTTAAAATATGGGAAAGGAAGTTTTTGAAAATTGGAGGATCAAACTAATAAAAATTGGAAACTAAGAATAAACATGGTTTTCTTATCGCCTTTCAGGTAAATAAATCTACAAACGAGTGTTTCAGAAGCACGGCGCGAGTATAAATGCACACGTAACAATGTATGTATATCAACAAACAAAATATCATTTTCCTTTCGTAACGCGTAAAAGGAGCAGGAGATAACGGCAGACAGGTGCTCGTGCACGTATAAATTCACGTGCACTTCACGTCGCATAGTGTGCACTGCACGCGTGTACAAGGTGATATACACCGAGAAAGGTACTTACGTGGAACGTCATCGTTAATTCTGCTGAATGACAACGTGATACCCTCAGATAATCCTCTTATCGTTTGCCTAAATCGTGTGTACAAAGTAGAGTAACCGACAGAAAAGATATATCGATCACAAGCTTCATTTTACGTGGTCATTGCGTTTAATGGACCGATACGAAGTTTAAACTTGAAAAAGTTATGCGAATAAAATGGACTCGAGGAATCAATTTCTTTTTTCTTCGCGAAAGTCTGTGCATATATTTTACTTTCGTTCGGATTAAGATTTTGGACGTTGGAATGCTTTTAAGCGTTTTGTGCCAGTAACTTATTTCATCCTGTAATTGAAGAATTTTTATCTCCGAGAATCGCCGATGTATCGTAAATATAATCTTTGCTCTGCTTTGAAATTTCTCTTCATTCAACTTTCGATGAGTTATTGGCGATTTAATTGAATATAATAATAGATAAATTGCAGATGGGATTTTCATGATGGAAAATTTCTGTCAATACAGCTTGTTAATATTATAGAAGCGAATAAAAAGTCTTTTAAACGTATTGAAGTATATTTTTATAGAATGTTCGTTTGATCGGTACTTGCTGTCAGTTCAGTCGCTTAATATTATGAACTCGTAGTTATTTATACGCATTTTTCGCTCTTCGTTTTGAATGTCCATTTAAATGTAGTATTCCATGAAAGAATAGTAACTTTTCTATAGTAATTTTTCTTTATTTTTCTAATATTTTCTATAATTATTTTCTAGAGTTACTATATTAAGTACTATACTATATTGTTTTAATCCTTATCGAGGCAATAATATCAGTAGTCGAGTCTCGCAACAGTGTCGATGAAATTTCAAAATCTTTCATATAACGTATGTAATAAAACATATCTACGAGTGTACAAATACTTTCCTAAGCCTGTATTCATATATGCACACATTCTTTTCTCACATTTCTTCGAATCAAACGCAAGTCACATTCATTAACCGCATCATTCAATTGCGAAAATTTTCATTCGTCTCAATTTTCCCAGAAAACTGAACCTCTCTTAGAAATCACATTCAAAGAATTCATAGTAATAACTCGTTATATCCACTGGCTCGATCACATCGATTGTCATTTCACTGGTTGTAACGCTCGGTAATTACACTGTCAGCGTGCATACGAAATTGAGTTCGCGTTCCCTCGCGGGGAGCTTTCATTATCGGTCCAGTCCGGCTTTCCTTGATCGAATTACGCAAACGAGAGCCCGAGCACACGGTTCGAAAGCGGTCTGAAACTCTTGAACCGCCACGATTTTCGTCGATCCTCCACGCTTGACAGCGAGTAGACACATTAACGATCCTGTCGGATGCATATCAAGCTCCGTTGACGGCGAACAACATCGTAAAAGATTGTCAGATTATAGACTGAAGAATCGGCTTCTCTTTCTTCTTTAATCTCTCTTTAATTACGCATTCTGTGCATTTATTATTTTGTAGGAATTAACATGTTTATTCTTTTTATAAGAATTATGAAATAATAAATGCACAGTAATTTTTACAAGAAGTGTCGCTGTGATGATTAAACTGCGTACATGTGTGTAATATACAAAAATATGTAAAATATCCCAAGTGAAGTAATTTTTATGATTATTAATGGTTAAAACAAATATGCATTTAAATTTTATTTCTTTAGTTCTGTTTACGAAAATATAAATTTTCATAAAAATCCGCTGTCCAACGATATTTATTGTCTGATAATTATTGTAATAACTGAGAGATGTAGGGTGAGAAGTGGTACAAGTGAGAAAATTTTTAGTTTGAGAAACTGTACGTGAATTTAACTGGAACAGAGAAATCTCTATTACTCAAACATTGACATATTTACTACGACCATTATTGCACTGCGAATGTTTATGCAAATTCATATTTTCAAAGACACATAAAAAGAATATATGTTTTATTTTTCTAAATGTAATACTATATCTCATGTACTTTTGCATTTATGTATATACATCTTTATACATATGTTTTTACACATTACACTTGTCATAAATGTGTAAATATCTGCAGTCTACGCATCACTGTACAATTTACAAAAACTTGGGAATTTGTAAGAAAATACTCCAAATATAAATATGGAATGTTATGCGTTGTTCTCTATTTATCTCGCTTTCAGGAGAAGATCCAACTGTACCACTTTTTCATTAAATATCTGAATTAGTATTGTATAGTAAACGATAGAAGACTTTCAGTAAAAATATTGCATGTAAAGCTGTTTATAAACATTTGATTTTATATATGAAGCTTTTAAACGTAAGGTTTTCAACATTGAAATTTAATATTTTAAGCTTTCTAGAAAGTTTAAATTTCGTATTTTCACTAAAAGGTACGAAGACAACCCTTCCACATAGTTAAATTTTTCGTTAGAAAAATTCCTATTGAGACCAGAACTCTTTAAACAAACTTTATAGAACCCTGGAGGTTTGGTAATAAGAAATAGAAAGAAAATAAGACATCATAATCGAGTGAATTTTACTTTCATCATATTCTAATTTATCATTATTTATTTTCTCATATAATTAATACAAAAAATAATAATTATTATATATGTGCAATACACGTAATTGTGATTTATTTTATCACAGCATTAGGCGAATTTGCCGATCGTAGTTGTAATCTCTACAATGTTCATCTTAACTTTTATCCAGCTCAACTGACTTTCATTCGCGATACACATCGACACAGTTCCCTTCGCGACGATTATGATACGTACGCATGTATACTTTAAACGTCTTCTTGACGTGTCATGTTATCGAGACAGTCCAGAACAGGTCGGAGACGAACAAATTTTATCTTTCCCCTGTTCGTCGTAGCATGTTACGTCGAGATTTACATAATCGATCGGACAATGGCATCCTGGTTTCACCTTGAGATACGAGAAGCTGAGGGATGATATGAAGGGAAAAGGAAGAAAAGAGAATATTCATGAAGCGGTTGACTGTTATGTCTAAAAGAGTATTGGCGAGAAGAACAGAAAGCGTATTCATTAATTGAAATTATTTTAGTATCGTGTTCCTTTTCTCAAAGTCTGTTATGTTGCAAATTAGCTTGATTTGTAATCTATAACTTCAATGTAAATGCCACTATTTCACTTCATCGTTATCTTCTTTTATCAGTTAGACTCGTTGGTGGCAGACATAGTTTCACTAGTTCGAGTGCTTATTATAGTAATCAAATATCAAAATCTATCGTTTATACCTTAAATTAGCTGTAAGTATTATTAATTTTCAATAATTCAGATTGCTTATGTGACGTAAGAATCAACGAATCCAAAAATTAATTAAATGAACTTACGTAGTTTGAAGATTAATGACTATGTATGTTTAAAAAATTGTAATATTTCATTTGTAATATTAACATTTGAAGCGTTTAAATTTGAACCCTTTAAAAATTTTGTTTTGAAGGCCTGCTTCACTTAGATGATAAATTATATATAGGAAAACTTGTACTATTATGATAATTAATTATGATAATTAATTATTTATGAATTTAATAACAGTTTGATAAATTTCTCAAAATTTGAAGCCATTGAATTTTGAACTTTTTTTTATCCTGATAAAACTATTCTATAAACAACTGTGGAACGTCACAATGTATTTCTAAATATATTACTTAGGTTCTCTTCACAATTAAATATTACATATATAAATTAATTAATTTCTGAATTCATTTTATCCTGAACTATGATTTAACTAACAAATTTCTACATAGGAAACATTTTGTGCACATAATACGTACAAGCATAGTATACGTGTAGCTCTATTCTACTAATCAAAATTTACGCTTGAAAATGGAAAGGGAAGAAAAAGGAGGAACGACTTGACAAGCTAATATAACTATCTTATGCATACCTCTAATTTTCTACTCGAGATATTATAAGACACTTAAATGTCTCGTATGATGAAAATTGCAACGATTTAATTTCCGCTGCGATTAATTATCGCAACACCTTAACGAATTTAATCTTACATTGCTCCGTTAATTACAGGATAATATATGCATTGCATGACAACTGAAATATGTTGCCACTGCAACATGTTCCTTTGCAATCGTAACACTCATTACTCCAACTTATTTGCATATTATATTCCAAAAATTATTCAAGTATTAAAGTGGACGATAGGTGTCGGAAACAAATTTGGCTGACAATATCATTTTTCATCGTATCGAGGTAACAA
This sequence comes from Bombus terrestris, assembly GCF_910591885.1. NCBI lineage: Eukaryota > Metazoa > Arthropoda > Insecta > Hymenoptera > Apidae > Bombus > Bombus terrestris. The sequence goes on along the minus strand of NC_063275.1, from coordinate 19,754,252 downwards.
CTTTCCTCGTGTAGTTGAAAATTGTTGCAAGTCATGAAAGTCGAATACGAACCAATGGTTTTGACATTAGAAAATATTAGTAGTTATATATCACATTATCATAATGGGATAATTTGCATTAACTTCGGTTGAAGATTCTAATTTTTTTTAATAGTAATCTTAATTTAAAAATAGTAATTATTATGAGTTGTTAAGGACAATTCCATCTTCGTGTATAACACGGAAATTAAATATAAATAAACCGAAAGATAAAGCAGGTATAAATTGAAAAGCAAATATTGAATGCATTTATATTTTATATTTCGCTGCAGAATACGAACGAGACTTTTGTATAAGCAGAATCTCGTGCAAAAATGAATCAAAAGCGGGCTGAATATTTGTTTTCTGTTGAACTTTTTACATAATCTCTTTCACGCACCAGACCCAATTTGTAATGGTAACGTAACGATATCGAGTAATTAAAAGCTTGATATTTTGTAATTACTTCTTACGTAATCGCGAATCAAGAATGACATTAATGGAATTAAATTAGAGTTTCGATCTTGATTCTCGTTTATTCTTGCAAAATTTTTTATTAATTCGTTATATACGTAATATAATTCGAACGACAATGTACAGTATAATTTATGTAATAACTGGAATAAATTAATTTTCTCTTTCGTCCTTCAAAGCAAAATAAAATTGCACAATTAACTCATTAAAGCGATCAGATTATGCATCTAGATAGAACTACTAAATTGAATAGAAAGTTTTTCTATAGGATGTCATAATTGCAAGTTTATTTTTAATTAACCAAAATGGAAGTCTTTAAGAGGAAACGTTTGCATATTTTATGGTATCAGAAAAAGAAGAAATTAAACTGCCAAATTATGGAAATTCTTTTCTTTATGTTCTTTACGTTTTTTTCTGTATGTTTATCTAATTTAGTAACACCCGATTATAATCTATCTACATCATCGTAAGAATCACCCGTATAAAAAAATTCAAGATTTATGTGGAAATGAGCAATTGATGAAAATTGTTCCGCATTGAAGTAACAAAATTTTTATGAAAAAGAAATTGAGGAGCTTGTAAAACGTTGGAAGATAGTATTACAATAGAAACTAAAGGAGACTGAATTGCTGGTTATAATATTACGTTCATTCTTTAAATACAAAACAGCCATATCAAATGTCATAAAAATACAAAAGTATTTCATTCAACCAAATAATTTCTCGTTTTGTAATAATCAAACGCGTCGGTTCCAAGATTGAAAGCGTTAAATCGGGTTGACTTATTCAAATGGATATCATGAACTATTCTCGAGATAGTTTCCGTTGAATTTACGTTTATTGGAAATTTAATATCCGGATAATGACTTCGTATACAATGACAAATGGCCCCATTAATTTTTTGTTTCTTTCTTCCTATATTTATTCCTCGTCTCCTGCCTTGTAACGAACAAGAACAAATTGCGCATGTTTAACACGCAGATCGCGAACATCAACGAGATTACCTAATACAATTAAATTTACATACGAACCCTCTTTAGTCTCCATGTCTTGGAACTTGTTTCAAGCTGGCATAATTTTCAACGGAGAGATTTCAATCTACCGTCATAACAGTGACGAATATTACGTGACACTTAAAACGTATGTTCTCGCCACAAGTCATTAAACTGTTAAGGCAGTATGTTACGAGTACATTTATCAACATGAATTTTTGGTTTATAGGCAAGTTATGGAGAAAGTGTATTGATTGATCGAGTTAGTTGTACTTAATTATCGGTTTATATCGTTATGGTGTCAACAGTGAATATAAAGTTATAAATATATTACATGTTATATGAAACAGTGTAGAATTTAATTACCATTGATACGATATTAGGCTATCGTGATTGTATTAATAAAATTTTAAACTTTAAAAATATACATATAAGGTACAAGATATTTACTGCAAAAATACATATACATATTTCGCAAAGATGATATAAATATTTAAATAGTCAATTATTCATTACCTTAAAAAAGCTCCATTTTTGGTAGGACTATTTTTAACATTTATTATGTGTCTAAAATAACTATTTATACTATGTATTAATCTTTTTATCAACTACAGTCGAGGACAAGGATCAGTGTACAAGTAGCGAAAGTAGGTATCAATAAAATTTAATCTGATACTAAAGTTTTTAACCAGTACAAAGTGTTAGTACATAGATTGTTTGTTAAACAATTGAAATTGGCATTTATATTTTTGTGTAAACAAATCGCATTTAACGAAATTTCGTTCATACCTATTTCCACTATTTTGTCCACTTATTCTTGTGCATGATTGTAAATGTTTGCATAAAAAATGCAGTAAATATCACGTTAAGCTAAAAATTCATACAATCTTCCTCCCACACGACGCGATGGTAAGATACCCAAAAACAAAAGGAAGGATTAATTTCATATCGTAACATATCAGACTCGATCGCGTCAAAAAGAAGAAACCTTGTCAACTTTCTTCCCATGCTTTCGCAGCTCATCATCATCATTCGCACAACAGAAATGCGTCTGCATGCATCGACGTTCGAGCACGCATCCCGCACCGTTTCTCGAAACCTGTCAGAAGTTAAACGTAATCGCGTGGCGGATGCACGAATCCGACGTCGAAATAATAATCACACCATGTGAGACGCAGTCACGGTGTAGCCCCATGGTTCGATTTCGCAATTCCACGAGCGTAAAGTGGACCCACTGGACCAGTGGTCAACCGCGAATGGCCAAGCATACAGACACACGGTCTTTCTTGCGCACACCTTTCACAGACCTCCTTGTCCTGCCACGTCCTGTTTTCGTCCTGGCCAACTTGCCTTATCGGCTGTCCGCCTTTGCTCGTTCTCCGATCGCCATTCGCGTCCAGCTCTCGCTCTCCTTGCACGGGCCGCGATAAAACGAAGGTTTTAGCCGCTGCCCGATTCAAGGCCAACCCCTGGATCCCTCTTGGTTACGACCTAAATTATAATTAAACTTATCTGCTACCCAGCACGCGGTAATGAGAAAGGACAAGAAAGTAGTATACAGCGAGGGGGATTCCTCCAGGAGAATCGACTGAATTCGAGATCGGGCGACACCCACGCGATGTTTCAGGATTTTTTCGTGATCGAAAGGAGGATCGTTCGTTGATAGGATCTGAGTTAGAGGTATTTTGTACCGACGACAAGGGGATTGGTAAATTTTCTGTAAATGAGTGTTCGGTGTTGCGTGTAGCTGGAATTGATCGTTGGTGGGTGAATTGTGCAGAGGAACGTGTGAATGCGTGTTTTTATGCGAAGTCTCTTTAGGATTTACGTTGTAAATGGATTTCAATTTATGGTATTTGTTGTATTCGTTGAAGGATTTTCAAGTTCCGTGGTTTTAATAGTCGTGAAATTCGATGTTGCAGTGAATATCATATTATATTGTATGCTGTTGGCGTCTATGAAAATCGAAATTGTATGGTAAGTGTAGATAAATAATCGGAATTCTTTCTCTTTCTCAGATGAAAGAATCATACTTGATTGCAGTTTCTCATTTTAATTTAACGACTGGCAAATTACTATAAACAGACTTCTTGACAGTAATATAATAATGGTTGATAAGATCTGAGTTAGAGGCATTTTATACGGACATTTTATACTGACAGCTAGGGGATTAGCAAATTCTGTAAATGAGCATTTCGTGTTGCACGTACCTGGAGTTGCACATCGTTGACTGAATTGTGTAGAAGAATATATGTTTTTACGTTTCTTCAAGTCGTTTAGAATTTACGTAGCATACAGCTTTAAATTTTTAATATTTATTGTATTTGTTGAATGATTTTCAAATACTATGGTTTTAATAATCATTTCCAATATTATAATATTTTCAATGCTTTAATGTCTGGGAAAAATGAAATTGTATAAAGTGTATAAATGTACATATCCGCTCTTAGGGCAAATCTTGTTAGGGAACATCTATTATATTTGTTGCAAAATTAATAAAGATCATAAATTTTTAATTTGATGCTGTATAGGATAAAGAAAGTATACACTACTGATAGATGAACAATTTTATTCGAAAAAATGTATACAGTTTAAAATTTGTAGTCTACGCCGAATAATAACGTTTTATTGAAAATAGGAGGCGTCCTTAGAATTTTAAATGGGAATGTATAAAAGGAAAATCGTCTCTGAGAAAAGAGATTATGGTCAAGAGATAATAATAATTGCTACAAGTAAATTTCTTAGCAGCGATATAATATCACGAAAATTTTACAAAAATTTTAAGAAATGCAGACGTGTGTAACGTAAAGAATAAAATTTTCAAAAGTATACACGTACTTCCAAGCTTCCAAATCATGTTTCAAATCCTATAAAGAGTTAACTAAATATTCGAGATTTACGAATCGAATTAAAATCTCACTTTCGATAGTCTTGAATTGAGCAAGCACGAGTAAGGATCGAAATTAAGCGATTGATGTATGCAACTTTTTGCAGTAGTTACTTGAGTAAGATTGAACGTTAACGATGCTGGTTGCTATGTACGGTAGACGATTCGAGTTGCAACTAAACGACTCTATAAGGTGTCTCTTTTAATAAGCGATTCATTGACGAAAGAAGCATTCATTCGTCAATGATTTAAATAATGGAGATCTTCAAATGAAACATTTTTATATTTTTATATGTTTACAGTTTCGTGTTATGTATTCATATTTCACATTTCTGTAAATCTATCCATTTAAATTTACTTAATTTACCTAATTTGTCTATCTGTTTAAGTTCCTTACTAAGATACTTAATTTTCATACAAAGGAACAAATTTAGTGAGAAATATCTTACTTCAAATCAAATTTATGATAAATAAAAATACTTTTCTAATAAAACACCATGAAATTGAAGATACATATATTCACAAGAGTATATCACGGATATATTCAGAAATATTCAGAATGAAACTTCTTCAAATTTATTTTAAAAAATTTATTTTTTTCAATATCTGATACTGGAAGAGGTTATTGCGAACAGTGAAGTCAAGTTTCGAAGTCTCTAATAAACCTTCGATTTATTTCAATATTTGCAAATTTAAAAGTCTGAAAATATGCAAGTAAGGAAATTCGGCGAGAGTTTGAAAAATTATAGTCTTGGCAATATAAGAATTAACAAGTTTAAATGTTTCAGTTCTATTAAATTAATAAGTTGAAGAACGAACATGCTTGAAAATAAACTGCTAATAAAACGCATAATATCATGCAGATAGGACAAGGAATTTCTTAAACGTACACATAAATAGAAAATTTCATCTTTTACGAAATGCGTCGATTAAAAGTAGCCCTAGAGCTAGTTACATCGAACATAGAATTTTTTACTAAAAATATTTAATCCCTGCAAGAAAGGTTAATACAACCGACGATTATCGAATTACACGCAACAATCGAAAATCTTTATCTTTGCCTCTGGATCGAAAGGTTTCGATCAAACGAGCCGATGGAAAGTCCACTTATACGATTTATCGACGGTCCTGGTGAGACACCGTGTGCACGCGTTATGCCAGTTGGACCTGCTACGGTAACCCACTTCGCGGCAGGAGACATTTCTGAAATGTCACACCGACACCGTGGCCGTAAGTTAATGACAGTCGTTGGCGCACGTCGCCATTTCCCGCGCGGGAGAACCAGCGAGCCAAAGAAACGCTTGAGATACAGAGACACGTGTCCGGCAAGAGATCAACGAGAGGAAAAGTACAACCGTGAAAAAAAAGCCGGTGACCGCAGTAATCGACGCTGCTGCATTGTGGTTAATTAATTTTTCAATTCGCCGGCCAGCAAGTCGACCCGTAAATCACCGTTTACCACATTCCTTCGCTCGGTTCCGTCGCCTTCACGATTTTTGTGGGTTTCACGTGTACGTAACTTAGGGTGCCGCGGGTAATTCATGGCTACCAAGAACGATTCTGCACGGAGGAATTTTTATTTGGCAATAACATGGTTCTTGGAAATCTGCAAAGCCGTGCGAGAAAATACTCGATTCGTTGTTATTATAACGATCGGTTGGTTTCGAGCATAATTTATATCCTTCGTTCGAGATTTTTACTTTCTTGCGAAGGTAACAAAAAACACGGTTTGTTAATTACAAAAATTACTCGATGAGATAATCGAAAGGCTTCGGATCAATCGAGCCGCTGCATAGCGATAGTGTAGCTCACTTATTCCGTAAGTTAGTTTTATTAGAAAATGAAATCCTACGATCACGTCGACTTTTGATGCAAATTTTGACGATCAAAATTAAATTAACAATAAGTAATCTTCATATATCTAAAAAACTGAGTGGTAAACTTTTATGAATTAATGTATATATGTTCTTGCATAATTTTACAAAGCTATTCAGACAACATAAATTATCCGAAATGATTCACTTGAATATATCATTACGTGTCACAATATGCCAAATTAAGTACAATGCACATTGCACATATAATTACCTGCAAATACAATATTTCGTTCAAAACCACAAAGTACATTTATTCGCGATGCTTTTATATTGAACTATATTATTAACCACGATTCTATCTCCAAATTAAACAAAATATAGCTTTGATATTTGACGGAAGTATATTGTGAAGTGTATTAACTCGCGCAACAGATGAGCCGGAAAATGTTACCGATGCCGAGACACATGAATCAGCGTTGTCTCACGGGCAAAATAACGAAAAGAATACGCGGTAGAGACTGTAATGATCTATGATTAAGTGCTCAGACTGTGTAATCACTGTTCACAATGAGAGGCTTTCGTTTGGAGGAAGTAATTCGAAGAAGGGAAAGCGCGTTTCGATAGTTAGTGGGCGTTCTTTTGATCGTCGAAAGTGATCGTGATCTGATAGTGACATATTGACATGAAACGCGATTTCATTATCCTTTATTCCACCATTCAGAGCTAAAACGTCGGTCAAAATGTAACTCGTATCGTTTGATATAACTTAAAATAATATTAGCCGATCGTGTGAATATCTTTGCAATGTTTTTCGAATAACATGCTGCACGAATGGTTGACTTGTACTACTTCTGAAATAAAAGAATTCGGTTTTCCCTTTATATTGTCCCATTACTTATAGGAAATGTATATATATGTTGAATGTATCCAAATTTTAATTTTGCTTAAATAAATATTTGCATGTGCTCATTTGAAAGAAAAATAGTTTTATTTCGTACGAAGAAGATTATGTAAAGAAATTTCTCGTAGATCATCGTTAACTTTGCTTGAAATTATTGTTAAGTGTCGTTAGCACATTGCAAACATTCATATGGCTATTTATAGCAATTATTTAAATAACCGGACCTGAAGTAAAAATCGGAATTTCCGACCGCGAAAAACAAAGGTATTTCCGTGTTCAAGAGTACAGCTCGTTCACACGGTATATGTCGACGGAAGATCATAATTCTCACCTACAAGTATTTATCGAAATCAGCCGATAAATTCCTATCTATAATTTAAACCGGAAAATCATTGGAATTCCAATCAGAGAAAAACAAATTACACGCCCCGTATCTTACTCGTGAAACCAGTAAACATCCGTATTCTATTTTTGTAAAACACGTTCGTGTTTCCGTAGAAAATATTTCCTTCGTCTATACAATATAAAATAATTATTGGCTCGAACAATTCGTGTTGCGCTTTTTTGAAGAATAACATTATTCAAAATAACGATTATCTATTATTTCTTTTATTATCAAATTTTTAAATGGTGCATTTTTGGTTATTATCTATACTTTTCAATTGAAACAAATTCGTAGAAAAGTGTATTCAATGATTTAATTTTAGGTACTAGATCTAATTGATAGTAGTTAATTGCTTAATTAATTGCTTCGTGCATTCCATGCGATTTTCCTGAAGTCGATTTCTCATAGAAATGCTGTTAGCCTGGTACGCTTAAGCATTGCTAGCATTTCCAGTATTCCTAATAACATTGGTATCCTTTATACTTCTAATATCTGTATATGTCTGGTATCAAATATTTTAAAAGTTTGGAATATTTGTAATAGATAGGATATACTTAGTGCTGATGTCTTTAGTTCTTCTAATATTTATATATTATAATATACATATTATTATATATTATAAAATGTGTTCAATGTTCCCAATATTTATTCTTCAGCAAGAACTAATATACAAGATAATACTCTAAAGTATCATTTTTGTCTCTTATATTTCAAACATTCCTACAATTTCTTATTGCTTGAACTTAGCATGATATTGTTATATTAATACTATTGCAGAGTCACATAAGTCAACAGAAGGTTCGAACAGACTCATATTGTTGTACCTTGGAGTGTCAACGTTGTATTGGTTTACTAGGCTCAAAGGTAAACCAACTCCGAACAAAATATTATCGCTGGTATTTATAATCGCCAACCGGAGTTACATTCGAACTTCGTATAATAACAACTGTAGTTATAAATAGACGAACGTCCTCTCTAGGACAGTGATCATAGCGAATCATATAGCGAGTCATACAGTCGAATAGCGAGACGATTACAGCCGGCATACACTATCTCTGTACTTGTACTTACAGCGATTTTAATATACACTGACTATTACAATTTTATCACTCGTTTCTTTAATAAACTAACACGTATAATGAACCACCTCACTATTAAATGTATCAACCAAAATACTCTCATTTTATGTGTTAGAATCTGTATACCAATTTTCGTATGAGAATTAAATATTTACTTAACAGAAACTCATGGTGTCCCAAAAATCATGCGACCAAAAATCTGCTGTACCCAACTTTCATATTTGTTGTAACTATGTATGTAATACATTTGATAAGAAATTCACTGTAGATCCATCGCAGTTCTTCTCTATCGAACCCAATATTAGATACATCGATAAAAAAGGTTGAAGTTTCATCGATAAAATCAAGAGAGCATAGTTTCTTTCTCCCGGTTCGGTTGTTTAATTCGTCCAGATGAAAGAGCTCGGTAAACAAAAAATTCAATTTCAGTAGGTTGATTGAAACCTGAATGAAAAACCAAAGGGTCGTCGTTCTTACGTGCCTACACGAAATATTTATCTATTGTGTGCTGCTGTGGTAAAAATGATTGCCGGGCAGGTCAACGACCACCTGATAAAACATCGGGAGGCGTGAAAGATTGAACGTGAACGCATACCATCTACACAAAAACCAGTTTTATCGATTATGAAAGGTGTCTTTAATCTTTATGTGCTACATCAGTGCCATTCACCCTCGCCAGCTATCAAATCTGTAGTCATAGAAGAATACTGTCTGCATTGCTTTTAAAACACTTTTATAACCCGTATAATTTTATTTGAAAAGAAAATCGACATAATTCAGGGTTGTTGTCAAAACACGGTGTTCCAAAGGAGATTTTTTTATGGCTCGTAAACGACGTTTATACTAATTCATAAATAAATTCAGTATATATTATGTTTAATACTTAATACATGTTGAGTAATGTTTATTGAATTATGTATTTTTAGATATTTTATTTTATCTTTACGTTCACCGTGGATATCTTATATAATTCTGTATGATACGTTTCATTCTCCACATCGTAGTATCTTTAAATTTCCCATAAATATGTAAATATTTGCAAGGTACTCGTTAGGCATTCTGGGAGAAATAAGAGTACTGAGTGCACGGTATGAGCAAAATAAAAGTTTCAATATTTAATTTAAGAACGTAAAGGAATATAAAATTGGCATTAAAATAGAAAAGTAAATTTCCCAAGCGCATATTTTATGCAAATGAAGATATAAGAGCAAACCGATAAGCAAATAAAATTTTCCATCAAATATACAGCATTACGTGTAATAAGAACGTAAATGATGCATAACATATAATATACACTGTACAAAAGAAAGACGCTTTAAATTATAAAAATGAGAAATTTCATTTTATTATAATATACGCAACCTCGAACTATAATTAATCTTTAATTAAATATACGATTTAACAATCGATTAAGATTTTATTAAATTTTAATTAAAGCCCCAATCTTCAGCTATTGTCAGGCATCATCTATAGATAGTCTTTGATATTTTTTATGACTTAAATTTTCAGTTAATTTATACAATTTATGTATTTCAATTTATGTTAGTTTCTGAATTAAAAGAAAAATCGTCAGAAAACTCATTTAAGGCGAAAATCGGCGTGGCTAAATTAAGATGAATCAGGCGATGTTGAGAAAAAAGATATGTTCAACCACAGAGTGTCCAGAATATGATAAAACGCGTCGTTGGTGGCGTCTGGTCCAGAAACGACGAGTGTTTCTACCGAAAATGAACTTAATCTCGAAAGAACGTTGACGTGAAGTGACAGGTTGACAAGGGCGGAACAGGGTTTCTCTGGAAATGCATAATTCAACGAGGGCACTGTATAACACTTTTATAATTACTTTCCTCTCAGCCGCCAACGAATATTATTCACCGACCTCGTTCTCGGTTCATCGAGAATTATTTTAAGACTCTTACGTCCAGCGTGTTTTCCTTTTTATAGGATCAAGAGGTTGCACCGATCTGTCAACTTGTATTTGAGCGAAGAATAATTCGTTCAAAACACGGCTTCATTTTGCGTGTTACATATTTTTGGAACAAAAGTGTATAATCTGGATCCTAAAGACTGTAATTGCGATAGATTTTAAAATGAACAAAGATATTTTTGTTATAATTTAAAGATATTAAAAGGGAAATAGAAAGAGTTGAAAATCATTTGAAAAGCCAGAATATGAATTTTTAAAAAGAATAGAATTACATATCAATATGATATTGACATGTTGGTAGTGAAATTTGAAATTTTATTCTTACTAGACAATGTTAAAAATTTAAAAGATTGCACTACTTTCTTTTTCTGACTTTTTACCATTGCTGTTTTCTATGCTATGCCTGCGAATGTGAAAAAGTAAAAGACATCCAGACAATATGTTGAACTACTGTTACCACCCATCTGTTTTTACTCGATTTATCTTCTCTTAAGAACTCAATTTATAAACTCAAAAATATATATCAGTTTAATTATGTAAATTTCATTCTTCACCTTCCACTTAATCTGCCTTCCAAAAATACAGTCTCCTTTCAACAGACTTAATTAGAATCAGAATTAAATTAATCATTAAATAAGACAAAAAATATAGATCGTACAAAACTGGAGAGATACACCACTTTCTACAAACATTCAATTTTCCAAATTGCTTTGGACACCGATTTACGACATACCAACCATTTTTCTCACAGCACATCTCGTTCACACGAATCGGTCCTATTAAACCGTCTCCCGTAAATGCACGGGATTTATCCACGTCACATCCATCCAGGAAATTCTCTCGTGAAATTCAAGCATCTCCTCTCTTCATCTTTCTCCCTGGTGTCTTCTTTTTCGCCAACTAGATCGTTAAACTTACGAAACTTTCTTTTATGGACGAGCGATCACGCGATCCAGTCACTTCATCGTAGATGGATCGTCGTAATTAGGAGCGTCTGCTTTTGGATCAAACTTTTTCGTTCTACGTCTTGCTCGAGATCGTCTACCGGCATAATATGCCGGTCTAATTGTCGATTCGCCGTTTATATGGAACCGAGCAAACGTGACTTCAATGCACGTTCGAAATTTCCTCTCTCTTTCCCTCTCGCTTTGTAAATTGTTTGAACGAGCTTCTCGTTTTACGGCCAGCACGATCGTGAAACAAATCGTCGAACGAAACGCGAGATTAGAAGCCCACGCACGATTTCCCTTTAAAACCAGAGTTTATCGGTGCCTTGTCGAACGAAAGGGAAAGGTCTTCGTCGAAGAGACGACTTGGAATTCTGTGGAAGACTACCTTTGTTGAGATTACTTGTTAACCCTGTGTAATTGGATTTTTCGTGTTCACCGTGTTAAATTATGGCCGATTATTATTTTTCTATTTTGTTAGATAAAATAGGTGCCAGATTTAGAATGCTTGTAATGAATACATACGTTATTTGATAGCTATGCAATGATGTGATAATAATTGGGTTGTGGATGTTTATGCTCTGATGATAAGAATAAATATGCAACAATGGACCAAAGGGTAATATGGACACAGAGTGACGATAATATGGAAAGATATACATATGAACGATAAAAAGTAAAATTTATACTACGATACTTAGTAGTTAAGATATACTCCTTCCGAAGCGTGGCTCCTTTGTCAATGTAAAAGTATGAATTTGCATAAATACGTACAGTCTAATGATAATATATAAGATGGACTAATATTCAAAAAGTATAGATATACGTATAGGCATGTATATTTTTCAATTCAAATTAGCTGCTATAGTTCGTTTGAAAAAGGATTAAGATTATTACATATTAATATTGTTTGAATTTTGGAAATATATTGTCCAAATAATATTGTGTTTTAGCGAAAATTGGAAGAAAAAAAGAAAAAAATTTACTATTAATTGTATATTTTATTTTTGATTACAGGATTTTGATTACAGGATTGATTACAGGATTACAGGATACCACTAAACGTTTATAATGATTTTTGGAAAGAGAAATGTTGACTGTGTTAAGTTAATTAAAGATCAGAAATAGTTGATAAAGTTAATTCAAGTTTCGGCCACTTTTTATTTTATTTTCTACATAAGACAGCAATCTCAAGTGATGTTATACAGAATTATAACTAAAAATTCCATTGATGTATAAGGGATAATTTCCTTTTCATTAATTGTCTATTATTAATTCTTTGATCATTCCTATCTAACCATACCAATCACAGTAAATGTGGATTTAAGTACAATTTGCAGTCTTGTTAAAAAATTCCATGTACCGTATAAGGCGATATTTCTTTCTTCTTAGTTCTGAATTAAATTACCACCAGTTTCTCTCTCAATGGTTCTACATTTATTCCACGTTTTAGATCAACTTACTCGCGAACTATGTTTGCGAACTAACTACATTAAGTTAATAAACTTGACAAGTCAATTATATAACGTGCGTGAAGTTATTTAGAATGGCAAAAGGTAGAAAATATTGCTGAATGAAAGAATTGCAATTAACATTAAAGACTGTATATATACATATACATTTCACATTGAAAATTTTAATTTCTAAGAGAATCTTTTGAGATGGATTTAAAAATTAAAGTATTATAAGATTACAAATTTTTAAGTTTGAATTTTCAAAAGCTAGAAATTTAATATAAAATTATTAGTAAGTTTCTAAATTTGGAGATTCCAAAGCTCGAATTTTTTAAATTTATGAGCTTTAAGACCGCTTAGCCGGGAAAATTTCGAGTTCTGATCTTAAAACTCATTCGCAATTAGTATGTATCAATAAGAAAATGGTTATTTATGTAAATATGAGCAATTTCCAATCATCTGCTTCCGGCATTCTCCAGTAAACCAGAAGAATCATAAAGACAGTACAACGTAAATCTTGTCTGAATAAAACCCAGAAGCACCCGGTTATGTCATCGATGCTCGGAACCGTGTTCGGACCTTAAGGCGCCTAATCGTACAGTCTCGCTATTCGCTCGTCACTCTGAGCACTCCCCGACGAGAGAAATGTCATATCGACCAGCCTTTCGAGAAGCTGAACGAAAAGCTCTATTGCGAATCTTATCATCTGTAACTCGTTCAAAAAACATCATCTAAAATACGTACTTCGTTATAGAACAATTAATTGATCAAATTTTTAACGACAAGTAATTTCTTCAGCAGTAACTCGTACGTGTACGACTTTCTATAATATACAAACATATCGATAGGTAAATTATGATATTACCTCGGATTTCTAGAAACGAAGTACTAAACGTGTATAGTAGTATGTACGTATAAAGAAAATCAGACTACAGAATTTTCCAAGTTACTGTACAGATGATAATTTGAAAAGTTGTAACGAAGTATTACAAATTGTAATTTCTAAAAATTTTACAGTCAAACCAATCTTTGTATAATAAATTATATTTCACGCGAGTTAATAATAACTTATCATAGTGATTGGTACAGTTATAAATAACCAATTAAAGGAACAAAAGAAAATGAGAGAGCCGTTTCTCTTTTCTGTATCTTATTATTTCTCCTTTCGGTATTTGAAATTTATCTCAGGATGACTCGCGGACGGTTGAGTAAATCGCGCGCTCGTCCCTCAAACTGAATGGGATTTCGAGACCGTCTGTCGAAACCAAACGATCGAATCGCTCTGGACAACTTAACGGAGAGAATTGTGCAGCTTTCAGAAACACTGCCCCACGATGTAGAATAAATACGTCTGTTCGCGGTCTGACGTCGATGTTGTCGGTTGCCAGGGAAAGGAAAAGCATTACGATACGCGATTCGATGTACGTGATTTGTAACCGAAGCCCAGCTTAAGCCGCCCACCGACCATTTTTCGTCTCTTTATGCCTCGACCATTATCGCTACTCTAACAAACAGAATAAATTCTTTTTACGAGGATTTGTATCATAGGGAAACACGTTGGTTAATTACTAGTTTATAATTTGTCCGAGGCTTGCTGGATCGACGTTGTGATTCTAAAAGTGTTTCGTTCAGATTGCAATATCATTCTTTAATACCATGCTATGTAAATGGTTTGGCAGATAACAAGAGTAGGGTGTGTTTATGAAAGAAATGATCGGTAGATGATAAATTTAAATCGATCGATAGAGAAAGATCCATTAATTTTGTAATACTCTAATAGACTGACTAAAGTACAGTGGATAAAATATTGGAAAAAGTATTTGCACATTTAATTCCTTAAAGATAGTTTTATATGAAAAATATAGCTTACGATTAGTATAATAAAAGTAGCAATGAGGTATTATTTTAATTTATTATTATCGGTGTAATCGATTATTCAAATAAACATTTAAATACGCGCAATTTCTTTAAAAGATCGTATCAGTTGATCAAAGAAATTTTCACATAATTCAACACTCTTTTCCAGCGATTAACTTAGTTTCATTATCCCAAACCTATAAAAATCATCGATGGTAGAATTCAAAAGTTGTTTAGAATTCTCTGTAACGGAGCTGATTACAAGAAGCTGATGGAGCTAATTTGAGCTGAACGAAGATAATGAAATTTTAATTATTCGAAGAGGTAATATTTACTAAATAGATTTATACTATTTTAATTGAATTACAATATAAATTTCTGTTAAATAAATTGATCTTTGTGATAGTTTCTATTATGATTACCACAAGAAGACATTCTGAGAGTGAATAATCCGTATAAATAATTTTTATGTTCATAATAATGTCTTTACAAAGTTCGTTTGCATAACAGCACTATAAGTTACGAATTGATCAAATCCTTCTTTTCAATAATAATAATTATTATTGTTCTTGTTGTTATTGTTATTATTAGTTATTTATGTACGGGCTCTCTGATACAGGAAAGATACAATAATAAAAAAAGGAACAAATATCTGCCATTAGTGATAATAATAGATCATAAATGGTACGGAAATATCAGAGAGTTACGTACCGCATTTCTAACACCTTTTTTTAAATACAGTAATCGATGAGCAAGCAAATAAACATGTTTGGAAATGCGAATAATGCAACTACTAGAAGCGTAATTGGCTGTACACAGGATGTGTGGAAAATTGGGAATCTTCTGAAAGATCTCGATGGAGCAGTAAGCTTAACAAGCTGTAGAACCTCTGGGCAGTGAATTTAATGGTTTACAATTTATCTTAAATTATGAAACTCGATTATTTTGCAATGGAAAACATAAGGCAATCATGAAATGTCTCGTATATGATGTTATTAAAATAACGACGCATCATTTTATAAGGCTAACAACCATCTGTTTTATTTCAAATATTGCATCACATTTATTTAATCATCCGTTCATGCTTCCCTTATAAACGAATTTTCGTCCTCCTGTTCTACTTTCATTTATGAACGTTTAAGGCAATCATTACACATATCGAATTTTATGAGCCAATCAGAAGCTGATTTTTAATAGCAAACGTAAATCAAGTAAACTTATAATGTAACGTTAACTGTCCGATACGAATGAATAAATGACACAATTAACTTTAAAGTAACGAAATGTTGTTTCGATAAAATATATAAATACGAGAATCTAAATATATAAATACAAGAAATATTGATCTAACGAATTACATAGAATATAATATTCGTTTGAAAACATTAATTCATTATAAATTTTCTCACTTTGATTACTTACCTCGTATTTTACGGTTAATTAGGAGTTAATTGGCAAAATTGTACAGCCTTTGTCATCCTTTATTGCACCAAAATGCATAGGTACGTTATTGTCTCGAGAACGTATGAATACTTTTTACCGTTTGTCTTGGAACGATACCGATCTAGTTAATTGGGAACATTACCTTGAAATACCTCACATAATTGAATCAAACGGTAATTTGAAACGAATTTAGCTACGCGAAACCATTTGGTTCATTAAACAAATGTATTTTATTATCATTTCAACAGTATGCCAATTTAATCTTCCAACATATTTGAACAGAACCAACCATTTGGATTCTACGAAAAAGTGGAAATAATCACTAGTGAACACAAATAATTTTTTAAAATTTACTCTTCCTTCCAGATTTAAATCACAGAAATATCGCCGTCTAAAATTATATAAATATAAATTCCATAGCCGTCTCAAAGGCAGCCCATATACAGGAAAGGACATATCCAGAGTTAAATATATGTTTATATGAGAAGTCATTATGAAGAATCATGCTACCTATATAAGATCTAATTTCTCCCAATTCTAATTAAAGTTGGTTAACAAACGTCCAACTAATCATTTTTAAACGAAATCCATTATTATAAATAAAATTGTTTAATAAACTATACAATTGTAAGTAAAATTCCTCAACAAGTTCTTATAACGAATGATTTCTAAAGAAAATTCCTTAACAGATTCTTAACGAACCATCTTCGACTAAAATTCAAATAAAATTCCTATCTCTTTATCTTTCACCCAAATAAATA
Organism: Bombus terrestris; assembly: GCF_910591885.1. NCBI lineage: Eukaryota > Metazoa > Arthropoda > Insecta > Hymenoptera > Apidae > Bombus > Bombus terrestris. The sequence goes on along the minus strand of NC_063275.1, from coordinate 19,737,311 downwards.
ATCTCGTGAAAAAAGTCGATCTATTTTCATGGCGATCGTTTGTACGAGCATTGTGGACCATTCACACGCTCAAGATCCTTGTACGTCGGTATATAAGGACGCGAACGCGTGCAGATATGCCATCGAAACGAAATTACGCGGAGTTTGTTCCCTGGAGGCTGTTCGAGGAGGATATGCAAGAAGAACGCGGTTTCGAGCGTGGCCTCATTAAACCGGTCTGCCACTGTTAGACGCTCGTCCGGCACTTCGAAACGAAAACGCATCCTCCGAGTTCCGTGGCTATCAATTGCTGGTCCATAGGGTCGAACGTGATTTCGAAAGGCCGCGTTTTCCTCTTACGGTTCGCCACGCGAGGATAAACTCATGCATCGTACGACCTCGCGGCTACATTCGCGTATGGATGAATTTCTTGATCATTTCCACCGAGGTGAATGGTTCCTTAAACTCGACTTTATGACGTCTCCTTTGCATATAAATCGAGCTGCTTTTCCTTGTTATTTTTCTATTTGGTTTCTTTGAAATAACTTTAAAACTGGCAAAGGGATAAAACGAAGTGAAAAATATCTCATTGGTGTAACATTAAAGATGTACATTTAATATTTGATAAATACTCGTTAACTTTCATGCATCTTATTTTCAATTGAATTGTTCTTCGTGTCAAATTGATACAATGGTAGAATTATTAATATGATAAAGAGACAAGAATGTGTAAGTTTACATTTCTCTTATTGAGAATAAAAAACTAGAATTTCTATATATTAAGGCATTAGATTGTTTGCATTGTTGCACCTATTGCTTTTATCATTTATCGACAAATTAAGTCAACCTGACACAAGGAGAAGGAATTATCATTATTAGGAAAATTGGATGAATTGCAAATTATAAATCGGTTATTACTAATAAATATTACGTTTCATATTTTACTATTTGTAGTATTCAATTATGGTTAAAACATTTCAAATTAACGCGATTAGTGAAAATTCATTTATCGCTATCCTATGATTCTTACTTGCAGTAACAATTATTAATTTACCACAGTTTTTGAAATGTTTATAAGTAAATTTCCACAGCTTTCAAAATTGCATTTGTTAAGATCAAACTTTCGATAAAGTTCTTCAATTACAGTCATACTCGTATACCGGCCAAACGAAACATCGCATGATCTGAGATTTTTAGTAGAACACTATGCATTTTATTATTATAGAAATTTCTGTTTAATTTTACTCGTAATTTTTATACAACGGAAAGCGTAGGTGATTGGAACTGATAGGCAAATAATTTCACGATTTAACACGCTATAACCGATCCTAAAACCGCAATCTTAAACATAACAGAGTTAAGTTATGTAGAAAACCAGTAAGAAGTAATATTAAACGTGTAAGAACGAGGCGTTCGTTGCTATAATCGGAAAACAAACGTATTATTTTACTATCAAATATTGTCGCTTCTTGAGATGGCTTTGGAAGTAACATATAGGCGATATACGATCTAAATTTTGTAGATAGTTATGGAAACCAAGTATGATAACGCGATTCACGGTTTGCAAGCGGCAATTTTGATAACGATGAGTCATACGTTGAGTCTAAGCTGAGAATATTTCGAATGATAGTTAATTTCATATTTTATTCGATATAAGAATCGGAATATTATGAGACAGTAATTAAAAAAATAATAAGCATAAGACGTATACTTTATTGAGTAAATAAATGTTTCAACATAATTCAATTTGTATTGATATTTATAATAATTTTTATAGTACGTCTTCTCTTCGGTGATTAAGGATATTAATGTCATTGATTTCGTGTATTTTAAATATGTTGTCAATAGACTGAATGATATATCGCAACTTTCACAAGATTAAGTGCTTTAGTAGGTATTAAATTAAACTTATCTTTAGCATCTCAAATTTATATGACAATATTTCAGCATAACTTTCATATTATTTAATACATATTTATATAATACTATTAATATCTTACTAAGATATACAGTGTTAGATTTAAAAACACGATTCCTAGTTTACGACACACGAAATAGACGAATAAATTTCTTTTTTAACGCTTTAAAACTGGAACAAAATTTTTATTCTGAATCATTCAAAACATTTTCTTACGAGAATATATAATTGATTTAGATCTTCCGCAGCAAATTTTGATACTCGGTGCTTAGAACGAATAAATCGAGAAGTAATCTATAATTTGAAAAAGAAATTATAGCATATACAAGTTTCGAATTGTCAAAAATACTCTTCCAGGGAAAAATTAATTTCAAGGAAAATTCTCGCAAGGAATTATGAAACTGTAGACTAAACTGAATTTATAGATCAATGTAAATAAATACGCGGATACTTTTCATACCGACTATACAATCGGTAAAGAAGAACATAGATCGTTTGCTAGCGCCAGTTGTAAAGCGTCCAATTAATTCACCGGACTACCATCGGTAAAGGAGACGTCTGTAACTTGCGGACTTTCTACCTCTTGCATACTTCTGTTTGCCGGGTATCTCTATTCTTGCGACGACGGCCGCGAGATCCCCTTGTTTTCTGTTTTTCTTATATGGTCAGAACCCTCTATTTAAATAATGTGGCGAGATCAGAGACCTACTTCTGTACCGGTTTGACGCTAAGCAAAATTTCTATATAATTTACTTTGCTGTGAGTAAATGAAACATTTAATAAATTCTATATCCTTTAAATTATTTCTAAAGATTATTGAAATACATAATATGTGAATCATTATAACACTGATTATAATGTACTTTTGTTTCGTTTTGAAATTTATTTTCTTCAAATTATCGTACATCCAAAATAAGTTTACTCATAATATTACTTTGAAACCCACCAATTCCTTCTAGTATAATAATAAAAAAATATATATATATATAATTTCAATCTAATCAATATATGTGATATTATTCAAAAATGGAACTTCAATTGAAAAGAAAATTGTTTCGTCTGAAGCAACAAAAGATGAAGATTTTCGTTGATAATTTTATGCCACCAGCTTTCGAAGACAAGGAGCTATTTTTGAGTGAAAACATTGGGATTTATGGCGATTCATTTCAGCAATAGTGACAATCTCTTTTACTTTTATGTTTGTCATGTTATCGTGGTTACTCCCGAATGATGTCTTAACTAATTGTAACGATCTGACCGATCAAAGGCCACTCGAAGGAATTTCACGATTGCTACCTAATCGTTCGAAGCCTCATGTTCGTCCAAATATCATTCACCAGCTTCCCGCCAAGAGTGACCTGCGCTTCGGGCGCGAGGAAGTGCGTGAATGACGATGAAACTAACGAGCACGCTAATTGGATCTTTCTTGAGCTCGATGACCACTCAATCAGTGTGAATGATTTCGACTTTCCATCTGAGCCCTACCAAACTCTCGAGCGAATCGAGCAAATTAGAATGACTGAGTTTCGGAGACAATTCAGAATCGCTTGGTCTATCGACGGTGAACGTCTTTCATTGTTACAGAGAGAAATTAGAATCGTGTCGAGAAAATCAAATTCGTTTATTCGTCACTATTTGTATTTCATTCTAAGAATCGTCCTGAGAAGCAAACCTTCCGTGCTGCTATTTTCTTGCTGCAACGATCGAGCCATGAGGTTTTGAAGCTTCGCTACGCACATTCCCTTCGTTTCGATTGCACATTTTGTGCCTAATATTCCTTTATATTCGTTTGGCGTGCGATAAGTGTAGTGTCTCCAGTGAGCGTGCCGAATTCGCGCGTACGCACAAAAATTAAAAATGAAATGAAATGTTTTACAAATCTTCGCGGAAGGATATACAATATTTGCATTTATTTCGTATATTTTAATTTCCAATATCGGTTGCGAGGCTCGTCCGACAATAATCATTCCATTTCTCCTTACTTTCTTTATCTTTAACCACCTTTTGTATAAAATACTGTTAAGCTTTGAATAATTCAATAGCCATCTGATGACGATCCGTGTAATTTGAAGATTACTAAATGATTTATGTAATTTAGAGTATAACTTTTCGTGAATATATTATTCTGAATTATGAATTATGAATATATTATTATTTTGAAGAAACCGGAAAATTTCTGAGTAATTTTATATAATATCCCGGATCTTCAAACCAATTATCGAGTCAGATGCTTGAATGATTATATAATTACGTTTTATTATATTTATTTTTGAATGAGTAAGAACTCTATCTATATGAATTTCTATCTATTTAATTCTTATAAAAATATAATTATTCTATTTTATTTATCGAGTCACAGCAACAGCGTTGAATATTTCATTTTAAGGAAATACCAATATACAATATTTCATGTTATTTCATGAAATTTCCATATTCATCGTTTCTTTCCACGATCGTAATTATTATAACTGTTATTAGCACACCTCATCTTTATTACTAAATGATTTAATTTACATAATAGAAACAATATATCATGGATAATGAAGGTTATCAATTTAAATATTCTCAGTGTTATGAAAATAGGATAACAATTTCTTTTACTAAAAAATATTTCGTATAGTAGTAGATCATTATGATGGTAATGACCAACTATTGTAACTAAAATCATGTTTATGTGCTTTCTTAAGTCATTACTGTTTGTTAACTCTTCTTATTACAGCAAATATTTCAAAAGCAAATAAAAATCAATTATTACAATATTTCTTCTTATATAAAGCAATTTTATTTGAAATTGAATAAACGAAACTAAATAATTTAATTGAATTTCCTCCTTTAATTTTAAAGACATCCAAAGTATCTATTCTATTCATCCAACCCAGTATATCAACTATCATCTTCTACTTTTATTTCTAATCATTGACTCTTTCAATCCTTATAAAGACCGATTTTAAACAAACTTATTTCCAACTTAGAACGAGCTTTATAAACGTTTTTTAACTGTTCCTTGATAGTTTTAATTTTATGGTATTTTTTATAGTGGCCATTATTGCTTTGACGTTCACGTTTAAGTGGTTATTATCGATTACCGCGAAACGTTCAGGTTGGGAAAGATACGAAGAAAGTTAGGAGGGCAACTTCATCATCGGCCAACACCTTCGATAATTAAAGTTCAAAGCGTTCGAGTGCTAGTTGTAAGTAGACATGCAACGACGTCTGATAATTGCTCGATGATAACAACGTTTGATAAGCGTCTAACAACTGCTACGCGGGTTAGGGCATTAGAAAAATTCGTGTTATCTTAAATTGCGCTTGACCCCTACGAAAGACAAGAATCGCTACTCTTCGGCTACCTCCTGTTTGAAACGTTTTTACAAGCATTGCTCTTCGTCTTGTGCTTTTTAATTATCTTGTTGTAACGCGGTACGTGAAATACATTCACTTCGTATATCCAGTCTGAATTCTCATTTAGGATATTTGATACTATTCGAAATTGAATAATTCAGTAGCAATTTGACAACGACCAGCGTAATTTAAAGATTGAATGACGAGATCGACCAGGGAAATTATCTGCACTATTTGCATATATCTGCACTTGATCGTTCATTACGAATTGTGATATACAGTTCTAAATTCTAATATAAAATGATTAGAGTTTCATCAGCTATTATTAACTTCCATTAATGACAATATGTATAGTAGATATTGGAGAAATACATACATATTATGCAGAACTTTATTCGTACACGCGATATAAGTTTAGCAAATTATTGATGCTTAGAAATATTTAATATTTAATTTATTCAGGAAATTATGTTATTTCTCTTATCAAGATTTCTTGTGATTATACATATGTTACTTCTTAAGGATTGGTATTTAATTCTAGCAAATTATCGTTACTTAAGAACATTTAAAGTAATTTATTCCAGAAGTTATGGTATCTTCCACGTAAAAGCCATTTATGGCTACATGCTACTTATTATTGTATTTTATTGTAATTGGGATACTATTAATAACACAGTTCAATTCTATATTCTATGTGATGTAAATGCTTGACGATAATAATGAATGCAAACATGGTAATAATATACCTATTATCATGCTAGAATATTTGCATAATGTTTACGATAATTAAGTAAGAAACGTTCATATAATTTACATACTATCACTTTGCAAAATATAAGACAATTAGATAGAATAACAAGATTAGAATGACAAAGTTCACAGAAGAATAAACTTTATCATTTTGTTACAAAATGATAAGTCGATAAATGTATTGCTCATGTTATTATTATGAGAATGTTTCTTAGAATTCATTACAATTAATAAACCGAAAATAGCAGGCACAATATCCGGTCCCGTTTTATAAATATTGTTCCTTTTACCGATGAATTTGATTGATAAAAATAATTCTTAGAGTTTCTTGTAAAATTACTATTTTTGAGTTACCCTACTTTCGTAACAATATTATCAAAAATAAACCAATATACAGATTCTATATATTCTCTTCCAAGAAAAAAGGATCAACTGATTTTGATGGTAAGTCTTGAGCAAGTGAACGCACTATGATGAATAAGTACTGTCTATTACCATTAACACATTTATTTAAAAAACTAAAAATAAAATTAGTCAAAATTAATAATAAATAAGAATTAGTAAAAACTAGCTGCTAAGAACAAATGGAAGAATTTATCTGATCTGTATCTTTCTTCACAACGCAATTTTAATATGTAAAAGTGTATTAATAAGTTATACTAAATATTTTTGTAGAACTACTACTACAGATATTTGACGGCACTATGTTATCTGGAATATTTTCCACCTAATCGTTTTTTTTCTATCACTAAAAGCTTTTTAAAGTTTCACGATAATACGAAACAGTTATTCCGAATATTCTTTACGATGCTAGTTGAACACACTAAGGTTTTTTCTAAAAACATTATATTACTTTGTTTATTGGAACAGTGAAGTTACGACGTAAAACTTCGAAGATCATAAGAGAATCAAACATGTGAAGTATAAAATATATCGTCTGTAGCACTCACCCTTGCAGCGGAAATGAAGTATCGTCCATTTTCCTTCTTTTTTCCCACTGCAACCATCTGCAACATCATAAGGAATATACACGTACATAAGCGTGTTCTTACATTCTGAAAGCAGACGAGAAATCCGATGAAAAAAGCCTAACTCGAAATTTAACCTGTGATTATGATTGTTCTTATATATAGCTCAAGGAAATTCCAATATCAATTGATTTCGAACTCGAGTTTAACAAAAAAATGTTTTGATCGCGCTTCAATTTACGATTGTAGATTAGTCAATTTCAGCGTAACACGCGTACTCACAAAACAAAATACGTAATGTAAGTTAGAGCATTTGGAATATTGATGTGAGGTCTGTTTCTTTTTTATTTGATTTTCCGTGTAATCATTAATTTTGCTCAAAATTAGATATAGTAGTCTCTTGGAGAAGCTAACCATTATGAAATAGCACAATACGAGAAAATTGTTGTTAGTAATATATTAATTATAAAAAGATATAAATATACAAGCAGTTTATAATTCTTCTTAATAATGTTTGAAATAATAAGAACAGGTAATCTTTATATTATTCCTCACAAATTACAGTTATAACCAATAGCAGTAATAGAAATACATTAATCTGAAACATGAAATAATTTGTTAACCAACTTTTCGCTCCAAATACTTTTTACATTTTCTCAGATTTTTTGATTAATAAGATATGTAATTCATAAGAGAGTCTCGATAATCATCCGAGATGTTATCTTCCCGAAAGTTAATAATAAAGTAGCCCTCAAAATTAATTTCGATCATACTGCAACACAGGTAAAATACTTATTAATAACGACACTGCGCTCTCATGTAGATAATTTGGTTTGTACGTGTTTTGAGACACGAACATAAATTTAATAAAGATGCAGCCATCTACGTTCATAAATCATAATCTTATTTTATCTCGAGTCAAACTTTCTTTTATCTTCTCCACCTTCCTTAAAATTCATGTTCCAATTTTAGTAGACGAAATAAACCTGTAAATGATTTATTTTCGATATAAGATTCGAATCGATTTTTCTTTTTTAAACCTTTTAATCAAATACAAACCAATTTGCAGTATATCTGGTATCATCCTTTAAAATAACAAATATTCGATATAAATAAAAATACAGCAGCTGCATCAGCAGCGTTTTAATTGCTTATTCATACGATGGCCATCATTTCTATGCGTCTATAGCAAATTAAAAATACAAAAATATCGACTACGCGCATAATAGAAGATATACAAAGTATTCAAATCATAATATCGATTACAATATTCAACATGTGAAATAAACCTCTATTTATGATCGATTTCTACAGTTATAGCGATAGAAATATAGATTTACACAAACATCCGCGGTCTATCCACTATAGTTATGAATTTAAATGTAGTGGCTACAGAAAATATTGGCTTGTTTCTCAATAAACCAGTTTTTCATTAAGTTCTATACATTTCGTTTATCAAATATCAAATTTTTCTACTTCTATGAAAGTATTACTAAACGATACGAAATGCAAGCATATTTCGACCGAATTAATTAGTATGCAACAGTTATGATAAATACAATGATGTGTCAATAGCAATTTTCGTAGCCACTGTGTAGCTAATAAATTCTTTCGAAATCAATAAATCGCCACGATATCGATGCTATATCTTCTCAAGACGAGAACCTGTACTTTCTCAAACCCGTTCCAACCATCGCATACCTCGCCATAGGAAACCACTGGAGAATTAAATCAACTTCCGGCGATCGTCGATCCAAATCGTTTCCACGTACCATTACGAACGAATCGGCATCGACATCGATGGATCTCTAGCGGACGTAGCGCGATCGAAGTCCGCCGGGGCTCGTGTTTATTAGCGCGCAACGAGCCTTTTATCGGACACGAAGAAGGCCTCACGGTGCTATATAACTCGATTCGAGGCAGAATCGAGACGAGTTGGGGCGATTCGCTCGCAGGCACGGGTCGCGAGATGGAAGTTCTTTAGGGCGTGGTAGATGCATTATGGATACTGTTTTACGAAGCACGCATCGATGCAACTTCGACCCGCAACCTGGACCCTGTGCTTTTATTTTGCTTCGCGCTCGTCGAGTATACACGCTGCTGATTGCTCGTGCTGCGCGAGCGAGCACGTGGATCCAGCTAATGGAACGTTCTGTGTGCACGTGTTCTCGTTTGCGTGTATCGGGCTACTTCAATTAGAAGATTTTTCGATTCGACCGTGTAGTGCAGGTAACTATACGGATCGTATATTGGTATTGAAATTAATCGAGCTACTCCTTTCCATCGGCTTGCGTATATACCTGCGATCTACGAGGTTCGCGGAAGCGGTTGAGTTTGAAGAGGTTTGGAGGGTTTTAACGTAGAATACGATTGTTGATTTTGTGAAATGAATTGGGTATATTGAATTTGAAAGCTTTTAAGGATAGATACGGTTTCTAGAAAAACTTGAAATGGTAAATCGAGCAAATTACGTTGGTAGTTGTAGTTCTGGGTTTCTAATGTTACCTACAGTAGCTACAGAAAGTATTGACGCGCTGTTGTGTCTATTATAACATTACATGCTAATTAACTACGTTCAAGTATTTTAAATTTCGTATAATTTAGTAATATTTTTATACACCTACAAAGCTTTTTTACTATGAAAATCAGACATAGAATCAAACAGGTGGCCTAATGTGGAAGATGCATGCTTGAATGAATTTTTAAATGGTAATCGTTAAATTGTATTCCGTTATGTTAAATCGCGTTGCATTCTGATATCTTCCCTGTCCTTCGAAACATACTGTAGAACTGCATTTATCTCAACTCGTCGGAAGACAAACATTTTAGGGTATCTGTTATCAAATTTTAAGAAGGAGCAGGATCTAACTGCACTAAGTTGCAAAATCTACAATAATCAAATAATCCTATGCATCTCCAAAGCATGTTGACTCATTGTCCGTAAGATATACAATTAGAATGTCTCTTTGTTTTGGTAACTGAGTAGACATACGTTCGCAAAGGATTAAAAATTTGCAAAACAAGATGGACCAAGATGCGAACTCGATTCCACAGCAGAGTATGAATCCGATATCTCCATATCGGATCGTCGCCGAGTGGCATGGAAACAGAAAGCGGTAGCTATCCGGCAGCAACTCGGCAGCACGAGAGACAAGATAAATTACCAAGCGTGGACGAGCGCATCCTGATCAGCTGGTAGCTCGGACTTTTGATGGAATCGTGCACGACGCTGGGTCTGACCAGCATCGAATCTAACAGTGAACGTCGCACCATCGAGGCGAGAGGGCTCGAATGCTAATGGCAGATGCGATGCTCGATGCCAGACGAAAACATTCCAGCCGTGCTGAGATCGTCTATCGGCCCGACCCTCTTCGTTAGCGCGACTACAAAGAGTTCAGCCACTCACCGGGCCTAGACCGCGCTTCGCCTTTGTCTAAACCGGACATTTTCACCGGCTGGTCACTTCCTACAAGAACCGTGATTCATTCGTCGGTATTACGCCGACTGGTGCGTATCAGACTAGTATCTTTACAACCGGGGACCGCCCGCGCTTCTACTGGAATGTGCCAACTGCGGACGCTTAGCCTGGCGTAACGGTAGGTTGTCTTTCATTTCTTCTTCCTGGAGCTTTCGAACGGTTCGCTTTGTATAAGATCCATTTGGATGATTTGATTCGGTATGTGGTATCTTTGGTTGAACATTTACGAGTTTCTAACAATGACTTGTATGATTAGAACAGCGATGGGTGGCTACCTACTGCATAAATATTGTACTCCCTCTTTTAACGTTAAAATAATTCAATGGTGCTTTGTAATTAACTAAACGTGGATGATGGTCCTTGAGGATCTCTATGTACACGCTAAATACAGAAAACAGAAATGTTATTTTTTGACAAATTTATGAAATAGATACGAATATGATTTTCAAGCAGCATAAAGAAACGGTGGAGAATTATTTGTTGCATATAAAAACAAATATTACAGAATGAACATGCAATATTTGTGCAGTAAGCCATCGACGTTTGAATGGATGTGATTCGGGTGGAAATTTATTACAGTAGGGCTGCGATTAATCGAATCTCTTCTACTTTCAAATTAGTGAAAGAAACTAATTTATATAAAATTGAGAAAATAGATCAAAGTTAAACACAGATATAAGAAGATAGAACTTATTTTGGTATAGGAAATTCGTTTTCATTTGTTCCTTGTGGAGCTTCGATTATCCACCGAGCATTAAAACGGTTAATCGAAGTCCTACCGTATTGTGAAGATAATTTTTACGTCTTTGTAATTGATTAGCACATAATCATTTAGCAAAAAATTAGGCAAAATTTGTAAAATGTCTTTTAAAACTTTCCAGAAGTTTTTATGTTTATCACACACAATATCGTATGTTTTATATTTAATTGGCAATTTGACACGCTATTTGCCCAATGATTAATGGATAAAACAAAACGTTTAATCGATGTAATTACATATCACGTTATATCAGAGAAATATATTTAGGATGAATGAAAGCTTTGTCAATCGTAAAAGTTACGCTCATGTTCTTCGTTTAATATAGATAGAGTACAGGCATAATAGATTTAGTTAGGTGATTTGCGTATTTACGTGCACGATTTATGTTTTAATATAGGTAGTTTGTACCTGCATTGGAACTTATTTGCAACTTAATTCAACGATTCGATTCGACGTTTGGTACTGTGGAAATAATTTGTGCCCGTATATGATTGATTTATGTCTAGCGAAGCTTATATTTGCATCGGAATGTAAACATAATTGAATGATTTAATTCGACATTTCGTATCGTAGATACAACGTGTGCTTGATATATGTACAATTGTATTGTAGAAGAGATTTAATCGGATAGATTGATTTTTTTGGTATGGTTACAAACATTTTTGTAGTTCCTGTGATCGCTTTATTTCTGTGGTCATCATTGCATATAATAACGATTTCTCTGACCAACACACATATTCTACATATAATTGTTCTATGTTAAAAGTTAAAAGGCAACTCGTTGCTAGATAAGGCTATCGATCTTCTCAATGGAACGCCTGCATTTCTAATCTTAGAATTGCATAAAAAAGAAGAGAAAAGTCAATCGACAAGCCCTTTCATATCAAATTATCACGTAAAATATTTTTAATAAATCTTTCTATATCGGATGAGTATATACGTAAACATCTCTTAAACAAATCTCTTTATATCAAATTGTTGTACATAAACACCCTTCAACGAACCCTCTTACATGAAATTAGTGTACGAATACCTTTCAACAAATTCTTTTACATCAAATAAATACACAAACTCCTCTTAACAAACCATTTCATATTAAACAACTATACAAACTCTAATTATTTTAATTAATGAAACCCAATGAAAGACAAGCTCCTCAAAGGGTACATTAACAAATGTCACTGCTCCCATTAAAATGTCAGTATCTCATGCCCCCACGTTTTTGTCACGAGTTCGTCCAGTCAGACAACGCAACTCTATCCAGCTCTCAATAAATTAACGACTAATATCGCATTGGCTTGGCCAGCGCAATTACAATGTGTCCAATCGATCTAATGGCTCTTTACTCATTGTCTGAATACGTGGGTTCCACCGGGACACCGGGCAGGAACGTTAGCCGGTTGACGTACCCCTTGCGGACTTTCACGGCGAGACACCTGTGACGTGGTCGAGGCATTGTGCCGACATTTTACAGGTGACTCCACCTTCTGCGATCCAGGTTTATACTACCACCTCGGACACTGCCGCGTTGTATTATCTTGCCGCTAACCCGTAGATCCTTCGACAAGATACCCATTGTCCGGGAAGGTTACCGTACTGCCCACACTGAGCCTCTACCACGTGCACTCTCCCCCATATTCATCCGTCCGTCTGAACAAATGCTCGGCTCTTTGAGCATCTTGTTCTTCTTCTTTCTCTTCGTCCTCTCATTTCTGATGTTGGTTACCTTGTTGTACTATCGTTTTCAGCGAGGTTGGATCGATAGAAAGGAAAGGCTAGGAAATGGTCGGAGCAAAAGTTTACAGCGAATGCGAAAAATACCGATTCGTCGTTGCATCGTTTAGTTCTTAACTGTTCTACGTCCATTAATTTATAAACTGAGAAAACTGTGTTTAAGATTTATGAAGTTTAAAATGATCGCGTGGAGTTAGAATTTAAACAAACTGCGGAGTTTCCATCGTATTATAAAAAAACGTGTATTCTTTATAGCAATGAGAGATACGTGGATTGATTAATTACATTTTTCTGAAGGATGGAATTAAAACAGTTAAGGAATAGGACGCTGGTATATAGGATGTTTTGATAGCATATTCAGAAGCATGTGTGCATGTTTTCTAGAAGATTCACGAGCTTTCGTGTGTTTTGTAAAGGACTGTCAGGATTGATTTCATGTTGAATATGACAATACAATAACCTGCTAATCTATCATTAAATTTCAATCACGCTATGAAAATAATATTGACAATATTGGAAATGTAAAAGAAACATTATCGAAGTTATAATCCTGATTCCATTATTCCCTTCTTCTTTTTACCTTTTTCTTTAATCAATCAAAAATAAACGATTCTGGTCTTCGTTCCTCAGTGGAATTCTCGACAAGGTATCCATTGTTCAGGAAACACGTACCGTTTCCAGTTGATTTACTCGTACAAATGTTTCTTCTTCGCTTCGCTCAACCTGCTCTTCATCGTCTACCGAGCGAAGCGCCGACAGTTCCTTTGTCGATTTTGATTTGTTGCCTCTCGCATGGACAGTGGCTTCGCGGTTTCGTGGATAAATAAGAGACGCTTCCACTTGAACGAGGTAAGTACCTGGTGCCAATGTCGGCAAATAGAAATACATTACTCAACAACGCCGAGAACCAGGCTATCTTATTCTCTGTCTTATTCTACTTTATTTTACTTATTCCTTTATTTATTATCGCATCGTTCTCTGCCGTATTGTTAACTTCTTTCAAGTTTATTGAATCAAGAGAATTTGTTTTACACTTGTTATATTACTAATTAAATTATTTTATTATTTCACATAACTTTTTTTTATTATTGGCATTTGGATGAAAGATACTTTGAATTGTTAACAACGAATACGCACTACTGTTCAAAAATTTGACATTGTTCTTTGAATCTTCTACCAATTTTGTGATTAATTTGAAATTAATGCTGGGGATATTAACAGTAGATTCTTTTATCACAATAAATTCTTAAACCATCTAAAGGAACAATAGAAGCATTTGATAAAATCACCGATATCGCTGAGAAAACTACTATTAGCGAACAAAAAAACATTGTTTCTTCTATTTATTAATTCATTCTAACAAGAATCAACGTTGCGCCATGAAAATCTAAAAATCCATCTGAAAAACAATTCTTCGGATGGATCATTAATACATTTTTCTATCGGAAACACAAGTCCTTAGCTAAGCCGGATTAAACCGTAACGATGTAGTAATAGTCCGATTATGCCGTGACTATATCCGCAGACTATAATTTAACACTATACCGGCTGGGATAAAATTCGCAATTATGGACATTTTTACATCTTCTCTTAATATATCCAATTCTTTCCCCTGCGCGGTTTAAACGATCGATTCTGCGTGTATTTCGTAGGCAAGCATTACCCGCTAATGCGAACTCGATCGAAGACGAAGATAGCAATTTTACCGTAAGTTTTAACCTCTGTAGTATTTAAGCTCTCGACGGTAGTAAACTGGGACTAGATGTAATCTAACAGATACGAACTTGTACGAAAGAGGGGGAGAGAAATTCCGTGAGGCAAATACAACGTGGAAGAACGGTACAATTGAATTACATATCGTACCGAGAATGGAAAAATATTTCGAAAGCCGTAATTGTTGTAAAGTATGAACTGATCCGCACGAAAAATCGTCCGCGTTATGAGTGTATCGTGTACACGGTCGCCATTGTGCACGTGAAATGTGAAAGGTGTATAAAGAATATCTTGCATCGAATCCTACGTTATTCCAGATACTTTGCAATCTTCTCGAGCATCGATTAACTATGCATGATTTATGATGCAAGTCTTATTACGATTAATACCGTGGCTAATCTATTCCTGTTATCGAAGGATCGAAATCTACACGTATAATAATAATCTGCGTGGAAAATGTGAGAGGTTGAAGTTTTGGTATCATGTCATGTTTACGCAATATCACGAACGATTGAATTTGTGTCATTCAAGCAATAGAATGGTTAGATGAAATGTAATACAAGTTTCGAAATGTGATTCTTCGTGGCTTTTTAAAAAAATTACATTACCGTGGAATTATATTTGTACATATATATTTGGTAATTAAAGTTCCAATGTTTATAGTTAAACAGAAACGAGTGTCGAATTCCTATCATATTTGCAATAAGGAATTAATTAAAATACGTTTCATTCGTATCAAAGTATTACTTGTTATTTATGCTTTTCTCGTTTATATTCTGCCAGATATTATTACAGATATTTCATCCGTAACTGATTTACTTGGATCATGGAAAACAAGAGTTTGTACTAGATTCATTGTATTAGATACTTAATTTCATTCTTAAATTTGTATTTTATATTTTAAATGTAATTAATCTTTATCATATAAAATACAAAATAATATCAACATGGATAAAGCAAAACGAAACTGAGATTAAATAACAATCTACCTTCTATCATACTAATAATACCAATTGTGGAGGTTAAATATCTAAGATGAAGTACAACGGTTACTATTAAATTATAAAATATATTATGAAAGTTGCACGTTAAAAAATCTAGAACTAAGCAAAAGTTCCAATTATTTTTCATTTAAAATTTTCTTCCTCGTGTCTTCCTTTTCACCCTAATATTTATTCATGATAAATGGTATCCTTAATGCACATCCATTATAGAATATACCTTCATATATCAATATCTTGAAGAAGCAATCACGGAACATGAAAACAGTGGCTGGAATTATTGACCTTCTGGTCGACGAAGTAATTAACAAGGGTGAGGCATTTATGATTTAATAGATCAATTGCAATTGACACGAGGTTAACCTCGTACTCGTCAGCAGAACTTGTAATAGGTTCGAGTGTCTGACAAGCGATCTAGCCTCTTTTTGCGAGCATTCCATTCGTCGATCTTTCAGATACCGTTACCACCGTACGCTCATTAAGGTTATAATAAGTTGGAATGAACAATAACGAGCATTTTACCCTATACGTGTCACATAATCGTATCGGTGCTTTATCGCGAAGCCACATCTCTTTAAATACGTTCAGATTAATAAGTTGGATCGTAGCTAACCATTTTCCCTTCCTTCGCTCTCTTCAATAAATTCTATACTCTCCTCTTAATCGCTCTCGACTCGCGTAATTACTCGCTTGACAAGATAATGATAACCCTCATAAATGAATAGAAGCGAACGGTCAACCGTTCTACTGAACAATACGAGAACAATCAGTTCGTTAAAATTTCTTGCTAGATATTAATGAACCACAATTTTCATTTTTTCCGGAATTTACTTGAGATTCAATTTACTCGGAAACCATGGTAATTGTTCGCTGAAATTGATATTTAACAGGAATATTTTGTTTCTTAAAATTCATAGAATCATGATTTTATATAAGCTTCTGAGAAGTGAAACAGGTCAACCCTGTATTTTATTAAGCTTTTATTTTCATTACGTGAGTACACGATTGATATTCAATTCTTAAGAAATTGTAGCAGCACATGAGTCAAAGGAAGATTAGAATCGGGAGAGACTCATATTATTGTGCCTTGCAATACCAACGTTGTTTTGGTTTGCTAGAAATTACCTTTCAAAAGTAAACGAACTGCGGACAAAATATTATCGCCGTTATTTGTAATCGTCAACCGGAGTTACATTTGAACTTTTTATAATAACACCGGTCGATACAAATAAATGAACGTGCTCTCTAGGACAGTCATTATAGCGAGTCAAATAGTCAAATGGTTAATCAAATTGCAAGTGTATTATACATACACTCTCTCTGTATTTGTACTTACAGTGATTTTAACGTAATTGACTATTACAATTTTATCATTCGTCTCTTTAATGAACAGACCAACATGTTTAATAATCCACCTCAAAACAAATGATTCACTTCCATGAGTTCATTCATTGCAAGAAAATCATACGAATAATGGTAAATTCTAAGATAAATTTATAAAACAGTGCTTGCGCGTCTCCAGTATTTTTCAATTTATGGTGTTGATTTATGTGACTTTCGAATGACTCGCATTACGAATATTTGTGATTTTCGAAACAGAGAATTATCCTAGAATAAACATTACTCAACTACACTAATTTTATGGCGAGATTCTGGAATATTCAATAAAAAATTTTTACCATGTACATATATTCGTTATTTCAGCCTCATTCATAGTTCAGCCAAGGTATTTGGACTTGGTTTACATTTATCCTGGCTTTAAAATACCAACTTAACTCACCCATTCTTCTCATTCATTTTCTTCTTTCATTTACCTTAAACATTAACCTGTTTCTTACTCTTTATTTCTTATAGATCTATTGTGCATTTATCTTGTGCCATTTCAAATTCTTAATCTGATATTCTAACATCCTACATACATATGTACATGGTATATATATATATATATATATATTTTTTTTTTGCTTGATTATATAACACACAGAATATAAAACACTGACAAGGTTCTATCGTTAAAGGGTGTCGTTTGGCACATCCTGTATATATATAACTGTACTGGCGGCAAAGCTTAAATTATCTTCGTACAAAAGCGTGAAACCTGTATCATCTTGCAACGTTCGACATGATAGAGGTTACAATGCATGGGAAGAATTTGCTGGCCAGCGGTCACGTCAAGTCATGCAACGAAATCGCTTGCGTTTACCGGATGGCAATTTAACACGTTGCATGCTTATTATTGCAGCGCTTGCCAGCGTGTTTTCGATACTCCATAAAATTAAGAGGTCATGAAACCGAGCAAGAAATAGGAATCCAAGCACAGAACGTTTGCGAAATCCTATCCAGGAAAACTGACCACGTTAGAATAGCCAGTTCAGAGCCATGCAACTGTTCGGTGTTCTCGGGTTGCGTTGCAGGTCTAATGTCAGGAGAGGTAGACCGGCCAAGCCAGAAACGGGGGATAAAAGCGAGAGAGAAAATTATGGGGAGCCGACACAGTCACGAGAAGGCCTTCTAAGGTCGCCACGAGAACGAGAATTCTCCAAATACCTTCACCGAGGTCGCGTTCAATCAGCCGATAATCTGCGAATTATTCGTAGTGGCGCAGTGACTCGTCGGTGGAACCCTTTGACGATTAAATGCTTCCAAATGTAATTACTGACTCATGTGGATAGGTGTTGATTTGATTAACACATTTATTGGTAATCGAATTTTCATTACTTATTAAGATTTTATTAGATGAAACGAATTCGTTAGATGTGCCAATTAAGTGATTCTTCGTATGAAATTTATTTCTACGCGTGTAAAATTCTACATAAATAGATATTTTATTTACGAATTATTATGTCATAAACGTAATGTGTGAAAAACGTCTGACACGAATATGTCAAACTTGAATATCATCGGTCACTGTACGCGTAACCATATACGATACACGTGAATATTAAAATTTCGTTCAACGACCCAACATCCGAATATTTTATCCATGACTAAAAACAAACAATTTCAATTTAACCACTCTGTGTGCGACGAGTTATTTCCTTTCAAAATTTGATCTATCTATTGTCATAAATCAATATCTGACAATAAGTGTTCCATTTCACAATTTGGTACTAACAATAATGCAATGAATCAGCACTTAAATATTTCATTCATTAGCTCACAATTAACAGAACATATCCGCTACAATAAATCACTGATTATAATTCAATTACTCTACTCAACTAAAATTTGAAACAAAGACAGTAGCTTTTAAGACAAACTAGCATTATCAATAAGTATTATCAATATAATCAGTAATATCAATATTTCACTCAATAATACAAAACTAACAAAAAAAAACACCCAGCTAAAATTTTTCACATTATTATCTACCACTATAAATCAACGCAATATACATACTCCTGTTCGATTCCAGTAAACTGCAAATGTTTATGCTTTTACGTGAAATTAGAAGTTGTAAAACAGCACAAAATGTATATAAAATGCAAAAATATATAAAATATCCAAAACGAAAAAGTGATTCTTTCTGCGTAAATTTCATCTTTCTAGTTTCTTGCATCAAAATACAAATGTTCATAAACATCTGCAGTCCTGTGATTATTGTACACACGGCCAGTACAAGTTTCTCACAACAATACGTCAAATATACATAAAATTCTTAAATTGTCCCCCTCGCAAATGCACGCACGGCAAACACTTTCTCTTTTAAGCGTCGATTTTTTCTCAGTCGAACGACCTTTGTTCGATGAATCTCGCATTATTTCGTCCCTAAGCATATTGTTTACAAATGATCCGAGGCCGATCTACGATCTAGGAATGCGATCGAGAGCTGAACGGTAACGTGGGTTCCGTTTTTACTTGGCAAAGAACAGTCGGCTGAACGGAAAACGACGAAAGGCGTTTAAAGTTTCGGATTATATCCTTCAGCGTGATTTTTCTCGGCGCACCTCGCGCATACCTGTCGTATCTTTCCATATAGCGGCTAAGTCATTGTCGATCTAGCTTCGCTTTCGTTCGCTGTTATGAAAACGAAACGTTTCTATTCCATTTACCAAGGTACTCGCGCTCTTTTCGATCTCGTTTTCAAGTCGTGTCCGATCGGGAATTTTAATAATGAGATACGTCGTCGTAAATAGCGATACCGCGTAACGATTTAATGGATCCACGGAACAGCACCGAAACAACCGTCCGAGGGTTTAAAAGCGATCCAACGCAATAATTAACACGTAATTCCGAGCACGGCATCTTAATGTCTCCAGGTGTACACGCGCCGTTCCACTGGAGTTATTACGATTTAGTGTGCTCCCGACGCGTGCATCGATAAGAACAACGATGATTATCTTTGTCGCGGTTAAGGTGTGTCCCGGGAGGGGAAACGTAGAAAGTTATTGCTGAGTCCAATGATTTGTGCTACTTGCAAAAGATTGAAATGTGTTTGTTGGTGTCGCTATTGGTGTGGTTTCTATAAAACATCGTCTTGATAAACGATGAGCAAATGTAACAGTTTATTGAATAGTTTTTTGTGGGAAAATTTGCTCATTAATTTTCATTGCAGGGATTGTATATAACGAAATAATATAAACTGTGAGATGTATTGAACAATAACAAGCGAAAAACGAGGAAAAAGGAAATTGTCTATGTCTCGATCTAATCACTTTCATTTTATTTTATTTACCCGTCATTTATTTACTTGTGTTGTTACGCGTCGTTGGTGCAGCATCATTTTAATATCAAAGATTTTGTTTATGATAACCATCATATTTCACATTGATAGATCGTATAGGATTTTAATAGAACAGTAATAAGTTGGAAATATTAGATAAAATAATTATAACCGTACAATTGGAAATTAGATATTGTGTTATTCATTGTATATTCTAAACGCAATATCGATAGATTTTCAATTGGACATTCGATTACCATAAGCTGCCATAGAAAGTAAGTAACAATAACGAATCTCAAGACGGCAGTCAGATATCTCGTGTCAATCTTCTAAGAAAGGAATCAAAAAATAATAAAGAAACCAGAGCAACAAGAAGCAACTTTCAGAAAGAAACAAATAGCGTATCATTCGTTAATATTTTAATGTTCTTAAGTGACATATCTAAAGACGATATTATTTATGGAATAATTAATTTCTCCGTTTCAATCTTTTCGTAGAAAGAAAAATAAATTACTTACGAGACAAACTAACGTTAAACATCCGCACCTGCTCTCAAAACAAAACAAATTTCCATCGCAAAGAAACCAAGTCATTTTTCACAGGACATTATCCAATACCGTTCGACGTTATTTTTAACCGTAGACCGGTTAAACGTCCCCACAAATCTTCTACGATCCATGAATCCTCTACATTGATCTACCTACATTGATCATAGTGTGTTGAAAGCTCGTGTGACAGACAATAAACGTGCAACATTAGAAGGATGTATGAAAGTGGCTATGATGATGGCGATAGATCGAGAGCCGCAGGTCGAATAATCGAACGGAGAAGTTCCAGGATAAAACGTTGCGGTTAATTACCTAACGATTGGTAATTGCTCACTTCGATGGCTCGTCGATTGCTTCCTCGTTCCTGGCCGACTCGTCCAATCTTTCACAAGCACAACGGCGTGCTTTGTGTAACGCGAAGAAGAAAAGGGAGGAAAAAGTAATGTATCGATATCGATTGATATGCTGGCTGGTTGCTTAGTCACTCGGTTAGGCAATTAGCTGTCCATAGGCTAACTTGTACGCGGGATAAACGAGCGCCTTGATTAAAGTATGATAAGCATTAATCGGCGAGTTCTATGTCATTCGAGCAGCCTGGCTAAATTATTAATAAGCCGTGGTTCGCGAAAAACCACGCTTCCTGCTTTCTAATCGGCCAACGTCCACGTGTTTCAGATTGTTCCTTCTGTCTTTATGTATCTCGTCTTTGCTGTTTTAGAGCCTTTCTCCGCCATAATTATAGGAGCGTGCGATATGAAATGGATGAATCCATAAAATCGAAGCGTATTGGTTCTATATTGATTTTTCCTAACTGTATCGTACCTACGTCTGTCCATTTCGATAGTTTATTGCTCGTTGAGATTAGAGGAGGACGAACATTAACCTTTTTGTCGATTTTAATGATTCTTATTGGGAGGAGCTTGACGGATACTTCAATGATATTTCAACAGACAGGTGTATACATATCTATACATTTGTTTCCATGTAATTACGTATATAAGAAACAGTATGGGATAAAAGATTTGATCCTCGGGGGATTGTGTTTATATTGGAAAAATTGCACAATATATTATACCTATGTGATATGCTATATTATTTATTTTCATTTATATATTACATTACGTTTGGTGTGAGAATGAATTGATTGGTTTAAGATAAAAAGGTTGATTTATATCAAACAATAAAATTAATTTTTATTTGGAATAAAACTGTAGTGAGATCGTGCTAATAGAAATTAAATTGTGTTTGATAGTAATTACCATCGTTCAGTTACCACATTAAAACACTAATATCTTGTTTTACTTAATTCTACACAGTGATATAATATTTAAAAGATACGTAGATATTTTATAAACCCTATCTTACTTGTTTTCTATTATATTTTATTATATTGCTATCAATTGCATTCGTCTAGGATTTAATTAAATATTATATTATTTTTCTCTTTCACAATCAGATAATCGTCCTGAGTTCCATTTGCCACAATGAGAAATATTAAACAGTGCTGCAATCTAGACATCCAAATTTCTTTTATTCGATCACTCAAATTAAAAAATTTAAATTTATTAGTATTTCACGCGTTAAAGCCCCAAAATTTATCAAAAGATCTCATTTTCAACGAAAGTCCACAAATCAAAATCTCAAAGCAACCTTGTACATGGTAGAGCGCCCCCGATAATAGAACAATAGAGTGTTTCCAGGGATCAATGTAGGTCAATGAACTTTGATCGAGGATCGGCAAATGATCTTGCTGGTGCTCGTCCTGCGGATCGCGGAACGCGCGCGTTTATCCTCGACGAAATGAGAGGACGGATCGTCGGATCTCTGTTGCGGCGATTGCCCCGTCATTCGGTGACATTTTCCGTCCATCGCGGTCGTCGCATCGTACAAGAAGATTGTGGATACCCGGCAGCGATATTATCATACGTCCGAGTCAGCCAGGGCACGTCGCGTGCAACTATTCTCTTCCTCGGAGGCCGTCCTCCGTGATAACGATCGAGGCCGAGCGAGAAACTTTTAACCCGTGATCCCGCGGTGTCGATGTTCAATTTCACGACGGTCACGAACTGGGACGAGCGGTGATTTCATTTGAGTGATTTTGTTCGAATGATAATGAATGTGTCGAAAACGCAGATTGTGGAATATTTATGGAATATTTTGGAAAATTTGGAATAATTGTGATATTTATTATTATTCTGTGATTCTTATATCATTTGATGGGTAAAAGACGGTGTTTTAATATATTGTAATTCAATTGAAAAGACAAATAATTTGTTATGTGCAAAAACATATTATGCAACTTCGAAAAGTCGGTAATAGATCCAAGAAGTTTTGTGTAAAACCTACATAGTAACTAACTAGTGTGATGATCAATATTTTTGAAATGTAACAATAAAGTGACAATCACGTACGTATATTTAATAGCAAAATCGTATTAAAACGAAGAAATTGACAATAAGATTGACATTGAATTGAAAAATATCATTTATCACGTTCTTCTTTCGCGATCTACGTGTATATCTTGTAAAAACATCTTTGTCACAATTGACGCACAATAAATAAACTATCCATGGCTGGATTATCTATATATAAATCATATTTTTTTCTTAATTACATATTCTAAAAATTATAATATATTCTGGAATGTAGAAACAAGTCCTGAATAAAGAGAATAATAGAACCTACATGTGGAATTCAAATGATTATGAGAAGTTAAAAATTAAAATTACAGCTCGCAACGGACTGATAAGAGAAACTTTTTATGTACATTGTCGACTAAGTTGCGTCGAGACATTGGTGCACCAATCCTTGCGAATCGATTATTATTGATCGCTGTCAAGCGCTAACCTGATCGGACTGGTTCAATGAGATTGCACACGTCAGATGCGTACAGTAATTAAGATTCGTCGAATAATAATCTCACCATTGACAACGCGTATATGACGATAATAAATCGACAGGAAGTCTACGATGGTTTAAACGCGACGGATCTTATAATTCGCTGTTGCGACCATTATTAGTAATTTACGAATAAATAAATAGTGAGATGCTTCTCTGTGCAACGTTGACAGAGAAATATGATGCGATAGTTTATGCAGGTTAATAATTCGCTGTGATTGATCGAATATCGATCGTTCGGGGTTGGTTGGCACTTGCACTAAGGTGTGCCGACTAATAAAAATAACTAACTCGAAGGACCACCCACTACTGCGGGAAATAACTATTGGTACGACTAGGTACTAAATAATCTTTAATGAATTATGATCTTAGTGCTACTTATCTTAAATACTAACTTATTGTTGAAGTAATTACATCAAGAAAAACTCTACACCTTTTCCTTTGTATATCCGTGACCCGGCGATCGCTGTTACGAAGAGAATAGAATTTAGTGAAAAAAAACTGAAAATAAGGAGAGGACCGTATTATTGTACTCTTGAATGTAAATTTTGTTTTGGGTTACAAGGTCTAAAAACAAAAGAGCTATAAGTAGATTTCTATTGCTGTTTTTTTCTCGCCTTCAGCTAGAGCTACACACCAAGGTTAAATTTTTGGTAATGTCCTTTGCTATAAATATATGAACGTGCTCCCTATCACATCTTCTTCCTATTGTATTGTAACACTGTAAGAATGAGGGTCTGGATCAGCATACACTATACCTGTACTTATACTTCAATATATTTTTCTATTACAAAAATGTAACCATTGGTTCCTCTATTAGCCAACCTCAACACTTATGATACTCTGCTAGCAAGAAAACGAGCAATGACCGACCTTAAACAGACGAATTTTCGTTAAGTGACGCGTATGGGCTGCGGGTCAATTTGCAAACGAAATTTGCTGAATAGCAAAACAAAAATACACGATACTCAGCTGCAACGCACAAAGTCACCGTACTTCATTCTTTGCCACAGGTTGTGTTGAAAATTCGTAAAAAAGTGGATAATGGTATAAAATTGATACACGAGATAGGACATGAAAATTTAAGTCGTTAACTTTAATGAGTAATTTATTCATAGATAGAAAGTCAACGTGTTTGAAGGAAATTTTGTTTTTTACATGCTTTTCAAAGTGTTCGCTTTATATTCTGCATGGAAAATAGACAAATTGTTAAGGTAACGAGTAAACGAATATTTAGACGAAGGAAGATAGAATTCATCTTTTATACGTTATCAATGATTTTTTACAATTACCTATTCTTTGTAATTACGACAGCATCATTGGATATAATTAGCTCATAGATATTTACGCAGATTTATATTTTCCTGATCGCAACTATAGAAATAAAACTTCAACAGAGATTTCTGTCGTTTAATAAAGATCATGGGTACTCTATTTTGAATATCTCGTGTCTCTGTATCGTCGAATTTTCCATAAATGGATAAAAATCCGCAGTCTGCACATCAGGAGCCTAAGAGTGAAAAATTTCCATTGCCTCGATTCAGCGCTACTGAATCTAACGTCATCGTTTGAAAGGATTTTGTGGGAATATTTAAATTTGTAAAATAGTTTCATATAATCCAACAATAATGAATATGCCTGACTATTCTCACGAAGAAACGCTTTTACACAGCTCACAAATTTTCCAACGAAGTTACATTTTCCTGCGATGTCGTCATCTGGACATTAAGTACAACGCAGAATGTCTCCCTCGAGATAAGAAAATCGTAGCAGGTTCTCTCGGATACGAGCATAAGGAAGCGTGAAAGAAAACATCACAATATGTACTACGCAATTTCAGTCAGCCAGTTTACAAATTCTCTGTCTCTCACTACCGTTTTCTCTATTCTCTCGTACGTTTCGTTGTCGTGGTTTCTTCTAGTCGTTGCAAAACGCCTTCACCAGAAATTTAGCTTCGAATTACGCTTCTATTACGGACAACTGGCGATATCGGATCTCATCGAGTTTAATTTTCTTTCTACGAGCAATATTTACAATCGTTTGCAGTCTGATCACTGTTCAATTTATGTAGATATATATCTGTTCAATTCATTGATACCGGCATTTGTTGCGTAATATAATAAACGAAAGGTGGCCTGTTTTCTCTTTTCAACAATTTTATTTTATCGTAATGTTGATAAGTAACTCGCAGCGAAACGAAAAGCGAAGTGTCGGATCTATCGAGACAAATTATTCATTCTGTTTTATCGTTGTATTTTTTTTGGAGATACGCGTCGATCGTAAATTGATTTTAGAACGTGTATTTCTACGCATAAATCATAAAGTAGAATTTTTCTTACGATTGATTATGCTACTTTAAAACGAGGTTAAGTGTTACATCGTACAAATAGATAACAACTTATTTCGGTATTTTAATACAGTGTCCACAATATAATAGTTATAACAAAATTTGTAAGAATATCAATATTTATTTAATTTCTATATAATTGAAGCTCAAAGTCCGTGGATATTCAAATATTTCAGAATTTAAGAATTTCATGATATAAATCAGTTTCTTTAATTTATTATCGATATCTGTTACATATTATTCCAGTTTTTTCTCAGCACACTTTCACACATACCGCACTGGCTTCGTTATAAAAATCAGACAAAGAATTTTAAAATGCAATTTATAACGGCACGTTGGTTGTAGGGTATGTTAAGGTGATTAGTGGAGAACTTCGCTTAGTTATTCTAATTGATTGCTAAAGAATTCTTGTAAGAGGGAACAGGTCCTGAATTCTTAGAATTGTAGGTGGTGCATTCCAGGAATTGACGGCGACTGTTATTCAAATACTATTCGAGGGTGGCAGTTTATCATGGTGTCTGTTAAAGTTCAAAACAATGTGTCTTGAACTCGCTGTCTTAACTATTCGTGTACCGTTTTTCGAATACCTTGGTCGGTTATGAAATGGTCAAAAGGCAAAAAGATATATAACCGCTTTGTGAATTGCGAAACAAAGTACTATTTGATACCCACTGTGTCAAGTATGTAATCTGTCATTCGTTTAGATAAACAACTAAAGGCAAGTGAAAGAATATAACATAACTCTACACCTAATACAACTTAACAGCTGCTTGATAGACGAATACATGTAGATACATATATGAGTATATATGTGAAAAATATCTAATATTTATTTTTATAACTACACCAAACTATAGTGTTTTATTTCTGAAGATAAACTTCACACTTCTTCGGTTCATTTTTCTCTGCTAATCTTTCGTTTCTTTTTTTTTACGTTCGTTAAATATTTAGCTATAAATAACGGTGGCGTGCCGGAAGAATTTTCAAAACATGTAATATCTGACTGTTCGGTCAAAAGCATTCATATCGTTTCCCTTAGATAGCCAAATAAAAATAAAAACATTCTTTGGTGCGCCGCAGAATTTTAGCAACTGATTTATGCATGCCATAAGATGAATAAAATTGAAAATAGCCGGCTTAAGTTCGTTACAGGCTCACAGTCGAGAACGTCTTATAACAGCGAAACTAATGAGATTCGAACCCATTAATATTATTTTATTTTATTATTTATTTATATTTATTAACGCTATATTGCTGGTTCTAACGAGTACTATAAATTCCTGAAGTTTTGTATGAAAATTCCGAAATAACCTGTTTATCGTATAAATTGTTCAATGAACAACTGTAAAGCAAAGAGCAACATTTCACACGAATTGAATAAATTAATACCATCCTCCATCAATCTTTCGGTCTAAAAATCTTTATTCAAGCATCTTCTCGAACTCATTCCCAATGCTGAGAACTCGCGTGCCGGAAAACTCATTGGCTAAGATCGATAAGCGTTAGAACGCGTGGCGATCGCTTACGTCTTACGTATCCGCTGGCGCGCGAGAATTCAAGTGGTACAGCGGCGCGAGGCGTTCGCGAGCAGGCAATTTCCTCATTCCACGAGGCCGGTGGAATCCCGCGCGCCGACCGATCCAATATTTCATCGCATCGGAAAATAAAGGCGGCGCGACCGCTCTCTCGCATGCCAACAGCGCATTACGAACGCGCTATTAATTGCTTCGTATGGTCCTCGCCGTGGACAGGATCCTTGATTTACGCGGATCGACCAGAATAAGACGCGCTGTTGCGACCTCTAAATCATCTGCCTCCATTCCGTGGCTCTGCGCGCGCCATTCTTTTTCCAACGTTTCTTATCGTTTATATTTTGCATTTCAATGAAAATCGCGCGAACCGCGACTTCGCTATTTATGGACTTTAGGCAATCAAGGTGTAGCATCGAGACGCGACGCAATGCATTTCCATTGAAGACAATTTTCTTAGTTTGGGTACGCGGTGAGATCCAATGAATTAAATTGGTCTGTGAACCACCTAGGGATCATGCGATCTTCTGAGAAGACAAATCGATTAACTCCACTTTCTGTAAATTTTTTAACTTTATTATCAGATACGTGATTAATGTCTTAACTTCTCGGAAAATGGATGGGTTAATGATAATCGTAAATTTAAAGTAATGGTAAAAAATATTTGTAACGTGATTACGTTTCTCTACTTTTTATTTCGTGGGGCCGATCAGTACAACTCCTGAGCTATTTATAGCAAGTGAGGATTAGTTTCGAAAAATGTACATGTAAATTGGAATACCCGAGGTGCATCGTCGAGGTAGTTTATAAAATTGTTCATTGAATAATAAGAAAGATTCAAATGAAAGATTTTTTGTTATATTTCAGAACATTTTAATTGACAGCAATTTTCTCAAAAATATTCATAGAGATCAATCGATTGTAATAAGAATTTCTCCTTATATATAAAAACTCTTCTCTTAGAGTCTTTAGAAGCACAGTTTCATGTTCTGCTAAACATGATATTGTTTTTAATTCTTTTTAAATAATTCTTTTATTATCCCTTTTAATATCTACATTGTGTGGGGACAGATTTTTGAAATCTTAAAATTTTCATCTAAAATATAATTTATTCTTACACAGCTTGTTGCCTAGGAAATTTTTATGCAAATTTTCTTGCATATGCTGCTGTTTCTTAATACTTCGTTTTTCTGCTTGCATAATAAACATAGTTAATATCATAATAGGTTTGAACTTCAAACATAAGATCGATTCAAAAATGTCAAAATAAAATACTCGCTATTATTCTTATACTAACTTTTCTAATTTCGTAATAATTTTAGTCAATCGTCGGTTTTATGCGCTTGATTATGAAAACTGAATTGTAAAGATGATTCTGGCTAACAAAACAATACAGGTAATATCGGAACAAAAGCGATTTCATCGTTTTTCAAAGAAACCGGTCTTGAAGAAGCCTACGGCCGCGTAATTCTGCGTCCGCGGTTGTGCGCCTGCAACGTGTAAATTCTCGACAGCATTTCTGCAATATTGTTCCGTCCATTGCAGGTATCAGCATTGGCAGCCGCAACGCCTGATTCCAATATCGGAATACAGAAATCGGTTAACAAGAGGTGGTCACGCCTTTTCATATTTTTTGACCAGTATGAACTACAGACTGATGCATGTATAGTTGGTCACGAAGCTATTCAACCGCCTGAATATTTCATATTCAGTTTTTTTCATTTATTTCTCATCACTTCGTTTTCTTTGTCAATCATTTTCTAATCTTCCTCTGGTATAAATGCAATACAAGTGTTGCACGAGAAAATTAATATAATATTATTATAATTGACAGTTAAATCTCCAAACATGTTTATATAGGGCACTTACAATATCAATCTACGTTTAAAAGAACCCATGATCTGTCTACCATTAATCAAACAACAAGCATCTTTCTTCTTATTTTAGATTATAGGTCGCATGCATCTTTAAATGTTATTAGTGACCACTTTATGTTGTCAGCGTACAATTTTCTTAATATAATGTACACGCGCAGTACATGAAACATGGAATAATACGGTAACCAAGAAGGATTGTGCCGTTTTATCTGATGGTAAACATTGGTTGTTTACGTTAGATGATAATACGCTTCTACAGAAAAATAAAATAAAATAAAATAAAATATCTAATAAATTAGAAAGAATGTAGTATTGCGCCCTTTTAGTCCCATACATATTAGGAGCAACTTACGAGAACATATTTCATAGAACTTCTAATGTTACACATATTAAAGGTGATTAGCTTTTCCTTAGCGATAAGAAAAAATCAATTAAATTTGTGTAGCTTGTTCTTAATCTGTTTACAATTACTTGATCTTTACGATCCATAGATATTGATGCACTGATATAAAAGATTTTTTTCTTTAACTTTATTTATATTGACAAGTATCGAATTTCTCGTACGAATTTTCGTACACGATTAGAAGAAGAAGACTATACCATTTCAAACGCTTTTTGTTTCATCTCGATGCGGTGTTTCACTGTTGAGATATCATCTTGCAAAGAGATCCGCAATTTCAAGCACTCTGCTATGTTTATCTCTCTCGTGCACTCGCACCTCTCGCTTGCACACTCTCGTGACCTACCCCACGATCGACGGGCGTGCGCTGATCAGTGACAGACAACGCGGCAGCTTTTTTTTACTACTGTTGCTGCTGCTACTACTACTATTATTACCACTATTACTACTACTACTAGCGACGTACACGTTTCCAAGAAAAAAATGTAGGCCACACCGATTTCTGGAATTTCGGCCATCATTCAAGAAACTGTGCAACGTGAGTATCTTGTGCTTCAAAGAGTCATATCTCGGCAGTCGGTTGGAATATCGAGTCAAAACAAAAGCTGTTTTTCAAGACATGCATTCTAGTATTTACTGAATATGTTTGTATTAAAAATTATGCGAAAATTCATGACTTTATTTTACGTCAAACGATTCGTTGATATGAATATTTTGTCGACTTAATCGTGGAACTTTTCTGGAAATTTGATATGTTTGGGCGTAGTGCGAGTATTACTTGATGAATTAAGGGGTTAATGCCTAACATAATTTGTGTTCACGTATTTGTGTAAAATATTAGAAGAATGATCTGTTGCTCCAACTGTTATGTAAGATGTATAAGATACTTCAAGTTTACAAACTTAATTTGTCTGCTTTAGTACGGTTTATTATTTTAATATGTTTTACAGTTGTGCAGAATTACGTCGTGAATTATAATTACAAAGCAGTTCAATTACATTGTATTCAATTACATTGTAATTCGTAATGCAGATTTCTCATTTGATTAAATTACAGTGCAATCCTGTATTTGAATTGAAACATAATTGAAGCATAATTACAAAGTACAATTGAATAATATAATTGAAAAACATAAACAAAAGATTGAGTCGCGTATGAACGGGAAACAGAAGATACGGCGTATGAGCATGACAAAAATATAAACGTGAAAGGTAAATATAAACATTTATCTCGCTTCTTCAGAGTTCTGGCCTCTAATTCAGTTACATTATATTTCAAGTACAATGTAATTAAATGACAGCATAATTCAATTTAGCTCAATTATGAGCCATGATGGTACATATATTACATAAATAGCAAAATGGTATAAAACAGTATAGTATAAACCAACAATAATATTTACTAAAATCAATTAAAATAGTTTTACTCTCTAGTAAAATTCGAAACAATGAAAATAAAAATTTAATACAAGAATGTAGCAATGTCTTTCAGCTCCTACTTTCGTTTTCTAATTATTCCTAAACAGGAGCTTATCAATGTTGCAGTACTCACATTTTTACTGTACGTTTATTCATATATTTAAAAAAAGAGAAGCTGAAAATCCTCACAAACATGATACAAGTTATTACATTACCTTCGAACTCTTTGAGATCATGAATAGTATTCGCTGGCGGCAAAAGTAGAAAATAATTCATACTACGCATAACTGTTTCTCGGTCTCTCGAGGCTTCGTAAATTGCGTTAATGGAACGGAGGTGTACCGCGAGCTCTCGATCGCGATAAGCGGGAATTACGTACCATTAATTAAATTCCAATTGAGACAACGTATTTATTACAGGTGTTCCCGGTTAAAAAAAAAGTCCCGTGCATCGACGAACTGCTGACACGGTTCAACGCTGTTCCACTTGCGAAACTTGCGTCCAAGGATTTAGTCATTCGCTCCGCACCGCAGCGTGGACTCTAATTTGCGCCTTACCGCGCCATTCCGCGAGAAGATAAAGCTTTGCCAATGTTACGAAAGCATGGTACTGGTAGCTGGCCGCTAATTGATACCTTAAAGCGGCTAGTTTCTTTGTCTGCATTTTATTTTGTAGAAATAAAGATAGGTTTTACTCGACTGGCATATTCTATTCGGCTCGAAGTCGTTTGATCTTTCCCATACACCGATGTAAAGTGTTTCATTTATTCCTAATGTTGGGAGAAATTTAGGACACCTGAAGGATTCACTTTGCTATAAAAAAATTAAAGGGTTCATGAGAGAAACAATACTTATTTATGTTTTAGTTTCTCCAGAGAGCAAAAGAATTCTCTTTAATGTTTAAAATTTTTATTTAATATATTTTAAGACTTTTTTAACAAAATATTCAGCATATTACACGACTCATTATATTATTTATTGTATCATATTATTTATTATTATTCACACATTCATTGCATTATTGTTGATATACCTGTAATTACATGGCATAGCTGTATCCAATTAAATCGTGCACTTATGGAATCCTGACGAAAGCTATTTCTGAAGTCACGACATAAATCATTTTTATAATATTGATTCCATCATGTTGTAAATTTCAACTCCGTCTATCGTATGCTTTATTATGAAGTTGAAAGATTTGAAAAATGGTTTCGTTACGAGCTCGTCGATTGTTCTGATTAATCGATTTCTCGTGTTAGTTACGGTGATAAGTTGAAAAGCTCTTGAAACGTATAATTATAGTAGATACGATATATGTAGTTGTACAATGTTTATTAGTTTCGTGCACATAGTTGAATCTAAGGAGTGGAAGAGTAGAACGGACTTTAAATAACGTGCGAAATGTGGAATTAAAATTTCACTAATTTATTCTAAAAAATAATTATGATAGTATGTAGCGAATTAATATCTATCAACTAGACAAGCAATTTATGTAATCAAATTATTCATATATTTTGCAAGGAATATTAATATAAATAATAGAGCAAGTATATTTATCGAATTGTTAAACATTTACATTATTATTATTATTACAAAATAATAATTGCACAAAATTTACAAAAAGTTCGTATGCATAATTCATCTCAACTTCAAAGTTTAAAATGTTCTATTCTTCTATTCTATATATTCTCTTCCTATAACACTTTCTTTTACTTCCTCGTTCAATCCTCAAAGTTTTATCGAGAATCATTTGCCTGCCAATATTACATAAAATCAGATTTTTATGAACATAAGTAAAATGAGATTAGAGATGCATCCACCTACTAAACATTCTAACAAATATTTTATTTTTGCATGTTTTTACATATTAGCTATTTTTGCACATTTCTGGCATCTTTACATTTCCCACGAATGCATAAAAATCCACAGTCTACCAATGAAATATCCAGTATAACTTCGAAACCTCCCCACTAACGTGTCTTGATATAGAGCTACTGAAACTTCCATTACTACCTACAACCTACAATGTAAAATGTTTCATCTGCTATACAAAACACAATTACCTCATATCACAGATATGAACTACATCTATAGAACCACCAATCTGTGCGATTCATTTACCCATAAATCCATAAAAATCAGATGTTGATGACGTGTGACCGATCTTTCAAATAGTGTTTACGTTCAAAATAAAAACACAATTACCCCAACCCCAGTTACACATTCCACATAACGATCCATCGACCTGCGATCAAATTTCCCCACAAACGCATAAGCATCTGCAGTACACAATTAATTAACAATAATTTGCAATCTTTCAAATTACTCTCAATCTACAAAACGATACAGTTATCGTGAATTATACCATATCGGTATTTATCCTCTAGAAATTCGCCACCTTCGTTTCAGTGAGTTCCTTCCTTCTAATTCTTTGTTCCTTTCTTTCCGTGGGCCCAGGTTAACGCGTTTATCAGCCCCGGTAATCGATTCGAACGACGCGTCACCTTTCACATAAATCAAAACTGGCGCGTATATAGTGGGTGATGTCCAGTTTCTCGGCAGAGAATGAGAAAAGGGCAGGGAAGGCAGAAGGTCGTAGCGGAGAGAGTTCGTAGCACGGTTCGTGCGAGGGTGTACGGATCGTGTCAACGATACCGTGGATTTACGACGGTCACCGAGCGAATCCATTTGTTTCATCTGCATCTGCTTAGCACGCTAATGCTGCCTTCCCGTGTAATACTGCCCGTTGTTCCGTGCCGTTCGACTCGGCCAGACCTCCAAGATTAAGGTGGACCGTCTGTCGTAGCGGAGAAAGAGTTCCTCCGTTAACGGAAGAGGCCACTGCATAATTTCGTAGTCGCGGCTAGTTTCCTTTAGCGAGTCGACTCCGCTCTAGGACACGATCAACGATGATACACGACGGTTTGAATGAAGCGTCGTCGGAGCTATGAGTTTCGTGATTTGAAAGGTTGGATTATTTTAGGTGTGGCTGTTTGAGAATAAATCTTGAGAGTATATTTATGTGATATTATATAACATACGATATATGTGTCGGAAATGTAGGGATACCGGGCCTTTCTTTTTGAAGATTCCCCAATACTTGGGCTCGAGGTGACATAACTGGTCGCCGAACGTAGCCACGGTCACGGGATAAATGAAATGTCTTACATAGGAGGTACCAGTGTTGAGGGATACGCTGTATAAACAATCAAGTCTTGATCAGGAGCAATGCTGATTTACGTGGAACTGCCTAGCTACGGCGCTTGGGAATTTGTTGATATTCCCGATCGATATGTATTTGACATGTGTGATTGTATCTGTCTTTTATTTTGCAATCTCCTTGGAGAGTTTTCTGTCATTGACTTGGAGTCAGTCTGAAAGTAACCCAACGACTGAGTTAACGTGTCTGCGTGCTACAAAATGTATTCCATTGTACGAAGAGTTTACCCGTTGACCGTGGATTAGTAATTGAGCCCAGGAACATTGTCAATAGCTTTTGTTATACTTATTAATTATTTCACGCCTAAAATTTCTAACGAAATCCGACATTGTTACTATAACTGTTACTATTATTATTTTTATTATTGTTTCTATTATTGTTGCTATTATTGTTTCCATTATTGTTTCTATTATTGTTTCTATTATTGTTTCTATTTTTTTGTCTATTTTTGTTTCTATTTTTCTTTTAAATTTTTTAAAATTTGAATTTTTAAATATTTAAAAATTCGAATTTTTGAATTTTTGAAAATTTGAATTTTTTAAAATTTGAAAATTTGAAAATATGAATTTTTGAATTTTTGAAAATTTGAATTTTTAAAAATTTGAAAATTTGAATTTTGGAATTATTCAATTTTTGAAAATTTGAATTTTTGAAAATTTGAAAATTCGATTTTTTCAAATTTGAAGATTTGAAGTTTTAAAAATTTGAATTTTTGAACATTTGAATTTTTAAATATTTAAAAATTTGAATTTTTAAAAATTTGAAAATTTGTATTTTTAAATAATTGAAAATTTGAATTTTTGAATTTTTGAAAATTTGAATTTTTAAAAATTTGATAATTTGAATTTTTAAATATTTGAAAATTTGAATTTTTGAAAATTTGAATTTTTGAAAATTTGAAAATTTGAAAATTGGATTCTATTATTGTTTCTATTATTGTTGCTCCTATTGTTTCCATTATTGTTTCTATTATTGTGTCTATTTCTGTTTCTATTTTTGTGTCTATTTTTGTTTCTATTTTTGTTTGTATTTTTGTGTCTATTTTTGTGTCTATTTTTGTGCCTATTATTGTTACTATTATTGTTACTATTATTACTATTAGTATTGTTACCTTATTTATAAAATTTCTAACGAAATCCGACATATGTATACAATATTACGTGAATATTATGTTAATATTATATCGATATTTATATCGATCAATTATAATTCATTGACATTTGGGATTGTTAATTTCATCGTTGAAGGAAAATATACATTTGAAGAAATATTGTTTCAATAATGCTACTATGTAGATTTTCATTTTACAGGATAGACTTTAGAATATAATGTTCCGAACCGATAAAAAAAATAATGTATCCTTGGTATAAAGCTGTATATCATTGAGAATGTTGTAAATTGAGAGTGAAATTAAATGAAAGTAAAATAAAAAATCCTAGAAGTATCTCTACTAGTATTCGCTGATTGTAAGCGTGTTAATGATATACTACAAGGTGTTAAGAATTAGAAAAATATATTGTAGAATTAAACATTTTTCGCAACTGCAAAATGTTATTGCTATATATAACAGAAAATTTAAGAGGATAATTTCTAATGGTCCCATAATATGGCCTTTGATATTTGACACTTATTTTCTGAAATGTATCTTTTAAAGAACCTAACTACACTAACTTTATCTGCCTTATATCTATCTTAATGTTTCATCACACCTATACGGAATTTTTAACATTTTTCCTTTTATCTCCTGAAGTAGAAAATCAGGTTTCCGTGCCATTTCCGTTATATTTTTACGAATTTTAATAAATTACAGTTCATAACGTGCCAAACGAGATCACATATGATTAGACTATATCTCCGTAAAAATACTTTATGACGCTAATTAAGGTGTCGATTAGATCGTTTTATATCCGTCTCTACAATGCAATACATATACGAATATTCAATTTGAGCAAGGAACATCTATCATTGCTTATTTAAATCATACCTTTGATTAAAGTTTTTGTTACCGGTTCAGATTAAATAAGTGCATAAGCGTCTTTAATAAAGTGACTGAAAATTTATTTAAGTGGGCAATTAAGCAAGAGAAGGAAATTCAAGAGTAGAGACTCAAATAATTGGTTGCACAGACTAATAATACACCGTTGCAATTTTACTTCCAAATGTACTTATAAATGCACGTTGCAGTGATCTTTCAGTCGTATTTATAGCTTTTTTAAGTGAAAGGTGTTGCCCATCGATTTATTATTTCTGTTATTTTTAATCACAGCAATATTTGTGAAGAAATGATTTAATTTTTAAATATTAATTACAAGCCAAATATCCAAATCACTCAATTATATCGATCTACCATTATATTGTCAAATTATCGAATTATTAAATTATTGAATTACACATTATTGAATTATAGAATTGCTCCTCTACGAAGGATGACAAATATGATTTATCATATTCATCACCTGTAGCTATACGCATATATTTCCGTCTATCGTCGTATCA
Source organism: Bombus terrestris (assembly GCF_910591885.1). Taxonomy (NCBI): domain Eukaryota; kingdom Metazoa; phylum Arthropoda; class Insecta; order Hymenoptera; family Apidae; genus Bombus; species Bombus terrestris. The sequence continues at coordinate 19,700,273 of NC_063275.1, read as the reverse complement.
TATGCAGTTTTGTACCTTCAGATATTTTGGATACTGTACGTATTTATTTGTATGATGTTCGCAACTTTTTTCTTTATTTTTTGCATTCTTAAATCCCCAACAAATATATAAACATTCTACTCATCGCAAAAGGTTTCCAAATATTACATGTCATTCGATCTTCTAACCTACATTCCTCACTTCATCGAAATAGCTATCACGTAGCTGTAAGTCATCGACCAATTAGTTATCCAAATGATCTCTCCCTCCCTCTCTCTCTCTCTCTCTCTCTCTCTCTCCCTGTACCGCCGGTGTTCCATTGGAATTCGATAAAGCACCGCGTGACCGATCGGATATCTAACGACGTGGGGGGAAACGGAAAGAAATGATTACGAGATGGCCGCTGGCAGGTAGAAGAGGATCCGGCCAGGATCGGACCTGGTTAATATACCTACGTGGCCGCGGGTAATGAACGCGTGTTAACCAGTTCGTTATCGACGAAACGGTGCCCACCTTCTTCTCGCATGCGAGTTCGAACGGATACGATGCCTGGGGAAACCACGACGATCGCCAAGAGGGAGAAGGAGAGTCGAGAAGAGAAAATAGAAGAAAAATAGTAGCAGCAAAGAAGCGAAGAGGGAAGAATCGAACCAAGCGAAAGAAACGAGAAGACCGTAGACGTAGAAGGTTCAAGGGGCAGGAGGAGTGAAAGGGAAAGGCAAGTAAACCAGGATGGGCTCGGTTTTATCGCGCGATGCTTGGGTAATCGTCACCCCGTAAGAAGTTATGATTACAACGTTTCCAGTTATCGGTGCTTTTCTGCGCAACTTACACCGTTCGCCGCGGTGACTAAGGACGCTTTTCGTCCATGGGGATCGTTGTCAGAAGCACGGAATGACCGCCTGGAATTTATCCCGCGTGTATAAGCCAACGAGCGACGTGTTCCATCCTTGTGCGATTCAACGTGATCCCGCGTGAGATTGCGTTGATGAGAACTTGTGTGTTGGGCTATTGACGATCTACATTTTTTTGCTTTTTTCGCTGGTAGATTCTTTTTTCTTTTTGGTCGCTTTAATGGCAGAGTCAGAGGGAAAACAAGAAGTCTACCTTTAGCGAGAAGGCTTGACAAGCATGATATATAGAGTCGAGAGACGAAACGTATTTTATTTCATACAAAATGTTGCGTTTCTCGTTATGCAGCTGCTCTTGGTATTCTTTCGATGCAACGTTAGTTATTAATTGAAGTCTTTTGTGATTAATTGTCTATTCACTATTTATTTATCAGAGATTTAACCCGAGTATTATTATATTTATTTGCATAATAAATTGATAATTGTACTGCGAATGATTATTTATGATTGGAAAGATAGAACTTGAGTAATAAATTGTATTGTCTGGTAAATATTGTTACTCGCGCGCCAGTGGTCTTGCTGCATAATTATCTATTTATGATAATTTACAAAGTACAATTTACAAAGCGTTGTATTTGATCGATAACACGGATATCACTGAAGTTCGATCATCTTCTTAAATTTCTGCCGCAGTGCACGCAGGCCTTAACGTTTCGAACTATAACTGTCAAATACTCGCAACAGTATCATAGATATTAACAAATTTTAACATAGCCACATAAACTCCTTATACATTCTTGTATACAATTAATTCAAGTTCTTAGCTCAACTCGCTTCAACATATTGAATCTGTCCAATTACCTTAAAATCTGCAAAAGCACATTCCGAACTCTTTAATACATAATTTCATCGAACCAAAAAATAGATAGAACACCATTATAAGGTGGCTGTAGGTTCATATTTTCCCGTATCAAACCTAATGATCGGAAATCTAGTGCAATAAACATTTCGTAGGAAAAACACGAAAAGATAATCGTATCGATATCCAAGCGTTCGATTATTCCTATTCAATGTAATTTAAAACAGCCGTGGAACATTTTAAACGTCTCGGTACACGATCTACATGAATATACATACATAGAAACGTTTGTTGCGAGCGGAATGAGCCTCCTTTGCCTCCGGTTTCGCCGGGTTTCACCGTGCGTAAAAAGTCTAACGAGCGAGCGACGGACGGCAAAATTACGACGAGCATTTATTGTTAGAGTGTTACTGCCACTATTTTTCCTCGTTGTTACCGCGTCATTCTCTCGTTAACACTCTCCCTATCGTTAACACTTTCTCTTGTTAACGTAACCGTCGTAGCTACGTATATAGCTATGTACGTGCCTAATGCAATGCAAATTCAACAAGCGTCATTGAGATATCATATCGGGATCGGGGAACGTAGCATGAGGCTAACGCCCGGTCTGAACGCCCGGCCTGAACGCGACCGAGAATTAACAGTGCTGTTTATCGCCGCAATAATATACGAATAAACGTGCAATCGCATTATTCTCCCGTCCTTATAGTCGAGCAGGATGTTCTTCCTAGTTCCCCTCGGCATCACTTTGTTCAACAGGACTCCACCTTAACCTGGCATGTTTCTTGCATGTGCTTAAGGTCGTCGATTTATTGGATTGATTAAATTACTATTTCTGAATGATTTTATTAATTAAGTTTTTTATTCGATTTTTTTGAAGAAGACATTGATGATATATATATATATTTTTTTAATAATATCGTGTAGCGTTATTCGACTTTCGTTGGTTATATTTTATACTCTTGATGTTCTATTATTCTATGCTGTATTATATTACATTTATGTTGCAGAGATTCTTTTCGAAATGCCACAGTGACAGGATAAATTTGGTAAAACGAAGTCAAATATGTCGTTATATATTATTTTATTTATTTATGTGGTTATTTGAAATAAAGATTTGTTTATATAATGTATTACGATAGTTTTCTTATATATTATATTAATATTATTTTATTTTATGCAGACCATTTATTAGATTTGTTAGGTTAGTTACCGTCTATTAAAGGAATATGGCTAGATTCTTGTACTACTTTATTGTGCAATATAAGTATTAAAATATTTATGTTCCTTTGAAATATCTTACTAATTACTAATGTTAATTTCCTGTCAGCGTAATCGCCTGTTGCAGGGTACACCATATGAAAAGGAATTTTGGCAAAAGTTTTTCTCTCTTGCGAAATGATATAGCAATTTTTCTATCTTCTGCACGCAGATTTCTAAATCTAGTTACTTCTTATTGTACTATAAATCGCTATTGTTACTATCAATTTAATATGTCATGTTGAATAATCTTATTATTGTTCGATTAACTCGATGCCCCACTAAAACTAATGTTCGTAGGAAATGTAGCGTCGAATCGTTCCACGCTCATCCTCACAAGTATTGTTCGTGTTTTGAAAGTCTCGTCGCTGTTTGTAAATAGAATCTGAGTGTACATGAAATTGTAAGGACAACTTCGAATTGTTGGTTATTTAGTATGTATAGCATAGCGCGATAATTTGCCGAAAGATAGTCATTTTAAACGTCTGTCCTTTACTGTATATAGCCAAAGACACAAAATAATTATTATGAATAAATATTTTATTTATCCAAAATAATTAATTATTATGAATAAATCCTCTATTTATCCAAAATAATTAATTATGATGAATAAATCTTCTATTTAATTTATTTACATATGAACTATCAAAAACATTCATATAAAATTTCTTTAATTTCACGATTAGGAGCTTTATAAACTTAATAACGATACATTATTACGCTGTAATCAATCAGATCTGTCCTACTTTTTCTATTCATGGAAACATATTTTGTAGGATATGTATTGTTTTTCGTTCGTGTTCACCACAGTGTCAAAATATTGATCGAGAACTGTTCTATTATTTTATATACTGTGTTCCTTCTACGTTTCGCCCTTGAATGTACATTTATTGTGGTATGTATACCGTACATACATAATTTAAATCTATCCTCTACGAAAAAATGCCAAAATACGGAAGAGGTGGAGAACTGAATTCCTGATTTCATCTTCTTCAAAGAAAAATCATTTGATCGTCATAAAATGCAGCTTCTATCCCATATAATGAATTAATAAACACATAAATTAATGGAACGTAAAGAAACAATGACATAAATGAAGGAAGTTATTTTGGTTACTTAACATCACGTCAGTTACTAAGAAGCAATAAAGTTTTCGATTTACAAACGGCTAACCATTTAATATATTTTAACAACGTTCCAACGCTGTTGCTTCGCTAAAAGAAACATTAAGAATTAAAAATATAGAACCACAAGAAATTCTGTCGGTGATTATGGTAGATAAAAATAAGCGTATCCCTTCCGGAAATTATTTAACGCTCGGTCAGCGATTTTGCATAAACTAACTATAATCGCTTTCACTGACGTATTAAATTGCTCCGCATTCCATCCACTACGAACGTGTTCAATCGCCATCGAAAATTGCGATTGAAATGTTACTAAACGCGAGAACTTTGATAATTGAGGCGTTGAAATAAACGACGTAAATAAAAAAAAGAAGATAAATAGAAATCGGTCTTTTTACTGAGAAAAGAGATAAGTTTGATATGGTATGCGGTGGGAAAACGTAATAAATATTGAAATAATTTATCATTTAGCCCTTAAACCTATCTCGAGATAGAGGTATGATAATAAGTGCTAACTAGATTGTGGTTGAAAAACATGGGGGTATAACACTTATCACATTTATTTTTCTTTTAAATCGATTGGACTGCAATATAATATTCGTTCTATTTTCTTTGCTTCCTCGACCGTTTATCAACTTCATTCTCACATATGTTCGATATTTTCACATTACATTTAAAAACCGTGCAGCAACCATTTTGATGAAAATTTATTGTGATTGATCAACCGTATCACCTGTGAAATTTTGAATATCTCATAACGTAACATTTTTGTCGTATTACATTTTTTTATTACCGGAAAGCATATAACAAATACAAGAATAGGACGAATTTATGTTAGAAGCCAATACAAAAGTGGTCAATTTTGAAAACAGATAGCATTCACGTGACAAAAGATGTAAATGTCAAAGTTGGTGAAAACATATTTTTTGATTTTACTAGAAATATTTATTTCTGGTATTTATGTATATCGTTTATCATCTCAACTTTTCAGTTGTAATATAAAGTTCCTTTATTACAAGTATGAGTCGATAATTTGGTGTACGATGAGGGTAAAAAAGATTTTTCAAGAATTCTATTTCTTCATTTTTTTTTTTTTTTTTTTTTTTTTTTTTTTTTTTTTTTTTTTTTTTTTTTTTTTTTTTTTTTTTGGGTTCATGTATTTTTATCCTTCATAAAGTTTTGTAATAATATCTTACACATAAAATGTATTATTTTTAAAATGTGGAAAAATATATAAATTTTTTGTTTCATAAAGTATGTATCTTAATTCCTGAATTAATGTTTAGTTATTCATTCATGATACGAGTAGTGTACTATTTTATTACTATATTATTCATCCTCATTTAATACTTGACTCTTCGTTCTTTCAATATCACATTTCCTGTTAAAAGGGTGTAACTAATGCAAATAAATAAAAATATTATTCTTCCATTAATTCCTTAATTAATCAAATCAGAAATATCGAACACAAATTCTGTACTAAAATAAATCAAGCTACCAACATTTGTTTTCCTTTATAAACTTGTTTTGTATGATATTTCCTATTCTTTCATGTTACTCTTCCACATTGCCGCCATAATTCGTGTGAATTATTTTATGAATGGTATTTTATTATTGAAGAAAAAATCATTCAGTATTTTTATACTTCGACAGGAATGGAATTCGAGAATCTTATTAATAAACAAATATGTCGAATAAATTATTTCACGAGGAATATGTTCTTTGTACACGCAGTGTGTATAATGTGTATAATAAAGTATCTTATAACAAAAAAATATATGAAATACAATTTCAAAGAATAAATTTGATACTGATATCTCTGTAATCAGGAATCTCATAAAAAATTAAAGTGCATATATTATAAAATTGCACCCTGTTAAATCAAATAATTTTTCTTATGCGTTCAAGCTGCTATTATTAGTACAAGTACTGCAAAAATTGTGTGGCTGTTCTTTGAAATAAAAATACTAATTGGTCGCTCATCTCCTTCAACAACATCATTTAAGAAGCAACTATTTAGCTATTACAGATTTCTTATTTTATTTACCAATTTTATTCTACCATCTTTGCTTCGGTTCTCAAAGGACTATTATAAAATTCTGTAGCATACAGGATAATTACGTAGATACGATACGATGAAACGGGTTGTACGGCGACATAGATCATGTGATTATAATTTCTGTACATAGGACATAATCGTTGAATGTTCGTCAAATTAAAATGTGAATGGATCGAAGTTGCTGTCAAGCAAGATTAGAACAGCATGTGCTTTCAGTAATTTCAAAGTAAGACATTCTGTTTCTTTTAATCTCATTTCTTTCTCGATAGAGTATTGTTACGTAATTCTCCCTTGCGTTGAGGAATATTTTCTATGGTGATATCTATTAACATTTATTGAATTATATATTATATTCATTATGATATTTATTCTGATGATTAAATTATATTATATTCATATCTTTTGTAGTATATATCTTTCTTCCTTCTTCTGAATAAATGAATGGCGATAGAAAATAATTTTATTCATTTGTTCTCTAGTTTCATATAAAGATATCTCTTTATATTGAATTAAAATGCAGGAAAAGAATGTTTAATTAATTCAATTCAATACATTAGTTTGTTTTCTTGAAGCAATAGTTATACTTCTTTCTATTGAACATCCAGTAAAGCTTTAAAATATTAAATAGTTTTAAATTATTCAAAATATATGTATGTCAAGTTGTACTGACACCTAAGCTGAGAGTTTTAATCGTAAGTAGCTAATGCTCGAAATAGGAATTTCTCTCACTATTACAAAAGCATTTTGATTGCACCTTCAAGCGCAAGAAACAAACAAGATAATTCGAATCTTACAATCATCCATTATCACCTCGAAAATATAACAAGAACGTAAATTCCGGCTCAATAGTAAACCAAACTAAACTTAAATCGCGATATAAATATTACCTTTGGTACGTAAGAAGGTTTTATCTGCGTTACTGCATTTAACAAATAGATAGGATATTTAACCGACGAACAACCATTCATTATCACCTGGAAATCACAGAAGAATGCTAAATCCAGATAACCAATAACCTAAACCAACGTTGAATTCCAATATAGAAGTCGCCTTTTCTACCCAAGAATGTTTCAATTGCAGTTCTGTATTTAGAAAACAGACAAGACGATTTAACCTAGATAGCCATTCATTATGACGTTGAAATCAAACAAGAATGCAAAGCCTAGATTACCTAGGACCTTAGCTAACTTTAGTAGGTGCTACTATAAAAATCACCATTCCTACACGAAAACTTTCGATTGCATTTTTAAATTAATCGATAATCATGTAACTTATACAACCATTCATTATCACCTGGAAATCACGCAAGAATGCAAAGTATCTATGTTATCTATGATCCCAAGTAATTTAACACTAGTACCAATGGCGAATAAAAATAAGGCACGTAGAAAGTATTCGAAATGAAAGATATAAGAGGAAATATAAAATGCGATGAAAGAGCTAGGTTTTAAATATAAAAATACATATACACGGTAGTTCTAAAAATTTAGAATATCATACAGAATTTAATTCCAGTTTTCTTTTTTTTTCGTTTAGCTAGACAGCACGATTTAATTCATATAATCATATATTACCATTTTAAAATTACATAAGACCGTAAGGTTTAAACTTCGATTTAAAAATTCCCCTTCCTACATAAAATTATTCCAATTACATTTTCGAGTTTAACAAACACACGATCTGATTCGATTCACTTAGCCGTTCACTGTCAGCCGAACGTTGGGCAAGAGCAAACAAAATCACAACCCCTGTGACAGGGCCAACGTGTAACACGCGTTCGTCGAAACGATTGCAAAACATAGAAGAATTCACTGGCGCGATATCCTAATTGCGAGATACGAGCCAGCGAGCTGATAAGCCGCAGGAATATGACTCGACACCGCTGGCCCGCCCTCGAATGTCTTAATAACAATAATTAGTTCTCACCCCGGATCTATTTCGCCTTGGGCGCTTTCTGTACGCTGCTTAACAGCTCCCACGAAAGGTAATAGCGTCGAAAATGCTTACACGTTGTCGTAGCTCAAGCGATTAACACGGGAAAGTGTTTTTCCTTCGCTCGAGCTGCGTTACGCGAGATTTTCAAACGTGCCTCTTTCGCGTCGTAACAGTGTGTTACTTGTCAAATGTTTGTGCGAGATATTTTATGCGACGATCAGCAGGCTGTTGGCTTTTCTGTTTTGGATTTACGAGTACATGATGTTGATTTTTTATTTTCGTTTCTTAAAAGTAATATGGAATTTTGTACGAGAAGATAAAAATTCATGAGGAATTTTTATCTTTGTGAGGAATTATGGTTTTCGCGTAGTTAAATTCATTTTATGATCGAATTTGGTTGATCGATGCTTGTCCTTCTTTTTTCGATGTACGAATGCTTAATGTTGATTTTTATTTTCATCTTTTAAACGACTTGGATAATGTCGTAAATATTATGTACGAATTTTAAGCATCGTCAAAAAATGTCTTGCGTGTGTTGATTTTATTATGAATATTTTTTTATTTTCATGTGGGATTGTGTTAGATATAATTAATACACATTAAATGTTATATTGGATTTTAGTGAGAGCATAATGTTATCTGTTATTGAAGATTCAACTAAGTGCAGTAGAAACATTCTGTAATGTAATGCAGACAGCAATAAAATTTTTTTAGAATAATATAGAATAATTATAAACAGTTTTCACAGGGAGGTGTGTTTAAATACTGACAAGTATTGATTACATAGATAAAAAATATGATAAGTGCAGTCTACATTTTGTAACTCTCGATAGAACAGTAGAACTAAGATAACAAATTGTAGCTTTCCAATCGGATAAATGTAGCCTTATAATCAGATAAATGATCAAGAACTCTTATTGCGATGTATCATGCCCAGCTGACACTAAACTAATTAGTATCGATAGAAAAATTTTGCAACATAGCCCAGCAACATAGTAAAAATTATATTAGTAAGATAAGGAGTTGTAGTACCGTAACACTGAATCGATGTTCTAATTACTATGTAATTATAAAGTAATTATGAAGTTGTTTCAATATTGTGCCATTATAGTTTTCTATTTTTACCTATCTTTTCTAGAAAATCATTTCGCATTTAATATCTTCATCAACTAATCCTCTTGTCATATGTAGTGAGAAAATTAATCATGTACTCACTTTAATTGAAGCTATAAATAAAACCAACACTGTTGCTGCAATTGGATATGTCTTGTGAAATATATGGCTGTAACATAATTTCAATTGAATTTTTATCGTGTATCATTTAATGGATTTTCTTTATAATGTTCATCGAAATTGAAAATATTTTACCGTACAGTTATCTTAATAAATATGGAATTCATTGCTTCATCTATTGAAATGCGTTAAAATATATCTATGTGTAAATGTGGCGTCACATATGTAGATTTTATATTCCACATTTTTATATGGAACAATAGATCCATTCTACGTTCATTGTTCATGTATTTATTTTCCTATTACTTATGTCTTTTGGAAAAAAAAGAAATTTCTCTATTTGTAAGACATTAAAATTACTTATTTATGCAAATATCAAAATCTCTGCAATCTCTAAAAAATCTTTCTTTTTTCATATATTCTATATGTCCTCGCAATTCATTTTAGCATACACATTTTAACACGCTTATCATAAGAAATTTCTTTGTGTATATTGTGTGTGTTATATAAAATATTTTGAAATTCTACTAGCACTCTAATGTGACACGACTGTCACGATTATATTGTTACCATTTGAAATCAATCTGGAAATGTATCTAAAAGTTAGAAGATTTTTACTATAAATATATATCAAATAGTATAAATCACGTCCTTGGTATACAACATGAATAGCCAACTAAAGTACATAATATACTAACTGTTAAATAAAAAGAAATAAATGTAGTAAAAGAAATATTGAGGTCTAAAATATTTACTAAATATCCTTTAATTCCTAATTTTTCTTGATTTATTTCAAACTTGACCCACATAATCACGATAGTTGAATCTCGTAACCATGCTAATGAAAATTCAACATGTTTCGTATAACACGTATAATACATTCATCAGAAGGTACCCAGAAGTGTTCGAATACTTTCAACCTATGCATTGCCTAAAGAATATTTCACGTAGTGCGATATACGACCTGCTCAATAGCCATATTGCTTATTGTTGAATGCTATAATCGTTTAAGAACTTCTTTAGAATTTAGAATTATTTCTTGATAGTGGAAAGAATTTCTGCTAAATAACGAAAGTGGATTGAGATTGCTATTTCAAAATTGGATATTAAATGTAACAATTATGAAGAAAAATCTGTGATTAGACAGCACAAAGGCTGCTGTTATCCAATGACACAATGTTGAAGCTTATTTATTGGTGAAGAATAGACAAGAAATATCGTACCATAGCTGAAATGTTCAATTACATCTATCCCATTCACCACAGACATATATCATCATCAGGCTATCATTTATTTTGATCTTTACGAGACTCTTATTGTAACAGGGAACTCAATACTTCAGAAACCTATGGAAGTTACTTCAAATAATCTATCCTTGTAAATAACAAATTTTAATCATATATTTTTTAAGTATCTATTTTCTAAATTATCTTCAGTAATATATAAGACACGTAATAAATGTACATTTCTCTACGAGTTCGAATATTTTTATAATTATGTATATTATGTACAACAACTTACAATCCGTTCGCTGTTCAACAATGCATAATAGAATCGTACGAAGAAATAATTTGACCATAAACAGCTAACGATGTTTCGGCAATTATCCCGAACGAGTCTATCAATCCGCGTGTCTAACTGTAAATCACATCGGCTCCGAATCACCGACTCGCGGTTCTGAAAACCGGTTTCACGGTTCCTAACCCTGACTTAACCTATGCCTAACCCAGACACCTAAACCCTTTCGTCTTTCATCGTTCGTAAACTCGAGCGCTTAACCTGGTCTAGACGAGCATGAAAGATTCAGTGAGCACGGCAACCCGGCTATAATTCACCGAACTTCACAAGCCACGTCTCGCAAATCTTGCCCCGCAATTAGAACATCGCTGCAGGAGTTTAACCGTACTTTCGAATCGATTGAATTTTGTTAGAAGTTACGTTTTAAAAATGATCGATGGTGATGGATCTTAATCTCGGTTTCGTGATTTTTCGTAGATCTCTTAGCAACGAAGCAAATTGCATCGTTTTCTAGCGTTCATAGAGAAAGTATTTTTTTGGAAAAACTTAGTTTTATGTTGTTTCTAAATTGCGTTACTTGCTACGAATATCGATTCATTGATACTTTAGGATAAAATAATTCTGTAGATGATAAACTTTAAGTTTAATATTTTTGAGTTTGCGCATATATTTGGTGGATTAATGCCGTTATAGGAAAATCAGTAATTCAACTGAATAAAAATAAATAAAATAATAATATCTATAATAATGCGTTCTAACTAATAAATCATTTATGTTTGTATCATTACATTTTATAATTTTTTTGTAAATTTTGAAGTTCTCTAAATATATTCGATAAATGTTCCTTTAAATATTTGTTTCTCGTTCATTAAGATTTCTTTTCGAAGCAATTTGTAAATCGTCAATTTTTTAAATTCACCTAGAATTATAGTAGAACATGGCAAAACTCACTATACATGATTAGTAATAAAATTCATGAAACGTCTTTACGTTACTGATGCAACTTCATTCCGTAAAATCTTTAAGTATTCCGTAACCTCTCACAAAAATAAAAAATTGTACAGTACATAAATATAAATTATGTATGGATTATATCTTTTAGACGTTTACGTGTCCCAATTAATGATAAATAAGGAGGCATACACAGACACAGGCGGATCAACGCTTGTCACGAAAGTCGTGTTCATTAATTTCCCAGCCACTGAGATCTTAGAGCGCGATCGATCTGTTAAAAACGATATAATTTACATTTACAAGTTCAATGGTGGTCAATCTTTTCATTTCTTAATGTCATGCGAAGAAATGGTCAAAAAGATGAAGAGACTTTTTTTAAAAATTGGCGTTTTTAGACTAGACGACAATTTTCCTATTTGTTCCACTCAGACACGTCTTAGCGGCTGTGCATGTGACTTGGTAAGACATTATTTTCTATTTTATTCGTCATTTCTGCGAAAACATAAACAGACTGTGATCCTACTATTAAAAATTTAGACATAATTACTTGTGAATGCATTTGTGCATTAATACAAATAATTTATGTATACATTAACTAATAAGTGTATATATACATATATTTATTAAATTAATACATTCACTGTAACAGCATTATATAAAAGGACATAAATACTACTGCTTGTAGCCAAATATTTGGAATTTATGCTTCATAGGGCAAAGTATGTGTCGAAGATCCAACACCGTTTGTATTTAGTGGCCCATTCGAATTATTCGACTCTGGTAACAGTTTTGCTGGCTACATAGATCTGGATGTCACAGTTATAAATCTAGGAAGGTATTGTGCAAGTTTTATATGATGAACTGAAGTTTATGAATTTAATCAAAAATTTAATTCTTTGCGTTGTATAGTCAATCATCCTCTATTGACAAAGTTTCCAACTTCTCAAAAGAAATTATTAACAGTTATAGCATTAAAAATAAATTTATTGATAAATAATCTGTATTACATTTTTCAATTTAAAGAAATGACATCTAAATTCACATGAAGTACTTTGCTTTGAATATTTTGTACATTTTTGTATATTGTATGCACATTTCTTCTGTAAATGCATAAATATTCATAGTCTATAACCAGACCGCGAATTTTGATACACTTATGGAAGATTTAAAGGTGTAGAAATGTTCAGAATGCATGTAATTCGCAAAAATATAAAAAATATTCAAAGTGGAGTACTTGTTATAAAATAAATCCTTATGTAGGTTCCATTTCTTGAATTATGTTAAATACAGATATGAAGCTGCAGTGCAAATAAAAATTTCTAGTCTACTTGTGACAAAATAACTAAAGCTTCATGAAATATAACGACGACTCATACATACGACTTCACAAATTCTATAAAATGTTATTCCATCGTTATTTAACTGTACCATAATTATAATATTATTTAGAAGTCTCGTAACTCCATACGCCCTCGCACCCAATTGCTTTGTCTTCAAAAGCCACCCCCAGGGGCCAGAATATAAGTGCAACGCTAAGGAATTATCGGAGCTATCTAAAGGAATGAGCATACCGGTCGGAGATAATTTAGCGACCATGGGAAATCTCATGATGGATAATCTATTGGATACCGCTCCACCGGGCAACCTAATGAAAGATATCGTTGGAATTTCTCCGGTAGCTGATTACCTTGCTCTAGGAAGTCCGCCTCCTAAATTACCGCGCCCACCTTTAGTAGATCCAACATTGATTACGCGTAAGAAAAAAGGCAAAAAAAATAAAGGGAAGAAATAAAAAAGAGAAACAGAAGTGAATGCTAAATGTTATAGATATGAAATTGTGATTTACAGAATTGGAATTTTTTAGACAAAGTTTTTATCGATATTTATAGCTTATTTGATATAACGAAGTATAATCAATAGATTGCCAATATGTTTATGTAAATTCAAATGTTCATTTTTTAGTACAACCAAGGAAATAGAGCTTAATCGATGATAAATGATGTTACAAATATCATACTTCTATGAATATATATTTTAATTTACATATTTTATGTATTTAGCATGTTGTGCGTATTTTAAATATTTTTTCATATTTAAATTTCCCACAAAAGTCTGTAAGAGCTTGTAATTTAATGATAACAATACGTGGTGGGCAAATAAAATTTAGGAGATACATAATTCTATTTGTGGTAAAGTTGGAAGAATGTAGACAATTATATCTCTCAAAATTATATTTCTAAAATATTAACAATATTATTACATTTATCTTATTTCGAGTTACTGTTGCATACAGTAATTAATTTTTAATAAAATACTATCCATTCGTAATACATATCATTATATGCAATAATTAATTTTTATTATACGTTTTTATTATAAACTAATATGAATTATGTAAAATATCCTATAAATAATTTCCATCGTTAGTCGAACTTTAACAGTTTATGTAATTATCAAATCACTTTTAATTTCTTTAAATTATCTCTCGATCAGGCGAGCCAAAGATAAAATACTATAAATCAACAATACGATTGGTATTCTCTTAATTTCGAATGTAAACTCCAGGAAACTATTATTAATGACCGATACACGTTTAATAAAAACACTTCTTTTGTGATAGCATTGCCTTGAGCGACAGTTGAACTGTTTTACTCGAGTTCGATCGTCAGAATGCGTTTCGGAAATCGTTCCACGAGCCGCCTTCCAAGCAGGCAGGCATATCCTAGAGTTAAGAACATTACGTTCTCATAAATCAGGTTCGATTCGATTCGGCATAAATCATAATCGTGTCGTCGGGCATATGCAGACATCTCTGCCCTATAGCGAAGAGCTCCGTGAGAAAGATCCTCCACGACGCTGAATCGCTCTCTCTTCTCATGATATGCCGTTAACTGCTTTTCATCCTAAGCCGACGCGTTTCTTTCGATCGGTTTCTCGGTTCCGTCTTCGAACTTAGATCCCACAAATAACCTCCGTAAAATTATTTCATGACAGATTCAAAAGCTTGTACGGTATTGTTAAATACGTATTTTGGGGCTACTTTTTTAAATCACACCGTTTCAAAAAATGTAGGTATATACATTTTTCAAGATTTGAATAAGAATTGTTCGCCATGGATTTCAAAGTATATAATAATCAATAACGACTGGAAGCTTTCAGCACCTACCGTGACAAGATTCCTCATAAATTCATGAAGTATAATGAATTATATTGTAAAATCTCTTATTTCTATCTTTTCCATAAGTTCTAAAAACCTTGCTTTGACTTAGAAGCTTTTAAAGCACACAGATTTTTATTTCGCGTAAAGATTACAAACTAAATTAACTGGAATCAGTTATAAGACCTTCCCTTAATATTTTCTTTACATTCTCAGATATATTAAGTTCGAGAAACAATATTTCGTACGTACCAACCTGATAAACTATAGAACGTGATAGTCTTCATATAATTCTGCCTTCGCAAATCAGGTAGCTAATTGGAACGCGAGTGAAAAACGAGCAATCGGAAAAGTGCATCCTACGTTTGTCACGAACTCGAACATCTCGGCTAAAACAACTTTGGTATCGTCCCACGGGCAACTGCCGGCTACTCGCGCGTTATTATTTATTTTCCGCAGTGGGAGGAGCGAGCGAGTTTCGAAAGCGCCTCGCGTGCATCGATTTGACTTAGCCTCACGGTTACCGGTATCCCGTAACGACTTCCTGTCGTAGTTGCTCGTAGTTGCAACCACCCGTATACAGGGTGTGTCTGCAATGCATGACAACACGTATTTTATAAATTCTTTCATTTTTTAATCGAACAATCACGATGTTTGGCAAAAAATATTATTTATTCTTATCAAAAAGAAATTAGGGTGGTCGCACGTGTGTTTCTTGTATTTTACCAGATGTCGTAGTTAAATTTGCTTCCAGGGAGGTTAATCGATTACTCGCGTAATACGTGAAATACGCACGATATGCGGAAATGAATTATTAATGCGACACGTGACCGCAACACGCGAGTACTCTGCACGAGGGAGGCGGAAGTCTGCATATATAAATTAATGGGAGAATTGTGGTGATAGTGACATCCTTTGGACTGTAATTCGCTTTAGAAATAATATTCTTATATCGTTTAACGAATGATTTGATTCTATGTAGATTGATAGGTGGATAGGAATGAAAACTCTCATATTGTTAGGATACTTTACAAATAACGTGTTGTTTATATTATACGTTAGTTTTACAAATTATTTGTGCAAATATATGAAACTCTTAACAAAATACATTAAAAAGGAAGCAAATTACAAAAAAATAAAATTTCGCTTACAAAGTGGAGAATAGTACAAATATACAGCACTTTTCACATAAATCGATCGTAATGGAAGTAATTGTAATCGTAGTATTTACATAACAATCACAGAATATTAAAATTGAGATTAAATTACGATTCTAGTATATATTGTACAAGGAGTACAAAACATAATCTTATAATATAATGAACTGAATTTCAAATTGAATTTCCAAACTCAACATTTCTTCATTTGGATATAGAGTCGCAAATAAATTCTAAATTGTAAATCTTATAATATCACGAATTGTTACATTGAATTTCCAATTTAACTTCCAATATTTTCAACTTTCCATTCAACATGTTTTCATTCGAATATTGTTAAACATCGCTTGAAAGCTATAACCTAAATTCCAGGGGCAATGAAAATCCAATTTCCTAACTTCACATAAAATTTCGCTTCTTAAATCATAAATTAATATCTGACCACTATTTAATAAATATATTCTCTGTTGCAGATACACTGTGTATATCCGATCGGGAGCGTGCTGCTTGTTCGAAGTTCACGCGAACGTTGGCTATTATCCCACCGCGGACAGTTCCTTTTCGTCGAAGGATCACAATAATTTTCTACCGTACAACTTTGAGAACATTTAAATCGGCCGAACCCTCCGGAACACGTACGTGTATCCGTAGCACTTACATATATTTACATCGAATTAACCTCGGTCAACCTGGGTGGAAACAGGTTGCTTTCCCGTAATAATTATTACACCACTCGAATTATAATTATTAATTCCGTACACTGGTTCGATCCTTCGTCTAATTAATTCTGTGCATTAATTGACCGCCACGCTGACACAGAGACGCGTTTACAGAGATCGATTGCGTTCAAGCCAAAAAGGATTACGAGAAGTATCTTTAAATTGCTCTTAGTCGTATCATTCGAATTGAATTAAATATACGTCTTGGAACTTTTTCACTCGTCTTTTTCCCCTAAGAATCTTTCTGATTAATGTAGATATCAATTAGGCGCGTGAATTGAGCCTCGAGATTGTAAATTGTTAAATTAGCTACTGGTTTTGTGTGGCCTGGTGCGAATAAATTAATTAATCTTATAACTGTTACCGTAATTAATAATAGTTTCAAAATAATTTCGTTTCGCTGGTTGACGAGATAAAATATATGTTTCCTGCCTGATTACGATAATGATTTATCAAGCGAAATATGGTTTGTATCTATGTGTAGCCGCTTGTTTCGTTTTGTAATATAAATGTAGCACAAGTACAAGTATACTTACTACGTGCTGTATGAGGTATATCGATATCGTTAGTAGTTGTTAGATTGTGTACGTTAAGTTAAGTTAACGTGTTAAGTTGACGTCTTATAGTTTTACAATGAATTTTGGAGAGAATTATAAGTAACGTGTAGTTAACATACGTAGATGTGCGTGCACAATTGTTAAATTACGCTTTAAATAATTGCCATGCTACGTATGTATATAAGATTTTATAAAAATAAAATTACTTTCTTTATCGAATAGAAAATTATTAGCAAAATAGATAAAATTACCATCCTTCCAGTTGCATCGTGAACAATATTCTACGTTTTATATCTTGGAACATGTTTTTTAACATTATTAAATGGTAACAATCACGAATTAAGACGATCAAACTATTTCGTATATTTTAATAACATATATCTTATATAACTATTCAAACAAATATTTATTTCACTCACTCGTATCCTGCGCTGACTCTCCGAATTCCCTCGAACAACTCTGCACTAAACCTTCAGTCTGCCCTTTTTTAAGGGCTCTGCTCCTTTTATACCAACGCACTCCTAAATTTACTACTACCACAATTTCATCTTGTTGTACATGCTAATCTCAGAATTCTTATCCTGAAATCGTACTTCTAAAAATTCTTTGCCTCCCACAGTGCGGGATGATCCTTCAAGCTTCGTTCAAAAAAAGAACACTTGTTCAATTTCTATTTTTATTCAATTTTAGATACTAGCGGCGACTTCCATTCTAAAAATTCCCTTTCTCCTGCAGTGCCAGAACTCTTGGAACTTTAGTAATCAGTATGCGTATGCAGTTTCTATTTTTAGCGAAATACTATATTAATGAAATTAATTACGGGCTTATTTTTTACTGTAAGTCCCAAAATATGTAAATATTATGGATATCATTATGAGAATATTATTATTTTTAAAATTCCTTTCTTAAATTAAACAAAAAATTGTAATAGAATATAACGCAAAATAAACTACGTAACGGTGCATCGTTTTTTAAAGTGAATTTTTGATATTGTCCTTTCTTTTTCATGACATTTACTCACGTTGTTATCTCACATTATTTTGTACAGATTTATATTATAAGTTGACAGCTCTGTTGAATCTACAATTTATTACCAATCACCTTTCTATCAATTGTACCTGTATGTTTCACATTTTTCATGCTTTACATTCTCCTACTTGCTTTGTATTTATTTTTCTATTCGCATCTTTCCATTTTTCGATTTATGTTCTGCATTTCTATATTTTTCTATTTTTCTATTTTTCCATTTGCATTCTACATTCCTATGTCAATTTCCGCCCCTTATTTTTTCATTTTTCTATCTGCCTATTTCTATATCGATTTCTCTTTTTTAACCATTTCAATATCCACTTCCATTCTTTTATATTTCTACCTCCATTCCAACATTACAAACACAAAGAAGACGACCACCACCACGGAATACGAACACCGGCGGACACGCACTCGCGTGGGACATCCTGTGAAAAAGAACTCACCCGCCGTGAACGCGGCTTGACGCGTAGGCGAGGTCGTATGCTAATTATGGCAAATCGCAGCGGGCGATGATTTGTTCGTGGACGAGCGTGTAAACGGAACTTTTCCAGAAGGAAAGCGGGGCTAGGAAGCCGATACGAAGCGGACCAGGTTGTGACAACGGTGCAGCGAGTAACGGCGCTCCGACACGCGAGACTCGGCCAGTACACGAATTCATCCCGCGCGAACACGCGTGCCTACACGTGTACACAGGTCTCTTGAGTATGCGTGAGCCATACTTTTCGTTCTCTAGATTTCTTACCTTGCAATTTACGATGATATTTCTTGAATTTATTGTTATCTATTGTGGAAATATTACGAGTAATAAATAAGAATTTATTACGAATGTTGATGACAAACGGCGGTAGAATGTATAATGATTATAATAAATTAATATACCACTCGACACGACTGAAGCGTTTTGACAACTCTTTCCTCAGATACGATATTCAAACGGCTCTCAACTCACTCCGACGATACTCAATATACAGTCAGTTGCGAAAATCTGCATATATCGAATTCTGTATATTTGCCTTACCGGAGAAACTGAAATTATTCATGCTTAAATAACGATGTTATTATTATCAATGTATTCGTAAATTGAATTATGAAGATTAGAGTATTTAAATCATAGATATTTTGGGATAAAATTACAGACACTTTATTACCAGAAATTACAAACACTTTACATAATTTTCTCAATGCCGAGGAAATAGCTGCACTTTGGTAAACACTTACACGAAGAAGAGAGAGAGGGTCTAAAAGATATGAATAAATATAATATTAAGCCTGCCATTTTTATGAATTCACGCAAATATAACTAGTGTATGTAATTTTTGTATCATTGTGTCTTAAATTTTTTCTTAACTAACTCAACCGATTATTTCTTCTTTTCTGATACTCGTTTCCTACTTCTTTCCTTCTTAATAAATGTCAAAACGATTGAATTATGTTACATTTTAAGAGTACGCGTCTTAATGCGTCAACAAATTCGTAGAATTTCCATATTTAATTCCATACTTAAGGGGAATATGTACCCATCCTTTTACCTACATAAAGATATCTGTTTTAAGATTCAGTAAAGTGTTATGCATCGAACGTAGGAAATGTCGTACGTTACAACTTAATAAAACTTAATCGCCATTTAATTACTCCCCAAAGTCCAATATACGTGGAAAAATAACTTTCGAAGAACTACCCCCTTTCATCCTGCCGCGCCGCTCAAACTCAACATATGCCTTTTTACGTGAGAACGAAGAAACTACAACTCCTGGTCGCTTGAACAGCCCTAGCAACCATACCAGCTTAAACAAGTTCGCAAAACATTATACTATACCGAGAAAAAGAAGCCGGGAATAATACAAGGCAAGATAGATAATCAAAAGGGAAGAAAGAAGAATATGAAAAAAAAATTGGAAAAATTCACGAGCTTGGTAGAAAGAGATTACTCGGTACGGTTGGTGTACAATGTACGAGTGGCGCGAAAAAACGGGCATAGGATTCGCGCGGCCGATCCTGTACCCTGGTTTACGGCCTCCTCGACGAGCAGCCACAGCAACGTATGGCCTATGAAACGGCCATACCCGCGGTACTAAATACACCATAAACCAAAGGGAATTGCCTGTGAACCTTTAATGCCACGCGCTTACACACCGCCCCGCGTACCATTCGATACGTGAGACGCAAAGATAAGTGTAAGCAACGTTGCACCGATCGCGATCTAACAGCTCAAAAACTGCAATTGCCGCGTACAAATGTACTTATTTTGCGACAATGCACGTTCTTCTTTCTTTTTTTAATGATTCTAAATGGTGATCTCTTGGGGACGCTCGACTGGAACGTTTATCGATCGGAAGAACGAACGAATCGTCGACGTGTTTCGAAAGGCTACGGTCTTATTAGACGTTTACGTCCCTTTGTTCGAGTTTGCTGAAGAATTTTACGAGTACTTTTAGTTGGATAGTTCTGTAAAATAAAAGCTGCCGGCGTAATGAAATATTCTATTTTCGCGGGAAGAATGTACGAATGTTGGGAAAGAAAATCGTTGGTTGTAAGGAACAAGGGTAGTTTCAAGGATATATGTATACTTAAGCGATAATTTTCTTAATGAAAGAACATTTCGTGCAGTGTTAAAGTTGGTACAAAGTGATAAACAAAATGAAATTTGAGATTGATTTGTTAGAATCTTATTAAGGGTGAAGAATATAGTTATAAAATCTCACGGAACGTATTACAAATAATAAATAATAGGTATGTGCAAATTTATCATAAATCATGATTATAAAATAAAATATTATAATTGCTTATAATTATACATGCAACTTACGGTATTTGGTAATTTAGAAGATTCTAGGAACACGTATTATAGATAGAAATCTCCAAATTTTTCTTATATGATGTAAAGTTCTAAGTACTTTGTATTAAAGGCACGTTCACTAAATGACTTCCGATATAAATCAAACCATGTTATCTTATGAAATTTCCATCAATAAAGCTAATAAATTACTAATAAAACATATGAAATTCATTAAATGATGCAATCGGCGTCATCAACAAGAGATTAAACGCACCATAAAATATGAGATATGTTTCCTCGGAATCTTGTTATCTGTTATCATTATTCTTCTATACACTTAACACACATATATGTTCGTGCGAGCAACATAATTTCGATATACATACGTGTAGCAAAAATTATTAATCCAGTTTCGCTTCCGATAGAATATTTTTGTTATCAAATGCTACGGATCTCTTTGAAACTTATAATCTTATCTATCATCGATAATAAAGTGGAGAAATAAAAACATATTAAATTTTCACTTAAATCTAACAAGCAAGCAATGAAAACAGAAGAGAGCAATCGATGAGAAACAATCAGAAAAAAAGAATAATTATATCTTTTAATTATTTAGACCGAATATTTTTATTTATTTTTTGATTTTGCAGTCAATAAATACCAAACGTTTAAAATGTCAAAATAATGTCGATAAAAGAACAAAATGAATTGTAAGATAATCACGAAACCTTTAAAGTAAGATCCATTCAAGCTCCTCTTATGAAACCTCGTTCAGTCAGTAATTACAAGCAGCAGTTCTGTTACCTTTGCATTTTACATTCTCTACCAGTTACTATACTATATTACGCATAGGACTGTGCGATATTAAATACATATTGTTCCGGAGCAACTTGAAATGTTTTTCAATTAAATTTCCCGCGTATAGGTCATTGCAAAACGGCAGCCATAAATCAGGCATACACTGAACGCGAACATTAGCACGGAACAACAAATCAAATGCAATGAAGACTTCTTGCGACTGCTATACAAAAGCATTTATTATTCAATCTCCAGGACCCCGTTATGTCGTAAAACCATCGAGGTTGCAGATAATCCGCGAGAGATAATCGAACGATTTAATCAGCCCTACCTCGTCATAAAGTAGCACTAAAACACGCCGTAAACTACGAAGCTTCCCTTGTAAACCCTTTAATGTCACACGTGGAGCAACCACTATTGATGTTCACTTATTAAATACAGACCAATTTGGATAACTCGAATCTTTATATATATATATTATGTATACTTTACACATGTATATTCAGTTTTATTGATCTCATTCCGATTCGCAATGAAAATGTCTATCATTCGAAGTATAAACTTACTTTGTCTCAAATTATTATTGATTATGTGTTTAGGTGTATTATTTTATCTCTGTAACTCGAATTCAGAAAGAAATGCTCAATATCTGCAAGTTGAAGTTTACTTCCATAAGTCAAAATTTGATTACTGCTGCCTCTACAGTTTGATAACAGGTGCTTATATGAATCTTTACAACTCTGCAATGAAAAATTAGAAATCTATACTAGCCCAATAAAAATATTGGAACACTTACATTACATATAATTGTACGAATTAAAATAAAGATGAACCAATCTAGAAATGTATGTAGATTTACATATACGTATATATATTTAGTGAAATATTAATATGTGGCATGAATAGTCATCTTAAGCAGTCATCTTAATTAATGTATAGTAATGTTCCTATTGAATTGTAAAGTCTGTTAATATAACGAAAGACACAAAAATTACATTTCACAGAAGAATTTGGTGAAAAAACCTATACATTACAAACGCACGCAAAACTTTATAAGAAAATCTGACTTGTGTCAATAGTATAACATTTTCAGGAAATCAAGTTGCTTTGTTTGTACATATACTTACCACCGTACTATTATCAACGAATATCTAAACCTTCCGCTTATATATTTTGCGATTATATTACGTCGTATGAAATATCCCAAGAAAATTGCTTTCTATAGAATATTTATTCACCGAGATAATCTTAAACGATTATACATTTGGAACAAGTGTAATTGGCTACATGAGAACAATTCATCCAGGTGATGACGCATACTTGAGAAAGAGAACTTTCAACCAGGAACCGCTCTCCATGGTGGACGAACCGTAGGAGTCCGATTACACGGTCAGATATTGGCTAAACGAATAGTGCGATAAATAAGCTTCATTAGAAATAATCAGCAGTCGTAAGACACAATGCTATCTAAATGATCCCTTCAATTCATTACAAACACTTCCGCGTTTAGGTTGGGTTCTGTATGAAAAGCATTGTTTTTACCGGACTGTGGAGAAACCACGATCGAAACTAATCAGTCGGTCAGGCTTGTCGGATTCTACGCACACGCAAAGATTCTAGATAAGGTTTAGTATGTTTAGCGATGGTTAGAGCGAGCATTTTGAATTTTTAATTACTGTTCTTCATTTTTTAATCAAATTGTTTGGGCATCGTATACATATGATGAACAACTTAGGAATTTCTTTTTTGATAAAAATAAATTTGATGAGTAGTTTAGGAATTAATAACAATTATATTTTTCACATAAAGATTGGAAGCTATATTTTACAATCCTATTCCTGTAAAGTCATACAGGTTCTAACAAGATGAGCTAATTTTGTTCAACACTGTAGTCGTGAAGAAAGAACTTCATTTAAAGAGTATTATATCACTTTTATTTCTGTAATATCACATAATATCTTCTAAGAATTAGGAATATGACGACTGAAAAGTAATGAAAGGTGAAGCTTTCGCAGAATCGATAGGCTGTGAACGTTAGTATTATGTGGTGTTGTAATTGCAGAGAACTTTTTTAACTTCGAAGAAACAAGGGTACTTTGTAGCTAATTTACTGTGATTTATCACATTATCATTTCGCTCCCTTCAATTTCATAGCCATCAATCTCTCGTTAAGTCTTCCGGGACAGGTGAGACTCTAGCGTCGCAGAATTAGCAAGTACTACTTTCCACAGAATATAATGTACCATAAATAAGATCAGCTTAACTTGAATCTTTCATATAGTGTTTAACGATGTATGTTTAAAGCATGCATTGAACAAATCGATAAAGCAATCAAAAAATAAGAAATAGAAATTTAAGTAATAAAAAATTGAAATAATCTAATCAAGGAATAAAAATTAAAAATTTAACAAATGCAAATTCTATGTTAATCCTAATTTTTTCTTAAAATGTTTCACAAACTTTTATACAAACTTTGATACAAGAAACCCTGTTAGATTCGCAGAGGAATTTCGAGAAATTTTATGTCCAAACTTCTAGTGGCAAATGAAAATTTTAAATGTGAGGTTTTACTATATCATTAAGTTCTACAATTACGAGATAGTTTTTGTAGTAACAAAGAAATTTTAATATGTTATACCCAAATGAAGTGTTTTTAAGAGTATTTGGACTATGTACTCAATAACGAAAAAGGATCTTACCTAAAACTAGAAATCTATCTTTTTCTACCAAATCCTGCCCATATAATAATTTAAAAGCGATGAAAAATATTCAATAAAACTTGAAAAATATATATTTGTAACTTCCTCTATATCGTCAAATTTTCTTCACGACGTATTTTATGAATAATATAATCTTCAAAAGTATAATCACCTTTACAAAATGAATAGCACCATCAAGAATGTTTTAACAAAATGCATGTGCCTATTGTAAAACGTAACGTTTCTTGCTATTTACCAATGTCTCTTGATAGATGACATTTTCCTGGACAGAAAAAGTAGCACGACTACTATACCATTTCAT
This sequence comes from Bombus terrestris, assembly GCF_910591885.1. Classification (NCBI taxonomy): domain Eukaryota; kingdom Metazoa; phylum Arthropoda; class Insecta; order Hymenoptera; family Apidae; genus Bombus; species Bombus terrestris. The sequence continues at coordinate 19,675,284 of NC_063275.1, read as the reverse complement.
ATTCTTGAAAGGATCATAAATGGGAGGAAATGTGGCTGATCGCAGGAACAACGAGGCATATCCGGACTTAAAGGCTACAATCATTAATGTATCAACCATCTACACATATGTATCGTTCCCTGTATTTCTACGATAGCGTGCATTCAGATATTTATAAGTGTCGCAGAGAAACATTTTAAGATACGGTATCTCGTGTCGATCTGTCTATAACGTAACATTATGCAAATAACCGTCGTCGAAATAACTGATCCCTGGTGAGAAATTGCTGCCTCTTTCTTCCCTGATCTTATTACGACGCGACACTTTTATTTTTTCCATACTGTTGCAAAGATACAAGTTGAAAAATTGCAGCTTTTTAATCTCCATGGATTATCGTCCGTGTGATCTTGACAGTGTATGTATACAATATCAAGAGCAAGCAACTATAATTCTCACTGAATGAGATATTTTTTATATCGATCAAAATGTGAAGATAATGAAGAAAATTTTATCAAGGACGTGCATCTGCGATTTATTCTCTGATCAAGTTGTCTTAGTATCTTCATAGCAGATATCTTCTTTTTTTCTGTGTTTCTTTAGATATATTAACTGACTTTCGTTGAAATAAGAAATTAATAAAATATTGTAGAATTCTTCCAATCACATTGTGTATGAATTATCAAAGAATATTCATTGACGATCGATAATTTTAAAATTATTCTGTAATATATATAAAATGTAGCTTGTCACGTTCCTCTTCTACAGTCTTCACATTTGCTTAACGCGTACTAATTGTAAAACTAATCAAAAAACTTCAATTTGATAAAATCGAGTGTATATACAAATATATCCCTAAGAACACATCAATTAATTTAAGTTAATAACAGCAACTTTCCTGTCATATCTAAATAACTTTTGATTTTAGCACGTAAAGAATATATTCTTTATACATATTTTATCATAAAACTACTTATTAAACTTTAATTAGCTTACAAAGCAAGATCACATATACACTCCAATTGATTTTCTTCATAGACAAATATAATCCATTGTAATATGACTTTAACAGTGAACATTTATTTAAATTTCGATTCATCGCTGGTTCATGACTAGTGAAAATTTATTGCAATAAAGTTTTACCGTTTTAAACACCACTATCTTTAAAACAGCGTAAATGACACGTCCAAAGACAGACGGCGTTAATCGTCGACCGAAGCACTTGTCATGTATCACCGAAGACTCCTGTTCGACGATCCTGACGCGGTACAGGCGCGAATGATACTGGTCATTAATAATCATTCCGAACAAGGATCCGATCGTGCTACCATTTAAACGACCATGGATGATGGGTACTCGCCGTGAAGCATCAATCAACCGTGAATCACGCTTGGTAAAAGGCTGACAAATTATTGTCCGATGCATACGTCGTTGCCTTCGCATTTATAGCAGTGAGTTCCTCAAACGGTAACGTAGTTGATTCGTGAGCCAGCACCGGAATTAGAGTATCTGATTGAAATTAAACGACGACACGGAGGATTAATCCTGGCGTGATAAAATAAACGACAGTTTTAGACGCTAATTCAACTTTTAATGTAATGGTGTTCAAAATAAATGATGATTTATTTATTTGCGTATTCGATTCGATTAAATAATTTTGAAAAAATATTAGATTAATAGATATTTCTGATATTTGATTCGCTTAATTTGATTTTGTGGAAATTTGATGATTTTTAGAAACATATAGACATATATTTTTATGAAGTAAATGATAGCAACAATTGTTAACATTTCCAGTTCTATAATAGTGAAAATAACACCGAGTAAAGATAATAAACGTCCTTGTAAAATTATTGTTTTATTTTATCTTTATTTTCATTCAAACATATGATTTAATTAACATAATTGTGTGGGAATCCGGTGATTTCTTGAAGAGATACATTTTCATAAAATAAGTAAAAAAACACATACGTTCGTCGACAGTCACAATTTTATACAAATCTGATAAATCACTGTGAGATAACACAATTAAAATTCTTGTTGGACCATTGTATATAACATTCCTTTAGCTAAATAGGAAATCATTTTCGAGTACTCTTTTATCACTCTTATCTTCAAGTAATTAGAAATTCTATGCGGAATATAAAAAACCAGAAACAAAATAAAACAATATTTAACTTCTAAAATAAGTTTCGTCATAACAACAAAGATTATAACTGAACTAGTGAACGATTTCATTAAAATTCCTTAGTAATTATTTTCTGTAAAAGTGATGACGTAAGATGTAATTGATATTAATAGCTCCCATATTTCTATCAAACTACAAGATTGTTTTATTTAAAATAGTTTAATTGCCAAGATCGTTGGATTAAATGTAACGCGAACTTTCTTACAGAACCTGTTCTGCTTGTTATTACAAAAATTTGTTATAACCACAGCACCGAGGTAAACAAAATTTTCCATCCAGGATGAATATCGATTAAAATAACAAAATTTCACCAGATAAGATCGATCCAGTAAAGACGGCTTGTTCCATCTCGAAAACGCTTTAATAAATATTTGTTTATATCCACATAATTTGCTAGTCTCTGTAATTAACTAAAGATAGTCTTGCAGCGCGTCATCGTTGTTTCTATGAAACCAGAATGAATTTACTTTAACTGCTGTGTACTGGTTGATTAAGAAATGTCAAATCGCAAAACTGCACGGTGCTGGAGTCTCGCGAGTTACATTGAAATCAAACGCCGTGGCTGTACCGATAAATTCACGTCCCACGTTCCAATGGATATCATAATTAACTGTAACAAATTAGCGGTAAATTATTGATTAAAACGCGCCTCGCGTTATTACCCCATCGTTCACGTTTAATGAGATAGGAATCGCTGGCGTGCTTTTTCAACTATGTTTTCCCTAAATGGGATCCAAGATACGCGTAGTTTGCAAGAATTTATATCGTAGTTTATCCTTGTTTCTTCTTTCCAGAATAATCAAAAGTATTTACGGCTAGTCATGAAAGTATTCGAAACGTTCCAATTAAAATTTTATATTCGTTCTTTTCAGCTGTACTTATATGTACAGCTGTGTATTTGTTCTCGTAGTAAAAATATTTCATTTATGCTTGCTTACAAATTTTTCTATATTTCATTTCGTTATTATACGTTTAAGTTCTATCAAAAATCGTCTATATAGGTTCTATTCAAAATTACTTGAATTCCATTTGAAATCGCTTGCATTTAGTTAAAAGTTGTTATCCGTTCCTATTACTTTATTATTCGAATGATATTTCTTTATGTTTTTTTCATCTTCTATGAGTAAAATCTAACGATAGGAACAACATTCAGAAGCTTCAAACACGTAAAAAATTTTACTTGAAAATCACGGCCTAATATCTTTTTATCTAACAATTTATCGACTATTAATATTAATGAATTGGCAAGTTACAATATTTATAAGCTTCCATTATAGTTTCACAAATTACAAACTAAGTTACCAATATTATTCAAATATTTCACAAGTGTTCGTTGCATAACGATTACAATTTTATAGATATTTACTTATAAAAATTGCTTTTTCAAATTTTGAGAAACTAACGACTTTTATTACGAGTTGAGAATGTTTTCTGATTACAAATATTGACGATTTTTCTCGATTATATTTATTTATAAGTATGCTTGTAGAACTTTGCTTATTTTTTTATCAAACCGGATACTGTTACGCGAAGGAACCAATTAGCTTCGTTTACTTCTGATTTATCACTGAAAAATTTCACTAATAATATTTACTGAACTCTCCAAACGTAGCCAGGCATATTTACGCCGCTATAATTACAAAATTCGGCCGAAGGTTTCACAAACACCGCGATTTCGATCGCATGCGTTCGAGCACTTACGCCACTATCAATTTATTATACATATAGTTCGAATATCGTCGCGCTCGTAAAGCATTCAAGGCACGCACGTCCCTCGATTTTTCGCAAGCTTTCGCCCTGACAAACGACTCGCCTTTATAATATTTAACATTTAATAATTACAATACCGTCCGGAACGTTCGTTGTGCAAACGTCCTCGTACTTTCTACAATACTTTTGCCCTGTGACGCGACTCCAGCACGATATAATTGCGCGTAAACGAGCTTCATAAAGTGTCTCGTATGACGTTGGTCTGCTTTCACCGTAAAATGATCCTTTCTTCGCTTTTTTTATTTTTTTACTTTTCTTTTTTTCGACGGAGCATTTTAAGTGGCGAAACAGCTCATTCGGATTTTCATTCGCGAAACTACAGCACCTGTTGCAAACAGCGGTTTATTTGAACCGAGGGATAGTTTCTTCGCATAGTTTTGCGATAACGTAATGCTCCGTATTCATATACTTTAAACATTCTATTTATATTCTATGGTCGGTGTATATATCGAAATTCCTCTACGAGGAATTTTAATGAATCGTTAATTTCGCTGAGAGACGTGATTTAGTAGGATTTAACACTTCGAGTTTCTAATGGCAATTCAGAGTAGAGAAACGATTACCGTTTGTCGTGCCCGAACGAAAGCGACACGCCTTAGATGTTAAATTAGCGTCAGTTCAGTGTTGTGTTTAAAATATTACCAAGTTATGCGTTGATTTAATGACTTAAAGGTCGCTTTATACATTTTTTCAAGGAAGTTTGCTGCATGATAACGATCCAAGATAATAATCGTTATCTAGTGAAAAAGAAAGTTAATCAGACTTTTATATTGTTATTGTAAGTTTTATATTAGTATTGATATTAGAAGCATATGAACTTGTTAGTTTCTGTTAATTCGTTATATTTATATCGATACTGGATTTCATAGGAAGATTGTATTATTTTTATTATGATGAGATCATCACTTTTCCTATTTTTACATAAACTTTTGTATCATTTCAGTACACGTCTCATTTATAATTTATGTATTATTTTTTACTTAGATTTGTTACACTTATCGTAAGTAGTACACATGATTTGAACTCTCTGTGTATGAAATATTCAAACATTCTCATGCATATTTAATAAATTGCATAATTACGTACAATAATAATGTGATGAATGTTGATCACGCGAAACAATTTACATATTTCATATATCATACGTGACATCCTGATGTACAAATATAACTAGAGCATAAACTAAAATTAAAACGTCGCTGAATATACCAATTTTCTATTTAAACGAGAATTTCTGGCACCTGAATATTAAGTATCGATTGAATAAGTTTCGCAGTTATCGCATGGTAACGGAAAATTATTTGTATAATTCGCAAGTCATGAATTATATATCATGATATATGATGTACTATGATACGTGTATAAATATAAGTAGACAATAAATCATAATTGAGACATCAAGTGTATTCATGGTGATTTTTTATGGAAAAACTTACTGACGTACTCGATTATTATTACCGATTAATAATTCGGAGTGAAGTTATCGCATAGCAATGAACAACGATTTCCATAATTCATAAATCACGTGTAATATAAAAATTGATAAAACATGCAGACAGATAATAAATTACACCTACATTATACTACATTATAATTGCTGAATACGGTAAAGGGGAACTCTGGCTCCATTGACTATTTTCTAGTGCACGAAAAATATTATCTTGTATGAATATACAATATTTTTTATTCTTCCTGATTTTGGCTATGAATACGTTTCTTTTACTGCGTGTAATATTTGATTATAACTTTATAATAAAGCATTTATAGGAACTTACATACAGTGTTTCCTTTTCCTATTTTCTCTTCAAGATTACACTTCTACAGTTCAACGAGAAAAAATAGAAGAACAATATAAATAATATTTTGAAGTTATATTTATAATTACAAGTGGGAAAAATCAGTCATATTTTATTCGTGGTGTTATTTATTACTTTTAATCATTTCCTATTTTATGTTGATAACAATATGCAATAAGTTGGACAAGACCTTAGATAGATAACGTATCATATAAAATACATGTTTATTAATGTTGACTACATATGGTTTTCACTCAAATATTAACATAATTTTAACACATTTTGCACTGCACAACATGAATTCTTATTAGCAATTTTAATTCTAACACAAGGAGAAAGTGCAGTATAATTCCTGACAACCTCGTACGCGAAATAAATAGCTGAGAATAAACGGTTAATCAGCGAAGAGTTTCATTAACAATTGGCCTTGCGTTCTAACCAATTATCCAGAAAAATGAGAAATGTAACGTTCTGACAGAAAAAATGAAAAACGTACGAAGGAGAATAAACTCAGCGCATCGATTTGAACGTATCGTACCAATTGGGCATATAAACGGGGAATGACGTTACTTTATGATAAATAGAAACTAAAACAGTAATCTATGCATTGCGAAGAACCGAGTCGCCATATATCGCATTGCTACTAAATTTTTAGTAAAAGGAAAAATAAGAAGGAAAAGAAGAGAAGAGGAAGAAATTCACTGTCGCTTCTAACAACTGCTACCAATTAAAGAACGCTCGCAGCAGTGGCGCGATTGCGATAGATGAGCTGTGCAATTTCAAACTTACATAAGATCGGCGTACACACGCTTCTAATTAAAACTGTAATAGAACGAAGATTAACGCAGGCATCTGGTCTGTTGGGTCGGGAACAATATTAACTCAACGGAATGCGAAAAGGAACAAAACGAAGATGGTTGCTTGTCCAGCGATTTCTTCAGGCCCCTTCGGATAAGTTAAAGGATTTCGTCGGTTCGGCGTATATACCGAGGACCCAGAAATCGATTAGAAACCTGATTTCTGCTTTCTCAACTGGCTTGTACGCGCGTTCGAGCGACCGTGATTCAATTACGCGGAACATGCTCGCAAGAAGCCACCGGTCATGCGTGCGCCAAACAGACCAAAGAAAGATAGAAAAGGACAGAGAGGACGCGAAAAATGATGATGAATGATCGCCTCTAGATTACCCGTCCCGTATTTTAATGAATCGGCCAATGCATTTAAATGGTCTTGGAAAACAGCCGCTCGATATTTATGCGACCATCAGCTGAACCTCGTATGTAACCCCGCTGATAACTACCAGTCGGCGTTTCTTCCTGTCTATTACAGATTTCGCAAGATGCCTACTCTCCTTGATACGATTCGATCACATTAATGTTTGATTGAAAAGTAACCGGTCTCTTTCGCGAATTCTGCAGCTCTAATTTATGTTATTATTTATACTACAGTTATCAATCGCCGGTGTATACCTGAATATGTTGTCTGTAAAAATGATTGTAATTAAAGTGACTCGATGAAAATAAATAAATACATATTCATATAAATATATATTTTTCTATCTTATTTGAAGTCAATATTAATTTTGTCAGAAGAATTTTGTTTACGTTTAGCATGTAATTTGTAAGAAAACGAAACTTGAAATCTCATATTTTGATCAGTTTGATAGTTCCAATATTCTTTATAAATATATTACTATTAAGAATCTATTATATGTAGAATGTGGATTTAAAAAAAGAAGTTTTCGAATAAAAACATTGCATGTAAAAAAAAATGCCACTTTTTCTGCAGCCGTTATTATTCTTAAATTTTAAATCGCTCGAATGTGACAGGAAAATGTATTGAACGTAGAGTAATTCTTTAATTTCCTCGTTTGAGTAATTGTCTTTTTAATTGTATTTAACGAAGATGTAGAATATCGGGTGTACAATAATTTTTATAATTCTTGTTTGAGTAACTCTCCTCCTACTTGATTAAAATTGTTACTGTGATGTGTATAATTTGATAATTGCTAAAGATATTGAGGTATTAATTATAGGGTAATATTTCATGCGTTTTGCTTGGGCAACTCCTTTGATTGAGTTTGATATTATAAGTTTTTACAAATTTGAGTTCTTAATTACATGAGAATTTTTAACATTAATCAATAACATTTTGCAATATTTGAACAAGATAGATTTGAAAGATATCCGTCTTATTAAGAAGCTAAATACATGTAACTACGAAATCTGTGTTCACGAAGTTAACAATTTCCATAGCAACGATCTTCATAAAATAACGAAAAGAATTAAATTATAATAATCAAATCGATTCTACCTAATCACAAAATAGAACTTCTCTTACTCAAAATCATTAAAGAGATTGGTGTGTAACCGAATTTCGATAAATCGTAACACCTTAACAACATTCTATCACCTGTCTATTCTTAACTACAGTTAAATCCGATACAACAAAATCAGTATAATTATCCTCTACCAGATTCCACATAAGTACCAAACACATACCAATCTACCTAGAAATACACTTCTCTAGATCCCCAGACAGTATAACAAATCTGCCGCATACGAAACGTAGCGATCATCTATCACGGTGTGCAAAACCTCATTGAGAAAAAGTTCGGTGCTCCTAACGAGGCCAAACGTTCGCGCCAGTGGAACGTTTAGCCACCTCGAATCCATCAACGGGGTGCTTGCATAAGAATAAAAACCTTAACGACCAACGTTAAAACATCGTCTCAATGGCCAGTGTGTGTCTTCTGTTGACGGCCATTAGCCACCAACGGCGGAACCGATTCCAAATCGAATCTCCCCGCTCTTCGTAATCGATATAGATCGCCGTTGTCGTGGTCATTTTCACAGGCCTTGCCTTCTTAACGACTTCATTCGCCGTCACATGAAATTGACTGCTTCATGATCGAATCACGTCGCATACACGAACAAACACTCGACAGATTAACATTATCTGTCATTCAAGCATTCGAATTATTATATCCTACGTACGTACATACTCAGCAAAATACTTCGAACTTTTATAGACACTTTTTATGAAAATATTATGGTACACTTTGAAATTTCATTAACACTTTAATAAGACAAGATTGTCACGATTATGTTTTATATTTAAAATAAAATTTTGGAATAAGGCAAAATTTCTGATGACTGAAAATATATATGGAAAATTACAATATATTTCATACAAATATATATTTTACAGATCATAAAAGTATCTAAAGTGTCAATTGTTATTTATATCAACGAGCCTCCATATTCAGCGGATTTTCTTCACTTACATACTTAAGATCGTCATTCGTCTTGTATAGTATTATAGTTTTCTACGAAATATATGTTCGCAATAAATGTTTTCCAATTCCCATATATATTTTTAGATTGCTTTCAAATTTTACCAATATAATTATGGCAGTTGTATCTCATTATAACGTTAGTGAAATTTCAAAATGTTTTATGTAAAACACACATAGAAGATTTTTAAGCTAAATATTCAAATAGTTTCACGAGCCACTGTACGCATATGTAGAATTATTCTATTTCTACATTTAGTGGTTGTATCATCGATTATGAGTTTATGGGAAATTCGTTATTAAATATCACGATAAGTTCCATATATTTTATATATTTTCGCATATTCTGAATTTCTGAACCACGAAATTTCTCATAAATGCATAAAAATTCGCAATCTAATTATAATTTTTTGGCGATCAGCCGCTCAAAACTAAAATAAAGCGTACCATGAATCATGTATTGGAAACACTTCGTAAAACGTCTCATAAGGGACAAAGTGGTTTCGGAAGCCGATTATTATCGATGATTCCGATCGGTGCAGATCTCTAATTTATCGTTGAACGCCGCGCCGTGGCGGCTAGCTAATTAATGTCCACGACGCGACGCGGTATCCTCCCTTTTTCTTGTCTTCGAGCCTGCTTCGAGTGAGACTAGTTAGCGCTAAATACAGGCCCATTGTAAGGGCAATTAATGAGCGGCTACGTGGCATTAATTGCAATCACAAAATCCGACTGGACGATCGAGACAGCTAGCCCTTCCAGGCTTTCGTCGCTGTTTGCGCGTTGTTGCATGATACGAAGAGGACGTTTAAGAGAATCGCGTGCACGGGTGATTATCACGTGTGATTTTTAACATGGCCGGTGCTATTTGTTAAGACTTGCGTTCCACTAATGATGAGCGGCTCGTAAAGTTTAAGCAGCTTGTGAGCAGGTCACAGCCAACGACAAACGCTTTGTTACTAATTGTGAAAAATTATAGACTGCTATGAAATACGCGGCGTTGCTTGCAGTTATTCAAACAGTACCGCGTAAACATGAAATAGAATCTATAAATTGATGTTTATCTCGCGAGTTGAATGGCGATTTTTAATAAACGACTAAACCTTTTATTTTTATTGAATTCAATCAATTGAATTATTTGAAGATTAACGATATGTTCGTGAATTATTCTTTACAACTTTTTGACGCTAATTTTTTCTTGTTGTTAATTCTTTCCAACAGAACGTTATTTATAACGAAATTTATAATATTTTATCATTGTTTTATGTTTATTGGTTTACATATATTTGCGGCTGTGTGATATATTAAATGAATTAGTGATCTTTTTGATCTACTTGATTATACGAGATTGTTGTAGGAGAAAAACAGAAATCTGGATTTTTTAATGATATATACAATTACTTTAATTAATTAATTAATAGGATAAAATTAATAGAACTCGAACGATACTTGTCTTTTTTAAACGATTTAATTAAAATCATGCTGACGTCAGTCAGTCCATTCTTATTCTTCCTATTCGTCATGCGTGTATTTACTTATTATTTAAAAACATTCATGTTTATTTTTTGGCGTCATGAAATCGCGTTGGAAGTAAATAGAAGACTTAGAAGTTAAAATACATGATCAAACTCGAATTGTTGAAAAATTTCGGCTTATAACACTACAATTTTGAAAATAAATATCTTCGATTTCGCAATCGATTGCACATGAAATTTAATTTACACAAATTCCATCGACAACGAGAAGCTAGTTTACGAACCTCATCAAAGAAACTAACCGACACATCTAATCTAAGATATCGGTACTAATTGTCAGCTTATCACTTTACACGATAATAAACCGTACACTAAATCGTATATGCATAACGTATATATGCCTATTCACAAGTTAATAGAAATTTATTAAGACATTTATTGATTCCATACGAAAGGTAACAATTAATCTAAAGTATCAAGAAAACGATTAGTCGATCAGAATTCTATATTCGCGCAAGGTTGCCATCGAACAAGTGAAAAGCAGAGAGTTAAACCTACTTAAAGGAATTACACAATATAATAAATTATAAAAATTATATTGGCGCCCTGACACCTGAGAAGATTTAACATAAATTAGATGGTACATTCCAAGAAGTCTAATCAAAATCTAAATTTCTATTATAAATTTGACAAGAAATACAGTTACATTATGAATGTCAAAATTGATCGAACGTCGCGACAGATATGCACAGACGAGAAGAAAATTAATTTTATATCAAATTGATGAAATTATTGCTATACATTTATGGAAAATTTGAAGATGCTAAAATGCGTAGAACGCGCTTAAAATATACAAAAGAAAAAATCCAAATTGTAATATCCTCTAGTAATGTTTAGTAAGTAAAACAATTCCTCACCCCAATTTTTAAATTTATTTTAGTAAATTAAGTCTAATTACTCGAAGATGTCCGCAGTCTAATTATTCTAATATTGAATATATGAATCCCTTATAGTTTAACGTCTTGAAATAGACGTTCTTAAAGACTTTAATAATTTCCTAATGACTTTTCAAGTTTACCAAAAATTTTTCGCATGTTTCTCAATGTTTCTGAACATTGATTTTCATAAATGACGCTCTTTGACACCAACATAAACGAGTTCCAAAGAGATCATCGATTTCGTCTATCTCCTCCATCTCCGTCAAAAAGTGCAATACCCTTCTACCGCCGCCTATTTGCAAAGCATGCTCGCAAACATACCGATCCACGGCAAACAACATCGAAAGCGTGGGCGGAACGAGCCAGACCGCTCACTTTCCCGCGTGCATCGCGCTGGTTGCGCGTGCAAAAAACAGGTCGGCAGCTTTTTCACGTGCCAACAAGATCGTTATCGTTATCACGATCTCAATCACGGCAGCCAGTGTATTCGTTGTTCGCCCTGTTTCTTGTGTATTTTACAGAGTCCTCGAGTACTATGATCGGTCTCTGATCGATCGCTCAAACTCTTCGTGTTCTTCTGGCAATTTGCGACGCGGACACACGACTCTTGTCCGATCGCGATCTACTCGTTCTTTAAGACGTCTGATGTTAAAAACTCTGATAACAACAGCTGTTTAACGTTCGTATATAATCAATTAAATACACCTCGTGTCGATTTTGGTACATTTATACATATACACATATATATGATTATAAATACTATTACCGTTTATAAGTATTCGAATATTCTAACCGATTTATAATAATAGTATATTAATTTCACAAAATATATAAATTAATAAGAAATTACTAAAAACAATATATACATACAATAGAGACTAAAACTAATAGACTTTTTCCAGGTGTAAGAGAATCTACTTTACCTAATTTGTATCGTAGCGACAAGATAAACCAGGGATAGGAATATCTTGAGAGAAATATTTCCAAATTTTCCATTTGTTTTGAAAAATTGTTAAACGCGTTGAAAAATTGTTCCATAATTTATTTGACTGTCACAGATACCACTATTTCAACGCGCATCTATTAATCTTCCTAAAGTAAATTATATTATTGTAACGAAATACTAATACGGAATGTAAATTTTTTTAGTAACGCATAATTTTTACCTATATAACTACGTAATCAAATTTCACCCTGTAAAAAGACGAGCGATAGTGTATGTACAAATGCATGTGCGCTCCGTGCGTAACGAGATAAAACTTAAAAAGAAGCTGTCAATATCGAAATATGTAATTCATTTCTAACAATGACACTTATCGCTACTTGTAACCAACGTTCTCGATAAGCCGCAAAACATCGACCACTGACGTCAAGTATTACACAACCCTATCAACTAGACAACACTATAGAAATATTATTATAGCCTCTGAGTCATCGAGTAAAAAGATTCGCAAAATGTCGACACCTAATAACTTTCGTCACTAGAAACGTGAATTCATGCGCTAACCAACATCGACTGCATTCATTTCAGCAACGCAGAGCCAGGTTGCGCCGCTATTAATCGAGTCATCCAAGCATCCAGTGGTATCCACAAGCTTCTTGCTATCGTAACTTCGGATCTACACGAAAAATTCCTTCCGTGGACCTGATCGATCGAGCCAAGCGTCGCTTCGTCGCCATGAATCGATCAGTCGATCGATCGATCGATGAAAAACGTTCACGTATTCGGTGTGCCTCGCTTGTTCGCTTGATCGCGCTGCACCGCTTCGTTGCCTCCCTGCCTTGTCTCTCATCAAACGCACGCGATCATTATCCTCCATATAATTACACTTGTCCGTGGCATGGCCGGTTACTTTTATTGACGAATGATCTTGTTTATCCGGTCGTTTCGCAGGACGCGACGTTTTAATTGATTTTTCCGCACTTGACTATTGTTAAAAAATGATCTGTCACGCGGGATGAAGAGGAACGAGCAGCATAAGAGACGCGGTTACGTTTTACTATGTAAATCAGTCGCTGACTTTTCTGATAATACGCATTTATATATCGTCAGACTTAATTGGTATTGACTATGAGTAACAAGGTGAAATTTATTCCCCTAAATACTTTTATCGATTACTGGACGTAATAAGCTGTGGATAAGAAGTGGGAAATTCTCGCTGAGAGCTCGCCAGGAGATATGGTTCTAAATTGATACAAGGACTTCCGACAGTTTAACTGAAATTATTGTTTGTCTATACGTTTCAGATCGATGAACTGCTGTATGTCGTTTAAGTAATCATTATAGTTCCACGAATATCTAATTCCATAGCATAATAATGTTAATTTAGAGGTAAATAGTATTTCAGATAAAGTAGGTAAATAAAATGTTCCCATTTCTGTGCTTGCCATTTTATGCCATTATTACCATTTCATGAGGAATGGTATTGATAAAAAGCGGCGTTTGTATCGAGAAGGAGATGAATGTACGGTAAAGTGAAATTTATATTGACTTTTAAATCAAGAATTAGATCGAGATTTAGATCAAGATATCGTCGAAAATTGGAAAATATTAAAACACATTAAATCGTTACCGAAATCGACGAATGCCCTAAACTATCGAATATTAAAAATTTTAGTAAAACTTTTTAACTTGCAGAAAGAGACATTTCATTTAATTACTTTGTTTCGCTCTTCCAGATAACATATTATATTTCAGTTAAACCAAAAAAAAAAGAAATATGAAAAAAGAGATATGCATCAGAATAATTTAAGTAAGAGCACTCTAGATATATCAAAGGAGGAACTTGATATTAAAATAACCAGACAGATCTCGATCAAAGGAGAAAAAAATAAAAGAAGCTCTCCATTAAACGAGATATCGAACAAATTAACTCCATAGATACATACAAATATATAACTACTGTAACATACCATTATTACCATCATCTTCCTGGATGTTTTCAAAATGAGAAAAATATATCAAATTACGAATACATTAATCGTATCACCAACGTATTCATCAGGATAAATTGTTGACGTCACCGGTTGACTGTATTCGAACGAACAAAAATGGCCCGAGATTAACGTTACACCCGATTACGCCTCCCTTGAAATTCTTCTCTCTGAGGAGATTCGCGATAATCGAGCATGTTGCTTTACGAATCGCAAGAATCGCCCTCCGGCACCAGCCTTACGTTCGATTACTTTCTCTGCCTCCTCATAATTACGGCAATTTTCACTATTTATAGGCCGTTCGACGAATAAAAGTAAAGAAACCGCGCGGCCATATCAGCGAGAGAAGGTAGCCAACCCGTCGACTTCGAATGCTCGGAAAATCAGGCCCTCGGGTAGATCAGCGGCAGCGTCGGTCACAATTACGTTTATCGATGCTTTGTATCGGTGCCATTACCGCGTTCCGGATCGATAGTGGTTGGCACGATGTGTCGTTTAAGCGCAGATTACTTTCGAAACAGATTTTATCCCTGTAATTTTTTCTTATTGACAACTAGAGAGAAATCCGTGGAAATATATTACCGTTCAAAAGTACCTGAACAATCGTTTATTTTTGACGAAATGAATTTTAATTAAAAAGTTACGTATAATAACATACGAAGATCAAATGGGAAAAATACGATAATACCATGTTATTCGTTTTCTGATTTTTATGTCTCTTGGTAGGTGAAAAGAAGTACTTTTTCATGTGAAATAGTCGAGGAAAGGTATAATCCATCGTTTTGATGTGGAGTTGGTTGACAATGTATCGCGTTTTTGAATCGCTCTTCCATAAAAGATAGCAAATGTAACTATGTTCTCCACCTGTGGCCTTCATATTACTTTTGAACGCCAATATGCAACATTGAAAGCAACGTGTTACTTAACAATCTCTGCATCTTCAGGGTCATTAATTTTTTAATTATGAAATGAATTAGGAAATTAGAAAATCAATGTAACTAGAAAGATAGAAAGGCGATCTCGATATATATTACTTTCGTATTTAATTGCAACCTTAATGTACGCATAGTTTGATGCAAAATTTCAATCACTGAATACTACACCTATCAATTTGCTATCGATCTTGCAAGTCAATTATAACGTCAATCAATACCGAACATTCTACATAGAACCTCGAGTTACCATGTAAAAGCTGCTAATTTCAATTTGCAAAATAATCACGGAAGGGACTGCAAGCCTTTAAATGCACGTAATATAGGCGTATCTAAAATTTACAAGCATGATGAAACTAAACATGAGCCAAAAGAAATAATTAACAGTTTCCGTGGCAGTAATTTCATGAAAGCAACAAAGTACATATTTCCTTCTTAAACGTGATCCACGTTGATTATGCAATTATCCGTGTTTGTTATAATGTTACAGCAATGCGAGAACACGATTGTCCCTTTTAAATATTAAATGATCCCTTCTGTAAAATCCGCGAGGATGGTATTTGGAAAATGAACGGTTGTTAAAAAATGATTCCGATCGATGCGTTTGACATTGCCAGGAAAAGGAACAAGCATCAATTGCCCCAGGCTATTTTTGTATGTCGAGATACCTAAAAGCGACGCGTCTTTAAATCGCGAGATACGAAAACCTATGATCAACTCTTCAACCTATCTGATTGTAGAATGGTTGTTGCGTGATGTGTGCGTGGAGGAAATATCATAAGAAATGGTTTCCTTGCGTTCAGTTTCAGCATGTCTGACATTTGGTGTATATGATAGTAGCTGTCTGATACTTGGCAAGGTGGAAATTATGTTGATATCTGAATACATTTATTTGATCTGATGCTGTCATTAATTTAGAAAAATTTCTGAGTGATTTAATGGATTAATTATACTGGTCGATAAATATTACATGATAATTTATATTTTTCGTAACCGTGCACTTTGTCTATTTGTTATTGTATATTACCGACGAACGCAGCATTTATTTACTAGGTTATTGTTATCGTTAATTCATAAAAATTGGTGCCAATATTTTGGTTTATCTTCGATTTTCTTAATTACGAGCAGACTTACAAATTGACTGTTCAGACACGTAATACATTTTGGTTATCGTAATATTGACCTGAATGATCCATTAGGAGTTCTTTCCTACATCTTCGATAATTATTTGCTATGACAAAACTCTACATTTTTATCATCTATTTGCAACTTTAAAAATAAATTGTTAAGAATCTTTTCTAAACTCAAGCAGATATTAAAGTTTGATAAACAAAACGATACGTGCATGTAAATCACTCGAATGACAATTAAATGTAATAGTTTTCATCGGAAAAGATCAAGTGATAGTACGATACGTATGTGAAGTTTTGTACGATAAGGAAGGACGAAAGTAATAATTGACGATTTTCTAAAACGACGCGCTTGTCATTTAGGCACCGTTTACTCGTATATATGTCATGCTAATCAAGTTAGAATATTTCGCAAGATATTCTATTCTTCTTTCTTTCCTCGAAATAACTCATAAAAGCTGACGTTCAATCGCTTCCGATTAAATGAGAAATACAGACAATTTAACTCCAACAGAATCTACTTTCACCAGGGCCATATACTGACGCAGCTATTAACAGCATACACCCCTTTTCCATTTGCTCAGATGCCAGTCCACTGAATAACTATACCCCATGTACGATTCATGGAACAAGAACCTCAATAATCATCTCAACAATTTCAATCATTCTACGTTGAGCAATTAAAACCTGTTCTCCTTCTACTCTCGTTGCCCGGTAAAACGGCCACGACCGTTTTAGTTCGCGTTAAACATACCCCGGCACGCGATCCAATATTTATCAAGGGACGGTACGAAAGTGGCGGACACTGTTATACGTCTGAATATAAAATTGCATAAGGTGGCTGCAAACGAGACGACGAAAATGGCTGGAATGTGGATACCATCTGTTCGTTCGTTCGCCCTTTAAGCTTCTTTATCCCGCGTATATTACGCGCCACCGTACTGCAACTAATCTTTCTGTCGACCGACAAACACTGGCAATGAGCTTCGAGATTAGAAATCGAGTTAGTCGCGTCGACGAGAAGCGGATTCTCTCTCAATGCGAATTGCTGTTTATTTTAAGTAGCCTGCAATCCTAATTGATCGCTGATAAATTGGCAAATATGTGCATCGTGGACATTCTGGGTGATTTGGTAAAAATCGCTTTAATTTCTCTATGGAGAGTATTTTGTTAACAGACTATGGATGTTTATGCGTTTATAGGAAATTTATAGGAAGATGCAAAAGTTCATAAAATGCATGTAACAAGCAAGGATATGTAGAGTATCAAAAGTAGGGTTCTTTATATAATAATATCTAGCTGATGAAGCGAATTTCTATTTGGATTCCAAGTACTTACTTTTATGTTTATAAAGGTATAAAAACGTGTAAAAATCTATAGTATATTTGTTGGTATAATTGGAGCTTTCGTTGGTCGATTTATTTTCCATATCGATAGCAAACATGTTCTTAAGCAAAACTCTTCTGTACCTCAGAATGTATAGGAATTTAAGTGAAACATCGAAAAGGAATGACTACTTAAATAGTTAAGTAGTTTGAGTTGGTAATACGAAGTCTCAATTTCGCAATTAATCTTCCACTTAAAAATCCTTACGTCAATGTTAACTTAAAAAATGTATTTGAAAATATATTTTCATTTAATATGGAAAATAAACAATCTATGCATCGATTCAGTTTAATTTTATTCGGATTAATTTACTATCAATGTCGATGAAAAAAATGTAAGAAATAATAGGAATTCCGGATATGCTGTGATTCCGATGCAAAAGGAATTCCGATTTGCGAAAGTGGATTCGAAATCTCTCTGACTTATTTGAAATTCATGTGTCGTGCGAAAGGAATTCTCAGGTTATTCTTTAAGCGCGTATTGCTGTTCTGTTAATGAATAATATTTAATATATTCAGAATGAAAACAGTCACGACCACATTCCTCTGTGATCGATCTGAT
This sequence comes from Bombus terrestris, assembly GCF_910591885.1. Classification (NCBI taxonomy): domain Eukaryota; kingdom Metazoa; phylum Arthropoda; class Insecta; order Hymenoptera; family Apidae; genus Bombus; species Bombus terrestris. Next base: position 19,656,903 of record NC_063275.1, on the reverse strand, counting down.
ATGGCGTTTATGCTCTACTGAATCCCGGATTACGCGGACGACCTCTTTCGATTGTAAAGGCTAGAAAACCTATGACAAAACGATCGCAATGTAATCATTGAATCATGGCTTTGTCGTGTCTATTATATTAAACTTACTAAAAATAAATGCTCACCATTATTATATATATAATTACGTACAATTCATGATGAGAGGAATAAAAGTTAAAGAAATTTTATTACTTAAGGTAAAGGATTATTAGGGAAGTTTTAATAATTAGAGAGCTTTGAGAAATCCTTTACATCTTACAATATTTTCTTACTTTTCGTATTCAAATCATTACCAACAAAACTTCCTGTACCACAAAAACGACCAAATTTTCTACTGAAACTTTCTAACATTAATGATAATCTTTTAAACGATTCAACCATTTTTCCACTCTCTACATTCACAAGTCACTGTTGATACAATAAAGTATTTACTTTTAGCAGTTTTAACGTTTTTAAGGAATACAAATATCTATGGAAGGAAATCTTAATTAAAACTTATTCACTAAGTAGTCAATTACTTTAAGAAAGAATAATGAATTTCATTTTCGTTAAATATTATGACTGTATTATAAAGAAGATCGTAACGTAGTTCCTTAAAAATTGCATATTATTCGTGTTAAAAAAAAATTAATTTCAGAAATATTTTAATACTAAAATAATGCATTAAAGACCTGTCGATAGCCATAGACTAAATATATATTGTTCAATTAACTCAAACATCTTTTTGTATTCGATAATAGAAATTTCTATTAGTAAATAGAAGTGTAGTATATTTTATTGTACACGCAAGAATCGTAATATACAGAGCAGGCCTCTAAAATGCACGTTACCTCCACATCACGTTTCTAAATCCTATTTGAACTTATGATAGATACACCTAACGCCAGTGTAACATATAATTATCTTATTGCTCCGCAAACAAGAATCGATCCAATACGTCTTATAAACTTTATCGATACTAATCGGTCACTGTCTAAGATTATAAGTCCCGACGGTTTTTTTTTATTAAACAAAACCTGTAAATACGTATAATTGATACGTATAATAAATAAAATAAATTGTAACTGTAAGTTTGCTTGCAACAGCAAAAATAATCTTTACTTTTTCCCCAGTACAATTCTCTAAGCAACGGACAATTTATCTATATTGTGCAAACTGCTACCGACGCGATGTTGCAGCAGAAAATGATCAATCACTTCGATTATATCGGTGGAATTCTGATACATATTTATGAACTGGCTTCTCTATCCAAATTACGATCGTGTATCTCGATCCAAACTGAAAATTTAAACTGAAAATAAATAATACTATTGTTAATTATAACTGTAACAATATTTGCAAATAAATAGAAACTTACTAGATATTAAATAGTTGCAAATATCGATAGGCAAATCCATCGGATAATATTTTTAATGACGCAATATTTTAAAAAAGAAGCTTTGTTAGAAATTAACAATTTCACAATGTTAACTTTTTCACAATGTAGCATGAGGCAGACTTCTATCATTTAGGTGTAAAATATAGTATGTAAATTTGATATCTTAAATATCATTTCACGTAATCTAGTTATTAGTATTTACTTATTCTATCAATTTTGTCAAAAGGTAGAAAAACTGTATTTTATATTATATCTGATATCATAAACGCAGGAAATCTTATATAAGGCAAATCTTGGATAAACAAATAATTATTTTCTAAATCGTACATTTTTAATTCTTTGTTGTTTTATAATATAAAGACAAGAAAAAGCATCACAAACATATGATTTTCTGATCTCAGTGTCATTCCATGACTAGAGAATAATTGAAATTAAAAACAATTTAGAGATTTCTAAACTAACTCTAAATTTTGTAATAAAAAAAGAAAAACACAGATACAGCTATGAAGAGAAGCAATATATTTTTCACTTTGAAGAGGAAGAAGGAATATATGATAAATTCCAAAACCAAATAAAAAGACAAGATTGATACGCAACCGAATCTTAAAACTGTAATCCCTCTCTCCCTGTAATCTTTATATTTGTTGAAGTAACTTCTTCAAGAAAAACTCTACATCTTTATTTATGTATATCCGTGACCTGGAGACTGCTCTGACGCAAAAATATTCTAAATAAGGAGCGGTGCATATTATTGTACCCTTGAATACACATTATGTTTTGGGTTCCAAGGTCTAGAAACAAACCAACTAATAAACAGATTTCTATTTATGTTCCCTGTAGCCTCTAGCCCAAGCTATAAGGTTAACTTTTTTGGTATTCCATCATTTATCATTCCATTGTTTGATAACACTAAGAGAGTAAGGATCTGAATCAGCATAAACTTATACTTATACATTATACTTATACTTATACCTTTAATTATTTCAATATACTTTTCTATTACAAATTCATCCACTGGTTCTTCAATCAGTCAACCTCAACCTCAACAATACTTTAAAGTAAAATTGTGCTATGCTATGTTTTGAAGATTTTAACACAGATCAATTTCATTAATGTTTATATTTAAGATTATCAACTGTGTGCTAACTAATAGAGGAGGATATATTTATCTACTCCATCGCAAATTCTATCACCACTCTACTCTTTATCACGAAATTAAATTCGAAGCGATGATTCCAAGTAAAATAGCTAAACATCGAGAAACGATCTATCTTCGAATTAACTCATTCGCATCGCATCGAAAATGCGAAAAAGTAGCCATCAGACAACCACCGCGCCATTTCTAATCGTACTAATTACGACCGTGTATCCAACATCGACGCAATCCGATAATAACGAAGTAGCTCGGCTCAGGAAGCGATGATTTTTTTCTACGGTCCATACGAACTAGTAATTTCACGTACGGCTTAATTAAGAATCCAATATTTTCCATCCGGCCGGAGGATTTCAAGCTGATCAACGTCCAACGGAGCATGAACGACGCGACATTTGCCGATTGCCATGGAATGTGGTTAGCAAACATTTTTACCAAGCCCTAAAGTCTATTAAATATTATCCATCTACGAAGTTGCTCTCGAGATATCTCGTCCCCTTCGATCAAATATCGAAGCTGTCATCGGAAACTTCAAACAGCCTATTGAAATTTAGAGGTATGCGAAAAAAGTTAACAGAACAGGATTTGCAGAGTAGAAATAAAACGAAAAATTTCTATATATCGCTGACGCAATCACTTTACACCGAACACATTTTATTTGCAACTCATTGCAACGTCGTTTGCCGAAACGTTGAGTCACTTATCATCTGTGATAAACAATGTCGGATCGATCCATATCAATTAATGTAAATGATCGCAACAAAAGCAAATGATAGAATGTGCGGCAAGAAACTTGAAAATGATCTAAGATACGGCTTCGAACGTTCGAATCGTATCAGTTGAGGAGTTGTCGCTCAGCCGTCATCGCGCTAAGTCTTTCCTTTCTATCATTTACCTGATTTATCTATGCCATTTGTTAATAATAAATGAATAATAATAAATTTAAAATAGAAGATAGATTATCCTTTGTCACAAACAAAGGACACTCTACTCCGATCAAGTTACAATTCTGTTGATCTATGTGTTTAATTTTCTGGAATGAAGAAGTATAATGCAGCGTTAAAAAGAATTAAATAGATTAGAAGATTAAGATAAAAAGAGAAATGTAGGTATTTTCTTTTCGCAAATGATAGTAGCTTAGAATTTTTCTTGGGCTCATCACATATACATGGGTATACCCGATGATGAAAAACTCGATGCGTTGGCTAAAACAGCAGCTATAGAGCAAATTGGTAACCGTATTTTTATTCCATCTACAGATTTTCGTGAATCATTTGTACAGATGTAATCTGAGTACGAAAGAATTTATAGAAATTCGTTTCAAAGACAATAACAAAAAGACCTCTCATATGATTTCATGGTCAATGTTAATCGCTGTAGTTTAGGATTATCTGCATCTCTTTCTGTGCCTCTGTCGTGTGTTGGAATATAAATGACGCAAAATGTAGTCGAGAAACAGCAAATCTATAAATATAAGATCTTTATGTAAAAATTTATGCAAGAGCGAAAGTAATGAAAAACTAATGCAATCATGATTTTACGTAAATTGGTATATTTACTTATTGTAAAGATGAGGGTAATATAAAAGTAACTCGTTATGAGGATTTTTTTGTGGAGGTTAATAAAGAAAGAAAAAAAAATCATATTGATTATTATTTATGCGTCTTTCGACGTGATCTACGATCGGTTGTATTTTCTACAGTTAGCATTCTGTTAATGTCGTCAATGATGAAAATTTATTGTCGTTAAGTTGATAATCTATCCTGTTCGCTTTCGTTATCTTTGATAAATGATGGATATTGATCTCGTGGTTGATACTACGAGGATAGAAGGATATTGAAAGATGACAGATGGATTTGCATAAATTTGCATGATAAAGGGAATTTTCAACTAGGTGTAGTTGCAAAAAGATCGTGGAAAAATTGTAAGAAAATTAACAGATAAAATATATGTTCCTAGGAGATATTATTTTGAGAGATATGATACAGAAAATTTGTGACGAATGTGACTAAAGTAAGATTGAATGATTTTGTGTTCGTATTAATAGAATCTCGCGTTCAAATAATTGAGTAAAATAAAAGAATCTCGTTTTAATAAATGAGATACCTTGTATTTGATATTTTACTTATTTATTTAAAGTCGCATACACTGTCTGTTGCTCTGTATTTGAACCAGTTCATACGAGATCAAGGTACTTTCCGTATGTAATTTGTACCTGAAACGATTCCGTATTTCAATTGTTGCTTTTTATCTTTATTTCAAACTTGCGATCAAGTCTATCGATCTTAAATAATCCAACAAGGTGCAAGCAACATTTGCAGCGACGTTTGCAATAATATCGCTCTATTAAATTATCCATGCAAGCAACGATGACAGGTTTCTTAAATTTACAACCATCCTATTCCTCCTTCTTCTAGCCGATCAGCAAATTGATCAAATGTAGAATCTATTAAATTTTATGTTTGCGGTAGATTAAAATTGTTGCATAATTTTTGGAAAAATTTAGAGATTTACGTTTTATACTGTTATACTGCTACATAATTCCATATATACTAATTTTATATATAACCACTTTTACTGTAAATAATAACATTTTGCAATGTAATATGAAATTTAGTAAATTTTATTCCCATAGTTAGCAATGGTATTATGATTAAAGTTGGATAATTCTTAATATGCATTTATGTAAATAATATACATATAGGTAACAAACCTCACTAACTCTGCTGTACAATACTAAATTACTTCAGCGTAACATGGACTATATTGAATTTCATTTTTAATTATAAATAATATCCTGTATAAAAAAATTTCTCTCGCCCTTGGAAAAATTCCTTGAACGAGAACAATCGACAAATCGGTAAACTTAGTAGCGGTATAATTAAAAAAAAAATTAATTAGACGGTAAGGACCATGTTGGAGCGGAGCTGAGTCGCAAGATATCCTCGTGGTGGTCACGAATTCGATAGTAACGGTATACACGACGGCGTAGGTGGACGTCCTTGATCTTGCGATAGTAATCAGGACCTCGCCACCGGTTGTTGTTTTGTTGTTCGCCGATATACCCTAAGTGCCGTGGCCTGATTGGGTCGAGACAGAACTGGATTACAGGACCGGTCCCGAGTCACGTGTCGATGACTTCAGCAGGAATCGATGACCGAAGAAGTCACTAGCCTACCACCGATTATGTACATATTAAGGGAGGAACGCGTGTTGGCCGTGCGTTTTTCACGCCTTTCGATTAACTTGCTTCGATGGACGCCGAGTTCGTTTGGAATTTTGCTTGTCTTCCTCTATAGAAAATATTTCTCTATAACTCTTATGCTGAATAACTTCTCTTATGGCGCCAAGTTTACGATCGTAACGCTGTTAACTCTGATTAACATTTTTTGCTTCCAATTCAGATAGCGGGGTATCGATTAAATGGTTTATTTCTCGTTTCTCAATAAATTAAGCTGCACGGTGGAGCGGTTTGTTAGGAGTTATGATGTTAATTGCGTTTCAGTTTATAGGAATTTCTATAAAATTCAATTGTGTGTATGGAAATGCTTGAATATTTTACGCAAATTTTTTTCGAATTCGATATAAAAAATGGAAGGGAAAAAATGCTGGAAACCAGAAAATCGTGTATAGAATATGTCTCTTATAAAATAAATGTATTAAACAAATCAGGTATACCAAAGTTTGTATTTTGATTATCAACGTGCTGATACTAGTAAAAATACTCGATAATACACTGAATAACAATGTAATAACAATGTTATCTCAGTCTAACCAAAGTATTGATCAAACTTTTCATCGATCAGTGTGAATAATTCTGATTATCACTCCTGACAGAATAAATACAAAATGAACTGAATTTGAAATGAAATGAATTTTTATAAAATAATGTTCTGTTTTTATTGTTATAAAAAATTCACTATATTTTTTCATGTCGTGATTTTCATATCTTAATATGTTCTTCTTCCATATCTTAAGTTAAATTAAGAAACTAAAGGGATGATACATGTAACAGTTTATATACGGGATAAAATTAAAACTCCCAAAATTTTCACTTACACAACTATAATATTCAACCCGCCAATTGAGAAACTTGTTGTATAATATCTACTTCCACGCTTGTTATCCGTATCAAAGTATCCAATAGTGATTAATTTACAACAACTTGTGCAACCACTGAAAAATTCTAAAATGTACCTAAGTTTAGTTAAAAAACGAAGCTACGCAACAACCATAATCCTACGCTTCATAAAGAACACCTTGCATAGTTATCATCGTTGCTATTAATATACATCTCGAACTTACACGTCATTGCACGCTGATCGATCCAAGGAAATACATACCTAATCATATTCTACGCGATCATGCAAAATATCGTTGCCGACTAACATCCGGCGACGCATCGAGTTTATTTCTTCGCTCATACACTCAGGGTGTCCCGCGTTGAAGTCGCGCCCAAGGCGGTTTCTCATTACTGCTAGAAAGATATCGCATGTGCCTCCACGATTGCGGTGAAACTTTATTTCAGCCCGAAGCGACGACGAAGGACCGCGATAAATTCTTGGATTAATCGTGGCGAACGGAATATCCGCTTTGCATCGTGACATCGCGTCGTCGTGTTTCTTTCCCGATGGAACCGCGTTATTCTCCGCGTGCTTGTTCATATATGTCGTTTATTTCGTCGTATTGAAACAGTATTCTAGAAAATTTGTCATTTCATTCTCGGAAATTTATGTGATACGAAGATTACAGGGGAAAAACACGAAAAATCATATTTTTCGTTTTCCGTAGGGGAAGAGTTTTAAAATTCGATACACTTTTCATGTTTTAAATAATTTTTAAAACATTAAATACATTAAAAGATATTATCGAAGATATAATCGATGAGATTAAAATACTGCCTGCTTTAATTATGACTTCGGTTCTCAGAAAACTTCTTCAACTTATCATTTATCTTCAAAAGGTACATCTGTGGATTCAAGATGTTGTTTTTGTTTTTAGTTATGCCATTAAAATTCCTTTGTTTAATTGTAAGATTGGAATAAAATTCGAAAATCGAGAGAAACGTACTTATGTGATAGATATTTATCTTTGAAGAATTTCTTTTGCAAAGAACGGAAGATTTTATTAATAATAGATTAATTACTCGTAAGAATAATATTAATAATTTAATTGAGCAGTATTATGAAATTGTCATACCTTATTCATGCATCAGTCTAGCTATCTAATCTTATGTTAACTCGTATTATGATCAATTTTCCTTAAGATCAATATATCACGTAACGAATAACTTATTTATATTTTCTGTAACACTTATTTGACACCACATGAACATTTTTATTTGGTTTCGTCTTCATCGATGAAAAATAATACAAATAAATTTATAGACGTTTACAATCTTCTCCTTTTGGAATTTTTGACTTCAAAAAGTTCCACTATAGTATTAGAATTCTTGATAGATCATATCATAAATATCGTCGAAGTACAAAGAATGTATTAATCATAAATTAACTACTGTCAATCTCACTTAATTTCATAATCCATTAAAAAATTCATTACACTAAAATAACTCGATTTACTCCCCGACAATTCAAGAATGAAACATAAAACATGCTACTTAACCGCGTTTCCCTTTCGCAGCGTGTTCACTATGGGTAATATCATAGTTTACCATAAAATCCGTTTCAGGGGTAAGAATGCAAGTACGCATTACAAGTCGTTCCGTGGATATTTTTCCACGCGCGTAGGCGTCGCGTAGCCCGAAGGGCGCGACAGTACGCGGCGATGGAACGAGCGGAGAACGCGAGGGCGCGACGCAACCTATGTGTATGGGCCCTATACTATGGGGCGATCCGTTACCCAAGGCGTCTCAATAGAGCTCGCAAGAGTGAAAGGGAAAAATCGCGAAAAAGTAGCTAGATCCGATCAATGATTTACACGCGCCGTCCGTTTAAACGTCTTTCTGTACGTCTCGGGCGATCTACGAGCTGATTTAGGGCGATTGTCGACGTTCGAAATCCACGTGTCTTCTAAGTAAAAGACTACTGGCAACACCAGCGCGTCTGACGGTATACACAGATTTTAGAATCTATTTTGCGACTAATTTGTTAACTTTCAAGAAAATTAGATGAAAATTATAGATAGAAAATTAGATGATCTTAAACTGCAACGACGCTGAGGCGATTGAAAGCAACTAACCCTTTTGGAAGAAACAAATTATTTACTTTCATAAGTTTCTTATTATGTCTGCAAGAAGATGGCATAAATAAACGTAAACTCCAATGAAATTGTTAAATTACTGTAATATTTAAGATATTTCTTTTAATTGTTCAACTTATGGAGTTAATTACTATTGTTACTTAGAAACTTATATCACGCAACATCAGATATTCCTTAGGAGTCACACAGGTTCGCGAAATTTGTGTATTTTGTTGTATTGTATGAAATTTCTGTATTTTGAAATTCCAGTAGCATTATTATGAGGCTCGGCTATCGCGATTATATTGAACACGTTTGAAGCAAATGTGGAAATTAGATATTTAGAAGATAGTTATTATGAATATTCAACAGAACCATAGTTAACACTTATTATATACTTAAAATGACTATTCATCGCGTGTACTAATTTTTTAAACATACATTTCCAATGAATATCCTATAACTTGTGATGACCTGTCTATAACAGTCGGACATTGTTACAGAGCTAATGAAATTTCAAAATGTTTTATATAACTCATACAATATGAACATGAACATCTTCCTACAATATAACAAATATTAAGAAACTTCCACGACCAAGTATACGCACTTTTATCGAAAGACTATATAAATTATGATATATGAGAATTATTGAAACCCAAGAAATTTTCCTCGCTCTTATTCTCGTTTACATCTATTCCGTTTTTTTACGCCGCTCTACTTATCTGCTACGTACAACGACCGAACAGAATGTGCCGATCGACGCCAATGCGAATGTCGAATCCCAGCGACAATTCCGGTACGCTCGTTAACTTCAAAATCACGGGACAATTCAAAGAAGTTTTGCCTTCTCGTTTCCTCGTTCGCTCTGGTTTTTCACGATGTCAGCCGGCCGCGAGCATCGACTTCCTGGAGGACATTCCTCTGTACCTATATGGGGTCCTATATCCTGCTCTTGTCCCCGTGGCCAGAGGTGGATGGTGGCAATGGTTGGCCGTTGGTACATTGGCGCAGGTGTGGCGGCACGAGTTCCACAAAGAAGGCCCCGTGGATAGTACAACCTCTGCTCTCTCTCGGTCCACGCGGCGAGGCGCGGACTTTTTAAGCTGGTTCTCGGGCTGCCAGGTCGCCGGAAGAGCCGCGAGTCGGTCCAGGCCACCTGGGAGCCCTTAAGAAACCTCGGTACGTTCGCTTGTGTGCCGCCCGGAAGAATTAATTATGCTAGCGGCCGGTCCGTTAACTCTCCGCCATCGGGAAAAAATCCAACCGATGGAATGCGATTCGATCCGGCGAAATGTCCGGCCTCGGTGCTCTCAATGCTCGCCGATTCGCCGCTTTCTAAGGACCGCCACACGCGCCGCAGCAAACAGCCGCGTTGCACGCGCGTCACTTCGAGTTTGCGCTTGTGTGGAGGAGTGTCGTGGAATTAGAGCCTTGTCGGGAGTTGCGCGCAGTATCTTTGTTGCATTTGTTGGACCGACATAACGGAGTGGCATGGGTGAATCGCAAGGAACGAAACGGTGACTCTCATACGCGATGATTGATGATGAGATCTAACATTGGAAGTATCCGAGACTAAAGCGTGAAATTTGTATGAAAGAAATGAAAACGGAAGGTACGTGGAAAAATATAACCACATGTAATATTAGAGAATAAACGCTTATATCTGTATATTTTATTAAACATTATTCAAATTTCTAAAAACGTATCGTTGTTAATTTATAAAGTTCCTATGGAAAATTTCGAATTGATCATTTTGATCGATTTGTTAGTTATATCGTTGAGTATGTTTGTTAATAGTATTGAGGAGTTTCTTTATGTTTAGATAATCCAGAAATACATTTAGTAAAATAAAAATGATGTTTAGCAAGTTGGTATACATTTATTTGTTTTATTAATAAATATATTTTTCAATATTTACAACCTAAATCCTCCGTAACATAAATTTTGATAGTATAAACGATTCTTGGAGAACAAGAAAAGCCATAGAAACTAGTAAAAATAATAAACTCGAACGCATCATCCAAGAGTAATAAACCATACTACTTCCAATTTCCAATTACCGAGAATTTGCAAAATTTACAAAATATTACGTTATATAAGAGAAACGCATCTGTTATAATTTTCTGTACCCACTGAATCTTCAGCTTTTCATAAGAAAAGAGGAGAGAACTAAAAATTGGTGTCAGTGTCTGTACATAAGTCCATGAAACACAAAGTCACTATTATTCATCGAGCAACTCATCAGCAATTAATTATTCGTAAAGTGGTGTTAACATTCATACCGAACATCAGTTCCGCCAACGTCCTAACTTGTAATTTAATATTTATGAAACACCTACGTATCTACTACCTTTATCGAGCAACAATGTCATGGCGGCGTTCGTAAGAATAGAATGAAAAACAGATCGCTCATCGACACCGGTGGATCGAAGCGGAGGCTCGAGTACTCTCGGCTCGTGGCGAGTTTATGCAACGCGGCGCGAGCTACGCGAGCAAGCCAGGAGAGAATAGCCGAACCGAAAGATCGCGATCTTCGCCTGCCGCGTATCTCACACCGGTTAGAAGTCTATTCTTCAGCAGAATGCGAGGAAGATCTTTAGATAGCTTTGTGCCGGCCAAGTGCGTAGCCCCTTGACTTGAGTTACAACTGGCTGAAGTTTCAGACGGCGGAGTATAAAAGTGTACGACCACCTGCGAAATCTTGCCGACTTTCCGTATTATTAAATCTAATCGTGTTTTTCTCTTCGCTGTTACGCTTGCCGCCGCACGATTTGATGGAGCAGCAAGCATCCTTCTGACCCTGTTAAACTTATACATTTTCTTGTTTCTTCTAACAGTTTTTGGAAGTATGTGGTTCTTTGGAATATTTGCATGTTGGATTAATCGAAAATTCGGTATCGTGTGTATTGACAGAATTTTTTTTATTAATAAATATCAGCATTCAAAGATACCTAGATATTTGCTTATTTTTGATAAGACGTAATTTGTAACTAAGATGTTATGGATGAGAAGAATTGCAATGATTTTATTTTTTATTATCATTAAAGCTATGGGCAATAATTAAAATGTCGATATAAGTGATTGTTAGCGATTCTGGAGATCTTTCTTTGTCTTCAGGTTGCTTCATTCCTAAACCATTCGATCAAACGTGTGTAGAATGAAGAAAGTATAGTTAACCTTCTTACAATAGGGATCGATATGGAGAAATAAAAAATTTTTGTTTCAAAAAATAAGAAAAAGAGGTCATATTTACAGGATATTTAATAATCTTAGAAATGAATAAAAAATATAACTCTACCCCTTCTGTAATATTTCAATTAAAAGTAAAAATAAAAATAAAATGATATGAAATAATAGTACTACAAATCCTCCCAAAAAGCTCACAAGAATGTTGATTTATCAACTTTCATCTTTACTACTTTTAAACTAGTTAGTGACAGAACCATCCTGTATAATTTTGACGCATAATACAAAGTGAAACTTCAATGTGTATACGACATGCATATACCTACTATACATAATAATGCACGTACCTGCTGGATCCTCTATTCTCCTAAATCCCCTCGAATTTATATCTTCTATTTGCCCTTCAATCGAAATATTTTTCATTTAAGAGACAATATTATCTAAACTTTTATTTATTCGTCCATTTAAGACATAATATTATTTACTTCGTTCCCTAATTTTTTCATTTTTTCTTAATTAGAATTTTTAAACTATCTATGGATAGCTAAACTTCTTGCATTTTTCCATACTAACAACTAACTAGACGTACCGATGAATTAATGAGTTACTGACAACACAAATATTCCTTATTCATTCGCTTGAAATTCTGTTTTGAGCAAGAATTCTCCAATCTTCAGATCATATTCTATCGAAATCATTTTCTACAGACAACGTATTATAAGTAGAATGCTCCGTCCATCGTCAGACCATATTATACGAAAAACGTATTGGAAAAATATAGAACTGGAAAGAAATCTCATGGCACGAAACAGAGCCAAGAGAGGTACTGCTGCCTATCACCACCGCGTGTTGCCATATTGTTTTATTTGTATGTGTTCATACACATGTTCAGAGTGTTCATCTGTATGTTTGTGTCGAGACTATCAGAAAACTACTTTCTAGCTTCCGTCCATAAAGTAAAACTCCACTCATCTGAACTTGTCGGGAGACAAACAGTTTATACGATTAGAGTTCGTATCATAAAAGCTAGACACAAGAATATGAGCTCTCGTTCAGACAAATGAAATAAAATTTCGTTCAAACAAATGGAGTTCTACTATACGTGCCATAAGAGATATACCTATAGCACAAAGCTATTCCAACAAATCCTAGCTTCTCAAGATCTAAATCATCTTTCCATCCATCAATGGAAAATCTGACGACTCGTGAGAGCACGAAACATCAACGAACGTTTATCACCACTTATATCGCGAAGAGGTAGGTATCAGTGCGTCCAATTTAGCCGGTCTTCTCGGATACAGTTTCGTGTCGAGATCGTAGGCGTGCACACGCGTGGCCGTGTGTATATACGGACAGTACGTGAAACGTACGAGCGCACGCAGGAAGCGTGTTGTTCAACTTAATACACGAACTAGAGATTCGTGGTGGGTTTCTAAGCGACGCACGCAGGCGAACACGCAAGCACGCGGTCGCGGCCGTGCTATAAATTCAAGTAATGACCGTTTATAGAAAATAATGGCGAAGCCGGCACGCATTTATCAGCCGCGTGCGTCCCCGGAATCTATTCGTTCATTCATGCGCCGCAGGATCGAGAAATAATTGAGTGGATCGCTCCTTCTTTCTCTCCGCGCCGCTTTCTGTCCGACGATTCGCTGTGTGTTTCGACCGAACGCATTATAAAGGGTATTCGAACGTATTATCGAACGATGAAAAAGAAAAGGACGGCCAGTCGGTTCGAACTTTCTTTCTTCGTTCACGCTTTATGGAGTAAATTAATAGTTTTAATGAACTATAAATTATACGGGATACACACAGTGCTATAACCGAGAATGGAATGATCGTTGCGGGAAAAATGAAATTGATACTGCTCCGCGAGAGATTCTGTAACTTGCGCTTTCGCTCGTGGAGAAGGAGGCTTCTGACGAGACTTAATATCAGAACTATCGGTGATTAAAGAGTAAAATTTGTGTTAAAGAAATTATAATGAAAAGTATATGAGAAAATATATGGTGTAAGGAGAAGAACTAACTCTTAGTTATATAACTCGTATATTTTACATACGATTATTTAAATTCTCAAAAAATGCACTATCCTTGATTTGTAAATTTTTCTGGGAGTTTCTTAGAGAAAAGAGCTTCTAGGAGTTTTATACAACGATAATAATCACGCTTATCACGAATGAATTGCATGTAATTTTTGGATAACCTGGGGAACCATTTATTACGTGAAATAAAGACTTGTTGTTAAGGCTACGATTAAAAGAAGTAAGAGTATTTTAAATTACAGAAAAGAAGAAATTTATTCTAAAATATTTAAATTCCGCGCTCTCTATTGAATATATGCACATCACGAGACATCTCGTACATGCGAGTACATGCCATTGTTTCTGATTAGGATGACTTCCCTATTCTCTTCGTATCTTTCATTAACCATTAAGTACACATACAAATAGCGAGTTAAAGTTACAGTGGTACAAATCAAAACTTTGAGATTCTAGTCACGTATCTCGACTCATAAAATTGTCATCCCTTTGGTTTCATAATTACGTTATACCTTTATCTTATTCTCCTCAATATGCATTTTCGCGACTTGAAAAAGTATATGAATTATATATGTCCACGAATCACATGAAATATATAAAATATATGAATTTATATAACAATAAACATAAAACACTATTTTACAAACAATAATAGCGCATTGATGTACACCACTATAATTCCTAGCCATTTATATATTATAGTGAACATAAACTCATATTTTGCTTTTCAATCACTCCAGCAAAACTCATTTATTAAGAGTTCAACTTACACATTCTCGACCGTCTTCATTGCCAATCTTCTCCTTCTCCTCCCTCTATTCTCCGTGCTTATGACAAAATGCGAAAACGCGGTTCGCACAGCTGGCCCGGCGACGTCGCTGGAGAACTGATACCCGCGTCAGATAGAAATCGATGCGGAATCAGGTTGAATCTCCATTTACGTCTCACTCACCACACCGTCTAGCTATATCTGCACCGAGATTTCCGCGATTATTTATCCACGCTGCGCTGTGCGCACGGACACGCGGCACACCACGAGGTTCGCCAGGGGTCTGCAACCCCACCAATTCAGCTTCCAACCGCCCACGCTCTTTCACGAACGTGCACACATGCACAATTTATGCGAAGAATTCCGACCGCGCAGCTGCACGCTGTACTACGGCCGAGTGTCTGGATTCCAGCCGGCGGAAATACGAACGAGACCAACGATACGCTTTGATTCGCGACCTCTTCCGGTTCGACGTGTGTCACACTCGCGATACGAAAACGTAGACGATCGAAGTCGAAAAATTTGGCTGCTGCAAGTAGGGTGGGGATGAGTGTGATTGAGGTTGCTCTCGGATGTTCTTGCTATGGTTTCTTGGAAATTGTCAATTAACAGATTCGTAGGTAGAACTTGCTTATGGATTACAATTACTCACGAAAATATTCAAACAAGTGCAGTTTTACACAAATAGATATACTATGTGTCTTGTTATGAAATTTTATTAGCACCGTTATGAGACCCGATCATCATGATTTATATTGATAAAGTTTGGAATAGATCTGAAAACGTACGTAGAAGCTAGAAGATATTTTGTACAGATGTACGGATAGTTCGCAAAGATCATAAAAATATTTAGATGATCAAATATTCTTGTCAACCACTGTGAGATTCACTGATCTTGCGCAATAGGAAATTAGATAGATGTTGAAATTGAAATGCTTTTTATATATTCAGGTATATTTTTAACGCGACCTTGTAAATTATGTGTATAAGTATACTATTTAGTTTATATAACATTTACTTTTTTAAACACTTCAGCTTGCATAAATAGACGAAGATTAAACTAGGAAAACTTGTCGTTCTAAAAAAACAACTCCTCGTAAATTTCCATGGGACAGTCAATTAGTATTCACCCGTTCGATTAGTATTCATCCGGTCGATTGGATGAAACATAAAACACTCGAGCAAATTGCTACCATGCTCGGGTTAGTCGATTTTTCAGCTGTTTCTGTTCCACCTCGAAAAATCTTAAATTGCTCGTTGCCGTTAATCAGTCTGGCGGCTACTTCGCCACGAGACTAACCTTTTTAAGCTTTACACGCTCGTGCAAGCGTGTATCAATACATCGCTGTGAACATATAGTGAACCCTATTATGAATGACGTTGATTGAATAATCGTATGTAATTATTCTAATCAGACTTCTCTACTCATGGCGCTGTTCTTCCTCGGCTCTTCGGGCTACGATGATTGTGATCAGGAGCTTCAACAAATGAACGCGAACTAAGCTGAATGGACGAAGAACGGCGAGTGGAATTTTGTGGATGCTCGGAACGAGCTCATCAGAGATGTAGCTCAGGTGTGTTAAAACAGGCAAGAATATTGAAAGGCTAATTGGATCATTTTCGACCATTAACGATTTAGTATAATAAATTACTATTTTTACTGGTAAGTGTAATTATTCGCAATATCTTGATTATTAAAGGAAGATAGGCAAATGAAGAGGAAGCTTTTCATTTCTGAAGGAAGATTTCGAAGGAAGATAACACAGATAAATGTATATATTATATAAAATAGCAGCAGATTTTTATTCAACAAAAGTATAACAAAAGTTTCTTTAAAATTTCGCTGCAATATTCCTGTATTAAATATATAACGTAAAAGTACGCAATGAAAATGTGAAACCATCGTACCAATTAAAATTCGAATAAGGCATGTATTTTACATAAATGAAATCACAATTTGCAACACGTTTAACCTCCTTATCTACTTCGTAAAAAGTTCTCCTCGATCTTTCTCACGTGACACCCGTATCCATTGTAATACACGGCCATATACACGCAATTATATCGTATGACAAATTCTAAATAACAATCGTCGTCTATTACCCAAGCCATATACCAAATTACCACGAACGATTTCTCATAGTATTTGACACGTTGCAAATCGGCCAGCACAAGAATCACGCAACCAAGTATTATCGGTTATAATGTAGCTGAAAACTCGCGAAGGAACGATGTGAAATGGCATAGAACGATGTTGGGCTAGTCGATCGTCCAATAAATCCGCCTTAAACGCTTTTGTTCAAGAACTATTCGCTGAAGTCACTTCCAGATGCATTGTGTCCTCGCGAAACGGCGTGTTGCGCAAAACGCAGCTGCGAATCGCGCAATTGAAAGCTCGCGGCTCGTTAGAGCGTTCGTTCTCTCGGCTAGTCCAACCCGCGCATAGTGCACTCTTTAGTTTTGTCATGGTGTTCCCTCCAAATCAGATCCACCCACAATTCATGTCCTTTAGCGACATGATATACGGCGCTTTTAACGGCTACCAAGCAACGAGACGTGATTCAGCGGCGTATATGCAAAGTACATATACCGGTGCCCGAGCAACGCCTCTTTAGGGCCGACTTGCACATTCGCTTTTCCCTGCGCCATGTTAATCCGCGAATGATTTACACGAGAAAACGTGTTACCGTCTAAGGCTACGGTTATAGCGGACGCGTAGTCGGACGAACTGCCGTTCTGACGAATGTAACATCTGAAGACTGGAACGCGTAAAAGAATTACAAAAATTTACATGTATACATTTTTCATTACAATAACATATGGAGTTTGTGCGGATATCAATTCGGTCGAAAAAAGAATCCATTGCAACTGTAGCGTAAAGGAGCGTTAGACGATCAATATTATTGTCAATTTTTGTATTTAATATTTTTGATTAAAATAGCAAAAATTAAGATGTAATAAATTCCAAAAAATGTATCCCCTGTCGTTTTTTGATATTCTCTGCTAAATAATGCAAAGCAAGTCCTTGTTGATGCAAGAGAAGAAGGATGCAAGAAAACATAAAAAGTTACGATTCGATAATGACGAACGTAAGCCACTAACGACTTGTAATTGAAAGTGTCGCAATCGTTTCTTGCGTTACAGAGTTATATTCGCTGAATCGTGCAATTCAAAGATAATCAGTACGCTGCAACGAGTCGTACGTGATATATAAACTGAAATTCTTTTCTTTCGATCTGATTTGAACATCGTTAACGATTCGTATTATTCTGTACGCATTAATCACGTGAAATTTCATCACATTTCAGTGATACATGAAGATACGTAAAACTAATTATCAACCTCTAAACTTACTTTTCATATAAATTGACGAATAAAAAGTAATTAAACGTTACACGTAAATAAAAGTTCTCCAGTTTTAATTTTACACTTTTTTTCAAATTCAAACATCTCGTTTAGCATCCGCATGTGATGTTATAACTCAATAAAAATGATCGCAAATACAATGACTAGCGATATAGGGCATATTCAACGTTGCATCCTTCTTACGTTTTAGCTTAATAAAAAGCTGTTTAGTTTTATAAAAAGCTGTTGTTGAATTTACTGGAACGATTTGTTCTATTCAAAAGAAATTTTGACTCTGATTTGATAAATCATTGGCAGACGATATAATTCAAATTATATGCATGTATTGCTCACGAGATCACGTAAAATAATCTAAAGGCTTAATATTTGCGCTTTATAAATATAGCTTCGACAAAAAGTGGCACGGTACTTGTGTTACGTTATACCTGCATTACGTTATGAGGTATTAAATGAGCATAAGAATAAAAAAATTTGAAAGCCACGAGTATCTTTATTACGTAAAGAATCTTTATTGCGATCGTTAAATAGTTCGAACTAATTCTCGATCGTCGTAATTTTATCCCATAGACCAATACCGTTGACGTTCGGATCGTGCATACTAATTAACGATTACTATTCCGATGATCGTTAATCGGTACGTTGAAGATTAGTAGCGAAGATTATTAGTAGTAGCTCGAATCGCTAACAAAACAGCGAATGGTTATTTGAACCGATCATCTATACATGGCCGACTTTATAATTGCATGAAGACGTCAAGGTGGTCGATACTGATAAACCGTTCTTGTAAACCACCTTTCTTTCGATCCAGCCAGAAGCTGCCACGAGGAAATGATCGCAAAAGGAAGACGCTTAAACCAGGAAAAATAAGGATAAGCGAAGCCATTGAGATTTAGAGTCGATCGCGAATAAATCTTTTCCTCCTCATCTTTATCTTACATTTTTCTTATTTTCTGATTTTCCTTCCTACGTATCACCCGCCCTTCTGTTTCTTCCTCTCTGCCTCTCTTCGTTTCTTTCACGATTATCCTCGTCTGATTCGAGGAGAAGCCACAACATCCACGGTTATTAAGATGTTCGAACTGAAATATGGCGTCCAAAGGAAATAATTGCTCCTTTTCTCCCTCTATCGCCGCGCTCAGATAGCCAGCTACTAATTTATGGCCTAGCTATTTCGAATTGCGAGTAGTACGTGCACTACGTGCTCTTCCCCTTCGTAATCGAGACCCCTGCCGCGGTAGCTCTTGCCTTGGATCTTTTCTACTCCTTTTTCCCCTGCTTTTCGACGTTCCAACGTTTCTTTCCACTGGCTAGTTCACTCGGTACCAGGGAGAAAATTGTAGATCACCGGAGGAAGATTGAAGGCAGGAAATAAAATGGTACAGGGCATCTTATAAGTTAGATGCTGTGGAAAGGAAGTGATTTAGGTAATTAAGCGGTATGCACTGAAATTGACGTAACGATATGTGTCTGAAATTGTAGGAAGTAGAAAGTATAGTTAGCTTTTTGCCAGGTACATTAGAAGTATTTTGTATTTGCCGTGCGTTGTAATTGACATTGATTGAACGATACGTTTTGTGGAGATATAGATTTGAGAACAGCTTGCGAAATTTGTAGACAAAGTTTTGGAGAAGACGAAATGATCCGTGGAAAAATACTATTTTTCCGAAAAATAAGCTTCAAGAGAAATAATTTTGTCAACAAAATTTAGTATTAAACAGTAATTATATTAAAAGGGAATTAATTCAGATGGTAAATGGTATAGTATTATCAAATTTTGATTACAAAATTTATTTAATTAAAATAATTTTCATTGCCTCTTACTTCGAGTGAATTATACATTCAGTAGCTCCTATAACTTTGATATTCCGAATTAATTTGGAACATTATAGTTTATTATACATGCATACGTTCAGATTGTTATATTACTCTAAACATACAGTATCTTCTTCGTAATAAAATTTAATTTATTTTTCTAAATAATCGAAAAGCATTATGTCCCAATACTTACAATTCTACAAAATATGATCTTAATTATTAGTAAATTTTCTTCTAGAAGTATCGTTATCATTATCCCAAAAAAAGAGAGAAAGAGAAGCTTTAGAATTATCTCTAAATACCATAAATTGCATTAAAAACTATGATTTTTATAGAGTCACTCTATTTATCAGTGACACTTTATTTTAAAATACAGGCCATCCATGGTACAACAAAAATACTTCTCTGAGCCATTTCTGCCACAGCCAGCAATAATTCTTCGGTAAACAGAAATAATAAAAAATAATGCATAGGAAGGGCTAAGCATTATCTTTCTTCTGAATCGCCAGATAAACCGCGAAGACGCTATTACATGTCCACATGTATCCGTTTAAATGTTCTTTGCCTATGGCTCGGATCGATATATTTATCTGTACTACTCGAAACGTTGTCGTTCTCAAGAAGATAGATCGCTTCTCAAGTAGGAGATTATTAAGTAACATTACTCGAGACTGTTTCGTCTGCCGTACGTTTTATCTACACGAGACAGACATCGTGTCCTTTGTCACAGAGTAAAAAAAACTTTCGCTTTCGAAGAAAACGAGTGACTCGCCTTTTCCCCAACATTTCGCTCTCTTTTTCTAACCGTTTCCCTTAATGTTCGACCGTCTCATTAATTCTGTGACAGAGGAGAAGAACCAAGGACTGGTGTAACTGTCCGCATGATAAATGCACACAGATAGTGCACCCTGGCTACCGTGCTACCATGCGTCTTACTTCTGTCTGAAGACCGAGTCATGAAACACGAGATTTCACGCATCTGGAACGAAACGAATGTGGCCTTGACGTTACGCCGAGATTCCACCCGACGAATTATTGGGCAGTTCGGGAAGTTCGTAACGAAATTTAGGAAAAATTTAAAAGATCGTAATTTAAAGTTAAAGCTTTTCTAAAGTTAAAGTATGAGCTTTGATGCTTTGATGTTATATTATGCGAATGTCTTGTTGAAAAATGAGACCTCTCGAATCAAGAACAGTAGTTGTTTGAAAGATCCAAATAAATAATCCTTCTACAGTGTTGATAAGTACGACATAGGTAGATACATTATGTTCATTGTCATAATTCTTTGGATTTTTTCGGTTCATCAGAAGCCGCAGGTAAACATTTCTGAATAAGAATGTTCGGATACTGCTTGATTAAAACTATAGCTAACATGTGGAAGTTTTACTATTTATCTTCTTCTTCCTTTATTGTAAATTTGATTTCTATTTCCGGTTCATAAAATACTTTAAATTAAGAAATACTTTAAATTACTACGAAATTATAAGAAAGTAGAAATTCTACGAGAATTTATGAATTAAAAAATTTCTTCATTATTTCATATCTTCTGTGTATCGTAAATCATACCGTAATTTTGAGTTTCTCTTATGAATAAAAGTTATTAGAAATAACTTGTAAATAATGAAAGAAATTGAAACGTATTTCTGCGATTTTAATAACCTAGTTTACGTTGAAAAAAGAAAATTCTGAATTTATCCAAAATACAGTATCTTCTATTTTTCTCGTATTTCACTAATTTCTCAAATTCATGCTTCCATAATTCAAGATGTAATTACGAAAGAGAATTAGTAAGTCAATACTTTCTCATTAAATATTCCACAATAATCAATTGTCGATGTCAATTCGACCGATGGTTTAGTGTATCTATACGCAGGATCAATCAGCACTTCGAACTCGCAATCTCTACGACCGCATCTGACCCTTCAAATCTCCGAGGAGATCGCAAAAGTCATCGGGTACGAAGATTTATTCGCCATGATACACATTCTAAAACTCAGATTGAAACTTGATAATCTGTATTATTCATCTGTAGATCTTCGAATACTTTCTGAGTAGACACATTGCGAAAAATGTTAACCATAAATTAACCAGTATAACCAATAAGTTTATAAATAATTATACGATATTATTCCACTAAATGAACGTAAATTCAAATTGTACTAAATAATCTTTCTTCCACCGACTGAATAAAAGCTAAATACAGCTAATTGTCTGTACAATTTTACTTTTTCACCTTTCAATACTTCTTCAATAAAAAAGCAAGTTGAGAGAATGTTACTCAGTAATTTGTTTACAAGTTCAACGATATCGTAGCAAGAGAAAATCGAAAGTACAGGCTCACCGAGCAACGATAAAGTCCCAGTGTTCGATTTCAGCAATGGCAATACGGTTACATTATGAGAATAATCTCCTTAAAACTCATGGCCGTTGTAATTTCAATCGAAGACGAGCAACGATGCACTGTTATTACGCGGGCTATCGAGGAAGATGTAAATCAGCCGGCTGTTCATCGCGGTTCAATATCCGATTACGAGATCGAAGGACCTATTACGATGGATTCCAAGCATCTAGACGCAAAAGCAACAGGAAACAAAACGAAAAGGAAGGGAGTAGAACGTAAAAGAATACTCAAAGTGGTTGACATCCGCCGCGAACCGCTTCTCGTTTTGATCCACGGAGAAAACGACGAAGAAAAGTGGCGAATCGAGCCAGAATCTGCTATGGTACGGTTATGGTAATAAATATCGTTCGAGAAGGCTGGTATCGGTGGATCTAAGCGTGATTGTATGTAATGATAATCAGCAACCGTTTTACGACGACTGCCCAACCATAAACACTGCATCCAGCCAGCCAATTAACGGTTTCGACTAACTAAGAAATGCGCGTACAGAGCGAATACAGAGCGAAATCGAATTTTTCTCGTTTCTGTTGTCGAACAAGCATGATTCAATCTGGTTTGGATCACATTCGATATGGAACGGTCGTACGAGGGTGAGAATATGGGGTGACTGTTCGTGACTGAATTTTCAATTTGGTGAAATTTGGTTTAGTTTCGGGTCTGATGAGCTGATTGGATTTTCTGCTGGATCACCTTTGTGATAAAAAAAGAAGTTAATTAACTTCACTGTGACAGAGATTGTATAGTATCGGTGTGCTCTGGTAGGGTGTGTGACAGGAATTTCAACATTAACGAAGATAATTCATTTTCACGTAAATGTGTAAAAATCAGCAATTCCCTAATCACGAGCCGCATCATAAAACTGGACGCAAGTTTGCATCACGAATTTGCTCGCAGATCACGGCGATCATCCTCGTAAGTTTGAACTATCGTTGAATCAGAGATACGGATAATTGCAAGCGTGGAGGGGCCAAATTACGCGAGCGATAATTCAAGCGTCTGCCTCTGATTTCCGTCATCGATTAACTTATCGTTCGATTGGACACGATTGAGCGCGGCTCGAGCGGAACGTTAAAGCTCCTTCGGTCTGCGGCGGCTAACTGGTTTGGTCGCGCGGTTTTTCATCGGTCCCGCTCGCTTGTTATTAGCGAGCAGCGTGGCATTAGCGCGAGCTCCGTAATGCCGCGTCTGTTCTAGTTACTTTATGTTAAGCGAGGGGGCCGAGGCGAGGACGGTAATTTGAGACCATTAACCGCGTCCTTGCTGGGCCGTTTAATCCCAACGAAATCCCGATTTCCATAAGTGGACGATGTAACGAACAAAAAGACACCGCGCTGGACATGCGACCTGTGAAAGTAGAATTCAATAGTTGTTGGAGATTGCCGTTGGGCGCAACGCGATGGGTGACGATGGACGTGTGGAAATTGTTCATTTAAGATGAGTAAGTTGTAAAAGATGATGAACATTTAGCTTGATCGACGAAAATTGGTGGAAGTTGTTACAGATTAAAGGATGATGGTTACGATAGGTTTTGTTTAGAGGTTGATGACTGCTAACGCAACGCTAGAATATGGAAAATAATAAGAATAGATGAATTACAAATAAGTAGACTTTGTAATTAATTGTATGTAAATTAATTAAATATAAAACGTTTTTTACCACACATTCTTCAAAAATTCAGCAAGTCCTTACAGGATAAACGCGAAACTTAATATCCGAAATTGTATTGAAGGATAGTAATTGAAATCATATTTGAAGTCTATTTATAGTGTTGTCAATTTTTTAGAAAGATGATAGAAATGAGAAAAATATACTGTTCTGAATTTTTAGAAAATAGGAAGTCTGATACAGAAAACTATAAATTACTTATCTATTTGGCGATGGAAACAGCTTTTTTCTTCTGTTATTTAGCTAATAAATTGAAGATTTATAGTCAATTGTTATATCCTTAGTATTAAAGAGGGGCGAAGCAGCCTTTTTTATCGCAGCGTTGCCCTTGCAAAATGGTATAATAAATATAACTAAACAGTATAATTTGCAAAAGTACAACTACAGTGACTTTATATATAAAGATTTTTCTCAGTTACCAGACTGAAAAACAGCCATAATTTTATTTAATCTTTTAAATGTGTATTTTCTTCTTGTCAAATCTTGTATCCATTCAGACCTGAACTACCAATTTTGATTCTTAGGATTTATCGTTGCATACATATGTAGTCGACGAAGATTTATTATAATTGATAGCAAATCTCAATAAATCAAATTTTATTCAGATACGAATGCATTGCAATAATTGCCTTTCACCTTCCCATTCTCTCATTTTTGGTTAAAACACCAAGTAAAAGAAGAGTTATTTTACAATGCCAATTGTAAAATAAATCTATGATAAAAAGCTTATGACATCGAAACTAATAGCACTTGAGTCTTCTGGAAAATATTCAACTTTTTATAAATAAATTTTCTTCTATAACACGATCTTGTAAATTCTTTACTGTAATTCTTTCAGGGCATTAAGTTGGAATTAGGAGACAGTATTTAATTGAAAAAAACCACCGAACTATACAAAACCATAATTACGCGGCATTTGCCAGAGTGGTTGCTCGCAAAATGGCCTACATACCCTTCCCTTTTCTTGTGTAAGTAGTAGCCAAAAGATAATCGTGTAATTTAGACGGGAATTGCCAAAGGTGGCGAAACGTGAAAATCTATTTGATGATAGTCCAGACGGTTGTTAACAGTTCTAGCACGAGATTGTGCCGGCTTATCTTCCGGTCGATCGATAAACCTGCTGCTCAATGGGCCCGGAAAAATTTAAATTGCGCGTGATTCGATCATAATCGTCTTTAATCGTTGGCACGCTATAATCGTTTTGCGAAACGACTTTCGCGTGATTTTTATTCTTTCCTTCCTTTTTCATCGATTCTCTCGATCGCGACGTTGGAAATGATTCGACGTTATGATGAAACGTGTAGCTCGTGATACGATAGGAAGATGATATGGGATCTTTGTGTGTGAAGCTGTGAAGATAGAGATACGGTCAAGCGATCGATGTATTTGAAAGGAGCAGTATGTTATACAATGTTAGTGGCATGAAAAAGATTCTTTTAAACAAAATTATAACATGGTTGAGTGGTTCGGATAGGTAATTGTAAGAAGGGTATCTAATTATCTTAGTTGTTCGCTGTTTTTGAAACTTAATTGGTGAAATTAATTTAAAGTGGCCTGTACTTGTACTTTGCAACGACCGTACTTGTTCTTTCTATCTAGATAGCGTTTAGTTACGCGTTTCGATTTTATAGATGGAAATTTTATAGGAAACTAAATTTTTGTAATTGCTGTAAGTATAGTTTTGCAGTTAAGTACGTATCTTTGGAGTTAGTGTTTATATTTTTTTAGTGTTTTGCTTTTTCAATTGTTTTATAGGTAAACGTAAAGAAATTTTTAGAAATAAGCTTATGAAATTTTAATAGAATATATACATATATATTTTTTCTTCTGATCAACAAAGAAAAGTAAGTCATATAATTATAAAATAAGTTACATAATTCCATAACACTGCGTATGCTAAGGAAAGCACGATTTCAATTCGTTTAATTTACATTTTCAAATAACTGGATTTTGCTCAACATTGAATTATGTATGAAACTAAATATCGAGAGATACAAATAATTATATAAAACAACAATTTTTGATTCAAGACATTACCCGTTACTGTTACTAATTTTTGATATGCAGTAGGACCGATGTATCCAAATAATGAGTTATAATAAATAATAAATTATAAATTTCATTTTAAGAAAGAGTCCTTGGTTTAGAATATAAAGTGCATCCAGTGCTTCAATCATTACAACAAACTCTAAAAATCAGTGCATCTTTTCCTTTATTTTTAACTAGAATTACTAACTTTTAATATCTATTTTTAAATATATTATATAATAATTATAATTAAAATCATGTAATCGCAGCAATAAATAGGAGATTCATAGACTGGTATTCCAAAAATTTGATTGTAGCAATAATTCGAGATTTGGTAACATTTTACAATGCGTTCAAAAATGATTATAGCCTATAATTGTTAAAAAAACGAAATACATGACATTTGTATATTAAAATAAAAGGTGGTAAGATTGGACAAAATACCGAATTATATGAAGTATATTAAAAGCTACTAGTCACGACTATTAGTTAAGTTTTGGCTTACTGATAAGTAAGTTTTTTAAATATTTTTAATAATTTTTTATGAATATTAAAAAATTTCTTGAATACGTCGGTTCTACCGTATATTATAGTATTCAAATTCTTTGAAATTCGTAGATCTTGTATCACTTTGCGTATGTTTGCGTTGTGTCTTACATCTTGTATATTGGCAATCGTTACCGAAAAAATTCCATATCATTAAAGATTCGTCAGACTGAAGAGCTAAAAAGAAATATGCACATTCACTTGTTAATTCCCTTGATGACATTAGAATTATTAATTTACGTAAGAATGGAGGTACGATAATTTCACGAAGTTCACAAACTACATAGCAGTACTACGAACAAAAACATACAAATTACGGAATATTAAATTGTTAGATTCCTTCTTTAACCATTATCCAAAAATACATGTTTTCGAAACTTTTATGGCTTCCTAGCTGTTAAAATTTTTCAACGAATTTCTTAAGTCTTTTTGTGAAGAAATATGTATCAATATTCGACAGAAACAAATGCATTCTTAAAACCACAAAATGACCTAACTAAACAAACAGTACAAAAACCAGTAATTTACCGCTCAATCTAAGAACTCTCCATATCGCTGCTTTATACGCTGTTGATAATGTCACAACCCAAAAAATGTGAAAGCTTCAAACGAGAGGCTTCTCAAAATTTATATTTTTGAAAATACTAAATGCAGGCCTTATTACTTTAACGTAACTGCCCTCTCACGGAAAACTGATTATAAATATTCATGATAAAATAACCGTGTTACATGATAAAAATAGAAACATAACGTAGACGTTGTATGCAATAAAAGCAAATTAAAAATTTTGTCAGTTGTGTAGCTATCATTATTAAGCAGTGATATGATCATACTTCCCACTCGAAACCTATCTACCAGGATAGATACAGAAAAACATATTTCAAATTCAACATAGGGACATCATATAACATTAAAGGACATAGTACTAGTATAGTACTCACAGAGAGCATTCTACGCAACTCATAATTGATCACGATCGATCACAGTTACAGAAATAACAACAGATGCACATACCATGGGACTTAACGAATTTTTATATTTTAATATTACATCTAATAATCTTCTTCTCGTCTCATAAATCACTAAACGCTTTGAATTCGAAACCCTTATTACGTTTAATACACGTGGCACTATCACAGATCCAATTACGATTTCACAGTTTCATCGAATAATAAAATAAACGAGAGGATTCTCACGTACCTAATTGCGTTTGATCAGAGTTCCACATAATGGCGTTGATTTGCATTTCCTTATCCAAAGGTATCTCGTCCACAATGCGATCGAGGCTCGCGAGAACCGGTATCGCAGTGCATGCGTCATTATGCCGCTCCGCGTACGACCAGTGAACGACAAGCTCACCACTGTGCTTATTCCATATCATATTCTTCACGATACCTTGGAACCGGACGTCGCGGTAAGTCGGTGCACTTAACCTGTTCATGTCCCAAAGGGTCAGCGAAGCGTCACCCAGGCCACCGCCTATGCATAATAAACCACTTTCGTACGGGTGCCAAGCTAAAGCCTGAATATAGTACATGATTCATTTTAAACAGTGTCCAACTTTGCAGACGATAAAAGTGTTCGTGTGTAATGAGAAATATCGACTTACTAGAATAGGCTCGTAGTAAAGAATGTCAATGTGCACGTTCAAACTTGGCCACTGGAAAATCCGAACTTTCCCTTCTATCGCCGAAGTTGCGAGATATCCATAATTCGATGAAAATGCGATCGTTAAAATAGTTGAAGAAAACGCAAGGAACGAATTAACGACCTTGCCATCCTGAGCTAAATATATCGTGATCATACTTCGGTCAGCACTGCACAATATTAAAGAAATTTACATATAATTTATATCCATTTTCTAGCTAATTACAAACGAAATATATATGAAAGCAAACATCCCACCGACAGCACTCTGAATTTTGTTAACTTATTGAAATACCTACTAAACTGGCCATTAAATTGTAATAATAATTGAAGATTGAGTAAATTTATAAGTAGATTTATGCAGATTCATATCTTTATGAACACAAGTAGAAAGATAAGACCCAGGGAAAGATTCGATTCACTTATTAGATTTTATAACGAACATAAATTGTAATGTTAACGACAAAGTAATAGAATAATTAAAAAGTGCCTCACGGCAAGGCGACGCGGGACCGCAGACGATCGACAAGCACATAATTGTGGTAAGTAAATCAATGACATTTATCAAGCCAGATCAGATCGTAATAAAACGTCGTTAATAGATTGAAATGATATTCGATGATAAATGATCGTTTGTGTTTATCTTACATTTATGCAACAACCACAAATCTCTGTATAGATAGATACTACTCACGTGACGGCATGTTGGTCATTCTTAGACCAGCAGACGCAAGTCACGTCACTGTCGCACGTGGCTGTCGTCCAAATCGTCTTCTGCCTATCTATACAGTACAGTTTCACAAACGACGGAGTGCATATCAACAGTTTATTACCTGGACAGAAATGTAAAATTTTCTTCTAAGATATTGTCAATATTAATTGCAACAATGAGAAAACTACATATTTACATAAGCAATTGATGATTGAAATTAGAATTATTTTAATGTAGACACGACCGCTTTGTTTATGGATTGACGAATTTAAAAATTGATATTAACTTCCTATTTAAGTATTTTGTTATAGCGTTATAACTTACAACTCGCAAATTCATGGATATTTGAATATTGGATTTCGGATATGGTATATCATATTTGAAATACTATGGAGAATTTTCCAAATTTATTGGAATCTTCAATCTATATCGTTTCTAAATATCAATTGGTAGATAGCGAAAAGGAATGCAGAATTTTGTAAGTCGATAAGTTTGTAGCCAGGAAATCTCAAACGCGTTTATTTTTAAGATTCGCAATCGATATAATAAATTAGATGTGGTATTAGATGGAGATTATTTATTTTAAAATAATGGAAAATTTAATTTTCTCCGGATATTCAATAATAAAGTAAATAAAAAAGATATGTATCTAACGATATCGGGAAAACGTAACGAAATAAGTTAATTTTATACTTTTGTAGCTATGCTCATTGTAGGCAGCTTCAGCTTTCAATTTTTAATAGATTTAACATGTGTGATGGACTCTTTAACACACCAGTAATTATATATTTTGCGTAGCGTTACCTACCAGCGTTATTCCATTTTAATGAATCAACATTATGTACTTTCAGGCGTATCGAGTCCATAATATCAGATTTTAATATATTGTAAAATTTCACCACATTATCAGTTGCTACTGCGATTGCATCTGCTGAACTCCAATCAATCCGTCGTTTCTGGTACTCTTAAAAACAAAGGATAAACATAATCTCAATATATTTTCTCAAACATATTCCGTGCATTGTATATTACAGTATAACCTAATATAATAATATAATATTATAGTATAGAGTACTATAAACATGTAAAAAACATACGAACTAGGGAGTACATAATCAAGATCTTTAATAAACAGAGACACATATTATTAAACAAGTCAATAACGAAAACATTAGTATCAAAGCAGGTTCATAAATATTCGAAATAAAAAGACAAATATGAGAGGTATAGTAATGCAGTCAATTTAAGTACATAATTCGTAAATCGTAATTAGATATATAATAATACAAATGCAAATATCGGAAGATTAAAATGCAACTTTCCATTAAATGAAGGAATCTGGTGGTTGGCGATAGCATACCATATTTTTATACATCATGGGAAACGTTCTAAATACGCCATGGAATTCTTACCTGATAACGTGGAGAACTCATGCGTATTTAATACGGAATACATAATGCCTATTAAAGGCCTTTTTCGTGGCTTCGATTTCCACATTCCATCTTTGAAGTGTTCCTCGTCCCACAGGTCTTTAGGTAGGCCTACTAAGCTTCCAGGCACCTTGTTTTCCGAGGATAAGTGGCTGCGGCGCAGCACTTGTTTCTGCCTCAGCCCTGGTATTACGTTTTCTTTCGCCATTAATTGGTGCATAAATTTCTTTCGCCAATTATCCGACAGAGATTCCAGCTGTGCCGTTTGTCAGGGTTTAGTGACTTAAGCGACACTTGACAGCGAAAAATTTGCACTGTGTGTTCCTGTGAATTTCTACATTTTCTCCATCGTTTCCTTTCTTTTTGGTAAATCGGATGTGAATTTTTGAAGCGTCTCCATATCTCGTGGTTTGAACACGAGAATTTTCAATCGGAATAAGATAAAATACGAACTTTGGTAAATTGAATACGAATTTTACAACGTTTTTGTAATTCTTACTTTCAGTACAGCTTTAGATTGTAAATGAAGCTTCAGCTTGGATTGATCAAGAGAAATCAAATATATGTGCAATAAAGTTGTATATAATAACTGGACTGTGGATGTTCATGCAAATCCGATTTTTATAAACGCAACTAAAGAAACATAAAGATTCTTTTCACATACTAAATACACGTCGCAATGAGAATGAGATTTCGCGTATTTTATTTGATATATCTCTATATTTTGTATATTTCATACAATTTTTCGTTTTTACGTTTCCCACAAACGTATAAACATCGAAATAACGATATTACATTAATTTACAGTATATAAATTAGAACAAACTAGAATTTACAAAATTTCTTAATATTCTCAACAATTCAATTGACCTTAAACAACAAATTTAGTACATGATCGATTAGAGACAAGTATTATAGCGATAATTTGAGATTCAAATTACCATTTCATAATTAGGTTTCACATTAGCTTGAAAAATGTTATCATAGAATTTCGAAAAAGGTGGAGACTAAAATAATGTACTATAATCAGAATTAAATACGTATAGAATACGTGTATAATAGTTGATTCCCCATTTTCCTGAGGCGTCACGATCTTAATTAGAAATCGATTTATCGCTCGTGAGGTAATTACGATCGATCGATTAGGTCTTTAAACACGAACAATCGGAGTCGCTAACGATCGATTCGACATCGTAGTTCGTGGCGGCGTTCGTTTATAACACATTCATCGATTATGAGGATTTAATGACATGATAATGATCTTGTTTCGTACTATCGGAACTGAACTATGTATAATGCGATAATGAAACGGTACACGTTCGAGCTTGCTGAATCTCCATCTAAACATTTACATTTAACATCACTTAAAATTGTCATTTGTTTGATCACATATTTGATTTCTATCACTGAAGTATTTTATAATTCGTGAAATGTGGTAAATTTCGATTTAGAATCCTTAGAAGGAATGATTTTTCCATACTTTGAAAAATTTCTCTAGCTGAGATATTCCATTCATCTTAAAGTTTAGAAGCTGTACGATTCAAATAGTTAGATCCTATAAATTCATAAATCATAGATCTAAATCTGACATTTAGTAACTTATTGTTAGTTAATGTCGAAACTGGAAACTTACGTTACATTAAAGTAAACTAAACGATGAAATCAAAATGGAATTTACATTTGAAACTATAGTTAGGTAATTATCAACAAATCATGTCTTTATTAGAGTATCTTCAGAAATCTCTTTGACAAAAATATTACAACCCTTCTAGAATTCAGAAACAATTCAGAAACGCCATAAAATCTATAGTACTCCAAACTCTTTAAGATCGAACCTGCAGGATTGCCTCTCAAGAAGAGAAATTCTTCTCATATTCCGCCTCCTTTATCATCTACTTAAAAACTTTTTAACCTGCTAACCAGGTCATCGTTTAATTTCTATAATCCCGTAACAACGTTGCAAGTTAATAAAAACAAATTAATCTCTGATAGATAATTTTAATTCTTCCATATATCATACACGATACATCCAATTTATTTTCAGCATAAACGAGGTAACACATAAAAAGGTAGGAGATTCATAAATAATGAAATTATTATCTTCACGAGATTAGGGAAACCGAGTAACGAGTTAACCTGTTTTTCCTAGTTAACGGATTATCATTTTTTCACAACTCATTCAGAAAATGATCAAATAAAAATCTCATCACCATTATCTACATCTGAATCTTCTAACTAACCCACTATTGCACACAATCTCCCTATTCCCTAGGGTAAAGATTTCCAAGCTTCCTCTCGCCCCCTTCGTCTCTCTCTCTCTTTCTGTCTCTCTCATAATAATAATAATCTCAGTAACTTCTCTCTTCATCTTTAAAACAAGACGAAAATAAGCTACAGCGTGCGATTATCGCCATAAATCGCATCGTGAAACGGTGTGCATCAATGAAGCTATATTCATAGATAAAGATCCATTATACGGAAATAAGGATAAAGTGAAGTGTGCTCTGGTCGAATATCAAGCAGGGAGAGCAAACGGACAGGGTAGGAGAAGAAAAGAGGTAGAAGGGAGAAGAGGACGTGAGATAGAAGAAAATCGGCAGAGGAAACTGTGCTACCATGTTGCTGTCTGTTATTACAGTAATGATATCGAAGTTGCGTTACACACAGGAAATTACATTCCTGGTACTTCTTCAGCCAACACTTTGAGATTTCCGTTTAATTAGAATTTTCCGATCAATTTTAAAACTTTATATTTCCTTTCTACTTGTCTTGTATATTAATCATCCAATAAATGTTCAGTAAGTTCGTGTCACTTATTTCCCTGCTGATTAGGTTCACTTCAAAAGCTTTGGAATTCTTTATTAATAATTATTCAAATTCTTTGCTATAATTTCTAATATTACATTTCTGGCCAAAAAATCCTAGATTCCATTTTCATAATTTCTTTTAGATCGTTTCATAAGTTCTCGTATTCTTCCATTGTTGTTATTCGATACAATATCGTTGCCTACCCCACGTAGAAATTATTTCGTTACTTTTAGATTTTTCTCTTTATTATGACATCTTTAATAAGGGGAAATTTCAAAAGGGCTAGCAGAATGATGGAAGAATGAGAATCAGAACCACAGTATTTATAAATTTCGCAAGAATAGGCAAACAAATAATAAGGACTGAGAGATAGTCATTTAATTTGTCCGAAAGCTCTGCATGTAGAAACATGTCAAACATCGTTTCGAAGTTCCAAGAGAGAAACTTTGTCCAAATTCTAAACCACAGACTTTTTTTGAAGCGAGATAGAAAAGCGGGAAGAATATACTGACGATTGAACTCATGTGTAACACTTTCCTATATTTCTGTACCAAATTTTTGACAAAATAAGATAACAAGATAAAACAACTTACGAAACGACTTATATACTACATTGTATACGTGTATACTACATTTTGCAGCAATTTTCCAATAAAGCATCGTGGACATCTTAGACCGGTTTCACGCGAAGATACGTGTATGATAGATACTGAATATTCATGTACACCAATGGAAACATTCACACGACGATTCTCGTTAAACACAGTATCGCGATACTCATTTCGTGTATCCATCGTGTATCTTGGCAACCATGTTTTTTCCTATGAAGAAGTCAGGCGAAACATTGAAACAAATGGCGACATTCACACGGTACGCATTTCGCGATATGTGTATCGCTACAGGCGTGTAAAACCGGCCTAAACATCATTGAACCTTTATGATACTTTCACGAGACGAATTAGCGTTAGTATTATCAAGTCCTATTGTCGGATTATGTGGCACGACCTAATAAATATTCAATCTCAAAATCATCTGTTGGAAGTCCTTACACACCACGAGGAACAACACGATACATTCAGAATCATGAGAAGATAAAGACGAAGTTCTTTGTTTTTCCGTTTATGTTCTTTTTTATTCCCGTGAAACTTCAACTATTTTCTCGGCGTCTAAGAACAGTAATTTCCGTGTAGTGAGTCTCTTCCCCGCCGTGATTTCGATCTTATCTCTATCAATTATCGAAGATTATATACCCTTATGTCGATAAACATGAACAAGATAACTTACGCCTACATCCGGACAGCCTTTATGCTAATTCAATGTTTGATGTTGCAACAACTACCGTTCAAGAGTTTTTCTAACGTTCGGATCCATTAAAATCGCGTAATACCACCGTTTCGGACGATGCTGCAAACAAGCTTTAAAACCGGTACGTATTTTAAGTCATTTATTTTGGCAATCAAGGATATTCAACATAGAGATCCGCCCGTATCGAATAGTTTATGCATAATACTCTTGCAAAAAAATTATATGTGCAAATTGGAAGTACGTCTAATGGTCCGGTCAGAGTATCATCATTCTACTTCAGCGGAAATTATACATTAATAAGAGTCTTCATGCAAAAATTAGTACAATACTGTAATTTATAAGATACCGTATATACTACTTATGTGACTGAATAATTTTTTATTCTGAAACTTTACAATTCAACGATATAGTAATATCACATTTTGTCCGAAAAATTCTGATAACTGTCGCGTTCGTTGCAATTGTGTTCGTTGTATTCAATTCCTTGGAATAGAAAATATTTTCGGGTTGAAAATATGTATAATACGTAGATTTTTTAATTTTAAGAAAAATTTAATTGTACAATTGATAAAAGAGCGAATCTTTTGTTTTTTATCTACTGTGGAAAAGAAAATGGAAACTATTATAGAGAAAATGTAGAATTCTTATAATATATGAACTTATCAAAGTTCATGGTCTACTGTATTTGAAAATTATGTAACTTCATATAAATAAAGTTAAAAAAATTTATCAAGTATAAAATTTATTATTTCTGTTAGATTATTGAATTAATGTAATTAAATTTAACTTACCTGCTTAAACACATCGATCTCATTTTGCTTCGACATATTATCGGGTTTTTTTGTCAGAAGATAATTTGCAGCTTCCTTGTTGTATTTGATATTTATAAATCTATCTTCCGCATGACCCTGACTTGGAAACTTAAATGGATACTTTCTAGCAACTTGCGAAGTAGATTTTGCATCACAGGGTTGACAGTTCAAGGCAATTGATCTCGGAATATTTTTCTGGAAAAAAAATATGTAAGATAGTACGTATTAATATCGAGTAAATTAAAACTAACAAATTATTTGAACTATATCAAATTAAAAAACTTCTTTTTTAACTGATCTATATAATATACAGTATTTTATATTATCTATTGAAACTGGAAGTAATATAATTTAAACGATAAATTAACTTTAATTACTTTACAATTTACCTTATACTCTGATTAATAACAATAAAATTGTAAAGTAAGAAATATTCATAAAAACGATTAATGACTAAAATATAGATATTCGAGAATATAATAAAAAATTCTAAATAATATTATAAATGAGATACATCCGTAGAATATAATATAATTCAATTCATATTTTCAATCTTATAATACTATCTATCTATAATTCTAATTGAATTTTCTTAATGTGTTATTATTAGAATGAAAAATACAATGCAAAACTATAAAATAAAATCTTTTAAAATAAACCTTAAACGCCCTTTGAAAATATTATTTAGATATTAAAATTTATCGATCGTTATATGGCTGTTGAATCCCTTATTCTACGCCTTTTCACAAATTCTTCAAATAAGAAGAGAACAAATTAAGTCACACGTAAAATTCAACATTTTATTTATCATTATACGAAGATAAAGGACTTTTGGCAAAATAATTTGAGCTGCTAGCATTATGTACGTCCAGTGGAGTGAAGTACGAAGGGATAATATTTATATTGAGCAGACCTTATACCCCCAGCGAACATCTGGTTCCGAACGAATGGCAAATAGAACTGGGTCTTGAACCTGAATCTTGTCTACTGGATTTTCAGCCACGTACGAACAGGTTTGAATTTCTTATTCTTTCTAATCGATTTCTTAATGTTCGTGTTGGACTTCGATTTTTCCTCATTGATCAGTGTGAAATATAAAATCTAAACTTCTTTTCTTCAATCGTCTTCATCGTTCAATAAAATTTATTAAAATTCGTTAAAAACAGCTCGCCCGGGAGCAATCGCAGATCCGATATTTTTGCCAAAAGGAAAATTTTGAAATTTATGCGTTCGGGGCCGAAAATCACGATATACCGAACATCATTACGTGATAAAAATCACGACAAAGGTTAATGAAATATGAAGATCATAACTTATGTACAAAATTATATTTCCAAAGGATTGAGCGTGTGTTTGTTAGGCTCTGTGCATGATGTTCTGGACTTATCGCGAGAAATTCCTATAAATATACAGGCTCTTCTTCTGCTGCACGAACGGCCACAAGCAACGCGCTTCTGCCTTGGATTTCCGGGACGATACTTTAAACGGGAAAGCAGAAAGGTGGCATCCTAATTCCGAGTTACGATGGCGTTCCCTCGAGGCCGTTCTCTCGGCCGTAACGGTGAACGATCGTCCATTTAAATCGTCTGTATCGCGATTTATTGCTCCTCGCTTCTGGTTCTACGTCATGCGGTTTTCTTTCGAAGATGTTACTGTAATTGGTTATACGCTGGCATTTCTTCGCTTTCCTTCCTGTCACCCTTTCTTTCTCTTTGTTGGCAAGTCTGCGAAATTGATTCGAGGAGTTGGAATGATCAAAGATGCGAATGTCGAAGAAAGAAGAAAGGTAACATATATGTGCCATGTGAGATACGGCGGAAAGAGTCGTAAGTGCTAGAATGATTTATTTTAGCTTTTAGAAGCATCGCGAGGTAGAGATATGCTCGTATCCATAAGTATCAAGACACTTGCAGAAGGTGAAGTTATCCTCGAGAATGATTAGAAAACTATTTGTACAGTATTATCTGGTTTGAAACTTAATGTAAAGGTGGCTGAATTTTAAACGAAGAATCCATATGTTTAGGGTTATTATAGAAAATTATTTATTATAGAATATTATTATTAATTATTATTATAGAATATTATAGAAAATTATAATTATTATATTAGATTAGGGGATTATGGGGATGTACACGTAAAGATTTTTAATACATTATGCTTTTCCTATAACTCGCAGAAATAGTCCTTATAAATCCAAACAAAAGGTGTCCTAGTACTTATGAACGGGAGTGTATGATCATAAATGCTAATTAATCTGTGTTTGAGAAAAATGAAAGAAATGAAGTAAATAGATTTAGTTAATACAATACATGTTTTTACCATTTATTCTCATTAAGTCTGTAAAGACTAGAGGTCTACAGTGTTCAAGTGATAAACTATATTATGTAAGTGATATACGTTTTTTTTGTTTTTATTAGAAAGCTTTGCTTCTGACACTTACACTGTTTATCATTTAAATTCCTTGATATTGCAAAGTCAAGAATTTTCATAATAAATATAGCCAACAATTTGCTATGAAAGAAAAATCTTCTGGAATTTCGGCATTGCTTATTTCGTATAATAAATTTATTCCTCAAATGTTTTATAACGCGCGATAACATTTATAATTTTTACAATTTTTCAACGTACGCAAATTTTAGAAATGTATTTGAATGCACATAGCATAGCTGCAGGCAATACGAAAGAAAGCTTGTAGTCTCTATTTCTATGGTCAGACATCAAAGCTAACAGAGAATCGAGTTTTACTAAACTGGTTTAAGGCTATACCCCATTTATACTATATGAATAGGCTTCGCGTAATTTTTGAACTGAAAGGGGGAGTTGGCCCGACACAATTCACATTTCTAAAGATTATTACGACAAGGAAACTGCATCGTTCCTGTAATAAATTCTACATCAATTGCTTTTTGTCTTTGCCAATGTAAGAAATTTTTCTATTTTAAAACTAGAAAAGGATAAAAAATTGTAGAAATTATTGGCACCAGTTAGAGTTTTGATTTCAAAACTACTGAAGTGGCTAATATATGTAGTAGAATATAACTTAATGGGTATTAAATCATCAAATTGAAGCTTCAGTAAAACGACATTACGCAAGCACCAACCAAATAGTAATAACTAATCAACTGCTATTGAAATCAATTAAAACTAATATTTTCCTAATTCATCTTATTGTTTCTTTACGAGTCAGCACACAGGTCTTTACAACGAACCATTCTATGAAATCAAACGATGAATTACTATCCACCAAAGCGCCAAAAATCATGTACATGTGTATGTATTAGGTTGTTCCAAAAGTTCCTTTCGTTTTTTAAGGAAATAATAGATTCACAACATCTTTTGTTTTATATTATTTTATTGAATTATATATGATCCATTTTATTTCACTAGAACAAATAATGAATTAAATATGAAACACACTATTGGAATAGTATTTAGCTATAGCATACAAGGTGTCCAGTAACTGATGACATCATCGAGTAAGCAATGGATGATTCCTCATAAAAAAGTAAATGGAAGAAGTAAGACAAATTTATCACACATGAGGCTTTGTTTTCAAGAGGAACGACTTTGAAAATTTACTCGGTATGTATATGCGTGTGACTTAGTCCAAGTTCTGATTCTGCTGCACTTTTGGATTCTGAACTTCTGTTTCTGTTCATATTTGAATTAATAAACAAGGATAATATCAATACTTTTATCCTACTTTCTGTCGATTTGTACTACTAATCTCTTTTAATTAATTCGATTCAAACAATTTCATTGATGCTAAGATTAAGTATCGTTTCTTAAAATTAATTTCATCAATGTAGAAACTGTTCAAAATGTCAAGCATAATATTTCACATATAGTTATGCCCTGTAAACTAAATAATTATTACACAGTCCTCTTAATTGGTCGAAAGCAAAAATATTGATTAATTTCATTCTACTGCTAAAATATTAAAATATCTGTTAGCGTATATTAGTTTTTCCATCTAAAATACACTGTTGACTTAGCAAATAGCATAAAGAGAAATTTATCAAGTTGAAATTTAGAATTAATAGCAGATGATCGAAATCGTTCTTCTTGAAACTGAAGCCTCATGTACAGAAACTTTACTCTACATTTTCATCATACCTCTGCGCGAGTAATCATATCCTGGTCGGCAGTAACGCCGTTTATGGTTACCGGACACCTTGTATATTCGTTCTTATCGACGTCGGGGCAGGCTGAATAAAATAAAGTTGTCGTCGCTGAGTGTATTTTCCGCTCGTGAGTGCCCCGCGGCGCTAAACACGCGATATGGCGTTAAGGTAGCAAAGGGACCTGGTCCCGGCATAGGCACCGGCCCATTAAATGTTGTACGCCCGGTAATTTATGGGGTGCGAGAGAAGAAACGTAACCACCATCTCTCTGTCCGGATGGTGTACAGTGTACATAATGCGAACCGGCGCGTCGCATAGGAGACGTCCTCGTGTCCCTCCCTGCAACCCCGTCACCGAGTCTCGCGCATTTGCATAAAGCTGGACGGGACCACGATGACCGGGAGGTAAGGCCGCTAGGAGATTAAACGTTCGAGATTTCGTCGGTCGTGTTTCTTGCACGCTACTCACGCGGAAAATCCGCCGGGATTCCAGCTTATCCGTTTAAGACGAGACCCCGTCGCGTGGAAACCATGGATCGAATTTTATGGACCGAGGTGATGATTGCCAATGATACCCGTGGGAGCAAATTTAAAAAATGCATGAGCTGAAATCACTGTAGGCAGGTGGAGGATTTTTGTAGGTTAAAAGGGTGGGAATTTTAGTTAGTTTAACGTATTTTGTTAATGTATTATGAACTATGTATAGTGTATTATGTCAGAGTATAGTAGAACTCTGTTTATGTGAACTCTGTTTAAACAAATTCTTATTGATCGAAACTACATATCTGAATTATTATACGAACCAAATATATTACCAGGGACTGGAGAAAATCA
Source organism: Bombus terrestris (assembly GCF_910591885.1). Classification (NCBI taxonomy): domain Eukaryota; kingdom Metazoa; phylum Arthropoda; class Insecta; order Hymenoptera; family Apidae; genus Bombus; species Bombus terrestris. The sequence continues at coordinate 19,616,654 of NC_063275.1, read as the reverse complement.
GTGAACTGGTATTACATAAACGTCAATTACATAAACTGTTCGTCTTTTGTCAGTTCGACACTTGGTTAATTTTAACAAGATATACTTTTATTACGAAAATGATGATTAATCTCTGTAAGCATCATACGAATGTATGCGTAATAGAATTTTATGATGGGATTAAATTGAATTTTAAAAAATGATAAGCAATAATACGGTTAGTAGGAATACACATAAACGACATATTATTAGAAACGCTACAAATTCAAAGACTATTACGTAAATCGTGAAAGAAACATTTTTTCATTGCTAAATAATATTCTATTAATATCATACAAAGTGTCAATGTGAATATACAATAAAATTAAAAATCAATAAAAATTAATAGACGATTAACGAAAGTATTTTACAATTTTATCTTAGAACTTTATTCATTTTTGTAATACTTGTTTCTCTCTCTGCCTATTTTAATTATATTCCAATCGAAAAATTGTTCATGTCATCAGGTCAACGAGAATTCTCATATACGTACATCAGAATCCTCGGTTCATTCTCACGAACGCTAGAAAAAAATCAAACAGGAAAGCTTCGAGGAAAAGATCGTCAAGGAACCAAGTCCCACGGGGGACCAGAAGCGTATCACGATTTTCTCGCCGCTGTCTTTGATGACGTGACATTCGAAGCCAATAAATTCAGCGGTCTAGTGTCTGATTTGCATGAAGCTAAACCTTAAAAACTTCAAACAGCTGTCTTGACGTTGCGTAGTAAGAAATCGCGGAAGATTTTCCCATAGGCACCGAAAATATAGAGGACCCCCAGCGAAGAGCAGCGAGCGCCGTCGAAATATTGTCCAGCTGGCGCGAACCTGTCTGACCAATATTTTCTAGACGGATCTCTTGTTGCAAGGTGCTGAAGGGTTGATCCCGGTTGTGCAGAGGGTACAGGGGAGGTTAAGATCGTCCCGAATACTTCTGGATTTCACCAATGTTTCCTTTTAACTAATCGCTTTCAGTCATATTGGCCACCACAATAGGTTTATTAGTAGATTGATTAAAATTACAGATAAACTTTTATCGTTTTTGCAACACACTAGTCTTGTTTATGCAAAAGAATATAGTTAAAGAAAAGATATAGGCATCCTAATAATTATCGTATGTAATGAATGGATTGTGGAAGTTTGTGCATTCATAGGTAATAAAAAGTATACATACATGCTGAACACATATAATATGAAAAATATTAGAAATGCTCATGGAAGTATAAATTTGCATAAACTTCGTTTGCAGCTTAGTAATAAATGAATGAAAAATTAAATAAATGTGTTCGGTTGCCAGATGGAAATATTATGTTTCAATAAATTACATCTTCCCCTTGAGATTGTTTCGTATATCGTAATTTTCCATGGACAGATTAATTTGTAATATGATGATTGTAAAAACGTGAATAAATTGGACAGTAATTACGTAAGGCTCAACTATAATTTTAAATACCAAGAAACGATATAAAGAACAAGATCAAATATTCCTTCCTAAACATCCACACATTCAAACACAGCCATTCAAATTTTGACTCGGAACACTGACCCAGAGACTACTTGCAAGAACAAGGCAAAGGACCTTCGAAACTCGGTCAGCGTAGCTGAAAGAGCTCCTCTTGCAAATCTAACTCTACTTCACAGCCATAGAAATTACTGTCCAATATTTCTTTGCATTTTTCTACGTCCATTTCAGACGATACTTTGTCCCCTTCAACAGCTCCTTCTTCCCACGGTGGCGCGTTTCTATCAGCTCAAACCGGTCAGCAGATGACATCGTACACGCATACCGCGTCGCGACGCGTATGCGCCGCGTATACGTACGTACCCAGGCGCCTTACCATCTCCGAGAAGCCGCGCCACAACACCTGCAGCTCGATATTTACCGGTGGATCAACTTCGCAGGGGGTCCTCCTTGAGAACAGAGTTGCAACACGACAACGAGGAACAATGACAGAACAAGGAATTAAGGGATAGGAAGAGCGACTCTTACAGAAGAGCTCGTGTCCCTCGTGAAATGTATGCGTGGCGGAGAAATGAGCATCACGCGAGACTGTCTGTTCTTCAGGTTCATCCTTTCTTTGCTTCGTGCGTTGAGTCTTTCGAGCGTGGAAAAGGTTGATATTATCCTTATTTTAATCGTTTCACTTCCGATGTTGCGTATTGGAAATGTTGAGTTTGTGATTGCTTATATAAAGGAAGAACAAATGAAAGATAAGTTATATATTTTTTGTTTTATAGGAGAGCAATTTTCTAATCTAAGATACTGCGACGGTCGAACCCATTTAAACAAAATTCTATTTGATTTTTGGTTTAGATATTAATTCTACCGCAACCTTGAATATTCCGAAACTATAGACTGTCATAATATTATTTACTTTTTACAACCCTTTGTAGATGTATTTTTAGAAAATTTATAATATATAATACATCTACGTATTTCAACGGGCAACGTTGTACTTTGAAAATTAATTATGTGAAAAAGCTCCTAAAAAAGGGTAACTACGCATCGAATTATACTGATTATAGTTGAAGCGAAATAGTAAAAAAAAAGCATGATATATTTTTGCAAATGCTTAACAAATATTCTGAAAAATATGCTATCCACGTACTATCTTATCGAGATGCAATTTAATTTCTTCCGCATCTTTCATTACTTGCAGCTTCTGCGTTAATGTAACATCAGCAACAGACTAGACACTTCCGTGAAGCGCATACAATGTAACAAAGCATTAATTGAACCGTGATACGTTATTATATCATCGATATCTTTTTAAGACGTCCTAGAAATCGTTTATTATGTAGCGTTTTCTCTATAGCAAATGTAAATCTTTTTGCATCTTGCAAAAACAGCAGCTTCGCCTTTATGCTCTCAAGATTCAAGTACCTGAATAGCCGAGAAAGAATCGAGAATTCTGAGAAAATTCTTTTCACGGTTCCGCAAATCGGCCGAATGCGATCCGTTTAATGTCAGCTTTGATCTGGTTGTCAGAAAGTGGCCTGTTGAATACTTATGAATAATTCAACCGCGGGCGGTATCGGCGTACGCACGGGAAACAAATTAATGGCATGAACATGTAGCATCGTGCACGTTGTACTCTTCATTCCGTAACGTCAAACGTTCTGCATATGCATCGACGTTACGATGCGCAGGTGCAATTGCACACGCGAGCCAGAAATCTCTGATCTGAATATCAAAGATGCCGACGCATCGTAATCTTCAACCTCCCATGAACGTTTTTATTCGGATTACGAACAAAAAAAAAAAGAAAAAAAAATTGGAAAAGATTCGACCAAGTATGTAAGTGTACATCTCTACACTGTCAACGTGTATGTGAACGATTTTTTTCTTTTGTTTTTCGTTTGGTAATCGCACTGTCCTTTTTAACGATGTTTTCATTGAAACACTTCGATAGCAATTAATCGCTTATCAAAAGTAAAAGATATCGAATAGGTTTATGTTCTGTTCTATTTTTCATGTAGCTTCTATACGCTTGGTTAGATAGTTCTTTTTCTATTTTGGTTATTGGAAGCTTGAAGCGTAATTATCCAACGATGAGTTTTCAGTTTTCGTGATTGAATGGGGACAGGGCAATTGGAAAGTATTTTCTTGCTCGTGATAATGTAATTTAATTTTAAATTTCTTTTATTCTGTCTCTATAATTTATAATTATAGCAAGTTGTATATTTAATTTCATACTATATAAAATGAATAGAAAATGAATTTAAATTTCCATTTGATGAAGAATAGTATCTTGAATGCGACACGACAGCTGCAGTTGCTCATGAAGATATTCAATCATCTGTAGACTGCTTTCATGGATATTCTCTATATTACCAAGCTTCGTCTCGGGTAAGTGGGATCATTTTTAACATCTATTATTATACTTCGAATGGTTGTTTACGCTGTATAATATTGCTTTATGTTTCTACTAAACACATTTCTATTATTTCTATTAAATATATGTTTACAGTAAACATCTGCGAACAACAAATATCTTTAATCTTCGAAAAACAACCAATTAATCCGTAATTCCACAATCTCATGGAAGCATGAAATATTACCGAAAATGTTATTAATGATGACAGAAGCGAAAACTGTCGTGGCTACATCGTCGACGTCGAAACAAGGACAAGTAGATGTTTGCAGAGGCGCCATTAATCGCAGAGTACGTGCGCGGGAAATCAGTAGAAAAATCCACGTACACAAAGCCGTACGCATTAGCAACGTGTTCGCGGGAACAGGTTGTTCCGCTGGCGATTCAGAATCTCGCGGCGTAATACAGATATTGAGTTCACGCGTAGCGGGTGCGGATAGAAAAAACGGATAGAAAGAAACGCTGGCTAATGAATTAGTGCTGTCGGTATCGCAACGGGTCGTGCCTACGTGCGACAAATTATGCTGATCGTATCGTAAAATTCTATGGAAACAGCTAAATGCTTATTAGAGCCACATACGCGGCCGTAGATACAATATATCACCAAGTGAACCGTGACGACATTTATGTTTTCATACTTCTAGCGATCAAAGTCATCATTTTTACGGTTTTACGTTGGCATTCTTGTGGCAATTGGGTCAACGGACAGTGAAACAAAGTGTCGCCTACTTTGTGGCCCCGCTATATAGCCGAGCACGTGGGTCAATTAACGTGTCCATGCTAATTACACGGTCAACGATTTTAACGAGATCCAGTCTTGTTAAATTGCCGATCGAAGATAATGCAGCGAACGATCAGGATATAAAATTGAGGTGGTCCTGTGATTCGTAATATAAGATATTTACGAATGAGAGATATTTAGATTTATTAATCGATGAAGATCGATTTGGTACGGTTCGACGAACCGTTGGTTTTCTGATTGGTATTGATTCAAGTATTAAATTAAATTCTTAAAAATTTGATGTATCGAAAGGTTAGTTGGATAATAATTTCAAAGTTTCTAAGTGAGTCAGTACTTTTATATTAGCACTTACATATTGTTATACTCGATGTGCTATATTATGTTTTACTCTATTGACGCTATGCTCATATACTCGATACTGCTGTTTTGTACTAAATGTAAGTTGTATTAAACGACGATCTTAATGAAATTACATTTTTACATGTAAGCATAGTGTATGAGGGATTCAATTAAATTTCCGTGTATAAACTAGTATCTTCACTTATCCATACAATGTGACTGACTTGTCGAAATAATCAATTTAATACATCAATTCTCCTGCTCAAATATGTTTCTTCTTTTTCCTAACATTTTTGTTTATTTCCCTATGAAACGAAGCATAAAATATTCTCAAAGCTGTAACAAAAGAATTTCTAACTTACTTACAACCATCTCTAACTTCCTGCCGGTAGACCAACACCTGTTGAACCTTACCCTAAACACCAACACACCTATTACACCAACATACCTAAACCGCTATTTCTGACGCCAATATTTACAGTGCTATTTCAAATCCATCACGAAATCGTGTAAAATCCTCGACAACTCCCCCCAGAAGTCGATCATGAAACTCTCGTAACAAGTATTTTCTGGATTTTAATCTTTCACGGTTGTTGAACGACATATCAGTGATCCTTTAAGTGACATGTAGGGCTGTTTAGATGATATATTTGTGAATTCTCAAGCTCCGATCGTGTTTTTATCAGTACGTTAGTAGGGCAAACTAACGGCAGATGGGAAACGCGACTATTTTTTGAAGTCTGGCCGCAGAAAGTGAACTGGAATGGTCTCGAAACCTTGGAACGAAATACAGATAAAGTTAATAGTGGTAATTAGTTAAAATAAAACTACTAGCAATAAAAACGCGATTGAAACCCGAAGAATCAGAAATATGTCAAGTATTTTCTACTCGAAGCTCGATCCCTGTAACAATCCAGTCTGTCGGACGTAGAACATAGTATGTGCGTGCGATGCAATACAAGCAACAGGATCGATCTCCCTCCACTTTCGACACCCGTTACAACCAAGACATTAGATCGTACGTTAGACACGGCGATTGGCTCCCGTCGGACGCGAAGAGGTTGGGCCCAGGTGGGCCATCAGGTTCGCAGGGGGGATCCAGGATGCGATTGGCAGCAGGAAAAGCAACGGAAGAAGGGGGCAAGCTATCTTGGCAGGCTTACTACGATCGTCGTACTGCATCGGCTGGTTCAACGAAAGAGGAGGATTGCTACTACGCCGTGCAACATGTTCGAACGGGGAGAGATCTCGCGTACAGATACGGTGGAACGGTAGGCAACGCGAGAACTCGCGATATTCCAGTCACCGCTGCACCGGCTGCAAGTTTGTCAAATTCGAATCGATCCGCGAGAGATTCAACGAAGATAGGAGGATGACTTTCGAGTGACCGGGCGGCAGCAGTACTAGCTGTAGATTAATGTTTTACAAACGAAGATCTGCGAGACTGATACGTCAGAAAGACGAAGGGGCAGGATTCTGTAGAGGCTGATAAAACGAAAATGCGATGATTGCAAATCGCGGTAAGCTCGTACCGGCTGATTATCTATGTAAGACACGTCAAATGTAGCGTACATAAAAGCGGCAAGACAGGATATCGATAAGAAAGAAGGATACGTTGCAACTAAAATCTCCGTTCAAGAATCGTTACAGGCGTCAATGCACTAGAACTAAAATGAATGAAACCCATGAGAAGCGTACAGTAACTCGATTATATTGAATTTAAAAGTTTCTGTAAACTCTTCGATCAGTTATCGCGTCTTGCTAGATCATTTAACACGCAGACAATCTATACGTTACCGGATACATTTGAGACAAATATAGATGATAGGCGTGATTGTAATTACAAAGTAAAGTTGATAAATATACCAATATTTTACATGTACATTGTAATAGAAAGAAAAACTAAATTATACTATGCTTTGATTTTATCATAAATCTATTTCGTATATAGATTAAAATATATATTAGCGATCGAAGGGACTGCAGAAATAAGGAAGTAATTTCACTTTCCAGTAATTCTAGTAAACCAAGAAAAACCAGCTGCAAATCGATCAAAATCAAATTGGAATGAAATCGTTTATTCGTCGCATCTTCCTTGAGTCATAGCAAACCTACGTATTTTTAAAGAAACATTATATCCAATTAACGCCAAATACCACTGCCGAGATTGTAGAAGAGAAACACGCGCAAGCAAAAGCGAGTTCGATCTCTGAGTCACCCTCGCGGGCACCTAAAAGCTTCGATGGTTCGATTCGGCGCGTTCGGTCCCCTGACCACAGCCAACTCGAGGTTCTCGCGAAAGAAGAGATTCGTCAGCGAGCACAAGGGGGCAACGCGTTCGAAAGGGGGGCGATCTCGACGAGTGACGTGGGGAGGGGGTTGCGAGAGTAGCAGCCAGCGAGCAAGGAGGCTGGTGAAGGCAGAGGAGGGAGCCAGAGGAGGGGATCGAGGGGCAACGCGAGGAGTGAGCAACCACGCACGGCATCCTTCCTTCGGAGCCAAGTGAAGCGGCCGAACTGGTCCTGAAACACGGTGCAGTGCTCGAGCGGATCGTGGCGTGTCGGGTCCCCAGTTCCGGGGCCCGGCGTCTGCAGCCCTCAGTCGTTCGCCGATGCCCCGACGAGGAGGAGCACCGAGTTGTCCTAGGGCAAGGTCATCCCTTGGATGAGCCACCCTGTGAATCTCCGACCGATTCGAACCTCCCAGTTCGCGCGTGCCATCCGCGACCCTCCTTATCTCGTGCTTCTCGACGTTCGTGTAACATTTTCACGGATGTTCGCGTCGCGTTCGTCGGGGTCGTGTTTCAGGCTCGTTGAACCTCGAGTTTGAAATCTCGTTTCGATCGAAGAATTTCCTCGCGAACGACGTTCCAACGTGACTATCGTTTCTCTGTTGCCATGGATTCGAATTTTACGGGAAATTGACTGGGTAATCGAGAGTACCGGCATTTCCGACGATTACCGGCAAGGTCTATGATCACGCGGATCGATAGGGGATCGATGGAGGAAAAAGGAGCTCGGAGAAGATGGGATACCTTACGGCGCGGTGGCCAGACCAGGGATACAGTGAACGAGCTTTATGTACGGGACAACGTGACGTTCTATCCAGTGAACCACGGACCGTTCTAAAATCGTTCGTTTGAAAGAAAACATATTTTCGTATACGTTGATGATACTAGGAGAATGCTAACAGAGGAAGCTACGGAGAAATGATCTTATTAACAGGTGTCGAAGCTCGTTTGGACTATTTCCTCGTGAGAAGATACTCGGAGTGCGAGATCGTCCACTGACTGACAAGTTCGATTCGCAGCGGTCGTGCCTTGTGACGCGTGACGAGGATAAATCGCGTTTTCACCGTATCGGCAAAGTGGACGATTAGGCTTGGTACGCGCGCGATCGAGGGAGGAGGTGCAACGGGGGCAGTGAGACGAAGAAAGGACGTGAAACTGCACGAGCACGGCGAAAGAGCGTAGAAGAAAGAACAGGCGAAAAAAGAGCGAACGATAGAGAAGCACGAGGCGAACGAGGCCGAGGGAACCGGAGGAACAGAGACGGAACGAAAAAAGGAGGATTTGCCAACTTCCTGCGAGCCGAGAACGTGAGAGAAAGGCCGCCTCGAAGCATGTATAGCTCGATCGATAAACAAACCTTCGTCGAAGCGTAATATCGAGGTGTGGACTCTCGTGTACCCTGGTCAATTGGAATGTCTTGGTCTTGCAGAAAGATGCTGCCTTATCGATTCACAAATTTGAAATTTTTCCGTATCTTTTAATTCCATCGAGAGCAAAACGTCGATGAAAATACTACGATTTCGTAATCCGAATGAAAATCCTGTCGAAAGTCAAAGCACGTCGCGGTTAACGGAGGCCCACGCGCAACAGTCTGACAGGTGTTGCGCTTCCGGTTCCAGATCGGAGTCCATCGAGCCAGCTCCGCTACCCAAGGAGCATATAATGCGGTTTTAATGCCAAAGGTGTCGGGTTTCATAAACGAACCGGTACGAGCTCCGTATGCGAGTTTGTCACGGGTCATTCGCGTCGCGGGTTACGAAAAACGAGCGGTTGAAACGAGCACATGGCACGTGGGCGTCCGACGGAGAGCCGTTTCCTTTTCGCGCGAAAATGATACCAGGCAAACAAAGAAAAGGACAGGGATACGTTGAGAGAACGAGAAAGAGGATGAAATCGTTGAACCGTTCCTCTAGGTGTGAAGCTAAGTGTAAGAATCTAATTGTATCGAATATCCTCGAAATATGAAATTGAAATGGTCATTTTCGTGAAATGATTGTGATCCGGAACTTTGCAACGAACGGAGTTAGATCATTAAAATGGAATATTTTTAGCGAACACTCGGTACAAATAACACATATGATTGGATAGAGAAAGAGGGACTTTAATTCGATGAATAATAATAAGGCAGAAGATCGGAAAGAAAATTTCAGGTGCGTATGTACGTCGTCGAGCAGTAGTGACTTCGTCGTTGGAAGATCGAGGCCCCAGGGACTTCGATGCGTGCACAGACGATGGATTTCCGGCGCCATTGGTAAGTTTCCATAACTCGTATGAGCTCGCAAACCAAATGTAGTCAGACACGCAGAGATACATGTACTTGGAACAGAAAGAAATTTATAAAAATCCACGTATCCAGGGATTCTTTATCGATATTCTTCGATTTGATCTAAGTAAAGGAATGCAGAAACCAAGTCGGGCAGAAACTTTAAGATCGAACTTTTACCGTGTTACGTATAACAGATAGCGGGTTCATAAGCAATTACAATGATGTACGAGCGTCGCCGAAGACAGTCACGTAAGTGAGTTCTTGAAACCTAATAAAGCGCGATAGCCCATCGAAATCCGCGCTCGGATCGTTCTTGCGTGTGTGTACTCTTCCTGCTCAATAAATACGCGTTCGATAACATCTCGATAAAAATGGTATCCCGTGCTTCGAGATACCACTGTCGACGGTAGTAACAAGTCATCTTTGTTGATCAATCGCTAACCGGTATGATACAGCATTCCGTGCATCCTTTCCTAGGCTATTTTCAATATGATACGCTCGGAACAGCTGAATCTTCGTCATCAAGATCGTCGGATTAACAAAAACTATAACCTCCTTCCTTTATCCTGCTTCTTTGCGTCGTCCGACCATGATCGAGATTAACGCGAATAACGCGTGGAACTTTTCAATATCTGATCTCTCTCAGATGCAGCAGGAAATCGAAGTTTATCGTTAGTATTCCCTCAGACTATTAAATATTTTTCATGCGGTGTTCATGGATCGTTTTATTATTACCGAGCGTTCGATCGAGGCAAGGTCGATCGTTTCTTCGCCTAAGATCCGAACACCTAACTATACGTAGTCGCTGATCGTTCGACTTTTTTTTGTAATAATATATATTCTAATGGAGCTGTTTTTTTGCAGCTGCATTATGATACTCTCCAGTCCTGTTCCGAGAAGTTAATGATCGTTTGGTCGCGACCAAACGATTCGAGAAGATATTGCAACGATATCCTGTATTTCGATGATACTCGTGCGTTTAAAAAATTTTTTATTCGTTGCCATACGATAATTACGTTCCGGTGATTAGAGAGAATTTTTCGACAGCGAAAAGAAAGTACTGGATGGTGTTGCATATTTTCAGAGATCGACTTAGAAATGAATTTGAATTTGAAAGGAAAATTGAAATGACCATCTCCCGTTTCAATAGAAGTCTGTAATCCTTTTGACACCCGTCAGGTATTAGCCAGTCGTGCTAAAAGCTCCATTCGATTACATGATGTACATTCAGAGCTGTCAATGAGATATTTCGTACAATAGATTCAAAATCGTATTGTATTTAAACAGAACAGATTTTTTTTTTAGATGAGAGTCACGTATGTCCATCTGAAGTTCGTAACTACTACTGTGTCAGACAGTCGATTCTACTGAATCGATACGCACAAACCATGGGCACACTACAATGCAGTTAATTAGAAAATTAAACGCAGACAACAGTTACATTTGCTTAGAGGTACTGGTTGATATGCTTTTATGATTAGATAAGAATATATTATTTATTAAAATACAAGGTTCTTCGTAATTTAAAATCCAAAGAAATCTTATTGTGATTTGGTATTGTGTACCTAAAGAATAAGGAGAAAAGAGAGGAAGTATGCGGTTTTAGTAATTTCCTGATTAGAATATACGCTTCATATTGTAAGTAATATAATTCATTTCATTGATTTTCTTAATAACGACGTCCCTTAATTTTTCTTCGAAAAAATGAAATTATATTGCACTTTGAAATTTATTTCAATAAATACTATGTTTAAGGTTATCGAAGATCCAATAATCTACAAACCGAACTATAATATCATGAAAACTGAAATTTTTGGAAAACTAACAAGACAGTCGATCGAATATGCCAATTATCAGCGACACGCCTACGCAATATTCAAACACGAATACAAACACTTCCATCCATTACTTGCCAAGTGACTTTAGAGATCGAGCATATCAGCCTCTCAAAATTCCTTCCGCGATTGCACGCGCCTACGTCTGGCGGATCAATGAAAAACGAGCACACCGTCCAAACGGTCTCGCGTAGATATCATAATAATACATTGTGATGATCGGCCAGTCAGGGGGCCTAGAGCAATGGTAACTATCAATTCCAATCAGCTGCAATCACCGTTGCTCGGCAGCGCTAATAAATTCCGCTCGTTCCACGAATATCGCCCGACTCTCTCGTGACTCTCCGCCTGTTCCGGCCCCGTTGCCCTCTTAATCCGCCATCAGAGAAGTCACAATCGAAACTCGGGTAAACGAAAGTCCAAAGAAGCAGAAACGAATCACGAGCGATACAGTAGAGCCCCATTTATATGAATCTGTCGGGAAACTAGCTATTGGTAGGAATTTGGTCAATAGAAGTTCGCATTCATATCAGAGAACTTCCTCAAACATTTGCTCGCAAATACATAATAGTGTTAGGAACTTTAGGAATTTAGGAATTTTGCGAGCAAAATAGTTGCGTATCGATTCATGAATAAATTCTTTGTTATGTCTTATAGTATGATCGCAATTTTTAACTGGTATGTTGCAAGAACTTTTAAAACACGCAATATCTGACTATTTAGCCAGGATCACCGAACCCTTTTCCCTTGGATCGTCGAGTAAACAAAATAATAATCGGTGCGAATTCACTGTCCTGAATCAAATATAACATCTCTTATAATATATTTTTTTACATTTGGTATGCTGCAGAATTTTAACAATTAGTTTACGTGTGCCGTCAGATGAAAAAGCTTAAAAATCGTTGTCTCATATCAAAAATATACTATACACACATTTACCGGACAATGAATTCATGCAGCATAATACGATGCATTAACATGAAATAAATCGGATGTTTTATGGAGAATGGAACGACAAATGATTTACATCGTCAAATAAATCAATCTTAACGTAAAATATGCGTTTTAAAGTAGTAGAAATAAATGTGAATAATATACGTTTAGAGAAAAATCAATGCTCTACTGTACGTTTACGTTCTATTTGAACGGAATTGGAGTGATGTCCTGTATTAGTTCAAATAATAGCAACTCAATTAGCGTTCGATTAATTAGACAAGTAACGAGTAAAGTTCATATAAGTGGAGTATAGGCATCTATAGTTAGTTCGAGCCATGACTTCACGAGGATAGCTGAGTGTCAACTGACTACGTTTATTTCATCGTCGATAGATCTAGTTGCTTTCGTAAGGCATCTATTTACAGATAACCATGAGTGAGCAACAATTACTTGGTTGTTTCTTCGTGCCCATGCAATGATCCTATACAGAGTATACACCTTCTGGTAACGAGACTCCAACTTGAAACGATCACCATATTGTCCTACGCAGAGCTGTTCGAAACTTCCTCCGCGTCCAGCGATACAGTTTCCAATCTCTTCGCTCTCACCTACCTTTCCTCCCACAATCCAGCTGCCTGGGCTCTTCTGTTTCGCGCTGAATATCGCGCGTCCTCGCTAGCTATCCTTTATGGACTTAGTCGTCGCAATAACTTGCTCGATTCAGTCGCATCCTGTCTCGAGAACGACCGTGATTTTGTCGCGTTCCACGAGACTTCGGTTTATCTGGTGCTGTATGGATATTTCTTTTTAACAAAAATCTGGTCCTTGTTACAGGCTTGGTGTTATTTGAAGAAAATATTTGGAGAATGATTGTTTAAGTGATATACGGCGTTGTTTGGTTAGATGTTACTTCGAAATATTTATGGATTAATTTATTTATTAATTACGCGTCGAATTGTTTTTGCCTTCTTTATGGTGTCTGATTTACAAATTTTTATTATATTTATCGTATCTTGCGTTATTGACGATTGACAAATTGAAATCCTACAGATTAAGAAAATAATAAATTGTTGCAGTAAATGCTAGTATGTTAAATATTCATATTCAATATTTTTTCATTATTTCAATGTTTCGTCTGTATCCTAGTGTATTAAATCTCTTATTCCAGATTTTAGTGCAAATATGAAACACTAGATATGTTAATTACTCTTTTCGGATAACATGTTTCACATGTGTGTATTTCTATGTGTGGTTATGTTATGTTTTTCTACATATGTATGAATGATACCCTCCACAGATTATATTATGTTAATCTAGTCTACGAAGAAAGAGTAATTACTTGCAGGTATAATCCTAATCTGATCTTGGAGGAACTAATGATGAACTTTGTAGATAATTTGCGTAGTATGTTAATTAGTACGTTGAGAAACAGAGATTAGTTGCCAGATGTGAATTATCCATGAACATTACTTAAATACCGAACTATAAAAACTAAATTATTATTTAAACATTTGTAGATGTTGTCTTACTTAATTTTCTGGCCACGTTGAATCGTTTAATGATTCTCCCATCGTATTAAAATGTTTGAATTATTAAATGTATATTAATTTATGATGTTAGGAAAAACATAGGAAATTATATCTGTTAGTATGTCTTTATACGTAACATTGATAAGAAGTTTAAAGATACTGATTATCATGCAGCTGCTAATGTATCTCAGGCATATTAAACATTGCAAATTTTTGCTTTCAAATTTTTAAGTATCTTCATAGATATCTTTTATATCTTTCTTTCTGATATGTTATTAACTTATTTACATAAATGTATGGCTTATTTGAAACGTTCTTCAAGCGTGGTAGATATTCCTATTTTATTAGAAATTTTCACTTATCTATGGATAATTATAGCACGTTAAATTATTCTATCACGCGCTAAATTACGCAGTTCAGCAGAAAATGAGAAAAAGTCAGTGAATTAAAATACAATTTATTGACACACCTCATGCTAGTTTATGATTATGTACTTCGAATGGAAAGTTTAAAACTATGAACGTTGTATGTAATATATACAAATGTATTGCATAATGAAAGGATTTTAAATCAAGGAATAATAAATTAGAAATTAAGAAAAAATTAAAGTAATTTGAAAATGTCATGCTGCCCATTCCATTTTGACATACCCGAGAGTCTAAAAACATGTTGATAAACGAAAAATGAAACAAAAAGCGCATCGAAGGAATAAGAGGAACAAACCAAAATTCGTAATAAATACAACGAAACAAACAACTGCTAAAAAATTCAACGAATCTCGACTACCAAACTACAATCTCCTCGACCCCACAAATTCAAAAATCCTCGACTATTCTACATATAATAAACCGTTTGCCTAAAGAAACTCGTCCTCCTTTTATAAACCCCTATCACCCCGACAAAAGAGATCCAATTCGAGTCGAGCGCATAGGCGAAGCGCTGCAAGTATGTGTACACGAACAAGAGGACAAAGAACGAAGGGGTGTCGATGAAGCCTGGCGAGCAGGAAAGCAAACCGAGCAAGAGGTTGACCAACGATACAAAGAGACGAAAAAGCGGAGGAGGGTGGAATATGCGTTGCAGCGGTAAGGGAGGTCGGTTATCAGCGAGGCGCAGTCGCCAGAAAACTGCTATCACGAGGTGAAATTATTGGTCGGTGAAGTGGATAAGCTACGGTCGAAATCGGTGCATTCGAATAGCTCTGACTAACGGATGCTGGGCCTGCACCATCGAAACGGAGCCGAGTAGAACGTGACAAGAGAGACGGAGCTCGTGAAGGTGCCGATGGAGCAAGAGAGGGAGCCAGACTTCTCGCGAACCAAGCTACTCCAATCGAGGAGCAGCTTGCGAGGTGGAGGAGGAGCAGAGGTAGGAGGTGACGTTATGGAGAAAGAGTTGTGAAACGGGTAAACGCGCCTTGCCTATCCACGTAGGATGTTGCTACGACTCGTTTACTCTCGTTAGCTGCTATGTGGAAAACCCACCGTAGCACGGAACGATTCTTTTTGCCTTTGCAATGACTAAACAATCTTTCGTGGACGAAGTGGAGGTAGCGTGTGTAGGTCTTGAGGAGATTTGTTCAGGTCTGAGGGAGGAACAGAAACGAACGCGAAGTTTGTTTCTTATCTCTTTGAGAATATTCATTGGGTGGCGGGAAAAAATTTTTGTTAATATTTATTGATAGTGGAAAAGTGTTTCTCTAATGTTCCTGTAAGAATTTTGTATCGAGAATATACAACACCGAGCGCGAAATAATCGACCGAGTTGCTCAGAAGCTATAACAGATTGATCGATAGTTATAAATTGAAAAATAGAGAAATGTGATGAGGGTGCGATATTATATTATTTTTGTTAACTTGTCTTTGAATTTACCATTATGTATGCTCTTTCCATGCAAAGAAGAAACTTGTAGAAATATGTTCTTTTTTCCTCAGAACTGGACGGTAATCAACTGTCTGAGAAATTAAGGATGGTGTTAAAAGTGGAGTTAATCAGTTTGGCTTCTGTAAGGTTTAGCAATGAATGAAATATTCATAGATGTCGAGAATACGTTGTTGATCATTTTCAAGAAGTCGATGCTGATGAAGTTTTTTGTAAATTCATAATTTTGGAAAACTGTGAATATATCCATAACAAAGCTCCTATTACATTAACGAGTACTATTACTACTCTTTATGGCAGAAAATATATAGCATAGTATATGGAAATAATATTATTTTACTTTTTATTTAAAGAAAATGTATGTGCTGGTGCCATCATTGTTATAAAAAAAATATTACACAGAACATGTGAATTAAAGATCGTGTAGTACGAAAGAGCTCATAAAATTGATACATTTCTAAATAGGTTAGACATTTAAACTAATTAAATTGATGAATTTCTAAATAGAAGATTTCTAGAGAGCTAATGCGATTTTGAAAATTGTAATTTAGTTGATTACAATTAATAATGAAGACTTTAAATTATACTTACAAAACAATGCTTTATTCTAAGTCAGAAAAATTTTACCTTGTGCAAGCAAATGATCATCCGTATTGTGCAAGTTTCTGCAGTCCCCATACATAACTGCCAACTAACGACGCCTGAAAGGACTCGAAAACCATCTACTTACAAAGATCTCGCGCCACAAATCCTATTAACGAAACCGGGAAAATCCTGGTGTGGTTCAGTCGCCATAAATAAAGACAATCGACTAATTGAAACTTCACGGGACGGTGAATCTTCGTGTGAAATCTCAAAGTTCTATATAATTGAGCAATAATTTAAATAAGGACTGATTCAAAAATAAAGACGAGAAGTAAACAGGAAATTTACTTTAGAAAAAAGGCACCCAGCTAACTTTCGCATTTATTGTAATATATTAACTATGTGCATATATCAACTGAATAATAATTTCAGGGGATGAGGAATGATTTAAAGTCAAAGTAAATAAATTAGAATATTTTAATATCTACCGATTGAATAATAAATTTAAATAAACTAGAATTAATTTCGAAGTGAAGTTGATAAATCAATGATGAATTTATTTTAAAGAAGGCGCTGAATTTTAAAGAGGCACAGTTTCTACGTTCGTCGTTTGAATAATAATTTACATAAACTAACGCCGATTTAAAATCAAAGCCAACCAAAATCAAGTTATAAATAAATGTTAAATCTATCTAAAAAGAGGATAGCAAACGATATATTACAAATCCGGATAATCGCGATAATACGGTGCGTAAGAACAATCGCGCAACTGGTGAAACTCGAAGGTTCAACCGATAGCACGAGGAAGGATCGATATGAACTCGTGCAGAGATAACGCGGTATCCAGTAAGCCATTTATATTTCCAGAAGGCAACGTGGAGATGGATGACAGTTCAGCGTCGATACGGGGGAGGAGGATACGGTACGTCACGGGCCGGAAAACAAGAGAAGAGAAACTAACGCGTTCCTCTTTGTATCCATTGCATTCCGTTGAGCGGACACTCGAGCATATCTCTGTATTCGGTGATCGATCATCGTGACGTATCGTCGATCACGTGACGAACGATCCTCGAAAGTTATCCGACGTCGAAGCGTGGCTACACCTGATTCGATCCGACGCTAAATCGATTTCGTAGCCAGCCGGAAACCACGCGATCAATCCCACTCGTACGCTCCACTCACGAAATCTAGCGAACTACGGGACATAGCCACGTGTTTCGAGAAGAAATGTGTGAAATTTTAAGGAGATTTCGATCGGACTGACCTCGGTGTTAATCGAATACTTTGAAGTTTGAAATTTTGGTGATTGACGGTGTCGATGAAATTAAATTGTGAAGCTTTCTGTTTCTATTTCTTGTTAAAATAGTACGAAGATATTGTTCTGTGTGTGACAAATTTGTGTTAAATGAGAAATATGGTTACTTTATATGAAACAATGAATTATCCAGATGATATATCAAAAGAAACGAAATTCCAACCAGTTTTGCAGTAATTTATATTTATATTCGTATGAGAAGTATTAACGAAGAGCAAAAGGATAAAGCTCGTTTCAAGTTGAAATTTACATGATTTTTTAAATTTCAAGACCTGGATGTAATAAATCAGGAAGGAGAAGGAAGGAGAAAAAGGCAAAGAGAATCAATTTTTACATGCAAGTTTAAATATAAAATTCTATAAAAAGCGGGACATTGAAGAAGACAAGCTCAAATGAACAGTGATTTCGTTTTTTAATATTGAAAGCGTATAAAGAAGCAAGTAATTGATAGAATGAAAATTTAAAGACTAACAACGATAGTATACCATTCTATCAAAGAAAAATTGAGAGACATGTACACATATGTACGATACATTAAACATTATAAATATTAGCTAATACAGATTCTTAGGATTTGATTTTGGAAGCGTAATCAGCTCAAACTTCCGATAGTTTAAACTACCTCTGATTCGATAAAGTATATGAAACATTTCAAGAAGTCGAATCTACGAATTTTTATCAAATCTACATCTTTCTCCAGCTAAAAATGATATTCGCGACTCCACCACAACACCGCGTAAACGAGTTCGTTACATCGACTCGGTATTTCGTAACGATGGTTCAGTTAATTTCCCTGTTTTAATTTCCGTCAGCTACCCTTGGCGAGCGCGTAAAATTATAAAGGCACCACACCAACACCGTTGTGTCTTCTTCTCTTTCTCCCTAACCTAGTTCTCTTTCACGTGAGATGCGTTCGTTTGGGAATCCAGTTCGGTCGATGGCTTCTCCGACAATGGGTTTCGAGGCCGCTTCTTTGTCTCTCCCTAAAAAATACCAGGGCGTGTCCGAAATAGAAATGCGATAATTAACCGGTTACCATCGCGCATATCGCTGGTTCGTTCGATATCGTCGGAACGTTATTAGAGGGCTGTTTCACCGGTGACATCATGCGAAAATCCCTTACGCTCCCTCGTCGATTACGTCGGTTCGTAAAGAGAGACACGGTTTATGTGGTCAAAGAAATTGCAGAGATGCAAATAGAAGTGCGATTGGTTTCATCGAAATGGTTATAGTAGGGAAAAGGAAGCCGATGATACAGCATTCTTTATCTTTCGTCAGATAAATCATATTAACAGGCTAATCGTCCATTTTTTATTTAATTCACCCCTTTCCATTATCGAATTCTGTTTCCCAATATTGGCATTGAAAGGGAATTGTAAGGATTTGTTTAGTAATTCCTTCTTCGCAATTACTGTCACGTAGAGTCTATAATTTTATGAAATTTGATGAAATTGCAGTGTTTATATCATTAAACGATAAACTATTGTTTGGTCTTTAATGGGTTTGTCAATCAGAGCTTAAATTGCATTGCTCAAGATAAGAACGTAGCTTAGTCAGAATCGATAGCTCATTCCTAAACGAACAGTTCTCGTAAGATCACACAATAATACCGTTATAAACCGATATTTTATAATTTTCTGACTTTTATGTCATATAGATAAGTGAATATGAAATAGTTGAGAAACAAGTGACATTAGTTAGTTTAATTTAATTAATATCAATCTGCATATATCGAACGTTGTTAGTATCTTTCACACATTCAAGAAAGTAATAGAAACACACATTTAATCGCAGAATGAGATGAAAAGATAATTTTGATATGGAATTGCTTGACAATATATATCGAATTTCACGAAAGACGAAAGATTTAATTTTGAC
This sequence comes from Bombus terrestris, assembly GCF_910591885.1. Lineage (NCBI taxonomy): Eukaryota > Metazoa > Arthropoda > Insecta > Hymenoptera > Apidae > Bombus > Bombus terrestris. The sequence continues at coordinate 19,597,167 of NC_063275.1, read as the reverse complement.
GCGTTTGTCACTTATGGTTTTCGTATAGAAGTGAAAATGAATCGTCGTCGGGTACCGTATGTTCATAGTTCATCGTAGAATCGGGGTTGCAATTTACTTCAAAAGGTTGCGCGTACTGCATCCTGACAACCAAGAATTACGGTTGACTACGTAGCTGATTTTAGCGTCGGTATTAACATTATCCGCGAGTTTTAGCAGCGTCACGAACGATTGCGTAGGGACGTGAATATCAAACGCCCCCGAGGAAACTCGCCGTATTCCGAAAGAAAACTCCCTTCCCACCGAGGCTAGCGACTAAAGCAAATAACAGGTATTAGAAGATATTAAGTTAATAGTCCCACAATTAGCAAGTAATTGAAAAATTAATAATACGCCACTAGCCCAGAGCTTTCGCATGTACCTACTTACCGATCATTTCTTGCATAGTCGAATAAAATATTAAATACGAACATGAAAGGTCTTTGGTTGTACTGTATTTGAGAACTGGTCTGAATTTATATTACTCTTAATGTGTTGAATTTGAACTGCTCTTAAGATGTATCATAATTCTTAATCCAAATCATTGATCGGTTCTAATTTATCACTCGCACGTATGTCACTTTTATATTGTAAATGTATGAAAATTTTATAGGCTGAATACTATTAGTTTAAAAGATTGAATGAAACTATTATAATTTATGTTATGACTGTTTCATATTGATTTATTCAACTGACTTAGCGTATGCCTGAGATTATTTATTACTAATTGGAAACGATCAGAAGATTCTTCATCGAGATACTACTCGGGTATTTTATATTTTATATATAATATTTTATTAATTAATTGATACTCCCAGGCATTATTCTTATCAACTCGTTAATTATAAGAGACTAGCAAAATAAAAATACAAGCTGAAATTAGAGCTTCATATTGAAATGATAACTTTCTACAAAATGATTGAGAGTTTTATATCAGTTTCGTTCAAGAGGAAAATAAGTAAAGTTAACGAGTATTGAATATTATCTATTAGATTAACCGGTAAATTTCGATACCTTTGTTCTATGAAACGAGAGAACAAGACAAATTCTTCCCCCTAAAAATCAATTATTCTAACGTTTGGCAATAGAACTTTCCAAGACCAACGCGATAGAAACAAAAGTTAATATTTCTTCGAAATTACTTCCAAAGTAAGTTTACAAATCCCGAATGATCAATACGGACAAAATTCACAATTTCCAACATCATCGTATAAAACATACATATGCATATGAATCTCAGACATTTAACATGCTCATTCCAACGAAAGATTTAATCGGCCCACTGATCATTTACGCTTCCAAAGACTTCATTAGCAATGCCCATATCACGTTCCGAACAAATTCTTCTCCGTAACGAAGCAGAAAGCTCCGTGTACGGGACATTTCGAGCGAACAGGGTCGCGAGGCGTGACGAGGCCGACCGAGACACGAGCCTCGAATAGCGTAGAATAGCGGGTGTGGAAGAACGAGAGATGCCATGTGGCGGATTAGATCCGCGATCAGGCATTGCTCTGTAGAACAAGGAAGAAATACTGGCGTAGAGTGGAAAGGACGGTAAAAAACGATTCGTGGAATGGTGTTGACACCTACATAACAGGCTTGACACGCAACGAGCCGGCGCGTTTCCATTGTGGCCAGTCAACCCACCGGATCTGTCACTCGCGAAGCTCCTGGAAACTGATGAACCGCTTTGGTCCGACGAAGAAGAAGTTTTCTCACGGCCAACAGCGTTTCCACGTAGGTATACAGGCTGATTGATCGGTTAAATATATTTATCTGTCCGGTTCCGTGGCCGAGAATAACACGTGTTATTACGCGGAAAGTGGATAATTGATAAGGCGAACGAAACGCGGGGCTAATTAAACGGGGCTGTGTGAACCGGGAAGCTACGAGTGGTCCAACGGCTAGCTACGTTTTCTTCTTCCTTCAGCTGGGTAATTAAAACGGCCCGGCTATTTATCGAGTAGTCGTTTTACGCGGGAGAATCGAACGATTCTTGAATAATGGTCTCGTTAAGATCGCGCGTGTCGATGGGATGCGAAACACCGTTCTTCGTTTACACTCCCTGAATTTCTGCAGGCTACTTTCATCTCCGTAATTGCGGTTTTACGGTTCCAGGTGTATTTTCGATACTGTATGGACTGTACAGGTTCTGCTGGAATTTCATGTTTCGTTCAAGTCGAGTTTGTGTTTGTTAAAATCGTCGAATTGTGTTGAGTGTGTATTTTAGGGAAAGATATAAGAAGATGTAAGATATAAGAAAGAAGTAAACATGTACTTTCAAGAGATGATTTTTATTAAACGTTATATCCTAGATAAGATACCAATATTTCTCTTTCGTATACATATACATGTGTGTTGTGCATCGTCGAAGTCGTCTGAATAATATCTTTCTTATAATATTAAAAAAATTGTAATTGTTTATTTAAAATATTCAGAATTTTATCACGATGCAGAAATCATGGTAGGAAAAAGTTTACTCAAGGCAGCTAATTGCACGTAGAAGGTAACGAATCTATGTATCTTTTTCTATCTTTTCCACATATGAACTATCCAGAAGGAAAACATTAGATACTAGTAGCGATATATAGAGTTAATTGTTATTATATTATATAAAAGATCATTTGTATTATAAACTCCTTATGCTATTCAAAATTTTCAAAACGTAAGTTCAATGCATAATGCGTTAAAAATTGCATTTTATAAAACAACATTAGCGCTCAAGCAATTCTCAAGTTTTAATACGAACTTCACACTCCACGCTTACACCTTTGATATTTGAATCGACTTGCACTTTCAATTGACTCCTCCTATCAACTTTCCATTTAAATATACGCGTATCCCTGTTCTTCTGAAACGTATTAGCAGCCGAGCAAAAGCTACAAATTGATTTCTGCCGCGACGGCCAAATTCAACATTCCACCATCGATTCCCATAGAGCTGTGATCTCTAGAGCTGTTCAAGCAGCGTTTCACTGGTTCCAGGTTTCGCACTTAACTTCATCGCTTCGCATATATTTCATCAAGACTTTCTACTCCCACATCCTACTAACTTCGACTTTGTCGACTTCGTAGTCTTCTCTTGTTTAAAGCGTCGTCAAATTTCCATGCTGTTTCGACACCGGTCGTTGAATTTACTGGTTGGAAGCAGGCTGATACGCCGGTCTCACATCGATCAGCCGATTTCTCCAGGGTACTACACCTGGCTACCACGCCACGTTCCAATTTCCGTGCTCTGTCGCACCTGAGCGACTCGAATTTTTGCCCCGGAAGCGCGCGCTCCTCGAAACAGGCCGCACACGCCCACGCCTCGACCCGGTAAGACGACAACGATCTCGTTCGTTCCGTTGCGCAAGCAACCCCGGCCCACGAGCGTCGCGTCGTCACGCGACGATCCCGTGAAACGAGAGTCGTTGGTGAAAATTTTTTCAACCGAACCATGCTGCTTCTCCACGTGCGATCCGCTCGAGTCTCGCGCTCTGTTCACCCGGCCGTTTATGCGTGTTGGCACGCGAGCCCTTTTACCCGAGTTCACGCACGATTAACCGCGGATTCGTTCCTCATCGGGAAGAAGCGAGCTTCGGGAAAATGGGGATTTGCAATCAACATTTTTCTTTTTTCGTGAATTTCCTTTCTCTCATACTCCACAGTGGAACTCCGTTTATTTGAACTTTGAACTTGTCGGGGAATAGCAGTATATAGGTACGTTGTAATTGAAGTTCATATAATAGAAGTTCGCTCATTTTCCACAGTATTTCTTATTTTCTGGTCACAGAATAGGAGCTCGCATTTAGATAACTGAGTTCAATCGACAATAGTTCAGTTAATTGGGCATTGACTATTTCGTTCCAATAAATGAAATTTTACTGTGCGTGTTATTCTAATTCTTTTCTATGAATAGAAACACCGCGAAAGCCAAGGATAACAAAAGTGCGTTGGAAGTTTCATTTTCGAGCAAATCAAATTTTAGAAATTTGTCAACTGCACGTGAATTTGCCTAATCTCAATCAGACAATCGATAGGAAATTATTTTACACGTGTATCGTGCTAATTCTTGGCTAGGCATAGTCAAACCCTTTCTCCCACAACGAGGTTTTAAATTAAAAAATTTCTCGTGTGTGAAATAATTTATGGGCATTTTATGTTAACAGAAGAGGCTTCTATTATACATGTATATTAGCGATGATTAAGTGATAGTGATTTTTATGCATTTATGTATATAAATTTCCTAATTACAATATAGATTACAAGATTTCTTTTATTCGATCATTATTGATAATGATACTAGTTTTAAACGTATATGAACGTTTTTTTATGAAGATGCATTAATGCTTTTAACAAATGCATTGATAGAAATCGTATGATGCAAAAAGAATGTCATCTAACCGCATTTTTCATCAGCTGATCACTCGTTATTTTAATATAGATACATATATGGGCGTACTTGTTTTTGCGTACACCATCATTACAAAATCACAATGACGGACCACACAACGAGGAATTATCATTTTTTTCATTGGAAACCTGATTGTATAATGTCGCTTAATATCCGTATTCAATACGTTATTACGCGATTCCACAGTGATTGGCGATACCGTATTTGCGCCAACGGCGTATAAGATCCAGTTTCACACGGTTTGTTTTTAAGATGTTTGGATAATTGTTTAATTTGTGTGCTCTTTCATTCGTATGTAGTATAAATTAAGTATTGTAAAAATTAATTATAACTCGTACTTAATGTTTTAATGCATATTATTCGATCCTGTATATCATTAAAAAATTGTACAATCATCCAATTATAAAAATTTCAGCCATTAGATATTGCAATTAATTATTAGTTATCAAGGAAATTGTTACTGTAACATTCTTCTTAATTCAAGTTAGTTAAAACTTAAAAAGTTAAAAATACTGAAATAATCCTGAAAATATCTTGTTTTGTTTTTTAAAGAAATGCATTCACGTTATCGTTGTTGTTACTCACACGAGGGGACGAATATTTATTTTCTGAATTAGATATCCCATTCTTTCTATCTTTATTGGGACTAATTTTATCATTACCTATTGTTAGAACTAATTTTAACTTAAACCTATATTTATATTTTTCAAATATCTCTATAATACCTATTATTCGTGTTTATTTTATAGTGTAATAAGATCATATTCCACGACACTATCTGAAAAATAAACATCATCTATATACTATAGATAGAATTTCAACTTTATTTATTATTTATATCAAATAATTCTATTCATAACACCAAGAGACCTAATTCTACAAAAATATGTCATTTCTAGATTGTTTTTAAATTTCGCTACCAATTTTCCCAACGATCCCATGCTTTTTACTCTATTTATTTTCAACTTTATCATTTCCATGAAATCTACACAATTTGTTTCTTCTAGCTTTATCACGGTTTGCCCTTTCCTATTCTTATTTCTACAAAGAAGTAACCAAGCTGGAAGCAACCGTTCTGATTGGATACGCTCGATTTATCATACGACACCCGGTCGAACGAGAAATTGAAAAGTAACGAGACGAGATGTATCCGGGTAATGTCAGTCGCGGAATCACCGACGGACACTTAATTTACGATCAGAGTGATCGATTATTATTCTTATCAATAACACAACATGATAATTATATAATATGGAACATTATCCGCGTAACACGCAGATACGTATCGTGCCGCGAGTGATTTTAAACGATTACTAGACATCCGAATTGATTGAAACAGATTGCATTTGCGCGAACCGAGCAGATGAAAATGCACCAGATGAATATAAGCATAAATAAAGTTGATACATCATGTTCAGGATAATTTTCGAACAGCCCGTATTTCATTTGCCAGCTAGTTCCTGTTAAACGGCGCGATAAATGTTTATATGTATAAACTGAAAGGATTTATTGATGATCTAAAAGATGTAACGCGTGAATACCCTATAATGTTTGAGCAATTTGAAGCTTCGACGATAAATTGCGTACAATGATCTGAAAATAATGACATGGATATGTAACTACCTCGCAGTGGAAGATATATGCTGCAACGTCTTGTAATATCAATCTGACCTTGTTAATAATAACGTTTAAAAGGTGATTTCATCGTTAGTCGTGATAAATGTTTTTATCAACACGTTGCATATAAGTAAAATTATATTTTTCATTTGTTATTTTTGCGCGGAAACAGAAAAATAGAATATTAAGCGAAAGGCTTTAGGCAAACGATCTTTAACATAAAATTAATTTTGTTTTCTTTCATCCTAGCAGATTATCACATAATTTTCTATCATTTCTGAAACATACAAATTTTTCATCGACCATCGTTAAAACTTCTTTACGATAGCAAATGGACTATGTACAAAATAGAATAAAATAAATAAAAGAGAATATAGAACATAATCGAGCGAGAGATATATGAATGTTTTTTATTAGTAAAAAATATCAACATTTTCATTATGGAGAAGGATGATTTAAAGTTGCATCGCGGTCGACCTAATATAGAAAGGTTCGTTGGATCGTGCAGTTTGCAAAATCCTCGTTGCTTGTTCGTGGCGAGGGTAATGGTCAAGTCGTGGAAACCTCGCGTGAGTAGATTGATAGAAGTTCATTGAATCATTACGCGTGAAACCGTGCATTAAGTAGTTTGCACTGTGCAACTGTTGAACATCCTTTCGGATCGCATAGTCGTTTAATTGTTTCTTTTTAAAGTGCTTCCATTTGATAACTTATCACGCCCATTTCTTTTCAAATTTCATCGTAATTTGCATTCTCCTCTTATGGTAGAATCACTGTTTCTCAAAAATACGATATATTTTATTTTTGATTAAATTATTAATAAAATTATAAATAGAACAGCGTATTTAAGTATACCGTGACATGGACACGATTTAAATTCTATATTACATTCATCCACTTGGCTTAATTATAAACAAAATAGCGTTGAAAGTTTCATTTCTGCTACAATCTGGTGATTGTATAATAATTATCTAGAATACATTTACATTTACAGTACAGGTATCCTTTTTCTTAGTCCTTTCCCTTTTCATCTACTGCAATAAAATATATACATACTCGATGAAATTCAGCACAATCACCTCTCGATTCACAATCACCTCATTCTCATCGATCGATCAATGATTTCCATCGCACTCGGTCATAAATCAATTTTCGACACTTTAATCTGCCTCAAAAATCTCATCATCGATGTTCGACGTATTATACAAGCTCTACAAATTCATCAAACAAGTAGAAACAAAAATTTGTACAACATTCGACGCGACTTATAATTTATGCACCACATACCACTATAGCAGGCAAACAAAAGCAAGAAGCGCAATGAACGAAGGATTTAAACGAAATATCGATGCGAACCACGGGCGAAGCTTGACGTGTTCTGACCAACTGCAGTTCAGAAATTTATTGGCGTTCGAATTATCGCGGGATGCGGTTTTATTTAACATAGAAAGTCTCATTCGATTTCGTCGTAAAGCCATGCTCGTGTTCAGATGAGAAGTCACGTAAGACATGCCAAAGGATGTCGTTTATAATGAATTTACTGCCGGACTTCTGCTATCTTTGCAGGTGCATCCAGAGACTTAATGCGCCCTTGTCACGCGTAATAACACAAGGATTCTCTTTTTCCCTTTCACCTTTCTGCGCTGTGATTTCTTGCGGTCCTCGAAGGAAGAACCACGAATATAAAGTCGTAAATGATAAGCAGATACGCAGAAGAAGTTTGGAAGCTTTGGAAAGTTATCTGGCTAGTTTCATATTCAAATCTTTCGCTGTAACGTATCGTCGACGTCTTAATTGAATTTATGGCTCAATAATGATCAGCATCATTTTAAACTAGATCATATGACATCTTGTGCGCGTCTAAGAAGGTGATCAATGCGATAAGCGAATTAGCCACAAGACAGATTAATTCTCACCTTACGTATTCTACGATAGAGTCAATATCCTATTTCGAATCTTAAGGATGTCATTATAGTTTTCTGTTAATATTTTATGCGTTGCTTAAATCAAGATTTACTGCTTAGTACATGCACTTTCTATCTAGAAGTAGAATAACGTACAAGAAATATAGATAAAGATATAAAAATAGAATAGTAGCTTTTATCCAGCGAAGATTTAAATTTTCTCTAATAAATATTAGTCATAAGACAAAACATTGAGTGAAAAATTGATAGAACCTAAAATTTATTAAATAAATCCTTAGAAACGTAGAAAATAAAAATTTTTTAATTCTTCTAAAAAGTTGCTTCAAATTCTAAGTTTTTATAATTCAAATATAAAGCTATTTCATTACTTTCCATCCTTTAGGAAATCTGTAAAATTAAAGTTTTGTATAATCGTAAATTGTTTCATCTTCACTTTCAACAAAATATTTGTAATCATAGGATTTCAAGATTATCTCGTGGCAATTTATAAACAAGGAATCAAGCGGAATAATATTTCATCGGTGTCAAATCTGTTCGTTCATCGTTGATTCGATTATCAATCATGATAAACGAGATCGATCGACGATGATTCACGTGGCGAAATTTCTTCTTAATAGATTAATATTTTTGCAAACGAATCCGCGTTTGCATTGTTCGACTAGCGATAAACGAAACGTCAAATAATAAAGATGATAAAATCTTGTGCACTGGTATCGTGCGCTTAATGGATCTTCTCATAGATCCAACGAACTTACAATCTGTCTTGCGGCTTTATGACAGGATAATAATTACGAACGGGCTACCGATCTTGACGAACAGGTAAATAAAGCAGCAGAGAGGAAAGAGATCGCGAGCAAAGTAAATTGATAGAAGTTCATTACGTCATTACGCGTGAAACTGTTTACCTCAGAAAGCTAACCAAGCGTTGCACAGAGGCGCACTAATAATACGATATGCAGTTACCATTGGTACGCTCGATCGATGGTGTTTCTAATCGATTTCGACTGAAAGACGACGAATAACGATAGAACAACTTTTCTACGGTACAGTTGAGTAATATCCTATATATTAATTATGAGAAAATAATTGTTAAACGTAAAAACATCACCGGTGATATAGTAATATTATAGTCCTCTTTCAGTTCTATTGAAATTTTTATTCTTCAGAAAGATATAGCAAAAATTATTATTAATACGGATATTGTATATTTTACCATGTACAATGGGTATTTATTATAACATTCAAATACTAATTAATTAAGTCCAAATATATAAAATTTTGTATCAGTAAGTAGTATTTTGGTCTGACTACAAAAATCTGATACTATGAAACTGAAATGCAAAGACTTGTGAAAAATGCTTGTTCGAAAAATGAGTATGCGTACGAATACTTTTTGTAACCACCGTATTCTTAAAAAATCTGTTCCAAGATCAAATTATCTGAAATCTTTCCTCTGCACAGAATGGCAAGAAAGATATGAAACCTATATATATTATCTCTTTAGAAATATTATATTTAATCGGTCAAAGCGAAATGAAACAAATTTATAAATCTTCTAAATTCGTTACAGTTTCTAATATATAGTTTTCACTAAATAAATTCTATAAGAAACAATTATAATATATCGTGTATGGTAATGAATGGTTTAAATAATTGTTAATTTAATAACGATTAACGATTAAGCGAAAATATTAATATATAAAAAAGTTAAATAGATTCAGGAAATATCACGAAAATTGTTACAGTTCAAAGAGGTAGGAATAAATCTTTCTCGTCTTAAAATAAAACTTTTGATTTGAAAGTAGCTGGGACAATTCGTCTGGAGAGTGGTACGCCGTCCCTTCTTCGTCCAGTTCGATCCTCTAACTGTTGCCTCTATCAGGATTGGGTAGTTAACCCCTTTGTCCAACCCCTTTCAGCCGCCCTTAACGACAAGCAGGGGTTACCGAGGGTGTATCCTAGTGCCAACCCATGGGGCACATTCAAGTTCGTTCCAATACAAAGCTAAAATGGAGAACCTACAGGGTGTGGCATCAAGTTGTACAATCTAATATAAGAACGAAACAAATAAATTAGAAAATAAAATACGATATAACATATGGTACGGTATAAAATAAAACTGTCAATGGAATAAAACATTTAGAGGTGTGCAATTATTAAATTAGTAATGAAATATTATTTTGATATTCGACTAATTCACTTCTCAATCCGTAAAACAATTTTGTAAGGTTTACAATTTGTAACGCTCATGTAACTACAGAAAAATGTAATGCAAACGATATCAAGTGAAATAATAGTAATAAACAAATAAATTGAGTAAAATCAGAAGTAGCATTACTAAAAATCGAATTAAATTTAGAGCACTTTAAGAAACACGAATGGAAACAGATAAGAACGAAATGTACGTATACGTACTGTTAATCAGATGTAACATTTAACGAAGGATATAATCTGAATCTACAGAGAACCACGCGACCACTCGTTCCAGTATGTTGAAATTAAAAAACTGATTCTGGTTTTTTCATTAAATTCATTAAATTCAGTAAGAGATTTTTCTAACTCTCTGTATAAAATCGTTGTCACTTTTATTTATGATTTATATTGCCAATATGTAAACAACAATTTTAAGAAGGCAGATACAAATTCTACTGATACAAAATATGATGCAACGATTCGATTCGTGGATGCAATGTTCACGTGATTAATTTCATCTAAAATCTAAATCTAAAGTCGACCTTGGAGATACATCGAAACAAACAGATGACTTCTAATGGACAACGAAGTAAATAGCACAACATCTCAACAAGGAGAATAAAAAAGCTGCTACATCACAACCTACTCTATATCAATCACGAACGAATTAAAAAACACATCTTATGCTTGCATAAAATATCGAGATCCATTAAAAGAAGAAAAAACGATAATTTGCACGTAAAAGTAGGGCAAGAATGCAGGCAGGTTGTAAGTCGAACAACGAAGAGGAAGTCCGAGGGCCGTACGCAAATTGATAGAGAAGTCTAATTATATCATTAGCCGTGAAGCTGTTTACATCGAAGCGGAGCGCATCAGGACGCAATAATGCGGTTGCAGCGGAATGACGGGATGACAGGAGGGACAGAGGGAAAGCTACGGGCGTAGATATCCGCCGGGACGTCGGTATGCCGTGGATCAACGGCCAATTTGAACGTGTCGAAACGTTTCGACGTCGTTCATTAAGGTGGTACGTGATGCAGCGGGCAAAATCGTCCGAGAGAACGGCAGATCCATGGTAGTGGTTGGGCTGCGCGTCCAGGAATCGCCGTTTACCGAGATTCCATCAATAATCGCAGGTTGCACCGCGATCGGGCGGAGCCCGGAACGAACGACTCGCCGAGCGCGAGCGGTGGCCCGACCGACGGCTCTTCGCGCGATAGACAGCGCAAGAATTCCTAGTACACTTTTGCGAAATCCTCTGGAAAGAGTAGTAACGAAATTAAAGTAGTTTGGAAATAGAGAGTTCCTCTGAGATCTAAGATTTAAAATTTGATGAATAGACATGCAACATTTGTGGGAAATATAAAGCTGCAAGAATACATAGAATGCGGATAATATGATAAAGTATATAAAATATGCAATGCATAGTGTTCGTTATAATATTTCATGGGTAAAACAATTCTCAACTCGGTCTTCCTTTTTTTCTCTAATTATATTCATGAGAATATGAATTTGCATAAATATCCGAGGTTCATCGGTGAATATAGGAATGAAATAACGAGATTAAAAATGTCTGAAAATAAAAGTATTTCTTTCTTGATAATTTTTAACTTTTTGAATATTAAGAAGCTTGAAGAGATAGTAATGCGACAGTATATTGATTCTTATCTTTGTAACCTGTAAACAGTACGAAGCATATTATCATTAAAGAGATCCTACCTCAAAAATGATTTATTCCCCCCAATAACCTGCACAACAAAATACATAACACCCATTGTTAGGAAAACACGCTTTACACCGTAGCATCTTTCGGTTGCAAGAACTGAAACATTCCTGCGTCCGCCCGTGAAATCTTCGATTTCACAACGAGAGCAAAAATCTCGGCGATATCACAATTTACCGTAATAACAATTCCCTGGTCGGTTACCGCAAAAATCGGCCACAAGCTCGACGTTCGTATTCAAATGTCGCGCGTATTTTAGCCTGCATTCATGTAAATTTCCACGAGGCCTAAAGGATTCACTCTCGACTCGCGGTAGTTACGGTCGATTTCAATCGAACGGCTTCGCGCGGAAAATCTACCGTGGCTGGCAAATTTTCTCCAACTGGCAAGGAGAGGAAGAGTAACGCGGCTGCACACGGTGTTTTATATTGCCTCAAATTGTCGAACGATCTCGTAAAAACACGGCAAACGATTCTCTTTATACCTGTTACACGCTTCGCTGCGGCCGGCGACGTCAAGAAAGAATATAATATAGCGATAAACATTGCTACGAGAATTTATCCTGAGGTTGGCGTCTACTAAAACCGCTGCTATCTCGTTCAAGTATGGTATGAAGCTTGTTGGTATTTTTATTTCTTCGTTTTCTTCTTTATTTTTAATAAAAAAGAATCAGCAAAGCGATCTTAGAGAGGTAAAGAGGAAGATATGGTTGTTTGAATTACTGTATTGTTCGTTGAATAACCGCCAAATTTGGTTATGAGCAATTTTTAAGCGACTGCATTTAAAAACAGATAATTTAACACGTTCGACGGACATAGTTTTCTACGAAAACGTGATGCCTTCTGATCAAAAGAAAAATAGTTCGTTCGGCTAAGGTTAATTAATTCAGTAATTCAGTAATGTACGTATCTTATATTTTTGCAAGTTATTTTCTAGCTTATTATATTAAACATCTCTATACTCCACTCAATCTTTGCCATACGGTTATTTGAATCATGTGTGTGTTTTTTTAGATTTTAGATTTTTGATATTTTTCTTGCTAGACATAAAGTACACGATATCTTCTCATTCTCTCGTCATTGTATTAAAAGCTAAAGATATCTCGTAATGTATAATAGGTCTGGCTAATGTGTGCAAAGTTCAAGATTGAATGTTAAGATGTTGAAGTTTAGCTGACTCACATAATTTTTATACTGTAATATTCAGTGATCTAATTCAGTGGGAAAGAATCGAATGCTTTCGTTCTAAGTCTCGAGTATTCCTCGAGACTGAATACCTGGCTATCGTATGATCGAAACTCAAAGCACGTCATATCTTCGCCAATATCTCCATCTCATGTCGTTGGCAACGTTCAATCACAGCTTATACGTTGTAACCAATGATCTGGACAGACGCAAAGGTATTAAGGTGGGAAAAAATAGTACTGTGTCATTTGCATACAACATTATGCAACCAAGTGGTCGTAATCGTAATCCTCGAGTGGAACAAATTGTTTCGATCTTGTAACAATTATTCACGGAGAAGAATAAGCAAGATGATGGTTAAAAAATCGAGCCAATATGGATACTTGAGTCAGCTTTCGATACGAAGGCGTTTATATCATTATTGATCTTGGTATCTTTTAGATTCGATCTAACGTTGACATACCTATCGTCAGTAATGGACAGATGCAAATGGTATTCGATAACAGTCATATAAAGTATAAATTTATGATAATTGAAATAATAAAGATGACAAAATTCAACTGGCTTTTAAATTTTACAAGGAAGGCAGTTTAACGAAAATTGTTAAAAAAGTAACCTTAGAAATGCCAACAAAATGTAGGAAAATTAAATTAATTTTTCAATTTGTGAAACTGTGGTTTTTATGAAATATATATCTCTGTTTTGAATACCATTTTACAAATTTTATCGCGTTCAAATTATTTATACTATCTTTATTGTATCAAACCAATATTTACGTGATTTTTAGTAAAGTAAATATAAATTTTTATTTGATCGTTACGAAGAGAATACTGAAAAGATTTTGGAGCATTATGCAGGAGGTAGGTTTCGTATACATAGTCAAATTTCATATTCTTATATTGTGATTCAGGTACAGCTATGCCAGACTGTAAGATCTGTATTTATAATTCAAGAACAAGTTATATGTTCATACATACGCAGTACGTGCATAATGTATGCAGAAAAATTCCAGAACTAGACAGCTGTGAATTCAACTATGACACAAATATCATGCACGTAGTGTACCGATTTATTAATACGACAGAGAATATAAATTTCAATTCTTTCGTATATCATTTTTCTTTCATTAATCAAATAATCGGTTAATCAAATAATAAAACATTCAGCACTTCAACCAATTTTTCTGTGCTTTTGTTCAAATACACACGCACACCTTTCACTCATTCTTCAATAAATCTAATATTGTTTAAATATATTGAAAAAAATACAATTTAAGTGGAAACATTCTACCATGAAAATCTTATATAACGAAAGATTAAATGTTTGAAGAATCTACCTTTGACTCAATTTTTATAGTGAAATTTGTCACTATTATATCCAATATTAAACATATTGGAAACAAACAAAATTTAATGTACGATATCCCGATGATAAATGGCGCAATCTTTCAAAGAAACGCTGCAATCTCTCGGAAACAACTTTTACTTAAACCACAACCTTGAATTTATTTCAAGCAAAGTCCGTTTAATAACTTCATTTTTCAAACTTCATTGGATATCAATTTTCTCGCCTTGTCCTTAAAAATTCATTTCGATTAAAATATGCAATCATTTTAATCACGCATGCAGCCTTGACAATCTCTTAACATGGCAATATCAGAACGATTCTTCTATCGCAATACCCAATATCCACCATCAAATATTATCATTCGATTAACATCTTCGTCTTTGAAGCTTCATTCACACACACATCAATTTCCTAAATCTATTTTCAAAGTTAAATTATACAATCACTCTGATCATACATACGCACAATCTCAACCATCTCGAAACTTTTAATCCAGCAAAATCCAAACAATGCTGCTATCAAAGAGCGAAACATCAAATTCCCCAGTCAACAAATAAATAATTTCTTCCGATCGATCTCCAATCGCTATGATCGCACGTGCGTGCAATCTCAATTCTCCGACCAGTTCTTTTACCGAACAATCCAACATGTAGATCTGCGACATCGAATTTATAAAATCTACCAAACCTAACGCGAACCACCCACGAACTCGAGAGAAAGATCTTCAACAACAAGGAATCGACGAACCAAATGATCTATCGAGCAAAACTTTCGACTGCGCCGGCAAATCTCGACCCCTCAACCTCACGATCGCTCCCGAATGGGTTCGATTAATCGCGTCAAGCGACAACGATCGATAATTGGCGTTGCCTAATCGCGACACGACGAGGCAGCGGTCAGCCGAAGGAACGATTATGAGACGACCTAACCCCTGTTAGGCGGACCAGGCCACGATCGTTGGGCCTCATGCTGGGCCCACTCCTTATTTACCTCGGCCGCAGCCGTGGTGAGGCAACAACGCACCACTCGGAAACCAATGGGCTTATCTCCATCAATAAGTACCTGTCGGGTGCACGAGCGACCGCGTAGTGCGCCTTCGTGAACGTATACCGCGCACGGCCTGCTATTTCATCTCCATTCATAGGGTGATCTGAATAACCGGCGAGACCTGTGCACGATCGGCCGGCATTCTGGCGGGATCGAACGCCGTTTGCGAAACGAACACCTCTGTGGAAACGTGTTTTCGGTAGCGTTGCCGCTTGTTCGCGATCTACTCACGAGACTGGATCCTTCTCTGAGTCGTTATAAGACTCGTTACAAAGAGGGTCAACACGTGCCACTAGCCGTTCTTTCGCCTGGTTCGTGATGTGATTTTTTTTAGAACCGCTAGACAATGTTGAAATAAATTTGCAGCAGCTGTGAGCGATCTCGAAGAGAAGCGGGCGTTTGATTGATGCAGACTTAAGAATGTGTGTATGAAATAGGATTGTCGTGATGTTTGCTCCTTTTTATTTGTTAACGCTAGAACGACGGACCAGTGAAGTACGAGTACCATAATGAAATTTAATAATTGTATACGTGATTTCGCCAGAAGCTTTGATCGAGACTTTTAGATCACTGTTTGTATGAATTTTTTCGTTTCTTGAGCCGTCTTTTATCACGTTTCATGATTTCTTCAACATGGTATGTAGATTTGCACTCGCTTGCCATATAGATACTTGTGTATATATGGACAATGTGAAATTTTCCATTGCAATAATTAGATATCGAATTATTTAGGTAGGGTAGTCAGGGAAAAATGTTGTATCACGGATAATTTAGTTTTATTAATTTTTCACAGGCATACAACTAGGTAAATAAATAGTGTTGTTAGCACGATAGATTTGTTATATCGAATACTGATAAATTATACTACGTGCATGTACATAGAAATTCACACGAAAATGTTAAATTAAAAACACGTATCCTGGCTCACGAAAATATTTGAACATCTACCACAGAAAATTTCTACGTCTATATCGTATATATTAAATAAATCATTTTGAGATTTTTACCAGCTTTGTAATCAGACATAACTGTCATGAATGTATTGATAAAATTTGGAATCAATGAAATGTACATAGGTAATGTTACAAATAATACAATTTACAGAAGAAATCTACAAGTGTTCTGTAAGGAAAGATTTCCTATCGAATTACCGAAAAAATAACGTCCTTTGCAATTTGTCGTAATAAACGAAATTATTGATGAAAAATCATACTTTTTTCCACACAAGACGTCTATCTTTCCAATTTAATCCAACAAACAGCACGTTATATTTATTATCTATACGATAAAACGTTATGTTAAACGTAAAGTAAATATCTATAAAAAAACCGATATTCTTCGGAGAATATCTAGCCTCTCTCAATTATCACCATCTACTAATCCATCGATTCGTCCATAAACTATACTATACGTTTGTTTTTTAAATAACGTGAAAATGAACGCAGCCGATAAATGAACCAGGTGTTAATTTACCGTGGAACATTTTTTCGACTGAACGCTTCCTCGATTGCAAATTAAAAGTCGCGAAATTATAGCGTTTCCCAATGCGAGGGATCGATAATTACACGAGCGGCGGTAAAGTCAGTCGACGCGTCAATCGTTGCCCGATCGCTTAACGCTGTCGTTACTTTAACGAGCAGTCGTTTCAGCAACAATATTGTTTTGCAAAGCGTAAAATTGGCTGCCGGTTCAACAAGGGATATCCAATACATGGACACACGATTGGGCCCTTTTTTTTATTCCTTGAGGAAGGCTGGTCAGGACAGAACGCTGATAGAAAGCGTGCACGGCTGAAACCTGTGGTAATCTCGACGATTAAAGTCCGCTTACCGTAATGGAAGAGGCAATATCCGACCGAACGGTGAACGTACGGTCCGCTCTGTTGCATTGTGCTTTGTAATTGTTGTAAATTGAACGACTCGACAGGACCTCAACACTGGTCAGCCGCCGATAAATATCTCGTTTTTCCTACCGTGCGTTCACGTCTCCTTTGCAGCGAGCGCGATGACGCGCGGTTCTATGAGACGCGTTTTAATTTCCAGCCAACCTGATCCCCTCGAGCTTTTCCTCTCGTTTCTATGCAGCAATTCTTGTGCAAGGGATACAAGGTTTCTAAGGTTGAGACACAGGAAACTAAAGTTAATTTGATATTGTTAATTACATGGCAACAAGTTTCGAAATTTTATTTGGTCGTTTTAATAGTCTTTTCGTATTTCATTATCTCTTGTCAATGTAGCACTGTTCTCTATTTGTCGAAATATATAGTTTATTAGTTATTTGTTTTTATAACAAATATCGAATCTCTGATAGGTGCACATTCGAAGAAGATTCAGGGAATGGTGAGAAAGTGACGATCGAAAGTCCAAATCAAAAGCGTTTTATAAATTTCTTTTATTATCACTTATCATTATGATCCGACTATGGGATTTTTATACAAAGAAACATAGTAATAATTATAAATTACATTCCAAACTGAATTATTAGCAATTTTTATGGAAAATAGCTGCCAACTTCTAGATATATTTAGTGTTTACTGTCAATCACACATACTTAATACCAAAAAGATCAATTGCATTGTTTTAACGCACTAAGAAATCCGTGAAAACTATTATTTTCACCAACGATTATAACCATTTGCATGTTTTTATCTTCAAAGGAAGGCAAATATCTTTTTCATGTTTCATCTAAAATAACAGCTGGTTATTTTCCAGTGACCGCTTTTAAAATACAAGAACATCTATGCTTAAAAGAATTAAGAATACATCGAGAGATATAAGGAAAATATCTGCAAAAAGGAAAATTAAGAATATATTAAAGAAAAGAAACCTTCGGTATTTTAAGTGTTAGGCAATCACACGAAATGGATGATCACGCGAAAAAGAAATCGCGCAGAAGAACGGTAATTAATATCGAAGAAAATTAAATCGCAAGACCACGGGATGTCCCTTGCTCCGTAATGGCTTCATTAATAAAAACGCGACCGTGACGATTCTGCTTTAACAGCTTCCCGGGAACAGAGAATGACCTTCTAAGAATACCATTCAATACACGATGACTCTACTACTAGTACAACCAGAACTAAATCGCGATTTTACGCTGAAACCTGGGAAAGAATAGCCGAAACGCGACAAAACCCGGATATACTTCACCAGGCAATTTCCATCGCGTGAAATCGACGATTGAAAAACGCCCGTGGCAAGAAACGGTTTAGCCGTTTTTTTCAACGATCGCGGAAAAATGATCACGTTCACACGAGCGGTCAGCTTCATCGAAGATGTAATCGACCGATCTTGCACGCCCTTTTAAAGGAAAACCATAGCAAACTTTTTTCCTTTTTTATTATTAACGTCACGCTGTACTTGCGATTTGACAGTCATACTCGTCGTTGGAACCGTTACTGTGATGTTTTTGTTGGTATTTAAATTAGTTGTTTACGTAGTAACAAGTAATTGTAAAAGTTATAAAAAGAAATTGACGAATTTATGAGGAAATTCCTACGTTGTTTATTTAAGTGAAATTTTGCAAAGCGGCGTGTTCACGTTGAAATTCGGCTATCAGTTCTTTTTGCTCGGTTTAGGTTTATTATATTTAGATATTTCGTGTGGACGTATTTTTTTATTTTTTTAATTAGATGCTTAAAGTCACGTCGACTATTGTAATAGGCAATTAGCAACTCGTAGATTGAGTTTTATCATTTTTGCAGAAGATTGGTTTGTCTTAAAAATTTTAACTATTTTAATGTTTGATGTGATTTATCTTTTAAAAAAGAGACATTGACATTAGAATGTGACGTAATTGAGCTAGTTGATAGTGATTCTTGCGTTACATAATTTTGTTAATAATCTGATTTGCTCATAGTCAACGATTCTACTATTTATATATCTCCATTTTTACTATAATATAAATGAAGCGTATATTTTTAGAATCAGAAAATTGTAAAAGTTGTTGTTTCAAAAGAAACAAATCGTAGGAGGTTGAGGGAAGCTGAAAGTATTATCTCAAATGCTTTAATAAACTTCTATTTGATATTCTAAAAGATTTTGGAAAAGCAAATTCCTATCCAACGTTTGCATTTATCCAAGCTTTGTATTTATCTTCCTTGACAATTACACATTTGCATTGCTAATTGGATTGTAATTACATGCAAAAAGCAAGCTGCCTGTGCAATCGATCGATCTTGATCGTCACTTGAATGAAATAGTAAATCGTCCATTGCGACATAGTAGAGTAGAAACTCGTAGTAAATCCTTTTTCATCGACACCCATTAATATTATTGTCGACTTATAGGTCATAATCATTGAAACTTTAATTACGTAGAAGAAAAACCTCCCTCAGCCACTAGAAAACCTCATTTTGTAACAGCAAACATTCTATAAAACACTATAAAGTCATATAAAACCTAATAATTTAATAACTTACGAATTTCATTAAAAATTCCTATTTTACTTCAGATTATTGGAAATTTTAATCCGAACTATGTCCTTAAAGTTATAAAATTTTAACAAAGTATAAAAGTACCATTTAAGATAAGAGAGTTTCAGAAGTTTCAAAGTTTCGACGAAACATATAAACATTCTTCCTTTTAGGATTTCAGAATTTATGGTATTAGTATTCAGTATTAATATCCATAATTGCAGCCAATTACCATTATGAACAATTTTATTATCGCGTAAATAATGCTATGATGGTAAAATGGTGAGTAAAATGATATCTAAAATCGCTGTCCGTATCCTAAACACCATTGAGACTCCTTGAAAGGTCGAAACCAGCTGACAGTGCACGAGCTATTTCTGTATAGAGACACACCTTCCATCGGTGAACCGTTATAGATCGGGATCGATGCAATTATTTCCGTAATTAAAGACAATTATCGTTATTGGCCGATCGTTCTCGATCTTCGAGGGGGGCCAAGAATGCGCTTCAAGCAAATTAGAGTCACGAAATTATATTTCCATCGCTCTAGCTTAGAAAATATTTTTATAAAAAGATTTTTAATCCTCTCACAGCAATCTTGAACTTAAATTCAATCTAATATTTTTATTTTCATTAAATATTTTTAACTTTCACGTCCTTTTGAATATTATGCTTTGTTGCATGGAATGTTGAGGTAAACACGTAATGAAGAAATTAATAGTAACATTTAAACTTATCGAAAGAAATCGAATTTTCTATAACATAGAACGAAGGAACATACTTAAGCTAAGTCGTGTTTCTTATAAACAGCAGTAACATTAAAAGATAACATTTATGATCATCTTATCCTTAGCCAATAAAATTGTTCGTGGTAAGAACTCATTTTCTGTAGAAAATCTACTTTCTCTAGAATACTAACAACACAGGTTTTTAAAAAACTATAACACAATAATTTATTATTATTATAACAATTAATTTCTTTCATAACGTATAATATATCCTACAAAATAATTTCTTCATGGAGAATCCGAGTAGTTCGATAAAAAGTATGGGCATTTCAGCTTCGAATATCGAAAGCCAACGTCAAATTAAAGGACTAATGCTTGAAAATTCGCCAAGCGTCTGCTATGTCTAAAACAAGCACTTCCGATATAAAAATCCTCGATTGCAGTTCACAGTATACTTTGCGAAAAGGCTCATTTGATCGGAAATAACGTTAGCCCGTATTCCGAAGGAACGAACAAAAGAACGAACGAGACACGAGTTTTCCGAACTCCATGTCCGTTCGGTTCGAAACACTATTTTACCTCGGTTGGTGTCGGTCGGCCCGTTTACCATATTTCATCCCATAAATATTTCCAACGTCGGTGTATCCTCGTTTCGCGATCGTTGAAAAAGCTTTCTTGCATAATTCCACGGCCTCTTGCCACAGCCACAGATCCACTTCCATCCCTGCCGGCCGCCTCCTCTCAGCATCCTTCTATTCGTCTATCGTTTTCTCTTTGGCCGTCGCATATCGAGCTCTCTGCAGCAGCATGGATCCTGGCATACGGCCAGGAATATTTATGGTATTACTTGGCGAAGCTTGAATAGCAAAGCCGCGGTATGTCCTACAAGTTATCGGAGAGTTTGCTTCTTGGGTGGCTTCTCGGCTCCCCAGGGGGTGCCTCGATCCTTTTTTCTCTTCTTGCCTCCCTCTACTGCGCCCATCTTCTCTCCATTCGTGTGCACGGTTCCTTCTTCTCTCCCGGCAGAAACATGCTTTCCCTCTCTCTCTTTCTCTATTTCTTTGCTCTTTCTTTATCAGTCCTTCTAAACGTCTGCGTTCTTCTTCGTTCCATCTAGACACCGTAACGTATTCTAATGGAATTACCTGCCTATTACCACGTACTGTGCCCATGTATTTCTCATCGTTGCGGACGCCTTTCTAGAACCGCTTCCGACGAAACGTTACCGATCCGGCGCTTGCTTTTATCGCGAGCCGGTTCCAGCGCGATCAGAACTTGGTTAGCATGCATCTCTCTAGCTGGGATCGTACGCGGTTTGCGGATGCGTTAAGTAGTGAGTGAAAGGTAGTATTTGCTGGAAGGATGATTGGAAATTTGCGAACAGCAGAGACAGCACCGAATTGGAGCTATAGATTCTCATTTTATACGTTCATAAAAAGTAGCAAAGAAGTGAAATCAATGTAGAAATTTCTTTCATCTACTAAGAACTGGATATCTTTTATATTTGTGTATGTTACATAGGTTTTGTGCGTTTTTGCACCTTTCTGTATTACAAATGATTCAATATCAGCAGTCTACTCGTCAATTATAGTTGGGAAAAAGTCGTCAGATTGAGATATTAGACTAATATTATTGCGTTAGCGGTATAGAAGTAGTTTTTGCTAAGATATTGGTAATTTTATGCTACACTTTACAACCATCTACAACGAGGGAATCGATATCACATCTGTCGCATGAACGAAAGTACGAAATAAATGTCTCGTTATAAAAATCTGCGGAAAAACAGCATCGTAGGCTTCATTTATGAATTTGATATCCAAATTAGTATCGAATTAATCAGCCTTCAACGTGCAATTAAAATTCGACGTGTATTTCTTCTAGAAAAAGCTTCATACTTCAAAAACGTTCGATACATTCAAAAAACCTCGCCGGTTAGTATCTAACAGTTTTTCCCGTCTCGTCCATAGAACGCAATCTTTCTAATTTCACAACTTCGATTAGAAGCGCAACAAATTCCAAATAATCAGTAGAACGCTCTATCGCAACGATTTCATAAAAAGTAGCAATCTCAGACAAAATAGGAAACAGTAAAAAGACGCGGAGGATCGTAACACTAAGGGCCTTTCCTTCAGACTTTTAGCTTCTAATCCACGAACAGCGCGGATATTATAAAACTTCAATCATCTATCGTTATGGAAAAAGTACATACGCCGGTTATCCCAGTGCAGAAAATAATCTTGAACGCAAGTCGGCCCTTTTTCTCTTGGAACTCGTATAATCAAAGCGCGATTCATAATTTCAAACATCCTGCCGTTGGTGGCTCCGCCGGGCTAATTAAATGCGCCGTTCTCCTCTCGTCTGAGGAGGCTAGGCCTAGAGAGGCAATATATCGACGAGATCCACGACATGATGAACAGGTTTCCGTGGAACGTCGGCGACGAGAAAAAAATTGCTGTTGTGTTGTCCGCGTGGCCGTCAGCCTCGCGATGACGGATACCCGCCAAAGACACCATTTTGTTCCACGCTCGCTCCAAGCTAGTGATTTCAACGCATCACCAGTTTGAAAATACGCCCCTGGTCCAGGAATACCGATCTTCTACAAGATTATTTGTAATTATTAAAGAACTCGAATGCAGCTTTGCCGTTTGAAATTGGTGATATTATAGTTGGTTTAACTTGGAAATAATAGTTTCAAGTAAGATAAGCTCGTCAGAGATGTTATTATACAATGTCAGTATCTCAAAGTAAGAGTAGAAGATATAATTGACAGCTTGGTTTCTTTAACTTCAATAATCATAGGATAAGTGAATATTTGATAGATTCGTTGGGGTAGTGAAAAGTGAAATATAATAATTATAACGTAATATTTAACTAATATTTGTCAGCACTTGGATAATTCTATGGCAAAATGAATGTACTAATAAGAAATAACAACATTGTAGCGATATGCTTATTAACCTTACCCCATGCTATTTCGCAGAAACTCGTTCCTTCGTAGAATAGTCCAACTTGTTTAGAAAACCGAACACTAAATTATACCCACTCTGCTCATTCGTGGAAACTATTGGATAGCGTGAGAAACGCAAACATTCCCGATGCAATGGAACGTTGTATCGAATTCGCGAATATTTCATTGGTTCGCAGAAATTGTCGATCTGGATTCTATCTGACTCAATAAAAGCGAACATCGTACCATCTCTCTATACAACAAATCGATAACAAGAAAAAGGAGACAACGTACAACGCCAACAGTCGACAAACGAAAATTAATATCCTGCAGTATCGTGGTAGCAAGATTGTCAAAGGAGTCCATTTAAAAAGTAATTGAACGCATACAGAATACCGTGTCTCGTCCTCGATTAAGATATCAGATATCGTTGTCACGGTCGGTGGAATTGTAATTAAGTTTTTCCTGCACATTTAAGGAAGATTATGAAACGCGGCGTGTTTCGTGTCAATAATCGATGCTCTCCTAATCCTTTCGGAGAGAAGCACGGTCGTGTCGAGCAGCGACACAGGTCCCCGAGGGCATTCGATTTAATCTTGCCAAGGTGAAAAAAGGGTTACACAGCCTCGGCCGAACGCATTTGCCTCTGATAAATCCAATCAGATCGGCTGTCGACACAGAGATCCTTGGCTTCTTCCTTCCTTCTTCTACGCTTGAATCCAGCTCTTTCTTCTTTCGCCTTCTTCTTTCCAGCCACAAGCTCCCTCCCGGTTCGTTCTCCGTTCTCTCGGTGTAAACTAGTTTTGTGAGAGGGATAAAAAGAACCAGTGCATCCTCGAGTGATCACATAATCGTGCGTTCACCCCGAGAGACCAGGCCTACGCGATCTTCCCTTCCCTTTCTTCTCCTCCGCATCACTTCGCCACTGACTTCTACATCGTCCTTTTCTTCCTTGTCTTCCTCCTCGTTCGTGCATCTATTCGCCTGGCTGCCTGTGTTCTCTTTCGTCTTCGTCTTCTTCCGAGACTTCTTCTTCATCGTCTTCTTTCTTCTTGTCCTTGATTCTCCCTTTCCTCTTTTTTCCATCGGTTTATTTTGGGACGCCACTTCATGCTGCGTCCCATTCATCGTTTCGCACTCTGAACTTCGTTGCAGCTTCCATAATATACCTCTTACGACGTTCAATTTGCTAAATTGCTCGTGGGTCTTCATCCCCCGTGTCCTTGGTATTAACGGTACAGCTTGTCGAGGAACGAGTTTCATAGGGCGAGCGAACCTCAGAGGCGGTCCTTTTGAGAGCTGTTTTTCTGTTGGGGTGGGGATAGGGACGAAGGTCCCTTCCAATGAAGTTATACGCCTTTTTACATGTCGTAGAAATTAATTCGGTTAACTCTGATTTTTATACATTCGGTCTGGAGTTTTTACATTGATTATAATTATTTGCCATTGTATATTCAATTATAGGGATATACCCTTTCGCTACTAATTCGTTATATTTTTATTTGATTTATTTGCATGAATATTATTACGAATTACTTTATTATATACAAGCGATACAATTTTCGTAGATGTACGTGTATATATAATTGTTACTCAAGATCTAATTACATTTGTTATTCATCATATTTTCCGTTGTATCCATTTGCCTTGTGTTTCAATGGATGTTTGTTCTTGAGATTCAAATTCTACTTGGCAATTCAATATTCACGTCGTTTATCTCTTCTAACCTTCCTATCCTATCTTCTTCTTCAGATCTTTTATTTCATTCTGTACTTCACGATGTGTTTCGCCTTCGCTGCCCCTGAAACTTTCGTTATCTTAACTTCAATCGTACTTCTCACTTTATTCTTCCTCGCCCTTTCGTTTTGTTCGTTTCTCACTTTTTTACTTAGCCTCTTTCTTTAAGCCCTCTTGAATAGTGATATGTTTTTTGTAGTCTACTTCTGCTTTATTCTCTCTTGCTTCCTTTTCTCCCTTCATCCCATTTACTTAATGGTTTCAAAAAACTTGTCTAATATCATATTCTCAAGATTCCAGATACCATTTATTTTCTTACAGAGCGAATTTTTTCTTTCGCTCTCTGAATTTTTCATCTTCTTATTGTGCTACTTATGTCATCTCACCATTATTACGAAGGAATGCCACTTATACTCTTATGTTCTTATAATTATTTTAAATCATCTTTTCCTATACTTTTTAAACTCTTATTTTATGGACGTTTTTTTTATTTTTACGACTTTTTAGTTTTAATTAAACAGCGATTCTGTTTTATATTTTTACACTGTTCTTATGTTATTTGTATCATTCAACTGTAATTTATTGTTACCAAAATTGTACAGCAATATAAACGTTATAATTACACTATAATTATTATATTTCCATAATAATTTTGTAATAATTTTTAATAACCTTCGAGTCTCATTTTTATTAATATTTATATTCCGCAGATTCCTTATTTCACTTTTTAATCATAATTACACGGTGACCTTATTTTATATGGCTTTCGTTTCTCTTAAATCTTGAATCGTAACTATATTTTATCATGTTCTTATTTTACCCTTTCCCTCACCTCATCTGGCTCACAGGAGTAATCACTTTTACTGCTATCTGCAGCTGGCTGATCTCTCTTACCCTGCCAATCTCTCTTCTCTATCGTGTATTTCTATCGTCGATCGAATCGTCTTTCGCGCGAATCGGGCCACGATACACCGCTGATGGAAGTTCGATTGTTATCTCGAAAGATTAAAGCATCCAGTCGAGATGTAGCAGACTACTGGCTTGGAAATTTCCTTTTCTCACGGCTCGCTGATCAAACTTTATTGCCATATGAGAAGAATGATAATCGTCGGTTTATCTGCTTCAACTTGAAAAAGAAAGGCACGCGTACATCATTGCAGTATCGATATGAAAGGAAGTTTGCGAACCAGCTTTCGCTGCGGACAATTTTATATCGAGTTTCGATTATTAAATGTATCGATTCGTAGCAAGCAATATTTAAAGCTTTATAAATTATGGTAAAAGAAAAAAAATTAATAGCCCTTGAAGTTTGTACTCCATTGCGCCAATTATTAATTATCACCAGCTTATTGGATCTATAAACAAAATTAATGCATCTTCAGGATACTGAAATGTTTGCGCTTTTTAATCAAAAGCATTTGTCGAGTTGATCGACTTTACTTCTTACAATTTTTTCAATTTTCGGTCTAATCCGTGTGATTAGGTAATATTTAACTTATAACAAGACAAACGATCTCTCTCTACTTCTAAAATGTTATTACTCAAAATAATGCAACATGAACAATCCTATTTCTAAATTAGGTTTTACAGAAGCAATGTTCGTAACATTATGAACATTTATGTACCTTTCAAGAGGTAGGAAATAACATGATACATAAAAAAATATCTGGAAATCTTAAACAAATACCGAGATCCTCTCTAACCACAAATGAGTATTTACAAGATACAACAAATAATGTAGAGGATAAAGCAAGTCAGAATTTAATATCTTCAATACCGCTGAAAGCAATACGAACCACTATCACAAATGAACTGGAAACGTTATTTTCCACGTTGCTCGTAATCGATGTTATTAATAATTTGAAAAAATACACTCACGTTTCTCCAACCTTCGATAAAGTCATCAAATTCGCGCCTACGCCGTGAAGTCCGACCAATCGATCGCCACGCCTCGCTAAACGCTGGCCAAGAACCACCAAGGAAATCCGAAGATATAACTACAGAAGCATCATCGGAATTTTTTCTTCATCCGACGAAGATCCAGTTCCCCGATTCTATCTAATCGGTTCACGAGTCTATCAGCCGATCTTGAGTCTCATCGCGCTCTTATCTCCGCTGGCCAATAATTATGTTCCACGCGGTGAGACACGATGGGTCGGCGAGATCGATCAGCGAGATCGTTCGCGATTAGAGACGGCCGTGTCGCTGGAAGGGACAGGAATCTACCGGAAAGATACGAATTCGCGAATCGAACAGTGCGTGCACGACCAAACACGAATAAGCGATCCGATTTATCGATCGCGATCGAACCGGTCCTGGGAGCAGGCTCTTCCAGCGGATCGAAACGACAACTTCCCTCGACCAAGGCGATCCACGCGTGGGAAAAGTATGAAATATTCGGTTGATTGAAAAGTTTGTTCCACGGCATCAGGTAGAAAGGACTGTTCGAACACTTGTAGACGTCGTTTGTGAGTATATTATGTGTGTTGCACGAAATATTCTGAAATTTCATTAGTCTTGTTATGAGACTTGGTCATCATGATTACTTAGAGTATTGGGTACTGATAAAACTTAGTTGCCAACCCAATAAAATAGAATTAGTTAGATCGTTGATGAAGTTAAAAACAAATCTGAAAATATATGTTGAAACTAGAAGCAATCTATTTGCAAACGTAGATCGTCTATGAGTTTCTTGTAACCGAATTTGGCGAATGACCAGGTAAATTCGACTGAAATATTCTTCTCGCTTAAATAACGTCATCTCACGTTACGATGATAATTTTCTGAAAAACTCGAAGTAGCTTTTGCAAAGTACTTGGATTATTTATTTTCTCGCCTGATAAAGATCGGATTGAACGATGGGGCCAATGAATAAGAAAGATGGGGACAAAGATTATTGCTAAGATCTAATCGTAGAAAATAAGCTTTTCTAATCTCAAAAGATACTACGAAGTTTTCAAATAATCTGATACGATGGAACGCAAGTTAGAATCGATACCACGGAAAACTGTGTGGCAGTTCTACCATTTCTCGTTTTTCATGCCCGCCCACGCAGTAGTAATTATAGCGAGTAATTAATTCCTGCTCCGCAAAAAATGTGTGGTAATAGCGCAGTTGGTAAGGAGGTGGTTGTAGATGCGAAACGCTATCTCGAGGATGATCCATCGTCGAAGAAATGGTGGTGCGTTCCGAGAGAACCAAACGATCGATACACTGGTTGTGCGAATTCTAGCTCGTTTAAATGGAGGTAGTCATGTGATAGAGTATAGATGGATGATGTTGGTTGTTGTTGGAGAAGGTGAGTGGTTCTATCTAGGTACGCTATTGGAATAAATTGGTGATCGTAATTGGTGATAATGTCAGTTAATAGTAGTAGAGGAAGAAGAATTAGAAAAAACAAATATTACAGACGATCGTGCTAGGCATGAAGTTTGTTGGAAATACATGTACGTATAGGCAATAAATGTTTATGTCTATCACGCAATTTTAATGAGAATCGTTGATTATTTTTCGTAATTTGTATAACTTGAAGAAGATTAGATTGAATTTACATCTGTAAAAAAATATCTGAGTTGATGTATAATGTATGATAATATTTTTAATATAAGCAATATAAACTATTCTTGTATATCGATAGACGTAATTTTATTTGAAAATGTTATTGGACTGAAGTATGAGATTCCGTGTATGCTATTTTCCTATAAATAATCTTTAGAAACGGGAAAAATGAAATCTTATGCGAGAAAGATATGCAAATCCATTATGTACGATATACTGTACGCAAATACAGTTTACGATCGTAATCAGTGGAACAAAACAATTTAGACGTAATTAACATTCTCCCTTCCATCGTTCTATGAAAGTAGGTACAGCTTAATATTAAAAACTTTTTACTTCGGTATATTTAACGGTATATTTAATTAATATTCGCTCTTCTTTCATTTTATGAAGCTACTTAACGTCACACATTAAATACCTTCTGACATTATTAACGGTACAGAAACTAATTAAGCTACAATTACTTATTACAAATTTAATCCACGAATATATTAAATTGGTGCACAACAAATACAGAGTATAAAAATTAAAATTGGAAATAATGATAATTAAAAAGTAACTAATAATCCTCGCTTTTATTTCCATTCGAACAGCGTTCATTGTCGATAAAACCCAACTACAACCCAGAGACTGGTCTGCACGAATATACGAATCAAAAACTATTCAAATACAATCGCGATAGTCGTCATACATTATGATACTAACGAATCTACGCAAAATTTTGTATAATGCGCACAATGTATCTAGAAAAGGATTTCTATAACTTTTCGTATACTTTTATGAATTACTGTATTTTTTCCCAAACAAATCCACCAAGAAACGTCGTTCGATTAAAAAACCTCTAAACCTGTTTCGATGCAAACCACGGATGGAAGATTCTGTGAGCAACGAATGATTCTATTCAAACTAGTATTAAAGGTTGGCCGATCGGAAATGTCATTACGAAGGTGTAAAACTAATTGCGATTAATTCGCTGTCAGTTACGGATAATCGTTATATGTCGTGGAAATATCGGCTGGATGAAGTATAAACGACGCAGAATGCTAATGCACGTGGCCATTAGTCTCGATTGGAAATTTATTCGTCGAACGGTTTTATCTCGATCGCGTTAATATCGTCTCTCGATCGTGTTAATATCGTCGCTCGATCATTGTGGTTAACACCGTATATCAAATCGGTTTCGCGCTATCTAACAAGCCAACGAACAATATTGTTGTTTACGTGGAAATTTTCGCGAAATTAAAAAGTTTAACCGGATCTAAGAATCGCGTATATTTCTGTGTTATCGTGTACCATATACTCTACTAACGAGCCTGTAATTAAGATTCTTACAGCTACGTTATCGTGCAGAGAGTGGCAGAAACATTTCGACAAGATATAGAATCGGACAATGAGAATAAGAGTACATCGAATTGAACGCGATTATCTTGTCCATCGAAAAGCAGACAGTCGGCTGTAACATTGAATTAGAAAGAGGTAAAGTCGAACTTGGCCAACAAGCTCGAGTTTATGCGATAACGTTAAGGTTTATGGTGTAATAAATGACATTATAAGAGGGGATTTGTGAGTAGTTAGAGTCGAAGGAGAAATTGCGACGAATGTTAATATTTACAAGAGTTAATGAATTAACTCAATATGCAGTAGACAAGGTTATTAGAAAAATATAATGGCACACGAGAAATCGAACGATTTATATCATTAGATACAGAAGGTAGATTAGAAGATCATACAGATCTTCGATATAACTGATGGGACATTTGAACACAGATCACGCCGCCCGGTCAGAAATATATTCATCTTTTAATTACTTGATGTATTATGTTTGTATCAATTATGGTTTATCGCGAAGATACAACAGATTGTAAATTTGTTACAAATATAATATGCAATGGAAGAGGTGAAAAGGAATCTGATTAGATTTGAGATTGAAAGCTCCAAGGGAAAGAAAAAGATAAAATCTTCTCTGTGGAATCTTTTCTCGGGAATTTTAAACTTGCATGCTTATAAGAAAAAATGAAAAATATATATCAGCTCTGGCCTAATATACCTAAATTTTGTCGTGACATTCTTCCTCACGAGTCTAAGATCTAAATTAAAGATTACATTATTTTATTACAGTTCGTTAGATCTTTCATAAGATAGCAATGTTGTTAAAAAAATACTAGGCAGTGCTAAGAAATTATAAAATAAAATTAAGTACATCTATAAAAGTAGCTAAATCATGTATTTATTTACTCAATCTTTCTTCTACAATTAGAACTGTACAACAGATTCCATAATTACATAGGGAATTCCTTTCAGAAATTTCTATATGTTTAAACATAATACATTACTCTTACCTACTGGACGGCGATTTCAACAAGGTTCTAATTACACGAGAAATAAAATCTGGCTATGAAACTAACATGGAAAAAGATCATTTCAATTTACGTTTTGCTTTCTCTTAACTGCACGAACACATTACTAAATTAAAAAAATCTACCATCACGGGAGCATCATCATTTAAAGAGGGTAAACTCAGCAGAAGTTACAACGGAATACAAATTGCGCCGGGATGCAATATCTCAGAGCGGAGCATTCCTTCGTGTAAACACACAAAGAACGCAACTCCCTAACATAAATCCAGCTAAACCCTTAAACGAGCAAAACCTCGAGCAGGACTCCGCCAAACTAGGCATCAACAACATCTTCTGCTAGGCTGTCAGCGATCCAACAGTTGCAAACGCCGCGTTCCAGGTACTTTATCGCGAGAGTAATCCCCCGCACCACGTGAAACATGGCGTTTCCTTAACATAAATTTAACGTCAATCAGAGACACTAGTCGATTTCTCTGCGATTTCGTGCGCGCGTTGCGGGGGTGCCAAGGGCGTGCGTGTATCAAACGCAATCGAACATAAGAGCGAGATCGCGCACGAGCCGTAGAGATGGAAAAAATGCGCGAAGGCTCGTGTAGGCGTCGAGTTAATAACCTTACGCCTCGTCGTATTAACGTCTTCTTACGGGAAATTACGAGCTATGCGAGATTCGCGTGGTGCCACGAGGCCGCCTCTCGAACCGCCATAGGATCGATAATTATCGGTTTCACGAGACGTGCCGCGAGAATAGTACGCCTAATTGCGATCTACAGGGTGGTTTCAGTGGACGAACACTTGGTCTCGGTTTTCCACGGCTGAGACTGTTTAGAGTTTAGAGCGAATGTTTGTCTCGTTCGAATTTCTACCTTAATTTTATTTAATTTTAATTTAATTGAATTACTCTTCTCGTTTGAAACGCTTATATTAAAATATAGCACTTGAGGTCTTTTTACAAAAATTTCTAAATAGTATATTAAAATATATTGATACGTCGTTTAAAATAGATGCTTTTACGCTGAGGGTGAGGTAATAATTTTATTTGCATTTTCGTTGGTTTGATAAATTAAACTCGCGAGAATATTTGCTGGTATGTGTTATTAATCGTCGTAATTTAAGATGATAATGTTACGATAAGTTGAGATAAATTGTATTGTATACTATAAAGTATAAAGTAGAGAAAATATGAAATATGAAATGTAGTATAAAAGAAAGACGAGAGATTGATCGTAGAAATAAAAAGTTAAGAGTGAAAATTTCGAAGCTATGTTAGCCGTAAATTAGAGAAATATCCTTCAACTTCTGCTCTTTCTCATGGGATAATAAAATTCCTAGACTTGTTATATCACTTAAAAGAACCTTTTATTTAATTTTAAATGTTGCATAAATTTGACGAGGTTACTTTAGAATAACCCTGTATATCAGTGTGAGTTTCACGAGACGAGTTGACCTTTTCTCTAGTATTCTTCGTTTGACATTGTTCCACGCTTTCACTTTTCAATTTTATATTAATTTTTTAATAATCATCCATAAATCCGATACAGTGCCTATAACATATGCGATGGTAATGCGGTTCTGATGTTATTTAAAGGTAACCTACATTCTTAAACTTACAACTCATAGGTGACAGATTAGTTGAAGCATTCATCATTACATAGCGACATGGGCGATACTAACATATATATAAATGAGATATTATCAATTTGTTCCAGCATGAATTATTAATTACAATCTTAATCCTGCCGTCGGATACCTATACGAAATATAAAAAATTGAGCCAGATATATAATTAACGCTAGAAAGATCAGTCACATTGATCTATCAAAAAATTAGCAGCAGTTAGATATTATTTTCTCTAATATGTAATTATCTACAAGTTTTAGCTCGAAAGAAAGGCAAGTTTTAAAGATAAGAAAGAACGATGGTTCTTAAGATATAGAAAGAATACCTATACTTAAAAAGATTACCAGTGGAGAAGAACTTTGGTATTTCTGGTATTAAATAGTTAGAAATGTTCACTTCTATTCATATTGTAAATGATATACTGTTAAAACATCACACGATTGCGACCATAAAACCTATTTAATTATGTCGCTCTTCGCTCAATTCTGAACATCATTTTCCAGCTTCGAATTTCAAAAATACGTCATCAAACTCTCAACATAACCAAACTCCTCTGTTCACCGCCATCGATACCTAAATCATTCCTCTCATAAACCCTGACTTCGAAGAAGTATAAGGCAACAAATTTCAAACAAACCTTCACTCGATTCTAAATATCGTTTTTCAGCTTTCAATTAAAAATATCACGCCATCAAAGTCTCAACGTCGCTAAACTCTTTTACGACTATTCACCGCCATCAATGCCTAAATAATTCCACTCATAAAACTTCTCTACCATAGTAGGTTTCGACGAACATAAACCAACAAATTTCAAATAAACCTTCTTCGAAACTTAAGGAGCCATACCTGTGCATCATCATTCCGTTCCATTCTTCACGGTCTCCAATTCGACATATTCACTGCCATGGCGGTCACCGAGCTTTTCATTTCCGTTTTGTTTCCCAGATAAATGTTTCAAAGTGCGTATAAACGCTTGCACATCCTAAGATTATTCTTATTTTTGAATATTTTATTTTATTTTTAATACTTCATTTTAAAAGAAAAAGTAACAAACAAACCGAATTGGTGGTAGATAAAAACGTAGTAATTTTATTCCTGAAAATTTTCAAAATGATTTCATGAGTACATTAGACCGTATTGAGACACGGCAAGGAATATTAAGGTAATTGCTAGTACAATCTCCACAGAATGTTGTCACTTTCACGTACGAGTTTCTGCAAATTCTCGACCTTCGCGTTCTGTCTTCACAGCATCTTTCGCGTTGTCGCTTGGTTTAGCGCGTGTTCTCATTTTTGCTTTATATTTCGTATTATAAGCGTATAAGAGCCAGGGACCAAAAAGACGCGAACGGAAAGTCCGTGAAAATACGGTGTGCGTTAACGAGAAATTCCAGGCTGGACGAGGTTCCCAAGTATCGTAACGTTTGCGCACGTCGACGAGCTACCGTGGCGCGACCCATAAAGACGAAATAATAATAATAAAAAGAGGAGTGGCGTGGCAGGGAGCCGATCGGGAATGGCACGGACGTGCAGCTGGTTCGTGCACACTTGCACGCGTTTACCCTATGAATGATAGGATGATGGCGCACGTAGGACGCCACATTCAAACGACTTCATTACCGTCAAGACAGAGTGCTAATTACCGCGGCTCGTTAAGCGTCGCTAAATTGTTGACAGTATCCACGCTGTGAGCTGCGCGTTTACCAACCGCGTAACGACTGAATTCTTGGCCTACAAAGTGATCGTAAATGATTCCGACTATCGAGCACATAAGCCGATATGCGTCTCCTCGTTGAATAACGGACCAAGTCGTGCAAGAACGAGCCCTCGAAACCGTCCAACAGATCGTACACCGTTGATGATTCCTGGTAATGGTGATCGAGCCGCGCAAATTACGTCTCCGCCGCTGTACGGGTTCAAGGAGCTGTTCGCGAACGAAGATGACACTTTAACTGACCACGTTTTGCTGAGAATTTATTGGCACCGTGTAGCTCGGCCGATTGGTTTAGGGGCGCCTCGTAGCCTTCTAATGGTATGCGAGAAACAGAAACAAGCGTTTAAGGTGTTATGTATGAGACGAAGTTGCCTTTTTTCTCGTTACGCGATCCTGTAGAAATGGGTTGTTTATCAACGTCAATTGGGGACCAAGCAGACGTATTTTATATTTTTACGCTGTTTTGAAATTGCCAAGAGAAGGTTCTTTGGATGAGTTACATGTATGAAATTTGCTGCTAGTACCTAAAAGGGATCGAGAAATGTTGCAGTGTTAACTATTCTGCTATCAAGATAATGTTAATAGGCTAAAGAATTGGTAGGAGAAATATGGAATCTTTGTGGAATATTATGTATTAGGATTATGATATATTCATATTTTGTGAGTCTACCTTTTCAGAAATACTAGTAGACTTCCATGTACACTTTCTTTTAATTTAAATTTATATGTATGTGCGCGTTTCCAAAAGATACAATATATATTATTCTAAATAGATATTTCCTGAGTATATGCAATTCTTCGATGAACAGTTCATCATTTGATATGCACGTGTATCATTTCTCTTGGAAAATATATAAAGTAATCCTTTTGGTCTTTAGAAGTTCGTATCTGAAGAGGTCAGCGATATAAAAAAAGTATTATACGAAATTCATTTCTCTTTTTTCTTTTTCAACCACATATTTAACACACTCGTAAAATATTAAGAAATCTCTTTGACAATACTTACGCATATCTCAAATACATATGAATTATAACTTAAAGTCATATATATTTAACTTAAACTCCTATTAAACTCCTATAAT
The DNA here is from genome assembly GCF_910591885.1 of Bombus terrestris. Taxonomy (NCBI): domain Eukaryota; kingdom Metazoa; phylum Arthropoda; class Insecta; order Hymenoptera; family Apidae; genus Bombus; species Bombus terrestris. The sequence goes on along the minus strand of NC_063275.1, from coordinate 19,561,565 downwards.
TCCATGTAAATTCAGAATCGTTTATTCCACTGCATTTAGCTGCCAGATCTAGAGATCTAAGTGGCGAATTTTTTAAACAATGATTTCTAAAACAGATATCAACCCCATGAAGTCTTCAATTATCTATCTTTCGAGCAACCTAACCTGCTCGTTACTCTATCTACACGTAAATCTATAAATATCGAAAAACTTTTAAAATACTTTCAAATCTAACATTATGCCAGAGAAAAGAACGATACGGTCGAGCACTGGATAACATGATAACTCCGGGGAGATTTGATCTCCACCTGTGCCAGGTCGAATTCCGATCTTATTCTCGGCTGGCTCTAAGAAACGAATGCAGATCGACGTTCGATAAAGAGACGGGACAAGCGGGTAATTTAGCGTGGAGCACGAGGCTGGAATGTTTACATAGAGAGTAATGACAGGCATCGGGCAACGCGAAGCCACGATGTTCAACCGCAAATCGATTTCACCGACTATCGTCCGATCACCGGCTGCCATATTCCAGAGACACATTCGTCTACTGCAAGAGTCATTTCAGTTGCATCATTCCACCGAACAATTTTTCAACGAACGAGTTATTCTTTTTTCTGAAAATAATACCGATTGCTTCGTCCGCTGTATCAATTCGGCGTTCGAAGATGTTAAAATATGATTTTTGATAACGATTTCTTGGATATACAAAACGATATGGCGATAAAAACCGGTTGGAAATTATGCGTTAGAAGTATGTGTCAGAATACTAAATGTTGGAGTAGCGAAGGTTACGTTGTAAATTCGTTTAAAGTGAACTATGGTGCAGTAACAAATGAGTTTGGTCGTTTTTTAGGACAGTGAAATAATATATGGGAAAACATTGGATCGCAGTAAGAAACTGACGTATTCATTTAAAGTCTGTTCATACCTACTGCTGAGAATGAATCATTCCGAGAAGTTTAATATTCTTATCTATATTTGGCTATTTGTCATAGTCATTATCTTTCATGGTGTAAACGAAGCGAATAGTTAGAAATTATAGATCATGATAAAATCATGAATTGCAGTTTCTGAAATATTAATTCTTCGAACTATCTCTGCAAGACGTAAGTACGGTTCTTCGTCTTCGTACTCGCACAATATCCGTCTTCTACACTGTGTCATTTAAATACGTAGCACATGGTTGTTCTATCACGGTAGACGATGAAATTTCACAACTCATTATACGCGCACATATAATCAATAAAAGTATGTTCCGCGCATCTAAAACACTACACTGATTGCCGATACGTATTATAAAAACTAGATCCAATTACACTTCATCATTTTGTTAATCCTTTCGTTCAATTACTTCCACGACCTTATAATCAACCGAGGCCCATCACCGTCTCGATCGTGAGCTCGACAGACCCGACAACAGTACGATGCGTAAAGAAGTCAGTCTAATAGCGGACGATAATCGAATTCCGCTAATTGAATCACCCATGAACGTCTGCGTGTCCCTAATGAATAATTCTAACCGGACTTTTCGCGCGTCACGTTGCATCTATCGTGTCCAAAGTCTGCGTACCTCGTCGGCATTTGGAAGCGAGCTTTCTTTTTTCCAATCGAAACGATTCATGAAGCGTTCACGAAGCGAATGCAAACAACAGCAAGAAGGACAGAATCGCGCAAAGGAAATGACGTGTAATCTGTTTAATCGTCGATGGATAAAGTAACTGATAAACATAATTAGCTGCAGCCAGACGATAGCCAGATTAAACGACGCAAGGGAGTAGAATAATTAGATTACCGGTTTGTACTTGGCGCGCCTCGCGTTCGAAAAAAGAGACGAAGACGATCTTCGATTTACGCGTGCTTGCGCATTCGTGCTTCTCTTCCAAGGCTGAGACTGTAGAAAAAAAGCTGAATGGAAGGGCGTCTCCGTCTCTTTTCAATAGGATTCCACTTCTGCTCGTCGAAGCCGCGAACGAACGAAGAGAAAACGCAATCGAGATAAATCAATCCGCGGCTGGTGGACGCGGTTCTTCGCTACCATTCTCCCTTCTTTCCTTCCTTCCATTCCGCGGACATCGTGTGGACCGAGGATTGGAAGATTGCCAATCAGGATTACAAACGGACTCGCTGCGGATTCAGAATCGCCGGCCGATTTTTATCCCGGCGGCTCTCTCTGATTGACCGGATGCGAGCGCGATTTTTACCACGAAATTAGATACAACCAGCTCGCTGTTGGATCGAATCGAGCCATCGGCTGTGTTAATGCCCGAACTCTTTAACATTGGAAACAGCGAGCCTCGGTCGGACTTCGATTTTCAATCGGCAGAAGATGTACCGAGGGGTCTGCTCGTTCGACGAAAAAGTGGAAAGATTTGGAAAGCAGCGAATCCGGGATGGAATGACGCAGGTGTTTGAAAAAGCTTGTTTGTTGCAGCTGGTGGTTTGGCGTACGGGATTCTGTGACAGATTCTGTGTACGGGATCTCATTTTGACGAAATTCAGCGGTTTTTAGCGTGCATGTTACTATGGGAACGATTGCATGTTCCTTTCAAATGAAATAAATGATCTTTCTGAAATTTATTTCTTTTTATTGTTTAATTGGATGTATGGTATGGACAGAAATCACGGCTGCAATTAGTTATTTATATATATCGATCCTTGTTATAATATTATTTTCTAAGAAAATAATTTCAATAAGCAACATATCTTTTTCCATAAATTCCATGTATATCTACTCATGTAACAATTAAACCATAATTCGCACAACACTTGATTTATAGCAAAATTAATATAACGTTATTTATAACTGACAATAATGTTCGCGTTATAGAATCATTTTCAAGATAGGACTATGTATAATCATATATCCTTGATATCTTTTTCAAACGCGATATGTAGCGCTATATGTTTCATAATTCTCACATTGTAACAGCCTTAAAAATTCTTAGTATTTCACGATAATAAGAAAACGCGTAACAAATTTCAATATACCCTATGTTGATTCAATAAAACACTGTAAAACAACATAGCCAATCAAGAAGAAAAGAAATAGATAAATGATTAAAATTATTAATAAATTACCGATATACGTCTATACTTGTATTGATCTATATTTTTATCAACACTACAAACCAAATAAAATCCACACAAATAAAAACTTATTTCACCCCTAAATATTATGAGAAGTACTCTACGTTGAATATTTCGTATAATTAACATGTTATGTGTATTCTGTGCGCTTTATATATTTAAACTTGCCAAAGATGCCTAACTGTCCGCGATATAGAATAATTAACCTGTTTCATCTATGAGAGAAATTATCTTCGCAGCACGCAAAGCGTTTTACGATTCTGTAGAAGGGTTTTGCTCTGAGAAAGAAATCAGCAAACATAAGGAGAAGGTCCAGACAGAATCGGTGGTAGAGGAACTTTCGGGAGCATTAAAGGACGAGCCGACGTCGGTTGGACGTGAAAGCACGGCCTTTCGCGCGATAAACGTCGCGGTGCACGAACGTATCGATATAATCGCGCTGGATCGCCGTTCGAGCCTCGGAGAAGGAGGGATTTATAGATCGACCGGGGCCATTAGATCGGATGTTTATTCAATGGACCGCTTTTAAATTGAAACGTCTCTCTCCGTCGACAATGTCGTTCCCCCCTACAAGCTGACACACGAAGCCGCTTCTGTTGCATACGAAACTGGCTGCGCATCGTACGCCACTAGACTCGCAAAGGAATACGATCGATAGCGAACCGCGAGCAAAGAGCCTTTCAGATCCGATCACCTCAAGAGGTTACCCCTTTGCCGAAGGGCGAGCCTTGCCCTCAGCTCCTAGTACGGCTAGTACGCCGGTATGCTGCATATCTAATTCTATTTTTATGGAAATTGTGCATAGTTTCTTTCTAAACACGTTTGAGACAAGGATAAAGTAGATTTATAATTTATATGGGAACCCCGAGTAAGGATCTATAGTATATTTTGGTAAAGGTTGAATTAACAGTAAAGAATAGCTGTACAATATTTCTTTGGTGCGAATAGTTTGCAAATATTTTGTCGTTTGTTTGCAAATACGTTGATTCGGTTTTATGTGTTTATGACAAAGTTGAATATGTAAAAATGCGACGAATGCACGCAACATGCGAGTCCATTGAACGGAACGAGAATAAAAATCGAATATTTGCTTCTTAAAGGAATTGCTATAAATGTGTGACTGATTGTCAGACGATATACAATTAATAGACGTGTTGATGACTTTTTTGTATTCGAATTCATCATAATGTTCATCAAGATGTTAAATTGTATCTATTAAAGATATTACATTCAATTACACATTTTTCCTCTAAGAGATTAGTTTCATTTACCATTAGAATTTGTGACTTAAGAGATTACCATATTGTAATTTCTTTAAGCAACTTAACTTTCCCATACAATATATTTCAATATATTTCAATATGTAAAGACAGTAAGATTAATTTCGAATCAACTACTCTTTCCAAAAGTAATTAAAAATAACATTCTTTTCCTAACAGAGATATGAAAAAGCTTCTGAACTTTCTGATCAAACCAATCGAAACCAACAGTATCTACACGTTTATTAAACAACTTCTCCGAAACCTTGAGAACATTCCGCTACATAATAGCGTTTCATTTTCTCTGAAACGATACAGGTCAAGAACAATCTCCCATAATCCGTCTCGATTGCCAACTTTAATTCTTCGATCCGTTCTCGCGGTGAAGAGTACTCGCGCGTTCGTTTAACCCGCCATTACTCAGGGGTTAATCTGGCGATGATCTCTTGCCGATGTTCGAACGAGCCCCGTACTATGGCACGTCCAGGCGATTTGCAAGCGATCGGTGGCATCCATCGCGGAGGATCGGGGCGTGATGAACGACACCAGGCTCTGTGTGTCACGCAGCAAAAACGAGACGCGCTGTGGCGCATCCTCTCGTAATGTATCGACAAGGTTTCGCGTCGCTCCTCGTATACACCGGGTAATGTAATACGAAGAGTAGAAAGCTTATATGGCGCGACTTGATCACAATGCTACGAAATATTGCCGACGAATTGACGGGACATGGAATAAAGAAAACGAACATTACATAGTGTATACATAATTCGACGCGTGTGTTTTTCATTCTTACGAAGTCAACGATGGAAACCGGTAACGTAATATTCCGCGTGGCGTTCGTTTTTCACGCGGATCGACGCTGAACGATATCGAGACCGACTGGTTCGTTTCGATGAAAGATAGAAATCCTCTCGATGCTACCAGTTGATGGGATGGCTTTTCCCCCCTTCTTCCTTTTTTATTCTCATTTTGTTTTTCGTTTCTTCGGTTTCCATTTGAAGTGGAAGAGGTTCCATGGTGTCGTGGAAAAACTGGAATGGGTTATGTATTTTTTCTTCTTTCCCCGAGAAGGCAGATGGAGGGAATTGGAGGAGGAAAAAGTTTAATGAGACGTAATGTCTGCTATTTTCTTACATATTTTCTTATATGTATACATATATCTTGTATACGCGCTGCTTTCTTATAACATTGAACTTTACGTTGAATGTAATACGGGGTTGAGTTTCGTGTTTGAAGGGTATTATGCAGCTTCTGCTTGGGAAATTGATTCTTTTTTGTTAGATCGAAGAAAAAGCGGTATAACACGGGACCGTTGAAGAATAGATTACGAGGGCAGAGACCATGCATTTCAGAAAAATGAACTGTCAAGCTTTATGTTCGAGTTATACGTTTCATTCCATCCTATGCATTTAAATTGTATCTGTTGTATTTAATCATAATTTTATTATGACGTGATTTTAATGCACGAGTTGAAAAAGCGAATCAAAGCACGTTTACTGTAAAGAAAATGATATCTCAAACGTAATATTATCTCGTTCGTATCTATAGTTTTCATCGTAGGCAGCTATCAGTGAACTGTAGCTACGTTTCTTGAATAAAATCTACTGCATTAAATCATTCTGTAATATCATAGAAGCTTTCAGGATTCATGTTAAGATATTTTTCCGTATGATAACATGTTTGATACTACTACTTTACTCTTGAGTTCGTAAATGATTACGCAATATGTAATAAAATATAAATTATGAAATACGTAATAGCAATAATAACAGTAATGGTAGCGAAACTAAAGAAAAATTATACAGAAGAGAAGGATAAATAATATTTAACAGAAGACTGTTTTTTAATAATAATAAAACCAACACCACCGCTCACAATCCCTTTATAACGTATTAACATATATATTTCATACTAATTACACGCATTACTGTCCCTAAACGATCAAGCAAAATCCTTGCTCTTGCAATAAATTATATGAAATTTAGTTTCTTCATGTTCTGCCATCACGTACGATTACCATATCGAACCGAGATGAACAGTTTCACGTAGTTCCAACAAATTCTTTGCAGATGTCCAGCAGGAAACGTCCTTAACGAGTACTCAACGTCCACCATGGACATTTGTACACGTGATTTTTGCGTCTCGCGAGCAAAAGCATCAGCCTTTACAGGATGAAACGATCGTGCATCTGCCATCGTCGTCCAGTTTCTTTAGCATAGAACCGATAATCCTTTACGGCTTGTTTGACTGCCAGCACCTACTATTCGTTCTCCGACATTTTACTCGTTTTAGGCGTTACTTCATTAAAAGATCGCATGTCCACGCGAGTGTGCGTTTCTTTTGCCTCGTTGTAAGTTAAGCCGGTTATAAATGCCCGTTGGACCGGCGAAAACTAGCTACCGGCTCATCGAAACGCTGCCTGATCGATTTATATGGCTTACTAATCAATCGCGCTTACGGCGTTAAGAGATTTCTCGTTGCGAACCTCTTACAATGTCATTTACAGTAGAAACATGACGCTTTTCTTTGCCACGGCGAATGAACGGGTCAAGTGTCACGCGAAGAAACGAGTGAACATCGATTATCCTGATAAATAAATGCTATTAATCTTCTAGTTGCCGTGAGATGAATGGTGTTTGCTTGAAACGAAGTAAATGGGCGACGAACGGTTCGTTCGTATTGATGAGTAATTGAATTCGGTGAGAGCCTGTTGCACAAGGGATGTTCCTTCCCTTTATCCTCTCCGTGTTGAATTGTAACGTTGCCTCGTTAGAAATTGAGGAAAAACGCTATGGGGATTTGTACTTTAATACGATTTAAAATTAACATTGCTTGTGTAGACCTTGTAAAACTCGATATAAAAATAATAAGCTTCGTTCTATTGATATTGGAATCTCGCATACAGTTATTGTGACCACTCTTGCTTTTTCTTATTCGGTTTTAAGACTTTGGTGTTCGATGATTTCTCGTATTTTTGTTAAAATATTGTGCACACAAATTTTGTACCTTTATCTGTGATTTTTGATAAATTATCACGCAAGTGTCTGCGAATAGAAATGAATGAAAAATGAAAATATACCTCGTTAAATTGATTATAAAACTGAACACAAAAATTATTAAATTATTAAAAATTATTGCTATTATTATTAATATAAAAACGAAATGACCACTAACGGTTAAGTGAAACAAAATTTTTAAGGTTCTTAAATCGAAATTATTAAATTCGCAACATAAACTACATAATCTCTAATATTTTCTTCAGTTATATAATCATAGTCATAGTCCAATCGACGCGTAATACTGCCAGATCGCATGACCGCAAAATACATATTTCACGTTTTATTCGCAACCAGTTCGATAAGTCTTTGATTGCACAACAGCCATAATCTACATTATTAGAATAAAACCGATCTGCCTTCCTCGTAATGTGAAAATTAAAATATCAGCACCCCAGTGTTCTCTTCACATTTGGTTATGCGATTTATAACATTGCAATTTATACATTGATTATATCTTTAACGTGAATTCAATCGAACCTGTGCAGAAGCCGGTTCAATGACAACATCAATGATTTTTCGTCGATCTACCACGACTTTTATGCTACATTTATCCACAGGGTGCAACCAGTGCACCATATAAGCTGTAATATCACGTCTAGTGCCAGCCTGATATGTGGAATGCGCAATCCTAATACGTTTTGATGCTAGTTTGAAGCGCTCAAGTTGTAAAATCTAAACTTCAATATTTCGTATTATACATTCGAATAATAATGATCCATAATTTATATTTTGAATACTTTATTTCTTGATTACTTTATTTTTTAAATTTCTTATGAATGTGTTAATTTTTTGTTGGATTGTTCGAATAAAGTTTCGTTTTATTCTTAATTCTAGAAACATTTAAAATTACTTTTTCACCTCGTAATTTATAAAACAAATTTGATTAGATTCTGTAGACTAACATCTGTTTTGAAATATTCTTTTTTTTTTCTAATTTTAAGAAAGTTAAGTAAGCAAAGCTTTCCTTTCATGCGGAATTTGTAAGATATTCTTAAAATAAATTAGCCATGCAAATGGATACAAGACTGGGAAAATAAATCGTGAATAATGTATAAATTAGCGTTAGGTTTTATCTATCCTTTAATTTAATTAGAATTTCTAATCTATACAGAGTTGGAATAGGAAAGAAATTCATATTTTCAACTCTAAAAATGATAAATATAGTTACGTCCATGCCATAAATCTAATTTATGTGGTGCACTTTAACGAAGTAAGAAAATCACATTAGCATGTATAATACGAAATTACTATATAAAAAAGTTACACGTTATTCATTCTTTATTTAAACAAAAATATGTCTAAAGTAATAAAAACAAGAAACACTTGGTAGGATATACCTACTTTGTATCGCATTAGCTGCGTAGGATGTCTGACTCTGACTGCTAGTTTCCACTTACACTTTATTCACGTCATTCAATCGGAACAAAATTATTATTGCAGTTAAAATACAAAGAGCAAGATTTCATACATTATTATCGCGAATATTGTCTAAAGCTCTTGACACGTTACATTTACAAAGAGTACAACAATTATTTATACATAATGTTATTTATTTTTCAAATTTCGCGTTTCATCTTCATATTACATTTTTGTAATCATATGGCACTGTTACTAAATACCATAAATAATATGCTTCGGCCTAATTCCTTATTACGTAAATGCTACAATAAATCGAATAACATACTTGTAATAAATACTTTTTCCAATAAATACTTCTTGTCGCTACTATACTAAGGATTATTAGGAAGTAGAAATAAATCTTAAATTTCCTTTCAATATTCCACGATCAACTTTCGCAATACAAGTTCCATTTTGAATACCCTTCCAGGAATAATGAATAAGGCAATTTATAAATAATAGATAATATTTCTACTATGATTAACAAAGCTGCTAATGAAAATACATAAAATACTGTTCTAACAGTAGCTGATTTGATTCTTAGCCGTACCATAAGCTATAAAATTATTATTATAAATGAGATTTTAAACACTTTTTCCTTTCAGTAATACACATTAAATTAATGCACAATAAAATTGACATTCTTCTCACGGATATTCCTTACAGTGAAGTTAATAAAATCTCGCAGGTGAGAAACGTTACACGCGACGAAGTGAAGCTTAAACTAGTTTGGCGAAGGGAAACGAACGCTACGATAAATTTTCACGAAACCATAAATGCAGGTATCCGAAACATCCCCTTGGAAAGTTATTTACAAAACCCACGTGTTCACGGCGATCGCGCAACCAGCGTGCACGTTGGTCACGCGTTTTATAAGTTCCGCGCGGTAGCAAAAACGTTAATTAACGTGACAGGCAAGTGGTAATATTAAGCTGGATGAACATTAAATCACAAACGAGTACGGGGCATAAATATTACAGCAATAATTGCTTGACCTGCCCATTTCCGCAATCGTAAAAACACGTAATTTACTTTGTCGACGGCAGGCACATAAGGAGAATATAACGGCAATCCATTACTAACGATGCCATTGTATAATTTATTGTAATTGAATAAATAGCGAGCTACTTCGTAGAAAAGATTACGCGGATTTTGTACAAAAAATTTTGAAGAAAAAATGAAATTCATCGATCTTTCAAATACAAATTGAAATCGATTTTTCATCGTGAAACTGGAACGATTTTAGATGAACAAGAAAGTACTCACAGTGAAAGACAAAAGTATTCATATAGTTGGCCTACTGTGCAAATAAATACAGAAATAAAAATTTCAACGTTTACAAGTAGATAATTAAAAAATTTAACTTCCCATCGCAAGCTACTAACCAGAATAACTAAATGATTAAATACATGTATTACCTAAAATTGTAAAGCAAGCACATATACAGATTTGAAATTTGTTCGTTTTAACTTCCATGGTAATTAGGTTACCATAAAACAAATAAAACTTGAAACATTTTTACTTTGTGATTTCATATTATCAACATAGTTTTATATTTCCATCTCTTTCCGCGTATTTTTATTATAAACGATAAACACGCAAAGAAGAACGATCGGACGTTACTGAATCTTTTTTTTTATTTTAGCGATTTCCGAAGAAGCACATAAAATTATCATTTTACGAGAGTTGAAGCTATCGTACCGGAATTTCTTTTTCCGTCGTGTTCCCTCCTTAATCATCCCTTCGAGTTCCTGCCGGACGACGTAGTTTGCATAATCTCGGCGAAGAGTAGAGAAGGATCGCCTACAGTCGTTCGTAAATCTCCCGAGATCCGTTATCGAAGACGTACGAACAACTTTCGCGTTCGCAACGTCTGATCAGTGTTCCTAGATACTACTAATGGAAGGAAACTCGATGATCCGGCGTTAAAATTTCAATTCCAACCCGATATCTTCCAAAACTGTTCTCCCGAGCACGCGCTTACGCATACACGTTGGCCGCGCGAATAGCAAAATTGATTACACGCTATATCCTCATTCCTAGAATCAATTTCTTCATTCCTGCTTTTCTATCTAATCCAATTTATTTGTCCGCTAATTTTCCTAGCCGAACATCTATATCATTACCGCGTATCAACGGCGTTAAATACGCTCGTGATCAATCTTCCTGTTGAATACGCTCGACTTTCTCAATTATTAAGATTAATTTCCCGTTGAATCGCCACCGTAATGGCCTTCGTAGAACTACCGAACGGAACTCTTTAATTCATCGAACGAATAGAAAAGAAATCTTATTCATTCCGACGATATTTCATTAGAATACCGTTACGTGATCTATAGTCGTAGCTTTATACGAATAATATAGCGCAACTTTCGGATATAATACGCACAATTATCTCGCCATTCAGACGAGTATACTGCGCGTCGTATATCGTCTGTTGGATATTTGCGAATGTGTTCGATATTTGTAAGATTCGTGACAAGCGATCGTAGACTGGCTGGCTTTTAATAGGAAACGAACTTCGACGATCGTATAAATATGAAGTATATGTACATACATACGATTGATGTAACGCGAGAGAAGCGGAGAACACGCGTTGCCGTGCGTCGCGTATCACAGAAGTTAACTCGTATCTCGCGTGTTCAGCCGCGATACGTTTCGCTTGAATAATTGCGCCACAAGGGCGGAAGCTTTAACGCGCTGCCCGCGTTTTTATGCGCCGACGAGAAATTTCAGATCGGTCGATAAATCGCGCCTCGGCTCAATTCGCTATGAGTAAGAACGTACTTTTCGTCCGGCCAACTGAAATTCGTCTTGCTTTTGATTTAAAGCAGCGAAAAATACGGTACATATGAACCGAGGTATAAACTTGAAACAGTTGCGAGGCTTTCCCTGCTTCAATTTTGTCAAATAAGCTGGAGGTTGTTTCTATCGAAATTTTTAGAGAAATTGAGCATATTCTTGGAATATTATAATAATCTGTGTGTATGATGTGAAACTAGCGTTCATTCGATATTATCATTTGCGTTTGTAGAGTATATAAAAGAAAGAATGACCATCGTAGTAAATTAAATAGAGAAGTTTGGAAAATTATTTGAAATAATGTATTTTACTAGAATAATTTAATTTAACTCTGACAATATACTCGTAATTTTTAAAAATCAGTAAATAAAGTAGTAAAGCATCTTTATAAAAGTAGAAATGACATAAGAAAAGATTCATGCTTTTAAGGAATAGAAATTAAATTTTTTTATGCAGCTGATAAATTTGTAGATTTGAACTGGAATTGTAAAATCGTTGAAAATAAGAAGGTTTATTGTTTATTTAAAATGATTTCAGATTAATGAATTATGGTTTACGTGGACAATTTGAATTTAAAATGGGATCAGCGATACGATCAGCGAGATAAAATTAGAAAGGAATTAGAGTGAGGCATGAAATTTGTCACTGCATAAATTCGAGGATGAAGGGAGCTACACCTAATATGTTGTAAGATTAATCTATCACAATTTAATTTAAATAAATATATCCCGAGACGAAATAAATGTGCGAGAAGACAAGATCTTAACTGGTTCTGCAACTTTGTAACCATGACATGTTACATGTTATATCTCGTGGATATTTTCAGTTAACGAATGGCTGTTCGATGATCGTTTTCCGGTTTATGAACCTATTGAATGTACAACTCTTCAGTTTGTTTTGTTATTCGAACTCAAACCTTTCTAGAAATAATTTAAAAAACGAAAAAAAGTTACAACGTTGCCCGACCACGTCGAGTGAATGAATGAAAGAGATAAGAAATCAAAGATTTCGGTAAAGAGGTTCCAAAGAGACCGAATTTTCCAGATTTAAGAAAAAATTATAAACATATTAGAAATTTGCATACGTAAATGTAGTACGTAATTATCAGATAGATGTCTAAATTAAGAAATATCTAGCCTAAATATATTTAAAATAATTCAGACCTAATAAATCTATAAGAAAACTCAGGAGGTAGATATCTTGCTTTAATATTTTTATGTAATAAATCTGTCTGGACATTATTACTTAACGTCATGAATCATCGAGATAATTGAAATTCAGAAAATAAATCGTAGAAGCTACTGAAATTCTACATTTAGCATTTGAAGAAAATTATATGAATAGTACGATAGTCCAACGTTGATTGATGATCTTTCATTGGAGAATCAGCAGGAAGGACGGAGGATGTCGTCAACTATAATTTTTTAAAAGATATTATCAAACATAATCTGTGACAAACAAGGAGTAAGATACAATTTGAATAGTTGATGTTAATAGACAAAAATAAACAAGATGGACATTAAAAGATGGATGACTAAACGACAACGTACCCACGAAATTACTATATTCAAGATGTCCTATTCGAATTCAAGATCGCCGGGGAAAATCTTGATAAATAACAATTACATTTTTCACAGAAAATTTATCGTGAAATTTACCAATCGTAATATTATTCCTGTACTTGATTTTACGATCAAGCACGTGTCTTTGTCAGTCTCTTGGACATTTCAAAAATATCAAACCTTACAAGATTAAGTTTACGATGTTCTTTCATAAAGTTCCTTGAATTTTATAATTAATTCTTCCCATTACCCAAAGAAACCCAAGGAAAATAGATATGTCATATTTTTGCCGCTAGTCTTCAATCGTAGTGCATCGATCAAGGAATCAAACGCTTTCCACGGCAAGATCGAGGAACGAAGACAGTGGAGCGCAAAAAAAGGGCGATTGGAAGAGGCGTGCGAGAACCGTCTTCATGCCGGAGAACGAGTTCGAAACGTCTCGAGGCCATCGCTAATCGCGATTCGATGCAACCAAAGACTAATGCCATGAGTAAAATTTTATAGCGCCCCCGAGGGAGCGTAACGGTTGTCATACACCCGTAATCTCATGCTCCACACTCGCTCACGAAACGATCGGACGTTCCGCGAAGGGAAGCACTTAAAGCGACCGTGATATCTCGCGGATCGTACTTCGTCCAGGACCTCGTCGTGTTTCCATCCAGCGCAGCTGACTCTATCACGCCGCCAGTATTTCCTGCGATCGGCTCTTACTCTCTTCTCGAGGCCCGTCGATTTCTCACGGTAGCTGTCACACCTGTCGGCCCTAAAGACGAGTTCGTCTCCGCTGTCGCTACCAATCTCCCATTTTCAATCTCTTTCTCTCTTTCTTTCGTTTTACGAGTTGATGCCTTAGGTTTGTGTTTAGGTGCGTGTGCCTATGCTTGAAAGAAACTAGATGGACTTATTACCGTGGCAGAGCGAGGCGTACGTTCTTAATTAATCGTTCGGTCGACAAGCAGCCCCGAGTTATGGCCGAGTAATTAACCGTCGAGTAATTAACAACGGTCCAACGAGACATCGGTTTTTAAACGGCGAGCGGATTCTATCGTAGGAAATGGTAGCGGGCGGTAGAGGAGAACACCGTCGTTGTCCTAACGAGTTTCTAACCGACGTTGGTCGTGCGACTCGATGGGCCACATTATAGTGCTTTGCTCTGTAATGCTACGATGATGTATGATAGATATGATTGAATAGTTATGTAGTTTAATCCCGCGGCGATCCTCGAATTCTTGATTTTAATCTCGCCTTTATTTTGGTCGAGCAAGGGACTTATGACGCCTTAAGAACGTTTTTAGCATAGCAATGATGCTACATGAATAATGATCCCTTATTATTGTCCTCAAACTTGAGAAATTTTTTCAGGACAGAGAAATGCAATTACAAAAAAGTACATTAATACGCTATATTAATATATTATATTAATGTATGTATTATGTATACAGTGTATGTATATATAATATATATAGCATATACATTATCGCATAACTGGTAGGGTCGTTTTTCATACGGTAGATAAAAATAATTGTTTATCTATTCCTATTGAATTTTCTATTCTAATTTTATACAATTTCCATGATAACAAGTTCCACAATTTTAAATTCAGTTCTCAGAGAAACCTCATTACTTATGGGATGATCCTGGGACGATGATAAATGTACACTACATTATTTGTAACAAATGTAGGTAATGGATGTGCAAATGCAAATGTATATTTGTTTTTGGATCTCGTGGAAAATTCTGCATATTGTATAATATGAAGTATAATAAGAAGTATGGAATCTAAATTGCGTTTCGCAACTTTACCTTGTACTCCATAATATCTCAAATAATACAAATGTTTGTATATATGATTTTATAATTTGTATTAATGAATTTCGAGTTATAACATGATTCCGGGACCTGCAGTTTGCAAATGTCAACTGTTAGATTTATTGTTCCAACAATGTGATCGACACGAGTTCTAAATTTACGATATGTGGATATCTCGTCCATTAAAATTCCCATAAAAAGATAAAAAATGAAAATTTAATAATATCTCGATTGAGATTCCTCGTAAGGAAACATAGATATTCAATCAAATTAATCTAACGGATTAATTAGACATCAAAGTTGGCGTTAATTAGAGAAAACTCGCATGGACGAAACTAGAGAACTTTACATAAGACTTTAGAAAGACTACTGACCGCTTTAACTGAAAAAGAAAATGTTCCTTAATTCTATGTAATACGTAGAACGTTTGTGACAAACACACATAATTTATTGCTACCGTGTTCGTTAAATTATGGCCTAATAAAATTACAAGCGATTGCTATTATTTGGAGATAATTAATTGTTTCCAATATCTTTCACCGTCAGCTAATTGATTTAGTGCATACAGGTTTTACCGATATAACCATGATAATCGAATCTCATAACAACTTTAGTGAAATTTCAAAATGTTTCGTATAACGCACATAATATATTCATAACTGGTGTCTACAAGTATTGGAGCACTGTCAGGAGCATGTATAAGTACCTCTCTGCATAATCTCAAAATTAACACACGCACAGGTCCGTTAGCCGTGCCAGCAGGCACAGCCCTAAAAGACAAGAAGAAACGGCAGTGGCGAGTTTCACACAGGCGCTATTACTGTCGCGGTTTCGATTTCTCTAAAAATGCTTCATGGAAAACGCGGTAACAGATGATTTCCGACACCATCCATAACTCTTTAGGATCGCGCGCGAGCGATAATTTGTACGCGTTCGCTTAATGATTCGCGCATTAACCGGAGGTTCTCCCTTTACTAGCGATCAGTCATAACGCGATAAGCGGGCGATAAGGTGGGAAATATCACCGACACAATGAACGCCGCGTATTTCATAAAGATGGACGCGCTCCTTCCACATTGAACGCCGATCGTTGACTTTTAATTGCTATATGCGAAACCCGAGACGTCGCTGGTAATCGTCCACGTTGATTTTCCACGCCGATTATTCCGCTTCCACGAAGACATTACACCTGCCCGAGAATCCGGACAGGTAAGCCGTGTGTATCTTCGTACGTAAGCGTCGTGACTGTGTGCGGAAACGCAAGCAGATAAATGTACAGGGTGTGTGTCGAGAATTGACTCTCAGATTGAGAGAATAATGCAGGCAATGAATAAGTATATATACGCTTCATGCGGTTCGTCAATGTACAACCTGTACACTTTTGCATTCTTAAATTGAATTTTCCCATCCTAAGATGAATCTAGACACGAATAATCGTAATTCTGGCTAAGTGCCTATTAGGAAATACAGTGCACGCCTTGTACGGACCTGTTATACGGACAATGAACGTGTGTAAAAATATTTGCATAAACAAAAAGTCGGGACTAAAATGCTGAATTTATCTAATACATGATACGAGATGTTTATCGCGTTCTATATATAAGTACTGATCGCAATCCTTTTGTTCCATTATACCTAAGGGTCTTTATTACATGCAACAACATCGCTTTTATTACTATCTTTCAACGTATAAAGTTAATCAGTAGACACGGCTTCTGAATGATTCGTATAACCCATATAAGATCCACATCCGCAACCTACGACATATGTATCCAACATGTTTCCCGAGAAACACCACAATGCAACATTCGAAACACCCCATAGGAAATAGAAACGCACGAATACCGCGGTAAATTAGCGAGATAGGTTCGGTGTAACGCGATCTGCCGACACGGCTGCTAGGATCACGCCAGATACGCAGGAATATTAAGGCGAATCGCGGGACTTTGAACGCGATAAAGCATTTAATACCTGCCACCGCGTCCGATACTTTTTTCCCGTTCGCTACATAGTTGCTATCTTACCACGTACCTCATCGAATTCGAGTCTCCAGTATTGCAACGAAAAATAAAACGATCTGCGCGCGACTCTCAACGATTTTTCATCACGTCCTCTCTGCGTGCTCGTTCCACCGACGATTATCGCGGGATAGCTCGAACCCTTTGCCCGTTTCGCATGAACCGTTACAGTCCAGCCAGCTGCCTAGTTACTGTCCGCGGAACGAATTATGCCCGAACGTATTAAGGTGGTAAATCACGTTCGCCGCGGCGCGCGACCATTTTTCCGCGGCCCGATTTACAATGGCGGGCTTGACCCGACCGCCTTGTACCTTTTTTTCCAATTCCACGCGGAAACGCTCGAATTTAGACGCGCCACAGGGGAATTGACACGTACGACGCGTAAGATTTATACTGGCTGCTGGAATTGGAATTGTTTCAGTCGACAGAGGCGTTTATAGGTACTGGAACGTTTATTGGTGGGTGCGTATGTGAATGATAGAGGCGCTGTTTTGCAATTCGAGAGAGACAGTCGTGGTTATTGATTGATGGGCTGGTTTGGTTGTATATTCTATTGAAGAATTTTGTTATGGTTATGGGATGTTGTAATACTTTGTTCCTTGGGAGAGAGTTCCTTTTATATATAGTGGCGTACAAAGGTACTTGCACACCACTGTATTTATTTTAATATTCACGTACTAATTAATTACATGCAAATATATCAAATTTTGTATAATCTGGCAGTATCCTCTCATGACTACAACAATTTAATATTACGAAAACGAAATGTGAAACCTGATTGGAAAATTCTAATTGTAGCTGATTGAGTTATTGGACCCCATAAGAATTGTTATTTCCATCATATTTGCGGTATCTTTAAAAAAATAGTATATTGTACCACTAGCGAACTGCAGATGTTCATACAAATTTATATTTTTATAAACATTTTTATAAATGTTATAACCAGTACTCTGTTTTGGATATATTGGATATTGTTGCAGAGTACATACATACATTTAGGTTTTCCATAAACATATACAGTCTAATTATGAGTGTTAAATCTAATTCGACATAAAATAAAAACGAAAGTCAATTAATACTCCAATCGAGAAGACAATAGTAAATTTCCTATTAATCGGTAGAGAGCTACAAAGGGGAGAAGAGATCGTTCACACGATATATAAATATACTTGACGCCCCTCTAATTTAACATCATTTTAAATAACATACGTTTTAAACAATATAACGTTATATCTAAAAGACCCATTTCTTATTTAGAAACTGTAAACATCGTACCGTAACTTTCTACTCCGTCTACTATTCTAATACCGAAGACACAAGAACAGACGGAAAATTCATAAAACCAGTAATATATCCAACATTGCATTGAATTTTTTGGAACGATTCGATACTTAACAAAAGGTGATATAAAATGAAAATTAAAATAGACTTGAAATAAATAAACCATTGGAATATCTACAATCGATAGACGCACATTTTGCAACAAATGGCCACCTGTGTACTATCATGGAGAATGGAGACAACCAGGAAAGCATGAACACGTTGCTAAAATCTGACAATCTGGTACTCTCTGAGCAAAGGTAGGATGAAAGCGGTGAACGTCGGTATACACGCGTAAGCGAATACGTGCGTGCGGAGATCACAAGGAGATGCAAGAACGATCTGGTAACGAGTTGGCGGCATCGCAAAGCGAACACGATCTCCGATCTCTGCGATCTCGGATCTTGCTGGTCGCGGCTCGCTAAGCGTGCACGAGCTCTGGCCGCTCTGCTTGAAAACGACGCGTCGTCAACGATGACGAGAATGACGGGGAAAATGACGACGACGACGCGCCGTGACTCGCTTCGATCGCGATCTTTTGCGATCGTTCCGCCTTGCTGATGAGCCGTACTAGCTACGTAGCTGATGGAATCTGACGTTTTTCAGCGACGGAGGTCTTTCAGCTGTGTCTTTGCGCGGTTCATGGAGATCGAATTATTTTCCAAGATACGTATCACCTGGTCGTTTCGATAATCTTCCATCAACGTGATTTTTGATGGGAATTTTTATGGTACAAGAATATTATCAAACAAACTAAGCCACGGATTTTTATGCAAATTCATATTTTCTTAAACCTGATTAAACAAATGCAACTTAAGTAGTTTATTTCATCCACGATCCATAAATATTATAAGAAATACTGTACTTTGCGTATTTTCTATGTTTCTGCATATTGTATTTTGTTGATTTTTATAATTTCCATGAAAATCAACAGTGTAGAAATATCATATGATATGCATCGTGCGTGAAATTGAGGATTTATGATAAATTGTTGGTAGATCAGAGCTATGAAATTATAGTTTGTAGGTAAAACATTTCAAATTTGGCAATGGAACTGTTTATTTGATTGGAATAATTTTAGCTAAATAGTGAGATTTGACCCTGGAAAATTACGGTCTTGATAAAATAGATCTCAAATTTTTAATATGCGAGGATTAATTTTATATGATGTTATTCGACGGCATGTCAGTTCCAATCATTCGTGACTATACTTTTCAGAATATTTTTCATATATTATGCTTCTTTCTAAAAATAATGAGTTTCTACAAAATATTTAAAAAATTGTAGTTTGTGTTAAAAAATGTAATTATTATAAATAACAATTGTACTAAGTTTCTAACGTTGCCAGTTCAGTTTGTATTTGATAATTTGCACAGAAACTGTAAAGATTGATATTATGTTACATTTCTCATTCTATAATGTGCATCTTTTACAGGTGTACTTAGAAAAACTAAAGGTTCCGTAATTACGCGAAAGCAATCTTTTCAATTTACATCAATAACAGATCATGTTATATCTTAATTAAATATCTTACTCTACAATGATCTATGAGTTCCAAACATGTTATTCTGTATTCACGTGCAAATGATGATTCATTTATCCCCTATGAATAAATCTTGCTCAATACAGGCTAGACATTTGCAAAAAGATGCGATTTCCTATCATGAGTAATATTAATTCCTACATACTTATGTGAATATTCATCAGTCAGATGGAGAGGTAATGAATTGCACAAGTTGTGCAATGTTTTTCCAATGAAAATGGATAAAAAAGCCAAGGTAGAACTAACTGATTATAAAAAGAAATAAATGACTTTCGAATATTTTATACTTGTACCATTGATCGAAGCTGTAATTCTATGTTCATGTAATTTCTAACATTCTTCTTTGACTCTAAGTATTTTCTATTTGATCCAGCGTTTTTATGTACCCGTATGAAAAAGCGTGTTGGTTCATTCAGTAGATATTACATAAATAGCGATTCAGAAGCGTATGACATTATTTACTCAACTTATTATATTTTTACCTATAACGATATTCGAAGTATAACGTAAAGTTATAATATTTATTGCAACATTCAAAGATATTACTTTAATGATTACGAGCATTCTGAATCTTACGAAGATCAGAAGTAAAAAGAAAAGAAGTTAAATGACTATTTTACCAACACTCAACTAAACGAATTATCAACTATCCTTCCCTCTCTAATTATAAGTTTTATAATTCATATACATATATAATTACCGCTTGTGTCTTTAAAAAAGAAGTTGGAAATAAGCATTCCGTAAAAATATACGAGAATAAATATGAAAAGCATGCAAATTGAAGCAATTATTCATACGGTTAAATTTTTGTTCCCCTTATTGTGTGTCTCTCATTCTTTATCTTTCGATTAATTAAACCTTCTGCCATAATTCCACATAATCTTGCAGCTTCGAGGCGATCTTTAGCCTTATTATTCGGTTCGTTCTTAATTAACCACGCGTTAATTAGCGCGATTCGCGTATTGCGCGTAAAACATAAACGCTGGCACGCACGCGCGTAAAATCGCGATTCGGTCGATCGATCGTAGTTCCACTTCTTGCCGCCGATTTCTTCCCGCACACCGTGCGAATGCCAACGGAGATCGGTTATCTGTACGGAAATTAAGTGGCGCGAAGCAATCGTATTTTATACGAAAGGTTTTACAAAGGTGGAATAACTGGAATTAGAAATAACAGTGATGAGAAATATGATCTTTCCCCATATTCTTTCTTTCTCACCATGATTTTCTGTCGATTCCTATCTTGTATCAAATAGCTTTCCAACCCCTTTCTGCACATATAAATAGCGAAATTTCTCCAGATTCCAACATTTTATTACGGTGTAATTTAAATTTATGGTATATAAAAATGAAATAAAACATATATTATAAATTATTGTAATAATAAATTGAAGATAGAAACACTGTTTAATACACTGGTATTTCATTTTATCTATTAAAAGCAATATTTTATGGATATTTCATTTCTTACCAATATATCGAATATAAAAGCAAGTTTTATTAGTTAACCAAAGAATAAATGGATCTGCAACTTGAATTATACGATTCTGAGCCTGTAATTGATATTTTTTTCCAAAATTAAGTAATACCGATTTCCGTTCGATTTGTCCTACATTCGTAGGAAGAAGTCCTTTTACGTCCCAAGTTCTTTCTTTCTTAGTCATTTATTAAAATTCTTCTAACGATGTACAAAAACACGCGAAAGTAAGTTAACGGACTAGAATGATATAAAATTATGATGTTTCAATAATAAAAAGCAGCTACTTTCTATAATAAAAATCCTGATTCTTCACTGGTAAACATTAGTTCTCAAAAAGTTTGTTAAGAAAATGTTTATTTCTTCCTATTTTGCTACTAAGGAAATATTACTAGTCTCGATTAAATGTTTTTTCTATGATCCAAAATTCCAATGAAGAAAACTAAATTTAATGATAAAAGCAAATGGATGATCACTAAGCCAATACGAACATTCCTCAAATTCAAGAATGACTTTCTTGACTCCTTAATAGGAGAAGGCGAGTTAAATTGTTAATTTCTTACATATAATATTCTTTATTTAAAAATGACCCAGTTCTTTAATATTCGTATTCTTTACGTATTCTTTAATATTTTTTAAATTAAATCCTTTGTCGTTTCTCTTCGAATAAATGTACCAATATTTCAATTACATCACATTTACATTCGCAAGAACTAAAACAATTAATTTGCCTCTATTTTATCCGATTACAAAAGCTCCTAGTTAACAGACGATTTCGTTAAATTGAAACTTCCTAATTACCCATTATCTAAGAAACTTCCATATTATCAAACGAACTCTCCACTTCTGCCATAGTATTCTTCCAAGAATCTCCTCAGCGTTCGTGAATCGCGTCTCTAGGAAAGAAGAAAAAAAAAAAGAAAAGAAAAAGAGAAAGAAGAAGAGTTCCTGTGGCAGCTCGTTGTATGAAATTCAATGTCGATCGCGCTGACATCGTCTTCGCGGGCCTGCGCCGCGATTCGAGAGGAATCTCAAGATCGATCGATCGTGATTTCGAGGAGAGACGCCGCTTAAGGCGAGACTCGAGCGTTGTTCGTCGCTCCTCCGCCTCGAGTTTCTTCGGGATCGTCGGCCTTGTACGGCCGCGCCACGATGTGGCAGGTGCAACCTCGACGACCGGTGGGTCCTTTTTTTCCTCCCTGCCCCCGCCATACCAACCGTCTCATCGTCGTTTTTTGCCGGCGTCCACCGGTTTTCGTCTCGCGCCCCCGTACGCCCCTTGGAACAGCTGACCACGGGCCAACCTTGGCCGACTGATTGCACACAGAATCCCGGTATACGCCACGAAACTTATCGTTCAGAGCTCTGGTCAGAATTGCATGCATAATTCGGGTTCGATGAGATCGTTCGTACTAACTCTTCGACGCTACGGTAAAATAAGGAAGAGTTGGGAATTAATGATTTGAGGGGCACTCACATTGTATTGACGATATGTAACGGAGAGCGAAAGAAAGTTTGGAAGCAATACAGACAATAGGACAATTTTAGAAGCAAGAGTTATAATTGACAAAAAGAATTACATTATAGACGCTTAGTACAGAGCTTAGTACAGAAAAGTTTAGTGCAAAATTTTAATACAACAGAGTTGCTAGAGGGTCTCTTCCGTACGATGATGCTGAGAACACTAAATATTGATAAATATGATAATACTGGCAATAATATTTAGAGAAAAATATTTAGAGAATAATTATTTCTTTATCAACAAGATTTCTTGCATTTTTGGCTATCAGACATGAAACATACACATTTTCCAATATTCATAGGGAATAAAGATTAATAATTGCGCTATGCATGGTGATATTTAAGATGTGAAATCGATAGTGCTATTTTTGATCATTTCTACGCGTATTTTCAATGCTACTCTGCAGAATCTCTAAAGGATTAACATGAAAACTATCCACTGGAACTAAAGTATAAAATTTGTATCAAAGAAATTGGAAAATATGTAATGCAAGGAGAAGAACCAACTTTTCCATATATTTTACAAAGAATCGTACAAATTCACAAAAATGCAAGATGACAGAATAAATTGGCATAAGAGATCTATTTTATATACCAATACTAATACACCTTGCGTAATAATAATAAATTTAGCGACAAAAGTGAGTCCTTTAAGTAGTCCTGTATAATATAGAATTGTAACGTAGGATCAAAATCTATAATCTATAACTTAAACTAAACTAAAATTATCGTGCGAGAGGACTCAGTCAGAGGTTCAATCGGATGGCCACGAGCTGACCAGTGTCGCGTTACAGAGCTTCCAGCTTATTTTGCGGATAGATTTCGTGGTGCGAGCTACCAGTAGACGCGTAATTCTAACATCGTTTCAGTGTTCTGTTGCGAGAGCAGCGAGGACATCGTCCTCTTAAGCGGCTTATGCCTGAGTCTCCTGATCGAGTTCACGAAGAAGCTTATGATTTCTTGCACGGGTAATCATTACGATTTCTGGTATATCGGGAACAACAAGATCGCTGTCATTCCGAACGCTGACTTCTCCGTTGAAACTGTCGAATCAACGTCCTGTCTTCGGAGCTAATGCGTATTATGCGATCCTCGTTCGCTGCTATTCAAACATCCTGTGCGGGTATTATTATAATAAAATATATCGCTGGCGAACAGCGTTCCCGTAATTGCGAGTATTCGTTGCAGAACGAACGTTAATAACTCGAGTTATTCGTATCTTCGAGGAGATTTCGAAACAGACAGAGATACCGTGGTTTGGGTAATCTTGAAATATTGCAACATTTGATCTAGACATGCATTTTATGGGATTTTTTTATTTTCCGTTCGACTGATTTAATTTTCTGCTCACGCATAAAATGGTAAATATAAAATATAATATAGAAAAGAAAGACAGGATCTTGAAACTATTGCATGTATTTTTATCTCTTGTCATTTATTTCGTTGGCTCAGAATTACTGTAACGAACACTGAAATACAAGTGTCAAATAGGTAATAAACGTCCAATGTTGTTTCACAAATAATGAAAAAATATGTCATGCACGCACGCACGTGCGCGCGCGCGCGCACGCACACACACAAAAGTAACTATCTTGCATTCTGTCATAGATCGTTAAATTCGAATTAATAGCCGCGTTTTATATCTACATTTTAAGATAACGTTAAAAATATTTGAACCGCGTTTTGTGCATATAAATAAGCACGTGGTTCTAATAAATTTAAAAATCTGATCGTATCGTAACTGAAAGTGTTTAACAAGGCAATAGAGATCGAAATTTCATGCTCAATATATAAAATTGTTAAAAGTCGATTTCTTATGATTTTTATTATTCTTATCAGATTATCGTGCAATGTAACTGTTTGTTATGCCAATGATCCGCATCAAGCAGAACGAAACGCATTATCACGTGTTATTAATTCAAAATTCATACGATCTCGAACTAACAAAGAAAACCGTAAAAATTTGTGTAATGAGGGGTTCGATCACGTGCACTGTACGCGTGTACTGATTATTATGGTAGTGGTCATTATTACATCAACATAATAATTCCAACGACTTCGGAGGTACGTCAGCTCCCAATTTCAGAGCTCATAAGACGCAGTTTCCGGCATTCTGCGAGCTCGTAATGCGAAAATAATAAGCTACGTTTTATGGTTACAAAATGTACATATTATGAAGAAACTGAAGCTTGAAATTGGCTCGACTTTCTTCTTTCAGTTTTTAGAACGTGCACTCGTTGATATTCATAAATCTTGTATTAGTAGAATAATAGAGTTTTACTGTATTTTTCGCTGTATAATTAAAAATTGACATCGCAACTAATGTAGTAGTTGATGATCGATATTGACGATATCAGATTAATGAAGAAAGTTGAAATATTCATAAAGAATTTGTTTGCTTGTTTTATGGTATCGATAATATCGATGATGAAATATAAGTAACAGCTCTTTCGTTTTTATTTATCAACATTTTGTGTCTTCAGAGTACAGCATGAGTTTTAGTTTAGTTGCAAACGTAGAGTAATCTTTGGTTTAGTAAATCTTCTAGGAAACATTTAGTATATTGGAATTAACAAACTTTGCATCTCCAAATGCTATCACTTCAAAAATAGAAAATTATACTCTGAGATTCTACTGTCAACCGAGAAATAAATATAAATATTAGCAGTCGTTTTTGAAAAATAATTAAACTGCGTAAATGCTCTCAAACTCTTCCAGTTTTTAATTTTATGACAATTTAGCTGTTACAATTGAGTATCTCCAAAAGCGTCAGCAACACATTTTTTAATGAAATATACTTCATGTCATTCCTTCGTTAAACAATCCAGAGGTATAATCATGTTACTAACTAAACTACTTTCCACACCAACAATTAATCTACTTAATCGTATTCAATTAAATATCGCATACAAGCTAACAATGAAATTGTACGCACATTCGTGTTCTTAAGAATCGAATGTTAAAAATCCAACGAATCATGTTCCACGGTTCTAGCATTCGCATTTCCAATTACTCCAGCTGATACCTGCTACGCTCGAACGTTTATCTAGAGTACGAACAAACGAGTGCGATTTGTCAATGAAATGAATTACGCGAGCAAAGACGAAGAAAACACGGCGATATTTCGGCCTTCTTCGTGAAACTCGATACCGTGCACAGGCAAGCGATTAAAATGACAAAAAAGAATCTACGAAAAACAATAATAACGCAGATAAATCGCTATGGTTGCAACAACTGCAGCTGCACTTAGAATGCAGCCGTGTGGTTCAGCGCTATTAAACAAGTATACTGAGAAGTCTTTGTTTAATGCAACACATGTGTGTTATGATGGATAAGAATATGAGTAACTTGATCGTGAATAATAAGAAAGAAATTACGTAACGATTGATTAAGAATTAAAAAAAATGAAGAGTTAAACGTTGACAATATGTAATTACGTTGAACAATTATTCTACATAATTATCACAGTTGTCAAAAGATTGTCGAATAGACGAAGAATAGGGATAGGAATAGAATAGAATTATACGTATTTAATTTAAGTATCTAACATACAATACATACAACTGTATTTACGTGTATTTTCATTATACGAATTTATTACACGATTTTTTTTTATTTTTATTATACGAATATATTAATGAAATATAAAATTAGCACGAATAACAATCTTCACTTCACTATTCCGACCTTTCGTCGCTATTTGTTCCTAGAATTTCGAATGAGAAAATTAACACTCGAAAAATGTAATAGGATAATAATAAGCAATAAACTGTAAAAAAATAACGTTGTACATGCTAAGACGAAGGAAGTATAGAAACAGCAATTTCAATGCGAACGTTTTCACAAATATATCAGTCGTGATATGATAGCTTCCTGAATCGACAAAAACCAGCAACGAAACACTATTTTGATATTTCGAGGAAACAGTGCGACATGAACATGATCGTGTTACGGTCAACAACAGCTTCTGCATGCTGATTACGAGTTTCGTAAAACCAGTTGCCGTCTCCGTAATGGCGTTTAGGCGTCATTAAACAGGTGAAACAGGGATAAGTTTGCGAAGCCATTTGTAAAGTCAACTGCAATTTCTCCGGCGTTGATTACACGTCGTTAGGCCGGGTGAAATCAAGTTAACGTATCAGGCTCGTACTCACGCTCTAGGAACCCGATATCAATTTCTCCTTGGCTAAACAGAAACCCATTGGCGATGAACGCGAAACGGATACAGAACCAGACTCGGCTTTGGAAAGAAGATAATACACCGGTGAAACGGAATCGTGACGGATAAACGGGAACACTGAGAGTCGTTTGGAAAATCGTTATCCTACTCGTTAAGCGTCATTAAGCAGAAACGAGTCAAACTCGCGATCCGATTCGAATGGTGGCCACTGAATGCGATTACGATAGAATCGGGCGCGTGTGATCTACGAAAAAGATAGGAAAGAAGATGAAATAAAAGACTTATAACGCCAGGAATGTTAGTGAATGCAACGGAAAGATTCTTGCATGTGTGACTAGAATGCTCGATATCGAATCTCGATATGGGCGCCGAAGACCGAGGATACGAGTTTTCTCAGGACGAGGCCGTAATCTCTATTAATTACTGCCGGCGGCGAGTTCGCATAAATCAATCGGGAAACAGAGATAAAGCACCGGAGAACTGGAGAAACGAAGAAAAACGGACCTGACGGGGCCGAGGAGAGAAGGGAGAGGAACGCGGAGGCAAAACTGGCCGCGTTTTCGTGAGTCATACTCTCCTCGTTAAGGCTGTCTCGATACAACCCTTTTGCATCGATCCTTCTCGTTCGATTATCGTGAAAAATCTCGAGGAATGAAAAAACACGCGTTGCTTTAGACAGCAGAGCATACCGAAAAGCGTGGCTTGTACTCGATTTGTCATTTTCAGTCGATCAAATTCTTTGTGGTTTTGTTTCACGTTGTATGTTTTTCTCAACTGTATGATCTTCCTTGTGAATAAAGAAAATGATTAACGAGGGTTCAGCTGGAGGGGAAAAATTAACCACCACACTGAATTCGTATTTTCATCGACATATTATAATTAAGGCAATAGAATCTGAATAAAAATTTGTTTCACCTGCCTAAATAGTCAAGAAGTATACGATGTTGTTCAGCGTCTCTAATGAGGGAAATATGAATCGTTAGAAAAATTGAACGAAGATCTGTTAGAAATCTACATTTCCCTTTGAACGTAAAAAGAATGTCGAAGCTGGATGTATAATAAGAGGAAATTTTTAGATGCAGGTTTCTACCATACATTCACACATAGAAATATAAATAAACACAGGAGCGTAATTATTTACACAGTAAAATAATGGTAAAACAAAGACGCCAATGAAAGATACTCGCATTTCAAATTCAGTAAAAATCTCATGTTTCACGAAATTTTCATTCAATCGTACATTAGCGACAGCCGCATTCAAAGGATGAAAATTGTTTTCTCTTATAAAATCTAACAAGTATGATAGGAGCTTTAGAACATTAAAGCTCAACTGTTGAAATTATGAGCACAAAAATATTAAATATACATAAAACAAGGAAAAAATATATTCATCTACTTGAGACTTTACCAAAATCACCAATAATAACAAAAAGAAACACTTCGATTTATCCTATTGATTAAAAACGTCGTAGTCTACTTAGGGCCATCGTGGTAACTGAAGAATGTATCAGATGGAAGCTATACCACGCGATGAAAAATAATAGGCAGTTTTTCGCAGAGACATATAAAAGTAATACATAAAAATGGGGAGACAAGAATCTAGTAATTCGCCAGGAACGTGATTTATCGTCTATTTTCCCTATAATCTCCAAATATAATTCAACGTTACATTCAGACTCCAATTCTCAAACATTCTTCTTTCCTTTCTTTCAGGACGTAGGCCGAGTGCCCATCAGACAGAAACCACCCCCGCATAGGATTCTCAATCTGCCCAAAGCGAGGAAGTTTCACGGGCAGTGCGGAAAAAATCCCTGGTCCGTCCGGTAAGTGGAAAGTACGCGCATAAAAGCGAACGCTCGTAAAACGATCCTCCTTGAGAGGCGATCGCGGCAAGCGTTCGTTAAACGACAAATCGGTTCGGCCATTCACAAGCCCCTTTCCAGCCTCTACGGCCGCAATTTATCGCCGTAATGAAAGTTGCCGGGACGAAGGTGTCCGTAGGGAAGGGGATTCTCCGCGAAGAGGGTGAAAAAGGAAGAAACGGCTACCGGTCATCTGCATGATGAGTAAATAGGTTCGCATTACTCGCGCGAACACGGCAGTTTATACCGGGTGATCGCGGCAAATGAGCCGGGACACGGTGCGCGACATCTATCGCGATTAAAGACGCGCGCTGTTCCTCGCGTGAAAACGCCTTTTCCATCTTTTATCCCGATCGATCGGGATGATCTTTTGAAATCTTATATTTTTGAAATCTCAGTCTCCATTAATCAACCGTGGACTGTAATTACGCTGGCCATTCTATGCTCTCAGCTGTTGTAATCGTGATCGACAATGTTGCAGTCTTCTGACGGATAACGAGAGATTCGTCGTTTGTTACTTTCTCGGTTTCCCCTGAAATGTGATTTATTGTACGACGATTTGTTACGTTCTGATCTTCGTTCCAGTTGTAATCTTATATACCTATTTGGCAAGGTGTTGAATCAAGAAATATAATTTATTATTGAAATTTAGTAGTGAGATGAATGGAGGAGTTGGAGAATGCTTGATGGGTATATGATGGGATTTAAAGCAGGTTATTTATTTTGCATTTGTGGAACAGATTTTTTTTTTTAGAGAAGAAACCTTACTTTTCGTTTTTAATCTTATTCAGGTTCAAACGTTTGTGGATAGTTAACGATGTGAAAAATTGGTCGGAGGCTTCGTTATAGCAATAATGCAATGTGATATACAACTTATTGTAATAGGGATGCTGAGTGTAAAAGGTGTTCAAATTTTAATTAAAACTTAGTACAAAAGAAACAAAAATTCATTATTTGAAACACATTATGTATATATGAAACATAAATATCACTTGAATCGGTATTTTTAATCCTGAAACTACCAAATCCGCTAAAATTACAGGTGTTAGATTACTAACAAGATATTCTTGGTAACATTAATTTTTAATTTATTGAGATAGAAGCATGATTGCATATGTCTATACATCTCTATTATTCTATCACTTCGATTATAATCATCTATGCATAATACACATCTAAATACATATTATAGATCGATAATTTTAGTATGAAAAACGATATACATAAATCATAATCTATTTCATCAAAAATTACATAATTCGCAAGAGAGTTTCTCAACCACTACTTGGAACAATATCTCTACTGAAAGAGGAAACCAGTGAATTTTTAAATAATTCCAGGCCCGTAATCGCCGCAAAAAAAAAAAAATGCAACATCCGTCGACGAAACGAAATCTATCGAAACGAATTCCTCTAAAATCTGCTCCCTGGAAAAAAAAATCGTTAACCTCTGCAAAAATAACCTCGATAGAGGAGGGAATTACAGTAATCGTGGCCTGGAAAGAATTACGAAAGCGTTCGAACAATCTTGTGGCCTGTTGTGCAAAAATTTCGTCAGTCGATACGCCCATGTTTCGATAATTTCCAGACATTACCGGGGAAACTCATTACTCGCGCGAGGCGAATGCTTAGCCGATCGCCAGATAAGTTACCGAACGGTAGGCCACAATGAAAGTCGCATACTTGCTTCGACAAGTATCGTTGCGAACACTGAAGAGAGTAGCTGTTAAGTTTCTCTTCCTAAACCAGTATCTGTCGCGACGATGAACAGGTGCGCGTAAATACGTATCGCGGTATCGTGAAAAACGACGAAGGAAATCGACGAGACACGTGAAATTAGAGATTTGCTTTATGGTCGCTTCTACGGTTTCGATCAGGCTTATAATGGTATCTCGATACGACATGCCTCCTGAGTTTATTAGATGGAACGATGAAACGTGGATTTATTATTAGATAGAATGTAGGAAAGTCTTATGTCATAGAGGTTTATCTTAGTTACATGTTACGTGGAAGTTTTATGCTATAGCTTGTAGTTAGGGGAGTTATTATGGAAAAACGTAAAACGCAACCGAATCGTTTGTGGTTTGAAACATTTATAACTAATTTACGAAGTATATTTTATATATTATTTATGTATTATACTATATCGATGCATACATTATTTGTTTCGTATTAGAATTAAAGGTTAATTAATGTCACCTGAATGTATGGAAAAATGTACTCCTTTTTATATTGTTTGCTACTAATGTTTATCAAAATGTATACAATGCTAGAAATTCCTTTTTTTCGATCAAACGTTATCAGCGCATTCCACTGACCAAGATAAGGGAAAAATGTCGTACAAACACGTGTCATTGGAAGCAGTAAAAAGTTATAATAAAGAAAAACCAATATACGAAATGTGATGTGTATAATACGAATTTGTGGTACTACGGTTCAAAGTACGAATAGATTAGGAATAGTTATATCTAGTACTAGTCAGAAGATGTCATAATATTTTTACAACTCCAACTACAACTCCATTTCAAAATGTTCAGAATTCTTGGCGATACAAGACTGGCAGCGGCAAAAAAAGAATTGAATTTATTACTCTTTGAAGTTCTCGTTTATTACTCGTGAAGTTGGAGTCGTAAAAATGTTATGATACCTTCTGACTACTACTAGATGTAAATATTCCTGATCTATTCGTACTTTGTACCGTAGTAACGCGTGTTCCTTTCGTATATCGTTTTATTGTTATGACTCTATAACAATGCCATTTGTTTATACAACTATTTTTTCTCATCTTGATCTATAGAATACACCAACAACGTTTGATCGGAAAGAACTGAGACATCTAATATATTTACAACGATATTAACTGATAATTTATAAATAATTGTATAAGTTAGTTCATTGGCAATTGTATCGATGATATAAAATCACTTCGTAATTATATTTGTTTGTAATTATTTTAATACATTTCATTTATTTTTAACAATTTTAATTCTATTTGAAATCTCAATATTTAAATACCGAAGGTATAGTTTCAACATATCGTGGCTCGTAGCATACACATTTGAAGTTTACGAGCGTTTAAATACTCCGAGATTCCTTTCATCTTACGAATGCCATGTTTAATACGAATACGATAAAAATTACATATTTCTTCATTTTCAAAACATGCTAACATACATTACAGATAATAAAATCGATCTTGAACAACACCAACCACTAGGAATACCATGAAGAACTCTACATGAATCCACCAAGTCCACATTCTCACGTCCTACTTGAAGTATCCTCCATCAAAGAATCTAGCTAACATTCTCACCAAAGACCTCTATAAATATTCCCACGATTCGATAATAAAATTATCAACAATCCCAAAAACCTCTAGAAAGATTTCTTAAAAATAACCACGCTACGAAATAATCAGATTCAACGTCAACCTTCGCAATACTTATAAGAAGACAATGAATCTTTTTTGCATTTATAGGGAGTTTAATTTACAAAGAAATGCATATAATATTCAAAAATATATAAAACACTCAAAATAAATTATTGTAATATTTTGAAGGTGAAATAAATCTTCATTTAGGTTTCATCTCGTCGGCACTTTCAGGAATGAATCTTTTTTCAGCTATGGAAAAAGATTTTCTTTTTATCAATTGTCGATATTAGAAAATCTCTGTGGTAATAACACTTAGGACTCTGTTTACTGAAAAGAAATACATCTACCGTTTAATTATGTAATACTTTCGCTTAGTCCATAAGTACGATACATCAAATATCCGGAAAAGAATTTTAGTTTGCTATATTCAGCGTTCAATGTGAAGACATTCGCTAAAAATTATTGCACCGACAATAGTTGAAATAAAAAGAAATCCATCGTTTATTGTATTGAATGTACAACAAATTATACAAAATAAATTAAATACTATTATTTAGGGTGTAATGTACTTTCAAACATTTCCTCTTTTAAATCATATCATATAGAAGTCAATTGTTAAAAATTTTAAGAAGACTTAAAAACCGACAAGAGAAATTAAAAAATACACGCGAAATATATATGTTATAAATAAATATCAAACGTTGAAGAAGGAGAACATCCTCTACCGCATTTTAGCCAGCACTCGATGGATTTTAATAACGCGTTAAACAGCAATGTTACGTAAACCTCGTTCGTGAAGGAGTTAATTAAATTTACAAAAGACACGAATTTGCATAAACATCCACGATCTACTTATAAATAAATCAAGGAAACAAAACACGAGCAGGGAACCCGTAAGTACTGTCTATTCGTAACCATAGCAGCGTAGACCGAGCCTGAACAGCAACTATCGCGGAAATTGTTTCTTGGCCCAATAAGAACACGATTTACCGACGTCCACGTCGACCAGCTGGTCCGGATATTCTGGGCCGAGTTCAAGGGTTATGGAAAATATCGTGTATCCTTGTTGACCCGCGCAGACGCGGAACACACGTACGCGCGATTCCTGGCATTGATAAATAGCGTTGCAAAGTGCAGCACGGTGCAGACGGTGTGCCGTAATTGACCGACGGTGGCACGGGTCACGGAAGTAGAAACTGGACGATGGAAATTGGAAGTACGTGGCATGGCACAGTGCCTGCACCCACATGATTAGAGGAACGAGTGCTCGAGAACGACGCCCGCGGCCGGTGTGATTTAATTTCATCTTGTTCCGCAGAGATTAATAGTTGAAGTGTGTTGTTCGATGAGAGTATAGGGATGCACTATGCGGGTAGCTTCGAGACCGAAATGAATCGTGAAAGACATCGATAGAAATAATTATTGTGGAAGTGAGCCTAGTTTGGTGGACTTTTAATAATACGCGTCGAAGAATTGGGCTTCTGTTAAGTATATTTACTTTACATTATATGCTGTATTATCGCGTACAAAGTGCGTACTCTCGAGTGTTTTTTATTTTTTTTAGGAAGTTCACAGTTTTTACTCTTTTGGTATACGAATACGTATGTACATATCGTAGGTAGTTCAATCGGTTCTATGAACATTATTCTATGGCAATCACAGTATCGTTTTACTTGGAAAATATCTTGCTTTTATACATAGAGTGATATCAATAAGAAATTCTTGTTCCGCAGTAATAAGGACATTAAATATAGTCAACGGTGGACCTTAGCAAAAGCTTTCGATAAATAATTTAGTTCTTCAGTTATTAGTTAATAGTTAAGTATTGTCTAAATTGATTTGAAAAACTTCATCAATTTTTTTATTCGACCGAAGATAATCATTTATCATTTCTTCTTGATAATGTCGATAGAGCCTAATTGATGGTAGCGATAACAATCTGGAAAATAAAAATTTGCAATAAAAAGCAAAGCAATGTCCAATTAAAAATTTAATGACGTCAAGCGCAATACTTAGTTTAACCAAGGCAATTTATGTGAATATTATCAAGTACGTGTCTGCCGAAAGCCAAACTAATTAACTTTGCTTTCACTAAATTTCTCAATTTCATTGCCCAGATACGTAATTAGCGTTCGACTCTTCGAGGAACAAACGACTAATAAATTTATCCATAAATTTATTTATCCTAAGAAGATAACACAAATAACCGTAAATTTCATGGACAATTTTGAATAATACTATAGGCAATTTTACTCTGTAATACCATTACTGTCACTTACTTTTTAATTTATGAAGTTGATCAACATCGCTTGTCAAGCGATTCATTATTATAAACATCTCTAATGGTAAATTCCGAGGAAAATTTCAGCAGATAATTATTACTTTCAATCGTTATTACTTTCTTGTACTTTTTAATTTATGAAATTAATCAACATAGCTTGTCAACTACGCACTGATATTACCTTGTCCCTTACATATTTTATATCAATATCTGCGTTAATAAGCAGGCGTGTATGTACATACGTAAATATTTTCTCATTAAAATAATTTCGCTAGATCGAAATTGCAACGAAACGACATTAAACGTGGGAAAAATTTAAGTTCTTTTCAATCAGCGACCTGCTAAACTGGTATCGAATAGATTAATCGATTTTACGACACTGTGAACAAGGTTTTAGCTTACTCACGTATCCTGTATGAATATGTAACCTCGAAAAATTTCACTGGGCCGATTCTACATGGTAGCTCATATTATCAATGGCTATTACTCATGTTAACTCTACTAGCAAAATGATTAATAGCCATTCGTCACGTTACCTCTTGGATGCTTGATGGCCGACATAGACGCATGAAAGAGCGAACGAAAACTCCTTGCAAATTCTGTTAGCTATGGTGCTTGCCCAAGGTGTTCGTGAGCTTAGCTTGTGCTGATGTAATTAAGGATAATTAACTACCACGCATCTTTTCGAGATATCTAACAAACTCGTCGATCGTGCGTGATACGTGGGGTTTTATGAAATTTCTGTTCGATATATTCTTTACTTGATAACTGATGTTGATGATTTGTTTGGATCGGATATTATATTATATATCATAACAAAATTATTCGTATGCTTTACAAAAAATCGTTAAAATCCTTTGAAGTGTCGTAAATCTATAAAATTGCTACAATAAACTAAGAATTGATTATTTTAATGACCCTGTTATAATATTATTATTACTATTTTATAACTATATACATAATTTTAATTAATCGTTTGAATGGTTTTAATATGTTTGGAAAAAATTACGTTGTTTATGTATGTGTTAAACGAATGTGTTAATCGTAATAAAAAATTCTTCCATATTTAGTGTTTCAAACTGCGATCTTATTATCCTATCGATCTTGAACAGCAGGTTATTTTATTTATAAACACCTATGTATAATAAAACCAACACTTGGGAAGTACTTACGTTACAACAACTTCTGATAAAAAATTCACGAGTAGAACCTCCTACACTCGCAGTGTCTGACAATGCCACTTCTACTGTAGCTCTATCTCCCATCTAATACTAATACTAAACTTCAACGATAAAATCCTATATCGATACAAACCTCGTAAATAAAAATTTACAAGTACAATCTTCCAAATTCGAAATGCCTGACAATGTCTGTCACTACTACTGTGTAACTCTGTCTCTTATCGTACTACATCAGTAATCAACTACTTTAATTTTAACTGCACCTAATCCTTTACAAATTCAATTATTCAAATTCCAGGTAATTCCTTTCTGTAGCCTTTCCCTTCGAGTAAAATCCTCGCTATATACCTCTACAGGCAACGTCGAAGTTTTACTGCTGTGCTAGGAAGAATTATTTTGCCACGTTAAAGGCGCGCGGCTAGTCGCCGAGGATCGCGAGCGACCCACGCAACGCCATTAACATCCAAAAGTAAAGCTTCTTCCCGTCTACAAATCTCCACCGGTGATGGGAACCAATTTAGCGACGTTCACCCCGCGCCCAACCCTCTCGCGTCTATCGTTAACCCCTGTCTCTCTTTCTCTTTCTTTCGTTGTCCGTGTACAGCTATCGACTCCCACTAGGAAACCGGCTGGAACCGTAAAAAGGTTGGGCGACGTCTGCCGTGGTGCATCGATACGTCGTCGTAAGAAAGTCCACGCGACCTCCACTGTGGGCGACCCTACGAGCCGGACCGCGGCTGGAAAAAGCTAAAGCGGCTGCCACCGGTCGTTAGGTTGACGTTTACGTTTCGCGCTTAACGAAGCACGGCAGAGCAATGTCGTACCTAACGATCGATAAAGTATAACGTCGTAGAAAGAAAGAAAGAACGGGGCATGCGGCTGCTAGAGATAGGAAGGATGAGGCAAGGTAAAGTGAGTGGCGAATGAACATCGAGGGTGATCGTACAGTGGAATCATTCGCGGCCAGTTTAACGATTTCCACGATATCCATGTGCCGATCAATCGATTATTCTTTGTCCCTCTATCTTTGTCGTTTTCTCGGTGCTCGTGCTTTTACCCGCTTCCGTGTGCAAGCGACGAACTTCGTGTTCCAAGCTAGTTGTGCATACGCTACATGGGGATGTTTTCTTTGGTGGCGATCGCGACACTGTCACTGATCACCCGCTACACGTAACCGTTTGATCGTACCGGACTGTGGTCGGATATACGCGGTGAGGTGAAAGTGTTGTTTTCTGTGGGTTTCTGAAGGAAGTGGTGTATCCTTTCCCGGTGTATTTAATTTGCAATGTGTTATAAAATTGTTTGAGAATTGTTGAACTATTGATAAACTTCTTTGATCTCGTCATGTGTCGTAAGAGGCAGCTAAATAACTTAACGTGGGACGGAACGTTATTGATTGTTGAGATTATTAAAGAAAAGTTAAAGCTGTCAAGGTGGTAGATGGTTTACTGCTATCGTTCGTAATTTTGATTTATGTACGTGGACGTATCGATATTTAGAGCATAAGAAAAGCCACAAGTATATGTTTCAAGAATTTTGAGTATTAGGAAGACTTTGAGATTAGATATATAATCACAAGGTAAGATTAAGTTTACGATATGTTTAAACGAAGAAAATGTAAAGTGTTTTATTTATACATACAAATATGTGCTCACATTTACTCTTGCCAAAACTAGGTGATCATAAATCAAACTGTACATTGAACAGGCTGGGAAAATGTTATACTAAACTAATTCTACAGACACTTCATAATCTTAGGTTAAACAACCTATCAGTAACATTTACGATAGTCTATGTTTTTTATGTTTTTATCCTAGATAGATTCTATTAGGATTGGAATTACTTTCACACCTTTTTGCATGCAAATTTAGAAAACAATTTGTCTCCTTCATAAAAGTTATCGGCACGTGAATAGACTAGTTATTTTTCGATAAACACTTGTAGGTAATTTCAACTCTAGTTGACCTAAAAGTAACAGCAGAGATTTTACACGCATCCTGAAACAGTACATTAGGAGCACAAGGAACGAATGAAATATATTTAAAAAAAGCTGTTTCTAGAAACACAGAATGTTCAAATACCACGGAACACTCATAGTAAATAATTCGGATAAAAGATATGCTCCACAGAATTTCTGTCAAGATTATCAAGCAACGAAGAACCTATTCCAAATTTCATACTATGAATTTCCAACGAGCCTCTTCTCGAATTTAATATCGCGTAAAACACTCACAGTAGTGACGACTAAAGCAGAAAATCCTATCCTAAATTTCAAAATTAAAAATTATCAAAGAATAGGAAGCCTATTCCAACGAATCTCTCCACTGTTTCCATATTCCACAAAATACTTATAATGCCGATACATATAATATTAGGTTGTCCGAAAAGTTTCTTTCGTTTTATAAGGAAATAATAGACGCATAACGTTTTTTGTTAAATATTATTTTGTCCAATTACGTACGATCCATTTTGTTCTGTTGAGATAAACACCGCGACATTTCACAGACTTGGTTTCACGTTTGTATAAAGGTGCACTATTGTAAAAAACACGTTTGCATCTAAAGAACGACACTTTTCGGACAATCTAATACTAATGATATAATAGAAATGAAGAATACCATATGTACCATAAAATTTTCCACAAAAGTGATTAATCAGTAAAGAAATTCGCATCAGAGGAACGAGACGTGTAGATTCTCTTTAGTACCACCCCGTATGTTGATGTGGTATCATTGTCTGGTTCTCGGACAGAATGCTTT
This sequence comes from Bombus terrestris, assembly GCF_910591885.1. Lineage (NCBI taxonomy): Eukaryota > Metazoa > Arthropoda > Insecta > Hymenoptera > Apidae > Bombus > Bombus terrestris. Next base: position 19,523,097 of record NC_063275.1, on the reverse strand, counting down.
ATCGAAGGCCGAGTGAGCTTTCGACAGCGAGTAGTAGCGATGATTGTTCATTAGCGCCGAGCATCCTGAGCTTTAATGCATGTATCGGTGCCCATTCCAGAGGTAGAGTAGCTGTGTTACGCTCGACGTCCGTTCGCCAATGGCGCCCATTAGCATGGAACCCCACTTCTCTCTACAGATAGACTAATGATCATGTCACCCGGCTCCTTAATTGCTAATTGATCTTGCGCCTGTACCTCCGCGTTCTGCGTTGTCTACGCACGTACCGTCATTCGTCCAATGACGTGGGTTTTAATTCGTCGTTTATTTTCTGGTGGAAATCTCTTTGGATACTTCTCGAATGATAAAGCAAGATTAATATTCAATGAAATAATAATGATCGTGCGAGAAGTTAGGCTATTAGGTAGAGAAGAATTGTTAAAACATAGTAAGAGCTTTATACATAGTAAGGTGATGTTATAAATATACTTTTAATGATATTTATGAACAATATGTAAAATTTGTGAAATATTATTATTGATAAATCTATATATAAATTATATTTGTATATACATATTGTTTTTCTTTATATGTATAATGACAATGGTTTTGCACAATATCATAAATACATTAATTTCTTTAAATTTCGTAGAATTTTAAAATCTAAGTGGAAAAACCAGTGATGGAAAATATTATTATGCTGTATTAAGCGAACCCTTGGCAAAATCTTAAAAAACATAATTCGATCATATAAATTGATCGATAAAAATGCGAAGTAAATTTTGCAGCAACATAACGTTGGCTTTTAATAGGTTAAAAAATGTGAAAAATATTCATGGAAAGAAATAAAATGAAATATCCACCAAATGCTGTAATCTATTGTAACAGATTTTATATTACAGAATCATAAGACTCTATTAATCTTTGACAAGGCTTTCAGACAATTCTGATACGGTAATAATTTTCATGACCTAAAAGGATAGCTATATGAAACGATATAGAGAGATATTGATTGATACTAGAAGATACGTGATATTTATAATAGATTCTATCAAGAAGGAAAATAATCCTAAGGATAATAAAGCCCTGGAAACATTACAATTATTATTTATCACCCACATTTGATATTCAAATTGAGAAGTCGTAAAGATACAATGTTTATAGTCTGTTCGTATTCATAGTTTGACACGAGTGGGTTGACTTCTTCTCGCCATAATTAAAAGGAATCATTCATTCTACTATTATTACTTGATAATAGGTACCGCGGAAATAAGATATAATTAAAGCCTTACTCGCTTTACCGTTTATTAATTAATTTCGCGTAGTAAAATGTCAGTCAAGAAACAGAGAAGCGTCTTTTATCATATCAAAAGTATATCTTTCTTAATAGAAACTGGTATAAGAGACGTTGCAAAAAATAAGATATTGCTAAAACCTTTTATACTGAGTTATAGAACGAATCATATTTTTTATAGCCAATTGTACCTGTACATGTATTATCATATCAGCAGTCCAATACAACACCGTATCGTCAAGTGTTATTTTCGAAACAGAAAATCACGTTTGATATTCAAAATATATTTTTCAATGTTCGCAAATGATTAAGTTCGCAAATGATAAGTATCGCGCATCAATGTATAATATTTGATATATACCTGTTCCTGTTAGAGAATAAATAAAAAATTCCTAATGCAAAAAGAACTTATGACTTATAATACTTTAATCAGATATTTACAAATTCTACGCACCTATAACATAATTCATGGTGCAGTACATAACACAGTAATTAAGTTAATTTGTATGAAGTCTTATACCTATATCATGTGATTTTGTCTGCAAGTAAACCCATCATCAGCAATCGTCGAAAATACACTCACGAACAATGTCGCGAACCTTAGAATTTATCGATTATCCAGAAGAACTGGAAAAAATTTACGCGGGTAAACGTTCGGTTTCACGCTGCGTGAGAACATTCACGTTGATTTCACACGCGGACTTTCCCCGGCTGCGTGACATTTCTTCGGGGTCCTCTCTTTTCTCAGGATGCCACGATATTCCCGGGACGATTGAACTTACGATCGAACCCAAACGATCTCTCTCTTTTCCTCTTTCGTTTCGTCCGCTCGCTCACGTTCAGTGCGCCCACGCTGCTTTTCACGGCGCGTACGCTCGATCCGCGGTGTAATTACTAATTGTAATACACACATCCAGCGAGCCCACTAAATCTATCCGCCGCGTCCCCGATAGAATATCCGACGTCGTCGAATCGCTTGCGTTACCCTTCTAACGCTTCAGCAATGCGGATGCGCTTTGTTCGCCGTGCATAATTAAACGCGCCGAGGGATTTGCGTCATGTCGCGAGGCCATTTTTCGCTGTACCAAGGCTGCACGATCGTATTAATATGTAACGATCAGATTGGTGCCGATCGAGGCAACAAAAAGTGGTTCTGAATACACTTGCATAAAGATCGAGGATGTAATGATTAGATTTTCAAAAGCTACTTTGAAACGTATCGTAACAGAGATGTATTTGGGAATTATAATAATTATATGTCTGTACGGTTTAACATTTAAAAAAAGATAACAATTCTCGAACGTTTTAACAATTTCCTTATGACTTTTCAGTCCAACTTAAGTTTTCACGAGTTTCTTAATATTTATGAACGAGGCTGTACATACACGTATCGTTCTTAGGATTCAGTGAAGTGTAAGTCTTAAAAATGTAACATTTCACGTGTGGCAACCTGCTCGTTCATTTCGCCTGATCCTCTAAAACGCTAGTTCAATCGAGTATCACGATGTATGATTAAACCACGAGTATCCGATTAAACCACGAAGATCCACAAGTAACGCAATACCGTAACACCGTTGCCGATCACACGAAACCACTTTCAACAAACGACCTTCGCTGCTATTGCGCGCACGATACGCGAGTAAAACACAAATGAGAACAAGGAGAAGAAGCGTCGCAGTGAATAAGAGAGTACAAAAAGTAGAAGCAGCACCTGTCGCTGCAAATTCTCTGACAATGCGCCATCGCAACAACCGTAAAAGGGCCGCGAAAAAATGCGAAGAAAGAAAGAAAAAACTGTCGGGGAAGCAGAGGATTTACGCGAGTCTCGCTTTGATGCGCGCTTGTAACTCGATGGCATCGAACATCGGCCCAGGTACACCTTCATCTGTCGCTGATGCAGCCCGTTCCAAGCATCCTCCAACGTCTGCCTACTGTCCACGATACTATCTCGCAAGATGAATCGGTCGGTGTACCAAGTGCAAAGGGATTGCTGTGACCCGGCACCGACGAGGGCACAACACCCCGTCTCGTTGTTCTTCCACTTCTTCATGACGCGACGCACAGTGGTCTGAGAATTTGCTTATCGTAGCTAAAATTCAATTTTTCAACTTCTATATCTTCAAAAAAAAAAAAAAAAAAATTTCTTCCTACAAAGTGAAAACCCCTCGAAACCTCAAAATCTACGATGTTATTCATTTCGGACAATGGTGTGATCGAGGGCGATGTTCTCGAGACAAACTCTTGAAATTCAAAATGACGCTAATTGTTCTAATCTTTATAGAATATCAAGTAAATTTAAATTTCGGGAATTTTCCGTGTAATTGCGTCGACGAATGCACGAAGAAAATATTATTCGCGACGGTTTAAGTAAGAAACAGTTCTACCTTGCGTATAATAGATCGCAGTCTGATTAAATGCCTCATTTGTCACACGATTTCAAAAATAGATACTTTTAAACACTAACCTTGCTATAGCCTATCTGTTGATCTCAGTTATGAACTAACTTACATATATTACTTATGCTCGTAAATCAGAAATATATTCAATACCATACATAAACCACATACGTCATACAAAAGAATGCTTAATAAATCGTCGATAAAAACGCCTAGAAGTGTCAAAGCCAGAATTACCAAGTACACTCGATTAAACTCTACACCATGGCCAAAGACACACATAATACCAACCGTACAACATATAAAAATGAACGTGCATCATCACGCCGTGTTTCTAGTGCCTCTTCGATCAGACAAATCCTCTTGAAGATCGATAAAACTTTGAAATATATTCAGGGAACGCGTTTTAAAGGTGGTCACTGACGTTCGCGTTACAGATCCACGATAGGCATAAAACAGTCCTTTCAATGAACTATCGTGTTCAGGCGGCCAAGGGATCAGAAATTCCTAGCTCGTGTAACGTCCGGCGATGCCCCGTGTACTACGTCCCTCGTATTATATCGCGACCGTGTAATCCACTGTCATCTATATCGAAGCTCTATCAGACGAAATGACAGGCTATAAAGCGGGAGAGGTACGGGGCAGCTTGTGCTACGTCGGATTTATCGCGTGTGGATGTCTGCCAGCCTATAAGCCACAGGGCGATAGCACAAGGAGCGCTAGGATAGGTCGGAGCTACCTCGATTAACCTCCGTTTCAGCTGGTTAGAGGCAATCCGTGTCTCACTATGTGGCAATCACGGGGGCTTGCAACCTTGTAAATTGAAAAAAATATGCTGACGTGACGGCCGGTCACGGTGTAATAGATTGCGAAACTAAGCTTTCAGGTTAAAATCGTTGAACGCGCTCTCTTTGCCAGAGGATCCTCTTCTTTTAACAAGAGTCGAATCAATAATTAACACGTAGGATATGTTCGAAAGAGAAAAACGTTCGAGAATGTTTCGAGATTCGATCCGTGACCGTATCGAATGATGGATGAATATGTCCGATATTTGTAATTAATTAGTTGCCACGGGGTTGTGTCGCGACAACGCCGAGCAAGATTGATCGAACGCACCATAGGACATCCTATCTTTATTCCTGGTAATTATTTATCGGTAGTAACGATTTGTACGCGTGTTTTTCGTATACCGTGCAGGTCAAAACGGGTGTGTTGGTAGAATTTATAATTAGTAGAAATTATACGTGTACGAATTGGAGGTTGATTATTTCTTGTGCTTAAAATGCTATCAGAAAAAATATCAGAAGATACTTGTGAGAGATACGAAAATTTTCTTTCGGTGTTTTTCAATGATTTATGGATCTCCTTTCTCCTGACGTTAGATTTTGAGTTATGACATTTAAAGGTGGGAAAATAAAACTTTTTGCATAAAGTGGAATACAATGAATATCTAAAATGTTAATTGGTTATCATCCATAATAATTTCATTGAAAACCATCGAGAGAACATATACACATATAATTACAGATTACAGGAGAAAAGTACGATAAGTACATACATATTTATTCATTAATCTGACTTTAATGTCGCCTTATAGTTGAACAGGAGAGTTTAAATATGACCGTGTTCGATCCAAAAGAACAATAGGTATAATTATAAAGACAATTAATACTTTACTATGTTCGATACAATAATATTATGATCACCAATACTTTGAAAATTCTCAAGGGGATGGAAACACGCGTTTATTTCGAAAAACCAAATACGCAAACAAATTTGATAATATGAGATTGATCGAGGATGCAATGAATCTTAAAACCGTTTCCCTGTGAAAGATAGGAGATACAATTTATCGCGTTCTTCCCCTATAGTCTTCGATTACAAATTAACTGGAAATACAATATTCTGAGAATGAAGAACGTATTTCATCATCTTAACGTTAAAAACCTAAAACCACGAATTTGATACGCAACCTTTGATATCCTTACCAGCCACATCAATCAAACGTCAGCCACCCAACAAGAGATCCGGCTCAATTAACATAAACTTCAGAAAGAGTCAGCGAACACGTTTTCCCACAAAGGAGTCGCAGAATAGTAGCAGCAGTGACAAGAGTCACCAATCCTGGTCGACGATAAACAGTCCGATGCAAGCGAGTTGGAAAGTCCAGCCGTCTCTATCCCAGCCGAGATTCGTAACCCATGGGACGATTGCGAAACGGTGAATTATTCGCGTGTACGCGGTCGCATTGATCGCGAGAGAGCCAGCTCGCTCCCATGGACCAGCTGAATGCACGGAAGCACGAATCCACGAGCCGCGGACAAGCAATGAATTTTCTTAGCCGATACGCGCCAAGGTAGTCGGATGCCCTCGGTGACACCCATTAGCCCGCGCTCTTGTCTAACCATACAAATTATTAATCGATGCAATTAGCGAGCTACGGTCAGCTAACGCCGTTTAACCTTCGAGTGGCGAAGGTTGGGTCGATTCTGACTCATGCAAATATTTCATGCTTAACGCATTTTGTGTCGCACTACCGGTTATAAATATCTGGACACTTCGCTCGATTTGTAGTAACAGTACGTGAACTTTAATTCCACAAGTGCTACAAATTAATAATGAATCAGCATCTGTCGTTCTAATTGCCAGATTATACGTTTAAGTTATCTGTTAAAAGAGATAACATTAATATATTTCGCATTTAATATTTATCTAAATATCAGTGGTTATATCAATAGTAAAAATATCTCTGTCAGTTCAGGAGATACTGCTGAAGCTTATTTACAGTCTAAAAATCAAAGATTTTGGAGTTTGATCATTTCAAACGAACATTTTCTAATCAAATTAATACTACACGCTGAGTTTTATTATTCTAACTACGATACTGTGCTATTGCCATATATTCTCAGATACTACAAGAGACTCCTGCGTATATCTCTTTTTGTCTTTTTCGTTGGTCGCGCCACGTGCAATCTCGCGATTCCAGCGAAGCGAATTCCGAAACTATCTGCTCCAGGTGATTCAGCGATAACGGGGCTAGACGTGGCCAGCCACCTACATTTATCAGCGGAACCTCGAACCTCGCCTTAACGATCCTGAAAAGCTGAGCCGGTTTCCCAATAAAAATCATAATCGAAAGGCGTGACTAATCGTTGCGTGACGACTACAGCAGCGAAACCATCGCTAAATCTCGACCGGCTTGCGCTAATGAATTTCAGATCGACGCGCTGCGCCGTGATCGCGGCCATGGATAACCTGATGTAACGCTCGCCCGAGGACAGTCACATATCATAGTTGCGGTGAACGCACGAATATCGACGAAAAAATGATAATCTATTTGGTTTCGACTAGATGGGTCTAAGTCTATGGCATAGTTTGGAAAAGAGAGTAGTTTAAGTTACACTGTGTCATAAGTCTTAAACATCTAACGCGTTTCTTATGTTGCACGTTACATCACCACCTGATGAAATATCTGTAACTCTGTGTACTGAAACGATCGACAGAAACTATAGAACCATACTTTATTGTTAATTCTACTCTGACCAAAATGTACTACAGAGTCTCCAGAGAGTTCAAAGATTCCATACAATTCTTGCTAGATCTTTTATTTCCATATAAGGTAACGTACTTGAAGATCGACGAATGAGTACAAACATATCCTTCGATTCTTTCATTTTTCGTTCGAGTTTCCAAAATCTCTTACCTCGCAATTTATCGCCACTTTTACCATCTATAGAAAACGTAGAAGCCACCACTGAATCGACAAGGCGATCCATCATTCCCACGCAACAAAGGCACGAATCCCCTTTTAAGACTTCATCAATTTTCCAGACGCGAGTCAATGTACCTCGATTATTCAATCACTGTACAAATTAACGTCATTCATAAAACACCATCGAGACACGTTAACGACAGTCACGAATCCGTGTGAAAGTTCGTTGCCTACAGTGAAATCTCGATAAAAAGGGATCACAGTGATCAGTGATAAATTTCCAACTGATGAACACCGTGTAGATATCGAATGTTCGAACGTATAGGCACCGGTATAGACACGTCCACGGTCGTCAATTAGGTTTGTGCCGTGTCGTAGTTAACGTGTGGGCTGAAAATGATTCCTCGTAAAGTTTGTTTATGGGATTTGAGCGCTAGGCGTTTATCGTTTATTAATTGAAACCCGAGATGGGCCATGTACGACCAGGCTTGTTACAATGTCCATCTTTTCCATCTCGCGCAACAGCCTCGTTATTCTTAGATCGTAGCATAGCAATAAAAGGGACGTTGTCAATGTAAATATGTACGAGCACTTTCGTCGATAAGATCCGTACGATCCGAGAAAAGCTAGCGAGTAAGTTGTTTATCAGCGAACATGAAAATGCGGATATTACACGTAATCAAATTATAATCGCGTATATCGTTTTGAATTTTTATTGGATGTTTTATTCAACTAAATTTTCAAGCAAAATTTGGCTTTATCTTTGTAATTTTTTCGTAAGTTATTCTCAGAAACTTTTAAAAACTTTCTTCTTATTTTTAATTAAACGTTCAGAGTTTAAAATTTCGTAGTTTCATTTAGTATTTGTATGATGTAGGTATCTTGTAATAGCTTAATTCTGAAATATTTACGCGTATACACCTTTTTTAATTAATTTAAAATTTGTTGCAGGTTGAAATTAAATTTAATTCCATTACAGTGCAACTCTATTTATTCGGATCGCTATTGGGACGAGAAATTTTTATTATGAGTGTCTAACTCTCGCTGACTGAATCTACTTGTCTAAACCAAATACAATGTTTCTATTGCTCCAGATAAATGGAGTTCTACCGTCATTTATAATTACTGCATTCCCCGTATTTAGCGCTGCAACGTGATACATTTTTTATTTCAACTTAGCAACGTGTCAATCAGTTTTATTATCTTTTACTATAAATTAACATTAATCCCAAGCAGGATAATCGTAGGTGTTTAAAGAATCCAGTGCGAAATTTGTTACGCGACGAATCGCCAGTTTCCTGGGAAAACCAGTTCTTTAACCCGCATATATGTAAATGCATCGAAGAACGTGCGACGATAAAATTCTACCGTGCTTGATAATCTTTCAAAGGCAACGTGGAAACCACGCTGTAACTTTCTAGACGGCAATTTATAATCAAGTGCCAGGATACCGAGTGTATTCTTACGAGAATATTTACATAGCCGGCTGCACGAGCGATCGATTCTGAGATCCTCGCGTTATTTCGTGCGAAAGGTTTCAAAAATGACTGGCTTCGTCTTGATACGGTGTAATTAAAAAAGTAGTTTGATGAACAAGGTAATGAAAAGAATTCCCGGAAAGTTGACAACCAGAAATTTCACGTAATAATCACAGAGGATGCTCATGATACGAGAGTAGTAAATTCCGCGGGAGATTGCAGTCAATGAGATGTTTCATTTTCCTGCCACTATGTTACTTACAACATATGAATATTTTTAATAGCAGTCAATGTTTATGTAACACGATATCTGCACAATATTGTGATTTAATAATAAACATAAACAGAAGCCTATAATTCCTATGTATCTTCCAAATATGGTATAAATTAGTATTTATACCTGCGTGCCTCTCTGTTTTTTTCCTGTTTTGTAACATTGAATAAATCATTCTGAAACTAACTAAATTCATAGAGATACCTACATAAATTTGTACAGTGAAACACATATCTCTTACGTCGGACAAGTTTCGCATATTTATCTAAATGTATCTATTCTCAACGCAGATATCTATAAAGCAATAATTCACAAACAAAACGCCAACATAAAAACAACACAAAGTGGCAAATAAAATTTGTATTCGAACCCTTAACCCCTTTCACCTGAAGCCTATAAAAGATTCAGACATAAAACAAGGGCTCTAAGCCCCTAAGACAGCTTTGGAACAATCTAAAATTAACCTGAAGGAGAATTATACCCTCCAAAGAATTATATTCCAAAGAATATTTCCTAAATATTTTCAACGAACCATCATGTGGCGACAAGATTCGATGGAGACATTCTCGATATCTCTGAAAGAACGACGCTTCAATCTGCGGACAAAAGGGTTGAACGAAAGGAACGAAGGAGAATAGAAACGAGGAAGCCACGTGAATATCGAAATACTGGAGCAAACGAGGTACAAAAATACCGGCTGGCAAAACGATCACGTCCAACACTGGGTTATCACTCTTCTCTGTATACGGGTATCCGCAAACCCATGAAAGGAGGAACCAAGTTTTACGATCCTGAATCGTACGAAAGCGAAACGGGGAACACGAATGGGATGAGTGAAAGAGGAAGCGGGACAAGGAATGGAGAGGGCCCGAGGTTTACGATGTTGAATCCTGTCTACGATCACTGATAGAGTCGTGTCTGTCAGTTTGCATGTTCGTGCCACGACGTTGACCGATGCCTTCTTCTCCACTACTCCACTGACGTCATCGACAACCTATACTGGGTGGTCCAAACGCACACCGAACCATGGAACTACGAAATTATATTTTGACAGTGACACATTTCGTAGTTTCTCGTATTCAGGTAGCACGTTCGGAAAGAAAGCTACCTTTGATTCTAATAGTAGAACGGAATGTTTGTTATTTGAATTTTTGGATCTTATTATTTATCGATTCGTAATAAGAAAACGGATTGTCATAAGGAAGTTTTTATCGTTAATTTCATTTTTATGCGAGATAAATAATAGTTTTGGGTACAGGTTTTCGGAAATAAGGAAACGTGATGGTTAATTTCATTCTTATATGACTTTTCTTATATCAAATATTTAGTATCATTTAATAATTCTTTTGGGGAAACATGTTATAGAAATGAAAGGATTTAGGATGAACTCTAGGATCTACTCTAACTTCATACTTCTGTCTTTTATAATTATAGCTACTGTTACGTTCTCAAAGTATTACGATTATATTGGATCGATTTCTTATTGTATTATATTTCGAAAAAAGGGAACTGGAATTTTTAAACCAGACTTCTTCGTGTATTCTTGTTTTCGAAGCTAATAGATAGAATTTTATGCTGGCTGATTCCGAATATTCTAGGGATAGGGATGAATAAAATTGTCGTGACAAGAAACTGAAACGACGATTTTATGTTTCTTCGTGAACAGATTGGTAGAATGAAATATAATTTCGAGTGAGAAAATTATCATCTTGAATAATTCATATATGACTTCGACGCCGTGAAGATCATCTTCACCAGTAAATTGTCTAATTGCAGATAATTGCTCTGATAGCAATAAAAGATGCCAGTTCCAACATCTAACTAGCAATTATGGTTCAATAAATTCGTCGACAATAAAAGTCGACCCACCATTAATATATGTGATTTAGTATTTTTTATTATCCGATTCGTGTTCAAGTTTCCTTGCAAAAAGCGCCAATTGTGTATATAACAACTTCAATAAGATGGGAAAATTTGCTACCATAAAATTGACATTATTAGACAATTATCTCAGGATATACATACATATTAAGCATTATTTTCTATTATTACAATAACAATTAAAGTGCTATATATTATAATAACTTCGTTTTTTTATGCACTGGTTTCTAATCACTTACTTCAGCCAATTTTTTAATATATTTACTCACTTCGACATTGAAAATCTATATTTATAGATTTGTCAATTTACACCTTCACATATTATTAATATACTCGTGTAATTGTTTCCTGCGTTATATTAAATTATTTATTGCAGATAATAGAAACATAAGTATATTTATATATATATATCGATATGTTGTTGTGAAACGTTCCTTCGATTGAATCGTCCGTTTTACTTTCTCGTTATAAACTATTTATGATCTCGTTAAAATACTTTTAAATGATAAAACGTTTTATATTTACATTTAGACTCGACTAACCGTTCATTATATACTTCCATATATTTTTAATTTTATGTTAATAACCCAATCACCCCATCTGGTTCTAACATAAATTTAAATTAACAATCTACCATGAAGAAGCAGAAGAAACACGAATAAATTGAAAGCAGCGAATAAATTACCGTCAGAAGAGTACCAAACTAAACGAACACAAATCAACTCGAACAATCAAGTTCAACTCTACATGCTGAGACATGAACGACCGAAACAACTCTCGATATCATTCCAGAAGCGCTACTCCGCCATTCAGTGGTTTAACTCAAATCGAGTAAATGGTTATAGAGTTTGAAATCGACGCTTTGCAATGCGCTTCGGCATAAAATTCGCCAGTAGTCGTAAAACCACTGCTGTGGATATTCTCGTGAAACGCGAATCGCGAGCATAATGTGGAAGCTAGGTGTCGTGAAACGAGACCAAGATATAGCATTGTGCGGAAATAAAATAATCTCGGAAGCGTATTTTACATCTTTCACCTCGCACGAACGCTTGTGGCGCTTTCATAGAGCCGTAAAGCATAAAACAAGAACAGGGCGCGTTGACTTTTACGAGTGGCTCATGTTTGTTCGAGGAATTATCGAGTAGAGAGCAGCTTTAATTGCTGATCCGTTTGCCGCCGCCACTTTCAATGCTCTCTTTCACCCGCTCGTTTCGCGGTCGCCATAGGCGTTCAGAATAATTCAATTACCACCAAGGTTGCACGCCAAACACCTTGATGGAAATTGAATTTGATTATGGAAAAACACCCCAAGTTGAACCTTTGCAGTTAAAGAGTTACTGTCTTTTTATTTCATTGAAATATATAGATTTTTAACATTGGGGTAGGAGTAGGTTTGGATTAGATGTGGATTGTAAATGTTCAAAGATTAGAACGTGAACTATTTGTACTTAAGATTCTACAGACAGATTGGATGAACAATTAACATCTTGTTTCATTTTGTCTTCCAAGTGTTTGATGCTCGTTATTAGTTGCGCGATACACAAATGAAAGAAATTACGTATATGTATTAGCATTATAGTAGCTTCTACAGAAATGCTTTTATTCATTAAAAGAACAGCTTATTTAACTAATGTCGATATTCTCGATAATTCGTTTATCTTAATCGTTCTTACACATGTTGACTCAAATAACTCTATCAAAAGATTGTTCGAATCATTTTCTCGTTTTTGATATTTTCTCTTATTGGATACAAAGCACGTGATATTTTCTCATTGTTTCGTTATTACATCAAAGACCAACGCTGTTTCACAATATACGACAAGTTTAATTATTCCGTACCAAATACAAGACTGTACGTTAACATGTGGAAACTTAGGCGACTCAAATAACTCTGTCTTGTTATATGTTCCAAATTTCCATTCACAAGTTCCCATATCTCGTACCAAGACACGAGGGACTAACGAACGTCCTCCCGAGCAAGTTCCTTTCAGAAAGCGCAACGTCGCGTCGCGTCTCGTTCAACAAGCTGCGCACAAGCTCCGAAGGTCTGTACACGGGAATCGCGAGATCGATGAATAATAACGGAGGGGAACGAATTCACGTTGGCGAAGCGACGAACAAGTGCACGGCTGTTGGCAAGGATATGGAGGAAAAATGGTTGGCTCGAGTTTACGACGGATCGCCTTCGCCGTGCTGGCGTTTGTCCCGATCGAAGGTGATTTTATAAAGGAGACCGCCGTGACGGAAGATATTGTAGAACAAGTTCCCTGTGCCGGCTGGGTGGCCCGTCGTGCATACACGGCCGACCAGGACGGTTTCGCTCCCATTGACTCATACGTTATGCAACCTCTATCGCGCTGAAAAACCCGCCTTATTGAGTAAAAGCTCCGCGCAACAAACGGCCCATCGAACGGACAGAAGGAACGCGAAGAAATTGCGTACAATACGAAATTGCGTAGTTCAGCGCGTTTGTTGAGATTTTTTCTTTTTTTCTTTCGTTTTAAGAATTTATCAAGCGCTAGCGTTGCTGAGTTTTCCGTAATAGCTGTTTCGAGGTATTTGAATAACTTGCACTCGTCAGGATTGTTGGATTTAACTGGAACGTAATAATTGACTGACTTCGAGCAGTGATAGAATAAGGAGTTTATTCGAGTGCAAGTGATTACCGCGTCAGGCTCGTGTACGTAATTTTTAATACTTTATAGTTTGAAATGAAGTTATGAAATCTATCGGGGCTGGAAAGTGTTGCTCGTTGAAAGCTTGACTCTTGCGAATGTCTTCTGACGAAGATTTATTTACCTAGTTACGGCTTGCGTGTGTTGAAACGTTCTGAGAATTTGGTGACTCAGACGTGGTTTTGATCCACAGTGTTTTACTTTAAGCATTAAATTATCGAAACAACGATATTTTGTAAACAATTATCGCAAATTCCATGTTGCATGTTAACTTTCTGAAACAGATTTTTTATCATAATATTCTACGATGATTGTAATAAAAGATGTGATTATTCTTTCGTAGTTGCTCGACTGGTATAGCGCACGATTATACCCTGGTCTCTGTAAGTATGTAAAGTAATCCTTCAATAATATAAAATTCTTTCGTAGCAATACACTTAATCAAACTTAAATATACATAGCTTACAGCGTAAATAAAATTATTCGAATCTAATTTATCAAGCAACGATAAGAATTTTATCCAATGAACATACATATATCATCCATCTTCCTAAGGAAGATTAATCAGTTCGAACGAAAGCAACAAGATATCGCGATGCAGATTACCGGTTTCAACAGGTTGCTTCTTCGAAGGAAGGAATTTCTAAAAAGAATGATATTTCGATGAGACCGTATTTTGCTCCCTCGTTAATTTATGCAAATATGCACGTACCTACTGCCGATGTTTTCCACATCGTAACAAGATCTAGCCGCCACAGAACGTTCAACGCACACTACCTACAGCAGTGCCATTCAGTCGTTGTCTATCGTACGGACAGCGTGTTAGCTTTGCCCGGGCGTAAACAAATCGGCGGGCAACGATGCGTGTATTACGTACGTATGTACGTAGTAACAATCGGTCGTCTTAAAAAGGAGAATTATGCCTCGAAGAAGAATTACGTAACAGAAACCGTGGAGACACGATTTTTACATCTTTCTGCACATTTAAAGTCGGATCTTTGCGATTCACTTACACGATAATATTTCTTTATAATAATTAGTTTCTCAACCGAACAGTAAACGCTGAATAACACACACGCTCTTATGGTTTACGAGCCGTGTAATATCGACTCCTACCTCAAGCGTCTCTACCCTGCTGCGCTTTAATGCATGTGACATCGCTAGTCCGCGATTACTTTGCTCTCAGCTCTGCCCTGAAGGTCTGCTGAACGGCACTAACCTGCGGTCTAAGCCCCGTCAGATCACGGCAGATCATAATGTTAATTGCAAAAAGTAGCGTAAAATGAGAACAGGTAGGCTCGTTTCAACTGCAACTTCTTCCGAGCACTCGTTCTCCAAGAAGGAAAGATTCTCTTTTAGATGATCTTCAAGCCTCGATATTATATTTTATTTCGAATAAAATAGAAATAAATTACGAACGATGATACATAGACAGGTCGTGGTAGTTCTCACACGTTACAAGAAATATGAAGAATATTAGTTACGATCAAGTATATAGATATATGAACAATGGAGACCGAGAAGTAAACGTTAGACGTTATTCCGAGATATAATATATCATTCGCAAAAGCTTTCTATTATAACATATTTTCATGTTGATTACTCATGCAGGCGATTACTGCAGCTTATGATTTCGATGGTTGATGTAATCAAATCTAAGGTATGATTCTATGTTCTTCAATTAGTCGATCGTTTGTCTAATAATGATACGTTAATTTTTCATCTGAAGACGTATTTTCTACCTTGAGAAATTTCTTATGGTTATTTATTTATTGCCAAAATTCTGCATTTCCATCGAATTGTTTAATGTTATCGTAAATAACATTAAGATATAACTACATCTGTTACACATGTGTGGTACGTGATAATAAGCCTTTTATCATTTAATAACAATCGATCAAAACACAATTGTAACAACAAAATATATGAGTCACAGGCTAATTCGTCCAACATAGGAATCTAAATAAGTATATACATTCACCTTGAAGCAAGCTGCTCAAAAACATTAAATATTAAAAACACTGTTATCTACATTTAAAAAAAACTCATTTGTACCGCTACACAAAAGAGAATTAAATCAAGAAGAGATTAGATAAAGATATAATGAAACGCTACTTCACTTAATACTCTATACAATATTTATTACACGCAATATGAATACACGCTGCGAAACTTTTACCGAGTAGGGAAGATAATTCTCAAAATTTGCTGCGTAGACCAAAATATTACGCTCTTATAATATTCAAACTTAATCCAAAGACGTCTGACGTCTGAAAGTACAACCACGAAATACGCAAAATAATAATAGCCGCTAATAGCCGCATAAAAAAGCAAAAGAAGCACAGAAAGGTAACCATCGTTCCACTGTAACTTCCGATACAAAATAGCGAGCGTCCGTGTAACTTGATAGAAGGAAAAGGAGCACTGGCGAGGCAAAATGGTTCGCAGAGTATCACGGGATCGTCGTGCATAAACGAGCGAGTGGCAAAAACCACGATCGGTCACGGTCAATAGCTCGCGTTGTAGCCGTTGGCATTCGATCAGCAAGAGATAACCGTAGCCTAAGGACTATAAAGAAGGATGCGTCCGTGGCGATTATCGGTGTTTCGCGCGGAGCACGCGAGCGGATCGGATCCGCTGGCCGGTCGATTCGGACCGGGACGGCATAATTCTCGCGCAATTAAGTCATTTGAATCGCGCGCACGAACCCGCCGCTCCTCTTCGATTCCTGCTGCTCGACCAGTCGCCATTGATTCATGGCCCTGTCACTGGTCCCATTGTGCTGGCATCCGATCTGCTCGCGCCTGTCCTTTTTCTGGCGTCTGCGAAAAAACCGCGAGCGGAACAAGAACAAGGAAGCGTACGGCCACGATGGAAAGAAGCCAGCGAAAGGGAGTTCACAGCGGGGCGCAGGAACCGGCAGCAGGACGCCACACTGTTTTAATTTGTCAACCGACGGTTCTGCACTTTTTACTGTGAACGGGCCACAGATATCCCACCGATAAAGACGTTCGGCTCGCGCCCTGCCGCCAACGCGCTAAGGATTCTCTATTAATCATCTTGATCGCGGACATTGCAGCCAGAAGAAAAGAGATTGCTAGCGAATTACTCAGGGTTTGATGATCATTGGATTCTCACGTACCTATAGGTGTTTCTTCTTTTGTATTTATTTGGTAACGTGAGCAAATTGATAGTTTATTGATTTTAATGCGCTTGAAGTGGCTACGAGAATATTCGAAGATTTGGCACAGAAAACTTTGACGTGTATATCGCGTGTGTTACGTGAAACGTTTTGCGAATTTTCTGACGTTCTGAAAATGTACATAGAGATTGCGAGATATTTATTGCATGTATGGTTGTCCGAAATGTTTCTTTCGTTTCATAAATAAATAATAGACGCACAATGTTTTTTGTTTTACATTAGTTTATTGAATTATACACGAACATAATAATAGAAACAGAACGAAATGGAGCACACCTATTTCAATAAAATAATATAAAACAGAAATTGTTGTTCATCTATTGTCACCTTATGAAACGAAAGAAACTTTTCGGACAATCTAATATATATTTTGCTATAATATATATTATAATATATATTTAATATATATTTTGACAAAGTATTGTCACCAAGTATAATCATTAGCTATGTTAGTAGTAATATTTAAAAATATTCTAAAAGAGAAGTATTTTGAAAATTAAATTTTAATTAGATCTCTCTGTCTGGGTAGATTTTGAGTATGTGGATTGCAAAGTATGCAGGAAGAAAGAAATGTAGTATTCCCTGTTAAGATATCCTTAACAAGATAAGGGTAACTTATTCGTTCGCATCATTAGAAATAAGTTGCAAATTGTTAGTAGTAATTTTGTACGAAATGAATTACGAAGATGGCTATTAACAGCAATCCATGTATGTAGATATAATCAACTTTCGACGGAAATAGCTAGCGTGATTTGAAATAAATTACGTGGAAAGTGACTTTACTTATAGGAAATTAATTTAACTTCCCTCTAATCTCAAATTAGATCCAACGGTGTAATAAGAATGTTTCATTGCTTAAGAAGTATTTCTAAAATTATCAGTAGATTGCATCTTTTTGAAGTATTTAAAATAAATTATTAATAAAACACGGTGTAATAATTTTTTACCAATTTTTTTAATTACGCCGGTACCATTGAATAATAAGTATAATAAACAAACAAAAATAAAATAAATGATATGGATTAAATTTGAATATATATTCAAAAAGCAAAAGACTTATTGTCTATAAAACGCGATAAATATCTCATTATCGGTGCACGTTCTACGATATTAAAAGAAAGTGTCGCCACGTAGTGATCGGATTTTCGGTAAACCTGTCCGTTCCCAAACGCGTTTATCTGATTCGATCTACAGGTGTACAAGAGGCGACAGCATTCTGTGTTTCACTCGCGCTATCTGTGTCATCTAGAGTGTACAGGGTGACCCAAGAACAACCTCGAAGAATTATTAGATAGAGAAATCAGCGGACCGCGGTCGAGCCTACGCACTCTCTGTGACAAT
The DNA here is from genome assembly GCF_910591885.1 of Bombus terrestris. Classification (NCBI taxonomy): domain Eukaryota; kingdom Metazoa; phylum Arthropoda; class Insecta; order Hymenoptera; family Apidae; genus Bombus; species Bombus terrestris. Next base: position 19,504,865 of record NC_063275.1, on the reverse strand, counting down.
AAAAGTGGACACACCTCGATGGACACGTGTCCAGAGGCGCTGCAGATAGGAATTTCAAAGACACATTCTCCACTGTAGCCACTTGCGGACAATGATTGCTAATCAGCTATAAGAAGCGCAGGATCAATACGTACGAGCAAAAAAGTTAGGTAAATATGATACTGAAACAATTACGAACACGTTCTACTAGGCAAATTGACAAATTTCACTCGTGTATTTTCGATAGTTGCAAAACCAACAATATCGACAGCGTATCGATGGCACAAATGTTTGAAGTACCATTACGAACAACGAAATTTTCCTTAATTTCAACAATGTCTATATTCAACGTATTCTCATAAAATATGAAAATCACAGAAATTGTTAATTCAATAATTAATCACCCGTTTCACAGTTCCATTCATGTCAGTGAAAACAAAGACGTCTCGATGTCGCGAAATGTGTCTCGTAAAAAGCGCGTGATGCCGACGGTTAGATACGTCTTTGCGTGACTTAGGAAAACGGCCTGGACGAATTTGCATGTTGGCCTACATTGGAAAGGGCCTGAAGGAACGCAGTTTCAACTTTGTACAACATTCACCAGGTGGATGTTTATTTGCTACTAAGCGACGAGGAACTCGATAGAAGTAACTTCGAACCAGGTGTTGGCAACTGTACCATTCAGCCGTGTTCTATGCCTCGATTTCATTAACGCGCAAATTACCCGTGAAGAAAGAGCTGCTTAGCCTCTTTCCAGCCTCGCTTTGATATGTTGATGAAACATATAGGTACTGGAAATTCTTACGTGTAATTTTCAGTGAAACAGTTGGAATAATATAGGAAAATGATTTGTCTACTGTGGTTTGATAAAGTATGACGATGAACGATGTTTGAAATTGAACGATGTGGGAAATTTAATAGATTAAAACGATTAATATTTTTCACTGCTCCCAATTTATACAGCGAAAACGAGAAAGTAAAGAAGTGTCAAAATGGAAAGCTGTTATACCTCGTGCACAATTACGATTGATGGAAAATCGCTTTCTTCTTCTTATGTGTAGTTCAATTAAAAATAAAAAACGTGTGGTTCATAAACTAAATAGGAATATATATAATATTTTTCGATTCAATGATATCTGAAATGATACTGTGTCGTTAAGACGAAACATACTTACGTGGTTTGTTTAGCGGAGGAAAAAATTCCTATTACTATGAAAAGGCGAACTGAAGTTCGCAATTTAATTAGTTAACATTAGAAAATTATAGGATCGTCCACTTATTATAAAAACATAAATAGAATGTAATTCTCACTTTCTAATATATACAAATGAAACTCTCATCTATTGTACATAATAAATCACAATCAATTAAACGTTACAATTAAAAAGACGAATAATATTTATATATATGTAAGAAACCTTTCTTTCTTTTTTAACAGAAAAAAATTAATCTGTTAATTCTCGAATCACTCATAAGCAACATCTTCATTCTGCAGCCAACAAAAGACATTCTCACGGATACTACCTCGCTAATATGCTCTACAAACCAGACTCGTTCTTCCATAAAAGGAAGTTGCAGTCTACAAAACGACCGCTCGTTTCACCTTCGTCACGAACGATTCCACCAAGAGTTTTGACGCCGCGCCGTAGAGGCGAAACGGTTTAATAATATATATAATTCAAATGAACGATACCTATGCATACATTCGAAAGCGATTCGCAAGTCTCGGGACAGCAGGGAGAAAAACTTAAATTGGTAATTACACGGTGTGGCATTCCGCGATTTCGAGTCGTCACGAAGAGAGAACGAAGAGGAAAGAGGAAGGGAGCAAGATATAGATAGGGGGAAGGAGAAGCGACTTAATTTATTCTGGCCAATAATCGTCAGGGAAGCTGACGGCCGACCAAAATGGATTTCAGACCAGGTAGACCGACCAATGGAATGTGACACCTGGCTGCCGCGGCTCAAGTCCTTTTTCTGCCGTGTGCTGCCGTCTGGAATCACGAAACCGGACCACTTCCGTTTTTACGCGTCGGCCGCGCGCCAAATACGCGACGCGGACGCCTACCGCGGGACTCTCCAGACTCGTCGTTTTTTCACCTCCAGGGTCTCTTTAACAAACTGAAATCGTCTACATCACCGACTCAATCCAGGGTGGAATCCTTGGACCGCCAGTTGGACGCGACGCAATGGTGAGAGACGAGTCGCCGACCGGTTCCGCCGATTCCAGTCATTTATCGCGGGACCAAATTTAATTATGGGACGTATAACGTGATTCGGGTATTAATTGTCTTGGTCGATCGGCCTGAGATCAAAATCAGATCAGAGATTGCTCGATTTTTGTTAACCCATACGGGTTTCTGCGAATTGATCGTTTGATGGGAATGGTTGGAAATTCGATTTAACGTTTAATTTTCCTCTGACGACTCTATGAACGATGCAGATTTATTTGCATATTGCTGTATGACAACGTTCGAACTGTAGGTTAATCGCTATGAGAATTAGTTTTGTAGAAGGCAGTTGATCGAGCTTTGATCGAGACGGTTAATTATTATTTTCTTGGTTCGCGAGGAAGTCTTCGAAAAGGAATTCAACGATTTCTTATTCGCAAGTTGCCTTTCCTCTGTAATCATAAAACTGTTAAAAATAGAAGACAATTTCTATAATATATTCTAGATATTCTCGCGCAAGATCTTTGTATAAAATTCATTGATACACAAATCCATGCTACACGGGGTACAATTTTACAATACCCTCGTTCGATGCAACGTTTCATCCAATCGCAACAGAAGAAAGAAAAAGAAAAAGAAAAAAAAAAACGAGAGCTAATTTTATAAAACCCATCATTCACATTTTAATTACTTTTACGTAACCGTGTTCTTCCTCCTTTAAACCATTTCCTGCAATCCAATAACAATCACGAGCCACAAAACTCGTCAAATACAATGCGATGAAGAACGAAACTGGGGATTCAGGCGGCAATCTCTTTCGCGCATTCCATACTCCACAAAGCCAGGAGCAACAGGAACAATCATACGATCGACGTGAAAAATTTCCCTTTAACGGTAGCCTCTCGTTCCATGGGGCCGTCCGGCGTGATTGCACCAGGAGTACCGTCGGTCAGTCAATCATCCCTCGCCTCCCTTTCTTCCTCAAACGAGGATTTACGGTCTCGATCGTTTCTATTACCACGCTCGCGATCCCTCTTTGCTTCTCGTTTTATCAACGCATGAAAAACCGAACCGGGGATTTTCTTCCGGCCTGCGAGCGTTCCCATAAAGTCCAACTAAGGCGCGCAGTGCAATATGCATGCTGTGCTCTGTCGTTGACTTACGTTTCTTCTCGTTAAAAGGCCTCGTAGATCGATCGATCCCGGCATATGTACTCAAGCCTTGCTTCGTTGCTATTCCTATTCCTGTTCCTTCTCTGTCTCTCGCAATTTTACAATCAACTCTCTGCACTGCGTTTCGTCGCCCCAGCTTTAGATTCTTCTAACTTTATTTTTTAAACGAATGCGAGAGGATCTTCGGAACGTCGAAGTTTAATTATCGCGAATAATGAGCGCAAAGGAATTTTTATACACGTATAATCGGAAACAAATATTTTGATTTATTTTATATCGGTTTTCCCTTCAAACGGCTGACGATAGCCACACCAAGCAATCGGAAATAATAGAAACGGGCAATAAGTTCATAATTCGCTAGAAAAGATATTACGGTAGAACCTGTCATATCCGAGCTAATACAGAGACACAAATGTTCGATCAATGGAATTTTCTGATCATCTTTCAGAATGACCCTCTTTTCCAACGACCTTTCCTCTAGTATTAAATCTAAACGAAGATTAAGAAAATTGACAATTTATTTTCATATTTAATACTCGTTTGTCTGTCGAATTACGTAACATTAAAACAGAAACTTTCGATCTTCTCACACGTTCTTCCCCGCTAACATACTACTACAATATTAAACCGAGTTTTCTCAGTTTACAAACTAATGGAGGTAGGATAGTTAAGAACTATAACGACAATTTGTTTTCCCGTCTTTCTCTCGTGAACCCGGCACACATTTTCTCGCGCAACGATCCCTCATTTTGCTCCAATTGTTCCAACTCGTTGCGCCTTACTTCCACGCTGATCCCGACACTTTATAGGCGGTAATCTAATCCGACTGCCGATAAACATCTATCTCGATGAAAACGAAAGCGAAGTGGTCGTGGTACGCCTTGCGAATCGCCCATTAAAAATTCCATGGATCCAAGAGCTTGCACACGTTAATAAATAAACCTGCATTTATTGTTTCCGCGTCGGTGCGATCCCCTGCGGGACTTCCTTGTGAACGCTGAGGTGTCGGGTGAGAAAACCGGGACAGGATGTTAGAGTGGAAGGTGGTGATGCTGGTGGCGGGTTTAATTTACACGATTCTGTGGATAATGGTAGCCTGTCTTTACTCTTTCTAGCGTTACGTGATAGACTCGTATATTCTTTATGCGATATGCATGACTTGCTGATGTTAACAATATTTTCATAGTTATCGTAAATACACCGTTAAAAAGAAAATACAGAGAATCTTTTTTCCGAATCGCTCTCGCGATAATCGTTTTAAAGTTAATCTTTATCATAATATCAGAAATACGAATGGTTTCAATCTGTCAAACCTATTGAACTTCTTTGTTTCTGTTCTGTTCTGTTTCTGAAAGAAACAATTGGATTTCGCAATACGATTTCATGAAAATTGCTAGAGTTACAGGAAAATTATTTACGGCACACGTTTGTACATGGGATATTGTTGAAATAATAATTTAGTTTTGCGATAAATAACGTCAAAATTATCAGGGTTAAAGATATGACACAGAAATTCTAAATCACACATTCTAAATATCATAACAAATACTATTCTTTGGATATTTTATATTCTTTTGGATGCATTTTGGATGCATTTTTACATTATTAAATTTTTCATAAATATACAAACATATAATAGTAGTGATTAAATTAAAGATATTAATAGGCTGATATATTTGAATCATTTTAATTTGATTCGATCTCGAAATAAAGTTTAGGGAAATTTATTTCGCTTTATTTGAGGAATAAAGATAAACATAAAATGAATTTTTACGGATAACTGAACTTTTACCAAGAGAAAATAGCAGTAAGAGGGTAGAAGCTATTAACACAAACTTATGAAATACTTATGTAAACTCTATTCCACCGTACAACTTTAATATATATTATTATCCGTAAGCCTAGTAATTACTATAATGATCTCTTGTGCATTTACCACGTGAAATCTTTAAAGGAAGTAGTAGTACCTACTTATCAACATTCTTTAAATCTTACAATTAGTTATGAAAGAAAGGGAGAACGAAACAAGTAAAAGAGGCTTTAAAACGAATGTGACAAAAAATATTCGCGAGATAGCAAAGTAAAATTCTTTCTTTTGTCATAATATAATAATTTCGAAATGTTGTAATATCCGTTCCTTTCACTTTTCAAGAAGTACACGATCGAACTGAGACGCAAGAAGCGACATGAAAATTTGTTAACGTTCAAACAGATTGAGGGAACATCCGACATTTCTAAATTAATCGGTATATTAAAAGATTGTTTAAGTAAAATAGGAAATATCTTTAATGCTCCTCAAATGTCAAATTCGTGCTTTCAGAAAAGCGTTTTTCCAAAATTTAAATTCCCATAAAAGATCACGCAAATATTCTGTTTATCCATCAAAGTCACAGACGTAAAGTTTCATACTGTTGTCATGAATCTTCTTAACATTAAATATACGCGATTTACAATAAGTTTCTTGTACATTTAATAAGGTTGAGAATCAACGATAGAACGAAATTCAATATAGATATCAACGCGCCAAATTCGAACTTCAAAGAAACGTTCCGTATACATCAACAATATACTAACAATTTGATACTTCTTGATGTTATCGTCAATCGTATTTTAATTATCGTCAGTACGATTTTTCAACCTTCTTTCTGTTTCATTCTTCGACGAAAAATATCTATGAAATTTCCAAGTGGAAAATTATTTCGTACAGTGCGTTGTACACAAATCTTTTTCGAGCGAAACGAGTGAAGTTAAATTGTCGCAACGTCCGACACAGAGTGTCCTACATAAAACCCACCGTACAGTGTCTACGCCACGCTATGGCCAGTATAGCACGACTTTTCACTGGACACAAATTTTCAATCACCGTCGACACGTTTCCCGATTACCCCACGTTCCAACAAGCGTGTCGATATTTGACGCGCCCGCTGCTTCCCTTCTTCCTCTCTGTCCTTCGATTTTCCTGCGATCAAAACGACTGAGAATCGTTGGCTAAAATTAAAACAAGCGCACCATGAGAACGATATTTCAACGTGAGTCGACGCGGAACGATCGGCGATCCTTATTGTAGAAGGCGTGTTACAAGCCGGATAATTCGAAACAAGTGTTGCGTCTAATTTACTACTTTACACGTGGTGAATAAGTAACAGGGCGGACGCCGGTACTTTCTCTGAACGCGAATACGGCCAATCGAATTGGCGTTATGCATAATGCATTGGTCAACGGAACCGCGAAAATTTACGGACTATGCGGATACCGATGTCTCAATTATGCTCGGCTTCGGTTTAATCCGTACGGCTCGTTTGTAGACACTGGGGATTGAGATATTGATGCATGCGTCGAGAGAAAGGGGAAATGAATTAATGGTTCCTGTTGGAGTAATTCTAAATGCAAATGCGTTTTCCAGGGAAGAAAGATAGTTATTGTTGCAAGAACATTGAAGGGATCGTAGAATGTATCAGGTTGTAAGATATGAAATATCCATTTCAATGTTTCAGTTTCTTCGTGTAGATTGTATTTTGATATATCAATTGCCTGCGAGAGGATCTAATTATATAACAGAGTATAAAATTCAATGTCGATTTATATTTCTTTATTTGGTGTATACTTAGTTTGAAATATAATAGTAGTGGAAGATTTTCAGTACATTCTTTGTACAGCTGTACGATAAATATGAATAGAAATAGAAATATGAGCCATCTTCATGAGTTTGAATTTAGTTATTGGGAAGTTAATATTGTTTTTGAGGAAAACACTACTAACGAATCATCCAACGTTTGAAAAAGTAGTAGTAGTATATGAAAATTTACATTCATAAAAAGCGAAAGAGTATGTAGTATCTTGATCTAGGATTAACATTATTTGATAAATATTTATGGAGCAATTATTATCAAGAAATGTCAATATTAATTTCATATATCTGATGTATCTTTATTTTCCAATTCAAAGGAATTTATATTAGTAAATTGCTACCTTCAACGGGTTAATCAGTAAGTAATTTAATAAAATTGTAAAGTGTTCGTTGCAACTAGTAGCTTGAGATTATAATCAAATAACGATACAGAGTAAATATAACTTAAGAGATAGAAAATGTTTGGTAGGAGTACTGAGTACTTTTAACCATTCATAATGACAGTATTAAACATTTCCCAATAAAATTTTATGAAGCGTGGATATTTCATCTGGTATAACGTAGGGTGTAATCAGAAGAACTTTCGAGTCGAGTTCAAATATGCTTATTATTTTAAAAAATAAAGATCTTGCGATTAAGATCAAATAATGGCACAGGATAAATGCAGAATAAGAGCTAAAAAGTATTTAATACGAGCCTGTAATAGTAGCGTTAAACATTCTCTAATCAAATTATATGAAACGAAGATATTTCAATTAGCATATATGCTAAGTATAACTTGCGTAAGAAGCATGAAAATTACGTTTAAATATTTCTGTTATTTAAAAAATGTATACACAGTTTGAAGATTTACACACATATACATGTGTCTGCGATACCTATGAGAATACAATGATCTAATGCATTTTCTTTTAGTGTGTAATACAGGCTCTTTCACAAAAGAGTTATTTCTTATCGCATACATGAGATTCTATGGAAATTCACGAAAAATTAAATTTTCAAGTACTAAACTCAAACGAAACTTATTTACTACACGCATTAACTCTTCCAAATTTACACGAAACTAATTTATAGATGAATATCTTCTCAAAAAAAAAGAACTATCTCTGCATACCTTGAAATTATTTAAAGGTAGAATCATTTTGTAAAAGTTCAAATTTATCGAAATATTCACATCGTATCGCGAACGTTTAAATCGATCTACCAGCTGAAACCATAAACACGCAAAATCACCATGAAAGTTCCAATTACTCCACGAAGCAACGTGCATCTCTTAGAGCGCATTGAAGTCACCTTGCAACGGCGTGCACGCGATTGTTCCGCGAGTGCGCTCGAACAGCCGGATTTTCTCGATCTCGTAAGTTTCATCGTTCTGTACGCTGATATCGTAAAGTCACTAAGCCGTCGTGCGCTGGAAACCCGAACGATTTCTCGCTCGAGCGAGCAATATCGCTCATCATCGGCATACCATTGTCGATCGTCAGCGCCAAGAATCTACGAGCGCCAGGCGAGAAAGCAGGACCGAGAGACGCGATATGAAAATGCAGAAATCGTTCGTGCCCTTCCACGCGTGTCTGCTCCGTTGCAATGGATGTAATTTGAATTTTCTGATTCGATTCAACAGCCTCTCAAGCGTCTCGCTTCGCTCAACTCGATCATAAATATCTGTCCGCGGAACAGCGTCCAGCTACGAGACAAATTCTGAACGCGATTTCGTTTCAGTGACCGCGACGGAAAAATTGAATATAACATTTCTACCTAACGGTGTAACACTCTCGATGGATGATTAACCTTTGTTAACCCTTCCACGTAGCCGTCGATCTCGTCTCGTTCGATTTTATGCGCGTAGCATCCGCCGTTGAATAGATCGACTCAGTAGACGTTCGAGTTTGTTTCCTCGAGATCGGGCGAGAAATCGAAGTCGAATTTTTTAAACGACCCGATTAACATTATTTCAAGGCGTCGCATTTTGGAAAGTTGTAAAGGTTCTTATATTTTGAGGAATGTTCAAATCTCTTGCAATATACCACGTGTCTTCCACTTCTGTGTTCAAATGATTAATAAATACGTATACCACCAAGCATATGCAGCAGTTACATAAGTTGTTCGATTCGTTTAATTTACTGCTGCAACATGTCGTCAGTTCTGATCATTGTATTGTTCTATCCGAAAGCAAAATTTCAAATTGTTTATGAAAGCGACGAGAACATGAAAACAACGCACGCGGAATACGCTGAAAGGAATACGAGCTGCGAGACGAAGACAAAGGAGAAAAATACAAATTGTCATTTATGTGTACACCATCTGAACATATAAATAGGTTAATAAACCTTGTTACTAAAGTTCCCTGGTGTCTCTCAGTTTTACCAAACGGATGAAAAACGTAGAAAATTTTCACGACGTTTCCAACCACCGTCAAACAGCAATGGCCAAACTATTGCAAAAAAAACCCGAAACGCTACCTATCAAATAGAAGTCTACTTTCTTGGTAGCAACTTAGACCGCGCAGATAGGTGCAAGCGTAGCATCGGGAGTTAATAAGGGGAATAACATTAAAATTCATGCATCTACCGTGGCGAGCCGTATCTGCGTCGTCGGTTCTTGATTGTAATACCGCGAGGCTGGCCGATTAAAATCGCCGATACATAGGTGCTCTTGCGAGCGTAATAAAATACGGGCAAGGAAGGCGGAGGGAAGAAAAGAGCGCATGTGCTGCACGGAGAGATGGTCGTGCCGAGGCTGGACACAGGGGAGAACGCATTATGGACATCGGCCGCTCTAGCGGTCAGCTCTCCGTGGCCGAGCGTGGGCGTTCACGTATGATTGCTATGAGTTTATGCTCCTACACTTTGAACGCTGCGCCTCGTGCGTGATACGTTGCTGTTGCGTACTACGTATCCGAGAGAACGATTTTTCAGATTGGACGATGCCATTATTAGGATTTTGCCGCCGTTCAACGCTTCGAAGAAGCTGGTGAGAATAAAGTGTCTGGACGGTTGGTTTGGCTCGTTTAGGAGATGCTGTTTTCAAAATGGTTATTCTGCACGGTGTTAGGGGCTTTAGCGATGTTGAACAATGTCGCAGTTTCGTCTCGTAACATGGGTATAGTAAAGCGTTTAACGATGTATTTATATGTATTTATATGTTTATGCGCGTATGGCTATTCGCAGGAAGTTGATTATCTGACGGTCGAGGTACATGAAATTAGTTTCGTTCGTAAGCTGATTTGTAGGATGTTAGGACGATGGAAAGCAGATTTTAGTACCAATTAGACGCTACATTGTCTGATTTATGGATAAGTTTTCTACTTAGGGTTATTTAAAGGACGAGTTATTAGCAATTTTCTACGAGGAGCCGATTTATCGAAAAATTGAATTTCCATTACTCTACTGATAAACCGATATACATATAGTTCATCTCCTTTTTCTCCGTTTTGTATTCAATACTGTACAGTAGTTTAGATAATTAGAGAAATACTATAAAGAATTATATTAAATAATTAGAAGGAACAAGGGAACTGTTTTCTGGGAAATTTTATAGAGAAATGAATGTAGAAGCAATAGAATAGCTAAGTAATGATATTGAAACAAAAATGAAGCAAGTAATCAGGTAACAGACAATAGTTAATGATTAATAGTCGATGCAGTAGAAGATTTCTTGATTACGAACGCTCAATTTTGTAGAAAATTAGAAAGATAACAAGAAATAACGCAATAATGCGGCAATAAAAATATCAAAAATATCAGCGATATCGTGTACCTAAACTGTGTAGCGTAGAAATAAAAATAAAATACCATTCGAACGATTCCTTGAGATTTCCTCGCGTATTTAAATGTCAACGATCGGAGCTAATTGCACCTTACGCTGGACCGTATGTAGTCTCAAGTGACGCGTTATCCTTGCACCGTTGACAGTAGTCGGCAGTCGTTGACATTCGTTCTGTTTTTGTTTCAGATACGTGAAATTGGCCTGGCGGGCAGCAGAATCGGCGGGCATAATCGAGGTGAGTCAGTGGACGGTGCAGACCTTAAACCGCTGTCGCCGGTGAAAAATTATGGAGCGATTATGGAATTTTTTCTGCGATTTGTCCTTGTCTTTTTTCGCGAGACTGAGAGGCGGAGATAGGCCATCACATGGGTAACGCGAGTATGGCTAGCCCGTGTCGAGCAAAAAGTACTCAAACGAGCCCCGATAATAGCCGAGATTATCATAGGAATTATAGTTAAATGTTCGAAGCCATTGGCTACCTGAAGCGTGCATATTCTATACAGGGTGATCCGAAAGAGTATAAGCCAGAGCTCAGAGAATTCTCAGAAAATGATACATGTAATTTTACTTTCTCGAGTATTATCAATTTTAGGTGTAACAACATTTTATAATTATTCGGAATTATGAAATTTAATAATTCTATACGCTATTGAACAAAAATCTGAATGTCCCTGTGTGTTTCATAAAATATACGAGTTAACAAAAATATAGCGATTTAGACTTCTGTTATCTTAAGAAGCTTCATCGTCAACAATTTATTGAAGTCGAGCAAATGATATCTGCATCATCCATTTTGAGCCAATAGTAGGATTGGTGAAAGAAAATACAGGCGAAACACTGACGAGGTGTTAATAACACTCTCGTCTATCTTTTAACGTTTAATCGGTACGACGCTTTGTATTAAAAATTTGTAAGATTGTAACTAAAATTTTCTACATTTTCTTTAAAACACAGATCCATTAACAGAAGAACGTGAAATACAGAAGAACTAGCTGATAAAACGGCGTATCGTAAAAATGAAACTAACGCTGGATATGACTTCCTAAAATTTTTCGTCCTCACTTAGTACCTCATTTTTATAAAAGAATAGTGCTTTCCAAAAACCGAGAACAACGAAGCAATTCTGGTGATCGGGCCGAGAATTTCCACAAAGATCACCCAGTGGATATCGCTGATCAAGATTCGTATCGCACGGTGTTATCAACGTTTTCTTCTACTTTCTAAGGAAGTCGGTAATCCACCGACTGACACGGATGCTCGGTCTAAACGGTCTCGCTTCGGTTTTAATCGCCAGGCTAGTGATTCATTCGTGCGCCGTTCATACGCGAACCGGCAATTTAAAATTTAACCCGCCATGTTATCGCGGTAGAATTAATGGCTGCTTTCTTGCACACCCCGTATTTGAAATCGATACACAGAAGTACATGCTAATCTACGCGGCGCAAACAGCACGGAACTGTTTGCAATTAATTTCAGAAAGCCGGTATGTAGAACTATCGAAGAGTATCTCGGAATATCGGCACCGCGGAAGTTCACTGGATCCGGCATAGCGGCGTATATTAAAATGCATCCAACCCGTAATAAGACTAAACTCCGTAATGTACACAAGTGTTATTTATTTAGCCGCACTATGAATATTGCCACTTCGTCCTGTCTCGACCGTAAAATCTCGACCGTATCGTGAACAGTCCGTGGGATGTCCGGGATCGATTAATCAAACGTTTTACGATAGCATCGGTACTTAATTTTTCAGGTCTTCAATTACGTTATCGCGGTTTTTCTAACGCAATTCTTATTCTGAATACTTAAAAACTGAGCAAATAGTACGTACAAATATATTAAGTAGAAATATCTTTCGCGATCGATAAAATATAAATGAGTATAACGGTACCGATGTATAACGATAAGCGACAATTATTATTCTAAAAAACCAAATAGAATTCGTTTGATTCACATCGTTTTTGTTTCCGTTATCGTTTCATTCGTACGTATAAAACACAGCCTATGAATGGTTTCGTAAGCGCAACAATACGAATTAGTCTAAGAAGGCGAAATGAGCTGCCATCATATACATACGACGAAACTTTATTTCCATGTAATTACATTGTTTTCGAATGTTAACATCGTCTTGTAATACCTGAGATTCCATTTCGACGTGAATGATACGTATGAAGCACCAAAGTATAAAATCCATGAAAATTCATTCGTTCTAACGTTGAAAATTTGATTCTCGTTGGGAAAATAGCGAATTCTTTAAAATATAAATCTATCCGAATTCTAATAAAACGTTGTTTAAAGTTCGAACGATGGCTTTGACTGTATAAAGAAATATAATTACGAATCTCAAACGATCTATGACCATATCTGTATCTTTTTCTAACTAACTAATCTCTAAAACAACCAACATTACAAGCACGAAAAACACTGACGTCGATAATAATTCTTTGCCGAAAGAAAAACCAAACGAGCTTAATAGACACCATATCTTTCAAGTACAGCGAACTTTTTACGCTCGAAGTTATGGCAACCAGTTTAAAGAAAACCACGTCCCTGAGTACTCATTTAACGTTAGCGAGTCTAGCTGTCTTCATCACGAAGTTTCAATCGCGACTTCGCTCTTAAAGGAAAGCGTTCGATCTACGAGATCAATTTACGACTACGATTTCTTCCCTTTTTTTGACCAGGCGAAAGGAAATAGTCGATCGACGCATTCCAAGCCTATTCAAACATCATCAGCGAAATCCGAAGAAACAGCATGCAGGCGAAGGCAGAAGAAAAAGGAGAGAACGGGGCGAGTAACGTAACGTGCACGGTCTAAGCGGCACTGATGTCTTTCATTTAAATACATCTTCGATTAATCAGCCGGCTAACAAAAGGAGGAACCCGAAGAAATCACGGATCGATGATTTTACCGCTTTGACGACACACATACGTCTTCTGTCGGCTCGAACGAGCAGATGTCCGGCATCGGTGCTTGTCTTCGACAATTCAATAAAGCATTTCTTCCGAGTAGTGCCATGTTCCGGCGAGCTCTCAGCCTCGTTCGCGTCTCGTCTAGGCGGAGCGCGGCTATGTTCTAGTGAGAACATCATCGATCATCATTAGCTGCTACTCCACGAGCGCTGTATCCACCTCTAGTACCAACATGCTAGCCGGAAATTATTTAAGCGGCTGTCGTATCAAAAATCGAGCCGCGTTCCTTCGATCATCCTATCTTTCTTCTCTTTTCCCCTTTTCTACCATTATCCGGCCACCAGGTTTGCTCGTTTCAACGGATAATTAATAACACATTCGATCGGAAAACGATTTTATGACGGATCGTTCAACGAACGATTCTTTCTTGAACCATTTTGATGAGTGATGATGCGTGACTCGGCGTTTAATTGCCGAGCAAATCGAGAAACTTGTTCGGTGAAGTTGTTTGCGTTAGTCGTTGAAGGATCGTTGATAGCTCTTAAAACATTTTCTTAGAATTACACACGTAACTTAACTAATCGTATTTGGTTATCAAATGTTGCGAAGTTTGTATTACAGAAGTTGCAACCTGCCGAGGAAAATTAATTTCACCGGATGATCGCACTTCCCTGAATATTTCGCGAATCTTTCTCGATCTCAAAAATATATTTTACTAAAAATCTAGTCCAATCGTCGTACGTTATGAAACCTATGTTTTCATAAACCAAAACTAAAACTTATACAATAAATATAGGAAATTAATATTTTGATCGTATTACCACGAACATCTATATAAGCAATTAATCTTCCACAAGATTTTTAGCTCGTACGAGTTTACGCGCATTAACTTATCTTGACAACATTAGCCATCTTTCATCCTGATATGTAACGCAATTAAATAAATCTATGTCGAAACGAAATAGCCCGAGTCCACCTATAAATCAACCTAACAATTCAGCCCGTCAATTACTATCAATAAACCAAAAACGATTCCATTAGAACGCTATACGAAACACTTGTAAATACCTTTCTCTTCGGCGATCGCGATATTTAAACGAGAAGGCAGATCGTCGTTCATCGAATCAGCGTTTAGTTTCGAGGAGACTGTTGGATCGTCGTTTCCGACCGTTTCAGGCTACGATTGAGCTCCTCGTTAGGGAGAAATTTATGATAATACAAAGCAACGTCTGTTTATGACGGAAGAAGGCGGAACGACATTAAAGGGCGAAAGGGATACTAATGCAAACGATTGGACAGAACCGGGTATGAAGCTTAGATAATGCACCGTGCTCGGTTTAAATAGAGAAAAATCTTGTTTCTTTACTCGCTGGAATAATTCGATTCTCCCTGCTCATGATTCTAGTCGTTCTTGTTCGCTGGATTATGCTGGTTCCTTGCCACAAATACGCTATTCAGTAGTTACGTGGCGCGTTTACATTTCTCTGATTTACTTTGCGTAACTGGACTGAATAAGATATTTCCAAGTTACTGGCGGAAGTATCTGTATTTTAGTTGAATTTCGGCTTTCAAGTCCTGTATTTTAAATAAATGCATAACATGCGATGGAGATAATATATTATATTACGTTGCTACGTAGCGTGCACGTGTCAAAAATAAGGAAAACTGTTTATACGTTATAAATATTCCAAGAAAGGCTGAAACGATATCAACATTTATGTTACGGAAATATTTTAATACTTAAAAGATTTTAAACCACGCCGAGTAAAATTTCCATTTCATGAGTGGTGAAAGGTAAAATTACAACAAAATAATTCCTCATTTTGAAAACAAAACGAGAAGAAACTACAGTTTTCAGAGTTTGCAACCCGCTCTATTCGTCCACTAAAAATTCATTAACGTAAACTCTGCACATCTAACTCGCGATACAACACCTCGTCTACCACAACAGATAATCTAACGTTATCAAAAACGCAAGACAAATCTGTGTCCAATGAAATTAACACACGTTCGTGTATCTTTTGGTTATCTGTAAGCAGGCGTGCGCCCAAGCTGGGAAAACACACGTCCGCGTATAAAATACGCGTGTACGTACAGTGATACGTATCCTGATAGCCAACAGTCAGCCAGCACGATAAAGCATAAGTTAGGAAAAGAGGCGCACGTGTTTATGCGTGATGGTGTGCAGTCGAGGCCCACGCAGCCTGGCAACTAAGCGAAGCGGAGGACGCAAGAACGCCGTCACGATCTATCGATCAGCCGCGACGATCCGGGGAAGGTACGCGCGTAAATCTTCCACTCGATCGGTACCTGGGAACGAGACTGTCGTCGCTAGCAGATATCGCCCCTCTCTTCCTTTTTCCGCTTGTCCGATCTCTTATTCTACTTGTTATCGAAACGACAGATTTTCACCTAGCGCACGATCCTCGAGGAAATGCATCATAGTTCTACGTAATTGGATGCGAGACTGATAACGTATGGAGAAAAAATTGTTTCATTAGGAAATTTTTCGTCTGATAAGATAATGAAAGTTGACAGTGTGAATAACATGGAATATATAATTATTTGATGGAATTTTTGATTCTGCGAAACGAGATATATAGCTCTGATATAAAATGTGGGAAAATTGGTTAATTACGAGAATTTTTATATACCACGATAGAGAAAGTCGATAGCGCTTATTTAAGGAAACTTTTTGCTTTTCTTATTTGAGGAAATTTTTAATTTTACGGAACTAAATGAATCGCTGCTAATTTATCGAGAAAAATCGAGCAAATTGCAATGTGATAAGATTATAGAAGTTAATAACGAAACATTATAGAATGTTGCGTGCAGTATACAAGTCTTACATATTAGTTAAAATTTTGCATTTCTCAGAACTGAACGGGAGATTGACAATTTATCGAAAAACATTAGATAAGAGAATGTCGGTGTGACGAGTTAATAGCAACAATTATATAAAAAATTGTGACAAATATCATTGAGTCTTATAGATTAATTTGTCACGTGAAAAATTATTTAGTATCTAAATAAAGGGCTTATATTCTATTTATATGTATTTTATATTTCTATCCACTTTATTAAGTATCTGTGATAATCTTGTACGCATTCGTGTATTTATTTATTTCAGAAATTTAAACATTTCTCTACCACTCGTAGAATCATTCAAAATTAATATAATTTCTTACAGACTGGATCACCTGAGTTATTTTAATCTGACACAGGTACGTAAGTCGCATTGCATCGATGAATTAATTCGTCGATCAGTATCATCGTTCAATGCATAGTTTCATAATTCTGAATTTCCAAAATGCGTGAACCTTCTGGCTATTTGATGTTTCAGCAACCATTTCACCTATTTCACGCTCAATCATTACGACATTCGAGACTCCCAACACGCATTACTTCCGCATAATTCAGCCTTCAAAGACAACATACTTCAACGCAGGCTTCGAAAACAACAATTCTCTCCGCTAAGAAATCAGACATTCGATCCAGGGTCTTCAGCAACGAATAACTCCTCCGCCCCCGTATGTTTCCCATTTTTTCTCAACATCCGCATGCACGTGTACTATTCCACGATGTATCCGCTTCGAGCATTCGCCGGTGGAATCGACACTCGATACCTAAGCGTAGGGTGGTACGCGATTCCCGAGTGTCGCCATGCGTGTAACGGTCCATTAATTACGCGATTAATTACCTCCTAATTACCAGTATCTCCTCTTTGGCCTGTTTCGTTCCGTGGCGAGCGAGTGTATTCTCGAGTTCCGTTCAGACTCCTACGAGACGACTTCGCGGCGTGACACGCGAGCTTCTCGTCCAACGAAGAACCTTAAATCTGCCTACCTGTCAGCTCGACTGTCTCGCTGTCTTGCCGCGACTGCGCGTCTTCCAAATGGTACGCGTGTCCGTGGTAGGATCGTGCGGCGTAAAGATGGCAGGTGAAATACGTGCGTACGCTGCTTTGCTTCCCTGGCGAGCATTCGCATTTCAAATTGAAGGGAATATTCGCTTAATACAGATATAGCGATCCTGACAGTTGGTAATTACCAGACTGCCGGCTTTCATGCGAATTCATATTTTTCAGAATATGATTAAACGGATAGAACCTCGGTTGTTATTGAAACTACTATATTTTAGGATATTTTATACATTTTTGTATATCACGCGCATTCTCTGCAATTTGTCACTTTTAAATTTCCTGCAAACAAACAAAAATACGGCACGTACTAATTACGATTTATCGTCACTGACAGTTTCGTTCGTTTAAGTCGCTAGCCATATTGTTGTTAGAGTTTGTTGAAACGTCTGTTAGATTTTCATAACGATTAATCGCAAGTGTTTCATCCTGTTGTTTTTTATTTTACTGACGAGACTGGCCGAAGGTAGAAAAATGATTGAATTTGTATCAATTATTGGGGAAACTTCTGAAAATGTTTATTTTGTATTCTATGCATGTATTTTATTCGATGACTTAACGTTCGGAGAACATTTAAATTAGTAGAGATATTAGGAGAATACGCGAGAATATTCGAACAATAGGTTTGAAAACACGGAGATTACGCGTACCGTGTCGGTGGTTACATTTGTGTCTGTATAAATAATTCAGTGGCGAATTATTCGAGATACATACATCTTGATAATTTGTGTTTCGCGTACCATAACTGCGTTAAAGAGTCGCATATTAATCTTTGATTTATGCTCTTTTGAACGTAAACATCGTTTAATTGCAGACTAAAAATTAAAGTCCAAATGTATTTGAGATACATTTATATCTCGTAATAAAGATAATTTAACTTATATTTTCCAATATGAGTTTGCAGAAGAATTTATGGTATACGAATGAATATAATTCATATATTCCATAATAGACAATCTTAATCGTAATAGTTAAAATTAGATTATTGCTGGTGAAACTGTTGCAAAACTTCGATTCGGGAAAGTGCTCTTGACGAACGCCAACTAAGCTTAATTGATCAACTTTCTCAGGTTTAGCTTGGAAGTTGTTCAATCCTGAAACAGCTGGATCAGCGAGGTTTGCCATAATTTCATGTATCTCTCTTCGGTGATCCGGTCGGATAATGATATAAAACGGTCCGATAGTAATGGCAATTATAAGAAATATTATCGAGTCAAATGCTAATGATGATGTCGCCTTTCAGTAATACATCAATCGTCTGGCGTGCGTGTACAGTTTTGCAAGATGGATTTCGGGAGATATTATCGCGAGTCAATTTAAAATGTACACTTAAAATGAATATGTAACACGCGTGTGTCAATATTAAGCATGTTACGAAAATTTTTAAATATCTCGAAAATATTTGAGACATGACCGCCGTTATCTTGGGAACAAGTTTACGAAAAGGTATTTCTGTCCTTTTGATATATTGCGTTTCTACGTTGTTGTTGAAAGAAATATTTATAAATGCGCTGCTGGTAAACACAACAATATTTTTCAATCTAGTTACTTCGCGTTACTACGAAATAGTGAAATTGTTCAGAAGATCTCACAAGACTACAAATTATATCTATAACTTCACAATTTTTCCTAGAAGCTTAAAAAACGGCTTAAGAGTACATTTTTGTATATTCAGCTGAGATTAACACATATACATAAATTGCTCCCTTAAGATAGTAACGCTATTTTACAACATACATTGTATAAATAAATAACAATCCTCTATTGAAATAATTCTTATTTAACGGTTGAAATTATTTGAAACGTAAAGTACTTACATTCTTCAATAAGTAGAATTATTATATGCAGAGAATGAATTCTATATTTCCAATCAATTCATGATACCTAAGTACATATACTCGACCCTAACATTTACCGCCTAAGCATTAAATTATTAAAGATGAAAGTTTTATAAATAAATGTTAAATGTAAATCTCAAATCAGTGACCGATATTCCCAGCAACCGATCGAAACCACCCAGTCGATCTCGCGTTCCACCGAAGAGAACGCCTCTTTCTCTCGCGACTAACCGCGACTTGACACGAAATGCCGGTACATTCTCCGCGTTTCTTCCGCGCGAATTACTTTAAATCATCGTTGTAATGGTTGACCGCGCCTATTCCTACACGACGGTTACGCGATGTTAATGAGTGCACGCGAATCGTTCGCGCCCAGTATGCAGTCGTAATTATATCGCGACTACTGGAAATCTTTCCGCGATCTACGATAACTGCACGTCACCTGGCGAGGTTGCCTAGCCACGAACACGCGATTCCCGGCCGATTTCCAGCAACCAGCAAGCTCCAAGGCACGAACGACCTGCAACACGCTTCGTCTCACTCGCCAGCCACTTCCAGTCTCTTCTACCATTTCGAATTCCACGAAAGAGAAAACTATGAAGGCCAATAACAAGCAAATATTTCTACCTAACCCTAACACGCAAGCTGAGCGGACTTCTGGCAGTGTTCGATTATTGCATTCTCAACGGACCTTCCTTGTGTTTCGAGGTTAATAATTCGATAATTTCGACCGACCATTAAAACATATTTATAGACGTATAATTCCTTCTATCGTTTCGAATCGCACGAAAGAGAAAGCTGGAAAGGCTAATAACGAGCAAATATCTCTAGCTAGCCCTGACACACAAGCCGAATGAATTTCTGCCAATATTTGACTATTACATTGCCAATCAACCTCTCTTTCGCTATTTCGAATTCTACGAAAGAGAAAAATGAGAAGGCCAATAACGAGCAAATATTCCCAACTAACCTTAACGCGCAACCTGAATGGTCTTCTGGCAATATCAAGACATCGTATTTTCACCGAACGTTCCGTTTCATTCGATGGTTAAAAATTCGACAATTTTGATCGACGATTGAAAGGCATTCGATTTCTGTCAGTCAACGACGATACTTTTTCCGTATCGTATTTTGATGCTGAAAGATTCGAGAACTTGGCCAGCTGGTTCTCCGAGCAGGGCCAAGATTCTTCGAGTCTTGGTACAACATCACGAGCCAGCGTTTCCTGCACTTTTACGTACTTACTCACAGGCGGCTTAAGTGGCCCCGCTCCTTGTCGAGTGCACGTGCGACTACACGAGCGCGTACTTAATGGGCCGCGTGGCCCGCGGTACCTGTCTGGTACTCAGCGCCGGTACCCACAGGTATTACGACCATCGGTTCCTATTAAACCGGGAGCATCCCGCGATTTACTCGAATCCAGAATCCCGTTCATGTAAGCCATGTGCGTGTGGTAAAACGGCTGTCGTGAAAATCTTATCTTTTTCTGTTTCTACCATTGCGTGATGCTCCTCGTTCGAATTGCTTGCATCGTTCCTACCTTCCTTATTTCTTCTCCTTCCTTTTTCATTTACGATTTTTTCTTTTTTCTTTCTTTTCTATTAAACGAGAAGAGAACGATAAATCTTACGTTTTTCCAAAAGGTGGAAAGGAAATTATAATCTTGGACGATTTTCCATTTCGAAATTTATTTGATTCACGTCACGTTGGAATTTTTCTTTTTCTCTTCTTGTTCTCTTTTTTTTGTTAAATGGCAAGGGAAAGACGCACAAATACAGCGTTTCATTAAAAATCGTAATGGGGATTATAATCTCGAGGGATTTTCGTGCTCAAAGTGATTTATTTGCTACGCATCAGGTCGGATTATAATGTTGATGGCTTTCCAGTCTGGATCCGCGTTACTGCAAAGGAAGTTCAACGCCAATAAGAAGATAACCTGCTCGCTTCGGTGAAGTTTAATTTAATTATCCCGCCTCGTGTTCTCGTGTGTTCGCGTTCTCTTTCTTCTCCGAACGAGTCTATGCGTCGCTTCTTATCAAGATTGCGATCTTTCTGCGCCACGATGCTTCTCGCACTTGCATTCTCATTTTTGTTCAGGTAGTAAAAAATTGAGATTAACCCAAGTTCTTCACCATCGTAGATAGCTTTTTTGTTGAACATGCTCTAAGATAGATTAAGATTTGCTCGTCTCCATTTAAGATGGAGTTTGTGAAAAAGATTTAAGTTATGTCGTTAACACAAAGGTAAAAAGTTTGCTTTTTAGGCGAGTTTTATCCCTTTTTAGACGTCGACAATTTTCGACTCTAGTATTTTTGTTTAAAAACAATAGGCGCGGTACGTGTAGCTGGAAGTCTTTTAATTTAATTCGAAGGGTAGAATTGTATTTTCGATGAATTTTCTATTTCACCACATATACGAAATATTTGGGAGACATTACCGGTAATGGTGACTGTGTAAGTTTTTAAGTATCTCGATGAAACAGCAACTTGAATTTTTTCCACGATATCAAGAATACGTTCATAAATTGCTTACGGTCATGAAAATAGAAAACTTAAGTATGTTATAAGTTATAACTACGCAACATTCCTGCATATTATTATATATGCAGAAAAATAAAACTCCTGAGTGGCGAATCGCTTTTCAATATACCGAATAGATTATGTATATTAGGTTGTCCGAAAAGTATCTTTCTTTTGCATACGTGTTTTTTACAACGGTGCACCTTTATACAAACGTGAAACCAAGTATGTGAAATGTCGCGGTGTTTATTTCAACAGAACAAAATGGATCGTACGTAATTCGACAAAATAATATAAAACAAAAAATGTTGTGTCTCTATTATTTCCCCATAAAACGAAAGAAACTTTTCAAACAACCTAATACATTTTTCTAAGCGTGACTCTATTAACAGCGTTATCTCACGCCATAAGACCGCGTGTATCCTTATTTTACATAAACGCACGTACGACAGAATATAAGTATCTTTTATCAATTATAAAATTTTCTATAAACGACTGGTCGCAACGGAAAGTATTAATTTATAGACCCTTCGGAGGCCTGAAATGAAATAAAATTATCATACAGCCTACAGGAGCACGATAAACTGTCTCAACTAAATGCATAATTTTAAATCTACACCCCAAGGGATGGAACGCTCGCATTCTTCGCGGAATTCTTCAAAAAGACAACCTCGTCGAGCAACTAACAACGCACTTTGTTCCTTCCCCGCGTCTCCTTTGTATCCAAACATGCTCTTCTCCCTGTACAAGTGTACCTACAATTTACCGATAAATATTCATTCCGCAGCATGTTTCAATGCTCCGGCCCATAATACTACGTTCGCTGGAAGACCAGTTTGCTGCGCAACTTTCGACCGATATAATAACCCGGCCGTTATCGTTATCGCTCATCCTGTATTGCCGCTTACAGATTTTTCTAGGCTATATTATTCCCACGTAACGATTGCAATAAATTCAGGCGACCGTGCGTACGGAACATCGAGCGAGCTCGATGCCATCGAGACGCTTACACGTTCCGTACCGGTTCCGTCGCGCATTAAGACTATCGAGTTCAATTAAATGGACGCGATGCTCCCCCAATTTATTCCTGCAAAATCTTCGAGAATCGTCGATTAAATAAACCCTCCGTGCTTAGTCTCGTAAACAGCGAATCGGTTAAGATAGCGACTATTTCCAACTACTTTTCTTTTTCCTCAGGACCAACGCGCACGCGTACACGATATCCTAGATGGATGGACAATATATCGATCCATTTAATTAGCTTATACTACAATTTCGTACATAGAGGCCATTTTGTCGAGCTCAAACCTGAACCTTTACGTTGCTGAGAAACAACGAACCTGTTTCGGTATAGTGGATAGCGGCGTTGGCTTTGCTTTCGAGATCCAGTTTCTTGGTTTAAGATTACGGTTAGGCTGATCGGAGGGTAAGGTAATGGGGAAGAAGATTGTCTACAGGATTTGAAGAGCGTATGCACGAATGAAAATGGCTGACTGATGGAGCTGGAGTATGAGGGTTACATTAAAGGAAATTCTTGAGATTTATCTGAGGAAATTAAGAATAATCCTGCGAATTCTACGAAGGATAACATGGTTGGAATATATAAATTGGATTAGTCTCTTATTTCTTTCTTTGCGATTAAACTACTAATTTAGGTTTCAAAGTTGATTGTTCA
This sequence comes from Bombus terrestris, assembly GCF_910591885.1. Taxonomy (NCBI): domain Eukaryota; kingdom Metazoa; phylum Arthropoda; class Insecta; order Hymenoptera; family Apidae; genus Bombus; species Bombus terrestris. The sequence goes on along the minus strand of NC_063275.1, from coordinate 19,481,283 downwards.
CTTGATGCGTGCATTTATTTCTATGATTTCTAGTTAAGTTTATATCCGTGTAATATTCACCATAAGAATAATAATTCCTCCTTATGTAGAATTAAATCGTCACGTTCAAATCGCTTCTCACTTGCAACTACCGTATGCGCGAATAAAAATATATATCTCGAATCTTCGAACTTAGTGCATTCATACATACTGAAATATGTCTACCCGCTAGTTACGCTTGTTTTCATCAGAAAGATATTTATTCCAAATAATGTCTATTTTAACACGCTATTTTACTACTTCACTTGTGTCTGTATATCAGTCTATCGAAACACGCAAACTGAAAAACTCAACACATGGTATTTAGCGCTACTATTTAGAAACGGTGTACGATAATTGAATGGACGCACAGTATGCATCAGTAGCAACAAATAACACGTTAAACTCTCGAGCCTTAATAACTCTAATCCTTAGAGCGTGAAGCTTGGAAGCACGACCGTAGCTTTAAAAACGCAAACTCCTAGCTTACTTTAATACCACTAATTCCAATCACGGAACAATAAAACCGTGGTTTATCCTGAGCGTCCCGCTGGTTTCCTCGCATGTAAATCCGCTCCTGTTCCCGCGGCGATGCACATGGTTTTCTTTACGATTTCTTCGGCCGGAATACCGATGCTGGTCCGTGCCAATTAAAGAGGAACGAATTATTATATCGCATTGTGCGACGGAAAAGGGATCGACCGGCGGGACCATCTAATTAGCTTCGCCCTCATTTAGCACGGCTAGAGGCGTGCTTCCGTACGCGTGAACCCACACGTACGTAGCACGCGCGTGCACCTAAGCACTCTGCACACGTGTGCCATCGCATTATGCGACGCCGGGCTACGAGCCGGCGTTTTTTCCTCTTCCGGCCAGCCGGAATGGTCAGTATGCTTCTCCGGCCATAGTTCTCGTGGCTAGTTCGAGGCTCTCTGGCGATAGCCAGCACTCGCGAACCAAAGCGAGTCGTACGTTTCCGATCGCGCACAGCTTCCTTTTGTGCGGATAACGACGATCGACGTGGCAGATAAGCCACCGCTCCGTGTGGTATTTCGCGTCTTACTAAGAGCACCATTTTTCTTTGCTTTCTTAAAGAGTTCAACGCACAGATTCTATATGGACAATGGAAGTTCCGGTGGTGGCGGTACCGCCTCATCCAGATTATTTCTCGCTACTTCTATATGCAACAAGTTCGATAAGGCTGTTATCTATAGAGCCACTTGGTTGGAATTACAATTCTAGCGCCCGGTAGCCAGTATCATTAAAAGGATTTCGATTTCGCGTCAAGTAACCGAGATCGGTGCGGCTAAAACGTGATGTTTATTTTGGTTTTTGGTATTGCTATCGAGACTCTTGCTTTTGTACCTTTTCGAATGCCGCTTTTATTCGACGCAACGGCGTGCTATGCTCTTTCTTGTGGGATCAATAGCGTGCATGAAAAAAAACGTTGATTTTTTCTCAAACGATACAAGCAATAGATATTTTATTGTTATCTATAAAGGAGTACGAAGGCGGTAGAATTTCTATCTGTTTGCTAATGTGATTTGTCGATAATTTATTTGTTTATAAGGGAGTATTGTCTAACGAGATATGTTAAGTATTGAATACAATCTTCGATGGGTTTAAATCGTATGTAAATCAGATGTACATGCTAATGGAAAATACTAGTTAATCAGCAGATAATTGATAGAAGATATATAGTGGGTGAAGGAGTTATATTTTGAGTATTAGGAACAGGTTATTTGAAACATTTTAGACGACCTAGATTAATTAACAACTGCAGATTAATTTTTATTAATCCAAACGTTTAACAAAGAAGCGACATGTATTTAATACCAAACATATTTAATAAAATACAATTCTAATGACAGATTTTTGCAGCGTGGGATTCAAAGGACTCTATACAGCTGTTGATAGACCTACATCGATAAATAACTCTACTTCTAAAGCTTCGATTTACAACCTTACCACGATATATTGGTTCTATCGACTATACTGACTGAGATTGATAACGTCACATTATATGTAGCAGTAAACTGCTCAATGTTCGCAGGCTACGAATACCAACAATAAAACAATTTCCACATTCTTCGTTATATAGCTTCCATAAGCCGCTGTGTTTATGTCACAGCACAACGGTTTAAAGGTTCCCTTTTAACAATGTGAAGAATTTTCTTCACTCTGGTAACAAGCTCGTATCACACGTAACGTTAACAGCGTATACGGGGACTATAAAACTGAAGAAATTTTATCTCCTTATAGCACATCCATGTTTATTAAAGCCTAGTTGCTAGAATAAATCGAGGATAGGTCCATTTCGTCGCGAGCACGATACGAAAGCGAGCGCAGGTTGACAAAGGAAGAAGTTGACTCGTAAACTGCGCTCGAAATGCTCGCCTATTCATAGTCCGACGATCTTTATTCCTTCATGCAACTCCCTCGTGTAGGTCCGCATTGAAAAGGTCGGACGCAATAAACCAGTCGCCGGCAATTTACTTCTTGTGTACGTTTCCCTCCGTAATTCCGATAAAGCTACGGCTTATCAGCTCGTACGGTTCCTGTGGAATTCACGCGTGCCACTGGCGCCACGGCCTCGACTAAGTATCCGCTCGGTGCTCGCCTCTTTTACACGCATTACGCCGCGCTATGATAATGAAACGCATAACTCCGACTGCAGACCACGCCGAATCGAATTCCCCGTGGAAAGCTTCAACACATGCCAGCCCACGTAAACGCGAATTGAAATTCTAAACGATGATACACGTCTTAGCGAGAGCCTTAGTAACGCGTGTGCGTTGTCTGCTGAGTTATCTGGTGGGTTTAAGAGCGAACGAACAATCTGAGAGTTAATGGTGTTTATGGTACATTGATCGTTCCACGTTAAGGATCTTAAGCTTCTTTTCACTCGGTTTTCTAACTCAAGTTATTGTAAGACTGTGGACGTTTGTACAAACTCACCTGTTTACGAACACAGAAGCGAAGAGACAGAACCCAAGCAGAGGTTTGTTTCATCTATTAAATATTACAGAGTGGCTATAAAAGTACGCCAGTATATTTATTGTAGCATTTACATACTAATTAATTAAGTCCAAGTATATTAAATTTCATATTATCCGATACTTTCATACGACCACAAAGATACTGTAAAGGTGAAAATGCCAAATACGGCGAAAAGGACACTTTATTGGCTGATAACAGTATGTGCCATTGGTCTACTTTTTGCAGCCAATGTAACTAGACTACGAATTTCTATAAAAGTTCCTATCTTTGCAAATACTGATAAAAAAATATTTTAAATCTTTTTACTTATTCTTGACGTTTTATTTATTTTCTATATTCTTGTGTTTGCACCAATTATTAAAGATCTTTAATTTCTTTTAATTCTAATAAATCCTATAATTCGGATATTGTATAGCCTAGTACGGTCTAAAATTATTCGAAGGTTGGAAATTATTTTATTATCTGGCGTGGAGAAAATTTGTAGATATGAGTTTATAGCAATTTGATAGCGGTAAATGACGTGGAAATTTTTTTCATAATTTCTCCTAGTGACTTCCGCCCGTATTGAAAGTGCATATTTTCTATCCGTATCCACTCGTAAATGCAAGGAATCGGAAATTATTATCATTATTGAAGAATGCAATTACTGTGCCGATGTTCCTTTATGACATATACGGAGCTATATGCGATATGGCAATTAAACGTGGCCAACTTCCTTTTCAGATAATAATGAAGCTTCATTACGAATCAACGTTGCACTAGCGTAATTCTCCAACTAGTTGTCACAATTACTTATTTCAACATAGAAACGTATGTTATTGGAAATAATTAATAATAAGATAGTTGGTCGTTTATCTCTTCATACTTGAACGTAGTTTGCAGATGTTTAAGGGTCTACAAACATCGTTATTTCTTTCGTCTCTTCGATTACTATTTAAAACAATTTTGGTGGCCGACGTGAGTATTCTCGCGCGATAAAATGATTGAAACTCTTTATGCATCGCAAAGGATTTCATTCCAGTCGGTTAAATACCTAGAATAAATATATGAACTGCATACAGTTGATAACTTTTAAAATGTTTCAATATTTTGTCAGCGTTATAATTAGTTTTCCTTAGAAGCCTAAAAGTTAATCAAATAATAAATATTACGTAAGAGAAATTTGTATTGAAAGAACTACACCTACTATTTCACTTGGAAATTCTTTTCTCTATTATCAACACGAGGTCATCGATCTATGTCCAATTTAAACAATGAAAAAGTAATACACATTATAGTAATACGACGTTTAAAAAATGAGTATCATTATTCCTCCATTTCTTACGATTTTGTCCGTTCCATCAAAATCCGCTATCGCTGAAATTTCATAATATATTGTTAGGAAACGGGATTTTGTGAAATTTTTTCTAAACACACGCGACAAATAAAATTCCGTTCCTTTGCCGGCAAGCATCGATTAAGCACGCATAATCGCCACGATATTAGCAAAGGGCAAAGCATTAGCCAGGAAACGATGGCGGTATTAAGCATCAGCAGCGACTTCCTCGTGAATTGAATCGAATTCCCGTTCCTCCAGTGCCGGTTAAATAGAGAAACAAATAAATAACCAGGTGTATAAGCAGAAGCACGTTCGTCTGATTGTAGCCCCGTAGTAGGTAGCATTTCATAATAATTATCTCGAGAGGGACTCTCGAGAGGAGAGGCCTGCAACAGCCACGAACATCGTTTCTCCTCTCTAAGGTCGCCTTATTAAGGAAGCTATCATTAAGCCTCCACTATCTCACCTATTACCGTTTACTGGCCCATGCCATTGGCTCGGTTCCGTACCGATGATCAGGATTTTCATCTATTCGCTCACCCAATTACGTCACGTACCCACCGATGCACCTGGCCACGTTTGTTCGTGCAACGTTTTATTCGTTTGCTCGATGCATTTGTCTTCGACTTGTTGTCGGCCACCACAAATCTCTGCGCGTAGACCAACATGATGCGCTTGCATCCTCTTGCAACAAAATAACATACAGGATGTTTCCTCTTTTTTTCGGCTAAACGATAGGAGCATAATTTGCGAGTGAAAGTAAAAAGAAAATCGAATTCAGCCTCGATAGTTTTTACATTATTTCTATATATAAGTAACCTAACTATACTATAGCTACTTTACTTCGTTTTCAGTACTGCATGCTATAAGCAACCATAACTGCTTAGGTGGTTAGACTGTGATCGCGTAGCATGTTGTCATGGTACGTTGCTACAACGTCGACATCGATGTAGCATGGAATTTGTTACGTTCCGAATTTCTTGAGAATTTGATTAAATATCAGTAACTAGGTTATCAATTCGTTGTAGAAATTCTTTCCGGGTAGTTACTTTTGTATTCTATCTATTATGATTTTCTATATTCCGTAACAGTGAATTTATCCTTATGAACAAATATTTCTCACTGTGTTCAATATCGGTTTATTTATTTTGTAACAAAGCGTTTACAAGAAAGTTCCGTGTGAAAATTTCCCCTTATTTTCGCCTGTAGATTATATTTCTACAGGTTGATCGAAAAAGTACGAGACACCCTGTATATCCGTCTGCTCGTAGAGACTGGCAAATATCGACACGTTGCTCTTCTTTTTGTTTCCGGTGGAGATGACGATTGATAAATTCGTGATTTCAGGGTCTTTAGATCATCGCGTTGCCTGCACCTTGATCGAACTCCTCTTCTCATTTTCTACCGTGAGTTCTTCTCTTGTCGCGTCGAAAGAGAAATGTTTTGCTGCTGATATTAATAGTACGGGGTGATTGATATGTTTGAAGGTAGAGATGGGTTGAAGAATTATAGCTTTTGGGTCTTCATTTAGCTACTTGATCGTACGTGTGAATCGTTTTGGACTGGCGATGAGGTTCAATGGATATCTTTGCAGTCGTTTTGTTGAAGTTGCTAATGGCGTAGGTAATTGTTCAATTTGAGAATGGCAGGTATTTTTTAGTTAATGTGCTATTATATTACATATTTTATATTGCTATATTATATTTAGTCGAGTGTAAGGGTTGATTCATGATACAAACGTTTTATGTTTCAAAGATCCAATATAAAACAAATAACTACCGACTAATTATTACAAAGAAATTACCTTGTTTTGCTTTAATCCAAGAATTACGACAAGGATCCATCGTGCATCCCCTAACAGAAAATTGACACAAGATCAAACGGAAGAAAACATCAACTCGTCTAACTTCAAAAAGTACTTCGATTTCGATCTCTTTACCGATTGCTCGCAAATATCAACGACAGCTTTCAATCTTCTTCGTGTATTCTACTCTAGATCTATCTATATATCTCTAGCTCCTAATTTCTTCTTAGACAGGTAAGTTAATAATCACCTTTCATGGTGTTAGAAGAATCAATCTACGCCAACGCGATTTATCAACAATTTTGTAACCATCGTGGCTGCTGAATCAATCGTTCGTATCATCGTCTAAAATGTGATTACCTTTCTTTTTGTTCAAAGCTGCAAGAAACAAACCGTGCTTTTAACGCCGGAGAAACACGCAGAAAGAAGAATCAAACGCAACTTCCATTCCATTCAGAAAGACAAATATCGTCGTTTGCCTCAAACCTGAACGAACAATCGTAAAGCGAAGCTGTTGGCGAAAGATCAATCGCGTGTCCCGTTCATTTCCGCTTCACGGTGAAAAGTGATCGATCGCGCGCGAGTCGTAAAGAGATCCTTCGGCCGTGGTATCGATCCAGTCGCATACTCGCGCCTACCTGCTACAGATTTTATGTAACTGTGTGAAATACGCGTATAGAATGGCGTTTCAGAGGCTGGTCTCGTTCCATCGTAGAATACCGCCATCTTCTTTATCGGGCGATAAATTTTAAGGCGCCCTTTCAAAGACGACGTCAAGTCCCGGCGATTTATGTCCGATATGGAGCAGGACGGAACAGAATACCTGTCGTAACTGGGTCCGAACACCTGTACTACCTCCATTTGCATCTTCTACCATAGGATTTGTAGAGATTTGTCGAAACCGTATCACACGCTTCTTCGTTCCCTTTGCGTTTACGATTTCGAATGCAATTCTATTCTATTTTTAGACTTCCTGGTTCGATTTCTTGTGGAAATCGTCGATTGCATACGATGGTTCTGTGAATCGTCCAATTGCAGGAACAGATACTTTTTGATCGAGTATTGTGATTCGTTCGAGGAAGAATTTGCAATGGCTGAAAATTAACGAAATAGTAGCATCCCTATTTCAATTGCGTTTTATACGTGGAATTGGAAACGTACATTTCCTTTTCCGAATTTTCCTCCAATTTCGTTACGCGTTTGGGAAACACGGTGGATCGTAAGTGATCGTAGAATGTAGAAATAATCTGTAAGTTGTCTGGTAAGAGAAGTCTGATACAAGGATGAAACAGATATAAATTCGACAAATAATGTGTACAAATTTATCGATATCAACGACACTTTAATTAGAGATTTTTCAGGAAGCTAACTTTCCATTTTAAAATAACTCTTTTTCTTATTATGCCAGGAAATAACTTTATGCGATTATTAACATAAAAATGAGGCAAGATAACGAGCAAGTAATAAAGAAAATAACGAGAAGAAGATCTTAAAGTTTTTCATTCATATTTAGCCTGATAATTCACCTTATTAATCTTCACGATAGTACAGACTTAAGTACGATCTTTCCGCGATGAATTACGCCAAAGAACTATGTTCAAGTTTTTACAACGCGGTTATGCCATCGCCTAATGCAATATTACTCATGGCAAAGGGCATAAACAGTCGCCGCGGAGAAGATAAGAATAGAATGTATGAAAGTTTTAAAGCGCAGCTTCGTACAAAGTCTTCATTTCCACGATAATGCCGACATTAATTCTCGACTTAGCACATGGACAAGTACGTGCTGCTCATAAACGACCAGATTGCCATCTTGCGATCATACACATTCTAAGGGAAGCTTCAATTAGCCAGCAATAAGAATGCAATAAAACTTTAACGATTCGTAGACAGTCGTCAGCGAGAATTGACCTCGGCGTAACTGCAAATCATCCATAATGCATCGGATTTCTTTCCTTAATTGGATCAGAGACAAATCGATGTTTCGTCGATTCTACGAATTCTATCGGTCTTTCTAGCTCTTTCTCTTTTTGTCATTGAAAATTTAATTATCGAAGGCTTGTTTAAACTTGATACTTTGTGCTTTCATCTTTTGTAATGGGTATAGCAGACAGAGCACTCGTTAATGACTGATTCCATGATGATTGTAATCAACGGAGATGCTATTTCAATGGGAGAGATGCGATGGATTATTGATAAGAAGGATGACGAAAAGTTATAAAAGAAACTTGATATTCCATTGAATATTTATTAGTATAAAAATAGTTGATGTGGAGCAATTTGATACCTTATGTATTCCTTCATCGTTTACAGATTTTCTGTTTTTTTATTTTGACCGAATACTTCTTTAAAGAAGAGACACTAATTTTTATGTACAGAGAAATTCTGTAGGAAGAAAGCCTGAATATTTTGTAATGCCGAGATTCTCGAAACTTAATTAAACGATTTAATTACTTCATTCAGCAGCTATGATCTCTCGTAAGCAAATATTTTTATTTATCTTTCCCTATATTACCTTAAAATATTTACTTTATCCCTTCCGAAATCCCTCAATTTCTCCTGCAACATCTCATTTCATGCATTTCAAAAATAACGAATCTTCCCCATGAAAACGAAAAACAAAGTCCTTATATATCTAAGCAACTGTTTCGTATCTTCGTGAAAATTGCGTATAAAGAGTGAAAGCAAATTGAATTAAAAATTAAAGTTCATCTCTAATTGCAGACCATTTGTCGAGAAATCTGAGTTCTAACTAATATTCATATTATCATAGATCTTTACATTTTTGTTCAAGTATTTAAAATCCTCTCACAACCGTCGTTTTAAATTCTATCTCAATGTATTTATTAATTTCTATTAATTCCCAAACAACCGAAGCATCCATTTAATCAAACAACTACAAGCCCAGTTCGTGTAACGATGTTACTCAGCTTCTAGCAAAAGATCGTGGTGTCCGCTCGTTCCTTGGCCTCGCCTAGCGGTGGGAAAAGCTCAGAAGAAGGAAGGATCGCCATATTTCAGAATCAGCGACGGGACACGGGCAACCGGGCCGAACGCGAGAAGCAAAGGTCGCGAGTCTTAAAAAAGTCAACCAGCCAAGCCGTACGTATGGTGAACCTTAATCCGTTTAACCGTGGCACGCCGCACCGGTACAACTGACAGACAGTATCTTGGGCTGATAAGCGGGACGGAGTTTGTCATAATTATTGGCCACAATGTCAGCGAGCGGCTCGCTTCATCGCTTGCGAATTCTTGCGGCGTTCTAAGCGAGGCGGCTAGGTCCGCGAATAAATTCGAGGACATGCAAAAATGCGCGCTGATTAACGACGATTCAGCCGAGGACGGTGACTGCTGTTCGCGTAAATTAACGCAAGAGACTTCAACTACGAACAGCTAGCGTCTGCGTAGTTTGCGCGTTTTTTCATGCGGGCACGTGAGAATGAAAACGAAACACGCTTGCAAATATCTAAATTCTGTGAAAAGCAGTTTTACGAGAAACATGGTATTTTCTACGATATTAAGAAGGGGAAAGAAGATTGTTGGTGAAGATAGGTCCTGATATATTTGACAAGTGTCGAGTAATGTTATGGCTATTCTTTCAAGGCAAATTTCATCTTTGATTCTTTAACAAAGATTTCGTCTATTCTGTCGTATATATATTGAATCTAATTTATTCGAGTCGAAATAATGGTGCAAAATAATGGTGTTCTATGATACTTGTAATACCAACGTTTGCAAAAATTGTCTACTATAAAGTTTTTAGAACGGTATAAGTCTTTTAATATATGCAGCCTCTTTCCCATACTTATTCTAATCGATATGCAACAGAAATAAGAATCTTCTTTATTTTACTAGATATCTTAAACGTTTGTAATTTCGATCGACAGATTAAATTGGTTATTTAGATTCATAATAAAAATTCATAATAGAAATTAATCTAACTAAGAGATGAAGGATATGCATTAATATTTTTCGAAGATCTTGCTAATTTCTTACTTTCCTACGTGTCGCACGTCTGTAATATTCTTAGCTCTTAGATCTAAATACCGTACATGTGGTTATTACAAAATTAAAAATAAGAAACGATAGTAGCTTCAAGAACAGTTCCACGATCTTTTATATTTCCATTATAAATGATGGACATGATAGTCGTAATATTTAGACATGTATTCAGCAATTCAATAATTTGATCACACTGTGTTAAATTTCCAAATTAGTCTCACAACGCGATAATTCCCATCGATGTACATGATTCAACCAAAGTAATCGATTATGAAGCAGAAAAATATTCTTTACCCTTAGACTCCATAGACACCTTCTCGATAAACAATTCAAACCTGTAATACAAGAGTCCCTGAAACATAAATTCCCATCTCAAATTCAACACGATAGAGAACTACCCCAACGATAATCCTAATTTTATTCGAAAAAGCCTCACTCGTCTTCTTATTCCTTGCCATTTTACGCGCTGCTCCCGAAACATGTCTCTGTCTTTATCGCGGAAACCGAACAAACACCCGTCGCCCATCGAACTTTCATTTCTACGCTTTACCGGGCAATTGCAGTGACGGTGGATGGCAAACTCCGCCTGAACAGTCCCCAAACGCGACGTGAATGGCAAGTATACCTTTTTGCGAGACGCATCAACCACCGATACGAACGCCTCTCTCTCTCTCTCTCTCTTTCTCTCTTTCTCTCTTGTCTGGCTCTATCAAGAGAGATTGGTACGGACGAACCATTTCCCTGTAGTCGTGGCACGAGAAGACGGTCGTGTGACGCGATAAGCACAGAGGATCGTTGAATTTACGAGCGGCCAATGCCAGGAATCAATCCGGCCACATAGTTTAGCGAGATTACACGTTGCTCGTTACCTTCGGGGGGAGAACAAGAGGCATACACCGACGTCGTACAGAACTATGGCTATGTTCTGCCGCCATCTTGTCAGGCGTTCCTGCGCAGAAACACCCCAGGGCTGCGTTTCGATCATCCACCGACTGTCCTACAACCATAAAACAGCGCAGCCCCGCTGAAACCCCCTGTATAAATACGCATGGTCCGGTTCTACCGGTCTCGAACCGTTCGCGTAATACGCGATACATCTTTTTCAGTCTTTGTGATACGCGACACGTTGCCACGGCTGTGTAACCTCTGGTCGATTCGAGGGATAACGCGCGCAACGAAGCTACCCGGCGATAAATTAACGATCAGTGAGTTCACGTTTTGGTCCGTTGATAAGAAGCACCATCATGGCGAACCGGTATCAGTGGGTGGTCGCATGTTTAATCGGTCGAATGGTGATCCGTTTATCGAGCTTGTTAAATGTTACAAGGTATGGAGGTGAACGTTTTACGGTTTCGTTCACTGCAGGAGTTCACTGTGAGTAAATTCGCTTCGGTAATCAGTGATATATTGGAATAAGAGTGAAGAGATTTTTCAGGAATTTTATGATTTTATCATCGAGAGATTCAGTTTGCAAAAGATTGGGAAATTGTCTGTTAGACGATGATTACGATGTTATTTGCGAGATGTATGGATTAAAATGATTCTCGTTAGCCGTAAGCCGTCGCTTTGTTTCAATATGTTACAAACTTCGACTCTTATCTTGGCTACACATTCAAAAACTGCATTCTGTGAATATCATCAGATATGCAGCAACATGGTAAAGTTTCACGAATTAAAAATGCGTATAATATCCAGCATAGCTTTCGAGAAACTAAACTTGAAGAATTTTAAAACGTTTGGAAAAAATTTAAGAATTTCAAGAACATAAGGAAATTCCCCACGACATTCTACGTGTCTTGATATCGTTCGCAACTTCCTATAGAAATCTTGGAAGAAGAAACTACGCTTTTAGAAAAATCGGATAAGTCTATATATATATATATTGGATAAATGGTGACGTTAAAATTTTAATCCTGCTGCGCACTTTGGATCGTTTTCTATCCGATCGTATCCTGTCATTGTTAAACATTTTCTTCAGTCGAAGGATAGAATTGAAAAATCGTTGCTCCTACGTATAATTTCACGTAGCAATTTTATGCATAAGTGCTTTTATTCACTGAAGCGAGTTTGAGATTGAGATACAAAAATTGGGAAAACGCGGCGAGGTTTCTTATCACGAAACTCGATCTCAAATTCTCAGAAATAGCCAATCTAAATTTTAATTAGGTTCCGATTAAAATCAAAATCTAAATTAAAAATCGATCATGCCATTTCGTCTTCACCTCGCGCGATATGATAACCAAAAAAAAAGAAAGAAAAAAAAATAGAAACGAGTAACGAAAATTGTACAAAAAAATAAATATTCACTGCAGCTTGGCTATCGATCGGAACTGACAAAATCACGAATATCGCGGAATTGGTCGTGCGACGAATGAAAAGTCTGCTTCTAAACGAACACGCGGAATGCTCCGGTTTTTTGCAATCTCGTGGGGGATTCCAGGATACGCAGCGTAAAAAATGAAAACGTGCGGAACAAGGTAATTTCCTGAAATGGTCATGCGAGGAGACGATCGTTCGAGGAGCGTCCACGTGCCAGATACGACACGCGAGATTCCAACGATACCATATACCGTAGACCGGGGGTAATCGGCAAGTTGTTTTCCATAGTTGCCCACAGCGGCTTATATCCGCAAAAAAATCCTATTACACGGTTCTTCGCGATTTCGCTTCGGCTTCGATTCAACTGACAGTTTTTTCTTCACGCGTCGATCGCGATTGCCGCTAATTAATTTTCGCGCGAGATTCGACACGCGTGTTATTCACTTTGAGTTCGTCTCGTACGCGTCGGAAGTAGGCGACAATGTATTTTGAATTTAAACAAATCAACGAGCAATTATCGTTGTTAATAATAATTTAATTTATAACTAAAATGCGCAAGTTAAACGATTCGTTCAGAGAAACAAATACAGTTGGAGGATTTGACTGTATCTATGGGATTTAGAGCGTAGAGACTTGAATTGTATTGGAGAATCTCGTGTACAACGTTTAATTCAGAATTTGTGGAGAGTTTAATGACATGTAAAATGGCATTTCGTAATTTAGGGCAAAATCCAGTGGGAACGATTAAATGAAAGAAATTGAAATAGACTCGAGATGTAAAAACGGGAGTACATAATTTCTCGCCCTGAAAATTGATTTATTATATGATAATTGTTATGAAACAATGTTTTTAACTTTATACTTGGTTCTCAGAACATGTGCTATACAAAACTTGCGGATATTTAGTTTGCGACATTGTTTACGCCTCAGAGTTAACAATAAATCCTACTTATTGAAATTCTGCCATAGAAAAACAAGCAGAGTAAAAAGAATAAAAGTAATATTAAAGCACAACATCAGAATACTATTAACGTTAAAGAAACTCGAGAAAAATATAGCCTACCGTGCAATATAAAAAATGATTAAAACAATAGATACTGCGGTATCGTTCCATAGAACATCGATACGTCAATCCTGCTATTATTCCAAAATTCTAAAAAAATAATATCAACATCAGAGAAAATAAAGCTTCGAGCCTTTGGAAGGACCAAAAATCTCAAAAATCCCACATCCTCGTTCTTCATCTCGTACTCCGCGGTCACTTCAATCCGTCGTTTAACAATGAAACGGCATTACTCCGAATGAAATGCATCCGTCCGATCGGTGGATCGATCGATGCTCCACACGACGACGGATAACGCGGCTTAATTTAAGAGCGAAGCAACATCAACAGCAGCAGCTCTTCTGTTCCGCGCGCATGTCACATTTTTGCCGGCGGACATGTGGAAATCTCAGGGCGGTGTAATTAATGATTCCTTGTTGCCGCTTATGCACGTCAGCCCATTAAATTCAAATCAGCCCGGGCCCGCTGGAACAGCTGCAACGCACAATAGACAATGTGATTGATTAAAAAAAACGTGGGAGCGAACGTGGACGCGGAGCGTGTGCGCTGCTCGAGATACGGATGCGTCCGGAGCAGAGAGAACTGTAGCTGTGCCGCAAGAAGCGTCGGGATGCAGCAACGGCAGCAGCCAGCCCCGTCTATTCGACGAGAAAGCAACTGCGGCGTATGCGCCCAATTAGAAGGAATCCAGGAGGCAAAAGGGACTGGGACGCCTGGACTCTCACGCTGCCGGGGATTCGTATGCGAGTCGCGTGTCCGGTGTCCTGGCGTTGTTCTCTGCCGTTAAGCTTCGCTCACAATGCTCGAAACTTTCAAGTGGATGGAAAAATTCACGACGGAATACGGTGGATGTAAAAAGCATTCGCACAGTATCTCTCTTTCCTAATGAAGCATTTTCTTATCCCATTACTTTATACGATATTATATTCGTAATATGAAAGTTTTGTAGTCGTAAGAAGATACTGTCGAATGATATAAAATGTAATATTCTTGGATCTAATTAATTAATAAACGTAATAAATATAATGGTGTGCAAATACTTTTCGTAGTCGCTGTATAGTTGCCCTTTCGTAATTTGAATAATTGTTTAACGCTAGATCTAGAGACTGGTAAAGTATAGAAATTGTACCCAGAGAAATCAAAGCGAAAGATATGCGAAAAAATATTTAATACAAAGAGAAAACCAAGATCTTGTCGATATATTTGACGAAGAATTATCGAAATCCTCAAAAATGCAACCTTGTAAATTTATCAAATTTCAATGAAACATTAAGAAGATGTAAAGGTGCTTTGGTTATTGTTTTTTGTCACTAAGATTTATTTATTAGAAAATTGATATTTAAACGATAGTTTTATGTTTGAAATATTTACAAGTTCCTCGAAGGTTCTGATCTAGCTCGGAGATTAACAAGAAGTGGACCATTTTTCTGAAATAAATGACACTTGTTGATGTATTTAATTTATTTAACGATGGATTTAGTAAAGTTGTTAACCTTCTCGTAAAAATGCGATCTGACAAAAACATTTTTTCTTTCAATAAATGTAGGATTTTTGCATACATTATTAATTCAACAAAAAATTATTAATTCTTGGTTTCTTCGTAAAGGTATAGTATAGGTAATGTAACCATAAATATTTAGTAAATACCTATACTTTGCATAGAAATAATTAAATTGATTAAAAAGTCGCAATTACGTTTCTATGTACTTCGAACTTCAATGCTTCAATCCCTCCGAGCAGTAGGTAATTTCACTCGGAAAATAACGTAAATCGATGACAAAATCGGTAACCTAAGTTTCACCACCTAATGTAATACCTTAAACCATGTTAAGCGGCGCTCACGGGGTGTCCACGAAATTACATTAAATCGATTCCGTGGAATCGAAGAAACCCAATCTCTGTTCAACATCTCAAAAAAGCTGTTCGCCTTCAGCGACGCTGAAACTTCTTAACATAAAGACAAAACTTCTGGGTTTAAAGATCAAATCCACCGTTGAAAGATCGAGAGCAGGATTATCAAAGGTATGAAACGCATCTCAGCTTTGAGTTATTGCCTGTGCTCCTAGTTCCAGAAGGTAATTGGCCGTGCTCCGGGGACATGTCTGACAATCTTTCACAGAAACGGCGATTTATTGCAACGTTGCGTTCGCCGGTCGAACGGGCGGCGATCCCCGGCGGACAATCGTGAAGCGTTGCGATTTAAATTCGCGTTAGGACGCGAAGGCGAGGACTTTTTGCGGGACCGGCCAGTTCGTTACGTACGGTGTATGACGGAGCCACGGCAGGCGCACGGCATCATTAGATGAGTGCCGATTTTTTCTTCTATCAAGCAAGTTTTTACGCGGCCGGTCTACCCCGCGGTATAACGTGCAGCGGCATAACCAGCGTCACCAGATCGGGAGAGAGATCTCGATGCTTCGTTTCCACGGCGAGATTTCTTTTCCGATTTGCTCGCTGCCTCGAATCCGGTCCGCCGCTTCATCGACCATGTCCCTTCGGAATACCATGCTAAACGCTTCTTCTTTAAATCCTCTTTTACAACTGTTTCGACCATTCGCTTATGAAATTGGAATGCACCGATATATCGATAGAGCGCGACTCATTAAGGATAAGGATGATCCTGATACGAGGATGATAAGCGGACAATTCAGTTCAGTTGAAAATTGAATGAGCGCAGCATAGCGTAGAAAGTGCATATTCACGTTAAAGTTATAGAGTTTCTAGCTGGTAACAAGTGTCTTACAGAGGATTATTCATAAATACACGTCGATACCTGCACTCCGACAGGGTGTGAATCCACGCATTATAATAGATAAAATAATGTCGTATGAAAATAATAATCTCCCATGTGCGTGTTCGAGTTATCGATAATTAAAGAAAATGTTGGAAATGTCTGCCTGTTTCCTCCAACACGTGCTTCTGCGTCTCTGCTTACAGTTTACAAATTTCACCACAATATATCAAATTTGCCACCATACATACTGTTTCGTTATAACATACAAAAGGTCAGATTTATTTAATGTTTAAAAATACTCAAAGCTTGAGAGAAATAGAACGATGTACAAGAGCATCTTACCAATACGTAATGATGAATATTTTATGGTTCAAGTTTTTATTCGCAATAGATTAATATCTCGACCTCGAATTCCCTGATCTATGCTGTAAACCATACAACAGCAACTAAACGATAATTTGTTGTATACAGAAGAAAACACGATTGAACGTTAACATGAGCTTGGTAGAACGAAGGAGTAATAAATATGCGTACGGAGGTAGTTCGCGCGCAACTGATATGGAAAATCCTCAAGAATGGAAAGAAAAGGTGGTTGGTTACATTATAACGTTTTCAAAAATTCCTGCTTCGGGCTGTTTTACTGGTTCAGCTCGCCTATATAGTCAAACACGCGTCTTCGTAAGCGGTCCGTGCGCGGCCAATTTATCTCGTCACGGTTCCGAGAACACGGTTCTTCGTGACACAAATCAGCCCTCGTACGGCCACGGATATTGTTCGTTTTGCCGCGTCTCTGGCGCGACCACTCGCGCATACCGACTCGCCTATCTCCCGTCTCCAGTCAGATATATCCGCAGGTACGAGCCTCGCATCGCTTCCACTCGTTCCCCGCGTTGCAATCCGCGCTTTATCGATGCGATCGACTAATATCGAGCGCGCCGCGGTCTTACCATAAAAGACGACCTATTCGAACGATACCGTCCCACCGACCACAGCTACGGTTATCTGCCGGAATTCCGCGTAGTTCCCGACAAAAACCGATCGCGTCTCAAGTGCGGCAGGAATCTTAACGAAACGGTGAACCGAATATTTCGTCGCAGTCCCGGCATACGTGAGTCGCGGAGTCGACGATCGGAACGACCAGGTGCGCATTCATAAACGATGCTTCCGCCTAATACCCAATTCCAGTGGTGTGCTCCTACGTTCCTTCGATTTGCAGTTTTCACCGTCTGATTGGTATTACGCTGTAGCGAACGAGCAGCAATTCTCGCCTTAGACGGTATTTCAGTCTTCGAGTTGTAAGGAACTTTTTTGCGGTTTGTTCTTGCTGCTGTTCTTGGTGTTTTGGTTGGAGAAAAAATAATAGGTACATATATAGGTTAAAATGGAAGAACGAGGGGGACTGGATATTTTATGAACCGTTGGTGATATCTGATTTGTTTTAATTTGATTTTATTTTATGTGATCTAATTTTATTTTATATGATTTTTAAGTGCTGAAACTCTTTGATCGTCCTTTAAAAGATTCACATCGATGAAGATCCGATAATAACTCTGTGACTCGTAAGAAAGACATCGTAAATATTTCTAGATATCTGTACGTTTCTCGTCTCACTCTGTTGAATTGTAAGCAACGAAATCGAAAAATAAAGATATACGAAGAATCCACGATATCATTTTATTTCGTTATCCAAAGTTTCTCGAACATATGTTTCATCTTCGTCAGTTAACGACAAACAATCTCTCCGAAGAATCTCCAATTTTTCTGACAAAGCCACGATTTTGATTACCTTGTCTCTTCAATCTCACATTTCACACAGATGACATGATTTTACTTTATTCGTCTAACATACGTAGCCCTATGGACACATTTACGTAATGAATTATAAAATGCTGGCTATCTAAATATAATTATGCGTTACATTCCAAAATTCTGGTTAACCTCAAATGAATACATCCCAAGATTTTACCTAATCTCAAGCGGTTATACATTCCAAAAAACGAAGAATCTGCACTTGCTACCTTGAGAACCACTGTCGAACAAGAGGCCTCCGTAAGGGTCCAGGTAGCGTCTCCGCTTTCTACGTCAAGGTCTTTAAATCATATCGGTCGATATACTCCCTAAACAATAGCTACGCGGGCGATATGGTCGTTTTTGGTGTTCTCGACTCGCACCGGCAGAAAAATACTCGTACGGTAAGGCACGTCGGAGACAATGGGAGTCCACGGATTATTCCTTCCTTCGAGAGACCCTCCACCCTCCTCCGAACCAACCCTTTTCGCTAAGGTGCAGTCCTCTAGTTTACAGAATAGCCGCTGCAGCGCCCTCACGTCGCTCTGTGCGGGTGGCCCAGCAACGTGTTCATTACGTTCCCGGACTCTGTTAATAAAGAGGGGAAAATAAGAGAAGGTGCAACCGAAAAAATCGATAAGTCCAACGTGAAGGTGGTGGTAGTAGACGACGTGTTTAATGAGTTTGGAGAGAACAAGAGATTTTGTTTAAGCGAGTAAATTAAACGCTGTTCGGTGGATTAGTTATTGGATGAATGATCGAGAGATAGGTATTATGGGGGTTGATGGTACTGGTGGAGTGGTAGGTAGGTAAAAATGGCTGTCGCCTAATGGCCGCCATGGCAGATGCAGGGTGGTGGTAAAAATCTAAATTCATTCTTTAAAGATCTTCTGGAAATTTTGTACGTACTGCTGCAAACAATAAATTATTCGAATATTTGTATATTAAACAAATTTTTACGTTAAATTTTCTTTGCT
Organism: Bombus terrestris; assembly: GCF_910591885.1. Classification (NCBI taxonomy): domain Eukaryota; kingdom Metazoa; phylum Arthropoda; class Insecta; order Hymenoptera; family Apidae; genus Bombus; species Bombus terrestris. Next base: position 19,462,260 of record NC_063275.1, on the reverse strand, counting down.
AAAAGGAAGACGAAGGCCGCATTTTAATTTAGGATCGTCTTATTATTTTCAGATATTTCCATACGTCGAACGTATCGTACAGAATATATAAAAAAAAGTTTCCGAGAATGACAAATATTTCATTTTTAATCTCTAACTACTTGCGAATTGAAATCTGGACGAGAGAAGAAGCTTTATCTAACAATAAGCATAGAATTTCTTAAATAACGACGAAGGGCAGGTTCTATAGAAATTTCTTGCGATATTCTCTCTTTCCCCGTCTAACTTGAATAGAAAAAGAAAAGGCAGCAAAATGATAATATCAGCTCGATTTCAAGTCGATGGAACTTAAAGAACGAATCTTACAAAGGGTAGTATTCCGAGAAACCAGTTCTTATTATTATTTCCCACGATAAATATTTAAAAGAGACAAAAATGTTGCTTAATGCCCTGCAAAATTCATTCACCCTAGGTACGTTGCGAATCCTTCAAAGTATTAGACCGAGAAAGATGGCCGGGGAGACGTTTGTTAACTGTCTCCAATAAAACAAGTTCATGCATCCATAATAGCAACGCCCCTAAAAACGAGTAAGAAAAAGAAGCCCCCACACAATACGGTGCCATCATATGGTGGCAGTGCCATTGTTCGTCCTTTAAACTGTACTTTAAATATGCAGGATACTCCTTTTGCTCTGCTGCAGGCTCCTTTAAGTGTAAATGAGGTTACGGCTACGAGGAGCTCAGAAACGATATTCTGCACGCTCGTCCGTCTTTAATGATGGAGCCATCTTTAAAATCTAGTTGTCTGTCCAGTTGAAGTCAACACAACCCATTGATCGATATTTCTAAAGATTCTTCCATTCTTTAGTAACCGTACGGTAACAAGAATAACGTGTTTCTCATTTTAATTATTTTTACCGTTGCTCCGAGATTTTGGGGTTAATTTCTACATCAGAAACATCATCATCATTTCTACATTGAAGGATTGATTTGAAGAAATTGTTCCGAAAGATGTAAAAAATTACACTAATCACGGTTAATGCATCAGAGAACGATAATAAATTTTCATGCGATGTAATAAAATAAATTTGTTATTTACGCGGTGGACAGAAAAATCACTTTACGCCATAAGTCAACTTTGTTCGAATATAAATTATTTCACAAAGAATTTCTCTTTTAATTCAAAGGATTACTCTTTTAATTAAGCTAAATCGTAATTTTATTTTGCGTCGCGACACGTCTTTCTTAATTTTCAAAAAATACTTTTCTTGTATCTTCTCATAACGGTAAAAACGAAACCTCGTTTCATGAAAAATAGCAGTGACATAAGTACGCCACTATGATTTTCAACCATTATTATACTTCCTATTTATCATTATTACTGCTCGCGACGTATCAATTATTTATTTTAATATAATAAGTTACATAGAATTCCAAAGGCATTAATGTCGCCATCTTCAAACTTTTTACTTCCGGCATGTATGTTGCTCCTCCACGATAAAACTTGAAACACTACTTACCAACTGTAATCCTTTCATATTCATCCTCTTCTGCAACATTCATCTTTCTTCGTCTACATCGGTAACCTTCCAGGGTAATGCTGTTCTTTTTCCAATCAGATTACGATAAAATCTTCCAAATGCGAACCTGGAGACGTTGTAGGTGCCATCCGTACCGGTCATGGCTGTCCATCATCCTACCACCATCTGAATTCTGATCCACTAGCGAAGAGTTCCGGCAAAAAGCGACACTGCCCGTTTCAGAACAAACTTGTCGTACGTATCGTGCGGCAATAATTTTGCATTATGAATTAGCCGACGGGACATCGATCATCTATGGCGACATACGATTCTCCTTCGGTCATTCTTTTTATCTAAAATGGCCAACGACTTTTCTTCTCTCTTATCTCTCAGTAAGAAACTCTTCCGCGAGCGTGGCTTTCGTCCGATCTAGCAGTGTCATCGAAGCTCGTCTTGATCGTCCATCATCGCTGGCCAACTTCGATATTAAACCGAAGATAGTCTCTTCCTGCTTCTGGCGAAATATTATTCGTTCGTGATTTAATGCCTCCGCAACTTCTTGCCATTTCTCCTTTCAATGATTGTATTTTCCTCCAACGTTAGTCGTGTCATCGATACCAAAGATCTTTGATTCGAATAGATTTAGCAAAATACAATTTTGTTGTTAAGATCGGTGATAGGTATCGACTGCAACGTATCGTATTATCATCTTGTTATATCTTTATCGTTGTTAGAAAAAAGTCCCATATAGATTTTCCAATAAAAATTCTATGGAAGACATCTACGTTGATCATAACTGATTTATTGTTTGTTACATTTCTGTTTAATCAGTGCGTAACAGATTTGAAATTCGGAGGTTTGGTTCTTGAAATACGAACGCTATGCGAATATTAGGAAAGTGTTAAAGAAATTGTTAAACAAAGTTAGACAGATTCCTTCGTAAATATTTTAAACCAAAACGAGTGCAGATTCGTTTGATTAAATCACTCTGCATTTTATGTCGAAAGCTTTTATAACAATATAAGAGAAAATAATAATAATAAATGATTGAAAGACATTATGGGTCAGCGAATTCACCCCGTAATGAACCATAGGTCTAACAGAAGGAAAATATATTGGAGACACTAAAAATTGTCTTTGTCAAAAATAGCACCAAGTTTGAAATGTAATATATTATCATATTGTTATAGTTCTATAAATGTTGGAAATTCCGTACAAGTTTTCCAGAAACCAACTCTACGAAATAGATTCCTATATTGATAAACATTTTATCTTTCATTGATTAATAGAAAAGATGCTTTTCAATGAAACAACTTTGGACATCGCGTGGGCATTAACGATGAGCGTATTAAAAATTATAAAATCTCAGCGGAAACGTTATAATCTTAATAACAAGAAACAGAATAACATACAATTCTACAAAAATCATTTGAAGCAAACGCTTGCTGAAAGGGAGGAAAAGTTCTTTATAAAATCATCAATCGATCTGGTAAATAACAAAAGGTCGTCATAAAAGAAACCAGATGCACAGATGCTATATAACCACAACATTTTTTTATAAATACAACAACAATATCGTGACGCGTAAATTAATGAAATACTGCGTCGACAAAGGTTACGTGACTTTCTAACCAGGCGAATATTTCCACAGAAATAAAGCAAATCTAACGCAAACAATGGCGAGCAAGCAAGCAGTTGGTCGTTTTGCATTTAATCTTCGGCACGGTTGAGGCTCGTGGCGGGATCTCTGGTCGGTTCCACTTTCCTGCGATTATTCCACGTCGGCATCCGGAGACCAGATCATCGATCATCGGCCGCGGTTCCCGATTCGATCTCTCTGTCACAGGCGGGAAAATACGATCGGCTCGTACGTTATTTGCGGTGTCCCGATAGCGCGACTCGGAAGAGAAGTTAATGCCATGGCCACTTTATCAAGCTGCAATAAGAACGGGGTGCCACGGGATCCGAGAATGCAAGAACCTTCGTTCCTGAGTAATTGCTTCGAGCGGAGGATGTTCGTGAGAGACGAGGAGAGAGCCAGGGAGTCAGCGGGATCGAGGAAGACGCTGAAGGAAGACGGATAACTCGCGGGACGAAACAAGAGGACAAGCCACAGGCTGGTTCCCGACCGGCTTCCAGAACCAGAACAACCTGGAATCTTCGCGATCTTAAGTGTGCTTAATTAAAGCATCAGCTCGCTTTAGTCGGGGGGCCGGTTTTCATTAGGGCGGCATTCATTCGGCCGATAAGGTGGCAACTCTCGACGACTGGTGAAAATATTACGAGCGACCAGTTTCCGTTCCCTCCTTCTTCGATACACCGTCTTAGGTGAAATTTAATTTTGTCCCAGTTCGATGTCGCGCGATCCAACGATTACCTGCTGTCACTTTGCAGACAGGTGATCTTCAAATGAAAGAATGTTAACCGTGTTCCGATGTCTATGTCCGATGGATATATCCGCTCGATTTAAGTAATAAGCGCTTGTCATGGAAAATGAAATTTGTGAACGCAACGCTAGATATGTAGCGATCGTTTATTACGATCAGTAGAAAAATAATAAGCTTAACGACGAGTTCAAATCTATTATTCTTCTTATCGCGTCTTGCTTTCCATTTGCGAAATAATTTCTTACATGTGATATAAAGATATGGAAATATAGAATCATCTTATGATTAATATACCATATTCGCTATGCTTCTGTGTCAAGCGCGCCACGATAATAGTCCGACTATTTATCAGTAATAAGTTATTACCACAATTCTAGTCGAAATAAATATCTCAACCATAATTCTCTAATCTTCGGACGACTCACTCGACAACTTTGCCTTAGCTTTATGCTGTTACTTCCATAAAAGTCAAACTACATCAAAGATTGCACTAAAACCTCATCCGCTACTTCTGCCAACAGATCGTCCGTGATATTACGAGCATTATAAATGTTCGCGTGTAAACGATGCGGCTCCGCCATGGGACGTTCTGTGTTGACGCCTCGGAATAATTTGCCTGATTTACGGGGGAAAAATCAATTTCAGAGACGATAATGACCAGGTTCGCGAACCTCCGTTCCTTTTACCCTCGTGCAGGCTGCACGATATCGTTGAAACGTTGCGTCTGTGTTCCTCGTTCCGTGAGATCGGTGAACGATGAGCGTTTAAGAACGATTATGTCAATTATTGGATGGCGGCCCGTAAAGAAAACGACACGCCGCTGTTTGCAAGAGAAGGGGCCACGATTAGAAGGTGTCGGCCAACGCGTAAATAATCATTCGCCGCGCGATAAAATATTTACGAGCCCATGGGACGTGTCTCCGACATTTACAAATCGCCGCTGATTCAGAACGGCGCAGGCTTTCTTGTTTTGCAACGAGCAAGAACGCGACCGCGGGTTTCCGTTGCCAGCTTTCGCGTAATTCAGCGCCCGCGACTTTTTTCCTCTTACGCGCATTCTCGCGCGGAATTACGACCGCCGGTCCAACGCGAAGAACGTGGCTAACAATGTGGAATTACGTAAAGGGCGTTCGTGAATTATGGATATGAAACCTCGCAAACTCAGTGACTCATTGGAGAAAATAAAAGGTGTCGGTAAAGAGATATACACGGTGGGACAGGGTTATTTGAGTTATCTAAGCTTCAACATTTTTCACTTGCATCTTATACTCTGCATAGAATAGTCACGCTTGTGTATATTACGAGGCACTGTTAGCCTTTAATGCAACGACGAAATAATGAAAAAATATCGTGCGCTTTAGGTTCAGCAAGAGAAAATGATTTGAATAACCATGTGGTAAGATCGTTCGAGTCGACGAAGGAGTATTGCGTTTTACATTTTCAAACAGACGTAGACCGCATAAAAATGGTCCATAACCGAATTACAAGGAAAATTACTTAAAATAAAAATTAAGACAAGAATTTCGTCGATAAGAAGGATCAATACTCCTCTTACGCTTTCTACGTTATAACAGAAGAAGGTTTTCTCACTTGTTGCCGTAATTGGGATCGATTGTTCTGCTAAAAGACTGAAACAAAGAACACCGCGTAACGTAAGTTTCATGCTTATTTACTTAATGAATAATTGAAATTTCATAAAATCTGTATAATTTTTTAGAACGCGAGTAAAAACATATTTCAATCGCTTTACGATCCCAACATCGGACAAAAGCGATTAAACATCACTTAACCGTAGTATCTTTGCAAGAACAATTTTCACGCATCTTCGAGTATTGCTCTTTTATTTATAGTAATTCATATTAACCATTATTTCCGTGAATCTCTACTAACCGTATAAGATTGCCTGAGTTAAAACTACAAGGGAAAATTAGATTAAAGAATTTCGCTCGAAGTATAGAATATTGTACATCTATTTGCAATAACTTGAAAGCGTTCAAATACTTCTACACGGTACTGCATCTATTGAATGTAACTTGGGAATGGCAGGTGTAAATTGTTCGATTTTATGTTCCTCGATCGTTATTGCAAATTTCAATCGTAAAGAGAGGTATTAGGATCTTTGTGAGATTTACCGAGGAAACATATTATGTTGCGTGTAGGCGTAATAGATGGATAATGATTGATTCACAAACTAGAAAACTGAACATTTTTGAGATCTATATCGCCGGTAAGTCGAAGCCTGTTTACCATTCTAATGTTGTGCTACTTCTTATTTAACTTTATTGCCGATGTAAATCTGAATCTGATTTCGAACGGAAAGTTCAAGGCTTCAACGCACAATAGAATCGTAGATGTTATGTCCTAAGTTCTCAAGAAATTATTCAATTTTCATTCCAACTAACATTCTGTATCGCAGTAAATCCAATCGTGTAACATTGTCTGGTCTTTCAAATAAATCACCTTTGCGTTAGCTTACAATTAGAGTTATGTTTCTTCAATTCTCCTCAGGTTTCCAAAACCCTAGCCTGTTTCGCTCGCATGGTAATTAATTTCTCCGTGCGAATGACACACCTTTTACTTTCTTCCGAAACTCTAATTCTTCCAAAGAAATCGTATCCACCTCAACTTGCTTAAAAACTTGTACAGACACCTATTTCTAATACTTAAATCTCGAGTTTCTAAAAAATTAAGCCATCTTATCTTACTCGATTTCAAATTAATCTCTTTGCGTAAATAACGTTGTCCTTACTCTCTCCGAAAAACCAATTCTTCTAAAGAAATTACAGCAGCGTTCAGTTAAAATCGTACTTACATCAAACGTTCCAAACTTCTATTCTTTCCACGTTCCTAAAAATTCGAGCCAGTTCCTAACTCGGTTTCAAATTAATCTTCTATTTTTCAACGTTTACTTTTTCCAGAAAAATTACGCTTACGTTAATCTAGAATCGTGTCCATCTAAAATATTCGAAGCCTCTTCGATCGCTGTGAAATTTCCAAAACCGGAGCCCGTTTCCACGTCGCTTTCAAATTAATCCCATGCAAATGACACTCCCTTTTCCCGGCGAGAAATTTCAATCTGTAATCCCGTATCCGGTTGATGCGCGTGGCGTCCGCTCGGCAGCTCGTCCACCATTCGTTTCCCGGCTTTTTACCGGGCGGAGCTCGGGAGAAAATGAAAGACGACGCGAACGCATCGGCGCTCGGCCGATCCATTAGAAATCGCGGCAAGACACGGTCGCGAGTCAGATCGCCGACCGAGTGTTTCGCCAAGATGGACGATACGCGAAATCCGCGAACTTTCACGGTAGAAGAACTGACAGAGTCAGGTAGACTTGGCGGAGGGCTGAACGGGTTGCCCGGTTAGCTTCCTCCCGCGGTGCCCAGCTGGACGCATTTGTCCTGTCAGAGTCCGAAGATATTACGCGGAAACGAGCACGTGGGCGAGGATAATGGGTTAGGGGTGTGATCGCAGCTAGATTTCTAAGCCGGAAGACGAGTCCTCGGTCGGGCGCAATCATTTTCCTTCGTTTGGTCAGGCCACTCGAGAAGTGTCAGGACGGATGAAATAGTGGCGCTCGTGCCACCATGACAGCGCCCATCTGGTCAGCCTTCAGATTCAATTTACAATGCGTTATACCTTCTCTCTCGCTCTCTTCTGTTGGCTTCTTCCCTCGCCCTTCCTCCTCGCCCTTTTCTGCCTCCTTCTTCCTCGCGATACCCTTTATTCCAACTCGCCACCTCTCTCTAGCTTCTCCGCCTTTATTCCACGGCTTTTCCGTCCCTCACCGCGGGACCCCGCCTCCTACACTTGTCTTGTAAAGCACGACTTAGAACATTGCAAAAATCCCGACACCGAGTGACCCAAGATACACTGCGCGCAGCCTGTACGGCCGTCTTCCAATGGAATTCAGGAAACCGCCGGCTCCACTCTTCCTGCTTCTTCCTCGTGCTCTTCTTGCCCTCGACTTCTTGTCTTCGACTTCTTGCCTTCGCTTGCTTCGCGCTTTCTTGCCAGTGTATTCCAGACTTCGTGATATTCCCAGTTTCTGACTGCAGTATACAACATATCGGAATCGTGACGCGTGTACGGCTATTTAATCAGAATTCGTAGGCTACGAGACAGAATTGTCGTTGGACAGCGATGCATATCTTTGATCGAGATTTGTTGGTCGTTACAGGAGAAAAGCTAAGCGTTAATTATCGTTAGGTATATTGAAATACCCGTAAGAGGATATCAAGTTGATTAAAATTCGTTCAGAAGTAGTATCCGTGGTAGGATATTGAGTTGATAAAAATTGGCTAGTAATTAATGGCCGTGACAGGATATTGAACTGATTAGTTGGCGTAATGATTTCGGTATTTTTACAAATTCTGGATATTTCTTTTTTTTTAATATGGTATTACAGCTTGCAATTTCTTTTTCTACGTAGCATATTATATCTGTGGTGTACTAAGTAGCTGAAAAATTGTCTACGGAAATTACGACGTGTACTTGTTTGTACGACAGTGTTCAGCCTTCGATTTTACGTAAAATGTAAAGTTTCTCGATATATAATCAGCGAGGAATTTCCTTGTAGAAGGAAATGAAACTTAAATGGTTTTCCACAATAAAACCTAAGTAGATTTACTGCAACCTGATAACCAACGTGTTTATTACAAAACGCTATTTGCAAAATGCAGAAAATATCGTTAAAATGTACAAAAGATATATTTGATAAAAGATTAATATATAGCACGAATAGCCATTTTAAATACGTAATAAATATTTTTAATGATTCCACTGACTATCGAGGTTTATTAATATAATGGATAATCGAATAACTTAAATACCTTCACGATCTCTGGAAAATATATATTTGCGCTAGATATATCGTAGCTCCTATGTATAATATATTTTCTGATTTGTGTCAAATTTTTCCAATATAATCATCGTCGTCGAGTCTGGTTATCACGCTAGCAAAATTTCAAATTCTAACACGCATAGTACATTCATAAAAAATGTCTACAAGTACTCTGTTACTTTCGAAAACTATCGTAGCTATTTTCAAACACACTCGAACTCCTATTAAATTCGCAGCACACAAAATTTAAATTTAGCGCGGAACGCGTCGACCAGCCGATTTCCTCCAAGCTTGAATTATGTATGTATCAGGAAAGAGCGCCTTCCGACACTTCTTTCGGATTCCAGTCCTTCTTTGACGCTTTCTGTTCACCTGTTCGCCCTCATCCTGCTGTTCCCTTTCTTGTTGTACGCTGTTGTCGAGACATCGCATCTCTCGTGGGCCCTCCCCGACTACTGTTTCACGGTGTTTTCCCTCGTCCAGAAGAAGTCTGACCGATCACGCGCGATTTTAACGACTTACACGGCCGGAATATATTTCCACATCATGCATCGACGTAAACGATCGTCACAAACTCCTCCCGCATTCAATATCATGACCATCTTAATATCCCATTTCTGTTTCCACGTTCGGAGAATTCTCTTCCATCTTTTTGGATGGAGCAAAAGAAGGAAACGAACGTAACGAGAAGTACTTTGTGTTTCCTTCGTGGGCGTGGATACTTTTATCGTACCATTGTTACGTCTTCTTCAATGTATATGTACCTTTTATAGGTAAGTTCATCAAGTATAAGAAAAGAATGGTCTGAATGTATAAAGCGTACGAATACATGTTAGCTAATCTTTTTACTTTCGTTTTAATATATTTTGCTGTTGCAGAGAAATTCGACGACAGCTGTGATACTTAAGACACATACGTGTGACACATATGGACCCAAATTTTTTTTTAATATAATCGATTATTTTATCCACTGGACTTTGTTAATCTAAGAGTAACGATATATTATACGTAATTATATTATATACCCAATTTCCTTCTTAATGTTCTTTTATTTGAAATAATATTAATCATTTTCGTTGATAGACCAAGTAAAAGTTTGTTAAAGAGTTAAAGATCGTAATGTGAAAGATCTGCAAAACTATGAAGCATACAGTTTGCTACATAACATCAGAGATAAAACACAAGACGTAGTCTAGATTTTTTCTCGAAATGAGTTGGAAAAATCGAAGAAAGAATCGAAGAAAGTACATACGCGACGTACCCTCGATATTTAAATACAATTATTTTACGATCCATCCAGTGCGACTACGACCATCATCTGCATGTTGATCAGATTGCGGCTTTACGAATAATATAAGAGATCGTGTGGGTTTGATGGATGTACTGTAAGTGGATGCACTTTGCAATTTCAAACTTGTATTACTTGTCCCGAGTATCATCTTGCAAGCAGTGTCTGACGACGACAGTGAAATAACGTCGTTATTTACGGCACTAATAATTAAAATAGAAAGTACGTATTTACTGTTTTAATTATCAAGTACTCTCGGATCAGAGATTATTTTCCAACGTAACTATAGATCTCGTATAAAACTTCGGGAGGGCGTGGTATAAAGAGATACTACGAGTCTTGTCGTAAAGAAAATATTGAATATTCATATTTAACATATTTATCGAACACTAACTCGTCACTTTCTCGAAATGCCAATCTCTTAGGCAGAATAAATTTTTCTTCGGATTTGCTTCGGATAGTTTGTAACGCGTTGCCTCGTTTCTACTGGAAAATAAATTATTTAACATTATTTTAATTAACTTTTAATATCACACTTGTATCAGGTTTTACCACATGAAATGTCCCATTCCCATTTAGCTGTATTCTTCCCTATACTTTGTATCGTTTATACGTAGATCGTTTTGCAATCAAGGATTTTCTCTTTTCTACATGACTCGAATTCCTCAACTATTACGTATAACGTATATAAACGCATCGCCTTAAAGGTTCGGCGAAATATAACTCATTTATAACTTGATATAAAATTCCCAGTTAAAGGAGGTGTCGATTAACATCCAACGTAGACACCAACTAATTACCATAGCGACCTTTCTTGTTAACTGCTGCTACAAAAATAATGTATAAATTTGTCAAAACTATCGAAACTATCGATGCTCACAGATCTAACGACACGATCCGATACGTACACCAAGAACGAAACATGTGCCGTAATTATTAAATGGCAGAATGCTCCCACAGCTACCAGAAGAAATTTCCGTAAAATCCAGAAGTTACAACCGCGCCTTTAACCCCTGCGGTTCGGTGTACGTGTGGATTCGAAGCGAGCGTCCATCGTCGGTATGCGTTATACATGTTATAATTCACCCGGAGAAGCCATAACTCACAACACGACTCTCGGCTTCTTCGGTAGACAGTCGACCATGGGCGGAGTTCGCAATGCTCTCTTCCTCCTATTTATTACGTTCGATGCACCGTGCGCGCTGCACACCGCCACTTCTTACGTGATCCGCCGCGTTTCTAACCGTAGCCACATGCTGCCGCGAATTTACTTGGAATTTACACGAAACACACGCGTTGCGCCCGAGAGCACGAATAGGAAGCACGAACTCGATATTTATCAAAGAACGCGACGCTCTCCACGCTGGAACGCGATCGCGAGTTCCTGGCCTCGTTCAACAAAGTGAGGCAAAGAGACACGTGCTCCGTTTGCTTTTCCCTCAGGTACGGCTGGTGCTTGCAGCAACGTCTTCGGAGATTAATTTCTTCTTCAACCGGCAGATTGAGAGATCGCGCCGCGGAAATAGTTCTATTTGTCAAGCTTTTTTCTTATTAAGCTCGGAAGAAAAAATTCATGGAGCGTTATATAGTTTTACGTTAACTTTTCTATAAAGTACCTACATTATAAATTTACTATTTCTCGAGGAACACAGGGTTTCAAACTCCGACAAAATTGTACAAATTCAAATATAGGAATTACATTTTTTAAGAAAATTAGTATACAGCACGAACGGACATATTGAGCGTATAATATGTGTTAAAGATGAACCTAGTGAATATTGAGGTTTATTAATCCAGCGAATAATTGGCTGCCTAAACTTGTAACTGCTAGGTAAGTACGTTTCCATATTTGTTTCAACTTTTATCAATCTAAATGATAATCGGAGTTCCTAGCAGTTCTAATGAGATATTAAAATGCTTCGTACAAAACACGCGATATATTCGTCAAAGTTTTGTAAATATTCGAGTAATTTCGCGAGCCACTACATATAGAACGGGTAATGCGTTGACTAATATGTAGAAAACAGTATGTTTATGCAATTACGCGAAATTTAAAGATGCAAAATTACACGATAAGTACATAATACATAAAAATGCATAAAATATCCGAAGCACAGTATTCGTCGTAATATTCAACGAGATGATATAAATCTTCCGTAAATTTCATTCGTTTGGTTACCTTTATGAAAGAATAAATTTGCATAAACCTCCACAGTCTAATAATATAATCTGATTGATGGAACAGCAAATCGTTTTTAGCGAATGAAATACGAATGAAAGCGAGTAGCTTGTGAAACACGAAATATATATACTGGTAGTAGGTTGTACGAATAAAGGGGTAAATATATCACATTCAAAGACGCAAGGAAACGTTATAAAAGCGTTTGAACATATTGGGTCGCCATTAGTTACTACCGAACCGTACGAATATGAGTATAATATGGGAAAAGCTGCTATCAGTTTATTATTCAGATTGCACATATTTCTATACCAGAATCGTTCCAACCTAATTGTTTTACATTGCAAAATCTTTAGACTTTCAAAGCTAATTTTACTTGCTACGCAAAAAGCCAATACTATCTGTGTGAAAAAATACGAAAATTGTAGATAATTTTCCAAATAACGGACCTGTTGACTCTTTCAGATCTTGCAAACAGTATCTTATTATATCTAACATTTAATAAGTTTCAATCAAACGTATCGGCACTTTTGTCCGAACGAATCTTTCCTATTCACCGTATCCAAACAAGCAACGATAAATCTAACAACACGAAACACGAATATCGGCACTCTTATTTTCGCAATCGCCTTGCAATCTCTCTCGTTCCTCAAATAATCTCAAATAAACAACATCCGCTTCACATTTTACATCCAAATTTACGCGATAGACCTAACGACAAGACGGTTACTATCGGTGGTATCGACACTCTTATTCCCACAATCGGCCGGCAATCGCTCCCATTCCCCGGATAGTCTCAAACAACCAACCATCACTGTTCTCGAAATGATGCCTGGCTGGTAACGAACAGTCACTTTCAGATTCTCGGCTTATATCGGCTGGAAGATGATCTAGCGGTTAACCATCGGGAACCGGGTAGAAAAAAGGTGCATAAAGCTGAAACGAGCGTGGATCTCGGAGCGAGAGCGTGCGGAACGGGTATCTGTGGTGAGGCTGGAATAGCGGCCAGTCGTATCGATCAATTACAGGCCCCGTCCTTATAAGGCAATTATTAAATCACGCGAACACGTCGTCTTACACACGCGTGTATCGGTAACAAGCGATCTCCGTGTCACTCAACCGGAGATTCGCCATGGATCGCGATATATCCCGGTCTCCACGACGTCCAGGATGTGTCGGTAGGAATATCGGACCCGGAGATCTCGAGATCGAATTCTCTCGAGCCGCGAATAAAAGAGACCCCTCGAGAGACGGCGCCAGGTTACAGACGAGTCCGAAGCAACCTCGTGCAGCCGCTCGTAGAGAGAAACAAGGAGAGAGAGGAACACGTGGTCGAGCGTAATGGATGCGAGCCACGCTGTAGATTAGGCAGATTAGCCATTATGCGCGTAGCCCGGTATGCGGCTATCAGCGAAATACGATGGATTATATGGTAATTACCAGAACGTTTTTCCACGCGGATTGCTTCATCTTCGGACGCTGATACCATTGTCTTACCAGGTCCACGAGCGTAATTTACGAGCTCGAAAAAGTGGAGCGAACAATGCGGCGACATTGTTTCGCACGAGTCGTACGCGATATCTGATGCTCGAATTATTTGTAACCAGAATTTGCTGCAGCGACGTTACTGAGTTATTGGTACTGATTGTTTAGTCCTTTAGTGACTATTTTTCTGTAATAAAGTAACAAGAGGGTTGAACATGAGTGTTATTCGGTGTTACTCTTCGTACTATTTTTTCCTATTCTTTTTATTTAAGCAATTTATATCTCCGCGTAAAGATTATTGCATTACGGCGTACATTGTTCATTACAGTAAATGTTGGTGGTGAATTTTAGAAAATAAATCAACACGTGCCTAAAATCACGAAGAAAAACAATATCAACGATAAACAGCTTAATTGAAAATCTTGCAAAACTTTCTAATTAATTAATATTCATAAGAACATACATTCTTCTAATACAACGTATAAATAATCTTTGTTTAAGCTAAACAAACGATCGAATCCGAAATCTTAATCCCTGAAGGATTTACATGATAGTTCGATCAGTCTAACAACAATGTAATTGGAAAACATTCGATTAGGCACGAAATTCGGATTATTTATGCAAGTCCCTGAAACTAATTTAGAATCTCTAAATACTCTGACATAATACAAATATAATTCACAATTTATCGTTTAGTACACGCAAACGGTAGCTGTTAGCCCGATAATTAATTAAATGGGTTTCGAAATTGATGCGGGTGGTTAATAAATAAACTTCGTAAAACGTGCTCGGAGAAGCACGTGATCGACTATAATGAATGCGTGATTCACCGCAGATTAGGTGGATTAGCTATTATGCGCATAATCTACGCGGCTACCAGAGAAATACGACGGATTATATGGTAATTATGCGATTTTTCCACGTGGATTACTTAATCCTCAAAGCGAATTCCGTTGTTGCTTTTAAACGTAGCCGATGCATTAAAATCGAGGGTGGTAATACTGAAATATCGTTCACTGAAATTTTATGCAAATTAAATACCAGGATATTTCATTGGAAACGTAATGCGTTATGTCGGAGGAGAAAATCGCGCGCATTTCGTTATTCTTGCTGGCAAGCACATTTATATAACGTCAGTTTGCTACAACTAATCATATCTGTGTTGATGTCAACTGTAAAGAAACCTGTTATATCTCAATACATCAATCTTTCGGTGTAATGGAGTTGTTTAAAAAAGTCGACTTTGTACGCGTACTCGATGTTTTGCGTGAAAATCTGTTTTAATGAGCGTAATTTGCAAAATGCCTCCGACAAGAAACATTTTAAAATTTCGGCACTCCGATTCTATGTAAGTGATAAACATTTGCATAACGAGCTGGTCCTATTAAGAGTTCGATATAATATTTTAAGCGAAATATTTTACTGACATATCATATTATATTGTGTTACGTTCTAAAGTAAATGTATTTCATTCAATGCATTGCTTGTCTGAATGGAACGGATCATTCCAATATTTTAAGAGCATGAAATTAAGAAACAAAGTGATTGATCGAACAAATATAGAGGTGTTTCTCAATATGCATACACTCTATCACGTGTGAAACTATCGCTTATCAGCTTTTATTAAACGATACCATACGATATACTGGTTATTACTGGACTACCGATGTTTATGCATGTGTGAAATATTTAAATGCGAACATAGGTGAACAGAATATATTCGATATAAGAAAAAGTCGAAATAATATATCGGATATGCAAAGTGTTCGTAATATTACGTGTCAAAGGTTGGTACTTTATTAATTAAATGAAAATTAAATTAAAATTATGGTATTCGGTGTATTATTTCGTAAACGGAACTTTCTATTTAGATTCAATTTTCTTCTTCGGTTATCTTCGCATTTACGCACGATTTTAAAGATGTAACTCTCCACTCGTTAGCCTAACGCGAAATTTAATTTTACAAGAAAGGACGAATGATCCAGTATTCGTATCTCCATAAATAACGAACCGTGAAATTTAAATAAACTGGAACAGTCCATATGCAGTCAGCACCGGAGTATCAAAGAGAAACGAGACCGGAATAGGAGAAAATATCTACCCTGCATCGAAAGCTACAACTACATCCGGTGTCACAAATAGGACTCGAAGCTGCTCCTCTTGGCAGATATACCTTACCAGGAACAACTATACGCTGCGTGCATAATGCACAAGTATACCGTTTCACGCACCCACACAGCTCAGAAACGGATACGGCCAGCGTTGAGATTTCGCGCCATTAGTCCCCGAGAAACGGTGGCGTTGTCTCTTTCATGTCTATGGAGCAGCTTGTATTTGAAATTACAATTCTAGTCGTAGCCTACAGTTTCTTCGAGTTTCGTTCGATACGAACATTGTGATCGTTGCGTGGCGGTAAGTCCACGTTCTTATACATTCACAGTCATTCCTTCAGATATTATTCAATCGATATATCCCAAATGGAGCACACGAAGAATTTAAACTTGCCCAAAGCTATTTTTAAAATATTCTTTAAACGATATTAGATATTTAATTAAATCACACGTTTGAATACAATGCTTTCTGACGTTTCGGTTTATTACATGCTATAGCTCGTGTAAACGCCAGTCATATAGGATTCGAAAGAAACACGACGTTTGACTTTATATTCCGAATATTTAGAAATAAAATATAAATGACTGTTTACAGACAAGAATATCGAATAATATTGCGGAATAGATTTTTATCGTTAAAACATTGCTAGACATTATAAGGTACAAGAAAATGTATTACAAATACAGATCAAAAATTCTGTTTGATTGTACGATTCCATGCTTGGCTGTTAATTTGTAAATTGGAAATTGTGCGAGATATTCATTTGAATTAAATCGATTGGTGTAATGGAGCAGTTGGTCTAGTCAAAGTGCCTGATCATAAAAATCAATTCTTCTTAACAATAAAAAAAATTACTTGTACCTTCTCTCTAAAGAAATATCTTTAAGGAACACTTTATTTATTACCTTTTGCTCACAAATAGAAATCCATGAAACGAGATTCAATTGTTGCATTCTATGGAACAGAAGTGTTCTAAACGTTCTTCGTGGGATTGCGTCGTTTGAGCGTGAACGTTTGCGATTCTAGTCGCAGATTCTCATACGTGGCGATTCAAAGAATAGAGTACCGATTATGTTCTCAATGTCCTGCGGCAGTCTTGGGACAAATTCATCGGCTTCTACCGAAGGCGACCGATCGGTGATCTTTAATTCATCGGCCCCCGCGATCGTCTCACGATCGGCGTGCCCGTGTTCCCCGCCAACGATCCAGGATGATCCAGGGCAAGAATCTACATATGCTGGGAACTACCAATAATCAGCACTCTTATCGTTAAATCTTCCTCTGGCATTCTCCGTCGATCAAGTAGCTCAGTTAATATGAATTGATCGAATCGTTCCTTGGTCATAGAACTTTCGATAGACATTGCTAACACTCCCACATTGTACGTGGTTAATTATACGCTTATAAATAACGCGTAATTATTAAATGAATTAAAAGCTTATTTGCAAGTATGAGTTTGGAAGTTTTCAAATTTGTGAAAGGTAAATTCGCGAAAATTCTAAATAAATTTTAGAAGTTCAAAGATGCAAACGTTCCAAAATTCGAGAGTAAATTTTGAAAAGCCTCTGTTGCCGGATCCTTTTAATAGACATCCTTACATCAACGAATTGTCCGATTAAAAGTTTTCTATTGGGAAAAAGTATTGTAATTTGGAAAAAAGTGCTGTTTAAAGTAGGGTAAAAATTATGTTAAATATTTTCGTCCATATCATAAACATCAGGAAGCTTTGTTCCCAACAATCGTGCACTTAAGATAATTCTACGCTACTTGTCGTATTATCTGGAAATCGAATGGTAATTTTCTGCTAACTCTATAGAACATTGATTTTATAATATTCTTCGTTAATGAAGAAGCATAATTACTGTCGATCGTGGTTAAACTATTCCTTAACCGGATATTTAAATAATCGTTAAAAATAATTCTAGGCTATTTACCTTGTTATATGAAAATCTGAACCTGTATCATTTTATGCTAATTGAAACAAGTTGCCTTTACCAGCCACAGAACAACAACGATAATGGGATCACATTCCAGTACTATTTCGATCAGCAACAAACGTACGCCTCCTCAGAGAGGCATAGAGAGGTATGCAAAAAGATGAACGCGGTTAATTGCGCGGCTTTTTCAGATTGTACCCAACTATGCTAAGCAATTCCTAATTAATGGCCGACGACCGAACTCTCGGCATATATGGAGAACAAGAATGGAAAATAAGATAAGGAAAAATCGAGATAAAATCTGGCAATAAAGTATGTACCATTACCGATCGGTTCTCTCCATAGTCGGTTTCATTATTTTCAGCTTAACACCTAACTGTATTCAAATAGGTTTCACTTGCGACTTTCTAGGCTCCCCTGCATAATGATTTACTAATTAAACAGCATTGGTAGATTGAGAAATGATACATTGTAAGTTATTGATTTTTAGGATTATACGATTTTACTATTTTATATCGAACAGAATAATTAGTTTGTTTATAATTAAGGGACTCGTCAAAGCGACTCATGTTAAATTTGTTGACCTTTTTATGATCTCGACTTGTTCCTGATTTTATAAAATGTTCTCACGATGATCGCACGATCGAACGATGCTAAAATATAATTAATATATAATATTTTCGTAGAAAAAGACAAACACGGACAAACGTGGTTTTTAACACGAGCTGTCTAATTTGTAATATCAACGCGTAGAATTTTACCCGTTTTATTTCGAAACGTGGTGTTATTACATATATGAAAGAATTTGTACCTTGTGGTAATTTGTAAAATTTTGCTCATAATATTAGCCTAACTATGCAAGACAATTCTATTCGCCTAAAGCATTCACACACCTCTTCGGTACAGATACTTGAACACACGATTCGGTATCGAATAAAAAGATACGAATAATGAATTTCCTAAGTCGGCGAGGATCGTGACATGAAGAGAAGATGAAGCTCGTAATGCAACTTCCGTTTGATAGGCATCGGTCTTCTGTTCGATAACAGGCGCTCCCCCGTTTAATTTAAAGCTTCGAGAAGCAGCGTTGACGATGCCCAGATTAAACAGCTTGTAAATGAAAAGGTGTGAGAAAGTCCAAGCTGCGTCTTGCCTAATCGGGTTGGAATCAATTTAAAAACTCGTTTCAGTGCGCCTGGCGCCAATTACCCGCCATTTTGCATAATCTTCGCCGATCGTGGAACGTGACAAATAATGTTCTGCCCGCGTACGGAGAAAACACATGATCCCCACCCGTTGGCGTAACTGGCACGTTAATTAGTCTTGATTGCTTTTTGCTGAGACACATCGGTATCTCCGATATTCCATTTGTAATATTTCATTTTCCTTTTTTTTTTTAATTCCACTTCCTTTTCATGTATCTCTTTAATGCATATGTACATATAGAGAGAATAGGTCGTCGAACTCGGCTCGACTTTTTGCTTTACATTCCATCAAGCGGTCGATCATACTACTTCAACCCTCTGTGCAACGCCTGTAATATCGGTCGTTCGATCTATCGAGCCGTCTCGATCGAAATTCTATGTCGCTAAACGATGCAATTAGAAAGGACAACACCGCGAGATACTTCAAAAGGATACTCGTTATGAAACGTTAATGTACTGCCTCTACTTCGGTACTTCGAAAGGTAATTAGGTAATTGATTCGTTAACACGCTGCCTAAGAAGAATGCTGCTTCGAATTATGGCTAGTTCGTCGCGCTTGATAGGCTGAATGGCGAAATATCAATTAGACGATATTGGAATACGATGTTTTCAAAAGGAACAGCTACGGCGTTGTATCATTCGGTGATAATAATTATTTGAACGTTGTACGGAAAATTGTATTTAAATATTAATCCCATGCAATTTACATATCTTGCATTATCTTCTCACGATATATCCGTAAAACTATAAATGCGAAGCTATACAAACATAAGACGTCTTAATATTGCTACTTCGTTGAAATTCATCTTAAAATGATTAAGTGGAAGTGTTAAGACGACGAGAAAGTACAACTTGTTTTCGAAACCAATTTCTATAAAATCTGTTTTAATATTGCCTCTTCCCAGAGAAATCTATTCCAACTATATCTTAAAATGATTAAAAGGAAGAAGTGTCTTTGTATATTAAGAAGAAG
Organism: Bombus terrestris; assembly: GCF_910591885.1. Lineage (NCBI taxonomy): Eukaryota > Metazoa > Arthropoda > Insecta > Hymenoptera > Apidae > Bombus > Bombus terrestris. The sequence continues at coordinate 19,442,354 of NC_063275.1, read as the reverse complement.
AAGGAATGTCTGATTTCCTTGTTAATTTCTATAAAATCTTTCATGACTTCATAAAAGAATCTATTTGAATGCTACCTTAATATCATTAGGACGAAGAATCCTCTGAATTTTATAGTAGGAATATTGCTACGGTCGACATAACATTTAAAGCGTACGAACTTAGTCAAACGTCTAATATGAGGTTTACTCGTTCGGTTTGGCCACCAACAACGTTAAGAGCCAAGCACTGGCGCCATTAAGTCGCTATAGAAAAAAAGACTCCTAGAAACGCGTTGCACTCTTGAAATTCCGTTGAATTTCTAAGAAAAAACGATTGGATACGCGCGTCAACGTTTAATTCACGCTCGTGCGTAACCGTGTGCAACTGCACAGAATCAGAAGCAGCGCACGGCTGCAGTGACTGTCAATCACCTATCAAGGTAGACGTAGAATTAACAGTAGTGGACATGAAACGAGCACCGTTAGAGGTACACAGTCAACTGTCGATCTCTATGAAATGAATGGACATACGTATCTCTGTACTAAAACAGCAGAAAGTACCAAGTTGATTATTGAAAAAGCACGTTTGTATAAAATCGCTACACTTGGTAATTACATTGTACTGATTGAGATATTTCAACGCGATTATTTCTAATCGTCTGGAAGACTTTGAAAATCTATTCTTTACAGACTCTTTGAATTTCTGGATTTTTGGAAGTTTTAAAATAATAAATCCCATAAATTTTCATATCGAATTAAAATGCGACAAAGAGAAATTTCCTTCTTGTAAAAATATTAGCCTGTTTGTTGAAAAATTCATTAAAGATTTAGCATTTGAGGAGTATCTCTTTTTCCAATAAAAAGTACGATTAAATATTACTATAAATAGGATAAGATTTCTCGTTAATCGACGAGAATTATTTCTTAGAAACAGAAAATGAATATAATATATTGATACCGTTTTAAAAAGGAAGAAAGTTAAAACGAGCTGAAAAACATATTTCAGATATCTACCACGTATTATCACCGTTTCACAGGGAGCCATTATATCGCGACATGTGAATTTTTTCGCCATCATCTTATTACAAACGCATTATCATACCGCTCAAAACCGTGAATTAGTCTTCGTCAAGGGAAAAAATTGATTTCGTTGTACTTTGGGATTATGTTTTCGGTATATAATCAACTAATTGAAATCGATCGCTCCTCTTCTCGTGTGATAAACCAAACAGGAAGCAGCCACGTAAGCAGACTTTAGACCCGGCGCCAGGCGCGTCCTCTTCTTTCCTTTCAATCAGAAGCATCTTATTATTTTTCGATCGTTACCCCTTTACGACCGGTTTTCGCAAGGGAAAAATAACATGTCCCGATGTCGAAATCATGTTCCGTATGTGATATACGTACTACGAAACGAGAAATCAATTTTCGAAGGGTGAATTTTACACGTCCTCAGATTATGGTGATTAAGTTTTACACGCTGGCAATGTGAAAAAAAATTATAACTTAACACGTACTTTACGCGTTCTTTACGTATACTTTGCGTGTACTTCAGATGTACGTCACGTGCAGTTCATGTATATTAAAGAAACAAGCTGCTATAAATTATTCTGAGAAAAATATAACTGAAATTAAGGAAATATAATATTAACGGGATCGGTAATTTCGCTCATACGCATCGAATCATATAGCGACCTAAAAATTTTTCCAAATAAAGAATTTTGTACAAATATACTTTTGTATTTTATTGAACCATCTAGACAAATATTTCATGTAATATGGCATATTATCACAAGTTATTCCCGACCTATATTAACTTTGAAACTCAAAGATACGAACATTAACATTAATTTGACAAATTTTGACAAGAAAAATATTAAATTCATCTTCCACAGTTGCAATCATAACTTGATGTACACATTAGAAATATCCTCGTATTATCTTTCAAAATTACTCTCTATTAATTATTTTATTCTATAAGAATCATTCGAATTTGCTCGATGTTCGAATTATCTTGCAATTACTTCACGATCAAAACACGTCAAGTCCTACTGCGCAATCTCTCTCGAATATGAAGTGAAAATGTTTTTCTTCAAACTACCAACAAACCGATATGTACCATCTACGTGATGCACAAATGCCGTAAGAAATGTTAAATACTAGCATCCTCGAACAATAGACACTTAGCAAACGAAACATTTCAATTCTGAGCAACTTTATTACTCGCTTTTCATTTTGCTTTCATCAGCAACACGAACTTTATCAATAATCCGCCGAGCAAGATGATTATCGTGTTGCTCATTTTCTCGTATAAATTCCATTTTGACGACGGCGTCAGCGCATGAAACGACTCGTAACTCGGAATAAGTCGATGGATAATAGAACCGAAACGTCTCTCCTCGGAAAGTACAAGCGGGAACGCGACATAGAAAGGAGGAAAAATGTGACGAGACATTGCGTAGGCCATTGTGGGCCGAGGACAAGAATTCCTCCAGCCGATCCTCTCGCGTAAAAATCCGTTTCAATGGCAACGAAAGCGATAAGCTATTGGCGATCACACCTCCGGGAAGTACTTTTCAGATTGTTCCTCGAACGTCTTTCTTCAGTTGGTACGATAATCACAGTGTCTCGACTCTGAGACATTACCAAACGAGTTGCATAAAACATTCGTTTATTTAACGTTGGATTCCTATTACTTGAACTGGTAGAGCTGTTTAACGAATAATATGGCTTGTAACTATCATGTCTGTTTATAATGTGATACTTGGTGATAATTGCGATTTCTCTATTCTCTTATAGGTATACGTTACTGTTCGATAGGTTGCTTAGAATGTACGTGAAATGTTCTCGAATTATTCGAATTCTTTGTATTTCTGAATTAATTTGGAATTAAATTTATTTGAGTTTTTGTATTGCAATATTATTATTTCTAAACGTTACTTTTATAAAATTATACTAATACCTTCTTTCAATTATACTAATACCCTCTTACGAAGAAAATATTTCTTCGTAAAAATTCCTAATGTACTTTGTTATTCTCAATTTTTCTTATTTTCTTACAGTAGCTTCTTCTTATCTTCATAAACATTCTTCACCTAACTAAAGTTTCGAATGAAGCTTGTTCCATTTTCAGTAATAGAATGTTCCTAACGATATTTAGAAGAAAAATCCACGCTAAGAAGTGATAACTATGTTTAAGCGAAACGATGCCGCAGACAATGCTTCGATAATATCTGACTTGAAGCACAGGCCGAGTTGTAAGATTCGATATCGGAGGGAGTCGACTGAAACATAAGCAGGAAAGGACGAGAAAACATATTCCCTGATGGGAACAATACCGCAGAGATAGAAGACAGGCCGCGTTGTGTAGCTTAGTTTATTGCATAGACAACGTTCCAACTTGGATTTGAAAGCCCCGGGAAATTTAAAATAGAGCGAAGCACGCGAACAATAGCGTCCCGAGAATTTCTATAATTTCAATGGTACGCATCAAACTGCTTTATATCATATGGTTCGAGGAAAATTGCGAAGAAATATAATATGGCGTGAAAATAGATTGAAATGTTAGATGCAGGCTTTATACGCAGGAATTGTTTACTCAATGGTATTTCTGATTTCCAAAGAGAATAGAAATATCCTTGCATTCGAGGCGAGATAAGAATTCTTGTAATAAATGTTTGAAGTCGGAATAGTTAAAACCGATTGATACATTTATGGAATTTCGAAGTACTTTTTCTTCTTGTTCTAGCAAAATATGATAAATTTTTAACAGTGTCACGCGAAAAAGTGATTCCTTACTCTCGATTGCAATTATTTTTAATATCAAATGAATTAACTATGGAGGATTAAACTCGTTATAAAGTTCAAAGAAGTAACATCTTCTGAACTATGTCTTGTATCTTATTCTTGGTCATTGTAACAATGAAAGTTTAAGGAATATAAGAAATTCTCCGCTCGCAATCAAATCTATGAACCAATTTTCATACCTCACATTGAACCATTTATTTCCTAGTCATTTCTTTCCAGCAAGATCGCTACCAAACGAAAATCAATCAGATTTCTCATCTCGAACAAATCTAAGTGAAACCAAACTCGAGTAGATTATGTTTGAGGTAATGATAAAAAGTCACGATTTGAAATATCGAAACATTTCGATTACTACTACTTCTATTTTAGCGTCTGTAGGAGACACTGCGAAGAAATTTATACTTTTGACGTGATTTTTGTAAGAATCAGAAGCTATTTGTGGAGAAGAAAGGTTCCAAGAAACATTTATACAAATAGTAAACACCAAATAAGATGAGAGATTGTTTCATGCGATAGCTAAATAATCCGAAGAAAAATCTTGATCGAGTAAATTAACGCATAATTACTTCTACGTAACATTCACAGTCAAATAGAATGATGTATCACTTAAACAACTATTTTTCCCCAACGTGTGGTCTTATTCAAATAATTGGCAAGCAAGCCGAGTGAAACTTGATTCATAGCTGAGTGAAAGGTATATCACCAGATTCGTTATCTTAGCAGACACTCGAAAATCGTATGACGACGTGATGGAAAAATATTCGCGAAAACGTAGCAAGGTGGGGTGAAAACAATGCGGCCAAGAGATAGGGGGCAGGCTAGGGCAGCTTGGTTTATTGCGCGTATTTGTATTCAATATTAGCATCCACGTGGGCAGAGACACAATAGCCGTGGTCTTATCCAGTCGTGTCCCATAGCGTGTTTCCCTTCCGTGGTCTTCCTGGCTCGGTCGCACCGTGTCCCAGATCGTTCGACCGGGGACAAGAGAAGCTCGAAATGGTATCACAGGAAATTACGCACTGCATCGCCGCGTAAAACTGACCCGCGTCTCCTTATCTATCGTGGAAACGTTGAAACGTGGGCGCGAGACTCTTCCTGCACCTAACCCAGCAGAAGACGAAGCGAACCCAAGTGGACAGGAGATCTCGAAGAAGAATGCTACCGTTTTATACCGTTTGCGCCCACCACGGCCTGCCATTGATCGAACAAACGTAACTGTATCGCTGACATTCCGAGTATAGCGTGGATTGGCTAACAGGGCACCGTTACCTTTTAATTTCCCCGACAGACAATGCAATTCCCTCCTATCTGGTGCGATTTATTACCTTCACGGTGGTTCATTGTACTTCGTTGTTTTCGCTTGTAAAACGTTAGACAGGAGAAAAGAAGTACGTACTTCGTGGATGTTCCTTTTACGGTGAAACTGTATATATTGGATTTAAATTGGATTTAAGGATGGGGAAATGTTTGCTACGGTATGGGAAGATTTGGAAAGCTTATTTAGAGAAAATGAAGTAAATAAATCAAGATGGAGCATACTATTAAAATTGGAGAGACAACGTATCTGAACGATAGACACGTTATAATCGTATGATCGATAAGAACCAAGTGTCAACTCACCGTGAACAAATTTTCATTGCCAGACTCGAAAGAAGTCATTGTCGGGTTTAAGTTTCTTTGGCTATTTAGATTTCCAATCACCGTCTCTATAACATTGCCACTAATTTATAACACTGTTTTCGTTTCTAATTAATTGCTAGAAATATTTAATAAGACGGATCGAGCAGAATCGCCAAAAGAGTCAAATCGATTCGTCTCTATTTTTAATCCTAATCAGCCGCTTAAAGAGAAATAAACGTCCAAAGCATGTATAATACTTCGCGATCGATTTGTGAAAATTATGCGCACAGAGAATTCATATAACATATTTGGATAGCGAATTCTTAGAATTAATCTTCACAAAGGAAAGTAATTGATATCTAAAAACAAGTTACCACAAGTATAAAATACAGTTTCTGCATAATTATAGAATATCATAAAATAATTAGATATATAAACTTGGGATAAATCTTTCAGTCGAATGTAAATATATGTCGAATTATTATACATGTACAATATTCTTTAATAATATTTCTAATGGCGGTAACAAGTGAGGTTAATTCGAGCATGTAATACTTTAACGATGATACTATCGTAAATATTTGTAATTTCCACTACATCAAGTTATATCTGTAAAAGCGGTACAAACTTTTTTCGCTTAATAGATATGTTAACATAGTTTTTGCACCAAGTAATAACGTAAAATATTTGATCTCTCCATTAAGGATGCTTCACAACTTTAACGAACAAAAAGTTTAGATCCCAAATAAAACGGTAGGTTTTAATATTGCAAACATTACGAATCTTTTACCAACGGAAATAGCAGTCGCCGAGTAAATTGAACGATAGTCCTTAGAAATCTGACGATTCCACAACTTCGTGCATAAAGTGTAATTGCTCATTACCGTATTTACATGTGTATAACAGAATAACAAGTGCCGTGTTCAAGATCCGATAATGAAATCCAATAATCAAGTAGTCTACATAATTATCAGCTTTTTTCCACTTTATTTCTCCATCCTTATTACCTGGAAGTTGTAAGTTATCGAGTTATCACCTATATACTTATTTTATTCATTACTAGGCAGCAGAGTTTTATACAAATTTTTATTCTTTTGAACAAATTAAGAAAATTAAAGACTCAAGCAAAGATCCAGTTTTGTTTATTAAAAATTATAACAGCTAATTTTTTCTGTATTTTAGGCATATATTTTTGCACATTAAGTTATTTAATTAATCTGTTCGTCTTTCGGTGTTTGATAAATTTTACAAAATTTTGAGAAGCAGTTTAGGAGTTGTTATTATATCAATTGCACATAAGTAATATGGATAAATGTTGCTTGTAAGTAGATTTAGTGACAACAATTTATAGCAAAAGAACATTATGACAATTTAGTAAAAAAAATACGGCACAAATTGTCACAGTTTCGTTCGATCTTTCAGATCATCGCAATATTTACGGTACTAATGATAATGGAATGTTAATTACTTCGATCTTCCATTCGGAAAACTTTTTTTAGTAGTCGTTAAATAATTTAGCGAATATAAAAATGTACATGCGTAGAAATTTTTCTATAAAAGAACAAGAGCGTTGAAGTTATCAGATAAATAAATCACGTAATCCATCCGCAAAGTGTAATAGAACAAAAATATCCTACAGAATAATATAAAACAAAGTTATACAACTTAATATGAACTCTACGCGTCTCTTCATCTTTAAATTTGATGCATCGAAATCTACCGTCGATTCATCACGAATATCAAGCAATAGCGCAAAAACAGCAAGAAGAACAACTTCGTGATACCGAAACCTTTCACGACAAAATTATTCCGTCACGTATAAGGTAGGTATGTATATATTGCAGAGAATTAAAAATTCCATGGTGTAGCATGGGCCAGTGTACGACCAAATTTAGGCTTTCCAAGTTCTTGTACATTCGAAATTTCTTGTGAAATCCCGGTATAATCAAGCCCTCGATTCTCGTGTACCAGTTAACGATCGTATTCCGGACCACCATCGAGTTCCCATCGTTCGAGTTCTTTTTCGCAAATACGGTAGTCCATGGGGGTTTCTCTGTCGAGAAATTAGCCACAGCTAATTAGGAATTAACGAGCTCTTTAGTCTCGCTGTGCACGTTAAAGAAACGACGAATTACAAAGGATAATAAAGAATGAAATACGAATTGAAATGGGTTATCAGCTGCGTACATGTGTACAATGAACCTATGCCGATTATATGTACTTCTGTTAGCTCATGCCATATTTGTTTACGTCGATTCTACCAGAGATCGCTATCGCAGCAGCAAAAGAAGCTACGTAGTCGGTATTAAAATTCCATTCTAAGTAGTCGCGCTCTGGAAAAGTTTCAGAAAAAGTCTGTATAAATGCGCTGCTCGAATCTTGATTAGCGGATCAAAGCAAAAAAATCAACGCTTTTTATACCACTAACTGTTCAATTAACGATGCAATGCTGTCTGGTAACTTGTCAAATGCAGTTATCGAAACGATGAGTCCAAGTACCAACGACGGGACCATCCGATTCGTTGAACTAAGAAAGCAAGTAAAAAATGACACGAAGAAAAGATTGCCGCTGACGTTTAATATCGGAGTAACCAGCTGGTATTCCAAGTATTCCTTACGTTCTTGGTTGTCCTATCACTGCGTGTCCATTTGTCCTGTATCCGCGTATCCTATCACCGTTGCGTATCACCGTCGTACATCATCGTTGCGTATCGTCGTTTATTGCGTGCATGCGTAACATTTCTTTGATGTGACGACAAAAAACCGACAATGAGTTTTCGGAACCATTACGTATGCACATCCTGTATAATTCGTAAGCTTATAAAACGTATCGTATCGCTGTTACACATCAACGCGGATGGGCAAGCGTTGCGCCGTTTTTTCTTTTGTTGGGTTAGCAAAATGTGATCCAAAGATACACACCGAACCGATCGGTTACTTGTCGATTTCTCGTTTTTCGTCGTCTCATCAAACACCGTACACATACAGAAAAGCGATGTCGTAAAGCGCTTACGGAAAAAAGACAAAACGCGATATTCGTTTGAGCCAATTTCGACCGAGTAGTGTTGTACGCGTTCGTTTGCTGTCGAAAATAGATCACTTCCACGCTATTTATTTGTACGTTTATACGCGATCAGCGCGGTGAGAGCAAGCAAGGAGGAAACTATCGCATTGATAGATACGTATCGTAAATGGCTGACATTCTTGCAACTTGAAACCCAAGTAACGTAAATTATTAATGATAGAATAAGGAAAGAAGATGCATGGCAGGAAATGGCAAAGAAAGCAAAAGGAACTATCGAACAGTGCAAAAAATAATGAGATATTTCAACCGGCACTGAGAAGAGAAGATGAAGATAAAGGAAAGTACTGGAATGGGAGAAGGTAAGTCATTTCGATTAAGTATGATAATTTTAGGTCCATTCCTCTTTTTATTTCCAGGACAAATGAGATATATAGAAGTTCCTGATTCGCCTTTAAAAACCTACGATTTCTATCATACAAAAATAATCTACAAAAAATACATTGAGTACAGTAGGTTAAAAAATAAGAATGATACTTAAGTAAAGTTACACTTCTTGTTGGCTATATTATATAACCATTGCAGTTTGTTTTCGTTATACATAGCTGTGTTATATGTTTGTTACAGATATATTTGTCATACTATTTTCTATAGATAGTTACCTTGCCATTTTAGTTTTCCTTCCCTCGAAAAATAATCGGCCAGTTCTTCTCTTATATTTAACAATGTAGATCTTGTTCGACATGCAATTCTTCTTAAGGGAAATAGCGAACCTATTTATTCGTTATTTGTCCCTCTCCAACTCTCATTCGTTACAACACCTGCTTCTTCAGAATCAAACCTCCCTTGTGAAGCGTACAGTGCGGTCGAATTGGATCTTCGTCGCAAGAAATTATGCGACAGAGCAACCGTTAGTCGATAATTCACGTTTTCTCTAGTTGAATAACAGAGAATTTCTAAGCACGCGGAAGGTCGACGAGGCTCTGCCGAAAATATTTTCAACTACCCTTCAGGCTCTACAAAACTCTCAGTTAAAAATCCTTTGAGTGGACCCTTTAGTACAGGAATCTGGAGAGAGTTTCATAAGATTTTCAGACGAGGAAAAACAACTGTAATTCCTTTTTTCTTCCGCTTAAAGCAATAGACCGAGGTAGATCCCACCGGTTCTCTTTCATTAGTGTATGCAACTCGGTATTTGTAAATATCCTTCTTCCTTGAGAGAAACTCTTCCTTGACAACTCACGTCCAAAAATACGAAGGTGCAATTAGCATCAACTCTAGAAAAAAGCACAATGATAAAAGACCCTTTGTGCTTTATGTACTCGCTGCCACTTTTCACGGAACGCTGCGGAGTACCGCGTTTATCACCACAAGCACCGATATACTGTGGAAAGTTCCACGTAGCGTCAAAATCTCTAGCTACTTTTAGCCATTTTTCTGCTTCTCTTGTTTTAATTAGAGTTTTATGTCGCAGTAACTACAAGGTTATTAACGACAACTTAAGATTAAGTATATAAGTACTATAATAATTTGTCGATTAATTTGGGTTCTTTTATGAACTTCAGGTCCTGAATTTTCTCATTTTCCAAATTGTCACGTATTTTGAATTTTTAACAATACATACGAAGTAACGAAAAATGAAAAATTCGAAAGGCCATCAGAAGCTACGATAGAAAATGCAGAGATAAATTTCCCCAAATTTACCAACGTTAACGTCAAAGTTAGTGACGAAAGACAGAAAAACGACGGATGGTCAACGCTTCAAAAGTAAAATTTTTGAAATATCGATAAACTCCGCGAACATCATACAAGATGAGAGTTTTCATTTTGGAAATTTAATAGCATGAAAATAGCGTATTTACGATGACCATGTACGCTGTGCTATTCGGAATGACATTTCAAACATATTTTTAAGAGCGAACAGAGGCTACTACAGAAACATTAATTATACATTCCACCCTAGTCCAAGCTACCATCTAACCGAACTTTTCTCCTGAATATTTCACCTTTCAAAGCCATCGTGCTTACGCATCAGAAACTCCTTCACCCTAAATACAACCTTCCAATCGACAGATCTTTGAATATTATAATATTCACAATTTGTCTTAAATGTTTCTCTCAAAATATATGTATGTATATATAATTATAAAATATATCAACATATAGTAGTAATATACAGTTAAAGATTTTTATTAAATTACAATGTTAAACGTTAAATTAAAATAAGATACTGTATTTACTTGAATATGATTCTTCGATACTTCTCACACAATGGCATCACACACTTCTGAGACAATTTTGCATATCGACTGTTTGAAAATTTTGAAAAGATATTGAAGACTGATATATGAATCTCCGGTAATCAAAAAACGTAACGCCACATTTCTAACGTACATTTCTTTTTAATATTTTCGTACCAATTAACTATAACGAAGACTCGACATCACTAGGATGCGTTCAGTTCAGCCAATAAACTAAATCCACTGTATATATCTCTACTTTTATGTATTAGGTTGTCCGAAAAGTTCCTTTCGTTTCATAAGGTGATAATAGATGAACAAGAATTTCTGTTTTATATTATTTTATTGAATTAGGTGTGATCCATTTCGTTCTATTTCTATTATTATGTTCGTGCATAATTCATTAAACAAATATAAAACAAAAAACATTGTGCGTCTATTAATTCCTTATAAAACGAAAGAAACATTTCGGACAACCCAACATTTGAAACATTCACCAACGAGATAACTTCCTTTCCTTCTTCTTTTTCTTCGGGGCGAGTCTTCAGAGTGCGATGTATAAAAACGTAGAAGGCTGTTGCTGACTCAAGAGGCGAAGTCATTGCAGTCAGGGGAGAAACCCTATTTCTGCAGCCCTATTTCTCATGACAGATCGTATCCTCAGGTTTTATACGAAATACGGATACGCATGCGACGATGACACGCTACTATGACACGCCACGATGACACGTCACGATGACACGTTACGATGACACGCAACGGTGATACGATACGTGCATACGCACCTTACCAGGGTGCACGATATCCGCAGCATGTAATCAAATACCGGATGAGCTCTTAAGAAAGGGTAACCGCATGTCGCGTCGGATCGTTGAAACGTCGCGCAGCGTCGATCGACTGCAGTCGGCCGACGAATCTGGTGAATTGCGGCACGACCAACCGTTTCGTTCTCGCTCTTTCCCATTTGAAAGATTCTTCTGTCTTTGTGTCGCTGAACGTGACACTGTTCGGCTTACAGGTTGCCAAACTGACAGGCGACAAGCTCCTGCGGTCGTCGTCTTCGGTTCCAAATCGACTGGATGCTAGTTTCGTGGAATTTTTCAACGTTATCGCGGAGAACAGGACGACAGGATCTTCTGAACGTCTTTATGCCAAGAATAAGTAACGTATCAATCGTGAATGTTAATACTTTCGATATTTGTTCCGAGATTATGGAATCTCGTTATTGGATATTGATTTTATTAGAATTAGAATTATCATTTATAATTTGTGACACTCTTTCTATCATTGTGTTGCTATCTTCTATTGGTTCTTTAAATTTCAATAGCGATAATAAAGATGTCTTTTCTATTTTTGTTATCTACAGTATCATCAGTATGAAAATACTCGATTCATTCAAACATAATCGCGTACTTTCTATCATTCACCTTATATATTTTTGTAGGCATATCTTTATTATTCGACGAAATATTTACAGATGCAGGAAAACAAGATTGCATACTGACATGTAATAATATATATCTTTAATAATCGCCTGATTTCGGTTTATGAGGTTTCAGAGAACGAAGGATCACACTTAATGTATGAGATGTATTATATATTATAACAGTATTAGTATTAATATAACAGTAGAAGTATTATTATAAACGATGTATTATACAAATATTATAGAATCAGATACGTAAAATCGTATACAAGTTTAATTAAGAAAGAAAGATGAAATAACTAATACGCGAAATAAAACTGAACCAATACCGATGTACCTATATGTATCTTGTTGCATAGGAAAACCTTTAAGCGGCGAATATTTTCCCGCATAAACACCAAAAGAAAATACATAAATACATGACCATAAAAACTCTCCGTATCTACGTAAAAATAGAAAGATGCGTGTACCTATTTACGACAAATAAACATAACGAATTTCGTGCTTTTCCCCGATACAGCGCAAACTTCTTCAAACGGTATTCGCAACGCAAGGAAGTAAGCAAATCGACGCTAACTTTTCATACCGAGTTACATCGTCCAATACGTACAAGAGTCGTACGACTTGACGTGTAATTAACTAGAAATCATTCTACGGCTCGGTAGCAACGAAGCAGAAACGCTCGTGACAGTGAACCGTGTCGCGGTGGCATCTAAGAGCGTAACACGCTTTGCCAGGTAATAATTAAAAATCCGACCGAACGACCTTACGGAAGCGGGGAGGAGGCGAAAAAGCAAAGAAGCGTGTCTTCTTTAACGTGCTAGGCCGGCGCAAATGATCTACCATGGAGAAAATTAATCCCAAGCCCTCGCCGGTTATTACGTTTTACGATGTATCGCGGTTTATTTAGACGTTTGATCAGCAAATTTACTACGCCGTTTCGCGGAGCCACGGTTCGCGTAACAAGCTGCTATTAACGTGGACGGCATCGGTGACTGTAAAAGCAATTCCGAGGTGCGCCACGCAGAAAGAATTCGACTACCCGTCACGCTCGAATCGTGTCGAATCGCGACTGCCGATTACGCGATACGCGCGTAAACGCCGGATATTGAACTTGTAATTGAGAATACCGAAGAAGGAGGGATTTTATTTTCTTCTGCTTCTTTTTCTTTTTTCTTGCTTTCTCTACAGTTGTGTTGAGTTAGTTACACTGATCTTATTCATGTTTTCACGGATTTGGATCACTACGTAGATAGAAATAAACATAAATGGAGAGAAATTTTTGTAAACTCCATAAGAGAGTCAATTTTATTGAAATGAAACGTTGCAAAAGTTCATTGTAATGTTAATGGTTTTTACAATTCGTCAAGATCTCTTTCGTTTGATTATTTTGATATAAATGTGTTATTATATATTATTATATGATGCTTTATATTTAGAAACAAAGATATCCTTTCTATTCAAATTATTTTTCGATTAGCCTAAACTTTCCCTTGGCATCGCAACCTATCTTGATTTCCTATGTATTCCATGTTTATCATCAGTTTCATTATCACGATCACGTTATCGCATAAGTGGTAATTTTGAAAGTGAAACAAGAAAATAGTTACATTTGAAAATTGTAAGAAATTATAAAATTTTGTTTTAGTCCAGTACCATTTTATGTATGGTTTTTTTTTAAGATTTTGTTAGACGTTTTGTTAGAAATATGTCGCAAAGTTCCAGCGTAAACATGTTCATTGAAACTTTTATAAAAACGATATACTAAATCTTCCTCTAAACAGGATTCATTAAAGCTCTAAGAAGAATTAATTAAATCTTCTTTTATGAAAGTAATGATAGCTTTCAATAAAATCAACACGGTCGTTCTAGAAAGACGTATTTTAACGACCACTATAAAAGAAACGGAGCAAAAAATCTTGCACGCTTTTAATATCATTTTTACGCTCTCGACTTTTATTTACGCTCGATGTAATATATCACCTGGAAAACATAGCGGAGATCCGTTTAGAGACTCGCTATAAAACACAGAAAAACAATTTGAAACGTCAGGAATTGACGTCGCGGGACTCGCACGCGTTATTATTACATGAACTTTACTGTCATAATGAATCAACGACGAGGAAAACTGGCGAATTACCGTTTGTTGCTCCACCCTCAGCCTCGAAACCTATTAAAAGTATTCTCGAGGTTATCTATTGTGAGGAGATCATTAGTTACGTAAAACTGCCAACAGATTTCTACCGACGGTCTCTGACTCAGGAATTGAGAAAAGTTTCCATTGAGTCACTTATGATTGTATAAATATGATTTATTCCTTATTCATACGCATTTCACATTTTCCTTACACGAGTGTGTATAATGGCGTATGGAAAACATAGAATGAAATTGAAAAATCACAATTATGTTTCCAACTGGTTTTCTGATTTTATCTTGGATTAAATTGATTCGCTCGATTTTATCCGGCGAATTTTGTTTTCTCCTTTCTATGTTGAAAAATGACGAAGCTGGAGTGTTGAAATTTGTATCGAAATTCTTGTGAATTGAAGTTTTATCGTGATTATTATACGACGAGAATTGTTAGAGCAATCGATCAGGCGAAAAATAGCCAGTGGATATTAATGTTAATATATCGACAATTCTAAAATATTTAAAACATGAAATTCGAAATAAATAAACAATCGACAATGTCGATATACAATGCGTTTATACGAATTTGTCTTCTGCATCGCGGAAGTGAATCGAACTTCTTTGCTTTCGTATGCCGTGTTTCTTCTCACACAGTTTAATGGCTCACGAACAACAGTTTCGCGTGTGTCGCATACTTTCGCGTGGCGAACAATGCTGCAGTAACTTCTAATTTAATGTGTCATCGTTCATTACACACCAAGTGTACCTAGCAGTTGCTTGCTTGCAAACATGTGTTACATGATCAAACGTGTTCACGTCGAACAAGAGGTGACTAAATAGCCACTTTTTACAGGATTTAAAAAAAATCCAACACTTTCCCCGAAGCGTTCGACACCACGTTGTATTAAAAACTAACCAATGTCTATTTCGTAATCTTTGAATTCGACTAACGACAAATTACGATAAAATAATTCTGTTGTTACAATATTATATTCGTAAAGTTGAAACAATTCTAAAAATATATATAGAAGTTAAAAAATAATTAGTGCGACAATAAGAAATCACAAAATATCCATTGTATTAATAAATCCCAATATTCGGTGGAACAGTATTTAACAATTATACGTTTAAGATGACTATTCATGCTGCATACTAATTTTCTACTAATATACTACTCTTGCAGTAAATATCTTATAATTTCTACATACGCTTTCAGATTGGCTTCAAACTTTACAAACATTGTAATCGCAACAGCCATATCTCATTACAGTGCCAATAAAATTCCAAAATATTTCGCGTAATACGTACGATACGGACATCAATTTTCCAGGGAAAGTGTCCAAGCACCTCGCAAAGTGTAAACGCAAAGATTAAGCGAGAAGACTGATAGAATTAATTTTTGATGGAATCGAATGTATTCGATGGAAAATGAGCCTATGGTGGAGATTCGAAAAAAAGAACCTGCTCGCGTAACAGCTAAAATAAGTTATCCCTGTTCGGTCGATATCCTTTTCCCGTCTGAAACTCGTATAACGATCTCACATTACAGAAGAAAACCCGATGGAAGACCGTTGGTTGATTTCACGCTGGCGGCGGATCCTTTCATGGGTTCCCGCGAAAAATAACTTTACTCCCAGGGGTATGAAAAGAAGACGTGCAAAGTATCGCGACGAGTATAATCAGCGCGCGACTTCTTCCTTTGATATTTATCGTGTTCCACTGGGACAACGACAGCTGGAAACGCGTTTGCACTTCTGTTTTGTAAGCGTAACTCGTTTATTAGCTGTAGCTGCAACTCGTTCAATTCTGTTCGTTTTTCTAGCAAAAAACCGACTGCCGAACAGGCGTGAAAACGCGCGTGAAAGATATAACCTACCATTGGTATTCGATTCGTGAGACTCCAGACTTCGTTTATGTAGAATTCTTTGTATTAAGAGTTTTATTCGTTTGATAAACCTACAATGAACTTTTGCAACAATGACAGAACAGTAAATGATACAATTGATAGATTCTAGATTGATAAATAGATTGTAATGTTGCGTTTGTCGAATATGACGTTCCAATTGACTCCAATGAAATATAAAACATGGAATAAGAAGCGATACAAAAATAAAATCGATTTGGTCGTAATTTATATAGAATATTTAATAACATAAATTATCTGATAAACTTAATGAATAACTCCAAATTCTACACATATATATATCCCAAAAATTGTTACAATATTTATCCATAATATTTCGCTTAAAAAAACTCGAAATTAATAATTAACAACATTAAGGAAAGAAAGCAAAAATCAAATTATTATGTCGCTGAGCTACGATTCAAGTCAAAATTAAATATCTATTCCAACAAATACATATATTTTCATATCCAACAGTTACTTATGATAAACGTTACAAACCTCCGTTAAGCAAGAAGTATAAAATTCAAAAAAATCGATCAAAATGAAATAAATACCGCAGCATTATACCATGGGACAGTCACTTAATGGAATATTAATAGCCGCAACAAGAACGAGTGGCACTTTGTATCCTTGATGAACACGTAGTCCAAATCGAGAGCTTCCTGAACCGATTAAAAGAGAATCATTTTTCAAGCTATCAAGTGGAAAAATCGCTAATGCAAGTTGGCGGTACCGCACCGTGGCAAAGCAAGTCTCACAATCAGACTACTGTCCTTATTAGACAACGTACATTCATATCGGCTGCTAACTCGCTCGTAACTCCATACTCCGCATGGAGCGTACAGATAGGCTCGCTTATCTCGCTCTCGACCAGCTGCATCTGCCTTGTTCTTTTTCTTACAGGTAGCTTCTTCAATCGGAGCAACAGTGAACATAATTTCATGACGCCAATAGAATCTCTGCTTGGGCATCTTTGAGCTTTAATTTGCAGTTCGAAACGAAAAAGAGTAACCGGGAATCTACGTGAATCTCAATTACACAGTGCGTTTATCGATTGAAACCTGTGATTTCTAAATCTAAGGTTTAGTATTAGCTTAGTCGTTCGAGCAAACATTTGATCGAAGGATAGAATTATTATCCAAATGAAATGGACAAAATAATCGCACCCTTTAGGTATCTGAACGTAGACAGGAAAAATATCGGAACTCTTTTAATTAATTTAACAATAGGAAGAGCTATATATATATATTTGCGAAATTAGGACTCTAGTGGGTTGTAGATATTAAAGGAAATTTGCTTATACTCGTACCTAAATGTTAAAGATATTAAAATTTTATATGACGAAGAAAGTTTTCTGAATTTTGATCCTTACGAAGGCAACCAAAATGCTACGGTGTTCAACAAGTGTATAATTATGTTAACAATTTTAATACTTGAAACTACCACATAAATTACGGTATAAAAATACCCAAGAAAATTAAAAAATTGGTAAGAAGAATAGAAAAATCGAGAATATCCAGATACCTTCGATTACCCACGCTAGAGTTAAAACGATGTACGATAATATATCTATAAAAATAGAATTATTTAGCGAAAAAGAAAGTATTTAGAAAATTGACACAACAAACTCGAATATTTCGTACGTTACAATCTAGCAATCCTAACTCACACTGCATAAAAGCAACTACGTAGTACATTTTGCCATACACATAATCACAGTGCAAGTAATCTCTAAGTAAACTGTGATTCCCACGACTCAACGTTACCAACATGATTCAATAACGACGAACAACAAGCCAAATTTATCGACAATGCCATAATAATTCTCGTCGAAACGTATATAATTCCTTATCTTCGAAGCACAATCAGCCTGGTAGTTCGTTATCGTTGTTTCGTATAACCAGAACACGTACTTTCTGAATATTAATACCAAAACCGTGTAAGCCTCGTCAAAATTATCGTGGTGCGATATGCATGCACGGCAGCCTTTTATCGGGCAGAGGCACGAAAATCTTCGTCCGAGTGGAACGTGTTGTAGGAAGAACGGGTGGTGGTATCCCTGGTAGCTGGCAAGGAGCAAAGATAAAGAGTAATGAATGCGATACCCTTGTGGTTCGTCTACCGAGAATAGAAAGAGCGCGTTTTTCTTCGTTCGTGCCGGCAGCAATCTTCTAATGCACCTTCGTCCCTTCGCACGTAAATCACGTGTAAATGTGACTTCTGTGTTGCAATTTTACGAGTCTCTTATCGACTAGGCGTTTACGTGTCATACTTTGCTCTTGCAGATAAGTACTTCGGATTACGTGTAACAATGTTTAAAAGCATCAGGGATTACATACAGTATGTATATGTACATGATTATGTACATGTGTATATATATGATTATGTACAGTAAGGATTATTGTACGTATATAGTTGAAATAAAGCTTGTCTGAAAGCCATATTTATGATGAAATCTTCTTTACTGTCCTTTTGTTCTATTTGTTTATATGTAATTGAATAAGCTATCTTCAATCTTCAGTCACACATATAGACAGGAGTTTACGTGGATTATCTTTTAAAGAAATTATCTTTTAAAGTATAAAATACATTGTTGAATATACCAACGTTAAAGCGGAAGGGAAAGAGATTTTTAGCAAGTAATTAGAACGTGCTTTTTGTGAGATCATATTCTTTTATATTTCTCATATGTTTGTTAAACGGATGAAATAAAAATTCTGTATCAATTCTGTGCAATTAAAACAAAAAACAAAAATGGGATTCCGTTATTCTAATACATTAAGCATCCTGTCATTATATAATACTACCACAATATATTTATGTACGCGATACCAATGCGCAAAATTCATTGAAACGTACTGATGCAAGATTGAATAGCCTCGATAAATATGTGCCTGAAAATATACTTTTATACCTATGAACAATTTCTCTTGCCTTAACAAACGCAACTCATATTCCAATCTTCCCCAACAGTTCTGAAATACTCTGCTCTGCTGTAACCGTGCAACGTATATCCAATACGAAAGAAAGACTGCAGCAGCCGATAAATTATACCTATTCACCTATCCGTCTAAAAAAACTAAATATGTACACATGTTGGCGTTTTAATAAGATCTCAGTCAGATTACATTGAGAATTCGGTTAGATTTTAACTCGAACAAAAAGGGGCAGGGTCGTTACACGATTCATTTTGAAATCCGTGCAGCATCGGGAAATCGCGTGCCACGTATCTAATACACGCGATCGTACGCGTTTGAATGCGTGCATCTGTCCTCTCCGCGTGGATGCACAAATGTTCGCATCACGCGTATGCACTCCACGGATCTGCATCACACAAGCATATGTGCATGCACGTGGCATGCATCTGCATACGCGCGCGCATACGCCGGTTTGCTGTGTTCGTAAACATGTCCAGAAGCCGGCCAGAGCCATTGTTGCCGGCTTAAGATCCATTAGGGACCTTCGTTTATTTATTATGCGACCGGTTCAACTATCGGTACTAACCCGCCAGCCGAACGTAACATTCGCTTTTATCGGATTCTGCGAATTTTCGATATCGTACCGACTTCCAAGGAAGCGCTATGCCAGACTGGCGAGTTACCTCTCCTAGAGAAACTTAAATTAGTGCCTTTCATTTGCGAATAGCAGATAAGCATTCGCTCACCTAACATTTATACGATACAGTTTTATAACGTTTAATGGAACTGAACTTGATGCTCTATGGTTTGGAGTTAGGAATTGGATCGGTAGTTTTAGGATACGTTAGAAACTGTATCGCTATCGACGCGGGATTGTGAAAAATGTCGAATTTATTCGATTTAGTGTACTAGAAGCAGGTTTGCAACCTCGATGTTTAAAATAAAAAACGAGGTCCGTGATGCTTTTACTCAGAAGTAAGAAATTATTAAAAGAAATATAGAAATAGGATCAAGTTATAAGAAATGTGTTTTTATAAGATTAAATATTATTCTTCGAGAGTCTATTCAATTATTATTTACAATATTCCTATACTTGTTACCAAAAATATTTAGTCTATTTTCAATTTAATTCTACTTAATTCTAAATAATTTCGTGATATCAGTTGATCGATAAAATTGAAGCTATTTGTTTGTCTTTTTAATATCAAGTTATCTTTTCATTCTGTTCGAATCCCTCTGAGAGTCTCCCTATCGGACGCTTGAAACGTGTTAACAACGAACAATAAGCGAAGCTCCACAGAAAAGAATTCGATATTACTCGTACCTCTCAATCGATCATCGTTTGAAAATACAACGTTCGTCGAGTCTTTTAAAAAATGGTAACAAAGTAACAAGCCCATAAGAAACTCTCGCAACCAGCGTACAATTCATGTCTCGAACGTTTGTGCAAGCATCTACTTCGTGAGTAGCAACCATGTTCCGCGAAGCTTGAAGATCCGGACGCAATCCAAGTGTACTTCACGGTAAAGTGGCGCTCTCAAGGTTTGAGCCACGAAGAAGAAAGGAAACGGCAAGCTCGTGCTACTCAGGACGCACAAGATCCGCGCGTTGCATAGCTGCAATGCAAATGATAAACGCAACGAGGTTCCCAGCTGTGGACTTCGACACCAGCTGACTGTCGGATGAACGATCAGGGCCGAAGATCAGCACGCTCGTAAATCCTGCCCGGGACGATGGTCATCGGTATTTTAATTGACCCTCGAGAGTGCTCGAGAGTTCGTCGCGATTTCGTCGCGTACGGAGAGAAACAACGACGAAAGGATGTGAAAAGGGCGGAGGAAGAGGAACGAAGAGAAAAAGAGAGAAAGAAGAAGAAAGAGAGAGAGAGAGAGAGAGAGCGTGAGGCCAGGCCCGTGGCAGGGAACACGCTGCGTCTCGAGCAGCTGCAGAAACTCGGAAGAAAATCAATTCGATGGATCACCGCTAGCCGGGGTTAGACTGGCAATTATTAGCGAACATGCGGAAGAGATAATTGGATGCTCGGGGGTTCCCTCTAAAACCTCTGACTTCGTTGGCAATCTGCATAAAGCGAGGCGGTTCCGCGCGCAAGTCGCGTTCTTTCGCTTGTGAAAATGGCCGATTCTTTCGAAAACGATGAATCGTATACCTGATGAGGAGTGACAGTTACAATATCGCCAAGGGTAAAAATAGGCGAACAAGAATCAGAGACTCTTCGCTCGGTCATGTTACCGTCAAAAATTTGCATTTCTATACGGTCTTGGGTGAAAAAGGAAAGATGAAATTATTCGATAAAGGTGGAAAGAGATTGTTGACGCGAATGGTTCGAAAAGAAATTCTTTATGCAATTCTAAAGCGTTTCAAATGAAAGCGCATTACTTCTATTTCATTTTTATGTGATCAACAAGATCAACGACAGATTTATCAGCCACGAGCATCAATAAACTATCGGATAAAATATTTGATCGAATCTTTTTGGTATCAACGTAATATTAAAAATCCAATGTGAAATTTCCTTCGTTATACTCGCGATCATTGACACAGAATCCAAGGAAACAGATACATGCACGATAAACGCTAAAGGTAATAAATCTTTAAGCAACCGTAGGAACGTATTGTTAGGAGAATCTCTGATCTACTTTAGAAACTGGTAATCATCGATGCGCACACGCGGAAGAGATAATTGGACGCTCGAGGGATACCTCGGAACCTTTCGATTCTGCTGCCACAGTAATCTGAATAAAATAAAAAGCAGTTGATACGTCGATAATATCGTCACGTGTACACCTCCGTATAATCGATGACGAAACATAAACTCGTTGCGCGAAAATATACCTAATATAATGGTGTTTATCGATGAACTGCGAAATTTCCATATGAAGTTGGATTCGTTTGGTGAAATAAACGGAAACGAATGGTCGAACGAATCAGAAAAACGAAAAACTTCTGCAAGCAGCTGCAGAAACTCGGCGGCAAATAAACTCGAATGGACCATTGGTAACCAGGCCAGCTGTTATTAGCGAATATGCAGAAGAGATAATTGGACCCTCAGGGAACGCCTCGAGGAATTTTAACTTTCTTAGAAGGCTAACCTCAACGAAATCTGCGTTTACGCATCAGCAACCACTGATGCCAGGGCACCACAAACAGAAATGTTAGATAGATAAATCTTCCCATACGGTATAACATTACGGGATCGCAAACTAACGCGCTAAGGAAATTTATATCGGTGTTTCAAGAAACTAAATTCTTCGAATAAACGTTTATTTGCGTTCGTTTATTTACGTTGTTCTTGGAGTAGGCTCGAAAGAGCGAACTTATCCTGTCGAAGTTATAAATTTGCGTTGCTCAATATGTAAGACGTATTTTCAAGATGAATTCAATATCCCGGAATGTAGATGATTAATGCTTTACTAATACCGTCGTTTCAGTAAGGTTCCTTAGTGTTTCAAGAAACGAGTGTATGAATTATCGTGTTTCACCGTTTGTAATATATCTTTGAATATTAACTGTAATGAAAATAAATTAAAATTAGCAATGATTAAGGATTCACTGTGATATTTCAATGTTTGCTATTTTTTGTGATATTTATACAATTAAATGAAACGTGTAATTAGATAAATCGCGTGTTCTTAATAGATTAACGAAGACGTACAGTGACTACAGAAACTATTTGCGTATACTTTTATTTTTCCACGAAGCGTTTTCTATCTGATTCTACATTTAATTTTCATTCTATCAAATTTTTGTAATAATATAAAATTGTTACTAAATGATAAGAAATGTACGTAAATGCTATAATAAATTCAACGGTGTACAAGTAAGTTTTTCTCTTCTACTAATATAACTACCACGTCAACATCTCAACTCAAACTCATCTTTTCGAAACTATGATTTTTTCTCGAAAAATCAGCTAGGTGCTATTGAATATTACAAATGTCCATATTATATCTACGTCAGAAATGTAAAATCCTAGCTCTGAGACTTTCTCAGCCGATCTCGGATAGTAATGCAATGGCGAACTACAAACAACATCGAAGCGGCGATAGCCGATGACAGTATATGAGCTGTTCGTGCTTAATATAATTATTGCTATCGTTACAGTTTATCAGACGGTATCGAAACGATGCTTCGATTAGAATCGTGCCGGCTGTATCGATCGCGGCGAATAACTAAGATTATTTACTGAACATGTCGGCAATGAAGCCGGCGGTTAACGCAAACGTGCAACGAGATTCGCTCGCGCGCGCATGGATTCATTTCCCACAGTTTAGAGCCGCTATTGCGCTAACGAGCGATGCGCTTCCCGTGTTTGACGATTCTCCCGCAAGAGAATCCAAGTCGTTTTCTGGTTGCCCACTTTCTCTGTTCACCATCATTGAAATATCGCGCCGATTGAGTGACACTCGAGCAGAACGAACGAAGCCACCGGTCGAATCGTCCAACTGTTTCGCCACGCTGGATATTTGTTTCAGATCTCGAATGGATGAATCATGTATGAGGATCTAAAAGATCATAGTAGTTAAATCGAGAAACTTATTACGTAACGCGAGCAATACGAACGTGATGACTCAGTTCGATGAATCGGAGGTGGAAGATCGATTGCAATTATATAGCAATGCGATCGATATGGAAAATAAGATACGAAGATGAACATTTCCAAATACACATATCGAGAAATATTTATTGCAACAAATAATAAATTGTACCAAAGTACTGTATCGTTAAAGCAGCGCGAGAAGCTTATTGAGGCTACGCTACAATTACTGCGGTGGACAAAATGACTTACAAAATGACGTAGCTTTACATAGAAAATGTGTAAAACTAGAACGATGTATTTTTGGTGATTGCTTGCGACTTTCTGCAAAGTTTCTTTACAAGATTTATACTTCAATTGTCGATAGTTCAAATACGCTTGAGAGACAATTTACTATTTTCTTTTAATAAATTCCTATGGCAACGAAGATGATTGATACGTTCTAAACTTGTGACAAATCCAAACAAAGTAACAATATCCTGTGATTTACCTTTGCACGCTAATGAAATAAACACCAACGTAATGCTTTTAAAGCTGCCTTGTCATTCATACCATAGAAATTTATTTTTGCCTTATACTAAAATTTCCCCTAAAATATTCGAGTAAAATTGTATCTATTTACAAAATCATAACACCACACCAAGAACATTCCAATTTTCAACTTACGTTTGGAAGGCAAAATAAAGCCAACTCCACACTGTTCTACTTTCCCTGGGGAATTTCAAATTTCATCCGTTCTGCTAGCTTTATTGCACGCGATTTATGATGTTGAACGGAGAATCACGAAACGACCTTGCCGCATAGCGTGCGCCACCATAATCGACCACTCGTTACGTATCGCGTCGGATAGGATATTTTCCATCGGACCTCCCGGTGTTTCGTCCAAACGATAAACAATAAGGTGATCTAACGGTAAACAGCAAATCCTGGAAAGTGTATTATGAACTTTTGCAGGCGCAGGTGCCGTGGTCGGCAGGTGCGAGCCTGACCTAGCCCAGCGGGGAGGCTCGAGAATCGAGTGGAAAGAGAAATGGCAAATGGAAGGAACGAGAGTCGAGAGAAGACTGCCCCGAGCGCTGGAGAACAACTATGCCCGGTAAGCAATCGTATACTTCGAGATCGGAAGCTTTCACCCTCCAGCAGAGTCGAGCAAGACCTTCGTACAGCGATTGTAACACGGTATTTTTCTTAACCGGTTCTGTTCAACGAATTAGGGTTAATTTACGGTGAACATCCGGTCGAATGCAGAGCATGCAAATAAGATTTTATTATAGATAAATTTGTCGGAGAATTTGTATTACGAAATTGTTTGGAAAAATTTTTGGATAAGTTAAATTTCTCGATTGTCTTTCGGGTCAAGGGAAAATTTGTTAGGTTAAGTTTGAAAAATGGGAAAATTGAATACGAAGTGGAATGAAAGACAGGTCGAGGAATTATTTTTTTTATAAATGACAATGGACAAACTATTAGGAGAAAGAAAGAAATTTCAAGAAAACCAGAAAGCTCTATTATCTAATTGGAATTGGCAAGGGGAATAAGTAAGAAATTACAGATCATTTTATTACTGAAAACTGATCTTTTCGTAAGACTAGAAGAGTATATTATAATGCTAAACCACACGATAAAAGGAATATTAATATTTCCAATGTATCGCATCATCCAATGTGCAGCGATATCTAACAGTCAGTATTATAAACACTTTTAAAAATATTTTCAATGTATTGAATAGAAGAAAATTCATAATTTCTTAATTAAATTAACCCATACATAGATTAAAATAATTGTGAAACTATAAAATAAAACGCCTATAAGAGTATATGTGTAATTGATCTAAAGATGTAACTTCAGAAGAGACGTATAACGTACAATGATTCATATTTGCAGATGCATCACTATAGCATATAACTTGTAACGATAACATAAATTTCCAAGAGATATTTTTGCGGATCTCTCAGATGTAATACGAAGCTGAAACATCCAACAAAGGTACAACGGGCTGTGCGATCATCCAATTTTATTTGCTCTTTTTGCCCGATGCGCACTATTTGCCATGATTTATTAACATTTATTACTCATACACGGGACGTTAATTAGATTCTAGTTGTCTTATTGTTAGCAAAGAAATAGCTAGCACATGAAAGGATGCTGGTTAGTACACAAAAGAACCGAGAGGTTCTCGCGATTTGATGCGTACACCTTCCAATGGTCAGCACTCTAATTACAGATGAACCATTAACTTTATTACAATCCTTAAGTGCCACTTAAGCAAACGCGTGCACCAAACTAATTGAAAATTAATTATCACGCGTAAATCACTGTTACCCGCGAACGACGGGACGCGCCACGGTTGTGTCTTCAACATGCTTCCTCATTCTTTTGACGAAGTTAATCTAGAACTTTCAACCGTACCAGCAGAACAATTTCATGTCGTTTAACATTTCAAGAACCTTGTATGTAATTTGATGATTAATTGGTTATACGTTATGAATTAATACTACAACAGGCGTTACAGTAACATGAGAACGTATCTAGTCAGACATGATGTAAATCTGTTCTAGTCCAAGACAAGTACGAATATTAAAATACTAATTTTGATGGAATTAATGTTAAAAATAGACTATATAGAAGGATTTATTTAATGAGAAACTGTTTCATGACGTTGTATAGATTTAATTGTAACTCTTCGTGTCTGGTACAAATATTATTTTGTTACCTTCCTCACAATTTCAACATTTTTTGTGGCTTAATATTAATCTAAAATATAGCATTGTGTGATTAGATAATTCAAATGGAAATTTTGCATTGCAACACGTGGATAATGTTGTAACTTTACGGTCAATTTTCGGCGAATATGGAATACAATCGGAGAAACATTGTTTGCCTGTATCGTTAGAGTTTGAGTTTATATCTAAACCGTTTTCTCTCCCAACGCTACTGCGTAAATCGAGATGACTCACTGCATATTCCGTACCATTCCGATATGCAGCATTTTGATATTACATAGAAACGTGCGGTACATGTGGTCAATGAGAATACAGCAATTTCGTGCATTTGTATATACAATCCATTCACCGGCCATTAGAAGAATATCGCATGACCTTTCTGAACGCTCCGAGGCAGAGTATAGTTATTGTCAGTGTTCTGCAGAAGGGTTGCTTGTAAATGTGTTTACGCAACAATTGAGATAGAAGTAAATTCTCAAATGATTAAAATTTCTAATGCTATCGTTTTTATTTATCATTTTTCATCGTTCGAACGTGTGCAATCTTTGATATTTTTCCCACTCAAAGTGGATAGATTAAACTCTCTTTAGAAGGTACAGTTGTTCTCATATTGATATTATAAGTTGCGTGTTTAAGAACTTTAACGTTTAACAACATCTGAGATTATATGATCGCGGAAAACTATATCCTAGAAAATAAACAGCTAACAATAAGTATGATAAATGGTATCTATCATAATTTCACGAACAAAAATATCTAATACAATACACGAGATCAACTAAATCGCTAGATTCCACGGAATCAAATTATAATGATCGAAATCGGTTTACTTCGCGAAAAACAACAGGTAAAAGAGATAAAATTATACAAGATAAGTATCGATCAAATATTTCGACGCTAAATGGCACTAAGAAAAATGAAGTTAACCATTTGGACTCTGAATAGCTCAACTATCAAAGCAACTCACGTTCTAGAGAACTTTCATGAGATTCTCTTACTTCAGTGAAACATTCCACGATGTCAGTATCCTCTATTTCTCTCGCGAACGCGTCGAAATAGAAAGCACCGGAAATGGAATCGACACGTCGTATTTCTCGCACGCTGCACCATATTCCGATTATATTCCATTATATGGCGGCTCTATGAAGAAGCATGTTACCGGTACAGCCTTGCTACTGCCCTGAAATGGTTGCTGTCTTAACGTACCAACTATTTCTCGGCAAGTGTAAGGCCGTGCCACGACGACCATTGTTTCGCGGCATAATAGAGCGTCGTCTGAAGCCGATGCGCATCCTGCACGTATCCTGCAGGCTCGGTAATGAGTCCATGCGAGAGACCACGTCGCTCCCGACACCGACAACCTCGTACCTTCTCGGGGACTCTTCGAGATCCTTATCGCGGTGTGTCTGACATTTGACATGCGGCGTGTCGTCTTTTCGACTCACCCTTCTCTCCAGCCACCACGGACGCGTTTCATCGCCATTTTTACTTCAGCCAGTTCTCCACGAGGATACGTCCCACCTCAAAAACTTCGCTTCGCTGCATTCGACGTTTCTCGCATGCCGATTTTTACGAGCGAAACGAGTTTATCAAGCGGTTTCCGCGTTGATGAAAGACGCGCGTTTTATGTAGCCGTTTCCACGAGCAAACAAGGGAAATCATTTTTGTTCAGACGGAGCAATCACGGTTTTGATAAATTACAGTTGGCAGATTTTTGTTCGTGGGCTCAATGCGACGGTTTTAAGACTCGCGGAAGCAAGAAGTACACTCGATGATCAAAGTACGATGCTCAAACGAGTTCCACGATTGTTTTTGTCCGTCTCGATAACATGATTTTCTGCAACTGTTTCACGGTTTTGCAAAAGCGTTCAAGACTCGATGTATCTCTCTCCTCGGTGCGACCTGCGTGGAATGTGATTACGGCCTCTGATGCATTTAGTGAGCGATTACGCGCACTTCAGGCCCGCGGTTAATTTATAGCGGGCTTGTTTTACTATTAAATGCTATTTGCGCGTTTTCTGGCATCGTCGGTTGTTACGTCGTATGAAAAAAGTCCCGGCGAAATGATCTATCACTGTCATGTTCCGAGGTAAAGTTCACACTCATTACGGATAATAGAAACGTACGGATACAAACGCGCGTTCGTGCGGACACGTTAAGCGGACGAGATCGAGAAGTAAAATATAGCGTTAAGAAAGTCACAGGTTCAATCTCTGCAGATTTATCAAATTTATAGAGATTTGTACTGTCTATCTTTTAAAGGTAATTCTAAGAACAGGTGTAAATACGCTAATTGTAAGACCAATTCGATATTCTTCTCACTACTGTATCTGTAACCCTTTCACGGCAGTTGAATACACACAACATTGTGCTTTAAATTATTATCTAGCGAAATGATAAATGTATTTGCTTTCGATGAAACTGATCTGAAATTTTATTCGCATCGAAGAACGTACGTTTCTATTATGATAAAGAATATCTTTCCCACGACCCAAAAAATATACGATGCTAAGATGAACAAGCGCGATGCTTCTTATTTCTTTCTTGAAATATCACATTCAAGGAGCACATTGTAATTTCATAAAAACACGCTACGATATAAAACAATCCTTGTAAGTTTGCTTCAACTGTCGCAATAGATTCTCCGGAATTTCTCAAATTCTTTTCGGGATATTCGTTTAATATCTTTGATCCTTATTTTCGAACAAGCAGTACATTCTTCTAGAATCTAGAATAATAGCCAAATAATTTTCATATTCCGTCTTTCGTGTAGCATTTGTAGCAAAATATAAAAAACCGATATTGATAGCGATCGATCATCGAATTTTCGACAAATTAAAAATATTTCGTGAACGAAAAACATTAAGCACAGATGCGCATAACGCGAACGTTCTAGCAAAATCTTTTGGCTAAAGCCGATACGTGCCGTACGGCAGTTGACCGGTAGGTCGAGTCAGCTCAGCCAACAATATTGCATTATTATTTATTAATTCGGAGCATACGAGATGTGTATCTCTTACGATGCGGTGCTGCACTACCCAGGATCACGACTTTCTTATCTCCGCAGGCAGCCAGCGATTCTCAATCCGAACGAGAGAGTTTCTTGCTCATGATCGTCTATTTGTACTTTCATCGAACGAATCCACGAATCCTCTCGCCATTAATTTAATAACCAATCTTACGTAAATTTTCAATGAAAAATTTGTTAAATAAGTTTATCAAAAACTAGATTTCCAGCTTTTAAAACATCTTTAATAATAGCATAGAATTGGCCAAACTTCATCTTTACGATTGAATAGAATTACTTTGTAAAGATTTATAGTATCTATACAACAGAGTCAATGTTTGCGTAAATATAAAATTTCGTTCAATTTCCATTACATAATATTCCGTTTTCCCTCGTAACCATTTTCATTCTATACGATACTTTCCTCGCGGAATACGTGAAAACGAAAACTACGTTCATTATTCCACCAGCTTTTCATTGTCATTCTCCACGGTACGAGTTATTTTACCACGTTATTTTACAGTTACTCACCGGCCAAGCTGTTAAATTTTTCGAAACACCAAAAACCAGTTCGATCCCCTTAAGAACTTCTGTACTGTCACGAAACAGCAGTTGCTCAAAGCTTCCAGTACGGAATCCACGGGCTGTAGTACACGCGTTACTCCATTTCCTAGGGAGCAATGTTCAGCTATAGAATCGGTACGAGCCATTACAGTGTAGTCGCGTTACACCACAGGATACCACTGTATACCATAGGCAGTGTCCACCTACGAGTACCTCGAAGCAGTGCAATCTAGTGGCATCGGTCTGACCTCTGAGTACCAGCGGCTACCGTTCTGTGATTACCATGATAATTCGTTGGCTCGCCCATACTCACTACCAGTACCCCCTGGCAGGCCAGATAATATGCAATACCGTCCGATAGAGCAGATTCCGTATTCTTAACGACGACCCATGAGCATATCCGGGCCCATTGTTTCCCAGTCTCGACCTCGCCGAAAGCGCGTATATATCGCGTATATCGCCTGGCGAAAAAGCGCCGACATGTATCCCGAAGAGGCTTTTCAGGCTGTTGAATACGGGAGAAAGTTGGACCCTTTACGACGTTGCTTTTCAGCAGATTACCTTGCTCGTTGATACCGTTTCGAAACGATTCGCCGGGAGTCTTCCATATGTGGCAAGGTGTGGTACACACGCGGACTAGAAGCGTGAGATTGCCTCGGTCTTGCCGCCGCTGCTTTTTAGGACGGATTGCTGTGGTAAGAATTCGAGCTGCGACGATTAGAACATGTTTCTACCGACGTAAACATTTGCAATGGTAAATTGCTGTGGTAATATGTAAAGAATGGGGAGTGGCGCGTTTCTCGTCGTTTTAGGCAATCCGCGGCTCTATTTTATTCGACGGTTTGCGCTCAAACGGAAGATAAATTTGTATATCGAAGGTAGATGAAATTTTTGTATTCTTTTTTAGTGCTATCCAATCGTGTATTTTTCTATACTTCGTTGCTTAAAATTCAGAGAAGCGTCTCACTGTCTTTCATTGCGTCTACAGTTAATTTAACATTCCGAAGATGATCATAACTACGATGCTAATCGATAAAGTGCATCTCTAATACTGCATTTATCTTACGAAACTAAACTTAAACTAAAACGGTTTAATGTATTCCTAGCGACAATACCATGACATTATATTACGTTATAAACGATATAGATTTTTGAAAGGATAGTTGAGCTCTAAGTGAAAAAGAACGTCTTAGGGATTGGAAAGAAATTCAAGATACAGATACGTAATAGGAATTGTTTCATCTATCATAAATGGTCGAGAAATTGGAAGAAAGTATCTAACATCAATAGAAGATATATATCTTAACGACAGAGAATATTTCAACTTCTAATTACATATGCATATTTGTCTTAGTCATATTTCTTTAATTCTAATTAATTATTAAGGTTAAGATCGTATATATACAAGTTTCTTATACCAAAATCCAATTTTATCGTTTTATTGTTTCATCATTTTACCAAATCTTCGTAAAGGTATATTTTCTTCCTTTATTGTTCTCACGTACCTCTGTTTAATAACACACGTTTCTACCTGCAAGGCGATTATTCGTTCATCGCAAAGCAAATTAATTTATCCAAATGGCTGAAGTAAGCGTTTCTTCCCACATCGAATAATAGCTCAGGGCAAAAATGTCGACGCCAATCTCCTCTCACAGTCTTTATTAAGTAATAATTCGCAAAACCATATTCCAGATACGAGCACCGATCCATCCAGTTACGACATCGATGTTTCTAACATAAATAAAAGATCTCATCAGCCGTCTATCTTTATCAATCCCATAGTTCCGTGATAAATCCTCGAATCACGTTCACTGATTCGTAACACCACCTTTCTCAATTTCTTCTCTACATATTCTACACAGTCGTAGTAGGAAGTATAGTGTGCTTGAATCACCTAAGCTTCAACATTTTTATTGAGGTTATCTGATAGAGGAACGCGTGGATGGATTTGTAATAGAAATATATATTGAAGTAAATATAAGTATAAATACAGGTATTGTGTATGCTGATCCAGATCAATACTTTAGCAGTGTTACATCACAATAGAAGATGATATGAAGCACGTTGATACATTTATAGCAAAGAGTATTATCAAAACATTAATCTTGGTGTATAACTCTAGTTGAAAGTTACAAGAAACAGTAATAAAATTCTACTTACAGCTCTTTTGTTTTTAGACTTTGTAACTCAAAACAACATTCATATTCAAGAGCACAATAATACGGACCTCTCCTTTTCTTCATTTTTTTGCTGCACTAATTTCTATTTTGTTCGTATCGGTGGTGGTGTCCAAGTCACGGGTATACAAAAGAAAAGGATGTAGAGTTTTCCTAGAAGCAATTACTTCGATAATTTTAAATCTCAATCTCGAACTATGCACAGTTTAATCAAACCTGTTGTATATTGGAAGACACCGTTGTTCCTTAATATCAAGCAACATATCAGACGCAACAATTCACAATTACACGGTGGGATTAATTTGAGTCAGCGAGACGGTATTCTATAAACACCGTATAAAGAACTAAAACTAAACACCTAAACGAAAAGATAATTTTCAGAAATAAAGTAATATACGCGCTACTGAATTACGATAATTACAACTGAGAATATTAACATCAAATCAACTATAGCCGTCAATGCATATAACGTATTTCACTGTTTGTCACCGCATGAATAACGAATTAACGTGTCTAATCTTCAACAGTGAATCGGTCAAAAAATTATTTATGGCCAAACTTATCGAATTACGAGTCGACTTATTTAACTTCACTCGAGTAACTTTAACTTATCCTACATATTCTTCGTTTCACTAGCAATGAAAGCAGTTGCAAAATTCCACCGAAAAGTACGAATAAATCGCAAAGCAAACGGAGCACGGACGATACGATCGTTTAAATTCGGCGATACGAAGGTAGCGGACGCGGGTGACGTCTACTTGACGGTAGCTCGACAAGCATCGCACAATAATAGACGATACATATGTATGCGAGGATTCATAAGCGAACTGGCGAGCCGGTGCTACTCTGGGGCCCATGTCAAGCCCGTTTCTCTACGCTCGTCCTTATGCAGAGCAGGGACGATTTCCTCGTGTCTGAATGGCTTGAATAATATACGTTTGAAGTTAATGGTCTCCATTCAAGGCGCCTGCCATGCCTCTATATACCTATATATGCGGCACGCTACTCGGCGTCGCGCCGGTCCCACGTCCTATACGGTTCTCATGTGTCACTCAGGATCGCTGCGTACGTAACTTAAACTGGGCCCCCGAGTGCCGTGGAGCCGCGGTATGCAACCGGGAATCGCGGTGCCGCGTTTTAATCCTTCGTGTTGCAGCGTTTCCAACGTGGCGCGGCATATTCCCCGATGCGCACGATGCGATGCTCGCGCGGAGTTCCCTCGTGATCGCGGGAACGCGATTTCTTTCGCTCCGATGGACCTTGCTTTTTCTTTCCTTTACGTGATCTTGCCTCCGAATGGCAAACGAAGAAGCGATATTTTTGCCAGTGTCTTTCGTAATGGAGAGGTTTCAGGTTTTATCGTGGATCGTCGAGACGTGTTTGGTGGTATACATTGGCATTTATTAGCTCCTTCTTTCTTCCCGTTCACTCCTCTCGGCTCGATCGTTCGGTGAATCGGTGTCTGTTATTCAATGACTCGAAAAACGTGTTCAATGGCTTCAGTGAAGCGCAAACGGAGATCAGTTTGGCGTACAACTTGCAGAATTATATGTAACAGTCACTTGCTCGAGGTACGAAGATCTTTTTGCTAAGTAACTTTGTTTTCTGACGGCTTTTTCTTAAGCAATGCCGGACTTTTCGGCGTTTAAAGTCATCGCACTGATTGCTGCTGCAATATCGGTAATATACAGATCCAGTCACCAACGCGGGTATTTCATCGATACAATTCGAATTCTCATTCATGGTCGATATATCTTCGTTTTCGATGATACAATTTTATTTACTTGTTTGGAAAAAATAAAATAAATCGAAAGAAAAGATCAGAGAAACACCGATTATCGACGCTTTTGCAGATCAGAAACTAACCGTTCTAGAAGTCACTACTACAATCCAAACTTCTACAAAACCTACCAACACCTCGAACTTCGTAACGACACAACTTCAGCAGATTTCTCTACCAAACGTCATAAACTTCTCATGCTGCTCATCTCCCCATAATGAGACCGAAAGGAAGAGTTACGCGACACCGTAACGACTGACTTCTCCGAATCCTCCAAGCTCGTTCCACTTAAGGCGCTAGGAATAACGACAACACACACCAACAAGTGGCATCGCGTCGTTAATAAAATTCCCTTAGTACCGGCGTGTAGTCAAAAGTGGCTACATACGGAGGGAGACTATATACCGGCTCCGCGTCACAAATAGACCCGTAACTCTCCGAGCGGTGCGATCTCGATGTCCCTTTTTATCCATCAATTTCTCGGTAAGGTCGTAAAAGCGAGGCCGAGGTGGGCTCGTTTCGCACGGCTCTTCCGCTCGTACGATCGGGAAAACCTTAAGCAGAAGTTGCGTTTGCATAATCGTGTGGCCCGACGGCCGAGCGAGCGCCGCTCCGCACTCTTTATCCGGCGATTTACCCGCGGCTGGGCCTCGGTGTAATGTCCGTGTCGCCGCACGAGTGTCGCTCCGGACGGCTTCGACTGTAACTTACTTACGCCAGGACGCTTTCGAGCGAAGCGGCGCTTTCGCGTGTGTTTAGCCGAAGGAGAGGCCGACTTAGGTGCCTACCGCCAACTTTTACGTCCGACTCGGCCAGACTTCTCTCGCGACCTCGCGATCTCGACCGTGAGAAAGGGCACGACTGTTGGCGCAGAGACACAGCGCGAACTGCTCCGCTGTTATAATTGTATCCGCGAGCCGAGGGCATTTTCGCTTCTCCTCGGAAACGACCGTGTCACGTACGCGGCTATATGTGCACGCGGATGGACGCGGACCGCGCGAACAACTGGTCTGAGAAAATAGACGAGACGCGGCCAATTGTCGGCCGGTTGCTTCTTCTCGGTGGTCGTGAAAAGCACGCGAGCTCTCAGCTTGTTTTAGATTATGCGTTATGCGCGTGACGAAAAGCCGAGGAAGAAAGGAAGGAAATGGCGATGCAGGAACTGACTGCAGAGATTCATCTCGCAGGAAAAATGAAACGTGCGTGATATTCCTTTGAGCTCACTGAACAATCTTATACGGGAATTTTGTAGAAATCTAGGGTGAGAATTGATTTATCTTAACCTTTTCACGCTTGATTGCACGTAAGCAACATCGTACTTTAAGATGTTGTTAATTAATTGATTGTTGTTAATGGTAAACGTACTTGGTTTTGGTAAATGCGTTTCTAATTTTTAGTATGTTACGTTTTCTTCCGAAAAATCAGAAAGACGCGTTTCTACTACCAATGATCGGCAAAAAAATATTTTTTTCCACAATCTAGAAACCATTAATAGGAGAGAGAGTTTTACCTCGTTTGGTTTAAATATATAGAGTGCATGTTAACGCGTAAGAGACAAGAATTACCAAAGTACCCTCTTGGATGTATCTAAAGCAGAACAGATATATACTTTATGCAATTCGATATCTTCCTCCCGAATTCTCTCAGAAAGGAATGACACAATAAGGTACTTGCCATTCAGTACCTCCACTAAAATTGTGTATGTCTTCCCTTACATATCAAGACCAGTCTCTGCAATACGTGAGGCCACTGTTAAGCAACTAACAAGTTTTTTTTTCATTTAATTGCTAAATAACCTACAGCACGTACCATTGGAACGCTTAAGATTCTTGCAAAGAATTCGTAGCAGACAGAACACAATAACTATTTATCGTATCTTGCTAAAAAGTTGCCATTATCAAAGGATGATATAAGTACTCGGCAAATAATCGGTTTGTGACATGATGTTAAATGGTATTCATTTCCACATCTGTCGGGATGGACAGTCGTAAAGACGCGCAAAAATCTGATGGGATGAATTGAGCACGCAGGACGACGTGTCGCAGAACGAGCAACGTTACATTAGTCAAATTGCAATGCCCCGAAGAAACGTAACAATTCATTTCGCGACGTCTGTTCCCTTGGTGCGACGCGCAAGAAAGAAGAGGAGGACTGACTCGCGGAAGAACATAAGCGCGCATTCCTTAAATTCTGAAGATTCGTTCCATCCGTATTGCGAACGCCAATAATTGAACCTCGTCCCACGTCTCGTGGAGACTCGGTGCAATTTCTGAGCCGCGCTCGCCGACAAAGGGATGTATTGATTTAATAACACGCGTCATCCGTCAACGAGCAAATAAAATATCAACGTCTGTCGCCTGAACTCCTGCGTCGAATCGCGGTAAAAACCGATCGCGACCACGGTTATCCGCTGCTGCGCGATACAGTACGCATTTACTCGAGAACCGCGTATTAAATCTGGTAACCGGCAACCGGACAGGCGAAATTGCTCTTTCCCCGAGTAACGATACGAAATTGCCTTAGTAAAATAGGCTTACGGCGCAACAGCGGAGGGTAACCGAAGAAAAAGGAAGGGCCATAAGAGAACGTAAAAAAGATTTCATTCAAGAAAAGCGAACGATTACGCGAGAACGAGAACAACGTCCATCGAAACACTGACGGATGCCATCGTGTCTTTCGAGACGCGTTAAATCACTCGGGACATGCGGAGGCTCGTCTGCCTTCACGGATGGCCTACTATTTGCCTACCGTGGCATGGTAACTTTTGTAATTACCCGTTGTCCAAGTTTCCACAGATCACCGGGTAGATAGGTCTTCGGTAGCCGGACGATCGGTTTCCAGCTGCTAGGCTCCGGCCAGCTCAAAGAAGAAACTAAATTGCGCTTCGTTAAACCGCCTACTTACCAATTTCGATCAGGGCGTACGTTTTTCTCGCGTGTTCCCTTTCTTATCGTCCCATTACATTGAAACATTATGTCGCCGCGAACCTTGAGCCGAGTGTTACCGAGAGACCGGGCCTGGCAAAAACCGGCTCGACCCATTCGATGCTGAATCATTTCGTCACTAACGGAGCCACCTATCAAAAAGTTGCTTTCGAAACGTTCGATCGCGACCAGAATGGCAGCGAGTGGAGCACCACGGAAAGATCAGCCAGGGTAATGTTTATATCGAAAGGCGAGGCTTGTCTGGTGTTACTCTAATGGCGTTTAGGATGCTGCACGCGTTTCTTGTTAAACTGTTCACAGCGTTTGCTTATTCAAAACGACCGGAGGTGGTCGACACGCGAGGATTTTGTGAAATTTCACCGATTAGCGTGAACGTGCGATGTAATTTTACAAGGCATCAAGTGGAAAGAGCAAAGTAGTTTGAAGAAATCGAATTAAATGAAATCTTGAGGACTGGTGAAAGTATTCCTTTCCAATATTCTGGCTAAGTGACAACAAAGAAAGAGACAATTACGAAGAAATGTTTGTAGTAACGAGAGCTATTTCGAGGTAGAAAGTTTGTGAATAGAGTTATATTTCAGATATTCAAGATCGCGTCGTGCGTGTGCGTCGAAAATAAAAATTACAGAGACAGGATGTAACGCAAAATCTTACGTTTCTTCTCAAATAAAATTGTACCTTACGTTTCGGGACAAATTTTCAAAGTCTCATCCTTACATGAAACGTCGTACTTTCCGAATTTACATAAAAATACACATAGCGTCTACGATAAATCTCTCGTTAAAACATTGCTCTTTCTGCGTATACACAACACAATGCATCTCTCTGTAGCATATACCAACGCCATATTGTACAACGACATATTGTGAAGCGAACAATTAAAATTCTGACACCCGAGATACCTCAAAATATAAATCATTAGAAACACGGAGCACCGTTGCAACCGATTCATCGCCCCTCGCCATTCTCACCGGCGAATGAAATCGAAAGGGTAACGTCTGATCGAAGCAACAAACGAACAACTTCGCACCCGATAAATAGACCACCGGTCCCCCACGAAGATTCTTCTCCTAATATTTTCCCAAAGCAAAATAAAAAGGGGGTTAAGAGGATCGTGTATGACACCTGGACGGAGAACGTCCGATCCGGTCGGTCCAGTTTCAAAAGCGTACAAAGATAACACGGGGCGTCGTATTGAACACGCGCGCGCTCACGTACAGCATAGATTTTCGGCTGTGGAACAAAAATAAAGACTCCTTCGTCGATTCTCGATTCGCCTGGTTCCCCTGCCATCGTATCTGGTAGCGTGGCAACGGCAGAAATAGGGGCAGGGAATCAAAGAAGTCCGCCATGATAACCCGTGACTCACCCAAACCCAAGGGAGGGATTCGAACAAAAAAAAAAAAAAAGAAAGAAACAAAAAGAACGGGGTGGATTGAGGATCAGGGGAAAAGGAAGGAGAAGGCATGACGTTGTCGAAAGAGAAACTACCCTTGCCCGTATTCGCATGGAATCCATGCGAAATTTCGCGACCCCACTCCCGAGACAGAATAAACTCGACGAAGGGTGGCTTTTCTGCCCGCCTCCCTTGAAGCTCCGACCCTTCCTCGGAAGCTAGGGGTAGCGAAAGACGATGCTGACTGGCCATCGAGCTAGGCATCCTGAGCACCGACCCACTCCCGGATAGGTGGAAACTGGCCGGAGGATTTGGGAAAGGGTGTGGTCGAAGGTAGCGAAATTTATGCTAATCACCATGGCCTTTAAAGCCCTCGAAAAGCGCGCGGGTTAAAAAGAAGAAGGGTTCCCGTGCGTAGCCTCTCTCCTGCCAGCTCCATCGATTTTTCTCCCTTCTATGAACATCGCCCGCTACGTATCGGCCGTGATGTGTGAGTACCCGGTGGCGGTGTGGGTTGGGAACGAAAGAGAGGAGAAACGACCCCGTACGTACGCGCCAATACAGCCCCGTTTCGAAACCCATACAACGAATCGTTTCGAGCGTTCGTATACGCGGACGCACACACAGGCGCGTTGCGTGAAAGCGAGAGGGATGTGCGTGCGGAGCAAAAATATTGCGTGCGTGGCCCGGCAGTGTCGGAGCGACGAAAAACTCGGCCGGGCAAGCGACGAAAAACGTGACGCGCGACCGATCGTCTTCCGCGGCGACTCCTCCACTTTTCGGGCAGAAACTGCTCCCTCGGCCGTGTCTCGCAGTTCTGTTTCGTCTCACTGTGCTCTCGTCACCGCGTCCCGCGATTTCCTTCCCCTGGTGTTGGTGCATCTACGGAAGAGGACGGTGAAAGCCCTCGACGTTTTGTCGCCTTTGTCGAACAGAGATGGACAAGGATCTGGATACGCTGCGCATTCGCACCTGCGTCTTCGCCGCGACCAACGCGAACGCATGTGTCGATATGCCGGATGCACGTGCTGCACCGATGCTGATGAGGAGTGAGTAACGAAGCACGGGCACGGAACTTGTGTTACTCTACGATTTTTCGGACGTTTCACCATCCCGAAAGGCTTCGCGACAGACGAGATTGCATGTGTCTCGTTCACTGACCAGATTCCGGCACATCACCCGTCGAGATATTTCTGGAAATTTCGTTTCGTTTCGTTTCGTTTTGTAACCACGTTGATATCCGGTATCGCAGTTTCGTGTATCGTTTTATTAACGCTCAAAGGATTCCCGGTGATTGGCAGTGCGAATGAATTGGAGCTGATTGGTAACGAGTTTCCAGATATTTTCAGAAATAATTGACGAGTGTGTCGCTGCTTCGACCGGTTCGCCTTGATTAACACGTCTCTCGCTGTGTTTTATGCATGTATATCCGTGGATTGAATATAGCTGCAGCCTTTTTTCCTTTTTTTTCTTTTTTTATTGGCATTTGTTATCAAAGTGCTTTTCCATCGTACTCGATCCTTTGACGTTCTACTGGAAACTATAATTTTCTAGTCCGTTGGCGCTCAATTATTTATTGTTTATTCGTTGCTTTGGAACGCAAAGTAATTGGTGCAAGCTTCGTAGAAATCTGTGTAACTTTTCTTGGCTAC
This sequence comes from Bombus terrestris, assembly GCF_910591885.1. Taxonomy (NCBI): domain Eukaryota; kingdom Metazoa; phylum Arthropoda; class Insecta; order Hymenoptera; family Apidae; genus Bombus; species Bombus terrestris. The sequence goes on along the minus strand of NC_063275.1, from coordinate 19,402,510 downwards.
TTAACCCTATTATTTTGATTTATATTACTATAATCATATATATAATTATATGGTAATTTATAAATATCCACATGTGTACGTATACGCTTTCTACTTTACGTATTTTTCACGGTCATAAAAATAGAAGCGTGCTTCACCAAGCTCCACGCTCTCATTGATCATCGGAATCGTTCGCTTATTCAAAATGGCGTACACCCCCACTACGTCGTGCGAGTGATGTTCTATCGAGCACAGTGACACACTTCAAACGACAATTTCAATCGAAGCCAAATTAACAAAGAAACTCTCTATGAATAAGAAACCTTATATACTATTCGCTATTCTACAATAGCAATCTATACCGACTAAAGGTACGACTAAATCAGATATGTAAATCACCATCTTTGTGTACAACTTTGTCACGAATTAAGAGAATCAATTAACTTTGTACCGCATAAAGAATCGTTAAGAAAGAAATTTCTAAAAATAGGACAGAAATTTAAAATGATACTACTTAAAGCGAGAGCATCAGAAACGCATAAAAATCGTACGTACCGCTTAATTCACCCCTCGTTACACGCTATTACTTCGAAAATTACTTGGAAAAAATGGATTCGAACGAGGATACAGAATGATCAAACGAATATTATTCGAGGGCAAGGACGAGGTTAGCGAAGAAGATGAAGACGAAGGCGAGGGCCAAGAGGACGAAGGTTGCCCGAGCACCGTCTACGCGTACGCGTGGGTGTATAGCACGCGTGCAAATAGTCGCACGCATAATGCAAGCCGCTTGTGTGGGCCAGCCGCCTCGGCATGCCTCGCATTTACAATTCAATTTATATATCAGCGGTAAGATGGTGGCCGCGAGTAAATCCTCGCCGCGGCGAAAGATTCCGACGCATTTTCCTGCGTGCGTCTCGTCGATGCGGCATGGCGTCGCTTTTCTAAAATGGCAGACGCTTTGAAAGTCGCATGCATTCGCTAAGAATCGACGCTGCACGCGATAGAAAGCGATTGTGGTATTTGTATCGTTTCAGTTTCTGTGCTTTTCTCATTTTTGTTTCGATGAGAATTAAAATTTAACGAATATTTCGCAAAAATGAAATTGATTTCTTTTCTCGTGCGATTAATTTTCATTCTTTTCATACATTCGATATACATATCTCTCATAATAAAAAGATTAAATTTAATCAACGCGAGGATAAATAACTTTGAAAATGTTGGATAGTGGAATAAGATTTATTTTTTATAATTTACTTTTACTATACCTTTTCTTTTACGGTTTTTAATCAAGTAAACGAAATTGTCTTTCGCACCGTATCTTTGAAGAATGAAATACAGAAAACTTTCGCAAGCATATAAAAGAACATTCGCATGATCATAGCAGGTTTAAATATTTCCTTGAATAAAACATGAGGTGTATTCATTTTCCTGAGTCATTGCATTCATATGTTAATCCGGTGATCATAAATAAGAAATAATTTTCTTCTAAAAATATTTTTAATCTGGAAGTTACATTTTCCTCACAATATATTACTATATTTATTGAAAAAGAAAAATCATAAAAAATAAATCTTGTTGTACCACTCCTACTATATTTCCCAGTCATCGTTCCAACAAAAATTAACTCGTTCTAATATTATATCTTATTTTGCGAAATTTATAAATTTGGATAAAAAGCATCGAAAGTTTCTAGTTTTTCGCCTAAACCACGTATATTTTGAGCCACAGTACGAACAAAGAATCAGACAATTATATTCGCATCAGTGCCTAATATTATTAAACATTAAACATTTGAGAAATGCAAATTAATCTTATAAGTTTTTTACTCAATACCTTTGTTGTTTTGTCACAAACTAACGAAGCTTAACCTGAGATTATCAAGCAACCAACATTATTATCATTGATGTTAACAAACATATACAATAACAAGGGATAAGCTAAGTCTGTAACCAGAATATTTAATTTATTCGACTGCAAAAAGCCAAGCGAGTTGCACGATATACAAGATACTTATTTACACGGAATCATGGAAAGTGTCTTAAAACATAGGCGACGTTAACGTAAGTTATGGTTACGACTTTAAAATGAGGCTCGTTTCCTTGTTACGGCTATGATTTATAATTTTCTAACTATCATTCTCTGGTTCTTCAACGATCGCAGTAAATTGTCCGTCCTCGTTACTCTAACTACATTTTTTACGTCGTTACGCTGTTATTTTTAATGTATAAAACCGCGACAAGATAGGCTATGAATAACATTGAACTAAAGTATCTTCACTGGCATAAAAATATCGCAAAGTAAGATATTCTACTTAAAAGCTGTCGTCAAAAGTAAAATGAAAATTACAGCGAAACATTACACTTTCGTACACTTTCTCTCTACTAGAAATTTAAACAATTGGAGATCGAATGCAGCGAATATTAAAAGAAAGAAATTCCGAAAATAATACTTCCGACTATTTTGCACATCACTTAATTCGTTGTAATCATATTCCAATACAAGTATGATATTACCAACATTATGTTAACGATAAAAGTCGCGATACTTGTATCTTAACAAGTGGCTTCCATTGGAATATCTCATATTAATAACTTGAAACTACAATTACGCCAGCGTAAGCAACCATTATCTTCGTGAAAAAATTCTCGTTAATAACGTACCGGACCTGCTGGCAGAAATTCCATTTTCTCGATTCCCGGCCGAAAGATCAGAAAACGCGTACGCGTACACCAAAGAAACTTCCAATAAATATTAATCACGCTATTAGAAGCCTGATCGATTCCGGGGAGAATCGAATCATCCGGGTTCAAGACGATCGTCAAAGCGATTCCAAAGGAACGATCGCGTCTCACCTTTCGTTTGGCGAGTATATTACCCGATGAGCGATCGATCGGATCGAGCGATCGTAGAAACGTTTCATGGATCCGTTTTCTCACGCAGATAAAATCTGGTGGCGCGATGCTCTCGGTACGGGCGATGGGTAGCCGAGTAAATGCGCACATACACCGTGTCGCAATTATTACTTGAAATAAGTTAATTAATAATTGATTCGTAGCCGTGGCCTCGCCTGGCGGTTTCAATGATCGAAAATTAATAATAGACTGCTTAGATGAAAGTTAGTAGCACCAGAACTCACTACGTGGAATTGTAATTGTGCCAATCGCTCACGGAAAAGTGTACAACGATCGTTGAGTTGATTTTTATTATGTTCACTTTTCAGTCGTACAGTGGTTCATTAAAGTATTCGAACGCTTATCGAAACCTTTTACGAATATGTCATGTGCGTTATACGAAACATTTTGAAATTTCATCTATACTTTAACGAGATTCGACAATCACGATTATGTTGGTAGAGTTTGAAAGAAATCCGAAAATGTACACAGAAGCTACAAGATATTCGATGCAACTACATATTTCGCAGAGACCACAAAAGTATTTAAAGAGTGAATTATCGTTACATCAATAAGTCTGAAATATTCAGTTTATATGTTTTTATATGTCATTTATATGTTTAAAATGATTACTCATACTGTATGCTAATTTTTTACTAATTATATATTTGCAAGAAATATTTTGTAACTTCTGTGTACACTCTCAGATTGATTGCAAATTTTACCTATCATAACAGATGTGTTTCAGTGACAATAAAATTTTTTAATGTTTTATATAACACATACACACCATAGGAAGATCTTCCACTGTATATTATGTAGACATGAAAAAAAATAATTTTTAAGAAGAAAGAAAATTTCGAGGAAAGGTTCAACGTTTTGTCGTATATTTCTAGTCAAAGGATGCGATAATGTTGCGAATGATCTGTCATAAAGTTGCGTTTATTATTTCGGGTACGGGTTAAACAACCTTTTAATCTCTTGATTTGCCAATTAAGCCACAGTATTTGCAATATTGCAGCGTGTTAAATGGTAATACTCGGTGGTTGGTCTTTATAATATGCACACCAATGTGGTACGATAATGGCATCATATACAAGGAGTTATAACTCGTTTACTCGCGGTATGAAGTATAATATACGACCTCTAACAAACATTATGTATTAATATCTAATATATGAAACTCCCTAGCAAGGTATATTATTTGCCTAAAGTCATTCTTTATCACGACTAGCTATTCTATCTGGTAAAATAAGAAATTACACGACGTAACGTATTAGTTTTCCTAAGATTTTACGAAACTTTCCTCTATCGATGTTCCCTATCTAAATGAACGCTTTCTCTTTATTTCATGTTTCGAACATATCCCACTGATTGCATTGTAGTTTTAGGTTTAGGATTTACTTTTTATTGGTATCTCTTCTTCTGTTTCACAACTAAGTGATTGCGGATTTTGTCATTAGGTGGTATTGACAAAACCCGCAATCACTTAGTTGCCAACCAAATATATCGAAAGAATAGATATTTGAAGCAAATCTTTTTTTTTGCATTTTAAAACTGCAAGCAATTGCTTGGTCGATTGCTATGCTTGTTATCGTTTATTACATATAACATTACGATGCTATATTCTTTATGATCTGTACTAAGTGGCGTAAGTAGAAATATAAGTTTTATTTATAACAATACTTAAGAATTTGTAAAAAGTGACAAAGGAGAAAAATAACCACACGATATAGCATTGTCGAGTTTACATGTTTATCGTAATAAGAGTGAAGATAAATTGCAAGTTGATATATTTTCGTTGAAAGTTTCAAAGCAATTTCAATTTTATCACGATAGGTGTATAGAGTAGAAAATTTCACATTTCGGAATGTAGAAACGCGTTCAGAGAAGACAGTGGTGAGAACATGCACAATTTCAGGTGACTCATATAGCACATAATAAAAGCATATTATAAACGTCAAATTTTGTAAAATTATTTAGATTTATAGTGATGTAAGTGTATTTTTTAATATAATGATTTTCTAATATAGCGATTAGTATACTGAATTCTTCGTCAATACAGTAATATTCTATCAGGCAACTCTTTTTACTTATGAATCACTCAAACTCGTTTAACATATGTATAACATATGTATAGATGATCTGAAAATATTCATAATCTATACGACTTGGCACTTATGACTAAAATAGAAAATATTATTGCGTATTGATGATTAGCACACGTTGTTAAATTTTTCTCGCATTTAGCGTGTAACATACATATGTCTGTCTATATATACGTGTATACAGAAATACATATAGTATCGCGTACGCGATTTTTCACTTCCAATGGCATCTACACGTGTACGATATAAATGTTACGATCGTAAAACGAACAAACTAAAAGCGATGAAACAAATCTCGAAAAGAAACTCAAGCTCCATCTTGCTTACACCTGTACGATAAATTTGCACATCCCCGCGTCGTTGCATCAATGTGTGTCCGAAACGAGGTCCGAAACAATACAGGCGCGCATGATCAAACACGTCCCACGTAATAATCGCGATGTCCGTCGAGACTGTCCGATCGAAGCGAGCGGCTCTTTCTGCTTGTCCGCTCCCTTTTCGTCCCGAACGTCCAGTGGTTACCGACATTCAGATCTGTCGGAAGCATTTAACGACTGTCCGTTCAGCTTATTCACGTAGCTGGACGCCAGAAGTGTTTCAACGGCGGCACCTACTCATCCACTGCGATTTTATGTACACCACGATCTAACGAGTGTGCCGGAAGTCCGCGGACCACGGACTACGCCACTTCTTCGAAGGTGAAATACCAGTGCACGCGTATAATACACGTGCACATACGCATACATATATATATATACATACGTAGACATATACATATAGATATACTTGTACATGTACGAGCAGAAGGAAAAGATGAAGGAACGAAGGAAAAAGGTTGAAATCTCGACCAGCGCAAAGCTAAGATTCGCACCCTTGGATCCCTAAATTACAACTGCTTCTAGCACGTGAACTGCTCATTACTATAATACATTAATTACAGTCTGTATACATTGCACCGTACTCGAATCGAGCGTTCCTTCGTTCTTCTGTTGAACGTCTTCAAGCTTTTCCTGCTGCCCGATGCCATATGGCGTCATTAAGTTTTAGAGGCTGCTTCCATGATATTTAACGCGTAATGATAGTAAGCAGCATCATAATTGTTAATTTCCGGAATGTCTGAGAGAGCGCCCCAGGCTTTCGATAAACTATCTCTGCCCCTCTCTTTCTTTTCTTCAGTTTTTCCCTTTTCTTTCTGTTTCTCTTTCTCCCTAGTTCCCGGGCGTTAGCCGGTCGAGTATAATGCTCGATCCGGCAGATAAAACTCAGGTGAGGAATAAGTGAGTTCCTCGCTCGGCTGGAGATTTGATTTGGATAACGGCTGGATTTATGCGAAGGCTCGAGGGACTGTCGTTCGCGGCATTTTTTAGTCAGACCGAAAGCTAAGTTGCGCTACAACCTCGCGAGCTTACGTGGCCACGATCGAGGATCGTTAACGTTAGATACATCCTTCTCGTTGAATCATTCGGATATAGTAGCAGCTTCATCCAGAAAACAATCATAATACCACGGTTTCTTATCGAAATACGTACAATTTTCAATGAAAAGTCAGCTTGAGATCTATCAACTTGAAAGAAGCGAAAGATATAAAAATTTTCCAACATCAAACTGGCATGTGAATGTTTGAATAACGAAAGAAACGTCTGAAATTTTCATTCGCGAAGCTTGTTTCGTGAGATGTATAGAAATTATACGGTCCATTTAGGGGTAGAATTGTTAACAAGGTGCGCATTCACGAGAAAAATTTCAGCGAATTCCAGAATGAGATATCCAAGACAGAAGCAGATGAAACGGCGAAATGAATTTGCCCGGAGGCCTCGGTCATTTGCCAAAGAGTAATTTCCGGTACATGCGCCACAACCTGACCGCCATCGGATTTTAACGATTCCCAATTAGTCTCGTTGCTTCGCAACTAATTACGAATGAGCCGTGACTCGACACAGTAAATGTGAATCTATTGCTCGATAAACGTGGCTAGCCTGGTAGCATGACAATCGTACAAAGCATAAAACGCCTAAGCCTGATTCATGATTGGAGTTTACGGCAGAGGTTGCGCACATCTTTTTCCTCTTTCCGATCTGTATCTTCTGCGCGCGTACACATATCACGCGTATGTGCGTTTAATCCACGATAGTCACGTTTCGCGATTAAACTAATCGCGATCAGGAATCTCCGACGTGATGAAAAATGAGAATTAAACATCGAGCAGAGATTCCATTACGAAGAAAATTGAGAATTCGTCCAGCAAAATTTGAAACAACAATCTTCTTTTACGTTCGAGCTTCGTAATCATACCACGTGTTGCAATTTCTTCTTCTGAACGATGTTCAACGTTGCAGCAAGAAACTTTGAAGATGAAAGGAATCGAGATGAACAAACGCAGCAAGTTCAAACAGCATTAAGAAGATCGAATGAAATGCAAAACAAGTGTGAATGAGACTTACGGCATTAAGAAAGGGAGACTCGAAAAAGATCGTAAGTGTTCTCCAACAAAAAGCGCAAACGCTCGAGCTGTCGAGATTCCCACATAAAAGATCCATTGGGTTTTTACTAATGTGCCGTGTGCACACATGGAAATATTATTTTCTACGATTTCAGTTACCCACGCTGTCTTTTCTACCATGTTGCAACAAAGAAAGCATCGAGCCTGGCTCAAATATACCAAGGGTTGCACACGTTCAGAAACCCGATTAGAATTCAGCTGATGTTGGGGGTTACTACTTGTCTGAATCTCGTTAATAAGCTAGTCAGGATGTTTTCCCCTCGTGCAACGAGCTTGCTCTACCTTCGTGGATCCCGTTTTCGTTATGGCGTCTAGCACGGCACCTTAGCTCGCACGATGTTCATTTGCTATGTGCTTACTGTCCAACTCGACCACTTAAATCACCCCGTATTCCTACTTACTTCTCAGTTGTTGCGTCTGGAGAAGGAGAAGGGTGCAAGAAAAGGTGGTTGATCCGAGGAATGTCTCGTACAACGAGCACGTTTAATACGATCTTTAGCAGCACCCTTTCTTCCTACCTGTACCTGAATCGATCTCATTGTGCACGGATTGCGTCATTTTCGCGTAAACCGAATTGTTCCCCTCCCTGAGACGAATCTCGATTATAAGATAGACTACTAAAACAAGAGTAAAATACATAACGTAGTTTTTACGAGAAAAGCAATCCCCGGCTCGGTTACTTTTATTCTCCTTTCAGCGCGATCTATCGATACGGACGCGGTGCACCACGATCCATGACGAAAGCGAAGCAACGAAACACCAGGCGGCAATGGAATCCGAGCAATCGCGAAAGATCTAATTAACCAGCTCGATAATAGTCGCGAGATATGCGCCGATGAAGTGCACGGGTGCACGGCTCGAGACGTTCTTATCGAGCACGAGTAACAATAAATAACAGCTCGAGAGCGGTGAGATTAAACCGAGCTCTCGGATTAATTGCCCGACGAAGTGGCAATGCACGATCTAGTCGAGTAGTTGCAACAGCGAGGAAAGTGTCAATGACAGGGCACACAGCTAGCTCTGAAAACACGCTCGAGAGAGATCGTTGCTCGACTGGTAACGAAAAGAACCGATTATTAATTCGACGATCGCTGGATCGACCGGTATGTACGAGCCACGAATCCCACGAGGTGCTAAATGGTCCACGAACACAGATTGCGCAAACGGTAATTCCCAAGTCGAGATACGCTTTCAGCGTAACGAAGAAACGCCCCCCGAAATCTACCATTACCTGTCTCTTGCACACCATGTGCAACGGACTATTCGTAACGAATCGAATCGTACGTATCTCTGTAATCTGTTTAAAGGACAAGATCCTTCGGAGCGCTTGCACCGTGGAACACGGTGCTCGTACTTTTCGCAAAAAGTTAGCCGGCACGCAAAATGGGTTAGGGTGAATTATAATAGGTCCGTTCTTGCTGAACACGCGAATTTCCGTTAGCTCGTATAAATATCAGCTAGTACCTACGTGAACTCGTTTCAGACAAGTTGTCGAATCGTTGTATCTGTAAATCGTACGGACATAGACAGCTCTGTGAATAACGTTTTTGCCATGTTATAAGACAGACACGCCGGTGGTCGGTCAGTTATTACTTATAGCGTATAATGTAATAAATAATCGCGCTGGCAGCCAACTGGTGACATTATAATTACGCGGCATTTCGATGATATATACGCGCGGAAGAAAGGAGTTGCTCGCGAAACTGACTCAACGTTAATTTACATTTGTTCGAATATAGGCCTGTGCGCGTACTTTCAGTCAGATTGCAGTGCATCGAGGTTAAATCGGTAGATTACACTACCGTACTAATACCGTGGGGCAGATGCAAATGGTACAGTAACGTCTGTCGGTTTGCTGTTTCGTTGTGTAATAGAATTTCGTAGCATTTGGTCGATTCCTCGTTTTATTAGAAGCACGCGATTCTTAGATTTCCCTCGTCGAAAACAATTTCAATTGGATTAACTTCTGACATTGTACGATATAATCTATTCTCTAAAATATTCGCTGACGTTCTTTAATAACTCACACTATTTCATTTAAATATTCATTTACATCGTCGTCACGAAGAATCTCAGTTGCACCATTTTCTGATGTTCTATGATATATCATACAGTCGCTACGGAAAGTATTTGCATACCGTTATATTCGCTGGAGCATTAAAGTAGCGATCAATTAGGTCCAAATTTATCAAACTTCGTATCATTTAGTTTCATGCGAGTACAAAAATGCGATACTGTGAAAACGAAATATACAGCTTGAGGAAAAACGCTTTATTGGAAAATAAGAATACGTGCCAATACATTTTGTAATGACTGCATTTTGTGAAATATTTCCTGCCGTTTTCAAACAATTCGCGCTTTTTGATCAATAGTATTCATATACATAGGGTAAATATTAAAATGCAAAATTGAGATCGCACGTAGCACGTGACCCTGTTGTAATTCTTGACTTCTCGTGTTTGAATCGCGTTTGAATCCTCTAACATAAGAAATTTGTTAGCGACAGAAAAGTACAATAAGACCGATTGAAGCGACCGAAAGAACACATCAGGGTTAAAAATGCAAACGTGAAACGACTTGTAAGAAGCGCCGACGTTCTACCATAGTGGTTAAAGAACACTAACATATGTACATAGTTTACGATCTCCAACGACTACAGAAAAATTATTCACCACTAAACTGCTTAATACTTTTCGTTACAGAGGAACGCTGACAAATACAAGGAGGGTAACAATACAAATACGATGAAACGACGAGCTCTCCGACTCCGCCAGTCCAGTTTTGGGCGTTGCGCCGTGCAAAGGGACCAGTAAAAGCTGAGGGTGATTTGGGCCTTAGTGGTCCTGTGGTGGCTGTGTATGAATCCTACTGGCCTGCTAAGTCCCAAGTAATCCTCAGCGCGCGCAGCAATAAACGAGTGCATAACCGCGCAGTTTCGACGATGAATCGTCAGCTTATTTTTGCCAAATAAAGTAACATCGCGTCGTGTCGAACATAGAGTTTCGAGATCGTTAAACTAATTGCACGTGAACTCGCGCCGCGGGTGGCTTTTTATTGCCTCATCGGCGAAAACAGACAAGATTTCGTGGCAAGCACATTTTTATTCAGTTGATCCTTTTTTTCTTTGTGAAACTGTAACCATCCAAGTACGTGACTCGTTAAGTTTGGTGATTTACGTCCTTTAAATCGGCCCATTAATGCTTAATGGGATACCACGAGAGAAGGACTCGCAAAGGTATGGCGTATCGATTTACGTGCAAGCTTTTAACGTAGTTAATGAAAATCGATTTAAGAAAGTGTTGACCGGGAACGGAGGACGGCGCACAATGGCCTTATTCATCACGGCAAAGCTGTCAGGATCGATGCAGCGTAAAGTAGAAAAAAAAAGGAAGTAATCGACGGTCGATTTAATCATCGTGATACGGCGGGCGTTCGGGATACCTAACATAGCGTCGATGCGTGTTACAGAAGCTTGGAATTTTAAGTGGCTCCCGGGAGGCGTCACGACACGACCAGGGTGTGAGTAAGTTAATTACAAGTCTGTCATATTCCTTACATATTTATCGTCTTTCTAATAACATTAATATCGGCCGGTTGCAGTACCGGTAGATTATTCTAGATCGGTATCGGTTCGCAATAATTCGCAGCGAACCTTGGCTGGCGACGTTCGCGGAAAAAGCGACAGCGATCTGAACGCGAAACGCCTGAAATTATTGCAATACACGGTGTTAACGGTTATTAAACGGAAAACCGAGACAGCACAAGGCGTGAAATCATCGGAGCTAGCGGTATCCGAATATTAAATACTTCCTGACGAATCGACGATCGTTTATTATCGCGAGCGAACGTTTCCTTCGCGAAATATCTTTTGTATCCAAAAGGCAAATTGGCTTGCTCGAAAATTTATTTGACGCTGCTTACCTTTCTGCGTACCTTTCTTCGTGCAGCATGAGATCGTTCGAGAGGATTCTTAAGTGCTCTAGTTAGTCGGCAACCACCCGCTATGCGACCGATGTTCGAGCATATGCTGCATCGCTCGAGTAAGCTGCTCTTCGCGAACCGGGTACTATTCTTGTTGCCGATCCGAACGATGCTATGCAGACGGACTTTTTTAGGTCCCGCTGACGACCATGCAACAAGCATTGTGTTTTAACGGGCATACAAATTTAATCGTCCTTCCGCGGCCGGGATACGAAAGCCGAATACCGAGTTCGATGCAAAGCAAGCGTCGCGTCGGTTCTTCGTGTTCGACAAATTGTTACTAAAAGCCGTTCGAACGGGATGATCGTAAAACACTCGCGGAATATATTGGAGACCGGAGAGATCGAGTGGAAATGAATGCAAACGAACGTGGGATAGAGTGGCGATGAAAAGGGGTATCGGAGCTTGTTGGTGAAACGAACGAACAGGACGTGGGAAAGAAGAGCTAAAATTGGCGAGAAAAAGAGTGAATTCTCGCGTGGCTTTTAAGGCTACTCGTAGGTGAAAACAGCTCGAACTTGTTTTACTTTATTTATCAAAACTTAGTCGTGTTTCTTGAACGCACTAACACTGATACTCGTAGACTTACCTAACTTCTGAAATATTTCCAAATGTTACAAATTCTTCTTTTATAGATGTGTGTCTTTAAATTTATCGTCACTGATTATTAACTGGTCGTATTAAGATTGCATTTCAGTAGAAATGTATTGTATACTTATTGTTACAGTTTGAGATTTACATCGCGATTTCGTAAACTTTTAAATCGATGCAGGAAATCGATCATCCAGCTTTAATATATTCACACATATTGCATATTGTATAATACAAAATTTACGTTTCTTTCTATGTACAGATTGAACTTATCGAATAGCTATCTATTCAAAGAAAATAATATTACAAACGCTATAAAGATAATCGACCTTGATCAAGCGAAAACTACTGATTCTTATCAATTGAACGAGATTCTTATGCGAACTTTTTAAGAATTTTAAACAGTAATGCAAATAACGTTGCATTTCGATTCTATAAAAATACATGATTGATCATAACTAATCATAAATAACTAAAACGTAAATGTGACACGTTACATCTAAGATACTTCAATACGTTACCAGAAAAAAATTGTATAAATGCAACGATATTTTCAAAACAATGCTCGACCTTAATGTTTAAAGATCTTTCGACAAAAATATATGCAAATATATGCATTCTCAAGCTATTATCAAATTCACTACAAAATATGATTAACTTCAACGATTCTTCGACAGCGCATTGTGATCGTAACACAAAGCTATCAAGAGATTTAACTAGCTAATAAAAACAAGATTCTCGTTCTCCGTGGAATCTCAATGATCGTCTTAAATCAAATTCAGACAGGGTCAAACGGTAGAATTTTTAATCAGGGAACTAACTAAAATTCCAACCAGATTTTACTGCAAATAACGAATATTTCGTATCTAGTCGTAATACCAGAGACGTATGAAATCGAGCTGTAATAATAATTACAATTGCTGTGCTGCCTCGAGTATTCCCCTTTTCGCTTATCGAAACGCATAGCTTGCGTTATACAGCCACGAATACGAATTTATTAACATCTGGCAGAGATACGACCTTATTTAAATGCACGCGCGCATTTATGCATCGCGTAGAAATATACGAGGATGAAGATCCATTCTCGCACCTTCTTCTTCTTCTTCTTCGTTCTTCTTGTCCTCGACTTGCACCGAGTGCACACGCCCAACCGTCGACCAAGTCTCTCGACTACCGCGTAAGAAACCTAAGCTAACATGAAACTTGTATCTATAGACTGTCTAAGGAAAGTAATGGGAAATTACACGAACGTTACGGAGAAAAAATATGATAAGTACAATTTTGTTGATTCTCTGATATTAATATTACTCAATGGTTGATAGGGTATACTTTAATGTAATATAGTTGAAAAGAAGAATAACCTATTAGGCTGCAAATATATACAGTGGCTATAAAAGTATTCCTACATCACTATTGTATTTATGATAGCATTTTCATATTAATTAATTTGATCCAAGTATATTACATATCATGTAATGCGGTTTTCATGGTATCAAATAAAGTTGATATCTACTATGAAAATGAAATGTAAAATCTGACAAAAAAAGAGACTCTTCACTGAAAAACGAGGATATGTGCAAATGCTTTTTGTGGTCACTGTAAGCCTCTTAACAACAAATTCATGCGAAGAAAACTAATGGCATACCCTATATCTAAAACATGATAACAGATACTTTTAAAGTCGATATGATTTCATGTGAATTGAAATCAATCAATATCCTTAAGATTTTCTATATTTAGATTCGTATAGTCTAGTTAGATTGCATAAGAAACGTAGTAAGTAAGTGTTGCTTCTAATTAATAATTGTAATCGTTAATTTGTTCACGTTAGTACGATTCTCATATCGTTATTACAAATCAACCAAAGCACCCGGATATTTTTAACATAGCTATGTACATAACTTAACAATAAACGGCTGATTTACATAAAGTGAATGTGTTAAAAATTAAACGACATTAAAACGCGTAATTTACATATGCCGAAGTGTAAAGAAAAATGTTAATCACATAAATGGCGCGTCTACGTTTTAGAGACTCGTCAACGTTAAAACGAGTAATAACGTAGCAACCTCCGAAGGATACTAAACCAACTCCTTTTCCTAGCAACGAATCGATGAAACTTCGCGTACGTATACGTAACACAATGAAAGTCAACTATTATTGCGGTGTCTACCGAAAAAAATTTCCCTAACATGCCTATTATAGCAAGGACCTTAATAGCCCATGGAAGTCTGAACATAATTCTATAAAGGAGCCGACCTCGTAAAACTGCGAAAAATTTCTAGCTGTTAATACGGAATTATCGCCGACTCTATAATAACACGTAGCGCGGTTGGCAGGATGTAAATTTCAAACAGAGTCCACAAGAACTTCATCTGTATGCGGAGATACGGCATCTTTTTCTACGCGGCCTGCTTTTAACCAAGATATATGATACGATGATAACGACGTTTGCAAATCATACTGCTTGTAAAATAACCACCGAGGAAATGGATAATAAAGAAACAGCTTGTACGAAAGTTTCGAGTGCTCTTCGGTGGAAAAAAGCACCTTACGAAAGCTTCGAACGTCGTTCAGAGAAATATACGTGACGAAAATGAAACACTGTAGTGGTGTCAGTCGAAGTGTAGCGGCACAGGAGTCAAAGGACGACGCGAATTGAGAATGATTCATGTTGTTTTGTCTCGAAGCATTGATACAGCCTGGACGCATGAAACATAAGGACAAATAAACTCCAGGCAAAACAATGTCGCCGCTAAATGCAATCGCCGAATGAAGACGAATTTGAATTTTCCGACTCTCCCCCGACCAGTATAAATAAATGGACGCGATCGCGAGCGAGAGAGTATCGATCAGTATCGTAGAGTATCGTACAGTATCTACAGAGTATCTCCGAGCATCGCGAGTATCTAACATTACCTACAATATCTTCGAGTGTCTATCGAGTTACGCGACGAGTATTTGCGAGTATTTCTTCCGCTATCTTATTTTGCGATTTATACTTCGTACTAATGACTCACGTATACGGCTGTATATTAATTTATTATTTTAAATATGTTCGATGGTTACAACAACGAGCGATCTCGTCATTAAACCTCACGTACCAACATCCTCTTCACATAAACATCTACAGAAGTATATATATATATATATTTCGACATCCTGCGAATTCACAATGCGTCAATGAAGAGTTACGGGGCGCCACGGCGCTTTCAACTGCTATTATACATTTTCGAGATAAGATGTTAATTTTACAGGTCGACAATACGAGAAGGTATACCGATATCGTCCTACCGTCTGGATTATTCTCTTCGACCAAACCGCTATTGTTTAACGGAAACGTATATCTCCATTGTCACCGTCAGTCTTAGAAAGAACACTTCTTCGGCGGTCTTTGCGATGAAAAACTACGAACGAAGATATGCAGGGGACAGGATCGACTGTGCGTAATAGAAATGGCTAAGGTATGAATAGAAGAACACGTGAGTAATTGCAATGATTGATTTTAATTGATTTTACGAAGCGTCGTGAACGCAAATTTCGTAGTATTGTTCTGGGAAAATTTGAAACAAAAGATCTATTGGGTTGGCAACTAAGTGTCATTAGATGGTATTGACAAAATCCGCAATCACTTAGTTGCCAACCCAATATTTGTGGAAAATATTAAAGAACAAACGTTTCAATTGGAAAAGAAATTTGTTTTGTCCTAATAATGCATAGTCGCAAGAAAATAATATTTGATAAATCTGCATGCTAATTGTGAATTATTACCCTATCTGTCTCTAGATTTACTTTTACGTATCTTGAGCAATATAAGACTCTATGAAGCTTTTTAGCGCAGTAGATGTAGCTGCACATGAATCGGGAGAGACTCATATTATTGTGCCTTGGAATACTAACGTTGTTTCGGTTTTCTAGGTTCAAAAGTAAACGAGCTCCGGACAAAATATTATTGCCATTATTTGTAATCGTCAACCGGAGTTACATTTGTGCTTTTTATAATAACAACTGTAGTTACAAATAGACGAACGTGCAGTCTAAGACAGTTCAATAGTAGAGTAACTAACGAGTAGAGGATGTAGCGGCACTCGACGGTAAAATTCATAACGGTTTCCGTCCAGTGAATCCGCTACACAAAAACCGTGTTTACAGATAGATGAGTTTATTATAGATCCGACAACCTTAGGCGGTTACCGAAGATTGATCAAAATCCGTCGTTTTCGTCGTGATCATATGCTCCCGAATCGACTACCCGAAAAGTAAAAATTCGTAAACAAGATCGAGAGTTCAGCGTCCGTTGGGATCTTTCGAGAACATCTTCGAAATTAAAATCCCAACGCCTTTTGTCAACTCCGACGGTTATAAATATAGCGAACAGGGTAGCGAGGCAACCTTTGTTATCGAGTGACACGAGCAGTAACAGCTAAGTTGATACTTCCCTTGCGCCGATATATTCGTAATCACGAGTCAAGCCAGCAGTTGTGTTATACGACTAGTGTACACGTAGGGTATACTTTAATAAAATATAGTTAAATATACTCTAGTGTCTTTAAACCTAAATCGCCTACATACACCTGAAGGAGTTGAATTGTTTCGAGCGAGCGACGATTACGATCAGTGTACGCTATTTCTGTACTTGTACTCACAGTGATTTTAATATATCGACTATTACAATTTTAAAACTCATCTCTTTATTAAACGAATCGACACGTTTAATAGCCACCTCGAACTGGATTTAAAGAAACCGAATTTTAATAATATTTTATATAACTAAGTATTTTGAAATCATACAAGTCTTCCAAGAGAAAAATTGAAAAGTTACTGAAAACTGCTAATGATATGTTATTCGTTAAAAAATATGATTAATAGACACGAGGTTCCACTCTGTAGCGCTTTAAAATTACATATCTACATGTACAGACGTACGAAATTATTTGTGATGGTGATTTGATATTTATCCCACGCGAAAAAACCGAAATATTAAAAATTGTTCGGACTTATCACGACTTGACTGGTTACGACAACCCCAAGGACTCGAGAAATGAGATATATAATAAGAAAATGTTGACTTTCGGCTGACATAATTAATTTTAATAATCTAAGAGCAGAACTTCGCGCCTATTTACCACTTGTACGTTTCGACGTTTCCCTAACAGTCAGTCATGCAAGTTATCTTTCTACGAACGATTGATTACTTGTCAGACTGATCGACAGAGCAGAAAGTGACAAGTCGAAACTGTCCCACGCCGAGCGTGCAACTCCTACCCTGGTCGAAAAGAAACTCTCGTCCGGATAGAAACGGTATTACGTAGGGGAACGAAGTCGTATCATTGTACGATGCAGTGCTGCCGGGCACAGTAAATCTCATGGTCTATAGAACTCGAAGAAATCATTACAGTGCAGTGGGACGCAGTATATTGCTGTTAATATAGCGCAGCACGCCCTTTTAAGCTTCGCTCCGTGCAGAGAGATATATACAGGGTGATCTCGTAGCGAGCTTAGAACTTGGCCAATAGAAGTTGAAAGGCTTCCATACCAGAGGCCCGAGGAAGTGGAAATTGAATGTGATTTGTTGAAGATATTGCTTTTGTAACATATCGTGCGTCTGATATTGAACTTTTAATCAATTTGGTTCTAAATCAGTTTGAAACTGGTGATTACTAAATTTTAATAATGTATAGAAATATATTCACCTAATAATAATTGATATTGCGGTGAGTAAATTATATCGTTGTGTATATTGCGATGGTTTATTATTATTTATTATTTTTGATACATTGCGTGATTTAAAAGAAGATCAAATAATTTAGAGGCAAATGTTCGCCAACACTGGTCAACATAAAAATGAGGTTCCAAGTTATCTTCTTACATCAAGTTGTAAGAAGAAAATATTCTGCGTAATGATATTCAAGATAAATTAAATGATTAGTTAGTAATATATAAGAATAATAAAAAGGTGAATAAGTAATGCAAATAACCAACTAACACGACACATTATGGTAATATGTTTATATGCAAACAACTAATATCGTAAAAAGCGTTGATTATGTTTCCATTAGATTTAATTTCCAATAGACATTAAACCGTCTTCGATTTTCTTTATACATTTACTTTATTGCTTTATTCAACGTAAGTTTGCGAAGAATTGGGCTGATATTAGAAGATTTTTTAACATACTGTAGAAATATAAATAATATAGAAATTAGTATAAAAGGTGAAAACTTTATCTCGAATATTTAATAAAAATTCGAAGGATACTGTGCTATAATCGCGATAATATCTAATCCAGAATTTCTTTGCAGTAAAGTTACGTATCTATGATACGTGATACTTTCTGAAGCAAAAGGTGGTAGGAGAATGTCGATCGATTCAAGATACAGTCAGTATACAAAACACAAAGAAAGAAGAACTGTAAAGTGCGAAGATTCTCGCAAATGCCCGAGGTGTCGACGAAGAGAGAAGCGTAAAATCGCAATAAATCAATGTTAATGGCGCTATAGCTAGATGCTGCGAATCAGGCAACGAACAAAACATCCCGTCGTAACCGTGGATCTTCCGCGCTATCGATGCATTAATAATATTTAGTGCCGGAAGTAAGTATCGCAAAGAATATCATAGAACGCCTCTATTCAGCATATCGTGTTCAATATTCGTTAAAAGTATGATGTCTCGCGAGAAGACTTTAAGGCCTCGAATATTTTATGTTGAAAAAGTTTGTTTTTTTTAATGCTACGCATGGAATATTTCATCGTATTTTAAGTACGATTTTTAGTGCCTTGGTACATCTACAATATATTTAATAGCCCAATGTAGTAATAAAAACTGCACAAAAATGGAATTTACTGGATTCGATGCTGCGAAGAATGTTTTATATTTATTCAATTCCAAGCAGCAGTGTAAAGTAGGAAGTTTGGAAAAGCTTGTTAACCTTGTTGTTTTCTTGTCATTTGCCTTGTCATTTAAAAGTAGATCGTTAAAAAATTAAAACCGCTAAAAGATAATATGCATGTTTTCTTATACGAATTTATGCTGAAGTTATTTTTCAAGTATTAGGCACTTATTGAAAAACAACTCGAAAACGTATATTTCCCAGAAAAAGCGAGAAACCACTTTTCATTGTAATCAAACCAAATTTATGAAAAAACAGGCTCGAGTGCTCTTTTTCTTTCATTTTAGTCCTCGAGTCAGAACACAAATCGCAATGACAAGGCACAATTGTAGGATACCGCACAGTGTCACATAAATAAGCAAAAGCGACATAACTGTCCTCTATCGGCCACACTATGAAGATAAATGAATAAGATCTTCATAATTGGCCGAGGAGTGTCTCTGCAACATTTTTATAACGATAATTCGACAATAGCGTTTTTCAATTTGTGTCAGTTTCCACGAAATGGCGCGATATGTATTTCCATGGTTTTCCAAGAGCTGTCTCGACGATTCGCCGCAAGTCGCTCGTCTGCACAGAGCCTAACCTGGTAGAATACTGAAAGCCACTTGTGAGATTTCACATTTGAAGTTGCAACATTTCTACATGCTTACTTGATTTGACAGTAAATCACAGATGAATGTTAGTATCGATCTTTTATCTTTTACAGTTGCTATTACGATCGGCAGTAAATATTCTATTTTATTACTCGGAAATTTTATCACCTACCAAATAAAATAAAAATTTATGTTTCCTACAATATTCGCACTATAACAATGCTTTGTTTTACACGCAGTATCAATTCGACGTTGTATATTGTTCTTGTACAGCGATAAGGTATGTCTCGTGAAAATAAAAATGTAATTTGATTTCAGATGTGGAAAACTGTACGAGATCGTTTTGGATTTCGTTGAGGCAGGGTTGGGGTTTCTATGCGGCATGTGCCTTGCTTTTACAAATGCAATGCCCTTCGAAATCCCAAAAATGTCCAACGCTTGTCTACGTTACGAGAATACAATTAAAACAGCAAACTGTTACTCGATATAGCTCTAGTTCAAAGTTCAAACTTGAATACGTCCGCCGAAGATGCAATGGATATTTAATATGCAACAAATATTAAATATCGGGTTCTGTGTTTGAAGCAAAGAATTACGCTAATTCCATTTAAATAAAATATATTAGTTTCAACGATACATACATACAATAAATAAACAAGATGTAATTATTTGTAGTATTTTAAGAAGTGAATTTTTAATAAATTTTTAAGTCAATCAACTACAGTTCCTTTATTCAGGATACTCGTTAACATACTTATTTAACGAATGATTAAAGTGTCAAATTGGATATTATACAGAAATTCCTATTGGTTATCACATTTTAAGATTGTTAAAATGAAGAACGTAAGTAAATAAAAAAGTATCCCAATTACCTTATTTATGAATCTATATGAAAGATTAATCGTATATTTAATAAACAGTAATCATTTAAATTAAAAGATAGTTATACTAATTAATAGTAAAAAATTGATCATCTATTTTATATATGTGTACATAATATATTTCACGGAATTAATTATTTTACATTCTAAAGTTTAATGTCATTTGTATACCCTAGATCCAGCAGAAAGTAGAATTAGGATAATCTTTGCAACGACTGAACCAAATATAACAGAAAAATATCAAAGATATGACTCACCGGTTTGAAGTCTAGCAACCGTACTCGCGGGAATCTAACGCAGCTTCTGCGCCGTGGAGTCGCATCGATATTTTCATTCTCTTGATCCCGATGGATCCGAAAGTCCAATAACATTCTTCGCATTTTGAACGATCGCGAATCTTTGTCCATATAGATTAATCGTACACTTTCCAAAAAAGAACGTGCGTAAAATGATAGAAAACACGTACAACAATCACTGTGAAAATCACTATAAATTCCCGAGAAAACTGTCTTACTGTCAAATAACTATGTATCTCGTACGAAACACAACGAACGAATCCTTCAATAAACTCTAATACACTATTCGATAAACATTCGAAGAAGCAATTTCGGGACGACAAATCGAACTGATCAAGTGGTACCAACTGAAATTAGTCACAACTGAACACAAGCAACCTTGCAAATACATACCGATTTTGCAATTATTGATGTTTTATCGTTCGATAGCGAATCACTATTTAAACTTGAGATATAAAACAACGTATCGTCAAATACTTAATTAGATAATCGTTAGAGTTAAACAGAAATCTTGCTACGTCGTAAAATTTGTTCGAAAGTATGGAGAAAAATATCGCGTACCGAACCACGCGCAGGACAACGTTCGACTGAATAGAATTTGACAACATTCGTGTACGTTACGTGCAAGGTCGCGCGTATTTGAAAATGTAAACATATGTAACGTATTCGACGATCCATAAAAAATTACGATTATTTTCGACGTCTGTTTATACCTTCGTTTTATCCCGGAGTGAAATCAAATATTTCCTATAATAATAGAGGGTAAGAAATAATTTCTATAGAAAATCTTTATTCTATTTCTATATCGCTTCTATATATAAGAGTTTACGTATGCATTTATATGAATTGTTACAAACTATTTTTTAATTTTGTGGCTTTTTACAAATTATTCTACAAGTAATATTAATGTATGTAACTGTTAAATGTTTAAAAATATGACTTATCAATTAGAAAGATTACATTGATTTAATGTATTAGTAAATAAATAAAAAAAAATATTATAATCAAATATTAAATTTATTAATAGGAACATATTTGTAATAATTAACCCATTCCTAACTCATTGTTCCATCTTTTTCGGTAAATCATTAATTTCTCAAAAAATCATTGAAGCCTTAACTTTCTTCGTAGGATTTTGTAATAATCGAATGAATCGATAATTTATACGTGCTAACAATAAACTTAACTAAGAAATAAAGTGGATGGAGTAATAATTTTCAATTACACATTCTCTTTAGTTTAGTTAGTCTTATCTAACGCTCGTAATAAAATAAAATTCCTTTCTCATTCATTACTCATTAGCATTGACTTTTCTTGCAGATATCAATTTTACAATCTTTCTAATTACTGGTTGTAAATTTTAACTGGAAATTCAAAGCGCAAAATAAGAGAAGACATTAGTTATAGGTATGACCTGATAATTTGCCTCCTGTGTCTAAGTCGATATTATTCCCATATCGTAAGTCGTAAAAGTACGCAGCAACTTGAATCAGGAACGTAAGCAGTGAACGTGTTAAATGGTGTTTTATTGCTTCAACAGACTCTAAGAAATGCTCGGTTTCAAATGCATGTAAATGTAATGAAATCTTTCGGATGCAAATCATACGTAAACCTAAATATTTATGAGGCTTGAACCTTTAATTTCTTATTAATATCTTAAAATTCTCGAATGATTCAGAATAGCATTGCAGGCAGATGCGAACACGTTAAAGAACGTTAATTGAACAGGATACACGCGAGAAGTTTGTTAGAAACCACTGATTTTTTAGTTGGTTAGTAACTCTATAAAAGTTGCATTAAATAGTAGTACTTTAATGAACTACCAATGATATTTCCCGCGCAAATGGGAACTACTTTATAAATATCAATTACTTCCATTTTTTGGTACAGATTTGCGAAAGCATCGTGCAAGATATGATATGTATTTTATGATACAATAAACATAGAAACATACATATTCGAATTTTTCTCAGATAACACGATATGAGTAAAATATCAAATTTTTTAAGTTTCAAAGAAATGAACACATATACTTCTTTGCATGTGCTTTCTCTTAAAAACAAATAATCAAACAAAAGATACATAAATATCTACGGTATGTTATGAATTAGGCATTTAAAGTCCAATATATATGCAAATTGTCAGCTTCTAGAGAAAAATGACTTGCTTTAGAAAAAACGCCGAGCGTTTTAATACATTGTAAAAGATACAATATCTTCAACGTGTTTAGAGAATCGAGAGCCTGACTACTTAATATTTGTTAAATAGCTAAATATTTCAATATTTAAATAATATTACGAATGAGTAAAAGAATAATAATAACAAAATTATAAGTATCATTATATTATTAATAGATAATTTATATTATAAGTATTAAAAGTATCAAAGAAAAATTATAATCACTGATTATGGGTAGCGATGTTTATGAAAATATAGGGGGTTTTTCAAGAAATAAATAGCACGACGGAATGTCGATTTTCAGCAAGTGTTTTATTGTATTAATCCATTTAGTGTTACATTTGATAATAGACTATATGTAATCTGTTATATGTATAGAAAAAATATTTCGTCAAATCATATATTTATTCCAAAGTATTTAACAATATAAAGCAGTTCCGACATGAAACTAGATGCGTACATATCTGCGTCAAGCTATTTAGCTACATGTACAATTCACAGATCAGAATACATATATTTGTACTAATACATTGTGTTTAGTGAAAATATTTGATCTCATACGTATAAATATAAAATTCAATCAAAAATGCTAATTTACAGAACATAATGTTAATTTTTTGTTGACATGTTATTACGATTCACTGTTTAATTTAGCCATTAAACGAAACAAGAGGATCAATCATCTATATTTTTAATCGTAAATGTTTAATGCTTTTAAGTGCGTAAAAAAAAAAATAGTGCCATGCAAAGTTTGAGTTACTATTGATATCATTATATTGATATTATGAACAAGAAATAAGATACAATCAAATACAGTCGAAATGTTTCAGCATTTTCCAACTTATTCACCGTCTCTCCACAGGACGATATGTTATAATGTGAGACTTGGCTCTTGTGAATAATGTTATTCCCAAGAGTCAGCCTCAGGGAATTTCTGCTTCGTTTTTCGTGCATCACCTACGTCCGTACGGTCCTTCCGCTTCCGGCGTCGTTTCCCTGTGCACATAACAAAAATCGGTTTATGCGCGACGACATAACCCTTCGAGTTCATTAGTTGGTACTAATACTTTATTTTTAATCGGCTACTTCATAGGTGAATTTATATAGTATTTCGACACATACACACAGAAAAAAAGAGAAATAAAACATATCACTAACGTGTTGTAAATTAGAAAATTTTCTATTTCACACAGTCATTCTTTTGAAACATTACAATATCATCATTAATATGAGACATAGCAAATGTGTTATAAAATATTCGGATGATTCATAGGCAACAGATCTTGTCTCGATACCACAGTTTTAATTCTACTAATCATTCCATTATAAAAAAATAAAGATTACAAAATTGTACGTATTTTAGCTGTCAATTTATGGAACTAGATATTGCTATTATACAGGTGAAATATAAAATAATTTTGTAAAATCCGACAATAAAAGTAGAATGAAGTATTTTGAGTAATTTTGTTCTATATTTTGTGATTTATGGTAAATATCACGAGTCGGTACAAATTTAAACAAAATTAAAATTTTTGTTTGAAAGCAGCGTAGAAGTTCGAGTAATACAATTTCTCTTATCAATAAATACAATACCAATAAGTTAACAATTTAATCACAGAAATACAGTTACAAGTGACGACAATTTCATAAATTTTGCACATAACAAAATCGAAATTGTCTTTCACAGTGTATTGTCTTACAGTATGTAAATCGTTAATTACAAAGAATCTTTTTATATAAAGTGCAACAATTCTATATTTTCTTTCCTTAAGTAGGATGTAAAAGACTCATATATAAAAAAGAGTGTAAAAACTTTCTTAAATAAAATGTAAAAATGTAAATATATAAAATTCTTAGTTTATAAAAATGCCTCAAAAACGCATTCTGATAAATAACTTTCCTAAAAAGCGTATATCCATTCTTTTAATAATTATTAATTGCAAAAATCTTAAAGCACGTAGTTTTATAATATAAGAACTCTAATCGAACTTGATTATGATAATTATTATGATGTCATTATTCCACTTTTATGGAAACGATTTATATATCCGCTTTTTTTGAATGGTCATTAGTTAAATTATATACACAACGCCCAGCCATCGTGGATAGTTAGATGGAGATTTCCTACGGTGAAGCAAAGTGTACAAAACAAACTTATTGCACATGAGACTTCGTTTTACAATCAGTAGATGTGTATCTGGATCAAATTTCGACAAAATCGTTTTCCTCGTAAACGAAGTTGCATATACAAACACTTTGTTCTGCATCTTTAACTTATCTTTATACAAGAAATCACCATTCGACTCGCTGCCACGATAGTTGAGACATTTTGTATATATCGTCAGATGTAGTTTCAATTTCAGTTCCGTTGCATAATAATTGCAAGTTCTATACATTTATCAAATGAAATATTTTATAAAAACAAAAGTATAAAATATTAAATACAAAAAGAAAACATGATCATTAAATAATCACATATACTAACAATATAGCATAAAACAAGGATTCCCCTCCTTGATTGTATAGTACCCAGGGCCTTTTTTGAATTAAAAAATAAATATTTTCTAAAAACATGTCATCGAACTATTTATGCTTTAAAGTAGAAACAAATTAAGTAAATTTAAGGAATTGACGATCGAGCACCAGGAACAATCCAACTATCGTTGCGTTGTCAACAGCATTATTCTTCGAAACTCGAGTAAAAATCACATTTCACTTCCTTCAATCCGTCTTAATCGCAATATAATAAAGAAAAATTATGGTAAAAACTTTTGCCAGCATGATAAACAAACATTTCCCTGTACTGAATCGTTTTTCAATCCGACTTGAATGAGAAGAATCAAAGAACAATTCTGAATCATTTTGTTTCTTATCATCTGGACAAAGTCTTTTTTTATCAAGCGCCAAGGTATTTTTTGATTTATAGAATTTCTCTACCACCATCGGCTTCGTTTTCGATTGTTTTTTGGTCCTGTTTCCTAGATGAGGACTAATTGAGGGGGACGAGACTTTACTAGACGTCTTTTTCGAAGAAAACGAAGATTCAACTGACGCTTCACATTCTTTATTCTTTGTCGAAACGAATGACTTTCTCTCAGGCAATTTATTATTGCTAGACGAACCAGTTTGCATTGATACAGATTGTTGACTCGTGCCTTTGTTAGAATTATGTTTCTTTGTTTTTCCCAGCTTACGATTGCTTGATATCAACGAATTATAACGATCGTCTTTGGCCGTGTTCGACGACTTAGTTTCAGTATTTTTTGAAACTTCCCTCGTGTCATCTACCTTGTAATCGTTATCAGTTCTCGCGTTTTGTTTCATTATCGTGTCCTTCTTTTGTTCGTTCTGGAAATCCGTAGGCAAACTAAGGCTGTTCTTTAATTTGTTTCTCTGCTCGACCTTTATTTTCTCAAATAAGAGCATCTCGGCGACCTCGTGATAAATTCCACGGGGCCTGAACGTGGCTCTCGATCGTTCATGAGGATAGGAGCAAGGGATGATGGACTCTGATGATAATTCGAGGTCATTACCTGTGGCTACTTCCCAGCCATCGTCGTCCTTAGTAGTCTTCACGCCGTTCGTTGGCACGGAGTTTTCCCCTTTCTTCGGCGAGACAGCCCTACAATACAAAAAGTACCAAAATAGACGCTATCCTCTTTGACATAACATTTTTTTATAAAAATTCTGTCCTAAAAATTAGACGAATAAAATTTGTTACAAGACGTAAAGAGTTATTGGGAAATTCATTAAATGCCAAGGCAGAAATTGCATTAATGGTGAGTGTACGGAGGCACTTGTTCACCGCTACAAGTAAATACATAGTTATTCTATTTTTATATAAATTATCTTTTAGTGTGAGTTATTTTTATTTTTTCCGGTCATTTGCAAAATTTCAGAGTATCAACTCGACCCATGGACTTGATTCGCATATCGAATAGTTTATAGTCTACTATATACATTGAGACAGAGAATATACGAAGCAAAGGACGAAGAGAAATTTTTCTTTCGATCATCGAGGAACGTCAATTTTAAACAACATTACAAATATCATACATGATCCAAACGTTTACAGCAATCAAACTAAACACTACTGTAAATGTATATACGTAGATACGAAGTCCAAATAGCTAATTGACAGAACAACCGAGTCAAAGTTAGAATTTTATTATTCGTAAACCACGCGCGATATCGTACAATCAACGTGCCTTACATACACCATTTTGCAATCATTTTCGTGCAACCATATCCTGCTGTGTATCTGTCTAACTGTTGTAATATGTTAAGATATGTAAAATTTTCCATACGCAGGATACTGTGCTCGAACGTTCTCTGGTACAAGCCACGCGTATTTGTCGTGTTTACGTACGCATTTCGCGGTGCATAAAAAGGCGTCGATCTCTCTCCCGTGTACGCATTGTACAGATTATTTTTATAGCGAACGAGCACGATTACTGGGCAAAGTTTACGCAAAAAATAGATCAATCGCCTTTAGTCGTGCGCTATCGAGCATTAAAGAGTGGGATGAATTTATTCGGTGCACGTGTTGAAGCTTGCCGCGGAAATGTTACCGCAACTGTGACCACAACTTATGAATATGCAGCATCACGTGCGTGCATGCGGTGTACATCGTCGTTAAGTATGGCTGATCAGTGCAAGAATGTCAGATATCCTGTCAACTGGGAATTTTCTTCCAATCCGTGCCTTTCGCGAACATCAACCATGTCACCAGCTGGAATGGCTGAAGTTAACGAGTCTTCGAATCGCTACTTCTCCCCTTGCGTTAACGAACCTAACTCAGGATATATTTTGACTTTACGGTATTCACAAGACGGAACGGCTGCGTAAATTGTGCATTTTTATGGTTGTAAATCACGTTAAGATACTTTCTCTATTCTTGAACTTTGTCGAGGCTCAAACAGGTTTCGATGAAAGCGTATACCTCGAAATCGAAAGGGTTTGATGCGGATTGCTATGAATCTGTAATAAGAGATCTTTTGTTGTTTTCGTTGAAATAAACGACGTGGATTCGAAACGTGCGAAATAATGATAAATTATACTAAATACGACACTTGCTTAATAATAAAAACAATAATAACAGTGAGCAACAACGATGCCGGCCGAGCAACCAAGAGTTGAGAATTTTTCTTCAGAACGAAAATACCAGTTCTTGAAGAGATAGAGAAGAAATGGTAAGATAAGAGACATTTAATGTAAAAGAAAGAAAGCAAGAGTAATGCGGGAAGACTTGGAGAAACTGAGAAAATAACAAATGAGAGAATCGAATGTAATCGAAAAGATCTAGACCTGATTGATATCTTGGAGATTATGAATAGAAAGTAAGGAAAGAATTAAGAAAAGTTAAAAGATTTTTAAATAGAAATAGAAATAATATCCTGGACAACAAATTTGTACAGAAATGATTAGATTGCCGTAGAAAAATCGTGACATGCGTACATAAAAAATAATATTTTTAAAAAGCGCAGGTAGATGATATAAACGATAAAGACCTTATGGCAGTGTTGTAATTGCGGCGCATGTTCCAGTTCAAAAATAAATTAAATTAGTATATATTCGTTCAAGTCTTGTTTTATTTTCAGAGAAATAATTCATTCTAGTAAAACATCTCGTTTACGATCTCCCTAAGATACGCAACGATTCGTATACCCGGTTCATTGCATCCCTTCCAACAGTACATAGCGAATCTCAGTCCGCGCAAGTAGTGCTCCATCTTGTGCATTGTTCCATTAAAACTAATCCTTTCGAAGGGATTGAAACGAATTCTGCAATAAAATGTTGCAATTATATATATATAAACCTTTAAACAAGTAATCGCGCACAGCAACATATACTGTTAACGTCAAAGAAGTAATTGATTAATAAGGTAAAATGGCCATATACGTTACAATTGAGTTATTCATTTACGTTATTCAATATAAATTTTAGATTGCGAAAATACGAAAAGAGTTTCTGTAATTTACTGAATTTCGTAATTAAAAGGTCAACGCACCGTCAGGATGATATGATATTACTCCAGAAATGCAAAGAGGCTATCTTCGTGGAAAACGAAGAAATAATGTCCTTATCCTTTGAACAAGCTTTAATGTATTTTGTTGGAGGTACGATCCCATTGTCACAATACTGGCAGCAATCCTATGAGACAGACAGATCAGACTCGCTGGCAACACGGTATTAATAAGGCGCCCACGTGCCCGACCAATTACTACGTTCATAACTCTCCTCATTTCACGGAATGGTAACTGCGTTATAAGTACAAATACAACGAGTGACTGCCAAGCATTTTATTACATCCCAAACCGAAACCTTGAACTTTGTGCAGTGGATATGTATCTCGTATCTGTGTAAACTTCCGCGAAAGCATTGAATAACAAGGAATTCTATGCGAGTATGGCTCGAATTATTTCAGGACATTCCGATTATTATTCCGAAACTAGATATTCCCATTCGCGTTCGCCGGTTAATGCATGCGAACGTGTCTCGAATCGAGACAACGTGTTGCGTGTAAAGGGATGCGAGTTACGGCCCCCATAGTTTTTCAAGTATTCGTGACCATACGATATTATTGTCGATGAAAGTTTACAAATTCCGAAAGATTGACGATGATTTGATCAAAAGAACGAAGTGAGTTTAAATTTGTTAGGTACGACCATACAAGTTTCTTTTCTGATAAGATATTCGTTTATGTTTAATCTGAAACGCGAGCCTGTACGTAAACAGGTAGATGTCCTGGAATTTTCAATAATATCTTAAACAGAGAATGCGATTCTATTTGAAAACTACAAGATGAGTTAAATTTCGTAATAAAAGATTTCTCAAACTTCTTTCGCTCCTTATGTTCTTCTCGTCAAATCAAAATACCTGAATTGTCTTTGATATTTGAATGATTTTATGCGGATCTTCGCAACATAATTTCAAATGTAAAAAGAGGTTGATAGTAGGGTAGAGAAAAAATTAATTTCCCAGAATGCGAAATCGACTCGGAAATAACGCTAATGAGGTGGCAGCCCAACGAGTATACATACTTTGAAGAAAAAGACAGTGAAAGAAGAAAATAAATTGCAAAAAGAAAAGAAAAATTGGAGGCATGTTAAACGCATTACAGCCGCGATCCCGAAGGCATAATACAGATACAGGGGCTGTGCTCGGATACAAGATATACTAGCTGCTCTAAAGTATTTGCATTATGCATGGAAATCTACTACCTCCTGCTAGGTGTAAGTACCTTTTTCAAACCACAAACATTATCTAGACGCATGAAAATATCATCAGATATTCCCATAAAGCCAACCCATTAGACGTCAATACTGTTTCTAACAGATATAATACGTCTCACTTTTTCGCTTATTTTCTCTGTCAATCTCATGCAACCCGATAACACGACATGATAACTTACATAAAACGCGTCCCGTTCTTCATTGGGAATGTTGACATCTTACTTAGAAAATACCGACACAACATTATAACTTCATCAAAGGTTTATGCCATACAGTTAAAATATAATGGAATTCCACGGAATCAAATGATACAAAAACATTATACTTTTATTAATACTCTACTAATTACCAATACTTCCTTTTCATTGAATCGGAGGAGAGCGCTCTACAAAACGTTAAAAGTCATACGGTTACGATGAAATAGGTAAAACGTTACGTTGCCTCCTCGAAAGCTAAAGAAACAAAGTGATGGTTCTTGTCTACCAAAATAACACTTCTGACCGCGCGAAGATTACTTACAATTAGATTGTACCGGCATGGCACTCGACGATCAGCGATCCTACAGCGTTATTACTGGCTTTTTCCGTAATAAGCCAATTTATCCCGAACGCGGTTGAATTTTAATCTTTTTCTAATCTGCGGCACTGGAAGAGGCTACGTATTGGCCAGATCGGATCCACCGCTTCAAGGCAGGTAATTACGAGAGTGGTCGAGCGCGGTAACCTGTTTCATCGTGGCAATTAATATACACACGTGGAAGAATGGGACAATTTTTTTGGCCGCATTAGTAATGAAACATACGAGGCATAAATGAAATTTATTGAACAGTCGCGGAACGATCGAAGTATAAATTCGTGTCCCGTGGTTCGATAACCGTGTCGACCAAGTTCGACCTGCCTAATGGCCGTTCGACGTAATAAAAATCCTCACTGTTGCTACAACGTTCGCGTCGTTCGTACCACTTGCTGCATGGTGACGAGCAGGAATTTATTGCGATCAACTCACCGGCTCGATACCGACGCAACCGAAGTAGATGTCTAATAATCTCTTTAATAAACGAATTGCCGTTGCAATAAATAACATTTAATAGGCGTGCTACGTGCGATTCCTTTCGAAGGTGGGAAGTAATCTAGCTGGGCCGAGGGTTAATGTCCCGCCGCGCCGGTTGATATTAATAGCTTAATGCACAGCCGCACGGTGATCCGCCTCGTAAATCGTCATTACTTGCCGCGAATTGCTTCGATTCGCGGGCTGTCCATTGAAATCACCAGGGTGTAGTTACGCCGCCAGATATGCAAAGTGACCAGACTCTTCGTCACCGCTGTTTCTTGCGCGCACGAAGAAAAGTTTTAATTACACGCGGAGTAATGAGATATTACCGTCTGCTTTCATTTGCAGAGCAAATTATAATTTTAAACTGATAATACGTTGTTCGATTTGTTTTATCAACGTCCTCGCAATGCAAATGCCTACTTGCTCGATAATAAAATTATTAATGCGTTTTTAAAAGTATAATGTCAATAACATTTCCCTTTTAACTAACGTTACATAGAAAAACTGACATAATACGTTTCACTGCGCTCCGCCTGATCCTATTTACACTACGTTAACGAGTAATTAAGGATATACTACGGAATAAGTCGAACAAAAGTTAAAACTTGTTGCAGACGTTAACCGCACTTAACGATAATCGGACTAATATATTCGAATAACGTACGCTATATTTATTCTATTCGAGCATTGTAAGCTATTCAATTAATACAGCAACGTTATCTTTTTATAAACGAAAATGAATAATATAATTGAAAGTCCTTTATACTATCAATTATAAAGGGTGGTACTTGTATCATTTTTTATTCTCATACCAACCACCTGCAAACCGATTACGCTACAACCAATTTTCGCGATACATCGATAATAAAACAAACGTACAAATTTCCCTACAATCTGCACTTTCGCCCACCTTCGATTCACCACCTTGCCTCAAACCACTCAACTATAGGAACGAACCAGATGTAAAACCTAGAACAAACCCTATTTCAAAAGAATAATCACACACGACCAGTCTTTCTTGGTAAAGAGGAATAAACGAGACAAGCGACAATAACAAACAAGAGTACTCAAAATTAATAAAGCACCGCGAGGGTATCGAAACTACGTCCGTGGATAGGCGCGCGCAGTCACGGCACGCGAACCAACATCGTCGATAAATTACTGGTCGCGTACAGTGTTTCCGCGTGACACGAAAGCTTCGTCCGAAGGAAAGAAGCTTCTCGTGCACACGACCGAAGGATAGCTGGGGCACTCCAGAACGCGGCACCAGATAAAAGTCGCATGCGACACAGAAGCAGTCCGCGATGGTGTTGGCGCGCGTTTGCGGAGTGATGCATTGGTACCGCCAAGTGATATATGCTTATGGGGCATGCCAGAGTACCGAACACGCACATGCACACGCACACGCGCACTCATGCCCAACACTAGGTAAGAGATACACGTGCGTCCGGCTACGGCGTGTTCATTATGTACTTCGGCGAATCATAAAGCAGACGCGGAGGGGGAGTGAAAAAATGAAGGATTAAAGTCACGGAGAATTTTCCGACCGGATCCGAGCAACCACGTCGGAGAATGCAAAGAAATCAGACGAGTGCGTATGTGTGTGTTGAGGCCACGACTTTTCCGATCGATATGATTTAAATGGCGTTTTAAGAAAGCGAGATCCACTGAGAAAGAAAAAACGGCGCGCCGGTGTTCAACTCAAATTGTAATTTATACGGCTATTACCGGGCCACACGTTGACCATTATAAATTGTCGCTGTATCTGCTGGCGTTCTTATTTATAGTTGGCAAATAAATACCGCGATAATACGCCGCGGCCACGGCGTATTTGCGATTCTAATAGCCGTGCATTTAGCACGGCGCGGTACATTCGGGTAAACGCGAATGACGCATGGCGAGGGTAATTAAGCAATTACGGGAGTACAATGTTCTTGTCGCTCGGGGGAGAATAAATGTTCGCGTGCCGTCCTGGGATTGTAACGAGGAAAGTGATTTCGAATGGAATTAAATTCCTGTAACTTGTGCGCAGAGAGATGGTTTATTTTTCAGGGTGAATTTTTAAGTATTTATATAAACACTTGGGCTTAGAAATTGTAATTTTTAACGAGTTATGCTCAATGAAACGTGGATACAGCAGAAACTAAAGTTACTAGAAACGATCGATGTTAAGTATTTATTGATAACGAGGAGTATAAAGAATTAATTAAATTTGAATTTATGAAGATATAATAAATTAATAGAATTAATTAATTAATTAACCTTGTTTATAGAATAACGATGTTTATTTAAGAAGTTTCTGACGAACCTACAAAATCCAAAATACCGTTTATCAATGACCCGTTTGGTTTGATAAAAAATGCCTATGGTCAATGCAGGACAAGTTAAAAAGAAAATGAACAGAAACGTACAGCGATTCAACAGAGGTAGTAATTATCGTTAGGAATTTAGTAAAATTTTCTTAACTTGTCAAATTCAGAATTTTATGAATGCAAGGAAATGAAGAATCTCTAGAGATTTGTTTCACTCCTGAAATATTAAAATATAGAGTACGCACTTTACCGTGGATAGTTTGTATATACATTTTTGCACGTTTAAATGTGCTATAAATACACGAACATCCGCAGTCTAGTTATCATTAGTAGCTGTTATGTCTTCTCCCAGAGAACATAAAATCTTTCAAATTTCTTATAGATCATCAAAGTCTCGCGTCCTGAATTCTTGTACCTAACTAAATACATACTTAACGTTTTGTGTTGCATTAATTATGTACATAGCTGTCGAACGAATGAGTATCTTTAATCATCTCGTGCGACGTATAATAACGTTGATAATTCAACAGCGTAGTAACTAAACGGTAAAATGAACAGAAGAAACTGGTACAGGATACTCACCAACGAACTAGTTTGATTGCGAGCACATATGTAGCATTCTTTTTTTTTTTTTTTTTAGTAAAGAAGTGTATCCTCCGATTCCAATTTGAGAATCCATCCGCAGTAGCTGTCCATGTGTCAGATGTAACTGATTCATACGCGCGCATTTGCATTGCAGTCGCGTCTTCGTCGAGCGACACGACACGTTATTCGAAGCGTGTTACATTATTCTAATCAAGACCCTAATACCAGCGTGCTTTTGCTTTTATTCGCACGTGGGCAATGCGGCTCGTTTGTACTTGTAATGATCGCGATCGGGCAGGGCATTATATGTTGCCGCGGTTCGACTCTACGGGCGGTTTCGAGCTGTCTTTTCATTCCAAACAAACTATTTTCTCTCTAAATTTTCTCAAACATATCGGTTTATATAGTACAATTTAATACGGGTAAGTTTTGTTCCACTGATCATTCTTAACTTGATCACTAATAACCATAAGAGGTTCGTGTGACCTCAAACAAACAATAAAAAAGAAAAACATTCTCTCTATTTCCTTTCCTACTTTCCCAGGAAGAATTTCATAAAAACTTTGGGAAATCTAAATTAGATTTGGCTTATTATTTTATAAATTATAAAGTATTATGTATCTATATATGAGTAATCAACCGTTTTGGATATTACATGGAATATCTTGACGGTACTACGTTCGAGATATAAGGTTCCTAGTTAATCCACTGAATATAAAAATTGCTTAATTTGTAGAAAAAACACGATGAAGGACTTTATTTCTTTTAAATCTCCTGTTGCAAAAATATCAATATTAAGTACATTTTTAAATAAAAATTAATAAATAAATAAAATAATAAATAAATACGGATATTATCTTTGATTAATCAACCAAATTGTAACCATTTTCCAATTTGCCGTATAATAATAATTGTACTGATTAAGAGAATTATATATATATATTCGTTTTATCTATTTGGAACTGCATAACATTAGCTAATAACCAATTTCGTTAAATATATTTTAAAATATGTAGGGTAACAAGAAGGTAAAAGACATAATTTTCCTCCACCCTGTTCAACTCCTACAACATCGTCAAAAAGTCAAAGTTGATATATGATTTTTCAACCATATAATAACAAGTTTCCTCCTGGAATAATTTACAACATACCCATCTAAAACACATAATTAAGAAAGTCCAAGTTACTACTTGTTAAAGTACTTGTGTCTAACATTATATGAAACAACATTAATTCCCTCTTTCGATTTCATTCGTAAATCTCATAGGTTCATTAATCATAGCTTAGAAGTCATTTTTCAATACGCATCGATCAATTTATTGATACCCGCCAGATCGATACTCGATCGGTGCATCCGATAAGTTCCGTCGGCAAGGGCGAGGAACTCTGATTTACTGGCGACTTTAGCATCATGATGATCACGAGAAGGAACGAAGTGGCAAAGGAGTGGACGAAGAAAGAAGAAGCATCGAACGAACCAAGCACAAGAGAAAGAAGAAGAGTACAGGCGGCATGGGAAGCAGGAGAAAGAGGAAGTCAAGACACGCGTGTAACAAGCGTCGCTGGCATTAATTTAAAATGAGCTCTACGACCCTATGCAAATCTTTCGTGTACAGGAAATTCTAAGAAGTCGACTATAGCTTGAAACGTTGCCTCCCTCTGCTCATACACACCCCTTCTGTCCGCTTTGCGGCGATGCTCGCTTGAAATTATTATTGTGCACACGCGCAACTCATTCCGCAGTCTCCTATAACGCGTTAACTTCCTTCTTTTAAACTATGAAAGGCTACCTCTTGCCAGCGTTTAATATCCCGCATCCCGTAACATCAACAGTATCATCCTTGGCTAAGATAACTTATGACTAAGATGGACTGAGCTATGTGCCGCCACTCGTTACCATCATTATGCTCATTCATCGAAGATACCGCTGTAGATGTTCGCGACAAGCAATAAAATTAGTCGACAGAAATTACGGCGATTGAGCGAAATGCATGATCGAAAAGCAATAAATCAACGAGCCAAGAGGAAAAACAGTCGCAACTATCGAGAAACTGAAAAATTAACGAAGGAAACTTGGTAATTTTATATCAACAGGCACAACATAATGCAACATAACATCTGCATAATATGTTGCCTTATGTGTTCAAAATTGGGGAGAAGTTTCATTTATATAAGATTCATAGGCGGTGTAGAGGAGATACTTAACACGTTTGCCATTATAGTGAATTAAAGCAATACGTTTACCGGATACTATGTTCTGTTTTTTGAATTATTACATATACATACCATCATGTACAGGATGTTCACGCTATTAGTAGTTTGGCCAATGTTTTTCTCAAACGGTAAACGATAAGTACGAGGAAAAAATGAAAGAGAAAGAAGATGAATGGTTGTAAATGAAATACGTATTCACGATAATACCTTTTTCGCAAGTGAAAAAATGCATGTTCATTTTGCAGTTGCACTATTTTTTCTTTTAATGAAAGGCTTCCCTTTTGTTTCCATAAATCGAATCCTTTTGTCATTCTACGAAAAAAAGATAAATAGAGTAATATGGCCGAAAACTGATTAAACTCAAAGATATTTTAACTTTAATTTTGTAGAATTTATCATATGTAAGACAAAGAAAACGTAGATACAAGGGTACTCCGTTTCATCTTTCCTTGTTTTTCATAAAGAGATATTATCGTGAATATGTAGTTCATTTAATACCATTCATCTTCTTTCTCTTTCATTTTTTCCTCATACTTATCATCTACAAGAAAAATACTGTGTACTAATAGCGTTAACAACCTGTATATAAAGATGAAAAATAAAATCTGAATATCACACATATGCTGATAGTGTGATGCTGATAGTGAATATGTTAAAGATTATTCAAGAGTTGTTTATAGTTAAAAAAACCTGTGATGTAAGAATAATTCATTAAGAATAAATTGTTTGATCTCAAACTAAAAAAATATATATGTATTCATTGTAATTATGCTTACTCATGCGAGGATAATTTCCGTTTACGATCTCCTGCGCCAACGATCACCCCTAGAGAAGCTTGATAATCAGCATACCTTTGAATCTTATAGGTATTCGTTTTACCTAGAATTTTCATTACTGCGTTAACTTGATCTCGACGGTGTAGTCCTATGTATGCAGACGTGTCATTTAACCATGACACATGCACACCTCCTGTAATAGTTATATCAATTACATTAAAATAATAACATTTATATAAATGTTGGTGGTGATTATCGAGTAAATGAAAGAATTTTGTAACTGTATACTTACCAAATGGACTAAACAATTGAGATATATCATTAAACCTCCACTCTTTTGGGAATGTTATATGTAATATATGATCTCTATTTGGATTAGCTGACAAAGAAAACATATATTATTAACATAAGATTCATCTTAAAATATACGAATAAAAAGGTAAGATTTAAAATGATACTTACGATCTTCTCCGACAAGGTTTATATACGGAATATCTTTCAATCTTGCTATGAGGAGTCTATAATAAAATAATAAATTAGACACTATAATAGACATGATAAATGATATTAAATGTAATAACACCTACTTGTTTAGAAAAGGGTCGAGTAATGATGAATCCGATAAAACTATCGGCACTTTGGGGTTTTGTAAGGAACCTGAAAAAGAATATTTCTAGCGAAAAAAGATTACAGATCGTGTTCTTAGGATAAAATCATGTCAGTTACTAACCAAGATAATTAGACAATGCAATGAAACATATTCCAGTTATATATGCATCGTAACCGGCCTCGTGACATTTTTCTGCCAGCGTTGAATAACTTCTGTCATCGATAGGTTCCACTTCTGTAATTTTAAACGGTGATTTACTAACTGTTTCTAGCAATATACCTAAATTCGACGATGGTACATTTTCCTTGAATTGCTGCGAATGGCAAATTATTTTTGTATCTAAAATTCTATAAAAAAAATATCATATATAATAATCATATTTATTAAGATACAACAGTAATGTTCAGAAAAAAACGTGGGAAACTCTTACCTTGGAAATAGATCATGAAGAAGAGACTTAAATTCCAAATATGATTCTGGCAAATATCCAAAAAATTGATGTATTATATGACAGAGATCTAATAACATATTATGACCAACTAGTAACTTTCCCTGAAATAAAAATATGTATCATTATAGATTACTTATTTACTTAATAAATTAAACACGATTAACAAAACGCACAGAATCTGAAATTTTTCTCATGAGTATACTTAATCCAACTGCATGTTGAATTTCTTCTCTTTCTCTCTCTCTTTTTTCAATCTCCCTTTGTTCTTCTTCTTTTTTAGTTCCTAATCTTTGTACAACGAGACTACATCCAAAATTCTCCACTCTACTTTCAATCCTCAATTTATTTGGCCACCTCAGCTTTGCTTCCTGATAAACTAGTCGTCTGATAAAAGCACTACACTTATCAATCACTAGTTCTTCTTCTTCAGAAGTGATGAATTCATCCATCTTTCTACTAAAATGGTTTTCAATTATATTTCGTTTATATTAATGATGGAGAAACGTTGTTTAAAATTAAAATTATTTTTACCAAATATCTTCGATCTGAGGCCTCTCAACATCCGAAATAGGCAAAATCTCTGTTTCATCCCTTATCTTTTGCTTTTCCTCCAATCGTTTGATCAATTTTTCTTCTTCGCTTGCTGTTAAGTAAGGAATGCCTAATTTGAAAAGTTTATTGAAGTCGAATTCTCGCGATGCTAAAAACGACATACAAGATGTCTGACACATAAATCTCAAATCGGTAGCTGTACGGTTTAGGGGTCGTGGGAAAACATAAAAATTGTATGACCGTTGATTGTACCTATAAAAAAAGAACGATTATATTAACACAAATCTGGAAATATATATAGATACGAACACCCCGTTAATAAGCAATCAGACATACAATCAGTTTATAATAGTAAATTAATATTATAGCTGCCGAAAATGTTGATACTTATTAACTGGATTATTGACTTAACTGAATAAAAAATTACTTTAATAAATTTTCAAATTAGCAAGAATATTTCGTACTTGAAAAATAATAGATATTTACAAAAATCTATTATACATGCTATATATTTATCTATCTAGTAAAATATTAATGCATGAAATTTTTATTTGAAAACATTTTATTCAGTTAAAACTGCAAAAGTGTTTATTAAGATCAACTTCGTACTTTTGAGTTTGTGTATTGAATGTAAATACAGAAAGGCCAAATTGTATGAGAAGAAAATCCATTGATCCCGATCTCAATTTTGCATAATACTGAGCAGGTGTGTCAAAGGCACCAGCATCAGGCCCTGAGTTCAGTCCTGTGAATTCACCATCAATGGCAAGGAATGTTCCATTTTTTATAACTTCGTCCAATTCCACAAGGACTTCTTGAAAATCTGTAAAAATTTTCAAAATTTTATTTGTATCAAACATTGCATTGATTTTAGTTACTTTATTTATATCCTACTTTATATATATTCGTGATGATTGAGAGAGGAATTTTTAGAGTTATTTATAGAATCATTATTAATTATTGATAACATTTATTATTATATTATAATATCTATCAATTAAGTATAACAACAAGGACGCATCTTGTTCATTTATGATAAATTATTATATGTATATATTAAATTTAAGTATAAAACTAGAAAAATATATTAATTTGAAACAGTAGTAATTCAATTTCGCGCTGATATACGGAAGGAACGTCTTCAGTGATCAAAGGTTGGTAGCATGTAGTGCTTTTAGAATTTTCAAATCTAACGCATTGGTCCGCGACACAGTGCAATAGTTATTATTAAATTAGTGTAATAAATAAGTAATTAATCACTACACTATGTTATTTTTATAGTATTCTATGCAAAATAGTACTATGCATAAATAATTGTGACGAAATTTATGATGCGACGTTATAAAATGAATTCAACATTGCGTCCAGATGTAATACAGAAGCGCGGGATTTTTCTGAGAAAAAAGGTAACGTAAATTTTCAAATTGTGAAATATATATATGTATAAACTATATTTTCGTTTTCATACAAAGATTTTGTTTGCACACATACACTACATATACTTAGAAAATAACATTCAACATTTACTAAAGTAAATACTGGAGAATTTTTTCATTTCAAATAATTCCAACTAAAGATAAAGTACTAGCAGGCTCTGATCTGATTTGATCATTGTCATTGAAAAATTGAGAAAATTTATAAATAATGTTAATTTGAAGAATATCGCAATTTAACTCAGATAATAAATAAAAAGTCATTCATAAATGTAACACAAAATAAATTATATGAATTATTAAAACAATTTAATGAAGCAACATAATCGCATTGAAAGTAATAGCTGTATAGTTATATTAATCATTTAAATGCTTTAACGATACACTTGATAGATATAATCTTTTCTTCTTATCTAAATATACTTAATAAACTTGTATCCATGCAACAAGACATGATTAAAATAAAAATATTCTTTTGCAATAATAACAATTTGTCTTACTTAAATTTTGAAATATACAGATTGTGTAACCAACGTATCTATTTGTGATTAGTTTGATATTTTAAGAATAAAGATAATTAGCAATACCTAATGATGCATATATGTAAACAAAAAATAAAATTACATATAATACAATGTCAAGATATTTTGGATAAGCATAGTATTGAAAAATATTTTATTCATAGTTACTATCTAAATATTTTTAATTACTTATAATAGGAAATGGATCAGGCTATGAAGTGAAGAAAGCCATATTAATATAAAACATTAAACTTATATTTTCAGTTCCTGTAAATATATAAATTAAATTGAATCAAAAATTATAATATTTATATTTTCATTGTTTTAGCTACACTAAATCAGTATGACGTTGATATTATTTATAGATAGTTATCTAAGTCTAACCTTATATAACTATAACACAACTATATATCTTCCTTTTATATAAATGACATATAGTACATTGCCTAGTATATTAAATTCGGTTAATAGAGTTTATTATTTGCAATGATATTTTAGAAATACACAGTTATACAAAAATAGATAAATAGTATTATATTCAGAGATTGATTGTTAAATTTTTCATGGATATATATATATATATATATATATATATATATATATAGTTTACAACATTGTTTCTGTAATATTACTATGTTATAATATCATTATGATAATGTTATTGTAATACTGTACATTGCTTTGATTTCTTTCTTGCATACTGTGATTGACGCTTACATTGCTGGATACTCCTGAACTCATGCGATTGTAATGCATTTTGTTAAAAATATAATATTTTCTACCACGAATTCACAATAATTCCATCTCCAGCACTTTGTTTATTGCGCCAATTATATCTCAATAAACACTGCAATTTACTACATCCACTCCAAATCATATAAAACATCATAACCTAAAAAGCTGTAGATTACTTTTAAACAATCATATTAGTTATCAATATGTATAAAAAACATAATATTGTATAAAACGTTTCCACCAAAAGTTTATAAGTTACGTATGTAATATTGCAATTTCATAAAGTAGTAACAAAATTTTGTCAAAATGTATGCAGCAACAATAGCACGTCACGCGAGAAAGATAAATTTTGTTTTATGTTCAAATTTAATCTTTTCCTGATAACTGTTTACATTTTCACACGTTTAATTTTAAATAGACAATGTGTTCGTGTATAGAATCTTCATATTACAAATTAATTATAGAGAAACTACAATATCATAAATATAATTATAAATGTAATAATTATAAATAATCCCACTCTCAATCTTCATAAAAGCCGACAGTATAATGTTTATTTTTTACGATTACTCACTCAAAGAAGTCACTTCCATCTTCTTTTAACCTTGCTCTTACTTATCTACACAGAACTTACAACGGACATCTTCTATTTCTTTCCCGGAACTGAAATTAGACGCGAAAATTAACGGGGTCCATCGATCCTACACGATCTTCTCGTAGTTAACCACATTAAGTAAGTAAATTAGAATGAGGACTCTATAGATAAAAATATTATACATGCATTGCCATCTGGAGTATAACTGACATACTATTTCCTCACGCTGCATTTATTATGTTTGAAAACCTAACGTAACCTAATTATCGACGAGGTACAGAGTAGATAGTACATCACGGATCTGATACTTAATGCATTTTTGTGTCCCACATTTTTGAGGTCATCATTTTCGTGTCACATGTGACGTTATCGACTCTGTATAGTACTAGCATAGACGAGATCTCGCTTGTGATACTAGTTTGAATGAAAAGTCTTTTATGAAATTCCATATGATATAATGAGTAAAATATAGAATAGCATATCTAATGATCGAATAATCGCAATGAAGTATAGAATTTTATATTTCTACAATACTTCAAACAGCACTACATACTATCAGAGAGGAAATATCCTCTCTCCTACATAGCTTTTAGAAATATTTAATCCGTATGTTTAGTAATTCAAAATTTTTTACCATTAGTGTTATTACCTGTCTATTTATGTTTTTCTTTTATAAAAAATAAATAAATATACTATTAGAAATAGTACTTGATAAAAGATATTTCTATACTAATACTTTTTATTAGTTATGAAAGTTACTTACTACTATTATTTAATAAAGTTGAGCATGTATATTATTTTTGTTAGCTTCAAACATGTTAAAAGCATG
Source organism: Bombus terrestris (assembly GCF_910591885.1). Lineage (NCBI taxonomy): Eukaryota > Metazoa > Arthropoda > Insecta > Hymenoptera > Apidae > Bombus > Bombus terrestris. Next base: position 19,359,716 of record NC_063275.1, on the reverse strand, counting down.
ATAACCAAATACAGATATAAGAAAATAAGAAAACATTTTCGAAATATGAATGTATAATATTGAATTTCAATAAAAATAAAAAACTATAATAATAAATAAAGTACAAAGGATCAGAATTACGTCCATGCTAGGATTATATTCAGTCACTGTACAATCAGGCAATATATTTCTTCATTTCCTATTACAAAGAAACGTTAAAGGTCTGTTTATATATTAAAAGATGAATATAGGTACCACTAGCGAGAAAAGAAAAGACATATCAGGCAATCTATAGTCGAATTCTAGAACTAAAATCACACGATATATACATTTCACATGACCACACTCATAAGTGACATTCCCTTATCTACGTTATTATTGATACATTGTTGATATTATTATAATATCACCCATAGAATTGTACTTATTGTATGTAACTAAAAAAATGACTTTCACTTTATAATGGGAAACTATTTTAAGATTTACTACTCATTTTCATATATTCAATAGATAGGATAGTTTGTTTTAAACAGAAATAGACATCTAGATCATAATATGATGATGGACAATTGCATGTCATGAACGTTTCATGAAACCATATAACTCATTCCTAAAATAGCGTGCAAGAAAATCTATTCGAATAAAATTTAAGATAAATTGTATCCGATCAATCCTATAGCGAAATAACCGGATAGATTGTTCCAATGGGGCTGGAATCTTGGTACAATACTTTCACACGTATCTCGTCCTGTTCACCTTAAGCTTGAAAAATTCCGCTTTCTTTCCGACGAATCATTCAACTGGTAATTCTCTGAAATAAAAAGCATTTAACGATCTTTCAAAATGACTTGTACAGGTGTCGCAACGCTTCTCCTTAAAATGCAATCTATTTAAAGTAAGTCTACGTTTCCAGAGTTTGCGATCTTACATCGTAAATCACACTTGAGATATGAACAGCACATACTACTGTTAAGTACATAGTAACTACATTTCAATATCTTTAGCAACTTTTCTATTAAATTATAAAATATCTTTTAATCATATAGGAACAGAAAAACTAATACATGAATTTTTTAACAATGGGAAATTACGAATAATTTCCTTCAATTTTGTATGAATTTGAAATTGAAATTGAAATTTTGAAATTGCTTTTCTAGTCTTGAAATATGAAATCTAGTTACCTACGAACCCAAGAATTATATTAGGTATATCCTGTAGTTTGGAGCGTGTATGGACTGTATGAAGATAATGTTTGAGGATAATATTTATTTGAAAATACCCTAGTTTCCATAAATACAATGAATTTTTACAATTTGCAGCAAATAACGAAGCGGTAATGTAAATCAAATCGACCACACTTTTTCCACATTTACATTCGTTTAACTCTGTTCTCTTCGTTCTTATTTTCAAATGTAATAATAAATAATTTTCGAACATCGTCAACATTGCGCTAACACGATCTTAATACCACTGATATCTTCCACTGAAGTAGACAAGAACAAGACAATTCTCTTTCTTAAAAGAATTCTAGTATATGATGAAATAAGTAAGCGGAAATAGAATCCAATCATATCGGCAAACAATTTGCAGTGATAACAAGCGGAGGTTCCTCAATCCGTTACTTCCGCACCAGAACTAATTAAAGCGAATTGAAAGGTAATTGAATTAAGCTTTCAATCGTTATCTCCTCGATGTGTTCCCGGCTCGTGGACTGCGATTCGCTTCCTTCAAATGGTTGGCCGAACGGGAAGATTGGAAGAACAATACTTCGAAATAAAAGCGAAGGACAAGATTCGAAGGATCCAATTTAGAACGGAATACGCCTACTCGAGGTTCTGCACAATGCCAATTTCTTTCCTTCCCAGAGGGTCTGACCGTTTTTGGGGCGGTTAATAGTTTCTGGTCAAGTTTCCGCCTGTGTTTGTCATTCATTATTAATTATGAACCAGCTTGGCAAAGCATATTACGTTCCTGGATATCGGTGAAGATTAATAACTTAATCAGGATATTACTTTCTTAATTAGAAAAAATTTGCTTTAATTATGAAAATAATTAATCGAGAAGCTTATGACAAGAACGACCCTTGGTCGCGTATTTTTCAAAAAAGCGAACCAATACTTTAGCATCCTCAATTTTTATTCTAGGTAATTCAATTTCTGAAAATAAAACATTCATCGTGTTAGATTTTGGGATTCAAATTCGATATATTGTGAATCCAGCTTCTCGCTACTAGAACGTATTATTCATTATACTGTTCGTTCAATTCTATGAAAAGAAATTAGATATTCTATAAATTGTATGACATTGTTGGATGCCAGCTTGTCTCGACAAGTTGGAATTATGTCATCACCATGTCACTAGCAACACTCATTTCTATGCCTATGTAAACAACAACGCGTCACGACGAATGATCAAAATCCTAAACCTTAATCATTCGGAACCTAATCCCTAGCTCCTTCGACGCCATCTCTTTTCCCCAGTACTTTCCACATAATTTTCCCAACCATGCATCTATATATGTATGTGTATACATATACCTGCGAACAATTGTAAAATGTCGCAACTTCTTCCATCACACAGAATCTAACAATATATTAGAAAAAAATTAAAGATGAATATTTCTTAATATTTTGAAATTCCTCTGGTAATGATAGGGATCGTTGTTCTCTTGTCTTAGGTTTCAAATTATTTGACCGTCGTATAATTTACTGGCTTGGCGAAACATGATTACGATCAATGAAAGGTTTAATACCTTGTAAGAAGCTCTCGATAGCTTCGAGTATCCTACAGCCGCAGCGCATTATTTTCATTCGAGCTGTTTGAAGATATCGGGGGTCTCTGCCACCCTAATGCCGTTACTTGAGGTTCTATCGGGTGTCCGTAATTTATATGACCACTCGAAAGAAAAGTTGCGCAAGGTCCCGTAGCCGATAAGAAGCCATTTTTCATTTTGCCTACGCAAGACCGACGAAAGCCAGTCGGTTGAAGGTACTGGCAATAAGAAAAAGAAAAAGAAAAGGACCACCCTTCGAGATTTCGCACCATTGCCAGAGGGTTGAACCATTTCCTGGAACTTAATTTCATTGTACCCCCCGTCGACAGTTATTCTTATTATTTTTCTCCTTCGCTCCCTAAATCATCAATTTTCCTTATTAGCTGTATTCCTGATTAGGAAAATACCCTCCTCGACGAACTGTTTCTCGGGAGATATTTTTGCGGCAATCTAATAGCGTCATGGTACCAAGCAACCGCTGTAATTCCCCACTGAAATGATGTGGAAAAATTAATGGGTTAATAAAAGTACGCGGAACCGCGAAGAAAAGATCGTAAGATTCGTCGATCCAATCGAGCGGCCAGGTGTGTCTGCAAGCGATTTTTTAAATCATTCGATTTCCAATTTTCTAGAAGTCATGGCTATGTGGTTTGTTTCAATAAGTAGCAGTCTATTCGTATTGTGTTGTGTAAAATGTAATTTAGAAATTAGTTGCTTATTATTATATTTCATTCCATCTTTGAGAAGATACGCGTATTTGTGTGTAAATAAATTAATGTATCTTAGATAAAGCATTGCAATGGTTTGTTTTAATGATATATAGACTATAGTAGTCAATTCTAATGAAAATTACAAGCGACCTGTTTTATTTCCGAAATATCATTTTATGGCAGGTACTGAATTTGTTCAAATAAATTTTATTCCATTTTTGAAGTCAATCCTTTAGAATATAAGCATGTATCTTTATTTATGTTATGATTGATCAAAAATCGAGATATCATATATTTTCGAATGAAAATTAATATTAAACTTATAGAGGAAAAATTCACGCTCTATCCTTCAAGAACCATCTTCGAGTACTTTTTACCCGCGAGAGATCCTCATTCTCACAATAATGCGCTCTCATTTTTCTTGAACAAAATCGATATCAATATCCGATTCTTCCATATCAAACACCTCGAGCGAATTTACGTGCAAATTATGATCGTATATTTCAAGTAAATTCATAAAAATTTTAATAAAGGGACAGTGGCGAGGTGGCAATGATGTACGATTTCTCGTACCTATCGAAAAATTTTTCTAAAATACAATGGTACGATCGGACTTTTTTTCTTATATATCGATGCTTCACTGGAAAGTTTAGGTTCGATTCGATATTCCAGTCGGTTGATTTATTAAGTCTATTAAGAAACTGTGAAATTGTTTTGACCGATAGGAAATGGTTAGGGTGGGACAAATGAAAGTTCGTAACGTCGAGGGTGGCACAGTGCCTCGTGTTTTACTCGATTGCAAGGGCGGAAATCTGCGAAGGCATCAGAAGTTTCTTGTACTTCTGTTATGGTACTATAAAGCGAGGTTCCCAACTACAAGTTACAAATTAGTCACGGTGATTTGGTTTCGCGGATATTAATCATTTCTTAGATCCTCAGGACGTTTATCCGCCCATGTATTCTAACTAATAACTCTTCTCTAACCTTGGTACTTGCATGTTAAGGAAGCTTTCAAGCTGGTTAAATATTAGCACGTTCGAATGTCTACTTAAATTTTCTTTCAATTTCCTTTTATTTATTCTGATCTAGAAACTAGAATGTGTTGTAGATAAAAGTAAAATTATCTTAAGTTATATAAAAATAGGATTTGGATAATCGAATAACGTAATTTTATTAACATATTCAAACAAATTCATACTTAGATACTACTGAATATTTTTGAAGTAATTAAAATTAGAAATAATTAAAACAAAATGATCTGAAATGTTGATGCGACTCTAAATCTCCAATTAAAGAACAAAAAAAAGATGGATGGAAAGTGTAATATTTCATTTTAATAATCTAGAATTAATACAAGCTTTTAATTTCTTATTGCGATTATTTACGCACTTTTTCTTCCTATGTTCTTAGAAGAAGCAACTTTCTTTTAGGTTTCTCTATATGAATATCATACTCTGAAATGAAAATAACGTTAAAGATAGAATTTTCTTTTAAGTAGTAGCGTACGTTAATGCTGGTTTGTTAATAGTTTTACATTCTTCCAAATGAATTAAAGTATCATGAGAGTGTGTTAGGTTGTCTTGCAGGATTACCGTAGAGCGTCGGACCACTTTCAACAGTATTGAGTAACCATCAATATTTGACGAAAAAACGTTACAGGAAATCACGGAAATCTATTATTCTCCGGTTCGATTTCGAAAGGGAAGCCGGTTTCACTACTCTCGAAATCAGATTACGAGAATTTATAGGGTCACTCACGAGCTCTCAAACCTCGGGTCGTTCCCGCGAGATCCACAGAAAACGTACACAATTAAACTGCCTTAGGGCTTCCGTTACTACATCGTATCAGCTTTAACTGTACTACGATCATTTTCACGTTCATGAGAATTTAAACAGTGAGCTTGCTCCAGATTATTGCAACGCAATTCTCTTCAAAATCGTTTAAACAGCGTTAACGCTTTCGTACATTTTACAACGATCTATTTATTCGACGATTCTGATTATTCCAGTAATATCTTTCAGAATAATGTATTATACAACAGAGCATATATATTAACAAAGAATATTGTTATTAATATACATTATTGGGTAATATATTATTAATATGTATTAACATGTACCACCATATACGTAATATTTATTCTCACACGCTTTCTCAACCTCAATAAGTCAACTCTTTAAACGATTCCAAAACAAGGATGCCCACGTTGCACTCGAAAAATCCAACTACGTAGGTATTTTTTCTATTGAGTGTACTTCGGAATAGGAACAGAACGATACACGAAAAATCCGCGAACAGTATGTTCCCGCTCCTCGGGAGGGCGATAACCAAGAACCGGGGAGCAGTCGCTAAAATCATCCGTCAGAAGCCGTTCGATTGATAGACTCGACGGGCATGAAATATTTAAACCGCTTAGCAAAGCTCCCGCGTCGTTTTTCGGCCGGCTTAAAACGTATTCGCCGCATCCCCGCAGAGGAGGAGAAATAATTACAAAGTTACCTCGACCGACCGAAGGAAAGTTTTCCCGATACACACATTGTAGGCTGGAATATCGTTTCCATCAGACGGATTGCTATCGTCCGTGTCGGAAGGGTCTTTCGAGTCGTAAAGCGGGTCCAAGTGCTCTTTACATGCATATTGCCTTTCGTCGAGGAGCAACGTGCTACGTTCTGCGAACCGTTCGTCCGTTTGTTGAAGCGGCCTCGAGGATTCCGGTGCTCGATGCTCCGCGACGCGACGGCCCAGCCGTACGAGGACTCTTCAAATTTTATGCTACATTTAACCTCTGATCGATTTTCCTCGACGAGATCGTAGAGAAAAGAAACCGCGAAGGGAGGGTTGGTTGGACGAGCGAGGCCGGAAAAACGATGTTAACACGTGACGCTGCTCACGGCCGAAAATGAAGTTCCAGTTTTTGCGCGCGGTTACGGGCGACGATCATTCTTCCATCTCGGTCTTATCTTGTCCCGACTGAATATTCAAAAGGCTGCAGCCAGGATAGCCATTATCGCCTGGCTTTCGAAGTTTCACGACGACGAAATGAAGTCCTCGATGATGGCCTACGAAGGATTAGTGTCTGCCGGGAAAACTAAGATTAGGGAAGTTAAAGTGGCAGATCTGTGAACTATTTCCTAAATCATTGTAATATCAAAATGGCTTTGTCAAGCTTTACAAACTTTCGTTTTTCTTAATTCAGGAAAATATATAGCTTAACGCGATAAATTAAAGTACCGTTATTGAGTCAGAAGGATACTCGAGTTTATTTGCCTTGTAATTCGCTCAGTTCGGACATGAACAATTCTTAGGCGATCTACACAACTGAAAACAGATTATTCAACTCTTCGTTATATAAAATTATTATATATAGCGAAATAGGATATATTATGTATTTACGTTAATTGCTTGACAGAGATGATTTTCTACGAGGATGCAACTAACTTGTTTCATCAAAACGTAGTTTGTTCGACTAATTTCAATACTCTCGTTTTTGATGTCTTTTTGTGAGATCTACGGTATACGTTACTTTCTCATTTTTTCGTTCGATATTATATCATAGATCAATGGTGCTTTATAATATACAAGTTTGATCATCCTCTGCAAAAATTTAATAATAAATCTTAAAATGTTGAAACTTAGATGACTGAAATAAAAGGTCTAGCTCGCTATATGTACATTATATTTCTACTCGTTTATTTTCATCATTTAAATATAATACCATACAGTTGCGCGTCTCATATTTCCTGGTGATGAGAAACATTAAATATGCAGATAAAATGTTCGGAATGTAGAACGAGTTGCGGTAAAAATTACAATAACGATATGAACTGCAACGATGAGAAATAGAACGAATCACGGTATTTTTTGTTAACTGAATGTGTGATACAGCCATAAAGCCAGCTGGGTAACAAGTAGCTCGTGATTAATGTTTTTGCAGGAGCTCGTTCATGGGGATGAGCCCATAGGGAGCTTTCACTGTTTTGTACTAGCTATTTGCCACTCGGTTCCATACCGTACATTGCGACAGCCAGGGTGTCCACATCGGAATCCGTTGCTCCGGATATCAGGCTGATTTAACTGAAGTATCTTGGGTTAAATCGTATTTTTAACAGCTATCGTAAAAGAGCCGAATTGGAATAAAAGAAAGACCCGAAACAGCGAGGATTTTAGCCTTTATCTTTCAAAGTATTAACTGCAGATTACTATCATTTCAATCAGTTAATGTAATGTAATGCCGAAGGGAATTAACGCGTGGATGGGCTGTTCAGAAGAGGATTGAATTATTTTCTATTATATCAATTTCATCTAGATTTCTTTGGAAAAGTAGTACGTTACAAAATTTTCGGCGTTCGTTTACATTCTGTTTTCTTAGTTATGTTCATAAAAATATCAATTTGCACGAATTTCCGTAGTCCAGGTATAACGTAATATTACTTACATTTCTACGTGATATACTTCTTTCGTTTCATAGTCGGCAAAAGTATCTTTTTACCAGGAATATCATCGCGAAGGGAATATTTAACACGTATATTACGTGAACGGGAAGCTACACTTTGCCTAGCATTCTACAAAGTTTCAGAAATGAACAATCATAATGCACGCATACGAGACCGGTGTTAAACTGTTTTATCTGTTTCGATGTGCGAACATGAAACGCAACATCGGACTTGGTGTTTATTCGTAATCGTAAAGTTTCATTCGCGTTCATGGATCTACGACGTTGAAAGTTGTTGGCGATGCTAATTGGAAGTGGTTAGCTCGCCAGCCAGCCCTATTTCGCACTGTGCCAGCCCCAAGTTTTCTGAGATTTATGGGTTCATGGTGAAACGGCACGAGTAAGCTTAAGTCGAGACCAGAGACAGAAGACACACAAGATTCTGAATTAAACGTCAACCACACGACAAGACACCAAACTAACGCCATGTACACAAACACCAGCATCCTTGACTTTGTTGATGATTTGCACCGCCCATCTGCATAATAATTCACAGAGAAATATTCTGTGCGTAACTTCTAAGATCGTTATATGCCTTTATCACTTTAACATCGTTCTTTAGTCGACTACACAGAGTGTCGTTTTACGTGAACTCGTATTCCTATGGAAATAAGCAATTTTGAATGTACGTGATACTAGGAATTATACGTTGCGAATAATTCAAAATTGTCGTCTCTTTCGAAAGATTGAATTATGTACGTCCGAGACTGCGTAAATGGAAAATAAAATATTGGTAATTGTTACTTACCTGAAATATAATATAAGAAACTAAACAGAGAAAAATACCACTGAATTTCGTCTAACGTAAAATAAAACGAATTATTCAAAAAAGTTTTACGTTCTGTATTTACTTCACCTTGGCTAGAAATTTCATCAAATTATTGAATTTTTGGTATTTAAATTTATTTAAATAATTACAAGAGAATAATTATAGGGAATTCTAAAAGAGAGCCTGATGAAGTGGATTTCTACCACGAGGATTCTCAGAAGTTACTAAGTATAGAGAAATTCTATCGATGCTAATGGTCCCTTCTTTATTGCGATAACGCCACATTATGTCTAAACCATAGGGGCTGTTGGGGATAAGTTGTAAGAACTCCATGAATGATCAATCACTCCATCATATTAGTCGTAATAAAGAATGATAGTCTTCTAGTAGTTGCTGGTCTTATTTTAATTCTAACAAATTCTAATTTTATGATCCTTGTATTATTAAATTGCAATTTACATTATATTTCGTACACATAATATATACGTTGTCAAATCTTTTCATAAACTCTAACGATTATCTTCATTTTGTTGGAGTCACATAACTAACTATTTATTCGACTGATATTACAAAGTACGCGCAACAATAACAAGCTGTATTATAGTAGGAGACCATCGACTCGCTAACCACGAATAATACAACGTTATACAGGCGAAGAATCTTTTCTTCCAACCTTAACGTCGACGATGGAACCAGAATTACAATCTTTAAAATTCCGTTTCGCTAAGGTTAGAATTTATACTGCCGATTACACCCATTGAAACGAAGAAAAATCAAACGTATACAGGCAGAGACAGTAGATACAGAGTCGTGCCATCACGTTGTGCAGAATCTCCGAAACAATGTCACCATAAAGCGGAGAAAAGAATTCGTTAGTGGGTGGGAGTTGGATAGTAGTCGTTGGACCACCGGCGGACCATCGCTGAGCAGAAATTCACGTTTCACCGGGCCGAATCTCTGCTCGGAGACAAAACCACTCACGTTCACCGTTGGACGTCAAGACGACGACGGGGGAAAGGGCCGATAATTTCGGCACAAAAAAAGGTAACGCGGCACGGCAGTGCAGTTTTCACGTTTCTCGGTTCTCCGCGAAAAGCGACGAGACCGTTTTACAAATTCACGGCGGTGCATCGCATTTTTCGCCGGAGCTTTCACGCTCGAACGCGCTTCTAGTCCGCTGGGGTGCACATGCAAGCCCGTCGTCCCCGGGTTAAGCTGCGTCGGCCAAATATTTCGTGGAACGCGGAGGATAGAGAGAAGAGGGAAACCGGTCGGTCGGTCGGTAGGTGGATAGGTATGGGTATGGAAGAGCCTGTTAGGTTGTAACTGGTCTATTACTGGCTTTATTGAGATTGGGAATCAGCCGACGATTACCCTGGTAGAGGCAGCAGTCGGGATCGGAATCGGAATCGGCATCGGCATCGGCATCGGCATCGGCGACCGAATATACACTATACACACCGAGCTATCGGTCCGGCACGATTTCCATGCCCGGAAAAACAGCCGCGAAAGAGTCGTTATTACTCTGACACGAGGGCAATGTGTACCCATTAGAGAAGCGGCGAGCAATGCGTTCGCGTGGTCGTTAACGTAATAGCTGGTAACACCGAATTTTCCCATTTCTACGGTTAATACCGGGGCGGCTAGTGTCTGAGGGAAAAACCGAAATACAGGTGCGAACTGTCCGAGATTACAGATATCGATCATCGGCTTGCGTGGCTGGATCTCATGATGGACTGACTGTTGGTCCACCTCTTTCTCCGTTCCTCGAGAGACAGGGCAAACACTGGGGGCCAGGAAAAAGAAAAAAGACACGCGTAATAGCTTTGTCTGTCTGTCGTATGCTTGCTTCGCTATATTCCACGGATCTTTATCAATCGTAAAATACGACTGTTTTGTATTGTCTTCGAAATGAATTTTTGTATAACAACATCGTCGGAATGGTTACGGTGTAACTGTCGACTATATCAACCCGGAAAAAGTAGAATAGCTTCCGTTCTATCTTCTGCTGGACTATCGCCAACAGCGAAATATCGTCCCGTGTATTATTTTCCTCTATGACTCTGCTTTCCACTTTCGTTTTTCTCCAACATATTCTTCCTCCTTTCCTTCCTCGCGCCGAGATATTTCAATATTTGGCCGTTAATCGGTCGGCCGTGCGTCTGCCTTGTAAACGACGCATGATCGCGTTAAAACTGATCGTTCCGTACGGACACGGTAAATACTACGTGGTCAGATAAATGTGTTCGCTGCTGTGCTACGCAACGAGATTTACTGGTACTGTTAGCCTTGCTGTTAAAACGATAACAATCCTACACGGTGTACAGTGTATCCTCACTAATGCAATGGTACTTAGCAACGCTACATTACACCTCCAACCGCTATTGCCCTGGTAATTTAGCATCGACGCCGCTGCGTTAACAAACGAAAAGACACTTCTGTAACTGGTGTATGCTTTCAAGCAACGACATCCGCCCGTAAAATTCGCCCAAGCATCTCGTTCAACTTTTTACACCGCCCCGTTTTTCGCCTTGCTCTTCTTTGCTCTCTCTCTCTCTCTCTCTCTCTCTCTCTCTCTCTCTCTCTCTCTCTGACTCTGAACACGAAATAAGAACCGTGCTTGAATATTCACAGTCGTTTGAATGTTAAATGAAAATTTTAGTGTATATAGGAAGAAGTTGGGTTTTATGAGGAGCATAAAAGAGAGGATGATAGATAACAGCCAATTTTAGATCGTTCTGCAGATGATAAAAATTCTTTTGAGTCGTGTGTCTACTGGTTTGGAGAATTTTTAGAACTATAGTAGAGTATACTGTCAATATTTGATGAGAAGACTTAGAAGCTCTGTGACGAGGCTCTTTCCTGACAAGAATAGGTTCCACCGTGGATAGTCTCTAGGTTTCTGCACATTATGTGCATTCTGTATATTGTTTTAGATTTTATATAAACGCATAAACATCCGCGGTCTAACTATTAAAAATATTAACATTAATTGACCCAGATGTGCCTATCATTTCTTTAGTAAATAATTGCAGATATCTAATTTTATTTTGCAGGTGAAAAGCTTTGCGATAATAACACCTATGGGCTTGTAATATATGCTAGATGTATCGAGCTATCGAATATATTTTCTAGTCAAATAGTTGATTATTATGAAATTTGTGTTTGTTCTATAAGTATAGAAAGAACAAAGTTTTTTAATAGCTATTATAATTATGAATACAAATATAGCTAATGTTACACAAAAATATAATCAAAGCATATAATATAATGTACTCCAAAATTTTTAAATCACCTAATTATTTTATCAATTTACGCTTCCGATTTGATGACTCATCTATGTAGCAGGAGCTTTATGGAGTTTATTATTGGATTGTTATATAAAAATCCTTGAACCTTTTTATTTTTATTACCGATTGAGCAGATTGGTATTTAAATAATTCAGTACACTTATAATTTCTTGTTTCAGTGGAAACGTCGATATTTCAATAATTAATTAAGCCGATATTTTCTTTTGCTACACATTTCGCTCTTTGCTTTCGTAGTTTATTTACGGCTAAATGCTAAAAAACCGTATCATGTTTTTCACCATACCATTCAGTATCTTCAATTTTTGCACGTGGATTAAGTATCGTGTTTTCAGTCTTTCGGTTCACGTTGAGCAAACTGTAAAAATCCAATGAACTTTCGAGAATTTCAGATTTTTTAATAATAATATATGTCTGTTTGTCGTATATTTTTTTAATTTAGCATATCATTGTTCGACATTTAAAACATTGTTCAGGTATCGTTGCTTACCGTGCTATTATATTATCGCAATATACTGTAATAATTTCATCGCAATTTATAGCATTTTTATAAAAAAATCTTTCTGGTTGCTTACGTGCACAAAGCTTTAGATTATTAGTAGCCGTAACTTACATTTAAAGGTTAAGTGAGTGGTAATGGTGGATATATCTGTTCGTCCCTTCGTACAGATAACTTATGGTGTAAGATATATTCGCCCCTTTAGTACCATTTACTATTTCGTGGAGTGCTCTCCAATATTCGATCTCGTGAAATTGAGTATCCTGTTTCTGTTTATAGGAACATTCACGTTTTGATTTGTTTCTTTGTATTCTACACCAATCGAAACATATTGTTTATCTTATTTTTATTCTTACTTTCCTGACGACATAGTCTTTTTTAATACATTATTCTTGTGACATTAGTACTTAGACCATTCTGGTTAAATCATTAGAATTATAACATTTCAAACTAATTTAACTTAAAGATTTTAACGAAGGCGAAATATCGGTAATTCCACAAAAAGATTCTTTAGATAATTCAAATATTATTAACAACTATCACTTGGGGACAAAATGTAAGCTCTAAAGCACTGTGATTGTTACTACCTTTAACAGTACTTGTATCAGGTAAATTAAAACCGAGTAACGGGAAATGTGCAGACAATTAACTAAAAATCTATGATCTTATCTGAAAACTAATTTTTAACTTGCTCTTAATCGTCAGTTCCGTTGTTGTAACAGTCGATAAGAAACATGCAACGATTCTATTTTCCTCGACACAAGTCCACAAAAACCTAAAAAGTATCAAAATGTTAACAAAGACAAAAACTATAATCCTGTTTAACGAATCGTACATCAAAAATTCTATTTCTTGAAGACCACGTTTTCACAATTTGTAAAACCAAAATGCGTGAAATGAGACAGAATTGAGATGGTGAAGTTCTATATTTAACCGTTAAATTTAAAGACGAATTTCCCAATTGGTCACTCAAATGCTCTCATTCACGTAACACTCGTTTTCTCGTATCGCTCGAAATCGGAATTTCCCACGTGTCGACCGTGCAGAAGGTTTCGCGCGTTAAATGATATATTTTTATCTGGTTCCGATAGCGTCGGAGCCGACGGTCTTTCCGATGTAATCCTGCGGTGTAACTTTTCACCCCTGACTGTTCGAACGACTGACACGCGCGCGGCACACTCTACGTGGAATACTTAATAAAACGCCCTGCAGAGAGATGTTTTTCCAGGAGATTGTGTACCATAAACTGAACAGCATACGGATAAACCTCTCCGGATACATATCGTGCATATTAATACAACAACACACGTTTCTTCCAATTCCCTTGCACGTGTTATCTTCGATCTCGATTATTTTCCAGTACATGATAAATCATCCTTGGCTGTACGATGTCTGACTGTTTTTCTCCAGCCGTGCAGCGAAATTCTATTTCAATTTTTGCCACACGAAAGATCTTCCAAACGATGTTAACCATCCACGAGATCAAATTTGCAGCTGATTATATTAGGTCGTTCGAAAAGTTTCTTCCGTTTTATAAGGAAATAATGGATGCACAACATTTCCCGTTTTATATTATTTTATCGAATTACGTGTGATCCATGTTGTTCTATCAAAGTAAAGATTACAACGTTCGACAGATTAGGTTTCATGTTCGTATTAAGATGCATCGTTGTAAAAGATGGGTGTGTAAAAGAAAGACACTTTTTGGACTACCTAATAAATATAGGTTTCATGTTAGAGTTGTAATTGGAGCTTAATTATGATTTTTAGGCAGCGATTTTATTAATATCGTAGAGGAAAGTTATTTAGGAACCGATCGTATTAACGCGTTTTTCAAACTTGTTGAAATTTTCACCAATGGAGTGTACCTAACAAAATCCAATTAGCTATAGTCATTGATGTTAATTCAAGGTTTCTATAGTAAAAAGACATTTCTTTTGGATTTAGACATTTCAATTTTTGTATTTTCATATATTTATATACATATATACGAGTACATAATTTCACAGTTTAATCTTCAGATCCTAAATTTACTTCCTCGGGAAAAATGGCAAATATCTTTCTTTCTTCTTGAAATTAATATTTTCTGATGAATTGTATTGCATTTTTTATAACGCTGTTCGCTACAATTGGCATTAAGCGCGACATTAAACGAAATCCTTATTGCCCTCCAAGGTAACAATTCATAATGGGCAGTTCTGCGAGTTTCTCTCCAACAGCCTTCATAAAATATTCACCCTAAGTCGCATAGTTGATGGACACGCATATTTCACAAACTTAATACATCGTATTTATTTTATCGGATGTGTCGACTCAACAGATGGCGGAATCTCATAAAATACACAAGCCAGGATGACGTTCTAAAGTCCATCCCGATTAAACGTTGCCACATATTGTTCCCTAGGGGTGACCATTTTATAATACAAGAAAAGTAGCCGTTTTAGGTTTTCTTGTTCGATGCTTTCGCGCCACCAGAGCGCCGTTAGTTGGAGAAAGATTCAAAAACCTATGGCGGAAATAAGTATATGTAGAAAAGAATAACGTTCAGAAGGGATATTCATGCCATAATGTATGTCTTGTACGATAATTTCCTTTAGCTAATTGTTTACAATCACAGCGATCACTATAATAAGTTATTAAAGGCACAAGAGAGATCATAAAATTTGTATCATTTGTGGAAAAGAAAAACTTTAACGGTTGTAATGTTCGAGTAACATTTTTTCCTGAAAGTTTCTTTTACAGACGAGAGTTTAATATTAAAATTTATTGCAATGTAGGATGAAGCGGTTCATAATAATTTTTGTTTGATATCGTGATATTTATGACAATTTTATTCCATGCAATTTACTGATTATTCGGAATCAAATTTATTGCAACAGGCAAACCGTATTTTGGGCTGATCATGTAGTTAATAATTCGGATATGAATCTAGGCATTAAACGTCAAATTTAATCATTGTCTTTACTGCTTAACGTGTTGTGACACAATCGTATTAACATTTCACAAAATTTATTCATATATATTAACAACTGTTGGCATTGTTTCAATTTTGGGTATCTTTTACGATATCTTTCTTTCATCTTTCACGATTTAAGTGCCAATAAAATACATATTTTAATTTTTCGTATAGTTTCAATAAAATAAGAATTATATGTTCTTGTATAAAATGAAAAGTTGAATGAATCTATAAAAACACTTTATATTCAAAGAATTTTCATAAAAGTTATTATTTCTTTCATATGCATCGTTTATTTGCGTTTTTACATAGAACCATCTTCTTCGTGTTTGTATTACAATTCAGATAATGTTTTAAACAACATTCCGAATGAAAAATATTCTGCCAGCAGAAATATGTACATCCAGCACGAAATTAAAAGTCGATATTCGATACACATTCTTTAATACATTTTTAAAGCAAGTATTGAACAAGGAAATATACACGATATATGTACAATTTTTAAAGTGAAAGGTAATCACTTAACAACAAAAAACAAAGAAAATAGCATTTTATAGTAACTTTTTTATAAAATTTTTCAACGACCAACTAAAAGACATATACCACATGCTTGTGACACTTTTCCTGACGTTATACAATGTTACACGTTGTATAACGAATTTTTCTAGGATTCTATCGATGAAGTTAGAAACAAATCCTATTTACATAAAACTATTTATACGGCCAATTATCTGCAATGTTAATACGTTTTAATATTTAGTAGGAGCATCTTTAGTACTAATTATTATATTTGAGACAATTATCGATACTAATGCTGTGATATTACTTTAACAAGTGTATGTTTACAATAAACATCTTGCAACTCTTACAGACACTTTTAGATATTTTCATATTCTACAAAATGAAATACGAAAGTCAGAAATACGGTGAAAATGTATAAAAATGAAAATGTTCGTCCTTCCATAAAAAAATCGTCTATTGTAAATTTTCTACAGTAAGTGTACAAAGATTTTCGTGACGCGCCGTACATATTTCTGTATAAACAACTGAAAAAGAGGTTCACCCTTCTCAAACTGAAATAACACTATTGTATTTTAAATTTGCTGGCAAAGGATATTAAACGATCAATCAGACGAGAAATAGATATCGTCCCACAATAGCAGTTAAGTGGTCGATCGAAAGGAGCTGAACGTTTAATAGAAAACACCCGTTGACGTTCTAAAACGCGGGGCGACGCGCGACGCGACATTAATCTCGGTGAGATCGAGGCGAAGGAATCGTGAATCACGAAGTTGTAGCTGGGAAACGTCGGAAGAAAGTCGTCGGGCCAATATCGAGCAGTCGATACCGCGGTGAGAGAGAGCCTGCAAAGAAAAGGGACAAGAGGGAGATTGCACGTCTAGATTTTGTCTTACAGCCGTTAGATATATCGAGGCAAGGCGCAAAAGAAGAGGGTAACGTCTCGTGCTACTATGCGGAGGATGCACGCGATCTAAATTCCAGGTTAAGTAGAAATTTATGTCTAACGTAAGACGAGAACCAAATAAATCGTCCGTATTTTAAGCTGGATACTGCAAGCGCGCAATAAATTTTGAATATATCGTAGATTCCGTAAAATTTTCGGGCCCGCGTTATCGCCCATTTTTGCGCATTCCCATGTTACACACGGTTTTTATTGCATCGGGGAATGTAACCGGCTGTTTTCTTTTTCTTCGTCGTATATCACTGGGAATAGCGTTTCATTGATTTGATAACGTTGAATTCTCTCGTTAAAGGGTCTCGAAGAAATAAAATATAAGCAAAGACAATTTTTTAAATATCGATAAGAGAACTTTATGTTTCTGTTTACTACTATATCGAAAATAGAAGACTAACAGGGAAAATTTGTTAAGCTTGAAAGTTTTTTAAACATGCTTATTAAAATGGCACGAATGTAATAATTATATTACTACATATTAAACAAATATTGGCTTCGCGTAACTTCAATCACTATTTTTCTTAATCAATAGCTGTAACACATTATAGTGTGGCCTACTTTTTTCGAGAGAAAAAAAAGAATTACAAAGCTATATTAATTAATGTATCAAAGAATATATTTTAGATTTTTAGATTTTACTTTAGAATTCTTTTTCTACCTTCAGTCACTTCAAAGTTAAAATTTCAACGTTTTTCTGTGAAACATTTTACGGACATTAGAGCTTAATATGCTCATTTATTATCAGAAAGGAAAAATTTAATTTAACAAAAATTGAAATAATGAGGTCGTGCATTATGGATATTCATTACGTTCAGAATTGAACAGTAATGTGATCATAAAATTTTCGTTTTAATGAAACTTATGTGTCTAAAACGTTTTTAATGACTTTATAACGGTAATAAAAATACGCAACTTCCGTGCTTTATTATACCAAATATATTTAAAATTGTAATTTTCTCTCTTTACTCTATCCCTACACGCGTGCATATTATAATTTTCTAAAAAGTTAAGAACTAATTCCAACGTGACTATTAATAAATTTTGAATAGACGTTTTCACGACTTTATAATAAAGTAAGGTAATAGAAGTTTAATAAAAAAAAAAGCTGTTGTTCACAACTGCACTTTATTATGGTTCAATGAAAACTTTAGTTGTCACAGAATAAAACTCACGAGGAGTCGCGGTCGTTTGGTCATTTATTTTTATACAGTTTCTTCTAATGGATCTAGACCAAAAATAAGCCGATCTATGTTTTTGTCAATACTCGTTATTTCGAAAGATATTCGATACAATCATCCATATTATAGAAACAATAGATTTCTATTAATTGTAAATTTATGGGACGGACGAAACAGACATTGCTTACTTTTAATAATATTTTTGCGGATGACGACAGAATCTCTCAACAAAATGCTCATGTAACTAAGAGGAATTCTTCTTCTTAATGAATGCTACTAATGCATTAAAAATGCACGATTGTAACGCGAAGGTAGTCTTCTTCTGCGAGTTTCACGGAAACTTTTATCGCAGTGAAAATTGACAAATGCTTCTTACCGCGTACAGGGGGTGCGACAACAACGGTCGCAAGAAATAAATGAACGTTCCCACGAACGGGATTCGATGGTGGTGGTGTTACTTTTAAAGCCTCAAGGAGCACGATGCGATTACCGAACTAATCCAAAACAATCATTAATTCTCGAGAGAACAGAGAGGTCTTTCGATAGGAGCGACTCGTGGAGGGTCGGAAATCGTCATCCCCTTGGTAAGGAGAGACCCGTCATTATACCTGACTTTGGCAGTGCCAAGGAGATTGTTCTAACTAGCAAGCGTAATCTTCGGCGAGCTAATTCATCTGGCTCGTAATTCGGAGGAATCAGGACTGTACCACCATTTCGAGAAATTAAGACAAATGCGAAAGGGCTGTCCCAGCAGCTGTCGCTTCGGGAGCCATCGGCCTTTACGGTCTCGAAAATACCTCGAAGAAGGACAGTAGAATGGATTCCATTTCCGCTAAACGTGCACGCGTGACCTGAAACCTGAATAATTTATGTCTGATTTGATCGATGCACCGCGCCAGCCAAAGCCGACCGAGCGAAAGGGGAGGATGAATTCGTCGATGCTCGTACTCTACAGGAAAACGTCATAAATTCCATGATGTTCGTATTGTTTTAAAATGTGAATTTTTAATCGAACGTTTTAAAGTCACGATCGATAACTCTGGTTACATTGTAGTTTAAATTTTCATTGCATTTCAAATCGGAATTTATGAAGATTCTGGTAACTGAGCTTTTTTTAACATACCACATATTGGTAATTCTGCACGAGGAGCAAATTAATCGCTTAAAAAATATATAAGCTTTCGAAGGTAAAATTTACCCACTATTTTACTTGTTTATAGATTTATTAACAAAGTAAGAAATTTAGGATTCTCCTCGATTAGATGACTTATTAATTTACAATTATTTATCGTCCACCGATAACTGAGGCAATGTAAAATTCGTTCATAAAGAGCTGTTACGTTATTTTTACCGAGAAAAATTTACGCCTTTAATACCAAGTAATTTTGCTTTCTGTTTCTCTTAAATCGACAGAAATTACCGAAAAACTTCATCTTGAATCGATCAATGATAAGCTTTGGAAATTTCATTGAACCGCATGAGTCAGATATCGCAGATATTAAAAGTTATACCTATTACCAACATTAAAGTACGTTTTCTTGATACGCTAAAACTTGCGGCTTTCGTTCAGAATACCGCGATACATTTATTAAACCGTTAACTTACAGCACTCATAAAATGCAATGAAATCTCTCGTATCGTCGACAATTTCTCAAATGCATATTTTTCATCTTGAATCCTAGCACCGTGTAAAATCTTATCCCGAAACTTACACCGCTAAAACAATACTTTCTCGTCGATACGTAATACCTCCCACGATCGGCCGCCCCCATAACCATTCGTTATAGCTGTACCACGCGAAGGTTACCTAACTGGGAACCATATCGGCTATGTATCCGCGAATTCAAAGTTCCACGGAACGAAAAGAAGCCAGGCGGTTAGCTTTGTTCAGTCGGTTAGGACGTTGGAGCGGAATCGCGCTCGAGGCGGAACGTCTCGAAAAAAAGGCCACGTAGGAAGCGTGTAGGTGGGCTGCACGCGTGTTTGCCGAGTTCCGAGTGCGAACTTGGTACGGTCTGAAAACTCCGTCGTGCGGACTGGTTTCCTTGAGCCCTGGCGCGAGAGCACGTTTGCTCACTCCGGTCACGTACGTGAAGGCGGTTGTTTTGGGGAGGCTGGTCGCGTGGTATGGGTAGCCGTAAAATCCGTTTGGAAAGGGGACGAGCGAGCAGCGAAGGTGGGGAGGAAGGAAGCGTAGACGGGACGGTTTTGCGAAAATGGCAAAATACGAGATCCGAATTATTGGAGCGGTTCGAAGCAGCGCGATTTCCAAGTGCGACACGTATGAACGAAGGATATATCGGATAGACGAGAGAGTCTTTGCTATCCCGTCGCCGCTTCGAGGATCTTTGGTCGTTACGCGTGTCCTCGTGGTCGACCCTCCGAAACAGCTCGTCGAGAGGCGACCACGCCGTGCTGCCGGGGGGGAAATGCATGTCGAGGATGTAATCTTCGGGCTTTCCGAGGGTGGAAACTGAGACTCACGTCGAAACACGACGACGACTCGCGAAATGACGGATGCCGAGCAGAACGCACCTGCTACCCGCCGTCACCCGGAGGAAATCGAGGCGATCGAATTATTTTTCCGAACGTTCGATCGTTGAAAGATCGAGGGTCGGAGGGGATGAGGGAGCAAACGGAGGGAACGACGTCTTCACGAAGAGATTTGGGATTCTACTAGGGGCGAAAGGGCCTACGAAATAAAAGAAGAAACTCGCGTTACCCGGGAATCCCAGTTTAGGGCGCGGTATAAATCATTATGGATTTAACCTGCCCCTTTTTGCTTTCAACGAAGAACAACGATTTCAGGAACTTGAAATTGCTAATCTTTATTCGAAACTAGTGCATACTTCTAAACAGGTTGTAAGGGAAACGGATTCTTTTTTATTCCTTTTGTATGACCACTGGTCGTATTATTTTCTCTTCTCGGAATGTATTATATATTTAAATGTATAAATTCGGTTTGTAACTTCAGGCCAGGAATTTCTTTCCATTTGTATGTTGAAAGAAACGTGGCTCTCGAGGAAATTGCAAGACTGCTTCGAAAAGTATCGGAGAATATCAGACAATTCATGTTCAATACCATTCATAAATATAATACAAAAGTGATATCGAGATAACGATCCAAATAAGCGGTATAAGAATGGTCGTATCAATAGAATTGTTATTTAAATTATGCTCGATAAATGCGCTCGAGGTATACTTACAAATATAGTGGCTCACGAAGGCATTTGAACAACTAGCACAGAAAATTGTGTAATAACGCGTGATTAATACGATTAACGAGCTGTAATGTATTTAGCACGGACATGAACTTGGTAAAAAATTAGTATACAAGACGAACTGTTGTTTCAAATATATATATAATTAGCATTTTGCTAAATATTGTAACTTGCTAATATAACGAATAATTTCCTGTCCAAATATTTCGATCTTTACGAAATATATGCTTGTAATGAATATCTTGTAATTTTTCTAATCACGCTTGATGATAACGTTTCAAAATGTTTCCCGCAACACACGTAACATGTCTATAAAAGCTTTCCATTTATAAACGACTAAACATTCATCCAGGGTACGCTATATTCGGCGCCATTACAAATGAAGAGCCAATATTTAAAAAATTGTATATATGAATTTCGCTATATGAATAGATAAAAATCAATAAATATCTGCAAAAGAAGCATGGCAGAAAAAAATCGGTAAAACGATACAGCAATATCGTATATTAATAACTGAAAAGGAACAGGAAGCCGGCATCAATCAAAGGTAAAATTAATCGAAGCAGCAAAACCGGAATTTATTGCATCGAAAAATTCGCAAGCCTTTATATCGAAGAATCTCATCCGGTTCGTGATGCATTTAATAAAAAAACACTCGAGCCAGCGTGTTCAAAGGTGATCGATAATTTTCCAGCCGGCTGTTTTTTGCCGTGGCGTGCATCGGCAACAGCTGAAAAGTTGGCTAGGTCGTCTGTCTCTCCTATCATCGGGCCAAAAAGATCGACTCCCCTGATCGAGGGGGTAATGCTTTTCGCGCGTAACCCAATTATCAGGCGAAACGGCGGTCCGCGCGCGGAAAGCACGCGGTTCGGGGGTGCATTCTGGTGAACGCGCGCGCGCGAGCGCGTGGGAAACGAGGGGACGGAAGCTGTCAGCGAAGATACATCATTTCACACTTTAACGATAACGTATACATGCGCGTATAAATAAACTAGGCACGGGTGGTTTGAACGAGTAACACCCGAGCCAGTAAAGTATGTCCTGCTCGACGAACCACAATGAATGACATATCCACGTTTTGTGGACAAGCGAAAATTACGATGTCGACGTCGTTACGTCGACCACCGACGAAAATTCCGCGGTTTCGTTGCATTTTATTTTAATTTATGCACGAATGCGATGCTGTTTGCTAGCCTTTGAGCAGGCAGGCGATAGATAGCCTGGTTAATCGGGATATAGACAGGATTTCGTCCGCGTGTCTCGAATATCTAACGGTTTGTTTTATGTTGAGCGAGCTTTCTGTATTAGTAAATTCTCTTAATGGTTCAATGAAATGCCTGTAAAAAGTATTGGCACGTATACTTGTACTCCAATGAAGCGGATTTTTGTCAGATCTTACATTTCATTTTCGTGCTATCAAATCTTTGACGGTCATACGAAAGTATTATCAAACGATACGGCATATATATTTGGACCTAATTCATTATGGTATGTAAATGATATAATAAATTCAATGGTGTGCCAATAATTTTTGTAGTCATTGTATATTTGAAGATCAAAGTTTATAGTTAAATGTGATACTTTTAAGTACATGTTAAGAAAGTGCATGCGCAAAATTTTATGTTTGAATTCGACAATTAAAAATGGTTAAGCTGTTTGACGAATGCAGAGTGCGTGAAAGCGTGTTTGGATCTAATTTTCTCAAAACTGTTTTCTAAATTTCATGATATTTTCATCTCATCGAGATTAACTTCAGGTTTGATGTGTAACTTCAGTTTACATATCTCTATATCAGAATTCATTCAACCATCTTCGTTTTTCATTTTTTATCCATAAAAAAACATAAAGAAAAAAGGATAAGAATAATGGATAATTACACTTATAAATATCGTCATATATTTAATTATTATCTTCCATCTTCCATTCTGCTATCTATAATATTATAGCCACATTTAAGAAATACGTTCGAGAATTTATATTACCGCCAATTTTGATTCTTCCTCTTTAGACAAATTTATTAATATTACCGAAACGTAGAAAAATATATCTGTAATGTATCAATGACAAAACTCTTACTATAAATTTCTTTCATAAAAGAAACGAGACTATAGAATAATGGTTAGCAATCACGTATCATTATTCTCTCATATTTATTTATCGCATCACGTTCTAGATTCACAAGAATCGAGAATGAAAACGATTTACAAAGAATTCAGAAAGCGTACGATTAAATGTTAACAACGAAACGTTTGAAATACAGAACGTTAAAAATTGGCGCAACATCACGACTACTTCAATTTGCCGATCGTTTCGGCCGCATTACTTTAATTAAAAGAAAGAAGCATCCGTTCATTTGCATCAATAACATCAAAGCGACTTTTTCAAGCTCGGAGATGCGGCGACCGTGCAAATATTTTAACGATGCAGCCAGCTTCCAATCAATCGCGTTTTGCAAATCAACCGCCGGCACGCCGTGTTTCCCGTGCAAACAGACTCGATAAAATATCCTCGATAGGTCGCGCCGCTTCTGAAATAAAATTCAACTTCACTATGAGTTGAAAGCCGATCGGTCACGGTCTCGTGGATCGGCGGAGGTCGTCAGGGTCGACGGGGTGGTATTGAAAATCGGCGTTTAATCTCGAATAAATCGTGACGCGTGCCAATGATACGAGAGACCGAAGAGAATCGACCAACTCACAGTCTCGTGATCGTGGATGGAAAGAAGAAGAGGAACAAAACAGAGGAGTATAAAGTATTCACTGTGTTCACCATTTCAAAAAGTCGCTGGAAGGAAGAACGATAAATTCACGAGGATGGAGCTCGACAAAATGCAAAAGCCGTGAGGCAAGTGCAATGAAAGTACCATTTGGTGCAGCACACGTGGTGCTCACCCTTAGGACTGGTGCGTGCCTCGAATATAATTTATTACTGTTAGAATTTTGTAGGGACCCGTGAACCCTCTTGGTGAGACAGAACGCGGCAACGCAACCCTTAAGTCCTGCATAGACCAACGATGTAACTTGCGCACTCTATACTCGGGTTACACGCTGTTCAACCCTTGCGTTAACACTTTACAAGCCCCTAATGGTTCGCATTTTATCGCGTTCCCGTAGGCATTCGTGCCAGGACAATGCGCTTTATTAGGCCTACCGATGGCATTTCATGGAAACGATGGCCACATCGATTCGGAAGCGAATGGTGCCAGTCGATATTTTCGTTTCAACAAACGGGGACGATGATCAATGAAATATATCGCGGCTCCTTTCGGTGCCGTGAAAAGCCAGATCGTTGGAGCGTTATTTTCATTTCATTTACTTGTACGATAATATCGCGCATGTTCTCGTTTCCTCGTCGATTTTGTGTAAACACCGTTCCTCGCGTTTCACCGAAATCGGCCAGATTCGTCAAAAAATAGAGCTTGTAGAAAATTTCCAAAATTTCACACGACACTGATATTTATAATTATTTGAAAGTCGCGCGGTGAAAAATTTGCAATTGTACTCTTTATGGAATATGCGTTTATTGACGTTCAGTCGTTGATATTACATATTATATTCCATACTGTAAATCGAAAATAAATATCTACTTGTTGATTCGAATATAAATATTGTAAAAGTAGACAGTTGTTTTACAAAAACTTAATAAAATGTCGAATGCACGCTGGTAAATTTAACCAATGGGATAGATTAAAATTTTGTTAAAAATATCATGTACATTATTTTTATTCCGCTAAATTGAACATATACAACAAGTTTATTACCCAAAACTGGTGTATATTTATTCTAATTAGAATCTCATGACTTCGTAAAAAGCTTCGGTTCTCTATCGCTCAAATAAATAAGGTTACGGAATTACACGTTCATCTGGAACAGAATCCCAATTTATTCATTGGATTAATTTAATAAACGAGCATCATAAAAATCACTTACGTTAAGGATCGTCGTAGAGGGTTACGTATAGAATCGTTGGCTTAACGGTTTCCTGTAATCATTATACATATATATGCACACCCTGCACAAACTCGACCCTGAAACGCCTGTCACAAATAGCCATTGTAGCGTCTCCGAGGACCATGCTGGTACACCGAGGATAATCCGTATATATCGAGGGAAAAATAAATGTTTCCGAGATTCTCAGGACTGGGACACCATTACATGTCACTATTGTCGACACCACTGCGTGAGGCTGTCCTTTTATTATCGCGCAACGCTTCATAGACGACCCATTGGTCGTTGTGGTCGATTAACCCCCCGTGGCTCGCGTCATTTCAAGAAGAGCTGTACAAAGGTTCCGATAAATCACCGTTCGGTATTTTCCACGATGAACTATCGCTTTCCACGAGTCATTTCCACTCTGCTAACGAATCGATTATTTGGATCCTATTCGCTTCCTTCATCAGCGAACCATGTTGTCAAGTATCGGTAATTCGACCACATGGAATTCGTGGAAAATTGGTAAATGATTTTTGAATAGGATGTCTCTGGATCGCCATTGCCGTCATCGTGATTAATGTTCTTTTTATTGGAGGACTATGAAGTGGCTTAAAAGAGGGGCCAAGATTGCCGGGGGTGAACGTCTATTCTTCTAGCACAATGCTCCTCGAAGGATGGTTACTAGTTTCGTGCTCAAGGCAAATCATATATCATAGGTGTGTCGCCGTTAAGCCGCGAGTTTTAAGCACTCAGGGTGAAATTGAATTGTCGCGTCGGAAACTTTTTCCCGTACCTGTTGCGATAAATATTTCGACCTTTCGAGAACGTGTCAATGAAACCACCTCTTATTCCGCTCTTTTGTACTTGAAACACGGTTCAACAAAAAATGCTGGTGAATCGTGTTGCTGCGGATTTCACGTTATTCCATGATTTTTCCCCTAAAGTTATGAACGATTCCTCTCTATAAATTTTATGATGTTTTGACTTGACATTTTGGGAACGGAATTGTTCGGTTAGAAGTATTTATGATGCCTCTGAACATCAGTCGAAAAATACAGACAGCGGTTTTTTCTTGATTTATGTATTTCTATTCTTAACAAACCACCGACCATCGCTGAGTTTAAAATGGGAAAGATCGGTAAACTCGTGTTTTTATATCGAAGTTTAATATAGTTGTCAAATATTTCTATTGGAAAAAGTTACGTAATGTTTCGAGAGGTTTTAATTCTTGGCAATTAACGGCGCCAAAAAACATCAGCTTGTTCCGGTGAGTTCGCAATATCGTGCTCGACCAAGTTTTGCCGCAACGATTTTCACCCCCCTTCCCTCGCCTCTCTCAATTAATACCTTTTTAGTTTGTTTTCCGGCGCTCGATTTCCCGGTCGGTGCCGTTACGAATTAAACTTTCGGATCATTCCGGCTGAAAAACGAACAAAGAGATCGTTCCCTGAGCGAACGGTCCCTAATCGATTCTGCTAATCGTTCCGTCATCAGGAAAGAAAAACTCTACGGTAATCACAAACGAAAATAACAAACACACTATCTGATGATGTGTACGGGTGTATAAAAGTTTCTCGCGCTGGTAGCACCGGTGTTTGTGTGCGAATCATAAAAGGGCGGCTCGAAAATGAAATGTTTCCAGTTGGAAATCGTTGTACCTTGGCCCGAGGTTGTTGCAGATCCTTTATTTTATTCGACACGCAAACGTACCACTGTAAATCGACGTCTGGTTGGCTCGCCTCGGGTCACTATTTATTGCAAGCCGCGTACCTCAATTTTATGTCGTTGAATCGCGGTATAAACCACTATGGCCCCATCTCTCTATATCTCTCTCTCTCTATCTCTCTCTCTCTCTCTCATTCTTTTGTGGCAGTAAGGTAAATTCGTTGTTGGAGAAGTACTTACCTTATTTTAAACCACCTTTTACAATACGGAACGTTTGAGTCGCGGCGAAGGAACGAGGTGGATTTTAATACCAGTGCCCTGGAATCTTTCGTTTGCGTCGCCATTGATCGATATTGTGATTGAATTAGTCTATCAGACCTGCTCTGACTCTTCACAACATTATGAAAATGATTTACCTTTAGTAAATTTAGTAAGATTTACATTTAGTAAAAGTAGTATATATATATTAATCTCTCTCATTGTGATATGGAATCAAACTTGTGACAGACTATAACTAGCCCACTACGAAGGAGAATCATGTTTCAGTTGAATCTTTGTCTCAATATTCCTGCCAGTTCCTAAGGTTGAAAATCATCGAATCAAATTAATCAAATATAAGTACTTTATATAAATGTTGATCCTTGAAGAACGAATAGTCAAGTTCAATGAGTTTCATTAGCTGGTAGTAATGTTATACGGATTAGCGCGATTGTATGTAATGTATATAAATGTATTATAAATGAGGATTAAGTGGTTGAGAGGACTTTCCAATTTTAAAACGAATTATCCGAACAGGAAGACAGGATGCGAAATGTTATCTCATTGATCGTAATTCGAAAATTTCTGACAATGTAGCCGATGAAATCTCGTAGATTCATGTCTGATCTTCCATAAGCAATTTGAGATATCCTGCGATGAATGAGATTGGAATTCGGTCAACTACATCTGCTATACTGGATTATGGTATACGTACACGTACGTAGTATATTTACGTTACGTAACGCTTTAATTAAATATTAGCATCTTACTATCAATGTATAGATTTCAGTTTGTATATTTTTGTAATTATATTTTTCTAACGTATTGACAAAATTCGGTCGAAAAATTTAAAAATTTCCTACATATTTTATACGCACTCGGGAAGTAGTAAATAACGTTCAAAATTTCAAGTGCTTTTATTCTTTGATTTAATATTTATAGACTCTTTTAAAATCATATTTGGATCGATGGTCTTTAAATATATAAACAAGTAATCATTGTTCCGCTGGAAAATTTTTGCACGACAACCTCGAATAACCCTGGAACACGAATCAAAGAGGAATTTCGAAGAACTTAACTCGATATAACTATTATTTTGATTGTCATATTTGTCTTATCTTCGAACGTGCGCCACTTTAAAAAGGTACCAGAAATATCGATTTCCTTTCGACAAAAATCTCGATGTCTCTCACGAATATACAAAAAAAATGTGTACTCCTTTTCAGCTGTAAAAATAAAAGCCACGTTATCGTTGTTACAAGAAAAATGTTTTGAACAAAACTGGGAACCGACTATTAATAGAGTGAAAAATACACTGGCAGCGTTTCAACCGGTCTGACAGAATTTGTTTTCCCCCCAAAAATGTATGCTGTACGGTTCTATCCACACATATATTCGTTACACATCCATCCAGCCTTTGTGACGTCAAGCAGAGAAACTCTCGATAGAATTCCCAGTCCTAATAAAATAACGATGCTAATGAACGCATAAAGTCGACCAGAAAGCAAACATATATTCGGCTTAAGATTCCTCAGCGACGAAGATTCCGCCGAACAACGAGGGGAGACCCACTTTGTCTGGCGAAAGAGAAACGGTTGTTTTTATTTTTCAAAAACGTGGTGCAAATCACCGAGACGTTGAAGTCAGGCTCGTTGATATACTTCTGCGGACTTTCCCGTTTCCACAACGGCAACTTTGCCTCCCGAAATCGTCTTAGAACAATCCGAACTCTTATCATATGTCCGTGCTCGAAACTTTTCCTTCGCGAGCACCGCGGTGAAATAAACGCCTGACGCACAAATAAACTTCATCCCCCGATGAAACTTTGGCGACGTTTCCAGCGACGACGTTTCGTATCGCGAGCGTCCCAATTCGCGAATATCACCTCGAACCAGCCAACGAAACCGTCGAACCACCCAGTGGGAAAACAATTCCCGCGTGAATAACTTTTCTGTCACCGCGTCGTCGAAAAAGTATGGACGCGAGGATTCTCAGGCCGTTTTCGGTATCTTCGAGTCGCGAATGAAAATTAACGTCTCGAACGAGCCTGGTAACGTGCTGCAAGGGACAGATTAAGAATTCTAAAGGCGCGACAGCATCTTCGCTTTAACGTGTGTTCATTTTCACAGGTTCTGGTTTAGTCAGCCAACCAGAAAATGCAGCTGGCTCACCGAAGGGATCGAACCATAGCCACGGGGATCGGATCGACGATCTCGAGGAATCTCATCTGGCGTGAATGATCGTGCAGAAGGGAATCACGTTCACGTGCAGACCGGCGAATAAAGCACAGGCTTCCTTATTAACGACGTGGACTCACCGAGTGAGTCCGAATAATCTGTGGAAACGATCTTCATGACAACCTATAGATTGTATCTTCGGTGGTATATGTGCCAGCACCTACGTTGAACACTTAGAGTCCTAATTATACGAGGAGGCACAGAATCCGGGCTTAAAAGCTTTATATATAGAGCGGCTTGATATATCGCGGGAACGTTTAGTGGCAACCGCGTTTACAAACACTGGTCGAACCGACGCGTCGCCGAAGATAATCGCACCACATTTAGCTTCGCCAAGAATTATAGAAATCTTGAAGAATAGATGGTGCATTTTCAGAAGGTAAGTGCGAATTTCGGAATTATTTCAGTTGAAAATTATAGATTTTTAATGATTGTTTCGTGTCAATTTTTGTTGGCAATATATAAATTTGAAGGAACTTCGATATTCCGAACGTTTTAAAAAGTATAAAATGATATTCTTTGGTCGAATGAGATTATTTTTCTTTCAGACATCTTTATCTGAATAATTCTAACGAGAAACATAAATGCACCAAGGAAATGCGTAACGTATTTTACCAGACTTAGAAAATTCACCATCAAATAACGTTATTGTCGACAAAATACCTTCTTTTGTTTCTTAAGGCATCTTCTAGAACGCAGTCACGTTTGAAAAAATGAAATCATTAAATTACATACATTTTCATGAAACACAAGTGGGTCGTATAAGGTAATATTCTTGAGAAATCAAATATTCTATAATCGATTATATGTTCAAGTTAGATAGAATATATTACTTTAAATTTCAACAATGATACTAACAACAAATTGGATTATGCACTAAATGCATTTATTCTTTCAATACAATTAGCATTCAAAAAGATACCCGAAGGAAAAATAATTTTAACTAATCGATAAAAATTATTTTCTTGCTTTTGAAATAGCTATATAAATTAACGTTAATGGCGCCTGTAATAGTAATAGAAAATTACAGCATTTTTTAACTTGAAAAAGATGCGAATACGAAAACTATGACAAATGTACGTACGTAGAAACATAACGAAGAAAATTAGAGAAGTAAGGATATTTAGAAAAGCCTGTAAATAATAAGTATGTAATAAATCTTGCAATTTGGCAGTAGCTAAAATATTAGTTGAATTATGATGCTGCATAGTTTCTTGTAAGCGCTTAATTTTAGAGATATATTTATTCTCATCACTCACCCGTTCCAGCTAGTGGCATATGCTTCTATGCATCTTCGGTTTGGCATTCGTACAAAACTGCAGGGTAAGATATTAGTGGTTAGTTGTAAACCGAACGATCCATATATAACTTTGCAGTAACACGAACCTTATGCATGTAAAACATTAATTAACAGAGGATAACGAATAATCATGAAGATTGCTATGAAAATGTATACCTATGCATATGGGAAAGAAAAGGTAACTCTTTATTCTATATTTGCCATTTCCAGGATTTTATATTCTATTTCAAATAGAAAGATTAAGTTGTAGAAATTCAGCAGAATTTTTATGCTTGTAAGTTATATTAAAGCTTTTAACAGCGTTACATCTTTCAAATTGTATTTAAAATTCGTAATTTAATTTTTATCCGCCTATTTTCCATTCTCTGTGAAATCACTTCATTCTAATATTAAAGTTAGTTATTTCCTCATAACTTTAAACAAGTTAGCCAACTCGCTGCCACATTTATTTGCGTAGCCTACAACATGATTTTTATACCACTAACGATACTAAAGTTTCAGGAATATTGTTTACCAGTAGCACGCAAAGTCTGATATTTTTATATGTGACCTACGTTATAAATTTAAAATTTATATACACGCAGACGGAAGAATATTAAAATTTAGTATTTTCTATACATATGTGCGAAAGCAATATATTTATTGGATATTTTTTAATATATCGGTAAGAGCTATCTATCGTATTTTAGATTACACGTACACTATATCTATTCATTGCTCTTGTCAAATATAACTTTGTTTTATAAAATTAAATTTCGTACCACCGTATAAATAAAACAGTTTGTCCTACTAATCTTGATTCCTTAAATATTCGCGATATTTTTTCCAACGTATAATCTTGGAGAATTTGAAAAATCTGTCAGGTATACGTCTTATAACGTAATCGTATTTGTGCCAGCCAGAGTCGACTATCAATTACATAATATCAAGCAAGATCATCGCAATTTCACGTAGCGTGTAATCCCACTCCCGTTCATGATTCGCCCGACCCGTCTATAGTAACAAGCGTTGGAACGTAGGAAAATTTCAAGCGACATTCTCTAAACCGGCTAATTGTGAAGTCGTCGGAACAGGTGCAATGCGATAACTCCCCGCGCAGAAGGATAATCGCAAGGGGACGCGATATCGTGAGGTTTGCTTGGTCGTTCAGACTCATCCCGGGACCTGGGACTCCTATCGGACAGACGAGAGAGAAAGGGTATAACTGGATTCAAACTTGGATGAAACTTCCAGGAAAACTGCTCCTGCGGGACGCGTGAGTCGAGCTAATACACTCCAAGGATGTCACAAACGAAAC
This sequence comes from Bombus terrestris, assembly GCF_910591885.1. Lineage (NCBI taxonomy): Eukaryota > Metazoa > Arthropoda > Insecta > Hymenoptera > Apidae > Bombus > Bombus terrestris. The sequence continues at coordinate 19,327,664 of NC_063275.1, read as the reverse complement.
TCGTGACAGGAGCAATCTCGAAAGGCGCCATTGTACTCGTTAATTCGGACTAAACAAGCACAGTAAATTTCGGAAAAGATATCTCTCGACACGACGGAACACTCTTCCACCGACGGAGTTGTTGTATGAAATTTGTAGATCTTATCTCGTCCTGCCCCTCTCTGTCTCGACTGGGACGCTTTTCATTTCGGTTGATAGTGCAGCCAACGCACTAGCACGCATCTGTAATTTTTGTTTTACCAACGCCAACGTCGCATAGAATCTTTTTGTCCAACTGCTTTATATATCTGGCTGACTCTTTTATTCGTGAAATGGAGCGGCGCAAGATCGTCACTGAAAATTTACCCGGACGGAGTAGAATGTGGTACAAGAGTGCAAATTAGAAAGATCGGGCTTGATTTGATAGTAGCTTCTTCTTCGTAATTGGATAAGTTTACATGGCTCGTAAGAATAATACAAAACGAGGTGAAACTGTTCAGATGTAGTTAGTCCGTAGTTTTTGATTCTAGAAACGTCACAGAATTTTTAATAAGTAAATTGAAAGCTTCGATTATTTGATCATAATTATTTTGTAGTACTGGAGAGACGTTAAAATAATTAAGCGGGAATATCGTTATATTATGTTACTAAAATTGTATAAAAATTTCCAGAAATTTTATTGAAAAATGGGAAAGATCGTTGACACGTTGAAACTACAAAATACAAAATTTATAAAAAAAAGAATTACGAATAAACGGTATTTTGTTATAACAAGAAATATTATTAGAAGCATAAAAATTATTCAAATGCCAATCTACGATATCTTATCGTATATTGCACACATCTCTGACATCAAAAGGAACTACCTCTCTCCGAGCGGTCAGATCGTAAAGGTGAGAAGATAACGCTTAATCGTGGAGAATAAGGGGAAACGAATCACTCTTAGGAGGCAGCGAAATCAATAAACGAACTTCCCTTGAATAGCAACACCAGGATGTTTTTACCGGTCGCTTATCTATTAAACGTTCAAGAGGAAAGAAATGAAGTTCCCTGTATAAGGCGTGACAGGAACATAAGGCACAATAAAACTCGGCTAATTTATAACAGCCTCGAGAAAGGTTCTGGACGTTGGCCGAGGAACATGGCTGGCTCGCTTGTCTCCGTTACAATAAGAAAGCCGGCTTAGACGGATTCCTTCGCCTTTGATCGGCGTCATAAAGAGATACACCTGATCAAAGACAGAATTCCACTAGAGATCGCGCCACGAAGAATTAATTCGATTCTTTTGACGTTTCGATCGCGGTACACGTAGCGTACGTTTGACGAACTTCGATTACGTCGCTGAGAACATCGCCACGAACATCACGACATATGTACATTTATCCGGGACGTCGAACAGTTCAGGGAACATGCGGGGATAGAGAAGGAGGCAAGAGGAAACGAAAAAAAAAAACATACTACCGAAGGTAGAATGCTATCTGATTTGTAATACCCGCGGGACCGGTATTTATCACACGTCCGAGTGCGCACGTACTTTCAAAGTGGTGAAAAACAGCCGCGATAGCGGACTCGTTGACGAAACAGGTAATTTGAAACGTGGACGCGCCAACACTGGTTTTAGTCATTGAAAAATTTTCTGGATCACCTATTTTCGTCGTTACCAATCCGCTTACTTCATTCTTCGAGCATTTGTTGTAGCAAGTAACGCATCTCTGAAATCCATCGGATCTACGATGACTCAAAAGATACTCCCCTTGTCTTGGGACAATACACGAGTACGCTTGGTCGTTTCTCGAGGAGAAAGAAGGGCAGACACTCGAGAAAATGATACAACCGTGGATACCTCTTGGAGGAAAGTAAATTTGATGTGGCGTAACGGTTGGACCGGGACACGAGGTCCTTGGAAACGACGATGCTCCAGTCGATGCGATTATCTGAAAAAGTATCTATCGCGTAATTGTTCGCAAAATGGCAGGAGAAGAAGGGCAGTGACGGTGGCGGGAAACGCATCGTACGATGAGCATGTTATCCGATTCACGGTGGGTCAAAGAACATCTTGTTGGTCCAGACGCGGGGAGTCTGATCGAGAATACACTTAGTGCACTCGGTCAAAATAAGAAAGCTGGCTGTAGATGCTTTCCTCTGTTGCTTTGATCGGGAACGTAAAAAGAGGAGCACCTGACCAAAGAGCTGTCTCACGGGAAGAAAAGCATCGTCGTAACGGAGTCTGCGTGTTACAACGACGACACTCAGGGAAACGGCGAGGGACGAAGAAGAGGATGGAGCCACGGCCTGGTGGGGGTAGATCAGAGGGAGAGGATGGTGGAAGCGAAATCTGGCCTCAGTCGTGCGCGACGCGCCATATGCGGTGGACCATTTGTCAAGGCGCTCACAAAGGCCAATAATCTCGCGTGACACGTGTGATTCCCCGATAAAAAGTGTCACGTGCTGGCTGCACACCCCTCTACGACCGGAGGCGAGTAAGCCCCCACCATCATCACCCCGCGAAACTTCACGGAAAAACTTTTTCCCTCGAAGCCGCTCGACAATTTCGTTCCAGTGTCGAACAGAGAGCGGTGTGTCTCGAACCTCGGTCGTATTTTTTTCTCGCGATTGAATCGTCCGTAGAAAACTAATCTTTCCTTGGAGGAAGGCGAAGAGCAAAAAAGGGAAACAGAACGAAGGGTGAAAGAGAGGTGAAATACCTTTGGTGCGGTGGAACAACGCTACACTTTTTCGGCGAGGGCCCTTTTCGAACGAACGCCGATCGAACTTCCAGAGAAAAGTTTGGACCCTTGGTGCCGGACGCAATGTCGCTGCCAAATGTAAAAGCTTAGCACTCGAACAAGATTGAAAAAGTGGCACGAGACGATCGCGTAGGACAAACAAGGGTAGGCGGCTTTTTTCCCTTCCGACATACGCGAAGTTCGATTAAACGAAAATCTATACTGGCACTCTATCAAAGCGAAAGTGAAACGAAGATTTACGTTCGTTATAATCGAAGCTCGTCCACGATGGAATCGGTGTGATCGAGCGTAACGCAACACACTAGGTTGACGTTTAATGCAAATCGCTCTTTTTTTCCACGGTATCTGCTGCTACACGTTGATCGTGTGTGTAACGCGTTCCGACGCGCGATCCCTGATGGACAATCGACGAGGACCTCGTTAAGGACAACCGGTGGAAAGAAGCGAAGAAATTTATGGTGCGACGATCAGAGAAGGTAAGCCGCAAAACACAGAATATAGTTGGTAATTTTATGCTCGAAAAACTTTATCGCGTGCTTGGTAGGCGGGCCGAGAAATTTATTCAAATTGAGTTGTCGAATTTTTCTACTCTTACGCCTGACAGGTGAAGCCAATGCAATTTCAATGCTAAAAAGACACGATCATTGATGCACTTAACTAACGCGTATTAAGAAGCACGCGCCCCGTTGACCGAGGATATCGAATCAGAATATCGGACTTCGGTCCAACAAGTAGATTATCCGGAATCAAGGTCGGCTCGTTGACGATTCGTTGTTATTGTCACGGGATCTAAATTTACGGGGGCAATTTATTCTTTGCCTCTCCTTTTTTTCCCTCCTTTCTATACCGATGCTCCTTAACGAGCCCGTGTTAGGAAACAATTGAATATATTTCCCCTCCAAGAACGCGAGATACCTCGTTGCGCATAAAGGAATAATAGGGACGGAAAAATTTCGCCGGCTTTCATAAAAGTTTGGCGCTACACCATTGTGCAAGCTCTGGTATTAGCCCTCTACCCCTGACAATGTGCAGGCTACAATAGAACGCGGGCTTATTTAACCTAACATAGCCGTAACACGTGTAGCTAGGATGCACAAGAAAAATATACAAAGTGCGTTCCGAGAAATTCGCACACCTGTTGGTACGAGTGGTAAGAAAGACGCGATTCTTCGTGGAGCACCCATAATCCGCTTCCATGTAGCGTTGTGCTCGATGCTTTTGTGTAGATACAACCAATGATAGTGTACCGGATAAACGCGAGGAAAAAGGAAAAAAGAAGCTGCTCGTTCGATTCTCCATCCGATGCGCGAAATAACATTGAAGTATAAATTCGATAAAAAATAAAAAAACAAAAGGGAAACAGAGACACGAAGGATGTAACAGAGACAACGATAGAGATAGCAGATAGAAAAGAGAGAAGAGGGCAGAATCTAATCGAGACACCGCGCGTTATTCATATTCACGCGATCCATCGATCACGCGGATTTATCATGCGGACGGTATTTCGCATGTACATGCGCGTTTTATATTTAGCGCGGCTCATTGGCATGGCGCGTTATCGCATCGCCTCGTATTAAGGCGGGGAATAATTAATTCGAGCTGTGCGATTCACAGATTACAGCTGGTGTTCGTTGATATTTAGAGGAGGAAGGAATTGAATCCCAATACCCATGGACTAGGTTGTTTCTCATTAAACGGGCCTCCGGTGCAATTAACCATGACTAACATATTTGTAACACTCGATGAATGGTCCGAAAGCTCACGGGCCGTGACTATGCGACTCTGATTCTCTCTGTCAGGGTAAACATTGGTCCGCATATGCGAGCAGTTTAAACGTTCATACGTTATCATGACGACCGGGCCGAAACTGTACGACCAGCGCTTCGTTCCTGGAATCGATAAATCGTGTTTTTCGTATCGGTTCTACCCAAACGGGCTCAATGGCCTAGAAAATGCCCAGTGTCGGTCTTTTCGTTCGCTCGCGAACCATCTCTGTCCGGGGCTCTTTTAACCGGGGTTAACGATCTGGAGAGTTTGGCCAGTGGGTCCGAACAACCGTTCGGGAAACTCGTAACACCACGGCTGACACGTCGCGCGATGAAATTGTAAATGGCCCCGTGAGACGACTCGTGAGACTCCGCACTTTAAGCACCAGCCGATATAGTTACCTACGAGGGAATTTTGCTCGTGGTCGTGCAGCGTAGATCGAGGTAAAAATACATTCTTTAAAGCGAGTACGTCTGTGTTTCGCGGTGAAATTTTACGGGGGAAGATCGCTTGAGGGACTTTTTAGGTGGAACGAATGAAACCGTTCATAGTGTTTAATATGAGTTTGATACCGTGTTTTAATTATAGTTGTAGCAGATTTGGCAATTTTATTGCGAAAGTAGTTAGCGAAAAATTTGGAAAGAGTACTTGAACTTTTTGATGGAGAAAGTATGAATAAATGTTTGAGTTCATATATACCTTAAATTAGTATATCCAACTGCATTAAAACAGTCGGACTATGATTATTATTTAAAATATTTTGGCGACTCGAGCTTTTTTATGGGATACTATTATTTCTTTATGTTTGCGTTTTATTTCATATAGCTAAAAATTATAAGTATTATAGATATAGCTAATTATTCAATAAGAATTTATTTAAATCTATAGTGAAAAGTAATTTCAAATTGGAAACTGCTATAATTCGTTAAATCTCTCGTTCTTAATAATATACAGATTCATAAATTGACAATATCAATGATTCCAAACTTTGTTTAATAATAATTTAAGTTTATTAATTAAGTTAATAATAAGTTTAAAAATAATTCTATTATATGAAGATTTATGAGAGAGAGAGAGAGAGAGAGAAGTTATAAACGTAGATATATTGAAACGATCATATGATAATGTGACAACATATGTTAAAAGTATTTTAGTATTGTTCACGTACAGAGTTTGAAAAATTGTTTATATGAATCGAATATCAGATTATCTTTTATACCACAATAGTCTTGAATATAGAGTTGCATAATGTTATGAATCTGTGCGACGAAATTATGTATGGGTCAGTTTATGTCGTATACTGTTTACGTTGGAACTATAAAACTGCGTAAGTATATATATAGAATAGCATGGGAAAGTTTCATGGTCAGAATATTTTTCATTGCCATCATCTAGCCTTATATATATCCAGAAATACTAGATGACTTTTAATTAAAAATTATTCACTTCGTTTGCCGATAAGCCTAATTTAACCAATTAAATAATATCCGGTTGATTAATCTTGAAATCTGCAAGTTCAATAATACATCGTCGCCGATTTCATTTAAGAGAATAGACTTTGATTTATTAAATGGATCTAATTGACCTGATCTGTAGTTTGCGAATCGTTGATTTCCACTGATTTTAAATGGAGAGCGCTACAAATAATAATTCACAAATGTTGTTGCGGTTAATATTTTTCGAAATTCGTGTAACATATAATGGAATTGGCAATCTGTATTTGTTTGCAATATTTAATTCAATGTGATGTATGTATATTGTGACGTAGTTAACGTTACATGTCTAAAATGTATTAAAATCTTCGAAACCGTTCAATAAATGGCATTAATCTGCATGTAAAATAATGCTTTAAATACCGTTTTAATATATGCATTAATCCTTCGGCTATATTCGATTATTGATTCTGGCTTGATTGAAAATAATAAGTATAAATAATATAATCTCACCGATACGTGTGTTAATTGCATCATTTTCAACTATAGACAGATGCTTGTCAATTTTAAAGATAAAATATGTATCATTTAAACATTCAATTAAACAACTCTATCACGATATATCGAAGAATTAAACTTGTTACAAGACGTTCAAAGTTCAAAACCAATCATATCACATTAGAATACATTAAAATGTTCCACATTACGTAATAAAAGCACGCTCGTAATGCAGTACTCAATCTGAACAGGGATATAAAGAAGTTCAATTCCGTAAGAAATCCTGCATACATGTTACTAAATTTTCATAAAATTACTAAAGTACTACCTTTAAAAATCAATTCTTACTTATATTGATAACTTTTACGATGGACGAAGATTATATTGATAGAAGTAATTTTTTTTAAATATTAGATAAATTATTATGCACTTAAAATCATGCACAGGGATGGTGTTACACGATATCGAAAAGTACATCTAAAATGAAATAGTACAGATAATTAAAAATTACGCAAGAGGATAATTTTCAATCGAATAAAAATCTTCACAAAATTTCCTGAAGCAAGCTGTTTCAGTAAACGACTTGTTGGTAGGATACGTCAAAAGCCGTGGCCAACTAATTAGCCAATCAAACAGCTTATTAATTAGCGACCATACGTCCCATATGATGACTGAGTAGTTATTAGCAGAAGTTCGTGTTACTAATACCCGCGGGGAACACGAAATTCGACGTATTGCCGGGCTCGGATCGATTTTCTATGGATTGATGTACGCCGAAACAGATTACTAGATTCCCTGTCAAAATACATTAGTCAGATCGATTGAAATTAACGTTTAATACTTTTATTGTGATAAATTCATTACATGAAAAGAGAATGATGTATTATCTCGCGTGTCGGGGATTTAAAATAAAGTTAAATATCGTCTGTGTCATATATACATGTACATAATATACCTATCGTCTGTGCTTATTATTCATAATAATAATCCATAAAATAACGCCGATAGGGTGATCGATGGAATTTTCGATAAAAGGATATAAATTAACAAGAAAGCCGTCGAATTCTCTGCCTCGTTCGATAGTATATAGCCGTAACCAGCGTTTCACTGTGAAAAAAAAGAGAGGAAAGAGAAGAAAAGTTCGCTCTTTTCATTCATTGTATCGGCGTTCTTTTCAACTTAAATGAAAATACTTTCAAGCTTTGTTGTATGCTTCTATCATTTTTCGCTTTTTCCTTTTTTTTTTATTTTTTTGATTTGTTTAAATTCAATTAATCGCAATTGAATGGCTCTTACATATTTATCGCACAGACGAGTTTCATTCGATTTAAAAAGCCATTAGCCGATGTATATTATGGAGAATAAATTCTGCTTTCTAAATTCGCAATTTAGGTCGCATTAGGTTGGAAACAGTGCTTAACACCGTGCGTCTGTTACGGTCGAACTGAAATACTTAACTCACAATTAGAAGTCTAATTACGTGCTATTAAGTAAACGAAACGTGGCTCATTTACGTATTAATGCTAATCCGATGTAGACAAAAAAGCGGAACTTCTTCAATATTTTAAAGAAAGAGACAGAAATATTTAAAGTAAAACAAAGAAGAAATTAATGTTACTTTTACGTGAAAGTGGCGATTACTATATTTAATAAACTCATTATATTCAATGCTTAAAAACTATCTCGTATTTAATGCTATGATAGAATTACGACTCTCGGTATTTGAAAAATTGCATTAGATAAATTAGTGGTTGCTTAAAAGAGTTAACATATTTGATTGAACAGTTTGAAAAGTCGCATCTATAATTTATTGAATTTACGTCAACAGTTCTTCGACCTGACGAATAAAATTTAGTTTTTAAAGCAAATAACGAGGAGAAATTATAGTATAGAATAAGCGTTTAACATTAAAACTATCAAACCCGTGAAAGTAACAGGTTTCAGTCTCGCGTTTGTATAATTACTAAAGATATATAGATAATTTGGACGAAATCAATGTTAGCTTTTATCGAGATCAAAATACAATTATTTAAATGCACGTTAAATATTTAGACTCTTCCAAGATCCTACTACTTAGAAACAGAAATTGATATACTCCACATAGTACGATTTAATACAAAAATAATATTCATTACGTATGAAACAATAAGCAACGAACTTCACTAATCTTTCGATATACCAAAAACGTATAGTGACAACTATTCCTATACGAACATTCTTCTCAATCGACCAAAATCCCTCTGATCGATCCATTTAAAACCATACCGTATCACATTGAGAAACACATTACGTAAGAGTAAACTATCTAAGACGCGACATAGCTACGTTGCACTAGTTCTTGGCCTCGTCTGCAACGAACCGTTCTATGACGATCTAATATAAAATTCGTTCACACGAGCCAGAAACCAACGACAAAGCCGCAAGGTCTTGGTATCTGAGATGGCTCGTCGAGGGTGTCGCGCCGGCTCGCCAAGGGTAGCTCGTCGAGAGAGACGTGAGGAGAACGAGGGGAAGAGCTGGAAAAGGGCTAGGTAGGGGTCAGAACGCGCGAAATAATCTCTCCTTTCCGCGAATAAAGTGGATGCGAAGGTGGGCCCTCGTTAGTTTCCGCTTGCCGTAACTCTTCGTGGCAAGATGCACGAGCCGGTATTATTCTTGGCCGGAATAGTGGATCGTTAGGTTTAATCGTGCGGGCGTTTTCGTCGCGACGAACGGCACAATCAGCCGCGAGTAATCCCGCGCTCGACCGAACCTTGCCCTCTCACCCTCGTTTTCTCTTTTTTACCTAGACGGTAAGAGGGGAAAAAAGTGATCAACGCGGTGGGGATAAAAGCGAGGAAAAATGCTTCTCGCCGCCATTCGCGTCTAATATACAAAGAGGCTGATACAACGGACCACTTTTCTGCAATTTCGGGGGCCAAGGAGATTGCAACCGGCTGGCACACAATACAATCTTCGCGTCTTCTTTTTACATCGTACTGCTCCACATAATTTGCCGCACTCTCTATCATGTCAAGACGAACGTGCTATCGCGAAGCGAGGGGATGATCCGGTCTGTGAACGTTCTTCGCATCGCGTGATGGTATTGATATACAGGGCGATTCCGAAATTGAGATATCCTCGCTTAAAAGTAGGTCGGAAATGTACCATATAATGAGATCCTTTTTTGTCTGGTTTGACTATCTAATGGTATATGGTAGACAATCTGGTTTGTCGTATCTACTTTTGTTCGCGTGTGTAAATTTATAAAGACGGTACGGTAAGTTTCAATAGTTGATTTATGTTAACAATATTGTAACTATCGTCGTTGATTTCACAAATACGTTCTTGCTTACGGAACTGAGGAACCGCAACCTGGTAGCGATTGATGTTCGAGTTCTTCATCTTTTCGAACTTGGTATTGTCTATTAATTGACAGTTATTTTTAGTGTGGACTATTTCTATGATATAAGAGTAACAAGAGTAATAAAACCGACCAACATGAGATCATTTCCAGTATTCTGTCAATTGTTACAATAATTCAATTATTGAATTTATTATATCGTTTAAAATCATATTAAATTGCAACACTTTTTGTAAAATCAAATAGCAATATCTGTAGCTGGTCAGATCGAATGAACGTATTATTTTTAACAATAAATATTACAGGTAAAGAGAAAGAAATTTTCAAACTCGATTTTCTAAAAGACGAACGCACGTATAAAACGGTTTTGTTCGATATTTTTAACTCACCTCTATGTATGAAATCAACTATTTTCTGAATATATCGCGATTTCAGAATCACCCTGTATGAATTGGCCGTTACGTTCGCTTGCGATCGTCGTTAAAACAAGGTACACGGACGATGTGGCTCGATGATAAATCTAGAGTTTCTCGTGTTTTCATTAGACGCGATAAGTCGCGGTAAAAGTGCACTACGCCTGCAACCCTTGTGTTTATGCGGATTAACGATAATGGAACGTCGCGTTCTACGGTTTCGTGAGAAATACACTGAAAATTGTAACTTAAACTTTTACGCGTTGTTCGTTGCTGGAGTTACAGGTCTGTACGCCGTTTTTCCCTTTGACTGCTTCGTTTCTCCGGCGTGGAAAACGTTGTGGAAATGTTGAAACAACTGACCGCTTTTCTTTCTCTTTTTTTTCGTTCGAGACATCGTTGGGACATGGAACCAACTGACTTTTTCTTCTATTTAATACAATAGCAAGTTACATTACAATTATTTCTCATTAATTTCGTTCAAACTTTTAAGTCTATTCGATAAACCGGACGGAAACGTGTGTGACGTATTTATTTATGAATATTAAATATAAAATTTACTAAATAAATGAACAAATTTTACTAGATTTTCGCAAACATTTAAGATATACTTCCTCAGCGTTAAAGATCATAATACTTAACAAGTAATGTCATATTTATATTCAATTTCTATTAGTTGAAACTATTTTCTTTTAGCAGTACTCCAAAATATTAAAGTGTAAAAGAAATTGGTATCACTTTTTTCTCTTTAATATTATCACGGTCATAGAAAAAGTAACAACTATAAAACAAAAATAATTGCAATTACGAAAATATCGAGAGTGGAGAATTCGCTTCTGTATGAAACATTTTATTCGATACAATCTCCTAAGTAATGTCTGAAATTCTCTAGCGCTTGTTCTGAAACGCATGTTATGAATAATAAATATTTCGTGAAACACGAGGAGAACGGTGTTCGTCCATTTAGAATAATAGATTGCATTTGTTACGAGCAATTGTGATAGAATGTCTGTAGATTTCTTTATTAAACTTTAAAGCACCTTTAGTGGATGGAATTACACCTCTTCAACTTGCTTCCTTCGATCAAGTTTCCTTCTCGCGTAGGAAGTCTCGTAAAGTTAAAAGTTGTATAACTCGTCTTCCTCGCCTTGAATACTATTTTAAACATCATCTGAATTATTTAACATTATTTTTCTCATGCATGGATTAACCTCGTTACGACGTATGGGTGAAGAACCCGTTTCCCATAAAACGCGACAAGATCGCAGTTAATTATTGACACTTCCCCTATTAAGTACTAAAAAAAGAAATCTCTATGAACTCATTAAACTTTTATGATCATCGGATAGAGTTACACTTTTCTAACACGATTCTTCATACAAGTTTCCTTCTTCGCATAGGAAACTTTCGTAAAGAAGTTCAACCATCTCTCTCAATAGTAATTGGACGTTATTTTTAAGCACTGCATAAATACTAGGTTCTCTCTCTTTATTGCTAGTAATTACAGTATGCTTTCCTCTTATATCCTTTTTACATTATTTGGTCGAATGATACCTCTTCAGGCTGATATCGATATCGATTCTAATCTCAGAATATTTATTACTATATAAAATTCAATCGTCCATGTTTTACGTCTTAGTAAGAAATCTTTTAGAATTGAGTAAAATCTAGTTTGTAATTTGTTACAAGGTGTGTCGTTTATTAAACATATCTTATACGATACATCTACACTTTGCAATCGAATTGACAATTTAATTAAACACTATTACAGTTTTTCAATTTTAATCACGTATTTCTCTCGAACTTTCCTTCCATTTGCTTTCTTTTATTCAATAAAAAAAAAGCTAAAGATTCGATAATTAAATTCGATAATATGTTTCACATTAGAGAAGACAATTTTCCTGTATTTAAAGCAATGGAACGAATTGGTTACCAATATTAATATTAAAACTCACACCCCTCTATCTTCATCCTTAATTGTCTTTCAATTATTCCAATTATCCTCTTTCGACATCGGAAATTAAAGGACGCTGTTATTGTAAAATTACACCTAACGAAATTCAATTCGACGAAAATTATATGATATCACATGTTAAAAGAAGAAATTTTCTTTCGCTTAAAGTAACAAATTACATTTTGAGTATCAAATCGAAAACTACATTTCTGCAATGTGATCAATCGTTTGCTCGTAATCTTCTCTTTCTTCTCATGCTATTTGAAATAAAAAACAACTCGATAGTTTTCAATTGGACGATCAAATCGTGTCAGAGTTACTGGTATGCTGTTTTCAGACACTGCTCCGAATCGAGCACATCATGATACTGCACGTCCCACAGATCGGTTTTTCCTCTATCGGGGCCGACGTATTGCGGTTAAAAAATGATCTGCCTGTTATCAGCAATTGACGCGCACCCTTTGATTCGCTCGCAGACGATGAAACTATTGTTCGTTCTTTGCACTTTGTGGAGAGCAAACGTGGCACGAGATACAGAATCGTATCGCGTCCGTTCAGTCGTGTGTCCCAATTCGTGAATCGTCAAACGTATTTTAGCGGAATTTGATGGAGCCTGGCTTCGCTCGGTCAATACGTTTTCGCCGCGTAATTAAAAGTTACTCCGTTTTATAAAAGTATCCCGCTGTAGGACTGTGTAAATTAAATCGCGCGGAGATACAACATCGAGGACGAACAGACACGCGGCGCGCAACAATTTTACATTTAAATTCTGGGAACAACTCTTTTTTTTTTGTCCTCATTTCCCGGAACATCGTTGGCCAGGAACAAATTGAAAGAACAAAATTTTACAAAACGCGATCTCTTCGTTTCAGAAAGTGGTGGGTAAATTTCGTCGCGGCTGGACATTTTTAAGCTGCCGACCGACTTTGTAACATATACACGCGGGCTGCAATTTTTGTAATTTGAGAAACGGCGAAGGGTAATTTCGTTTGCAATTTGCTGTCGAAAATATGGGGTGCGATGTTCCTCGGCTATGTAGTTTTTCGACAAAGTTGATGTTAAACATTTTGAACACGTTCGTGTTTAGCAATTGTAATATTATGCACTAACGCTAATATTTAGACGCTACTATTTGAACTTAATGAATTGATGAATATATAATTGTGTACTCGGTAATCCAGGAAGGCACGAACTCAAATATTCTCTGTAATATTCTGTATAACAATTATAATAATATAAAAGTAACGATATGTATATAAATATAATAAAAAATGTAATAAATATTTGTTTTATCTATAGTTTCATATTACTCTGTTTGATACATGTATAAATTATTCAACAACGATTTCCACGTACTAGCGATTTATTGATTAGCAATTATACGAATGCCAGACTTTGAAACGTACATGTTCGTAAACCTAACGTCAAAATCTTTACCTACGTTAGGTCAGTAAAAAGAAAAATATGATGGGCCTAACAAGGTCAATGACCTATCCCGATTGTACTTACCGTCAAATTCCCTCCAAAAAAAAAAGTATAATTTTATTTAAACGATTGCAATTATAATTACCATTACAATCAATTTTTCTTTCATAACATTAATAATAAAATTGATTTAAGAATTCGCTATTATAAACATTTTGCTCAAGTATGTATTAAAAAGTTATAATATTCTTGATATATGTATATGGAATGTATATATACGTACCTGTAATATTCATAAATAAGTATAAAATACAAAATACTTGTATTACATGCAAATTGTTCTTCGTGTTGGAAGATTCTCGTGTTAAAAGGTAACTTTGATCAAAGTATAGATTTTATGCGTCACTAAATCCTGACGAGGCGTACGGTTAAAAAAGAAAAAGAAAAAAAAAACACTTTACAACTCGGCTGCATTTCCGTATCTCGGCGACTCTGTCTAAAAAAGTTTCGTAACAAAATTTCTAACGGGCCAGGAAGTTTATCGCGACGAGCGTCGTCAGCGTCAGTTCATTTCGATTATCAGCCGGACCTTTTTTCTATTAAACCTTAACTTCTTATCGAGTTACGCAAATGGACCATAACAGAATATATTAAGTCGTTATTATAAGAAAAGGCAGGACGTCTCGGTTATTCAATTAAATATCGTACAGTTTCCCAGGGAAAGTTTAAATTGACGCGTGCCACGTTCGACGATTAACATCGTGGATTAAATGAAGAGGTTTAATAGAAGAAATATTTTTAAAACGAAACCTTTAACGCGGGGAAAAAAGATTCGTCGTGATATTCGGCACAATGAGTTACGCAATAAATGTGTCTCGATATTTTGATAATAAACTATGTATCAGGTGTAGGAAAGGAGTCTGTGCTTGCAGCGTTATACCTTTTGTATTTTTACGAGAGCGTATTTTCATTCTTAGAAATTGAAATATTCTTCACCATCATTTATAACCGAATCACGTATAGCTGGATCATTTATCGGGACGTGGAAAGGAACATTAATTGGAAAATGGAACGTTGATTGTACATATCTAGAGAATGAAATTGAAAAGCCTTAGAACGGCTGAATTGCTTAATTTATCTTTCGAGAGATGTGTATAAATAAATAAAGGAATAATAATATAATATCAGGCATTGCTTAAGATTTAAGTTATCAGTCTGTAGTTGAACTCTTGAATATAAACAAAGCATCGTATCATTTTCAAGGAAGACTTGTCATACAGATATAGTAATCGTATAAAATAAAAGATAAGTGGAAATAGCTTTATGCGTTCAATATTAGAAAATATACAGTCTCGGGATTTCCTCTTCGGCAACAAATTACAAGAAGATTCAATTAATTTCGAAAGAATCTATTACGTGATGTCGAACGTATAAAGAATCATCCGCAATTACAATTTAACAAAGCTATGAAAAATGAGTTACTTTTAAGACTCAGCAAAAATGCTACGAACAAAAGTGTTTGAAGAACAAATGGAACACACGTTTCCGATCCTAAACGCATCAAGAGTTACGCAATCGTTCAAGAGTCCATCGGTTTATCACCAGCCAACCCCAAACGTATCAACAAAACATCCAGCCAGCCCTAGCCTCTCTTCTCTTCTCGCATTCATTCATCCCCGAAAGGTTTCCGCGAAAGCTATAAAACGATCGATCGAGTAGAGGCGAGACTGCGTTTATACGTGCGAGAAACAAGCCTGC
This sequence comes from Bombus terrestris, assembly GCF_910591885.1. Lineage (NCBI taxonomy): Eukaryota > Metazoa > Arthropoda > Insecta > Hymenoptera > Apidae > Bombus > Bombus terrestris. The sequence continues at coordinate 19,312,347 of NC_063275.1, read as the reverse complement.
CAATAAATATCCCGAAATCCAAGTTAACGACCGTTCGCGCGTGCTACAAACAGGGCAAAATTCCTGGAGGACCCATGTCACCGTTGCCACTATCGTAGATGCTTCGTGGCAAAAACGGGGAGGAAAAGGACGACAGGGAGCAGGTTTCGCGTGGACTACAGCAGGCCACGTCTAATTACGCTCGTTGATTTATCGGCCGCTAAGTGGTCCCGAACTTGAACGTAAGGGTGAGCTGCCAAAACGCGCGATAAACGACAACGAGGAGACAAACGGGCAACGATGGCGTAAGCCGAGCAGGAGCGAGGAAGAGGGTGAGAAAAGATCCACCGGTCGGTACCGTGCAAACCGTCACTGAATCATGGGTGTTTGAGACGGGAGTGTGTAAACGCGTCTTCGTGGTAGCCGGCACGGCACTTAACAATTGCTTAAAATAACCAGAACTGCACGGACCGTTCGGTGGAAATCGTTTTGCGTCTCGTTTTCTCGAGCCGTGGCCGCGGATTGTCGTCGGATCGAGAGGAAGGAAGGGAGAAGATAAAGAAAGAAGGGAAGTCCGGAATGGATGGAATCGCGTTTTAAAGGAAAGAGAAAAAAGAAAGGAGGAGGACGAGGGGCTGGAAGAGGATAAATAAACGCGAAACACGGACCGATACCGAAAGAGAAATGAGCTGAGAGCTAGAGGGAGGGTTCCGAGGCGAACCAGGGTAAATGACGGAGGGAAATCGAGAGGGAAGAAAGAGGAATGGATAGGAGAGCATAGTGAGTAGTGGTGGCGCATAACGTAGGACCCGCAGCTGCGGGAGGTCTGCGCTCATTTTAGGCAGCCCCTTACGAGAAGGAAAACAGTGTTACACGATATCACGTGAATATATTATTTCGACGCCGGTCCGTGTGTCTTCTTCTCTTCGACTCTGCAGCCCATCCGGCTGTAATATATTAAAAGAAAACAGGCGTATTTAGTTTCGGGATAGTTGTAGTGGGCGAACGGCATTGTTTTGCTTTCTAACGCGTGCCGCTAAAAGCCGATGTTGCGTGCAACGACTAGAAAGTCCATCGTTTTTTTAACGTAGCTACAAAAAAGAAAAAAGAAGAAAGAAATAACAGAGAGAAAAAGAGAGAGAGAGAGAGAGACAAAAAGAAATTTGAGTTCGTTTTTGGAGCTGGATGTATAGATATAACGTAGCATTTGTTCGTAAAGCAAATACTTAACTAAAAATAAACGAGTGTTATGAAATATCTTGAGGTAGTAAGAGCATTGTATAAAAAAAAAAAAAAAAAAAAGTAGGAGAAACAGCTCGAACAACGATCTTATGGATGCTACTCTCATTCTCTGGTAACTGTATCGTGTCTGCGCTGCTCCTCTGAAATTGCATTAATTTATTTCTTCCGTTCGCTTTTTCTCTTTCGCCAACCGGTGAAATATTAGCCACACGACAACCTGACAATGCAACTTACCTGATAATATTTCTCGCCTTGTCTCACAACGAGATACCATGTAATATCACGAAATTGCTGTGTCGAACGGACGAATCAATCACGAGAATTAATTACATTCAGTTGGTCGGTGTTGTTCGCCGTTGATTACTCCAAGGTTAATGACGCTTCTGTGTATGCGTGGGTATGCGCTCTCACGATAGATACGCCAAGTTATTGTTGTTTGTCATAACAACTACGTCCATTTAATTATTCTAATTTAATTATCATCACTCGGTTAGGAATATTCCTTCCCCGTCACCACCCCCATCTCATCCACCTCTTCATCCTTTGAGTAGGAGGGTAGGGCAATGTCATGCGATCCTGTAGGATTACATTGCACAGAGCGGGTAGTACTGGCTTGCATTTTCATGGAAACAGGATTACAGCTGAAAGTTATTTAACTTTTCAGTAGCGACAGGAAATTTAACTTGCTTCGAAGTGCCCCCTTAATATAGTCGTTGCGTTCTGGCGAGGTATAGCGACGATGATGAACCACATTTTACGAGCGAAATCAATTCGAGAAAGGAATTAAAGCGGTGAATTGGGCAACTAACGGGGAAAGAAATAATTTTATGAATTTCTAATTTGTGCTTATTTAGTACAAGCGCTTTTCCATCACATACTCATTCGTATACTTATTCGATAGATTCATTCATCGCTTATTATATTTATTGGATGAAACTTTAAATATAATGAGAGTTAGAAGATGTGTTCGTATCGTCAAATTCCACAAAATGAGAAATCGGAAACACGTGCAAAATTTTTAACCCTAACACTATCGACGACTAAATTATAGAACTAGTACCAAGAGAATCAAAATGAAATATGAAATATGATAAGCCACATTTATCAAATGTTAAATAAATCAGTTTCAAAATCCAATCCTATATTACTAAATATTGTTCGAAATCAAATATGTATTTTCGTCACCCTTCTAAGTATTTCAAAACAATATTTGCTACGTAATAAAATATACAGTACTTTTACAATATTTCGTGTATTCATATAACAGATTAATGTTAAAAACATTGATATAAATTGATATTAATAAAGATTAGAAAATCAGGAAAAATAGACATATCTTTCCCACGTAGTTTTTATATAACGCAAAAAGGATCAAGATTTCATCTATATGCTTTACAAAAACTCACTGAAATTCCTCGAGATGTACCTCAAATTGCTTAAAAAAATTCCATGAAATTGCTCTAAAAAGAAACGTACGAATTGTTCGTCAAAACCTCCGTCGAAACAAGGGAATCATAATTTATCGGCAGCGATACTTTACGGTCACAGCGTAAAGTAGCTGGTAACGCACCATAGATCGTTACGCACTTTCTCTAGCATGACTAAACTACGTTGCGTGGCCAAACTGGCAAACCCGAAGCACTATTTACGTCGGGAATGTTTTCCGGTGACATCGTTTCGGATCATTATTTTTATACCGCGTTTTCATCAGTTCCGCGCGTCCTGCTGCTTTTCTTTCTTCTTCGTCCAGTATTATGGGATCTCCACGGGGAATCACTCGACTCGTTTCTCTTGTTCGTCGTGCATATTAAACGTCCGTTAAAGAATTGGTTACGCGACAGTATAACGAGGATTTCAGTAACCCCCGCGACTATTACTGGTTTCTTGCGGCTCTGTGGGCTTTTTAGCCGCTTTAAAGTGTCCCCCGTGAGAGGCAAAGCCGCCCTACACGATAGTACAGGATTACGCGGCACAAAAGCGAACGCCTCGCCATGCATTTTCATGAAAACAGGATTACAGGCGAACTTATTTAACTTTTCAGTAATCGCGCGCCCGCTAGCTCCGGCAACCTCTCCTTTAAGGGAGTATTCTCTTGTTTGGACGGTTAAAGAAATTGATTTGTTTTTCGCGAAGCGCTTTTTTCTACAGCTTAGCGTTAGAAGGGCGTGATTTAAAATTTATACGTAGCAAGTCGGATGAAAGGAAAGAATTAAAGTTGTTTAAGAGAAAGGAAAATGTCGCTAGACGTTCCGGGATTTGGATAAGTCGGCGCCTTTCGTGTAATATATGTTTCGTATAATATATGAGAGAAGAGGAGGAAGAAAAAAACTTAACGCCTGAAATTGGAATGTTAGACGGAAAGATTTAATATTGCGCAAAGATATTCGAGCACGTTCTTCTTGGAAACGTATCGCGCGAATTCGCTCCCCTGCTATGTCGATGTCCGCAATAATTTTTCCTAATTGCTTCTAAAAGACGATGAAAAAGAAACAAAATCAATATATTTCTCTTACAAAGGTATATCTCGTATCAAAATTTACTACTCTGTTTTTTATTTTCATATTAGTGTCAAAACACCAGGATAGCAATTTCTGAAATAATTTATTAGTTGATAAACTACATTAGTAATCATTTCGTTCTGATTCAACGAAATATAATCAAAGCTTCATTTCGATTTAAAAGAATAAGATTACTTTATTATTTTGTACTATAAATTACAGTGAAATAATAAAAGTAAAATAATGAAAGTGAAAAGTAATTTTTCAAAACTTTCTACAAATATATCGAAAACAATCTTTTTAAAACTTAAAACAATCTAATCCTTTAACGTTAATTTAGCCTGAAACATAGACATTGTGTAGAAAATGGCATTGGAAATAAAAGTATCGATTTTAGCAGTCAAGTGCTGGAAACCCGAATGCGACCTATGGAATTGCATTGCATTTTAGTCGAAGCTACGATTATTTTTCGGCGTATTTTCAGATAAGCAGTTATCGGGACTCAGGATCGCGTAATAAACCAACGACGCGGGCTATTTACGATGAAAGTATAATTGGAAAAAGAGATGTTTAATCTGGTTAGTGGTGGCTTATGAGGAAGGGTAATAGACCAAGCTAATTCGGACTAATATTTTGTCAAACTCTATTGTGAACTCCATTGTGAACTCTATTGTTGCAGAGAGCGCGGTTTCGAGTAACTGGAGCAAACGATGTTGCTCGAGTAATGAGATTTTTTTAAGACACTTTTCTTTTTTCTTGTAACACGGGCGAAGTTTAAGTAGCGTGTAATGGGTGAAAGGAAGAAAACAGAAGAGCCATGTAGATGTGTCCGTAGTTGAATCGGAGTTTCCTTGGAATTTTCCGAAAAGTAGAGCATAAAAGAGAAGAATGATATTCATTTGTTACTTTGTGGAATTTTCTCCAATGTTTTTCCTAGATAATAGTAAGGTTAAAGCGAGGGATTTAAATTTACACAGTAAAAAAGAAAAAAAAACCAGGAACTTTCACGTACATTACACGCGTGTACCTACTGAACATTATTTATTATTATTTCTTAAAGATATTTATCCAATAAAGAGTATTGGTGCATACATATACGCGTAGAGAGAAAACAATTTATCTATATAAAATACAAATTTAAGTGATTTGCGTAAACTTTTTGATTATAGAGATTATAGAGAAGAATTCAGAATGTTTTTTTTTTTAATTCAATAAATTAAGTAATATTCGTGAAACGAAATTTAATGTTGGAAAGAGAAATTAAGTATTAAAATCTATGAATTGAAATCTTTTCGCGACTTGTTTAAAGACATTCATTTTAGTAATCGAAGAAAACTTGACTAGCTATCCAAATTTTTCAATGTACTGTAAGCATAGAAAGTTTGTTTGACGCGTAACGAAGGAAGGAAGGGAAATGCGAGAAGTAGGTTCGTCGAAAGTTTCATCAAACTCCTTCGTAACTTTTGAAGTTTGCTCGAGTGATTGAAAGAAATTCTACTTGTTAATTAATCAGTATTTTTAAGCGGCTTTTAAAAATCACCCAGATCAACCCCACCGTTTTAAATCGATCCATTTAACAAAATTCTCGACTTTTTCGTTAAAATGAACGTAGCACATAAAACGCCCTTAATAAAACCAATCTCCATAACGAAGAATAATTTCTACTTTCATTTCTTACATCATAATTAGCGAGAAACTTAATCTACCATAAAAGAAATTATACATTTTTAAACTTTCTCTCTCTCTCTTCCTCTATCTCTCTTTCTATCTTCCATCTCTTTGTACAAATCTGTACGAGTTTGTATAACTTTTTACATCAGCATTTTATCCACGCCTTAAAAAACAGAAATCATCTAATGGTTTCCATTTCGGCTATTCTACTCATCCAATACAAAAAGCTAAATATATTCTTGATTAAAATGAGTTCATCTAGAACAGATTAAAATAAGAACAGAATAAAAGAACGAAGTCAATAATTAATCGATTTACCTTATCATTTAATCTACGTACTTTTGGTTAATTAAAACAATAGAAATATGTATATTGAATTACTTTTGCTAGGGGCTATAAAACTAAATGAAACTAATATTTAGAGTCAATTAAATTAGGATATTATAGAAACAAAGAGAAAAATAGTTTCCAAAAAACGATTGTTTTGGGAAAATTGCATTCAAACGTCCTTTTTATAGGTTCGCTAATTACAGAAATTTGGGCGTAGAACTTTGTGCATATTTCCATATCTTTTAATTTGTATTCTTTACGAAAGTATAATACAAAGAGAAACATAGATACGCAGAAGAAAAAAACTATGTCTGTATGATAATATTGTAGGAACACTGTCAATTCCAAGGATGTTAATGAGAAAGAGTAAAAAATGTACAAAGAATAATTCTCTAGCGATACCACTGTCGCAAAAAATACTTGTATACAAACGTCTCATAAATTCATAAAATATTTGCATGCAAGTCATAAATGGTTTTGTGATGCTCAATGCTCATACAGATGTTACAAGTTGCAAAAGAGTCCGCCAACGCGTATGTATGTCATAAAAGTATCTTTGTCGTCTCATTGCCATTTTTATGCTTACGAATCGTGCCAAAGTGTCGCGATAAAGCTAAAAAATACAAATGAGATTCGCAACGTCTCGGTACATAAGAACGTTGCCTTCTTCATTGTACCGTGGCAGTAACAGCTTTCGGCGCAACGACACCGCCTCCGATGAAACCTTCTTCCTTCAATCTGCAGTGACGATTTCATCTTATACTCCTTCTATTCAAGTTTTATCACGACTATGGTAGAAAAGTCATCTGCGGTGGAATCGAGTGCAAGTAGATTCTTGGGCAAATAGGATATCGTAGACATGTAACGACTAAGATCTTTGAGATTCGTGACACGCAGTTCTGAACCTGCAAGCGAAACTTTAAGAAGTTACATAATTCAAAAAGAATTGACTGATTTTTCCATTCTATCATTTAACACAGGTATATCTTTTAGATAACAATAATACGAAATAATACAGCTCAAAAGTTATAGAAATTTTTAAATTGAAAATATACCGTAAAAGCTCTTTTACCTAGAAAATTATTATTTGAGACAGCAAACAAAATTACAATAACGTGCAAGAGTATCTTTTAAATTTTATATCCAATTTAATAAAGATCGGCGATTAGAAGATTATAGTAATAACATACATTGAAATAATAATACATTGAAATCCCATGTCACGGAAAAGAGAAAAGATCAGAGTAGCGCAATCATTTGAAAACATAAGCCATCAATAATACCAATGTAATTCGATTACGATCACTTCTCCGCCCTTCCCTCCATTTTCGTCTCGTCGAAAAGGGAACATCAATCTTGACCGTTCAATTTTCCCTCCCATTGTCACATTAGAATCGATAATTCATTTCAAAGCTTCTGATATTCCAATGATATCACACGACCATCGTTCGCATCGAACGATATTAGACCGTAGGTTGACGACACTCGATGAATAAAAGAGAAAGAAACAAAGCGGAAAAGAGAAAAGCAGAAGAGGAAGAAGAAAAGCGCGCGTACATGTAAAAAGAAAGAGAAAGGTAGAGAAGAAGGAAGGAAAAAGACTCGATGATCGAAATGTTGGAGGAGAAAAGTTATTGCCGTGGCGGTAATGAAGCCAGAGGCACGGAAGACAAGCGGTCGGTGTCTGTTTGGAAAGAAAACACTTATTAGCAGGGTGGATCGTGGTTCTGGCGAGGGCTGAATTTAAATCGGTACACGTGGCACGGTGACGGTGGCAAAACGTAGAAAAGGAAACGAGCGACAGCGCGCGACAAACGTTGGAGAAAACCGGCGAGGAAACGACAGACAACGCGAATCTTGCGTTCAGCAGCGCAAATCCAAGCGGGCCCAGGGGATCTATTTTAATTATGCCCGGAGAAAATTTGCAAGAAAAATATATATCGTGGCCCCGTGTGCGTATTTGCTCCACGCGGGGAAATAAACGGATGACTCATGATGTTAATAAAGACGACGGAAGAGGGAACTTTGAAAATCGAGCCGTCTGCCCGGGCACTCGATGTACTCGCGATACTCTTCCGTCTTAGTATTTCGTTCCTTTAATGACAATCGAGTTAAACGTTAACTCGATCATGTTCGTACTGCAGAGAATCTATTTGAACTGTACGGGACAGATAGAGAAAGAAAAAGGGGAAGAGAGAGTTCGACGGAAAATATCGTTATCCTTCTTGTTCGTGTCAGAGAGAACGTGCGACTGTTCTTTTTCGTTTTCGTTCTAGAACGATGAATTTCTGTATGCAGAACTGTCTGTTTTCTTTAAGGGGTTGTCTTGCTTCTGTCGATGTCGGTATTAGAGGCATATGCGGATGAAATTGTTAGTATAAGAAGGAAACTTTGACGTCGAGAAATACTCTTTATAACGTTACGTGTTTTATGTAAATCCGAGATGAAGATTTGCAAACATTTTTAAAAATATCTTTGAAATATATGAAGATCGTGTTCAAAACATGACAAGATATCAGGAATGATTTGGTAAACATTTTTGCATATGTTTCATTGACTACAGATGTTTTAGGTTGAAGTATGCGAGAGATAATAGAAATTGTTTTTGTTTTTTTATTTGGATGAATTTTACTATCAATTCTCATTGAGAATTATAAGTAAATTTTTCTGGCGTGGTACAATGTCGTGTTTAACAAGTGTTTATCGTGTGTTTGATTCTAGTTGAATCTAGTGCTTAAATCTAAAGGGTAATGTCAGATAATAGAAATATAACAATATATATCTACATATATTCCGAAAAAAGTTATCGTTTTTAAATAGTAAATAGATCTTTTCTTACACCAAAGACAAGAACAGAAATAAAACACGTTCACAAGCAATGTTATTCACAAGATCATTTGGTAAATCAAGGCATATCGAAGAAACAAACTAGAATTTTAGGTCGATCTTCAGTGAAAAATACTTCGATTTTGAGTTTAAATATCGCGTACCAGTATAATACAAATATAATTAATAAATATGCAAACGTGATTGTTCGAATCCTTTATTTCTATCAATATATTCATTGGCTCTAGCTTCGATGTAATATATTTTCTTTTTATTGTTATGAACATAATTGAGATGATTGTAGTTCCTGTTGTGTAAGTTTTACGTGCATACCAGGTCGATGAAATTCAATACGATGCTGAAATCAATATTATATTTGCTGTAGAACAGAATAATGTTGGCATACCGTAGTAATGACGTGCCATGCCGATACGAATTTCAGGGTTGAAATTTTTCAGCTGTTGTAAATTCTGTTCCGGATTAAATTCCCTTGTTACCATTAGCAAATCTTAACAAACGCGTTATAGTAAAAATATAGTAAAATATTCCGTTTTAAATTGTTATGTCTTTTGACAGGTTCCAATTAACGTGAAAATAATGTTGTTTTATTCCATTCTCGTTTGTTTCTACAATCATTTCTGCTTTATTTTAAATCGACGAAATAGGAAAAGAAGAATGCGAATTTTTTAAGAAAAGGTACAATCAATCTCTTTAAATGTTGAGTCGTTGTATAAGTTTAATTTAATATACCTTTGTTCAAATCTAAAGTGAAAACAATATTGCTCATTCGCATAACCGTAACTTGTTCTTTACATACACTATATTTCTATATTTGTTAATATAGAATTCACTAGATATAACAAAACATAATTTCGCTATTAGAATAAAAATCACATTTCTTACAGAAAATTTCGTTTCTATAAGGAAAGAAGAACGATTTCTTTGTAAATGTGCCGAGAGTTCGTTTCGTTGGCATTTCCAACATATACGTATGAAAATACATACAAAACAACTGCTACAAATTTTACAATATCCAAACACAGCCGTAGGTTGCATGTTTAGCATAAACATGATGAATGGGAGACAAATGAATGAGAAACAAGATATCCGTTTCAGTTTGAAGGAGCAGAAAGAGTTCGGCATTATCCATTAATCAAGGGCAGATAATTAAATTGGGATAGCTTAAGATTTCGGTGCTTCTAAAGGATTCCCATAGGAGCAACCAGAACTGGCTTGGAGAATTCGATAAGAGGAGCCCACAGGATTTCGGAGAGGGTGCACAATAGTGAAGGACGCTCTCGACTGTAAAATAATTAAGCTTCACGAAGCCCCAAATCGTTCCTGATCTTCTTCCGACGAGTCGATTGCCGTTCATTCGATTAATTGTGAAGAATTCAATTGTCCAGGCTGAAACTTTTCTGCTTAGGCACGGGCTATACGCGCCCATGACGCGACTAGGCTTACACAGTTTTAAGGATTCCTGATTAAAACATTTCTATTGAATCGATGGACATCAAAGTGAAACCTGTATATTATATAAATCCTCTGATTTTTGACAAAAATTTATACGCTTGATGAATAGCTACGTTACTCGAGTCTCGTTCGAGTATAAATTTCCAGAGATATTCAGTATCGTTGATATATTTGAATTATGTGATGCTGTCTGTTTCAACAGACTTGAGCAATATTTTTAATCTTTTTTTTTCGCATGGTTTAGATTTATAGTTTGGACGTGACTATCCGTTACTTCTGAAACGGAAAATCTGCTTTTTTGCATTTTTGTCCGTACCATCTTTGAGTTTAGTTATGTATGAAGAGGAGAGCTTTAAATTACACCCAGGACTTTAGAGAATTTATGATTAAAGGTGAAAAACGAAATTTTCTCTCTTTCTATCGAGATTTATACGATATAGTAAGATATATAATGGAAATTATAATAAAAAATATAATGAGAAAGTTTATTAAAGATTATAATGGGAAACATAAAATATAAACGGTTCTGCTATCAACGTTGAAAGTATCGATCGATATTTTTCAGCCTATCGGAAAAATTATGTTATTATTTCGCAAGAAAATGATTTCCTTGGTAATAGTGCACCGTCAAACGATAACATCAATGCACAAGAGTCGTGACACTCGTAGCGCGACAGCTTTCGGTAATTAAAGTTCATTACAAGCTCTCCTGGTCGAAAGACAATCTGTCATAACGGTTAACGTGGCAAACGTCAAAAGGGAAGTTTCGATCCCCTACCCCTCCCCTTGCCCTTCTGGCTTGGCTCCGCTCGCGCAGCCCTCCATCTCCGAGAACACGTTAAGCCCGCGAACTCGAAGGTTTTTGCGAGACACTCTTCAATTTATTATTACCCAGCAGAGAGCCATGCCACCTTCTTTCCCGGGGACTACTTTCGAGATCCTCCTCGGCTTCTCCTCAGCTTCCCGGATACACTACCGACTCCCTTGTTACTTCCATTTTATCGTTATTCCCTGTTCGCAAGCTGCGCCGACCCGATGCCAGATGATGCGAGGGTGAAGAGTAATTCCTCGCGGAATCGACCGAAGGGTGATTCTTTCTACAAACTTTGCGCAAATACAGTCATGAAATACATTTTTTAAACCGACGATTTCATGTTTTTCCATCGTACGTCAACTTGATTTAGGAGTTTTAGGATAAAGATAAATATTGCTTGGATTTCGTAGAACGAGTCTTTTTCGTTTAGGATGTCCGAGACGTACGAAACTGTTCGTATACAGAAAAGAAAATATATGAAAGATATTCAAATAAACAAAAATAATCTGTATTTGTACGAACGAATGCGAATTAGTATAAAGTATTTGTGTCTGTATAATAAAAATTCATTTTATCATATTTTAACTTGCAAACATGTTGAATGTGCAAGAAGATATCGTGTCGTTACGTTGTAAGGATATACATGGTTGGGATAAAGTGGACTTTTATTCTATCGGCAAATACAGATAAAGATGCATGTTTTATTTCGTTGACAGTCAAAATGGAATCGAAAAGTGGGCGTCTTAATAATGAAACAATATCACGTTTCGATCGAATAAAGTCATGGAAATTTTCTTACTTTTCGATAGCTAGATTTTTGTAGTCATAGATTCAAAAGTAGAGGTAAATCTCAGTACGCGTGTAACGTTCTACAAGTACTATGGTTAAATCAATTTTTTTTTTTTAAATACAAAATCATATGTCAATGAAACGAAGGTTCAAGAAAATCTTCCATCAATTTATTATTCCCATCATACTTATTTACTAAGATTCACATAGGCACGACACATAGATACATTGATCTGACTGAAATTATATTTAATATTCATGATGTACAGCCAATTTATTTACATACTTCACAACGAGACTTATTTTACTTCATTTCCGGCTTATCTTTGTACACGAAATAATTCATTTCTCGTTCTTACCATCGAGTCGTGTTTCACTCTATACACCTGCAGGATTTCCAGAGCTTCCGTTCTCGTTTATGTGCCACCCTTTATCCACTTTGTTCCCCAGACTGGTACGGGCACATCGTTTCCTCGTCGGTTCCCTTCAATCCGATTTCTCCTCCTTTCGTGGACAATTTTTCGGCGTGATCAAGAGAGATTCTCCACCCACTGGTTCGAAGGATTTTTTCCTGCACGAATTAGCAAAGATTCGCTGCTCGAATTCCTGGACATCCGGCCAGGCCTCTTCCGGTCCCGTTGTTGCCATATTGTTTGATCGTCCTTCTTTATGCTCTTTTGTGCCCTGGCACGATACAAAAGACCGCGTTTAGATGGTAGGAGAAGAGAGAAAAATGTCCCTCGATTCGTTTAATTGTGACGTCTAGCGAGATAAGGAACCCGATAATGGTGATTGATGCCGCGCCACGATTCTCCAAGCCCTTTTCTCTCTTTCCAACAGGAGAGAGCTTGCGAAACGCTACCGGCTCTCCACTCACTCGTACAATTTTCTCCGTCTGTATATTTTTTTTTTCCTTCCCCACCTCAACCTTCCGTTTCTCTGCTCTTTATTCCCTTTTTCACCCGTTTTACGAAACGTCGAATCGAAATATTTTCGAACGATAGGGGTTGGAACGACCGTGCGAGAACTACGCGCCCCGACGGACGATATATTTTCTTGCGCGCCAACGTTTCTAAATAAATATACGCGAGGAGACTATGCAAATACAAATATCGGCGAAGCGATAAATTCAGCGTAAAGCTTTGGCCGGCGTTTCGACGGGGTGCCGTTCGATCCTCGCCAATCGTGAAAATATTGTCCGAGCGAATTCTCCATCGAGTTCCTTCGGAATCGGTCAGCCGAATCGTAAGAACGTAACATTTCTATCTTTTTCCCCGGGCTTTCTCTTCCTCTGTCTATCGGCCCATTCTATTCGTCGTTTAATTGATTCCATTATTTTCGATCGGGCGTCGAATGAATTTTACAAAAGCCACCACCGACTGTATCACGTCACAATCGAAAGCAAGAGTTCTTTGGCCGTGCGTTTACCGCGATTCGATTAATTGATTTGCCCAGCCTGCGATACACTTGACTTTCAAAGCAGCCTTAATATTCATTCCTCGTTAGAATGCGGGCGAAATCCAATAACAATGGGGCCAACAAAGAATATTGTTTAATAGATTCAATTGAAACTACTTTCCCTCTCAGGGAAACGCATTTCTCGATATTTTTGCAACAATAGAGGTTTGTTCGCGTAATTGGAAAGAGTCGTATGTTTCTTTCTTTTGCTTTCTTCTTATTTTTCTATCTTTTTCTTTATTTTCTTTTCAACGAAACTGTAATTCGTCCTTTGTCGAATCGAACGGGAAAAGAAAGGCTTCCTGCTCGAGATAATTACAGATTTTTTCCGGCATAACGAGCATCGCTTTTCGCATGGTTTGCTCGCATTCATTAAAAATATTAATTATTTCGGTTATAATACCTTCTCTAATAGGCAAAGGAAGTTCGTAGATTTATTTTTTTATAGCAAGACTGAACATGCAAATTCCGTAGCAAATTTTGTTCTCTATTATAACGCCCGATGTATGGTTCATCCTTTGCAGAATTTCCTATTTCTGCGAGCAATAAATCGTTGATACAGCTCTATTATGAATTTTCCTGAAGCTTAATCATAGTTCGGATTAGATTTAATAGCAATCTCAGCTTGTAATTTGCCGCCAGCTATCGCTAACGTATAATTTAATTAATCGATAATTTCGTACATTATACAGTTATGCATGTTCTACTGCGATAAACATATAATAATAATAACGATTAATAGGATGATGAAAGTTACGCTTCTACAGTTTGCTCAGAATTATTCGACAATTTTCAGGAATTTCTTACGTTAATATCAGCGAACGATATCGCTGCAAAGAAATTCGTCGATAAGTTAACAAATTCCGGGAAAGTAGACGTAGCTTACTTGACAAGCGAATTGCCTGTACTCTCTCAAAGCGTTCTCTTCGGCCAAAGAACAGCGCGAGCAGTCACGCTACACGTGTCACATAAAGCCAAACAAAACGCGTTCAAAATCGAGGCGCGTATTCATTCATTCCGAGAACAGAATGGAGAGAACCTCTTAGCTCGATGCTTTCATATCCATAAGTGAATGGAAATGATTCCGGTGTCGAACGGAGAACCGAAATAACAGAACTGCGCGGAAAGGAGAACCAGGTAGGGAAGTGTCGCGTCAGTAAATCGCGAGACAATATAATCGACTCTCGCTGTGTAGCACCGTTGGGAGGCTAAGAGCAACAAAAGATCCCGGACAAAGGGAGACAACGGAAAGGTGACGTCGACTCCGGAGAGGCAGAGCAAGAAGTCGGCGTGAACGTATAAAGGCAAGGAACGTTGGCGGACGACGTGAAGGAATCGCGAGGGATACGAAATTGGACAAACTGTTGGATATAAAGAGGGCCCGCATATCTGCTCGAGTCATCGAAGAATTTGGCTTGGCTGCAGCCAGTTCCATGGTCGACAAACAGCCAGTTTGGCGAACGCTTTACTTGCCGTTCCGGATATTCGTTCGTTATTTACGGGATACGGTTAAATTGTCGAGCCAAGGAACTCGCGGCAATTTCCCCTTCCCGGCTCGAACAGCTCTTCGTTACGCTTGTTCTATTTCGATAAATCGTCGGAGAACGAGCTTTTCCAGCGAGCTCCGAGGGGTATCCGGGCTAATTCGAAATAACGACGGACGTCCACCATCGCGTCCCGTGCAAGAATACGCAATCAACCGTGATTGGAGTGACGAGGAGATCTCTGGAAACGAACCGATGCCGGCGCATCGTGGAGAGGTCGACAGGAAATCCTAGTACGTCGTTGTCGATGGAAAATTATAATACTTGTAGGTTGCGTAGAACGTGAATCAGTTGCGAGGTTACACGATACATCGACGGTATACGAGATCGTAAAAATGTATATTTTAACGCGGATAATTGAGAAATCGAAAGTATTCTATAGACATAAAGCGAGGTTGAAAAGTTGAAGTTCCAATTCGGCGCTATAATATAATGGATTTTCGACCGACTAAACCGGAAATTCGCGGCACAGATTAGGTCAGATCGAACGCAATCTCGTCGCAATCAGATCAGGTGGCTCATCAGGATCAGTGGAATTCAATTCTCCGAGACGATTTAACGTTTTTCACATTAAATTGATAAATCGGCGAGACAACGAACTCGATTTTCCTTCGGTTAAATACAGCGGCAGGCGGAAAAACATTGGATTAAAACAGGTAGAACCGGGGTGCCACTTTAACGAAGCGGAATTTCCGCTCGGTCATGGCTATATTAACAGAATTCTGTCGTTCATTACGCTAATGAATACAAAATCGATTGATACGTGTATATCCATAATTTACCGAAACCAACTCAATTTCGAAGTTGGTCCGTCGCGGGGACGGACTCATTCAATTATCGACAGGCCATAAATTCGCGCGAACCCTATCGGTGTGTGCACACCGTAATTCTATAAATTTGATAATTACAAAGTACTGCCGATACGGCAAATCACGCGACCAGGATCGAAACAGGCAGTGCCGCGTATTACGGAAACGTGAGAAGCGTGATGGAATTGAGAAGAAGAGAAACTCGGCACTGACGATCGAAGGCGCGAAAGAAAAGAAACGAAGAAAGAGGCAGGTCGTGTGTTTACATAACTGATAACGAAACTAACGAGCCTAATCCAATTTGAAGGGGACCCTCCATGACTTGGCCCTGGGTTAGATAAAAGGAAGAAAGCTCGCTTTTGGCCCCAACGTTTTCTCACTGCAGTCGAATTTCATTCGGTAGCTTTTCTAATTCACAGGGAACGGTCCTTGTTTTCCAGCGAGCGTGTCGTCTCTTTTACGACGTCTAAGGTCGTTTTCGTCTATTCAACTTCCAATTGGATGCGGTAATTGCCGCTAAAATTATCCTCTAGCCTGTCTCTGACCCGTTCGCCTTCGCCGTTCCTTCGGCTAGCTCCTCGAACAGATCGATCCCGCACCTGAAACCTGCTTTCTCTCTCTTTCTCTCTTTCTCTCTTTGTCTCTCTCTCTTTCTCTCTCTATATATATGTGTGTCTCTTGGTTCCCTATTTTTAATCGACTCTCACCTCTCTAGGTTAGACTATTCGAAAATGCGTATTTCAATCTCGGTTTAACAGAGAAAGTTCATCGCTTCAATAGAATTAACAGATTGAGTGCACTGCCTTATTTCTTGTTAACCTCGTTCCAGACCTTGTACCACGAATCTAACAAGTTTCGTCCAAGTTTATTAAATGAAATCGTATTATACGAAGTTGAAATTTTGCTTTAGTGAGTTAGGAAATTGAAGATGTTTATAAAGTATTACTAAAATACTGTGTTATCATAAATGTAATTTATACTGCAGGTTTTATATCGTGCGATTTCTTTGTCACAAGGAAATATTGTTTAAAACTTCCGTGTCATGCATCGTCGTCAATAAATTATCGCTATACAAAGTCCAGTGTCTTGGTGATGTAATAAATGAGATACAATACGACATTGAACGTTCGCTATGCGATTATTTGTAGAATAAAGAAACGAGATTCGTTGAACACGTAGTATCGATAACGCTTAAAATCGACATTAATATTTTCAAAAGTCAAACTTTTCTTTCTCGTAGTCGATTTATTTGAACAAAAACGAAAGTGTTTCTATATTAACCTGTAAATACATAATTTTCATTGAATTTGTATACTATAACACAATAGAAAGAAAAACATAACTTTTAAATTCAATAGAATCAAATGAGCTGTATTTTATACAATTTATTTGCGAAATCTCCCTAATGATATTAGTTCAGTTGCATAAAAGTAGCAGGATGAATACATTTAAATATATCACAGAATATTAGGTCGTCCGAAAAGTTTCTTTCGTTTTATAAGGAAATAATGGCTGCACAACATTTCCCGTTTTATAATATTTTATCGAATTACGTATGGTCCATTTTGTTCTATCAAGATAAAGATTACAACGTTCGACAGATTAGGTTTCACGTTCGTATAAAGATGCGTCGTTGTAAAAGACGTGTCTATAAAAGAAAGACACTTTTCGGACAACCTAATAATTTGTCTGTTCCGCTACAAAAAAACAAGTATCTTGTTCCAAATAGAATTATGATATGCGTTTAAAACATTGAGAGATTAAAATAGCCATAACATAAATTTCATCTTTTCTTTATCATCTGTTCGATCGTGACTCGATATTCTCGCTACGATTGCTTCATCAAGTTCTTCAGCCTTCCCTAGATTTAATTCCACCTCGGAACTCGAAGTCGGCCACGGAAGAAATCAAGCGAACGAACGGTCGAACGAAGAACGAGGAAAGTTAGGCCAAGTCGATCAAACGTGGCTGCAATTAGAAGCAGCTAATTGTAAGTAAGCGACGAAAAGCAGCGTGGCCGAACGACTTCGATCTTTCCCGTTGGCCGGCAACCGTGTACACAGGCAATAAAGTAGTTAAACTAAGTAACTTGTTGGACCGAGGCCGGGAGTATCTCAAACTATCCAATTACCGTTCAAAGATTCAAATTACGCGCACTTGTACGGAAACGGAAATTTGTTCAACTGGGCGAGCTTCGTTTCGTCCCCGGCGCGGTTCGGTCAGATAGAGTGTGCTCTTCTATTTGTTAGGCCCCTATTGACTCGAAAGTATGTACACGTCGGGAAGTTCGAGAGTAGACAGGAATCCGTATACGTGTGATTGGAACAAATACCATAAGGAATATTAGGTATACGTGGTTGTTAAATATGTGGGAAATAGTATAAATTAAATTAAATATATATCGAGGGTTTTTTGACATTCGCGTTAACATCGAACATTAAAGAGATAGAGGTTTCTGATATTTTTAATATTTTCACTAATTCCCGTACAATGTGCAGTAGATCGTGCGCTAATAAAATTGCGTTGATGGTTTAATTTTGTTATCATTGATAGAGAATGGCTCTTAACATTTTATCGATGGGCTTTTACTGTAGAATCGATAGAAGAATAATTCGTTACTGAAGGTATTTTAAAAAAATTGGCAAGACAGATTGATCGTTTTTTGTGAAATTGTTTCTCGAGAATCGGAGTATGCTCAATATTTACACATGAAAGTATAGTTACGATTGAAAGAAATCTTTCGAACGATTGAACGACAAAAATGATTGTATACCATAAATGAATTTTGTAGATTACAATTAATAACATTGTAACGATTGCAAGTCTACAACTTACAATTTTACGCAAGAAGATTCTTTTATCTAAATAATATACCTTGTCTTGTATTACACAATACGTACATTGAAAGTTAAATACTTTCATTTCATATATGATCTTTTGATAATCTTCGCTTTGAACAATAGATGCTTCAAACGCTTTATTTGTGCAGCATCTACAATTTCCACAAAAGACACTACGTCGTTTATTTTTAGGCAATTAAACGTATCGTATGGAGTAATTGAAACATAAATCGGAATAGGGATATAAAATTGTACGTAAGGTTGTAAATGTAGACGGTGAAATGGCAAATTAATATCTTGGTCCATAAATTAAATTGTATTTAATGTACTAGCAGTAGACGATGTAGCGGTTAATAAATATAATGGGTGCAATCAACAAACTGTCAGCAGTGCATTATTAAGTGCACACGTGCGTTTAATTGTTTTCGCAGTCACGGAATTTAATAAAGAAGTAATCAGAATGAATAAACAGTCGGAACAATTTTCACCTGTAAATTGATCAAAAAGTTTCGACTAACATTCTTCGTTAATAACCTGATCAAATGAAAGCTAGATATTGGAAATGTTTCCATGTTGAATGTGTACCTAATTTCTGGTAAATCAATAATACATGATACGAGGTGACATCATCGAGATGGGCAAACCAGACCACGTTTCCAACAATCAAACATTAAATGAATCGCTCCATCTTATAATTTGAAAACCCAGCTATCGCATAAACATATGTTTTCTCTATCTTTGCTGCTTTGTTTATTCTTTCGATTCCCTCGGTAGCTAAAAGCTACAATTCTCTTTCAATAAAAATCTTTTTATGGAGCAATTCCAATCTAACTTGTGTCTGTTGGATAAGGATATTACATAGAAAAGTATAGAGAAGTCAATGTTCAGTTTTCAAGTCCATCTTTGTTACAAACGTTTATCGGTTCCCATCGAATCAAACCCTCTTCCATTGATATTGTTTTCGGAGTTTATACGATTATTGGCGAGTGTGAGAGAAATCTTACCAACCAAACGGCATGAAACCGCTGGTCGTAACACTGACCGTTCCAACTTCTACCGTGCTGGATTCGATCGCAAGTTCGATCATTACGGTTGAGGTGATCTCGAGCTCGAAGTTCGAGATCCGATCGTCATTAAGGAGCGGAACTTTCCAAGCGGCTACTTACTTAGGCTACGATAACATCGTGTATAGGTATTGGCATTGTTTCTGGATACGCGCGTCGCTGTTTTCCTTCTTCGGGAACATAAATTTCACGGCAGACGAAACAGCTCCTTCGGAATAGAACGGGCGAGAATATGACGTTGTACGAAAATAACTTATGGAGGAATTCTATATCGGGTTAGATAAACTACGAACTTTTTATGAACTCTGGGATTTTTATCGTTGTGCTTCGGAATTGAAATTATCATGAGGTGAGATTTTATAAAAATATTTTGGTATTTATCATGAAAATGTCTAATCGCATATTACTAATACCATATCGGACGAAATAAAAGAATATAATTGACTACTCGATTCTTTAAACTTGATATGGATAGATTTTCATCTATTCTATCGTTTTATGATGGTAATGTGCCGCTAGAAATTGAAAAAAGTAATAGATGTCGAATTGATATAGAGAAATGTTGCGTGCAAATATTTTGTTTTCGATTTTTAACAATTTTATGGAAAAGAAATTAGTTTAAAAGGAATTGTTTATTAATAAATTCCGTAGATCTAATTTTTAGGCATTTTATATCAAAATTATACATCGTCAGTTTTCTTCTCCTTTTGTAGGAAATCAACTTTCTGATTTTTTAAGAGAATCAATTATCTGAAAAAGGTACTTTTCTCATTTCAGGAAATAGTTCATGTTCAGAATTAATTTCCGCGTGCATCTCAAAATTAAAGAATGTTTCATCTCTTCTAGCAAATTGGCAAAATGAGGCACGAAAGAGCCAAACTAATCCACGTCATTCAGATTAATCGTTCAATTTCTGAAGAATTAAACACTATTAAACACTGTTTTGGTACTAAAATTGCGAAACTTTCAGAATATAAACTCGATCAGCTTGGTTTATCAGTGACTTACATGTATATAAACGTGATATTACCTGATCAATAACTACTACAATCCAAATACTACTAACTAAATACTAACATATAACTACTAAATACCAAACACTACAAGCAATGATACATAGTACGGGAAGAAGGTAAAGCGATACTATGTAGGTTAGTAAATAGGAAAACTATTGAAAGTTGTAAGAGAATAGAAAGTTTTCTCTTGTAAATTGATATTTAAACACGTAGATATTCAAGAATTATAAAAAATTAAAGCTTTCTGTTCTTTTATGAATGAAACTGCTCTCACTGTTATATTCAGAACACGGTCTTACGGCACGATGTCGAGAATTTGCCGAATAGTTGAACTGTTAAGGTCGCGTGCTGAATATAGGAGTGTAAAAAGCTTCTGTTAAAGGTGTGCTTACGTCCGTTAATAACGTGCCCTGAATACAAAATACCCAGTCCTTGTTCTTAGCATTTCCTTTGTGCGTGAAACTTTCCTTTAAAATCGCGAGATGTGAATACGACAATTACGTTGTACGAACGAACAGTAATAGCAAGATTCTCGTCGTTTCCACCGAGAACACGTTCTAATCGTTAAAAACATACTGAAAAGATTAGAAAGCTAGAGACGAAAGTGAATATAATCCGAAAGAAAGGTATGCCACAAATTTTTATTATTTCTATCTCTTTATAGAGATTAAATTAGTTCCTTTCTATTAGGAATATCGTAATATATTAATATCGGCCCATATAAGATAATTCAATAACAGAAATGGAATTATTTTTGTTTGAATAAAAAATCTGCTATTCATTAGAAGCGTACAGCATACAATCATTAATACATTAAATAGTATTAATTTTTATTTTCTTCTTCTTCGTTTCTTTCCTTCTTTTTCTTTTCTTTCTTCTTCTTTTTCTTTTGACACCGACTTGCAAATTTTTGTTTCATTATTATCTTTTTCATGGCTATAGTTTTTCGTTTGATGAGACATATTAAATGATCGAAGTGATCTTTTTTCTGTGACATTATTTTCTAGTATAATTTTATAGTTCTCTGGTACGAAAGTTAATTAAACGTTTTACAAACTCTCTCAATATCGTGCAGTATCACTGCGATTCTTGATGGAAGAATTTCTCGTTGCAATAACTTATCTTATCTTCATGAATGAATTAATGATGGACATTTTAGTTCAAACAGAGTCGATAACGCATCGCTGTGTATATTTCCTGCGACTATCGAACAATTTCGATAAAACTGAGTCATTTAACATCCACGAAGCAAAAATATGAATTATATGAATCGAGTAGCGTTGTCCACTAATTAATAATAAATTATATGTTCCATGCATAAATGCTCAGAATTGAAATGATTTTAAGGTCTCATTTTCATACCGCGAGAATGTACGATTCATTAATAGAATAGAAAAAAAAAAGAATCTAATTAAGTTAGTAATATATATCTATCATAATATTTCAACTAATTATAGAATACGATATTGAAATTAGAACATATTCGAAACATGAACGTTTTGTGTACCATAGGAACTGATACCCGAATCGTAAACTAAATTTCAAATTAACAATTATGAAGGATTCATGTAATATCACGTTTATAATCGATCATGATACCTACCATAACTGTCAGAAACTGTAATATCAAATAACCATATACGAGTAATGAAAATCATCGAAATTATCTAGTTATACTAAATAACAGCTCGCATACTGAAAATTAGCACGAACAAAATGAACATCTTTAAAACGTATGAAGAAAATAATTTGCGTTACAAGCCAAATAACGAAGCAAAAAGTTTCTATCGCATACACACTCTAAATCAATATCGTTTATTTGAAGTATAACGACGATAACCGAGCAATTGGTAATTACCAAACCAAATAACCATCCGCAACACTCAATATATGAGAAGTTGAAGTGGTTTTGATTTTGAAACGAACGCGTGGAATGGAACAGGTCAACAAGAATAAAAAGGACTTTACTAGTGAAAAGAAATGTAGATTCTGAAAAAAGTTATAAGTGATAGATTAATTTATTTTAATTATTAAATTATTTATTAATAATTTATCGAAAAATACAATGATCATACGTAGGAAATAAATTATAGTTGAAAAAAATCGATACAATTAATCTCATATAATTTTTACTATTTATTCTCCGTCTGAATCTGCAAAGGCGACACACGATGAAAATACAGAACGTTCAAAACATAAATAATATAAATGACAGAATTAACTGAAATGTCTTTTTGTTTCTACTGCAAATCTTTGCTTCTGGCATTTACATCGTTTACCATTTCAATTGCTCTATTCGCTATTATCAGTAAATACAACGTCAAAAACCACCTAGCAAACCGCTACAACTACCAAACGCCGCAAACAACAGCGTACGAAGTTAAAGGGTAGCAACCGCAGGATGCATCGAAAAACCATAAGCGAGGCTCGTCACGTCGTAATCCAATTTCGTCGATGAACGAGAAGTGGTCTGTTTAAGGCGAAAGACGGATGCGTTAACGAAGACGTCTCGTGACAGGGAGGGAGAAGAAGAGCGATACTTCTCTGACTGTTGGGTTGCCGCAGACTCGAAGCGAAGGCCAGGCATCGAAGGATTAACGTAGCCTAATTCGAGCAGCTTAGAAGTGGCGAAGACAGGAAAAGAAGGGTCGGAAGCCGGTAATTCCAGAGGCAGCTTCGCAACTACCCGACAGAACCCGTCCAGAGAATAAAAAGCGACCTGATTATCCTTTGTTTTATCCCCGGGGAATCCGAGCGGCATCCCAGCGCCGGATTCGCCGCAATGGAGCTAGGAAAAACTTTTTAAAGACCGCCACCGTTCCTCCACGACGGCTCTTTCGTTCCGTGACCTGTTTCACTGAGCAGGAACTTTCGGAATTTCGTTCCAACTCCTTAACCGAGACTCTCTCCAGCTCTTTTCCTCTCTTTTTCTCTTTTTCTATTCGTTTCCATTTCTTTTCCCGTCCTTTTCTCTTCTCGGCGACGAACACCGCCTCGCCGGATCGGCGAAGCCACCTGAAGAAGATCGAAAAGAACTCCCATCCAGTCATCCCTTCTCGATCCACGTCGAGGATTTAGCATAAGGAGGAAGGCAAACACGAGGGCGGTCGTGCACGTAGACGCGTCGGCGAATCCCATGGATCGCGCCGCGAGGATCACGGGATCGGAATAAGTTCACCGTGGTTCGGATAAAGAGGCACTTTTATCGCTGCAAAAACGGCCCATCCGCGACTGGCCGCCGCGCCACGACGTTACGCCCGCGATGAAATTGAAGAAAGATTCTATTATACCTGTATCTTTATGGTCGTTATCGTTTAATGGATCACCGAACGATATCCTCGAGCTGAGACACACTAGGGATTCTGCTCGCTCACGGGATACTATGGGAACTCACGGATGCTTTACGATGCGGAATACCGGGTACTTTTGATTGCGCAATTCCGCACCGTGACGAATGCCTCTGTTCCGAGAGATCTTAGAAAAGTTGTTCGCGCGCGATAGTAGCAGGGATCGATCTTGTGACTTACGCGAGTATTCTGACATGTAATTAGAGAGATGTGAGGTTGAAATTGAGGATCGGTGATATACGTAGAGATTGATAAGTTTTCGATTGGCTTAATTACATTTATTAAAAAGTTACGCAACGTTAAAATATTAAAAAATGAAGAAAAAAGAATTGGATTAAAAAACAGCGTAAAATATTTTGAAATTACTAATTGGTGTGTCACAGGACTATACAAATATAGATAAAAATTATTTGTAGAGTATAATATAAACATGGAACAAAGTAACTATTTTGAAAATATAATAAGTTGCTAATCTCGTTGGTTGTATAGCACAATTTCTAAGATACTTTATGGTAAGAATATTCCGGATATTATAAATTCCATTCCTGCTTATAAAACCTTTATCATCGCGAGGTCTAACGTTTTGAATTCAGCCCTAAAAGAATTATACCGTTTACTTACGGGATGACCTAATATAAAATTCTGATGCTAGACCCATAGTACCACATATGAGAATTCTACTGATTAAGATAGACAACAGTTTTGTTATTCTTCCCACTTATCTAACTACGTCTATCATATAAGTACCCATATTTACAAATGCGATAAAGCATAGTATATTTTTAACCAAACACGTTGCTTACCTCACAAATTTTACTATAGAATTGTCTTCTTCCAAGTAGAATTAGTATTTCCAATCTTATCAGCCAACTAGAGCAGAATTTTACATATTCAATGTCATAAGTATCTTTATTATACGA
Organism: Bombus terrestris; assembly: GCF_910591885.1. NCBI lineage: Eukaryota > Metazoa > Arthropoda > Insecta > Hymenoptera > Apidae > Bombus > Bombus terrestris. Next base: position 19,287,727 of record NC_063275.1, on the reverse strand, counting down.
AATACAAAATTTATTGTATAAATTTTACTATATTAATTTATCAATTTATTTATCAAACATAACTGAACCTTTGAACAAGCAGAATTGAAATAGTAAATGGCGTAAATGTCAGAAATGAGCACTTTACTATCTTAACAGATTTAGGGGAAGAATAAATGGTAAAAATTGTATTGGATTAGTTAAATTTATTCATTTGTACGCTATAGGTTTATCTCTTTCAATCGCAGTTTAATTGTCACTTGTATCGTTTGTTCATTATTAATTAACATTTACATTTCAATCTTTCGATTGTACTTATAATTTTATCAACCAACTACAGAGGTTTCTGCAATGTACATATTATAGTTATGCACATTAATATTTCAAAAAAGCTCTCTCGCTTTCTCTCTCTCTCTCTCTGTTGGTTGTTAAAGAGCGAATGATTTAAATATCGCGTTGCATATTTTACTTGTTTGCGTTTCGCGATAAAAATTCTTAGAAACTATCCGAATTGCGAAATAAATTTATTCTACATAATTGTAAAGATGTTGTAGAAGAAATTAACATCAATATTTCCATAATACACTAAACAATTTAACATAGAGGAAAGGGTAAAAGTTATCGTGAAATTGCAGTATTATTATTCGATGACATAACAAAGAAGGCAGCATCGAAATTCGGAAATAAAGTGAGCAACCTCCTTTCTGTTAAAGATCTTTTGTTGCACGTTATTGTTAGAAAGAAACGATTCATATTATATAAGCAACACGATATTTAAATCACCCCCTCTTATACAAAGCAACAAACAGATACTGTTGCGTCCGAATATTAGCATGTGTAACACATTATGTTTATTTCAAAACTCGTGTCCAATTCGTTCTTTCCACACGTCTATAGGTTTCCTGTCTTCAGTTTTGTTCGAGCGCGAGGGTAACTTTCCCGCTCGGAATCGTAAAAAGGAAGGGACAGAGGATCCCCACGGTATGTTTCCCTTAATCCACGACCCACTAAATATCTCCACTCATATTTCCCTTTTATTTTCCTCGCAAACTAATTTCACGACGCTTCATAGAGGCGGCGAGCAGGTAACCACCGCGAGCACCGCTTCCCATAGATACATCCAGGAACGAATCCGCAGAAATGAATTCCGCATGCGAGAGAGAGAGAGAGAGAAAGAGAGAGAGAGAATCCGGTTAAATCAGCCGCTTTATGCGCGGAAACCGTGGACTCGTTCGTCCGCTTTTATTTCAATTTCGCAGTACGTACGAGACTCGTTAAGGGCGCTAAAGAAAAGCTGGAGAAAAAAGCGTGGAGAACGAGAAACAGAAAAATAGAAGTGTAAAACAACTATGTATATGTATGTAGGATGCTTACACTCCAACCTATAGACTACGAGACATTTAGTAGATTTGAGATGGGGATGAATTTATGTCATAAAAAATCAGAATTATGAAACGGAAGTTTCCTACTGTGGTGAAACGTGGATCATAGAACTCTCGAGAAGTTAACTTTTTGGTATTATTCAATATGTGTATTATTATGTGGTTTTATTTGAATATACGAGAAAAGAGGGTTGATGAATATATAGTTTGGTTCTCTTTATTTCTTAACTAACTACCTTGTAACATAATAATAACTACCAGTAGTTTCAGCAGACTTAGGAAACTTCTCTGCGCACATAGGTATTAGGGCAATTTCATGTTTGTAAATTCTTAAGAAATACTTTTCTTTCAATTATAAATGAAGTTCTTTTTATCGGCTTATCGACGTCAGATTTAAATTAACAAAATTATATCGCAAGACAAATTATTATAACTACTCCGTAAAATTATATTTCTATAGCGGTACATGAGCTAGAGGACGCTTTAGCTTAAAGAAAAATTTCAATGAGTCCTAGCTTCTGGGAAACGATTCATCCGAGTATATTGACCCTAAAACTACCAGAATTTTTTATCGCAAATGATCAATCGACGATGTTTCAGGTATTTTATAAATTTATAATTCCAGCTATCGTATGTATAAAACATTTCCTTCTACGTATTTTTCATTTTAATTTCGTTGACACAAGCTCGCGCTTTGTTCGGTAATAATTCTAGCGTTAATAACATAGTCAGCAGGATATCCAATAATAAATAAAAGTGAGAAATATTCCAAATTTCTGACTAGTTATATATACATATAAGATAGAGGAGGAGTAGAGAACAAATTCCTCGCCACCTTGGGATTACCAGCAGGTTAATTACACGAGAAAACGTAGCCTCTGTTTACTACAGTGGCTATTTGTTTTGCAGGTGTTATCAGCCAGGTGATAAGCACCCTTGCACCGACTGTGAAGCCGAGCACGCTGACACGAGCGTTCTTCTCGCTCTTTTTTCACCGTTTCCCCGCATCCTTGTATTCCACGGCTTGGCGTCGACTCGGAGGGTGGTCTGTGCTGTACGGTCCTCGAGCCGGAACACGGAAGCCTTCGCGGCGTGCACCGTTGAAAACGCGCCGGGGGATGATAGAAGATGAGCGCGACCGGTGAAGGAGGGGCGAGAGAAGAGTGAAGGCAGCCACCGAGAAAGCTATCCGGAACAACGAAGATGAGATGGGATGCCGCGCTCTACCTACTTTCTCTGCTGCTCTTCTCCTTGGCCAATCTTTGCTGGGCTCTCGTCGAAACTCGAGGTACGTGCGAATTTTCGGACTCGATGCTTCCGTCTCACACCCCCTGACGGCTCCGAGATTAATTCATCCGATCGAGACTATACTTCATCTTACTAGACGTTGCCCGATAAAAACCTTGGCGAACATCGTCGAAACCAATTTCCACGTGAATACTGTTTTTGTGCTCTTGATATATTGCACGGTTAGAGGATATCGTAGAAGATATTGAAATGAATTTTTGGGCACGGATTTCGGAACAAATATTTCGTTATGTTCTACTGTTTTTTATTTTTATTTTTTTTTAGGTATTTTTACGAAGAATACCCTTTTTTTTGCTCCTCCAATTTTTCCTAGTTTTTTCAAGGGAAATATGGAAACCTGCGGACCGCCTAGAGGGATGAGTTTTTCATCTTTCGGTTAATGGGGAAAAGGTTTCTTTGAAACACGGAGAGTAATTATGCGAATTCGAAGAATTAGTAAAGATAGTTTAATGATTATTAAATTTCTCCGTTAGAATTATTCCACTTTTATTCGTTGAATAAATTACGGAAGAAAGTAAATTCCGAAAAATAGACTTGTTGGCCGTTAAAATGATTTTATTTCAACAAGTATGAAGATTTATTTTAAAAGAGATAGGCAGACAGACAGAAAGAGGGAATTAATAATCTAGCTAAAATTAGAATAGCGTAACATTCAAATATAGAATAAATTAAATTAAACAAGAAGCAGACTCGATAAACAAATATAAATAACATTTTATTCGTACCAAAAATTAAAGTAACGTATTTCTCTTTCATTTCATTTCTATTTATTTATATTCGAGAAAAAATCAAAAGCATACAATCGAATAACACGATCAATGTATAAAATATTCTAACAAGAACAAATGGGAAAAAGCTTCGTCTGGACAACGGAATAAAGTAGCAGTGTTAAATCAATGCAAACATGTTTCCGATCTCTACTATCTCTACAATTTCATCGCAAAAAGGAACGCTGGTATTTGCCTCGGTTTCCAGCGTTGATTCAATAACGAACGAGGAGGTAAGAGGAGGAAGTTTTTTCCCCCGGGGATAAAAAATTCCCTAGCATTGTTTGAAATTCCGCGCGCGATACTCAGCGGGAGAGGTGTTACCGAAAATAAAGAGCGGCTGAATTAAGGATCATCCGGTTATCAGATACGTGCCGACGCATACGATTAATTATATAGAGCATTCGTGGGCCGTTCTGTCGGTTGCTTAGGAATTTTTCGCGAAGGGGTGAAACGCTATGAATATTCATACGGCATCGAGCTCGAAGTCGAACATAATCCAACGGTTCGACAACGTGACAATCATTTCTGATTTTCCCTTAATTCGACTCGCCACCACCGGTCACCGGTATTCAAATCGTGCGGGTGTAAAGCGGCGAACATTTAAATTCCACGTACTCACGACGATTCAAATTAAACAATTCGTCGGTCGCAATTATTCGAGCCGCACGCTCCACCATAGCCCTGCTATTTTAATTAACCGGAGAAATAATAACGTCAATAATTGCGTGACTCGATTCTGCGTTCTTTTTTCTTCGTTTTTTTTTTCTCTTTTTTCCCTATATTAAATTGTAGTTGCACGAATGAATAAACGAGCGAATGGACGCGAATAAAAGTTGTTAAATATTTCTATTGTTTGACTGGAAAAATGTTCGAAAAATAGGAAATTGATTCTTCGAATTGTTTGAATTGTAGAAGATAAATTTTGTTACTGCAGATTGTGCGTTGAGGAAGTTTGTAAAATTCGTAGTTCAGGCTGGCTTTTAATTAAAATAACGATTGCAAACTTTTTAATATATTTATTTATTGTTTTATATAACTTTTTAGGATTACTTGATGCATAACTTAGTAGTAATAAATATTCGTGGATATTTTTGTCATATTTTCCGATTTATTTAACAAAATCGTTGCGATTACTAGATTTAAATACTTCCCTTTTTGAATTTAACTTTGCCTATGTTGATCTTAAAAAATCTGAAATATAGGAGTTCTTATTTAATCGTCAGGCGTGTATAACCCGTTTTTTTGCATTTTCACTCCACTACACCATTCTCCACTCTACCACGAATATTCCTACTCGACAAAAAGGGAAATTTCTATCTGCTTGAAACATAATATGATATTAACAAAACCGTCTACAACCAGCGCCGTAGCGAATGAAAACAAAGTTGTTCGTCCAATTTTACATCCTAATAAAAACAAAAATTCCACAAAACTAGCGACAACCAAACTTATTTATTTACTTTTATTTTTACTAGATAAATAATATGAAAAATTAGAAATTTGTACTTACTCTAGAACTATTAACAATTGAAGGATGAAGCTTGTACGAAAGAAATTCAAATGGAATTTGTATGGAAAAATACGCAGTGCAAAAAGGGAACAAATAAACATTTCTCTATATATTTTATGAAAAATCAATCTGAAATCCCCAGAAGTACGTTATTTCCAATCTATAAAATTATTATGAAGAATTGTGAACTGGTTACTTTTACCTGCTCTAGTAACAAACAAGGAAATCCCTTATCTATATACAAAGTTTACTAAAAATCACTTATATCACCAAAAATACAGCGTTGCAAATCTGTGAAATTATTACGAAAAATTATAACTTGTTCACCTTACAATTAGTTATTCGAATAACAAAGGAAGAAATAACTCCATACCCATATACATACAATATACCTACGTACTTCAACAAAAACCGCTCAAATCCCCATAAATGCTCCATTGTAAATCAGATATAAAACTGCTATGAAAAATTATGAATCGGTCAGGTTGACTACTTCGGTAGTTTGAACGTTAAACCAGCTTAATCGATCCTCGATGCGTAAAATTTGACTGAGGTGGAGAATGGAAAAGGAAGTACACGTGGCTCCGCGCCGCGCCGGAGGAACAACGCGTCCCACGTAACGTTATTCGAGCGACGTAATGGCTGTTTACCATACAAGGCAGGCCGGGGGAACTTAACGATTCGACACCGGCAAAAAACTCGGCAATTATACGCAGCCGCCGACTAATTTGCAATTGACTCGCGTGCGAATCCACCAGTAATTATTAGTATCGGCCTCGCCATTATTGCTGGGCTAGAGGTCCTCACGTTCGAAAGGGCTCGCGCGATATTGTATATTGCCGTGGTCGTTGAATTATGGAAATTGGTCAGCTCGCTTGGCCGACAGCTCGCTAATTAATTATTAATGCAAGCGCTACTTATTAGTCGTTACGCGGCTCCGCGTCGATGGACCGCGAATGGCTCCGATTTTTACCCGTTCAAAGGCGCCCTTATAATTGGTTCGTGACTTATGGTAGTCGAGCAGAGGATGTCTTCTGAAGAACTGACATGGTGTGCAGTCACGACTCGTTCGTTGTTCTAACTGATCGTAGCAGAATGTCTTTATTTTTAATTAATTATAAGATTTTTCCCAATCGATTTACATTAACGAATTCTATTTTTGTAACATCTTGACGATCAAATAGGTCCCCTTAATTGTTTTCTTTCGTTGCTATTTCTTTATGAAATTTAATTATGACAAACTGTTGCTGAGTCGTTAATGGGTTAAGTAAATTGCGAAGATAATCGAGTATTTATTTATTATTAGAATTTAATATTTCTCGAAATTTCTTTCTTTATTTTATTTTATTTGATACAGATACAGGTAACCTTATAAAAAGATGTTCATTTGATTGAAAATAGTTAGGAAATTTGCTGACAAAAATTAAGGGACAGAAATATTATTTTTTTGTTAGATGTTTATCATATTATTCATTTGTTATTACATTATTTTATTGTACTGATCACATCATGAAACATGCATTTGATTTTTTATAATTCACGTGTTTTCTTCTTAGAATTAATTTCAATTGGATATTAATCTTTATTTATTCTTCGTGCATAAATGAGGCAGTATTATTATTTAAAATGCGAAAGACAAATAAAAATTAACTTATAGTTCTCAAATATCGCGTTGAATATACATAGATGAAATGTTCATTAGCATAATACTTAACGATCAGAATCAACAATTAATAACACAAATAATAACGATTCAAACATAGGTGAAAATTCCAAAAATATATAATAATATCGCTTTGTCTTCTACAAACTTGTAAATTATCAATTAAAAATAATATTTCCAATTATTTATATGTAATATATAGTTTTGTATTAATTTATACATTGAAGCCGTTATTATATTTTCTAAAACATACCTATATAAAATGCCTAAAGTATTATAGAAATAGGTTCGTAAAATTGTTCGAAAATTAGAGTGAAATAATCAGGAAGGAAATTACTTTGCATATTCTCTTCACTATTAATTAGTTCAGTGAAGCATACAGATTTATCTCAAATAATTATAGTTCGACTGCCAAATTTAAGAAGTTATTAATTTTTGTTCGGCCCCTCATTCATTTTCAGTGATTTAAGGGGGCGAACGAGAAGGGTTTCGAGATAAATGAAGACGATGGGAAACAGGTCACGCAATTTGACCGAATTCCGTATAAAATTTTGAATTATGAAGATTGCAGGCTTCGTTCCCTAAAGCGTGCAAATTAATTACTAATAACGCCTCACTTACTACTAATTACACGGCTTAGTAATGTCGTTTGTGCTGCCGACAACAATATTCGATGCTGTTCTTCGACTTTCCGCCGAGTAGATTTTCATTAATGATCCGTCAAAGGTGTAATCATTTCTCATTCATTCTTTTTTTAACTCTCCAACAGCCGCCATTAATTATCGCTCTACAATGTCGTTACGTTATTAAACAGGAGCGCGTTGTGGGAACGTTAGCTCGAAAACTGGATCTTAGAGAGATGGGAAATGATGGCAACTTACTTTTGTTCCAGTTATATTTAAATAATATTAGACCGTAGTATATACGAATTGTTTAATTAAAAATCAAGTTGCGCATGACTTACAAATTTTATTCGAAGCAGTTCTAACCAAAGCAATTTAAATTTCATTTTTATCATGTTGAGTTAAAGATGAAAATAGTTAGTTAAATAGTCGGTGATAAATGTAAGGGATCTAAATGTTATATAAAAGTTATATAAAGTTATATGAAGTTAACTACATAGAAAATTGATTAAATTAATCGGTGCTAAAAGATTGGAATTATTATTATTCTTATTCTAAGATACATTTAATTAAATATAAAAAAATTGATATCTAGGAAATATAAGCAGAGGAAATTATGTAGCTCGATCTTCATTAAGGTTATTGACTAGAATTTTTAAAACATTGAGTTTTGAATGCAACTTTCTCAGTATCAAATAAATGATAAATGAGGATAAATAAATTACTCTCTGATTCTACATGCCCTGTTTGCTAATAGAATTTAGTCATCTAAATTTTATGTCAATTTATTTTCATCAATTCTTTACATTTATTTATTATTCAACGTGATCTAAATTTCATATCAATTTCTTGTCAACCCTGTCTAAAGAAAACCTAGCAAAGTACCCCAAAGTGTATAGCAAGCTTTGCACGGATATTAAGTAAAGTTTGGCGAGGAGAAAAATGTTCATACACGCATAATGACACGTAAATGAAACTTTTGTTTAAAACAAAACGCTTGCACACGAAGAGAACCGCATAGATCTCGGGAACTGCCAGTTATAAATGTACATTAAAACATCAAAGAATGCACAAGGTAACCAGACACTCGAGTAACGTCCAAGTTAAACAAAACAGAAAACCTCGAAAGGTAGATACCGTGAGTTAGACTAACATGTTAGTACGAAGTATGCGGTTCGAGATGCTTCTGTTATATTTGTCTCTTTTGTTTAGGCAGAAATAGATGCACTTTAACGTGCATACTTCGTGCTTCTATTTCTATTTAAAATTACAACCCCGTAAAAGATAAGACACGCGTGTACTTAACTACTAGGTGATTACTAAAATAGAATAGAAAATGCTTAAACGTTCAGGATGACAAAACTATATTTTACGTCCCTTCGATACATAGAATTAAAAATATCTTCAAAACTGCAACCCCCAAAACAGAAGTAAACTGTCGTACTTAAATACCACATGATTGTACCAGACAATTACTACGATAAAGTAGGATATAAAATGGTCATTTAAAATCATCGGCTCCTATCTTTTACTTCATATAATATATACATAAAATTGGAAATTTCTTGATTTTTATAGACATGTCGTTGAGCGGTTTCTGAGCCGCTTTCTCGAAATTTTGGATTTTAGCGTTCACCAGCTAGGGTATAAATAACTAACCTTTACTCAATTCTCGGCATAAGCCTTTGAAGCTTAGTGGGTTATACTCCGACCCACTTAATGTAATAACGATAATGCATAGCGGATCAATTTTGATCCCACCTTCCCCAAAGCACTGTGTCTTTAAAGCACATGGATCCAATACCTGCTATTATCTACCGGTGATGGATGGTGCGCACAATTCATGCACGTACGTCGCGTGCTACAGGTGGACAATTTAATCGTGATTCATACTTATAATTATGCATGAATTGAAATCTCTATTCAATTTTGACATATTCTACAACACCATTAACAGGATTTGAAATTTTATCTCCAATTTCTAGTCTATTTCGATCTATTGTATTAATATTATTTATCTTAAATAATCGTAAAATTGGAACGTTTTTTTTTTTTTTTATTAATTAATGTTACGCGAATATTCCTTGTGTATATGTGTAAATTGCATAACGGAGAGGATTACTTTTTCATCAAATATTCTGAAATTTCATAGCCCTCAAATGAGATATTTTATATACTATTTTTAAATAGTATGAGAATTAACGTAAAATATTTTTCCTATTACGTATCGACTTCAGCTGTTACGTTTTAGATAAAAGTAATTTTTGTTGTACCGCCGATAAAATTACAAATGTAGAATAGAATACGTAATATCGGAGTGCAAAATATCACGAAAATCAGAGATTGTAATAATCTCTGTACTTCAAGTCGAAATTTCTGACTGTACTTTCTAAATTATACGAAATTCCGTCGTTTTCCTCTATCAAATTCATTTTCGGGAACAAGGGAAACAAACACAATAAGGAACGAATAAGAATACTTAAGTAGCGAAAATTCTTCGTAAATAGTTAGATTATGGTAATTGGCTGTTCCCTTCTCTGCTACGATCGTATTAATTATTACCCTCAATGTAACATAATGGTAACAGTATCATCCGACTATATTTTTGAATAATAGCAGTATTATCGTAAAAAATGCGGCGTTTTATTAGGTGTTTTTTAATTATCAATTAATGTTCGATTGTCTAGAATCCCTGATAATAAGATATGTAACGCATTTCTGGAAAAATCTAATATGTTTACAGAAATATTAATAGCTTATATTTCTCCTACGTCTCTTTGAATAAATTTTATTTTTCGCTATGCTATTTTTGTCTACAACGTATTAATTATATTGATCACGCCATACATCAGTTACTCATAACAAAATCTCTCTCAAATGACATTTTCTCTTAATATATTTCTTACGGGATATTGCAAAATTTCTGCCAACGCATAATTTTCCATTTTCTTGTTTTCTAACGAACCACTTCCGATATTCCACGGAAAACATTTATTTTCGAGGAACGCAGCGTTGTATGCAATAGTATTTACCGAGACCTAACAGTTTGCGCGGAAATTCATTAACTATATCAATAAACAGTTGTTGCTTAAGCACTTGCAAACTGCACCCTAATTTTCGATTATACGGTTAGCAAGCGTAAGGCTTTCATCGAAAGCAACGTGTTCTACCAGGAAACTGCTTGGTAATTGGCTATTAACGCGAGCATTTACCTTTGACTCGTATGCCCTTATTACGTATTCCTTTATGTCGTTAGTCAGTGTTTTAAACCTTCGTGTTTTTCTCGATTGACACAGGTTTTTCGCTTGTTCCGGTACGCTAATTGCACGCCCAACTTCCCGAACCAATTTCCTCCAAACGATGATTAAAACGAGATTCTTACAAATGGAAAAAAATATCTCGCTGCCGAGGGAAAGTTAAACAGATTAAAAATCTATGATATTTATAATTACGCCATACCATCTGCGCTACATTAACTTTTTATTTGAACTTTGATAAACTCGGGTAGCTCATCGTGTTATTATTAATTAAAAGTTCCGAGCACGTTCCTTGCAATTATTTTTCTCCGGTTTTGCTTTTGTAAATTATCGGATATATATCATAAATATTTATCTTTTTATGTGCTATCTTAGTACACAGGTTATAATTTGTAGTTTTGCTTTCTTTATCTTCTGAATTTTTATTGACGAATTTCTCATTTTAATATACTTCTAACTTTCATACAATAGTTTCAACATTTACGTTTATTTCATTCCGAGTAAAAATAGAAGAAGAAAACAGTGTCTAACCAAAAATGTCAACCCTCTTCACACGTGTTCTATGTGTTTCCTCTTCCACAATACTTGCAAAGTTTATACCAGTTAAATTCGTTACGATTTGCCTTACAGTCTTTCTCAAATTATATTTCATGTTCAAAATATTCGTGTCAAGCAACGATAGATTTTAATTCATTTGAAGAATAACTTTGAATGCGCCAAACATTTCATTTGGTTTGGTGATTTATGCTTTACTGAATGTTGGAAAGGATGCGGTTATATGCAGATATATGTAAATGTCAGCAAAATAGAATTTTCATCTTTAACTTTGTCGCGTTATGTCGTTTATCTTGTATTGTTCTGATATTAAAAAATATTTGAAATTTCAGCAAAATAGAAAAAAATTGTTCGTGTGCATGACTTCTCGTTTGTATCAATCATTTTCTTAAAACGTTACAGATCTTTTTTTTTTTGCTAAAATTAATGCGATCAAAATATAGAAATTCAAAAATCACAGGGCAGTTAAAGGAGATATAATAAAGTAGATATAGAACGATTCATTTACAAAGATAAAAATATTTATCAAAAAGGAAGAGATTTAAAGAATTAGTGCAACAAAATCCAACATTTCACACATTGCCATCTGAACAATGTATTAAGTTTGGAATTAAGGTACAACTGCACAATCTCTTGCATTTAACGCTTAGCAACATATTCCGAAGAGGACAGTATCGATTCAGGACACTTGCATAGCGTCTCACGGGGGTTGCATTTAATTTTACACGATTGTATCCTTAGAGTTTCTGAAAATTAGTTGAACTCCGACTCCCTATAGCGTCGCAATACCATCAGATTTTGTTATTATATTCTACGTATGATTTATGCAAGCTAATTTCTCGCCAGTTTATCGCGTGGCCCGATCGTATTCAAAGGCCAGGCGACGCATATGGAAATATACGGCTGTTTCATGTCGTCCGGATTCAATTCGTGATATGTTGCCATATGCTTTGCTCGGTCTACGGTGAAAATTATGCAAGGAGCTTCCAGTCATTCCGTTAACGACGTTTTACTTTAATCTAATTTGTAAGAGATTCCACGTTTCTGCATGTCTGCTCGTACAGACCCACAGATTAACAGATTAATTCAATCTGTTTGTTGCGAGTTCCTTCGTGTACAGGCTACTTAATTTCTTCCTCGAACTCGATTGCGAGTTCGCTTTTTCCTCCCGCGGTCGTTCAGTTGACGTCATAAAGTACGAGCTGAAATTTCATCAACAATTTCTGGCTTCCTTTTGATATCTAATCTTGAAGCGCGTAAAATAAGGAATTTTTATGAAAATACTGGAAGCTTGTTTATTAAAATTCTCAGAGGGGATTTTTTCTTTTAATTTAAAAGATTAATCACGATATTTGAATTTGATATGCGTAAAATAAGGAATTTTTATGAAAATATCAAAATCTTATTCATAGATACTTTCAGAGAATTATCTGATTCATTAAAAGAATTAAATACGTACCAGACATTTTTTTGATGTCAAATAATTTCTTTTTATCAAATACAATTCCGTTAGTATTAAAGAAACAAATTTATTCAAGTGAAATCGTATATAAACTTTCGTATAATGCTATCTTAACTAAGATCTTCGTTCAAAATATGTACAGAATACATATTTTCATCCAGTACCTTCTACCAGTATTTTCTATCAGTTACTTCAAATAAACAACCGAGTAATTTGAATTTATTGAATAATTACCTTCTTAAATACAGCTTCCATCAATAATGTATTTCCGTTTATCTAGCACTGTTATAAATATTCGAATCGCAGACAATTCTAAGAAAATTAATGAAATACACTGTCATATTGATGAAATAAAATTTTCATCTGTTTTATTTCCATCTCGAAATTATGCAACATTCTTTTCAGCAAAACAATTTACGAGTAAATAAATCGTTAATCCTTTTACACTCGATGTACACCCAATACGCGTATACCCAATATTGTATTACATTTTATGTTACGTCATTAATTATTAATTAACTATACATAAATATATTGCTGTTTTCAGCAAAACCGATCTCAAATTTTAGCGTGTTATGTCTTCTTTACAAAATCACCCCTAAAATGTCTATTATTCGTAATTAATACAAAACGATTCCAGGCTCATATCAAACTCTTTCACTTCAGATATTAACCGGAAGCTAGACTCACGATATAGCGTTAGTAATATTATAAAAAGTGATTCATATCTTGACTTATTATCAAATGAAAATTCTATAAAAACTCTGGTCACGAGGCCCATAACTTCATGACTTAATTAGATACAACTCTTGCATGATATAAATTACAGATGCACTTATAAAAATTATGCAATATAATGATCATTTTATTTTAGAAGATTAATATATATTAGACAAAGATTAAAGATGCTATAGCGAAACAGGATAAAAAAATTCGATGATTAAATTGAAAGGGTTAAAAACTGTTCACTCGTCCTCATGTTCAGTTCTAACTGAACCAGCCTCGTTTCACGATAACACAGATCCAAGCACTTTCGTACAATCGAACTAGTATTATTAGCGAAGTTTTACAAGTCGCAAGTTACAAATACTAAATTACTGATATTAATAAATGCGCTTGCATTAGCAAATTTACCGATCAACCAAACGATATCTTAAAAGTAGATAAATTTTGTAAATTACGAGTCATTTCATTATCTGTCCCATTTGACGTAGGAATCGTAAAATCGTAAAATAGAAAATTTAATTAATTAACGTTAAATAATTTACGGATTGCAACTTGTCGATTCGCTGATGTTACATTGTTACTCGGTAAATTATGGCGCAAAAGGGCCCTGTAGACACGCGCCAGCTGATCTTAAGGCGTATTGCTAGACGGAAAATGAATCTTTAATAGGGAGTCCACGTTATTCTCCGCATAATCGGCGAATTTCAGTCCAGCGGAGTATTGTCGCGGTCTTTCACGGAGGTCCTAACAATCTCGGCTAATTAAGTTGTCCTTCAATCTACGCGGATATTATTATAAAAGGGATTAACGTCGTTTTAACAGGGCGGAATCTCAGCTCGACTACTTCGACGATTTCGTTTGCCGCCTCGCCGAGGGACAAGGGTGTGCAATCTTCCCCGCGGAACATGCACCTATGGGAATATCTCGTTAAGAACGAATTTACATTTACTCTTTTGTCCTCGATTTTTCTCCTTTTTCTCGCAGCACACGCAACACGCGACTAAATTATCCCGCAAACGACCGCGATTGTTGCCAAGTAGTACGACCAGACCGCGTTAAAATCGAGCCTCGAGGTGGATATATGCAAGTCCTGTTAAGAAAAAAAAAAACGCTTCAATGTTTTTTCATTAGGTCCCCTTTGTTGATGGGAGATTCAAGGATTTTTTTAACGGTGTCGCCGCTTACGCATCGCGTTTGTTAGGGTGGATTTTTGTATGCTTTTAGACGCGGAAATGCGTCGTATTCATGGAAATAAGAGAATATTTGTAAGTAAAAGATGGGGTGAATGTGGAAGAGCGGAATTATAAAAAATCAGAGTATTTTTAGATCGCAGGTACGTGGAGAAATGAAAATTATTTTAACTGAAATGCCAGAGATAAAGTATTCGACTGGAAGATTTCATCTTGCAAAAAATTTTTATCCTAGATTATAAAAATATCGCAATGTACGTATTGTATTATCGTGGGCGATATTTCTTTTATCGAACTACCATGCAAATTGTGTCGAAAGACGTAAAACTTGTTTTCGTTTAGAAAACTAATCAGCGTGTGACGAATATTTTATTAATCTTAATACGGATTCAAACCTGTATATGAAATGCGTTACTATACAAATTTTTGTGAAATTTTGGTGATATCATAAAAGATCGTTTTTTTTTTTTACAGATTAGTGGAACGTTTCCTACTAGAAATAAAAGTTCGATGGTATCTGTAAAAAGTAGCGTTTGTTGTCAAATTTTAAATTGTAGATTTCATCCTGTTACTGCACACTAGTACATACAGTGCGCTCTAACCATATGCAAAACCCGAGCAGAATCGATGAGTCGAACATTGTACGTTCCCCTCGTAAATCACTTGCAGTAGCCAAACAGGAAATGGCATTTTACTTGACAGGGATTGACTTTTGGACTTACGTGTACGTAGCATTTTTCACGCGCGTCGCTGAATTCTACAATACTCAAAAATTCTAGAACAATATTTTTTAGCGGGTCCATTCAATTTGCCTTCCATACTACGTTTAATTCCATTTCGTTCCATTCCCAATTTACTGAATGCTTCTCAGTTCAGGTCATTTAAATAACGCGGAGCTGGTTCGATCGGAATAGTCGATTTCACGGCGTACCTACGTATTTTTCAATATCATAATTTAATGAATACCATACACGACGCAATTCATCTTCCAACGCGTCCAAATAGCCATGCAGCTTTGAACACGATCTGAATTGAACAAATTACAAAGCCAGTGCGATTAACAAAGTGTAGAAATTTTGTTTAATAACGGTCTCCCCTTGCCTCCGGTCATTTTCATACGTAAAATTGTTGATTAAGGAAAGAAAGGAAAGTGAACATCGAGTGGAGAGAGAACGCAAAACGGAAAGACTAAAAACAGGCGCGTAAAAACTGGCGAACGCTGGGTGTGTATTAACCGGCGACGATGAGAATGATAAAAATATAAAGCCGCGTGCCGGCAGGTTGCTCGACTACTAAAACCCCACGGGGGCCGCGGTAATTTTGCCGTTAAAAAATCGAGACAATTACCTGGCGAAAAAAATTAAACTGGATCAAGTGCATCACGGTTTGAAAGCGCCATTAAGTTAGTATGGCCGCATTTTACCCGTAGAAATTCAATCGGTGCACTGATGGACAAAGCGGGGGAGAGAAAAATAGGGTGGAGGAAGCCATGACGAGGACGGAGAAACGAGAGGAAAAAGGAAGCTTGAAACGAGAAGAGAGACGAGAAATCACGGTGGAGGACGACGAAGTCACGCTGTACCGAGTACAGGATGGAACGACGAGAAAGGAGGGGGTTTAGAGAAGGAAAAGAAATATAAGAAGAAAGCTAGGCGGATGGAGGGGATGAAAAGGAAGGAAACGGCGAAAACGGTTGAAAAGGCCGCGTCCGTATCATAGATTTCTGACGATAAGACGAGGACGGCTAGCGACAGGATGCAAAGGAGACTGATCAAGAGAGATAAAGATCAACGATTTGACGGAGACAGAGTGGAGAAAGAGTGGGGGAGAAGGGAAGGGAGAAATAACATGGGGTTGGGGGAGAACATAAGAGTCGCAAAGAGGAAATAGCATCAACGAGCGGCGCTTCATTTCAATGGAATTGGCTGCATCAATGCCAATTAATTAGCTGGTAAACTCCTGTCGGTCGTCGGCCTCTGAGTAATTTCATTAGTCCCCGGAGCAGAGAGCCGTTGAATAAATAAGGTCCTGTTTTCACCATGAATACCGTCGTCCGGCGTTTCGGGAACGATTCCTCACGTGGGTCAGCCCCTAATCGGTCGATCTACCTCGAAGATGCCTGTACGCCGCTGAGCGATTCGAATCGCTCGTGCCGGCCAGCGCCGCGATCCTTAATCACTCTTTTTCCAACCAACCGGAAGGACACACGGAACTGTTTGTGTTTCCTGACAAACAGTATCTCGTCGTCGCTCACGGTACCAACGCAAGAAACTAACTCGTTTACGTCGAATAATCTTTTTCTCTATTTTTTTTTTTTTTTTACTTCTCCATTTTTTTCTTTCTTCCCCCCACTTTTCCTTTCTCTCATACCTCTTTTCCACGTTTCGTCGGCAGAAATTGATGAGATTTCGTGAACGAAATTTCGTGAAAAGAACGCGGTAGGTGATTTATCGAGACGCGACGAAATAAATGATTTGAGCTGATGAGTCCGACGAGAAAATGGTCGAAATAAGAATCGTAAATTTCGAAGTTTCGATGTATCTGTTTCGATAGTGTTTTTCTCTTCTTCTCACTTACATTAATGAAAATTTCTCTGAACATTTCATTTCTGCTTCTATCTTTTCGGAACATCAATCATACAATGCAATGCAATGCATACCTTTCGCTCCTTGCGTCTAGAAAGATGGTTTTTAATATCAAGTTCCGCGTATTTCACCATCGTGAAATATAATATAAACACCGTTTCCTGTTATTATATCGCGTTTAATTCATTTTTGAATTTCAGTTTCCCAGCAAAGTGCTTGTTTATCCTGCATTTAATCCACGCTTTCTGTTCCATGCGCATTGCAAATAACGCTTCTGAATTTTCTATAGCCGCCAGTTATAGCTTCAGTTATTTTATGAAATTTTCAATTATTATTGTATAGAGATGGCAGTATAAAATGAATTTTGATTATATAAAATGAAAATCTGTGCGATCGTGTGAAATTAAATTATTTTATGAAAATGATTTCCTCGTAAATTAATCGATTTGATATTATCGAGAAGATTTTTAATGAAAAATTGCTTGCAACCGAATTGAAGAATTTAACGACGAATTTTACTTTGCTCGACGAACGAAGTCATACGGTATTTCGTGGAGAAAGTATCAGGAAAAGCTTTTAATATTTTAATGCATTATACTCTTGTTCGTTTATTCAAGGTGAGAATGAGAATCTGGAAATACGATTCGTTTTTGAAAGATAGTTGAATTAACTCGTTTTATCTTCCTTTTATCTGCGCATAAGTGCGTTCAAGTTTGAAAACATCGCTAGAAGCTCTCATCACAAGAAATCATTACTCCCTCGTTTTTCGAGTCATTTAATACGCGCATGGGTTTTGCTTGACTTTAATTGTTTTCAATTTATCCCAGCCAGAAGTTCTCTAAAAAAATTTTGTCATAAGTAATTTTACGTTGAAATTCAGTTGAGAAATTTTTAATCAATTTTTTAAAATCGTATGTAGTGTTATATGTGAGGTGAATTGTACGAATAATGAAGCTTCAGATTATTAATAAAGAAACTAACATATTAAAAGCACGTTTTAAATCAGATTTTCCTATTTGCCGTGATGGACGTCCAAAATGAGCTGTCGGGTAACTGATTATCTTTCTTTTGTTGCAGAAGTTAAAATAAAAATATACATTTTCCTGCAATAACGATAATTGAAATTTTTAAATGGATATTTGGTAAATTTTTCAGAAGAATAAAATTTACGATTGAAGATAATAATTTTATCACTAAATTAAATCACCATCAAATGTGGTATTTACATCTTTACTCATAATATATGTATATGGAATTAAACAAATGATAAAAACACCAAAGAAAATAGCGTATTACGAATACACATAAACGATACGAATTTAATTAATTATCCTGTCGTTATCCGTTCTGACGTTATATTCCACTGGTATCTCCATGGTCATTCATTTTTTGTTATTACCTACCATACTTCATTCCACTCATTCATCATTTAAGATACACAATTAACTCTTTCAATCCTCATATATCTAACTTATGTTTGTAACAAGTATGATTATTTATATCAATCTTAAATTTATGGAAACAAGTTCTCAACCTTCTAGCTTTACAATGTAGAATTACGCTTGTAACACAGATTCCAATTCATTAAAGATGGTTTCTATTTGTGATATTTTATAATATTAGCTTGAAGTAAACTACATAGGTATATAGTTTAATTTGTACTGCAATTTTAATATTAATTTTGATTTCTTAAACTAAGTGCATTGTGATTCAATTTTTTGAAATTACTCTATTATAATTTCTAATTTTAATTTCAATTTTCATCTCATCGCTATATGGCTAATATTAAATTATGTACAACGTAACAGTATTATGGTACTGAGTAGCTAACTTTAACTGAAATTGCTTATCAAATAAGCGGAATATCACAATTGAAAATCACGAAAGATTATTATTGCACAACAGAAAATTATGAAATATTATTTCTCTGCAATCGAAAATTACGGCATACAATCTTTCGTCTGAATGAAGAATCGTGAATGGTTATATGTATACAAATCTCGTCTAAATGAAATACTATTGGAAATCATAAAAAATATCCTGTCACAATAAAAAAATCGTGAAAAACAATTTCCCTATAATCCAGAATTCTGCAAGATGATTTTCCTTCGCGACAAAAATATCACAACAGATCATATACAGATTTTCGTCCAAATCGAGTTCTATCGAAAGCCAACGAAAAAATTTTACTCCAAAATAAAAGACCGTAGATTCATCCAAACGCAATTCTTTTCCACGATGAAAAATCATAAAAGCTCGTATAAAAATCTCGTCCAAAATCCTATCCTCGGCTCGCAAGTTCCCCGGTTCGTATTTCGCTAAAATCATCGAACGATCCATATTTTGTCCGTATCCCTAACAACGGCGTGCAGAATGGTTGGAGATGAGGACGCTTTGGAAGTTTTTAGCCGGGGCTCGATCGTTTGTCCGACGGGGAATCTCATTAACGAGGGGCCATACTATAATTGCGTATCAGGATCGAACGACATTCGCGAATATTAGGGGCTCGTTCGCGGAGCTCTGTCGCCGGAAAATAGTCGGATTAGTCCGGCAAGCAGAAATATAGCAGGCGCGTGATCACTGGCTACGATTAAGGCTCGTGTACAGAACGAACCGGGGTAGGAGAAATCGTTTAATTAACGAGCCGTTCAAGTGACGATATTAGCAGTTATGCGTGAAAACAGTTCGCCGTTATTTTGGTTACGATAATGAGATCGGATCGCGAGGAAATCCTGCTTATCGGGTGCTGTAAATTACCTTTATTTAACGACATTCAAGATGATATATTGACCGCTAATGACAGTCGTTAAATGATAAAATATTTATTATTCTTCTTACTTTAATCTCTGACAAAATTAATAACGCTGATATGGTATGGTTTCGTTTTGCATGCATTTCGAAATTACGATATCGATGAATGTGTATTTTGGAATGTCATTATCGTCATCGATGAATTTATTTATTGACATTTACTTATAATTCGTGATATAATTATGCATTTATATACCCATATTTTAAGAAAAGAACGAGATGTATCTTATTAAATAAAACTTTAGCGGTTATGCTTTGATCAGAAGTTTAGACACTTGCTCATACGAAAAGCTTTGTTGGTACATATTGCACCTATTTGTAGATCCATTTGCGATTGATATTTATTAAGTTAGAAGAAGATTTATAAAGGATATTTAAACGAATCGCCTACTATATTTACATATATCGATAAGAGCAACGAATCTCAAGATTTTCTTAAAATAAGCCATCAAGAGCTCGAGAACACTTCGGACGAACATCAAGCAAAGAATACATCCGCGTTTCAGTTTGTTCAAGTCGCGTGTACTGTCATTTCCGTTTTGAAACGCGCACTTATTTTTAATGTGCAGTCTCGATTCGTCGAGCCTCTATACAGTACAATCTTCGTACAATATACAACGTACGAGCGACGGGCGAAACGTTAAGTCCCCTGTTTGCGCGATTGTCCTAACAATATTCGTGGCGCGAATGCGATACGGCCGGTATTATTTGCACGATACAATGGAAGCGTTGTGCGAGTAACGATATAAGCGTGAATTACGCCCGTCTGCCACCGGCCGATACAGTGGCTTTTCGCGCTCTAACGATTTGCTTCTTTGACTTTATGTCGCTTGGAACGCGCCCGGATTAGTGGCCATTGCGTTGGACTAACGGGGAAAGATCCTCGGACACTGACGATTAAAAGGACCGTATAACTTTTGGAATTACTTGCCACACAGCTTTCCCGGTAACGTATACCCTCGCGAAGAGCTGAAGTTCACCCTCTCGAAAATAGGGTTGCTAGCCAGTTTTGGATTGTTTCTTGTGAAAATGGTAGGAAGGAATGTTGTCGATAGTCCGTGGATGTTCGTGCAGATGCATATTTTTGCTGAAAATGTAACGAAAATGGAAACAAGATTGAAATTCGTTACGCTACCAGTAGGTTAAACGTGTACATTATTTTGCATTGTTTGGTTAACGTGTATCATTGTATTTGTTATAACATTTACATATTGGTTAATCGTGTACAATTATATTGAATTTCGTATCATATAGTAGTACCTTCGTATGAATACAAATATTTGATGCTATGAAAATGAAGTTATAGAATCGGATGAAAAGACACTTCATTAAAAAAATAAGGATATGTGCGATACTTTTTGTAGGCACTGTATATATTTTGGATATTTATTATATTTATAAACGAAATTATAAAAATGAAAATTAAACAGAGTTGCTTTATATATTGTTTGCATTCTGTATATTTTTGCAGACTTAAGTTAGTCATAAATGTATAAATATTGCCAGTCCAGTAATCAGTCTCAATTTAAAGTATATACTTACACTTTTAAGTCATTGCTCAAGCGTTGGATATATAGATATATATGTACTTACATATAATACATTATGCTTCGAATTAGAACAGTTCAATCGAATTAAATTGATCGTATCATTAGCTGCAATGTGAATTATATCGTCAAATTATATAGCCAATAAAATTTTGAAAATTTTTGTCAGAAATGAATATTTGAAAAGGAATAGAACAAATTAACAGAATAATCGTAAAAATGATTTTAACATCTTGTTTTACCACAATTTAAGTACGACATTTCCTTATTTTTCGACACTTTTATATCTTCATAATTGAATTGTTCAGTAGCCTCGTTCTTCAATAAATTATTCTTTCTTTAGGCTTTGAGCAGATTTTTCGTTATTATACACATACGTTAAAAGCTGACCATTTTACGAAATTATATTATAAGAGCATTATAAATGCCGTTACCTTCGAAATAGCCGACAAGCCGTTTTATGTTTCTTTGTATTATTATTACGCTAATGAGATATTACAGAGAAATTTACGAAGAAAAACTACTTAACATTCGCTGTGCTACGAATACCCCTTTCGTTTGACTTTAATCCACTTAACTGCTACTCTGTAGTACCTTTTGTAGAATCAAGTATATTTGCATCCTTTTGTTTCCTGAACGATTTTAATAACGAGTTGTATTCAAATAGTAATGGCAACAATCTCTATAATTTCATGAAAAATATAAAAGAACGTGTAGAAATTTATGTGAACTATAGGAGTAAAATGTTCTTTCGCCTGCAAAGGGGCTAAATTTCTCATATAAACTATAAGATATGTCGTTAATTTGATCGTATATTATATATAATCTTATCAGAGAGTATAAAAGAAAGAAGGAAAATTAATTCAATTAAGAGAAATTAAAATAATGGCAAGAGAATTTTTACTGATTTTGTTAATTTACATTATTATTTAATACTAGAAACTTATTATTACAAATAAAATATAGTTAATGACGTTGGATCAATTATGCAGGGAGAGTTGATAACATTTTTTAAGTAATGCAAATATATAGGAATGAACATCGAATCAACTCAAGCGATATACTTTCTATAATTTAATATCAAATTTAACAAATTATGAAATCGTAAGTTTGTCAGGAAAGCTACTGTAAGAATTGAAGATTTCTTCCTTTCTTATCGAATTAAAAATAATAATTCTGATGTTACTGCTACGAATAAAATTAGATTTTATTTTATTGGAAAAAATTTGATACTCTTGGGCGTAACACGAATGTTCATGACTGTAGGCTTTTGTGCAATTAAATATTATTTGCGTTCGTCGGAAATGTTCTCAAATTGAAAACAACGAAACTGTTTTTACATTTGGATTTCATACAGATATACAATGGACAGTTGTTTTTTCAAATTCATATCCTGTTACACCTTTCTGCCATAACAATTTACGTCTAATTAAACGCGGCTCTTGTTACACGAAGGATTAAAATCACGTGTTTGTTTTTCACAGGATGCAATCGCACTGTCAGGAATTCCGTTGGATGGATACGATGGACAGGACGAATGGGACGATGTATTATTCGCATCAGAGCGCCTCCTAGAGATCCTCAGGTAAATAAAAATTCTCTTATTAACAATTGTGAATTAAATATTTTGCATTTATTATGTTTTTTCTTGCTTTCTGTAGATCAAACTTTCACTCTGTATAAAGAGCAAATAAATCGAATAAAAATCACAATAAACGAGTTTCATCAAAACGAGAAGATTAGATAAATTTTTGGTAATGAAATCTCATAGAAACGCTACACACAATCTTCACCGATATTTTTTCCCAGTCGAAGCATATTAATAAAATTTAATATTCCTTCCTAGAAAAATTTAACAGCTCTTTAGAAAATGAAAATCCACGCTATTAAGCATCGAATACGTAAATATCTTTTTACACAGAATTTCATTTCGTAATAATGTTCTGAAAACGCTATAAAGATGTCCTGTAACAAAATTTGGTCCGACGCAGGTGATCGAGTTAAAAGTTAGGAGGTTGCAAGTTGGTTTCCTGAAAGAAACCAGATGCGAAGGCGCTTACGTTCAATTCTCTGATGGCAGCGAGGATCTTGAGGATGAAACAGGACGTTACTGCGGCTATGTGAGTGGCAACACAACCAGGTAGAATATATTTCAATTTGATATTAGCTATTGTATAGTTACTGTCAATTATATTACTATTACAAAAAATTTTATATATAAATGTGTCGTTAACAAAAATAGCGGCACAGACCAGATTTTCCTATAAAATTCTATATAAATCTGCAAAATACACGAGTTTTCAACCAATCTTTTTATAAAATATCTATAAATTTCGAATTCTAAAGTTTAAGTACTTCATGATTTATTGTCGTTGGGCTGTAACAAAAGTACAGAATAGTACAGTGGAATAAAACATAAAGTTTTTTCTCAATTACTGTTAAATTGACCTAAGAATCGATTCTGGAACATTTTTGGGGCCGTGGGTAAAAAGAGAAAGACAACGGTTCTATAAATTTTATTAGAATTATATACATTTTGTAATAAAGGTTATCGTAACTGTTTTCAGTTCTTTCTTACGATGCACTATGATTTTAAATTCAGTTATTATATTTCATGAAGAGAACTGATTGTACAAATACCTTTGTTCATCACTCTACATTATACAAATCATTATAAGATCGTTATGCAAAGAGTTTCTCTTATACCGTCAATCGGTTGTTACTATATTTCACATAATTATACTGACAGATTTACGTAATTGCTTTATCGATAGGTATACTTTGCATACATAATTTCCTATGAATTTTATTCCATTTTTTATTCTATTGTACCTACTCACATCTGAATAATCGGATATCAAAGAAATTTGCATTCATAAATATACAGAACTTAGCAATTACTAAAATAAATCATTATCAGAGTACGAAATGTTTGTACGATAAAATACGAGTGTACTAAATATGGAGATAAAAGGGAGGAGTGATTGGTGGGATCGTTAATGAAAAATAATTAACCGGTTGGAATAGTATTCACAGCAAGTTGTAAACCAAATGTGTGTAAGTACCTCTGGTAGATAATGGATTAAACAGATGCCTGTTGGTTGAAATGTAGCGATTCCAAGCCGCTTATAAACGCGGCATTTAATGTTTGTAAATATTCCCCATTTCGATATATCCGATAATTTTGGTTTGCTTTAATTTCAATTTTCTGGCTTCCGAGTCTCTTTTGTAATCCTTATTAACACGTTTCTGCGTTACGAATCATTTTAATACAGTTATTTAATCATTCTCTAATTTATTGAATGTACAAGCAAAATATGTTATTTAGTTTGAAAGATAATTTGTCACAATAATAACAACGCATCATTAAATTTTACTTCGATATTCAATTACGATAATTAGGAAAATCGATAGTTACATTTGTTATATCTATAATGTTTTCTAGAATTTAATTAATTACCAATTGACCCATTACCAGACAGATAGTTGCTACGTTGATGTAAGAGTCTACCGATCTCGAAAACTCATATTTTACCGCATTACGTATCTTATTGACCTTCTTATTCCAGCTATATTTTATGCTGATTATAATAGCAGAGAAATTAACATTGTTACTGGCTATTCATAATGTATTCGTAACTATCGCGTGTATTATATATAGTAATGTTTCGTAGATAGCGGCAGCTTCCATAGCGATAAATTATATTTGATTTTATATGACAAAAGTGTTGAATGAAAAATTAGATCTTTCCGTTTCGATGTATCGTTACAAACGTAAACCAATTGACTGAATATGTAACAAAATATTTTTTAATGATCTATCAATAATTACTCATATGTATTGAAAATCTTCCCAAAATCTTGGAATACATAATAAAATTGGAAGATACTTACACGCGGCAGACATTAAAATCAATAAAGGACCTTTTCCTATCCACTTTTCAAATTTCCAACATTTTTAACAACCTTACAACGAATTCTTAGGTATGTTAAACGCAAGTTTCGAACCTCTACATTTCATCCACTACGTATTAGATACCGTTAAACGTAGAAATACCAGCGAATTCATTACGTTTTAGTTCGTTAAATCGCAAAAACGTAATCTAGCCAGACCTTACCTATTCGGCTATAGCCTTTTAATTATCCCGCAGGCTGTTCCTGCGAAAGGGACCGAATTTAACGATCATAATGGACTCGGATGTAAAGTTCGCCGCCGAAAATCCGGTGATCTTCTCCGCCCAGTTTTCCATACTACCTGCCCAGCTGGCCGCCGAACGGCATCGTGGATTCTCCCCGTCCTCATCGACGGAGTGCCCATTGGAGTGCGCCGTGAGGAACGATCGAAGGTCCTGCAGGCTCGCATCCCCGGGTTATCCGGGCGTGTATCCGCGTGGTATCAAATGTAGGATTGCTCTGGAGTCGAGCGCGGGTCGCTTTAAAATCGGCGGACAAGCGGACGACCTTTTCGACCTGATGAACCGTACGTCGCAGGACGGTTGCCAGACGGAGAATTGCGAACAGCACGTTGAGATCGTGGCGGAAGTTACGAAGACGAGGATCGCTAGATCGAAAGACGGACGATCTCTAACGGAAGAGGTTCCGGTTGAAAGGCGAGCGAGGAGGAGCCCGGATCACGACGAGGAGGTGGAATTTATCATTGGGCAAACGTCGCACAAGACCAGGAGGGGCAGAAATAATCGAAGAAGACTTAAGAAAGCCAAAAAGGAAGCGGACGGATCAAAGGGTCCGCGCGGCAATTCCCATGGAAAAGCAGCGAACGGGGATATCCGGAGAAATATCGGCCGTCCGAAAGAGATCACTGAACAGTCTTCAGCAGACGCGTTCCACGGCTCGAGGAGCAGCTTCAGGCATTCCGGTGGCTATCGCGATCAAGGAATCCGGCTAGAATCTATCCAGAAGAGACTTCGTCACCCACAGCGCGTCCATAAGAAGTCCATGGATTCGATAAGCTCAAAAAAGAATTTCGATCATGATCTAAGAGATATATCGGACGCGAGGATT
Organism: Bombus terrestris; assembly: GCF_910591885.1. NCBI lineage: Eukaryota > Metazoa > Arthropoda > Insecta > Hymenoptera > Apidae > Bombus > Bombus terrestris. Next base: position 19,261,337 of record NC_063275.1, on the reverse strand, counting down.
CTACCCGACGGGTTGGGACACGAGATTGCAAGGAAAGGCTTGAGCCAGGAGAAGATCACCGCGTTACAGGTGAGTTATCCCCGGAAATTTATTTCGGACGACGCTTTCGGACGTTATCTCGATCGTTTCGATCAGGTTGCCTAGCGTTTGATTGATTGCCGTGTTATTCGACAATGATAACAGGGAAAAAAAAATCTGATGTAAATACTAATTGGCAAGTAAAGATGTGCAGATATGTATTGATCGCGGTGTGTATTGTTGTGCCATTCTATGATACATATAGAGGATATCTGATTTTAGTTGAACTTATAAGGTTTACCGCTTGGCAATCTGATAGCCGAACTTACAAGGTGCTTCAGTTAGCAATCGGATAGACGAGTTGAACTTATAAGGGGTTCCATTTACCATGCATGCCCAAAGTATGAATCGATATATTTGAACAACACATTGCTTAACTTATAAGGAACGAATATTATGATTATAAAAATGGCTCTTAAAATTTAAAAATTATTCATCCTTTTCTCACCGAGACATGATGTATGTATACTTCCGGTGCAAAGAGAAACAATAAAACGAAACAATAAATTACACATATTAGTGAATGATTGTATTAAAAGGATTATTAATAAAACGAGTATTGCTTTTCATTTTTTAGATAACGTATTAAGCAACATATTTATTTTACAAACTCTATTTACAAGCATCACGTATAAATTACAAATACACGATTTAATTATATCGAGAAGAGAATTGAATTAATTAATTTGATCGGTTTAGTCAAAATTAAACAATCGATGTATCTACCGCTTCTTTTTAAATAACCTTCATCTTCAAGCAATTTCCGATTCTTTCAATAATTATTGCTCACATAATTTTCGTCTTCCCCCGACTATTCTCATTCACTGGAAACCAACAACGATAAATGTCCCTCGAAACCCGATAAATACTTATCGATCATTCTGTTGGTGTGAAATAGAGGTTGCAATTGGAGAAATTATTTTGCAAGTAGATACCGGTGCGCTTTAATTTCGCTGCAAGGATACAACAGTAACTACCAAACTCTTGCTAAACAGTTCTCGCGAAGTTTCCTTTTGCGGACCAAGTTGATTAAACGTTTCGCTTCGTGTCTAGCGCACGGAATATATACAACGCGTGAATCTAACCAGACGATCTAACGTAACGTAGAGATGAAACGAAATAATCGAATTACATTTCTTCGCCCAATAAGGTTCCCGACTACAGATACGCAAAGAAGAGTCGAATACCAGAAAAATTAGTAAGCACCAGTTGCGTGGGCGATTATCTGGCGTTACTCGAGAACGTGGACGGAGAGATCTTTGAAATTTCCAAGTTCTGCGGAGAGGGTCACATTCCACGGATCCTTTCGAAAGGAAGAAGCATTATCGTGGAGTTCTTTGCGGAACAGGACGGCACTATAATGCACGACGGGTTCCAGTTGTCGTTTCAGGAAACGGAAGAGGCGCCCGGCGTGAAACACGATCGAAATTGCGAGTTCGTTTACAAAAGTACGGAACGAACCAGGGAAAATATCAAGTCGTTGCAGAGCTGGTATCCGCCAAATACTTTGTGCAGTTACAAATTTATGGGCAGATCGTCGGAAAAGATCTCCGTTCATATGAAGATAATCAGGAACGAGCCAGACCAGGAATACGTTTCGCAGAAACGGAACTTCAGCCTGAATTACTGCTCCGGAAACGAGATTGCGGTTTACAATGGGATCGAGGTGAGTAACAGTCGAGCCAACGTAAGAAATTAACGGGTTGTGTGGTAAACATAATAGCTCCCCTGTTGCTTGTCTTATTGTGCTATTCGAAATTGTTCCTAAATGACCTTCGTTCTTTTAAAAAAGTCAATAAATTACGTAGGTACAGGGTCTAATTTCGTTGCGCCTACCGTAAGAAATTTTTCAATTACTTTCGATTCAAATTGAATTTGAACATTATGCATATATTACGTTCTTTTCTTAATTTTATTATATCGTTTCAATTTTCATACTTATCGTATTTTCTATTCTATGAGAGTAAGAATTGTTTCTTATAATTCAAACAAACAATCACAGGGTTGGGGTAAAAATGGGAAAAATTTTCCATTTTATAACACATTTTGTTTACGAGAATTGAGATAGCATAAATTGTAACGATTATAATGTTCGAAAAATCATCTTCATAAGATAACATTAAAGATTTGATATACTGATTAAAAAGGGTATGTACAGGGTATGACCAGTCTATTAATGGAACAAAACACGGATAAAAATGATTAATATTTTATTAATCGTACCTTTTTATGATCTCTAAGTAAGATATAAATTTTATGAACACTCCCTTTATGAACAATTTAATTGAATGCAGTTCCTTCCTTAATGGACCAAAACATAAAAACTCAATTTTTTCAATAAAGCGATTTTGTAACATTCACTGTTTTCTTCTTTTGCTCTTCAATTTAGATAGTCGAAGTTATCAATTATGGCCACGAATTGAATAATTAAGAGTTCTTATAATTGTTCGAAATAACTATAATCATATATTTAAGTGAAACTAGTCTCTAAAAATGTTTTGGGAAACTATGAAACACACTATGAACATTTTTTGTGTATTTTAACATGTTGACTATAGATGAATATTGCATCTTTTACTTATAACGTTAACGTGTTGTGGTTTGCTTAAAAGTTTCAACGCTCGAGTGCTTCTATATAGAATATTTAGTACTTTAATATTATCACCGCAATATTGAAAGCGTTGAAAATTCTACAGATATGTAGTTATTTATTTAATTAGAACGATTTAATTACTTTCGTCGTCCTTAGAGCGTCACTGACTTATCTAATGGCGTGACTCGCATATTAATCAACGTGTTAACCAACATATGACTATCATTAACAAGAGTTGCATATATATTATTTTTAATATTACTTTTATGCCATCGTCTGATTCTTTTCAACAACAAAACCACTATATCTTTTTCTATTACCTCGCATTAATTCGATTCGCATCTTTTACAAAAATATTGTATTAAATTTACTCAAACTTTTGTTTTGCGAGGAACATTTGCATCTTTCGAGAATGTTCTCTTCGTCGTTTCGTTTATGCTATTCCATTTCCAGACTACGGCGAACTTTTTCATCCTGCAATTCCTGTTATGCTAATTATAAATCACAACTCTCTTCGTCATAATAAAATAAACATGAGAATATTAAACTTCCAGGTGAACAACAGCGTCTTGATGTGGTCTTACTGCGATGTGTCCCACCAAGATATTAATAACATTCAAGTTCCTCTCACCTCCAGCGGAAATGAATTGTTAATACAATATTATAGCGCGAAGGGCTCGTACGATGGGCAAGAATTCACTTACACGATATCCTACAGGTTCATAAAGAAATCGCAGAATTCTACCACTAGACGTCAAGTCCAGGACGATTTCAAGCTGATCTCTCTCAGACCGGTAAACTTCTCAGCGTTGAACCTCAACGAGAGTGAGAATTGCAACTGCGATTTCGGCGACAGAATCGGCAGCTTTAAAAACTGGTTTATGGTACTCGTTGTCTTAGGAATAGTCTCGTTTCTCGGTGCCATCCTCACTATAATAGCTCTCCTTGCCAAATGCATCAAAATGCGATCGATGGAGAAGAAACTGCTGCAGACTCCGAAACTATAAGCGCGATCAAATTTTGTACGATTTTCTATCTGTTCGAATAAAACGATTTTTTTTACAAGCGAAAATAGATTTAGATCTACGCATGTGTTCATTTGATCCACATTTGGATATCTACACTTATTTATCGATTGTTGCAATGTGATTAAAATTTGGCCGGATGCAATGATCTTCGAATCTTTACAACTCGAATCAAAATTTAATTTGGAATTGAAGAATCGTGAAATAGATATCGCAGATATTTCTCTTGATATAACTTAATCCATACGTTGAATTATTTTTTTCAGAGGAGTTTCTTCTTAAGTTACTATTTTTTAATAACCTGTATGCATAAAAATATTTCTATTTTGATTTATATTCAAATTATATCCAACGACAGTTCTTGATATTGACGTTTCTCGTTCTTTTCCTGTGATTCTAATCAACTTTGCATTCATCGAACAAATTTTCATTCAAGATAGGTTTTATTAAAAATAGATGAAAATGTACATACAACGATCCATAGAAAGAAAGAAATATAATCGCAGCACAAAATACAAAAACGACTACTACCTTTGTAGCTTTGTTCTATACTTGCCACATTCTCACCTTCGTTCGTTAATTTTTTCCTTTAATTTCCACTTTCGATATCAAGAGAAATTATGTCTAAAAAAATATAATCTTACTTCATGCTCCATAATTAAACCTGAAAATATAACTAGTCGTATAATTAAGAACGAATCGTATGATGCTAAAGAAATCGAGCATCTTGTCCGAATCAAAAAATATCGCCTAAAATGGTCAAAAGGTCTCACCGAGATTTGAACTCGGATCGCTGGATTCAGAGTCCAGAGTGCTAGCCGTTACACCATGAGACCTTGAGAATTTTTTTACAGAAATTAGAATAGTATGCATGTGTAAGTAAGTGCATACTTTACACGTTTTTATAATACTACAAGTGAATTAACATCGAGAAATATAAATGACAATTGTGATCGACGCAATGGCCAAGTCGATCAAGCATAAATTCCATCAAACTGCGAACGTGTAAATACGGATGATCCTCGACATACATATCTAATTAGAAAAATATAAGAAAATCAAATTGTTGACATGGAAATGAGAGAAAACGAACGAAAGAGCGTACGAAGTAGATATAAATACATACGATAAAAATTATCATACTTTGTTAGGAGATCTAAGGAAATATCATCGCTTGAGGAGAAAGCTTTAAAGAATTTTTTTTACCGATAACAATAAGGACTAATTGTACGGTCGTTGCGGACGCTAATGTATACCGTTATAAGTGTTATTTTGCATAAGAGAATAAACGTCGCTTCTGTACAATATGATAATTAATCAAGAGGAACGTGTAAAGTCCATGTAATATAAAGCATTCTTCGTTGAATAAATTGCTGTATTATAAACACTTCCTATACCATCAAATGCTATTGATTCTCATTGTTGGATCGGAAGTCAAAGGTAGGGAGGTTTCTTCGTGCATAAATTACGATTATTCGGTGCTCGATTCAAACCTTGAATATTCAGATCTCAGTTGAATGAATGAAAATTGCTTAGGACGTGCTAGTAAGTTGTCCTAAGCGATTAGCAAACATGAAAGAATTAGCGTCAATTGTATATAATAATTTACCATAATGGAATGAGAGAACAGACATATTTTTGTGTTGCAATGAAAGTTGAAGCTGTAGAAAGATATTGTTAGCAAAAATACGCAAAGAAAGAAAAAATGCAAAAATTAACAAATCGTACAGACTAGTAAAATCAGAACATTGAATCCTAATTCTACTTTCAGCGACATACCAGAATCAAAGATATCAAAGAATAGGTTTTTATTGTTGCGATCGTGAGCAATTCAAGTAATTTGGCGAGCAAACTTTAACGATATAATGTGGACATAATGGAGGTTCGAATCAAAATATTTAATTATAATTATATTTCAAGCGACAAAGAGTTACGAGAAAATCATAAGTAGATGTGCTTGGAAACGGGATGAAATACGTGTGAACGAAACACTTGGGGGTGTAATATCGTCCGACATAAACTATCGCCCTACTTATTGCATCTCGTGATGAAATTGCAATGTTACGTATAAAGAGAAAAGATAATCACAAAACGATATCACATAAGAGATTAACTAAGTAACCACTTGAGAGGAGTAGTCTCTTAAGTTATCTGTATTCATAATTTTTGCAATTCACAATTTATAATACATATAATAAACGAACTACGTCATTAACAAATATGAAAATTAAAAAATTTCTTAGGCGGATTTAGGATTTAAGAAGACAAAAATCATCGCTAATCGTATGTAAAATGTTTTGCTGAATGTAAAACAAGATTTCCTCGTTGTTCTTAACATAGATTATATTTCATTCTTTGTCATTTACGAATTATTTAAATTAATTGACTAACGCAATAGTACATGCATTGTTAAAAGCGATAGCAGAAAGATTAAAATATTACCGCTGAATAAGTAAGATTTTAGTATTATAGTTATAATCGCTATTACAAAATTGTACAACATTTCAACAAAATTGGATCAAACGGGATGCAGTTAACGAGATATTTTTTCTTTAAATTCAAATGATGATTTAAAAGATGTAATAACTAAATGTTTTTTTCTTTTTATTTTTTTACATATAGAATAAACTCTTTCTGGTATCACATTTCGAGGTGTCATAATGTCGTTTTAAAAATCTCCATTTTAATTTATACAAGTGCTTCGTTTATGAAAATGGTAACTTTTCCATTAAATCGCAATCTACCTACATTAATTTAAGAGCAGTTTCGGTGAACGCATAATACGGGACACAATGAAGCATTCGCACTGACAGTAATTGGACGTTGCGCAAGCAATGATTTACCGGAAATATATTACATTGGCTAAGTCAAGGCATGAATCAGCACTTATTCGTGTATTTTGCCCGTATTTCATAAAGCAACGAGCAAAAAAGTGAACAAGCGACACAGCTGCGGTGCCAAACAATAATTTGTTAAAATGTTCCTACTCGTTTCGTACACGAAATGTCGCGAGAATGTTATCGAATGTAGATCTCTAAGTATTAATTTTTATTATCCTCGCATATTCACGTATCTCCGTCGAATACTAAATTGATCTACATTTATAACAATGGAACGTATTTTTATAAAAAAAAGAAGAAAAGAAAAATAAAAAATAATAATAAGAAAAGCAACTTGTAAATGTGATAAATATTTAATCGAATTGTAAGCCCACTAACAATAAACGATTTACAATATGTAATAGCATCAAAATGCTCGAACGATGTGTAACTGTATCAAGTGAAACGAAAACACTTCATAATAAAAACAAAAGTATTGCTAATTGTATACGATGGCTTAATTATTCTTATTCTGGCATGACCTAATTTTTTATTTGTTCGATATAATTTTGATCGTTACTCTGTCAAATGAAAAATTAGTTCGATGGATACATCGCTAGTTTCTTTTTAATTACAAGAGTTTCATGATAAATGACGTGATGGAGGTTTGTAATTCTATTAATTAAGTTTCTTCTCATGTTAATAATAGAACGATTAAAAATATTAGTTATTGAAAGTATTAGAAACATAATTGATAATTATAGATACATTTATATGTATTTCTGTGATGAGATATTTATTTATTATGGAATAATATTTATTTATATCTAAACAAATCATACTTACGATTTATTCATTATTACATGTACTTCATGATCAATACATCAATCTCTATATTATAAACTATTGTCAAATAATAGCCAAAAATATGTGATACATTTAAATTTGTTCTGCTCTTAATGGTTCTCCTATTTTACCAATAGATGTCGCATTTGAAGTCCTGATATTCCTTTCTATGTGGTCGTTTGCCAACGGTATCGATTTGATACATGTAAAGTTAGTAGTGAGCTTGCAAATTCGTGGACGGAGTGTCGTTTGTAACTGTAGCTTTGTGTATCGAAAATTCGAACAGAATGGCAAGAATAGCAGCCATAAAACAATCTTTGGAAAAAGCGTTACACGATGAAAGCAAAACATGGGCAAAGTATCTAGGCAAAGTCGAAAAAAAGACAGGAGTCGATCGACTTTATGTTTTTTTAAGTATGGACGTTAGAATCGTATACTTTGTAAGCTTTTTGTGGCAGTTTTTGTCTTGCTTGATAAACCAATTAATTATCACTTTACGTAACGAGAACCTAGTTCAAATTTCTCTCGGAAACAATAATTTAATCGTAATTCTAAATTTAATTCTAAAAGTTTTGAAATTACGCACATTTCACTCGCATTTGACTATACTACAACGATATCGTATAGATTGTAAAATATAAAAGAACCTTGACAACGCGGTTATTTTATAGCATAAGAATTTACAAAAGCATTCGATGACAATTGAATATTCATAGGTATAACAATAATAAAAGGAATGATCGAGTTTTTCCGCATTTGTGTAACATACACATTTTACTGTATCACAATAAGATTCTTGCAATTTGCTTAGAAATTTTGCTTACGATAATTAATTTCACTGAATTTTTCTATAATGTTGTTTAATATTTTTTTAGGTTTTGTTGGATTTACAGCATTATATTTGGTGTTTGGTATTGGTCAGCAGTTAGTTTGTAATATCTTTGGATTTATATATCCTGCTTATTGTTCTATGAAAGCCTTGGAAAGTCCAAAGAAAGAGGATGATACAAAGTGGCTGACCTATTGGGTGGTTTTTGCAATTTTTACAATCGTTGAATTTTTCGCAGATTATATTTTATGCTGGTTTCCAGTCTATTGGCTTTTTAAGGTACTTTGTTATATTTTAATTACAGTTATTATAAATATAAGTTGTAAATCATATACTTATTATATTGTTGGTTTTTACAGTGTCTCTTTTACATTTGGCTAATGGCACCTATTGAACGTAATGGTTCCTTAATATTATACAACTGTATTATTAGACCAAACTTTTTAAGATATCATCACAAAGTTGATGCATTGATATCGTCTGCTCAGGATGCTGGTATATTTTTTATGACAAGATATATATATATACATAGTTAATACTTTAATATTTATTACAATCTACTAAAGAAAATACTTTTATTTCAGCTGTTAAAGCCGCAGCAAATGCTTTGCTGACAGAAAAACAGGAGTAATATTTACAATTTTGAATTCCTAGAGGCTTAAAAAATATGCCTTAAAAATTTTTACTGTTTTCTCGTCTCGTCCATTTTTAATAAAAAGGAAACTGCAATATATTTGACAGTCTTAATTTCCTATATATAATGTTTATATAGTAGTATAAATTTTATAATCAATTGTGCCTATTATTAAGATGCTGTTATAAAATCCAATTACACATGTTATTGTGTATCTTACAAATTTCTATATCTTGTCAGGAATGTAGTTCATCAGATCACAAAATTTTGAATGAATGTAATAAATACATAATACTGTCATAAATGCAAATAAAAATTGTATGAATACATAAAGTTTATAATTACAAGTCTTACAAAAATGGCTGTGCAATGTTACGTTCTGTTGCAAGATTTTTACATAAGCCAAGCCAATTTAGTAATATTGAACAAATAATTCTTACGATATCATTTGTGATTGGATATTAATGATATTTTAGACAGTTATAAACACTATCCGAGCAAATGTTTTCTATCATAGTATAATTGTCTGTATAAAGATATTTTTATGCCATGATATTACAGTTATAAACAAGGTGAATATTTTTAGTATTGGAAATGAGTGTATAATGATTTGTAAAATCACCAAACAAACGACCTTTGTAAAAAATACATAACACGAATGACGAGATTTATATTTACAATTTTGTAAGTGAGGGTAGAATTAGATAATATAAAGATTGAGAATATGACATAAATCATAATACATGTGTATGATGTATGGATACTAAAAATTAATGAATTGTAGGTAAGCGCAAAATTTTTGAAATGATAAATTAGATATTAATCTTGCACAAGTATAAAGACAAGCTTTAAGTATATTTGTAGCGCCAAACTTATATTTGAACAGGCGTTATTATTTTATAAGAGGTTGAAGAAATATGTGGCATTTTGCGACTGACCAGTCGTATCTTAACAATCGGGAGGCAATGTCAAGTCATTGTTGATCCATGCCAAATTCGCGTATTCAGACCTTATAAAGTAAAGTGTAAGATGTTCCATCGTTCTTAAAATAAATTCTATACATTTAAATAGTACATATATATTTACGATTTATTTGCAAAACTAGAAAATTTTCAGTACAAATGGAAACGTAAACATCGAGTGAGCGAGACGGAATGAAAACAAATACATTTTCGTTCTCAAGCCAATAAACCGACAATGTAACTTGTGACAAGGCCAGTGCACTTTTTACAACATAACTCACAGGTCGGAATTGACCATGTACCGTCCGTAAACTAATACATTTTACGGTAACGAGTGAAAAATAATCTGTTTTTTTTGTATTGTTCCTGTTTACACAAGTCGACTGGTCAGTCGCGCTTTAAACATCTTCGCACCGAAGAGTTTCGCTAACTCCTTGTTATTGTTTCTGTTGAAAATTTTAGTCCCACGTTAATATTACAAGCAAATAGGTATGCTGAGACTCCTATTCACTAATAATTTATTATTCCATTACATTTTATTCAATTAAGAAGACATAATTATATTTAAGTATACAGATTTATTATTGGTTAATAAAATCTTAATAAATGTGTTTTAGGTCGATTCAATAAAGATGATATCTTTTATTTCATATTCTTTAAATGAGCACTTGGTTTTTGTACAGTATTCGCAGCGCTGATATGTTACAAACGATAATCTGTTTCTTCTAGTGTACTTCTGCAATTTAATAACGGTAAAATTAATTAAATAATACATACATATATATATAACAATTGAAATAACAAAAATACGTACATCTCTTTGAAGTGTAATTTTTCTGCTGTTAGTGCAAGTTTCCTAATATTTCGAATAGTGCAGGCGGCGGCGATTTGCACTTCCGGGTCATTTGATCCCACCAAACGTAGCACATGCTGTAAATTTTTAATATAAATACATATTAACAATTGTAGAACACGTAGAAATTATAGGATAAATGGCTTTAGGCCGTCTTAAATAAAAACCTTGTATAAATCTGTTGAAGAATTTTGACGAAACATTATTATTAACTTATATTTCTTAATATCGCACGGTTTTCATCTTAATAATCGAAATACTTTTTATGGGGGAAATATTACTGTACATACTACTGTACATACCTTTATAACACCGGCAGAGTGCATGGTGATGCAGTTCATGGGCTCTTTACTTAAATGATACGCGGCTATGCAAACTCCCCTGAGAACATTTGTATTTTTGCTAGTCATGTAATCAATTAATGGGGCAACCGCGTGCAATCGACCAAATTTAGCATTATTCTCCCCCCATTCGCAGCAATGAGCTATGGCCAAGGTCAAATTTGCACGCAAATCTTCATTTTCCTAAAAGAGGGTAAAATGTTAAATTGAAATAAAGCATAAATATATTGATTATTAAATTAAATAGTTCTAAATATTCAGAGGTTTAGTAAAATGTCGTTATTTCTATGTGTTAAGAATTACTTGAATAAGAAATTTGAATCAGTTTATTTTCGGACAAAAAGAATAATAAAATATATTAATGAACTTGAAATTATAGATAAAAGTATGCAAAAATCTTAGGAAATTTATTTACTGTTTGGATTTACTGAATTCTCTCTCTCTCTCTCTCTTTATATTTTACATAACAATAAAAACATGATGATCATTTGAACAAAAAATGATTTGAAACAAAATTAAGAAAAAAAAACGTAATAAGAAAATATCATTCCCAATCTCAAAATATTTTAACGAAATACTTCCATTAGTACAACACATAAATTCTAATTATCACTTAATATCTGATCTGTAATATATTAATATGCTTCCTTCTTCTTAAACTAGAAAGATTGACCCTTTGAAAGAATCAAAAAATGTCAAAAGAATTGTTCAAATTCTTTGGATATTCTGCAGGAAAGAAGAAAGAAAAGGTGTAGCGCCGAATAAAGATCGCAAAAATTACCGTGGGCACAAGATTCGCCAGTTTCTCCACTACTCCATGATCGCTGAGAATACCCAAGTTTTCCGGGTCCGTAGCGATTCCGGCAATAGTGGCACATACCGCGCTCAGTACTTCAGTATTGGTACTTTCAAGAAGACTGACTGTAAGCTCCAATCCACCTACAAATGCCCGTACCATTTCCGGAGAGTCTTTGGCATATTTGATACAAGATACCAATGCGAGGCAGGAGTTTCTTTTGATTACGTCACTAGGATGTTTCAGCAATGACCAGACTAATCGAACACCATCATTGATGTGCTCTGGATCGTTGATGATGTCCATGCATTGTTCATTTTGCGCGCACTCCTTTATCACCAATGGTATGTTCTCCAATAAAGGCTCGTACGTAGAGCTTAATAATTTGATCTACACAGTGATTTAGATCTTATTAATATTATTGCCATATGTTGACGATGATCATACTTGTTGGACCACGAATGATTTTTCAAATATATTACAGGAGAATTGAATGACATTTTTCTTTCCCTTTAATGTGTATATCATACTATATCTCATTCTACTTTTGTATAGATTATATACAGTTCACAACTGTGAATTTTCTAGCTCATATTTGAAATTAACTTCAAGTTAAAATCTCAAAAGTACAAACTTTCTAAAAGAATTCTATAGAAATTGTAAAAGAAGAATCAAATTAAAATGAATGCCATGAATTTTGCGTTTACTTTGTTATGTATCTATTACGTTGCTTCTCCGTTTCTTTCTCATACTTTTTCAGCTACTGTAACTCAAATCTACAGTGTACGTACGAGAGAAAACTTTATGGGATAATTCAAGAAACAAAGACGAAATCGGCCTTAAAATATTAAATCGGAGGATTAAAACGAAGATAATGGCCACTTTAAAGTAGCAAATAGAGATCAGAGATACTCAGAAGTACCGAAGGGTATTAAGAGCCAAGATTAGGAAAATAATGATAATACCTCTCATCACAGATAAAGAAACAACTATAAACAGCTAAAACCTGTAATCCATATTTTGATTTAACATATTAAATTCAGTAGAGCGACGAGATAAAAAATATTTCCATAAAGAGAAATAAATATAGAATCACCAGATTTGGCAGACCATCGTTGATCCTCAGAACGTCTCTGTTAACAGGATCTTTGCAACATTCCGCCAATGCTCCTACAACATTCGCCTGCACGTCATCATCCTCGTGTTCTTCTAAAAATGGTACTAAAGCAGCAACCAAACCATTTTGATTGAATCTTATTACGTTCTCTGGACTTATAGCACATTTCCATATTCCGCCTGTGACTGCAGCTAACAATTGTTTATTAGCCCGGACTTCTTCGCATTGTAAAAGCTTACACAATACATCCAAGCCAGATGTTTGGCGAACCATGTCCCTGGCGATTTTGTTTGTTCCACATTTGAATATCGCCAGAGCGCAATTTTCCTTCAACTTAATATTGTCACTTTGCAGGTGTCGTACAACGTCACAGATAATATCTGTGGTCTCGAACGCTTTGCGAAATACGTTCTGTAATCGTGAAGGAATTATCGATGGACATATGTAAGTTGATAAATGTTTTATAAATGTTTAGATAAGGATTTGCTTATTATCTGGTTTATCGCAAATATATAAACAGCATTTGTACAATAGTATCAATCTTGATAATAGATAATATGTTGAACATTGATAAGGAATATTGGTAGTATTGAATATTGATGAGAAACAAAAGATAATTGTTATATAATAATTCCGTTTATACTGAAAAAGTTATACTAGAAAATTTGATATATTATATCATATAAAATATACCACTCACATAAACATATCATATAAAACATGCATCGAAATTCGTGAATTAGAACACTTAAGTAAAAATATAATAAAATCGAGTTAAAGAATTAAAGATCGAAAATATTTGAAATTTTAGTATTCACAGATTGCAAATCAGGTATTTTGACTTTTATCGTGGAATATTACCGGAAATTCTCAAATATCCACGTTTGGAATAACAGTTTAACATTTAAATTTCATTTACCTTAATTGCACATTGTTGAACAGCTCCCATCATCGGTACTACAAGAGAAGTGTGATGTGATTTCAGGAAACGTTCCATGAGCTTCACCACACCAAACTTGTGAAGTACGTCTCTCACTTTCGGACTACTGCTCAGAGAATCTAAAACTTTGGCACAGCCTATGGCAACCGCAACTAATTCCTTGTTAGTTTCGTTCAACTCATTGTACGGTGTTCGAAGAATAGAATCTGGTACGTCCATCACATCTAACTATTAAAGGTTACAATTTTTTCATGATATAAAATCTTCGTTATGCGATTATTTCGTTGATATGCTAAGAATTCCAAAAAATTTGTCAGAGGCTTCATAAGAAATTTCGCAAATAATTTCATCGATCACGAGATTAAAAAGTTGAATAAATATTTAAGAAATTATAAATTGATTAAGAAAGCTTACAATGAGAGGTATGCCGTCTCGAATTCGTATTTGTTTCCTTGCTTTCCTAATTCGTGCAACAATAGCCATAGTCTCTGCAGCTAAAACCTTCGCAACAATAGAATAGGACCTCAATATAAAAATTATTCTCATTATTTTTATGCCATTCAGTCGTATCTTTAAATTAATGTAACTTATTTTGTATTGAGCTTTATTGGAAACGAATCTTATTAATTTATTTTGTGAATGAATTTTTCATTAGATTTGTTCAAAAAAGTGTACTATCATTATTATTGTAGAAGAGGAATAAAATTGTAAATGTTCTTGTGCAAATGAACGATCAGTGAAGTATAAGAAAGTATACTGAACGAGCGAAAAACTAACTTGAATGTCTCTAGCCGGATGCTTTAACATTTGAATCAACGGTGTTACAATACCAAGATCGATTAGGTGCCGTCGCATTTCTGTAGATGACACGATCTGGAGTAAAACCGACAGGGAGCCATTCTGGCATTTTAAATCTCTCGTTTCGAGTAGATTCACCAGAATCTCCAGACCTCCCATCTCTCGAATCGCCTTTTGTATGATCTGTTATCGTAGAAAATTAAAGGTGCATTTTATTTGTCCTGTTTTATTAACTCTAATTATGAAGTATATCGTTGGAAAATTTGAATTTCTAATTGTTTTTAATTAATACATTAAGAATTTCTATGAGAAAGTCCTCCCCCTATTTCTTTCTCCATTATTTCATTCTGGATTATTTAATAAAAATAATAATAAAAAATTACATTATTTAATATAAAATAAATGAAATAAATTTAATATAAATGTAATCGATAGTCAAAGTAGATATTTAGTTTTCTAGTAGTTTGCATCTCCGGCATTACGATATACAATTAATTTTCATTCTAAATTCTAAATTCTTCGACGTGTGAATTCATCGAATCTTCGCTTGGAAATTTTGTGCTTAATAATTAAAATTATAATTATATGGAATAAAAACTAAGTGAATTACCCTATTGGTCAGATCATAATCTTTTAAAAGACAGACAGCCACCATAGTTGCGGTTTGATTACCCGCTTTCATGTATCTGATAAGCTTCTGTATGTGCCAAAACTCTGATGGCACTTCCGGAGCTTCATCCTGCACGTATCTTACTTCATCGTCACTTTCTGATTCAGGTTCGTCATCTGTACTTTCTTCCTCCTGTTTTTCGCTGATGTAACGGACTCGAGGACCGAATGGTTGTCCAGTGACTGCTGATATTAGTGGCTTCGATGGTTCTTCCGGTTCGATTACTTCCAGCATATCCGGCTCGATTCTTTATTCGAAAAAAAAGAAAAAGAAAAATAGAGAAAATCAAAATGAAATGTCATAATTGTAGATCGTTGAAATAAAATCATAGGTCTCTTTAATTAAGCGATTAAACGCATAATGCAATTATTTAATTACGAAATATCGTGATATTATGGATACTTACATATGTTAAATACTAAGGCTGTGAGAGAAAAAATATTAAAAAACAAATAACTCTGTGAAATGACGGCTCTGGAACAAAAGGTATTAAAAAATAAGTAGAAGCATGAGTGTTGCAAACGTCATATAAAATTTGTTTTAGCACTTTGATACGTTACAAAATGAAAATGAAATATTTATGAGATGATTGAGATTATAAGACGTATCGTTTTTTATGTACTCGGCAACTTATTTCATTTTTCAATTATTAGTTTATCAAGTTTGACAATAAATAAGTAATCAATCGTCATTTACCTCCAAGTATTTTTATAGACACGTTAATATAGTACAATACTATATAGTTAAACACTATAATTTATGTTTGAAGTACAGTGATTCTAAACTTACGTTGGTGGCGGTTCGATGGATATTTTTTTCACATCTTTTTTCCGTTTCGGTGGCATAATCTTCTATTTCTGACTACAAGGAACGATTAAAACGTTGAATACCTTGTTTCGTGTAGATAGGATAAAGTACCCTCTTTGTTTTGGGCACTTGGATTAAGAAATTTGTTAAGCTCTTTGCGCACGCAGCTATCGATCAAACAATTCATTACTATACACAGCCCATGTAGGCATCTGTTCTGCGAATGATATAAGATTAATGTTATTTAATTTCCCTTCTTATGATACTTATTTACACGTCTAAATACTTATGTGTATATATATTGTAAATGTGCTTTAGTTAGCAACTTCTTCTAGAATCTCTATCAAAAGATGTATTTTCTTTTTAAATATCTACGACGGGCATTTTTAATTTCATTTGGTTAAATTACATACTTAGTATTACAATACAAAAAATTGATCACTCGCTGGATCGATCAAATCGTTGTTTACTGACCTGAATAAATCGATTAATCGGACACATTTTTGTTGTATCCTCTTTTATATACGTACATACTACGAGGGACAAACAAAGGGAAAATAAAATCGGAAAATTTAAAGCTATGTACATTTCTACAGCGTGTATACAGAAATGGGCGATATATTAAAGTATAAACTCACATGACAGATATATGACGTTGAAATTATTCAGTGTAAAATATTCTGAACGTAGCAGTACTTTGCCATACGATATTTATTTTTCGTTTAAATGACAGCTTCGTTTCGATTCTTCGCGTTCAGTCGATAACGTTCCAGGTTAATCGTGTCAATTGAGATTTACAAATGACAGAGTGAACATAAAAGCATTGATTGTCCGTCATTCTAAATTCTAAGTTAAAATTCTACAAAATTCCGGTCTATGTGTTCACTAATATCGAAACAAATATTTTCAGAAGACATATATTCAAACACAATAATGTATAATCATAGTTGATGCTAAAAGGACCAAATATCTGACCAAATATCGTTTTACACAACTAATTAGATCGATGTAGAAGCATACAATGCACGTGACGTAAGCGTAAGGTAAGCGTAATAAATAAAATTAAGGGTGTTTTACTGTTTGATCTTTGGGAAACTGAATTTTGTTGTATTTTTTAAACTCTTATAGCTTCAAAATGAAAACCCTGGAGAATGTGGCAAGTAGCGGCTAAGATTTACATTTTTGAATTATTAGCTTTTTTATTTCATTCTATTTACTGTTGCAGCCAAACTCATCGTAACTAAGAATCTTCGGATTCTTTTATCTCGTAATGTGTATCGTATCGTATCGTGTATGTAAGTCGTAAGTCATTTTTCCAAGAGAGCGCGTTCTACGGTATATAATACTGCCAATTTGTCTATTTCTTTTTAGCAAAATTTACAAACGTTACTGAAACATAGATAAATACAGTTTTTGCAAAATGTAAAATGCTAATTAAAAGGATTGTATGGATCATTAGTAAAAAAAGAATCTAATAATACGAGTCACTTTAAATGTTACAGAATGAAGAACTTTATGGAAAAAGGTGGAAGTACGGAAAATCTAAAAGCGGTTTGTAAAATTGCTAAGAAAATCAAATGTTCCGTATACACATATATGCTACTCCATTTTCAGTGGTGTTGCTTTTAATATCCTTGTCAATATGGCTTTGTATATGCCGCTGGGGATTTCGGTATAATTTGAAAGACCGTGAAGTAATTAATTACTTATATAAGATTATAATGCTGTTAAAGTATCTTTAATTATCGTAATTGTGTTTTATACTTTTTAAATTAAATGGATGGACACAGATTAATAACACTTATATAAACAACTTACACGTACAGATTTTATCCTGTTTAATTTTATACTTCATCGTCATTACTATGTTGAACATGCTCTTTTTGGGTCATATGCGATTTTATTGCGAACGTCCACAAGGAATTAAGAATTAAGAACCCCATACTGTAACGGGTAAAAGCAATAATATTTATAAATATATATTATTCATACTCTTTTTAGTTGATTTTTATTGAAAGGATAAAAAATGAAGAAATTGATTAATATTTTAATATACGTAAGAGAATATATTACACATTAAAGTTTTTACGAAATGTATTATTACTTTATAGCCACAGCATCGATTATCACAGTACTTTTATTATCTCAAATCGTTAATTGATCAAGAAATATTTTCTTTATATTGTTATGAAAATCAAGGAATATTTTAATTGAAAGTAATTCATCTAATAATGTAAATAAATAGAGCATTCAAATGAACCGCGCTTAGAAACTGAATACGTCGATGTATCGAAACGGTATACTTACATAGGTTATGTTCACAATAGGTGATTGTATGCTTATAATTATTTTAAATCTTTCTGAATAACTATACGTGTTTAATCAAAATTCAAGGTATTGTATCAAATGATCTACTTGATTAATACTGAAATTAATTTAAATGATAAACACAAACAATACTTTTAACATTTTTAATACATTACTAACCTATAAGTGTAGTGTTATTTAAATTCAACATAATTATTGAGATAAAATATATTATTAAAGAAATTATATTGGAATAAGTTAATGTCATATGTTTATTACTTACTTTTGTTTTATAATATCCATTTTATGTTAGTGAATACTTTTATATTATATGTATTAATATATTTTAATCTCATTGTAGAAGATAATTAAAATGCATATGCAAATGCAACGATTGATATAATAAACAAATATTAATAAAGAACTAATTCTGGATATCCTTTTCAGATGGGAATGCGTAGACATGCTCAATTTCTTGCTCGGACAGTTATGATTCGAGATAATAATGTAGAAAAAGCTTCTCGTTTGTTAAATAGTATATTGTCAAAAGAAGGTATTTTTGAACAATTTAGACGTACTAGATATTATGAAAAACCTACCCAAACAAGAAGGAGGATTAATTTTGAAATATGTAAAGCTATTTATGCTGAGGACATGAATAGAAAAATTCAGTTTATTTTAAGAAAAAATAGAGAAAATCCATATCCTGGCTCTGACTAAACTGTACTTATGTTTTAATTAAGTGTCTTGTATAATTCTAAAGTCATCTGTAAATTTGTATGCATATGATATAGTGGTAAATATCCTTACTTTATGTGTATTCTGTATAACTGGTTAAAATACGTTAAATAAATTACAAACCTACGCCGTCGGTATGTCAGAAGCTGATACACAAAGTTCCATTTAATGTCACGTCTATCTTATCCTTAGCCAGTTATATCATCGCATTTGTATCTCGTTTATGGTCATATGTCATATATTATTTCATGCTGAATCGGTAACGTCAGAAATTACACAAAAAATTACAAAAAAAAAATAGAAGTTCAGAAGACGCGGAATAAGATGATACATTGGATATTACATCAGCTTGTATTTCTTGTATTAAACTACAGTTTCAAATAAATTGTATCTAAAAAGGAATACATATACATACAATCCAAAGTACGATTTGTGTCGTGGCGCCATCCTATGAACTACTTGAACCACTGATTTCTTTAAAACTTGATGGATAAGGGTCACTTTTCTGTTTGTGAAATTTTTTAAACAATTTTCATCTCTGGTATAATAGATATCATTTTCATTTTAAAATTAATTATAAAGAATTTTTCAATGTATTAATGGAAAAACAACATGTCATTAAGATACACTGTAATTCCATAATTATCGATTTAAAAGGATATGAGATGCGATATAAATAGGGACGAGCTTCTTTTGTGGTATAAATTATAAATAGCATTTCTTGAAAATTTTGCCAAAAAATTGATATACAAAACTTTTAAAACAATAATAAAATCTCCTAATAAATATTCCAACACTCTGATTAATTCAAAGGAAAAGAAAATGTAACATAGGTAAGCAGAGACTATTTCAAGTAAATAACATTTGTAGCTTAATCCAGACATTTCCATGTAGGTAATATTCCTAGCTTCGTACGGAATAATTTTGCTTCAATGTACAGAGTATCGGAAATTTGAATATCAATTTGCATTAAGGCGATAATATCGCGTCATACTTTCCTAAGTGACGTAGAACCATTTTGTAGATTTAAGAAAACAGGTTGATTTAAAATTCGTTTCCTACAATTTTTTAAGGGTTCATTATTTAACATTTATCCTTATTTTTATATATTGTTTCTTATCCAAAGTTACGAAGTGAGAAATTTATGAAAATTAAATCAAATATAATACCAAAAATATCGTAAGCTACGTTGCAACTAATTTTATAAAGAATTTGAAGTATATCGAACAAATATTATCAAAGGTGCCAGAGTAAACAGCATGTTTTTGACAGATATCTTCAACGTTGTTTTCAACGTTGTAACTTCATTGACTGTTCGAATTTCAAAAAAAACCTTTTACCATAGTATTCTAGGTAGCACGTGAAACCAAACAATATATATATATATATTTCCAATTTCTCACTTTTACAAGATGCTATACTGTATTAATTACTTATGTATTAATTACTTAATTACTTACTGTATTAATCCTGTGACGTGTAGAAATGACGAGTTTTGTCGTTTTTTAAATTTACATTTGTTTACAGTACTCAAGAAAATGACGTGTGTATTACAATGGTAAGCGTTAACAGTAAGCGTAATCTAGTTCTCATGGAAAATCACTTCTGGCTTTTTTTAATAACGCTGCATTGTTCTTTAACGAGAATAGTTGAGCTAGTTATCGTTGGTTGCAATTGAAGCGATCTTGATATAATTTGCGAATCGATTAGCAAGTTGCAACTTGCAACTCATCGAAAGTGAAATGTAATGAAGCAGAGAGTTATCTTTCTCAGTATTATTTAGAGTTACAACATAAGGCGCAAACTTCTTATAAAACCTTAAAGATAGATCGAATATGTTTGGATATGACCTCTAAAATTAAATCAGTATTTTCTTAATGATCTTAAAACAACGTGATCGTACGAAACGTGCACACACGCAAACATTGGAAAGTGACAATCGTATTAAATTTCTTAACGTTATTTCTCCCTTATTATTAAGATTAAATGCTTGTAAAATTAAAAATGAAGTTTCTTTACTTAATGAATACATTATCTATAAGGAGTGATATGAATCGGAATAAATTGTGCGATCTGTATTAATTAAAATAAAGAAAATAATAATACACAGTATATAGAATATAACCAGTAATTACGCATAATATCTAATGAGTAACGTGTAATGATACAATAACAGATGTGTATATAAGGAAGGAGATACGAATGAAGTAATAATGTTTATCAGTTTATACGTCAAACGCAATTATAGTTTGATTTGTTTATGAGGAACGTTCACTTGCTTGCGTCTTGCACGTATATTGGCAAAATAGTTTATTATTCAAGAGTAATAAGACTACGTGTATATGTCTGCTATCTTGAAATATACTTTCTTCAGTAGTCTGTATATTTTCTGCTAGGGCCTAGATCCACATTTAGAACGTTGGTAATAAGAACGTAAACGTACCCGTGACGCGCATGATGGATTATGAATCGTCCTAAATTTTAAATTTTCTCGTAACCTGTTATTGAGAATCCGATTATGTGAATTAAACAGACGGCAATTCTAAAATATAATCTTTTAAATAATTCAGTAAACCTATCGTGATATTTTATGGCTCTAAAATCTATGTTTCTGTGAGTATGTTTAGAGTTTAAAAAGTCTTTAATTTTTATAATTTACGTTTCTCAAAATGCAATTTGTTTAATTTCCCTGAGGAAATGTTTGGAAAAAAATAGAAGATAAGCCATTTTACGATGTAAGATATCAAGTAATATTTTCATGTTAATATAAGAAGTTACGGTCAGTTCATTAAAAAGGAGAAATGTCGTTCGTGCGTTATGTATCTATATCGGTCTTCTGCAAAAACATAGTCTGCGATGGTAAAACTTTCTCCAAGTAGTGCACCATTTTTCCTAAGTAATTTTCGTTATCTTTACTTTGGAAAGAACTTTAATCTAGTTTTTGAAATCATCTCACGAACTTCAGGTTCTCGACTAAAACGATCATGAAATACAAAATTTTATTTCGCTTATTTTTGTTTTATGTTTCATTGATTCTTTGCTTCCACTGTATAAATATCTTGGCGTGTACAATAATTAACTTCTGATACGATAAGTACGTAAATAATTTTGCAGTTTACAAGGAAAAAAAAAATTCACCATAGTAGAAAGAGGACAAAACTCTCATTGTAATATGACGGACGCATTAAGAAAAAATGATTAGGAGATTTTACGTAATCAAAAGATACGGGAAATTATTCGACTAAAATAAACTGAATAATGACTTTTTTTGTCCTGTCTACGCTGGTATTCCTGTTTTTCCTTCTTGCTAGGGAACTTGGCACCACTATCCATTCATTTTTGCTATCTATTCAATTTTCGCCAAGTTGGCGAATTCATTGCCAAGAAAACCGACAAAACGTTTTGTCTTTGCTCTGGTTTCAGCACGCGAAGTAGAAAACACGGAGAACGAAGACGGAGCTTGTAAAAAACAATTCAACGAAATTTGTCCTCTTGGATGACAAGCGCGGATTAGGAAGTCAAGACGTGAAACGACGAATACTTTTATTAAAATTAAAAAGTTCTAAAAAAGAAAGTTAGAAACTGAAGGATAAAATTACGATTCGATAGATTATATATCTCTTTTTCTTCCAACCGGTTTATTTATTTGCATTTTTTATAGATTATCTTCTGACGGTCTACAGATTGTCAGAATTAGAATTTACAAGTCGTTCTAAGAAAAACAATTTTGCGCGCACATTTTACAATCAGATGTTTATCAAAGTGACGCACTAACTGCTTACAATCGGTAATTTCCTCGATAGAATCGCTCATTCAGATACGAATTTCATTTAAGCGATTTGAAGAAAGGAAAATGTACAGAACGCGCGTGATACACATTATTTATGTAAAATATCCGAGGTATACTAAATATAATAAATATATATATATATAATATAGTTACGATATTTAGCGAGTGAAACAAATCTTTGCTTCGATCTTTCTGTCTTTTGTCGCGTTTTCAGAAATATGAATTTGTATTTTGGTATAATCAGTAATAAATTATTATTAAGAAGGGATCGATCGATGACAACGAGATTCAAATGCAGAAACGGGGAAAGAACTATAATAGATTCTGTGTAATGGCAGACGAGAAAAACTGTGAATCGCGCGGACAAGCGGAAGAAACTACGAAACAAACAATTTACAGAAGAATGCAGGGAGATTGAACGAGAAAAATAGTTAACTAAACTAACTAGCAATTAATTGGAATTTAATAAGAATTAATTAAAATTGATAAGATTCTCGAGTATTTCAAATATCTCGAAATACTGAAATTACTTTTAAACTTTTGTATTTATGAATAGATATATCGATTGGCACATATTGTACGGTACTGTACCGTATGGAGCAGCCCGGAAAGTTCGTTTCGATTTACATTTCGATTCTCAGGTTTTTCGGTGAGAAAATTTTCAATATGATATTTCATGTCGAGAAAATTCCATAGAAAACGAAACGAATTTTCCAGGCAAACCGATATTTATATATTGATTTTATTGGCTGTGCCAATAAATGATCAAAATATAGAAAGCAACAGCCAGATTTATCTATCGTCGTGTTTCATAAAAAGTCGGTCACATTGCATGGTATAACGATGCAACTGACAATTGGTGAGTCAGAGCGTGAGCGTGAAAATTGGCAAGTCGAGGATTTGAAGATGGATAAGGGAGAAGCGGAGGGTAGTGTGCAAACGGACCGATATAGAGAGTATGAAGAAACGAAATGGATAGTTTCCCCGAGAGAGAAACAGAAAGAGAGAGAGAATTCCAGTTCCAGGCAAACTGTCTTGCCAGCAGTTCGAAGATAGTTTCGGTCCAGATTCCTCGGAGTTAGGCCAAACCGCGTTTCCAACCAAAACGTCCACTGTTTTCAACGGAGTCGCTTCTCCACGTTGACTTCGAAACGAGCTTCTTCCGAATGCTGAGCGTTGGATTTCCTGCGTAATCAATTCAACGAATACGATGGTTCCTCTTCTTTTCTAATTGTTGTTTGTATTAGACGTTTGTATCGGTAGACTTTATTCGATTACACGACAATTTTTCGCTAATGTTCGTTTCAATGATAGAAATTGCTTTTTCCTTCTAACAAGTAAGTTGAATCTTGATACAAGATTTTAGAAATACCATGGTTTCCATGTGCAATGAGCAAATGATATTAGTAAATTAAGAGATTGTATTATTTAGCAATCGCAGTTTGTAGAATTTCTTTGAATAAACTGTTTTCGCAATTTTGCAAGTTAAAGTAAGAAAATACGACGAATTAACAGAATGAGTGAACATTATCCATAATCCATCCATATTCATCCTTCAGCAAAGGAAATTATTAATCTGTCGAAATTTGTGAAAATTTTGCAAATAATCTTTTACAACTCGCGTTGATGCTGTACAATGAACACTTAAGAAAAAGAGAATGAAGTATTAGTCAATAATTTTTTAATTATTGTTTACGGCTGTTGTGTTGGCTTGCATGCAATTAGCTAATTTGCAATGTATAAGATCTACTGGAAATGCTTCATTTGCTTTACTATTACATAAGAGAATTTATTAGAATTATTAGTACGACATTTTCATAAATTATGGTATTTTATTAATATTAACAAGTTAATTATGCAAGAGTCCTGTGTGGTTATTTTAAGTAGTATTTTAAGTAGTAGATAGGATTCCAAACTCTGGGTATAGGTACAGGATACCACGTGCTGTTACATAATATACATTACTGTTTCCCTTTTATTTAATTCCTACAAATGTTTTCGAATGGAAATTTATTCTTCTGTGTGTTTCTATATGCACATATCATATGCATATGTATATGTCTATGTATACGTTATATAAATGTTAATTCTTCTAACGATGTGTTTGTTTTTCATAAATATTTTCATACATTAATTCCAAATGGATTTTAGTGTTTGAGTTACAAAAATGTCAGCTTTTACGTAAGAGAATTGCAAACGTATTTTTAAGAATTTACACAGAATATCATAACTTAAATTTATTCCGAAAATACTTAGTAATACTAGAAACTTTTACCTACCTTAGAAATAACGACGAAGCATATTTTTCATACTTTTTCTTGTATATTCTTCTGTTCCAAGATTTTTTCACTTCCTGTTCAATATTCATGATTATGACTGATTTGAAGGCGTCGATAGATATGTAACGCCAGTCCTATAATTTGTACATACATCCGTGACATATATATGGTTAATGATTCTACTCATTCATGTTGTGAAAAACTGGCAAATTGATAAGCTCCCATACATTGTGTATGTCAATTCGTAATATCGTTGGCAGAATATTTGATTCTGTTTATTTCTCAATTGCTTCTTTTATTTGTAAAACTAAACCCCTTTGTTATTCGTTAAGGTAACAGAACACAATGAAAAGATTGTAGCTTGCGACAAGACTATGAAGGAAATACGCTTTACATATTTTTTCAAAGTACAATCTTGAGATTCCTCGTTTTCTATCAATCGAGGCAAAAACGAATAGAATTTCCTATATTGCTGGAATTTCCCAAATTATTGTTTTTGAATTTCAGCCACTCTAAATATTTGAATAGATAAAAATTACTGCAAGATTTATCGCCGTGAGATTCACTTGATTAAACAGCCTAGTCAAAAGTGTCAGAAACAAGATTTCCGGGAAGGAAGACCGTGAGACAGATTTTCAACCGAGGCGGCAATCCGAACGCTCTTCTAACTTTTAGAGCGCTTCGTTGTGAAGCGATTACTCTAGTCCGTCAGCTCATGAATACCACTCGTTAGGCGTACATGAGGAGAGCAAAAGGAATCGTCGCGTATATCGTAAAGGGAAGGTTGAAAATTGCTTCGAAGCGCACGATTAACGTGGCAAGATCCGTCTTTAAATATGCCAATTCGATGGAGGACTTCGTTTATGATTGAAATACCGGCGAATCGCGCGCGTGTTTCTTGAAACTGGGACCTAACTCCGCTATAACGAGGTCGAACTTGAAGCAACAATCTCGTTTTGCAACTTGTTGCAGCTGTTCGTATCGTACTAAGGGAATTAGAATCGGAAGATCCGATATCCTTTATCCGAGTTTCCAAATAATAAGCAATAGAGGATTATAAGAGTTTGAAGTAGAACTCGTTCTTTGCGTTAAGGACGAAGAGATGCTGGGGGAATTAGAATAGAAAAGTAAAAAGATCTGATCTTATCGGTGTTTCTAAGTAACGAAGAATAAATAATTACGGGGCTTTAAAATAGGAACATCTTTCTTTACATAGAAGATATAGGGTTGTTAAGAGAGAATGAAATCGAAGAATGAAGTAAATCTGATTTCTACTATGAAAATTGTATCGATACGGCGTATAGCATGTAGTATCGTATAAATTGGTTTTTAGAATATAAAATTCTAGGGTTGTCGAATAGAATCCTCTTTTTATGTATGTGGAATATTGGGGCAACTGAAACTGTAGGAGAATGTAAATCTCATTTCTTCCATCGAAATATTCAAATACATCGTGATTTTTCAATTTTCAGAGTAGAAAATTATAAGGGGTGCGAATAGAATTCTTGTTCGACACATAGGAAATGTTAAAAGGATTGGGATTGAAAAGTAAAATAAAACGAAATACATAGTGTCAAAGTAATAGATTATGTTAGTTATTATAAATTGGTTTCTTCAAAGATTATAAAGATGTGATACTAGCACACTAAAATATAATAAATGGATATGGAGATGTTGTCTTCTGTATATGCAATAATAATAATAGTGATCATTGCTAAACTTCTGTTAATCGATTATACGAAGAAATAGATGAAAATAGATGTTTAAAATTGTATTAATTATAATCACTACAGTTCGAAATGGACTCTCGGGATAGAAATATCAAAAATATTTTTTTAACGTTTCACGATTCACAGTTAACGATTGATTAAGTATTAATAGGTTCGGCATTTTCAGTATTATATTTTTAACAGTATTTTCGGACTCGGTAAATGATTCTATACGAGTTTAGAATTAGATAACACTTAGGGCGCAATTTTAAAATAACGACGATTCAATGAGTACAATTTATAAATGAATCACATTTTAAAACGAAAGCTTCGTAATTTCCAATCCTCGAAAACTAATTTCAATCTGCTCTCAGGAAATTGAAAGACAAAAATATCGTGTAATCTTCCGCTACTAAAAAGAGCGCAATTGAGAAATGACAATCCCTGTCTGGGAAGAATGCAGAGCAGAGAACGGAACGATTTCACCAAACAGAAGTTCGATTA
Source organism: Bombus terrestris (assembly GCF_910591885.1). NCBI lineage: Eukaryota > Metazoa > Arthropoda > Insecta > Hymenoptera > Apidae > Bombus > Bombus terrestris. The sequence continues at coordinate 19,233,902 of NC_063275.1, read as the reverse complement.
AACGAACGATAGAGGAAGGAATTGGGGAAAAAACCAATCTGCAAAGCGTTAGATTTCAGCTTCCTGAAATGTATTCTGCTGAAAGATCAAAGAGTCCTCTTGCAAATATCAGTTGGTTCCGCTAGAACAACCGCACTTTCAATCATTAAACCTGCTAGGCGATATCGTCGATTACTACACGTAGAAACTCATCATTAAACGTGTGGAAAAGATCCGCTATTCTGCACAATTTGCTTGTAATCTGTGAACGATTGCTGGTATCAAAGGTGCTCTTTACAAAGCGCAACTGATGTTAATTTTATTCGTTTTCTCTGTTTGGGTTATATCATTGGCAATATCGTTACAAAAATTTATTGATTTTAAAATTACCAAAAAAAAAAAGAAATTATATTTTAATCTTCATTTAAATCTTCTTCTGTGTTGATTATTAAATTCGAATTATCAAAGATTCTTTGATGGTTTTCGTTTAAATTGCAAATTATATTCTCGAGTTGCTTTACTTCTATCTATGCTGAAATTACGTGTTTTTAGAATCGAACGTCGCTAATTAAATATCATGTTCACGAATTTATTACTTTCGTATATTGGTCTTTTCCTTTTAGAGGATGTTTTTAGTACAGTTCTGCTAATATAATTTCAAAATAAAGACTACTCGTTCTACTTATCGTCAATGTAACAATGTAACGAATTAACAGCTTATGGATGCTTCTTCTAAATTGAAGAAGATTAAAAGAAAGTATAATCCCGGAAAGAAGAAGGAATATCCATTATTGATTTAACGATAAAAGATTCGAACGAGATAGAAACCTAATAAGAAATTATAATACACGTAGTGAATAGAAAATGAGTATTTTTAGAATTAAAAATTACCGAATACACTGAACGTGAATTATTTAAAACGAAAATACCGTGCCTCTAAAAGTCAAATTTTTCAAGTTGTTTTCGGGGCCCATGACGAAAAGTTGTACGCTGTTTGTGACGCTTGAAATGATTTAACGGGGGCTGGGCCGGATAGAAAGAAGCTTCCACCGCGCTAGACAGGCAGGATATCAAAAAACTTTCAGGACAATATCTTTATCTCGGACGAGATATTCGCGTAGTTCTTTAAAAAAGTTCACAAGTTGGAATTAACCGGTACTTTATGACTGACTCTCTTTACACGACAAACACACTCGCAGTTCGTAAATCACTGGGAATTTAATGCGGCTGTTTTCACATCACGATACTGCACGGAGTTTAACACGGAGTAGACACTGTTTAATCAATTTGATCGACAGTTACTTTAGAACGCGCTATTTGCCATCTTGATATTTCTGTGAAATTCTTAACGAAATTCTGATGAAATTCCTCTTTAAGCTTCAAATTATTCAACATATTTACTTTAATATAGAAGAGTGACACATATCAAGGATCGTCAGTATCAAGATATCCGCGAAAATTGATGGGAAATTCGGTTTCTATTTAGTCAAATTATATTATTTAAAAAGAAGAATGTTACAATTAAAAAACTATTTTACTGGTAAAGAATAAAAGAATTGAATAGAATTCAAAGACCATTGACCGAATTGCGAAAGAATGATGTAACACTTTGTTATCGCTAAATAATTATTATAAGACAGACCGCTGCGATGCATTTCAGAAAAAATTCACGTGCTCTAGCTGTAACCTGTCTTTCCCTAACGTTATCAATTCCTTTGTACAACACTTATCAAACTTTGTTCTTTTCTTCGTCGTTTAATAGTAGGTTAGATATAACTTTTATCATAAAATTAATCATACAATGGCATCACCATTAATGACGAAATGTTCTTTTATCGGCAAGCATGTATCATTAAAAAGCCATTAACGAGAGAGTAATTCTTTCACTGTTCTTATTTCTAATATTCTGTTTCAGGCCAGTGAAAAGTAGAGTACTATATTATTCAGAAATATCACGTAGCAAGAAAAATTTCACATGATCACTATTTTATATCCAGCATATAAAATGTTACATCGATATTCAACTGTTATATCATTTGCACAAAAACAACATGACTCTACACTTCTTTATTGTTTATTTATTTGTTTATTATGTACAATTTTCAATCGTGCATATAAATAAAAAATCTGGTATTATATCAGTAGCACATTTGATACGATTTAAATAATAGAACAACAACAACAACAACAATAATATACAGAAAAAATATTCAATCCTATATAAAAGTGAATAAATTTTCATTTATCATTCAATTTACAGCCTTATTTTTGTCTATTTTATTTTGCAAATGATGAGGCATGCAATAAAGTTTAACTCGATTTTTCGTACGTATTGGTATATAAATATCAATATTTTATTTACAAATCCATTCTCGTGTCATTTTCTCTTTTTATTAATGAAATTCTTAAATAAGTGTTGTACGTTTGCAACAATGCAAAATAAGTTTTTCGTTAATAACAAGAACATTCCAGAAGCGATAACTATTACCGATAAGATTTATAGAACATCACAGTTTCAAGAATCGTATGACTGGCTTTTTTGAAAGTGAATGAACGAAAGCCACTCTTGTGCCCCCCTCCACTGATGTCATTTATTATTTACGTAATACATCGTGTGATCCTAACGTGATTGGTTCGCTGCAACTTCGCCTCACCTGATGATTTCGCTAGAAAAGATATCACGCAATGTCACGTACATACATTTGAATGAGCTTGAATTACAAATAAATATATATATGTACCTTTCTTGATAATTAGACAGTTGAACTGATAGCTACCGCTTACACGTCAACGCACATGTCATGAAACAGGTAATATTATGCAAAATTATGCAGAACGTGAATTTACAAGAAAGATGTAAAAAGTGGTTCATTTAATTTCAAAGATAAATTTGATAAGAACAAATTCTACAGCTTTTATCTCAAGGATAGGAACAGCTGTCCACGGGTAAAAGAGCGAATGTCAGTTTTAACAGATTTTCGTATGCTCTCGTGTATGCTCCTTATCACTGGCTACGTCGTATTGCGAATTAAAATTTTTCGCATTTCACCGTAGCTATAAAAGTTTGACGCGTAGAAAGAAAAATGGATGCTTTTCATTTTTTACAGTTTAATGTGTTATATATCACTTGAAATTACAAGTAAAAGTTGAAAATCACGTAGAGTAAAATTGTGTTTTATCTCGATAATTATTTTGAAATAGAGTTTGAAAATTTGTCAATCATAGTGGAACTTGGCTCATTCCGGACAGAACGGGAGGAAATAATTAAGAGGAGGTTAAATTACACGCGAAAAGAAATGAAAAATATCGACTACAACTTTTTCATAAGACGCTTTGTTTTCGAGAAAAATAAATTTCATCATACGCGCATACCAAACCAGTTTTTAACTACACATGTTCGAACTTTCTTATCTTGATCCCTACATTTATTTAACGAAGTTCATTACTGTATTAAGTAAGTGTTATTAATTTGTTACTGTATGTTACTGTTTATGAGCGCAAAGTTTCTTCGCCTCTATTCATTTTCATACTAAAGCATTTATATTGGGTTGTCCTATAAAAGTTTCATTCGTTTTATGAGGAAATAACGGACGCACAACGTTTTTTGTTTTATATTATTTTGTTGAATTATGTACGATCCATTTTGTTCTGTTGAGATAAACACCGTGACATTTCACAGACTTAGTTTCACGTTTGTATGAAGGTGTATCGTTGTAAAAAACACGTTTGAGAAAGAAAGACACTTTCCGGACAGTCTACTATGTATATATAGACGTTTGAAACGATACAATACATTTTATCTTATAATACTATACATTTTTATATTGCTCTAGAAATTTTCTATTAATTTCTTTTATAATGCGCGTATTTAATTATTCTACGTGCAAAAATAAGTCGAAAAAATAGAATAAAGTTCGTAGTTTCAGGTCTCGTTTTCAAGGAAATCAAGTTTGAAAACTCGTCGAATACATGTGCACTCAGCTAACTTTCGATTGAACGCGTTTAGTGCGGTTGTCAACGAAGTGTCAACGACTCCCAATGCAAACTCGATTTTCTCGAAAACGAAATGCCAAACAAAAAAATTTCATTCTGCGTTTCCTACTTATTTTTGCACACAGGATAATTTCCATTCTGGAACATCCTGCTCATATCATAATAAAATATATACGTAAATACATACATACAGGGTGGAGCACCAACTAGAATCACTTCGATTAGTGAGCAATTAATGATTTTGAAGAAAAATGTTTCAAATAAAAGTTGGATGAGATAGGAGGACACATGGAGAACACATGAAGTTTATTTCTTTACGCATATCGATAAATATTTTTTATTAAACTCATTACTTAATCGAAGTGGTTCTAATTAGGTATTCCATTTTGTTTAATATATGAAATCAGTATGTACATAATAAATCTGCATAAGAAGTATAGATAGATACAAAATTTTCAACTTATGTCTGGAATATAATGAAAATAAATGACAAGGAAGGGGATCTTTTCAAATTTATCTCTAAAAATCAATTCAATAACTGTGTTAACCCCATAATTATTTAGAAGATTTTTTGAAATTCAAGGATGTCATATAATTCAAAGATTGCATGATCCAAAAAAAAAATCAATACATCTATCAATCTATCAATTTATCATATGCTTTCTCTGCGGTTAAGAAACAAAAACTATTGATAACGCTATTTATTCTTTAACACTAGAACAATACTGGCCTTTAATGTATATATATCTAAATATATTACACACACACAGAGTCAAAAAATGTGAGATACATATTTACACACACCCTTATTTTCCAATGAGTCGTTTTTTAATCAGGTTCTACGCTTCATTCTCATAATATTAAATTTTTGTAATCATGTGCAACTACGTATACTGCTGTATACTACTACTACTGTATACCACTAAAAGAAATTTAATAATATACTGGTCTCTAATAAATTGTAAATGTTGTATGTAAATGTTGTAAGAAACACAATGGTATGCAAATATATGTTGTAGCCATTGCAATTAATCAGAATTAAAGCAATGTGGCAAAAATAAACAAGTATATATAATCACGTTTCCAGCTTAATTAAAAGTAAACATTGATGGTACCAAAAACACGGCTGCATGTCTTTAATAATTACTGAAATCAAAGATTTGATACCAGCCGTTCTCACTGGTTTGGCAGTTCTGGTGTTAACACGATGCTAATTTGAATATCGCATATTACGAGATCCGTCCTAGCTTCTGGTAGTAGCCAGCGGCACTTCCAGCCGCACCGTGTCATCGCATCCCGTCCTGGTAATTCGGTAATTTTTTCTTCTCAACAACGACTCGAAACCTCTAATTGCGGAATTGGTTGTCCATGAAATTACTCGGACGCATTAGTTGCATATGTAAATGTACACGGTGGTTAAAGTAGATGTTACAAATTAACGTAGCGGTCGCGTAATTAACAAGTACCGGTCGTGGTAAAATCAGAGAAAGGGAAGAGCGGCATAAACAAGTGAAATGATAAAGTAATTACCCTTAAAGCTGCTGCGGCCGAAATTAATGCGCGCCACGGGAAAAAGTAAAAATCGAATTTGAAATTATCTTGCACGTGATTCGAAATATTTGACGACTATGGAACAAATTAATTTTTGTGGAAACTAATTATTTGTCGCGTTTTAACAGGGCACGATTTCGCGAGACTGCTTTCGAGTATTAGTTGTGTTTTTCCGCGTATTGCGCGTGTTTTTCAATAACGAAAAGTTTGGTATTACGAGCAATGAATATTTATATTGATACACCGCCCGGCCACGTGTGTTAGATTCAATTAGATAAAATTTTATTTTATTTATCGCTTTACGCTATAGAGCACGTATAATTTGCATAAAATAACAGATTCATAATAAAGTAACTTGGAAGTAAAAGCAGTAAAAAGCGCCCAACTTATAACTAGATTGTGGAATTGACTACGACCAGCATTTGTATGGAAATTCATATTTTTGAGACTACAATTAAGAGTGGATTCTCGGCGGAGAATTGTTTTACCTATCAAATATTATAAGAAGCGTTATACTTTGAGTACTTTATATATTTTGTCATATTACGTGGATTTTGTGCAATTTTCCGTTTTCAAATTTCCTAGGAATGCAGAGCAATTCGTAGTCTACTTGCAACAAATGTCAATAAGTGTACGTGCGTAAATATCAATAGTACGTTTCGTTTGCTACGTTCGATGTGAGAAAAAGTATAGAAAAATAGAATGAGTGCAAACTTCATGTACACAAATTTATTTATCGAGAAATTAGCGATTCGTGGTATGTAACAAAGAATTACGTTCCGTTGTGTGAACATTTAATAAAACAATGTCATGGATTATAACAAAATGAAATTTCTTAATAACAAAATGGAATCAATATTAATCTGAAATCATCAATTCAAATATTCTGCTTCATTCTTTCACGCTTTCGAGCTTATTTTACACCGTATGTGTTAAATTATTTCTTAGCCGTATAATCTATATACTGTGGAAAAGTATTTAATAATTCGGTATTGACATTATATTTTGAATATATTTCTCAATATCCTGAATCTTTCTTGCTTTATCTTTTATTTGTATTTCTCACGTAGCACGAAACGCTTTTACAAATCGAGATTGTATGAATCGATACGATAAGAAAACTGATATAGTTGAGAATCAGCATTTTCAATAATCTTTTCAAGATAAGATGATAGTGTGGAATACCATCAAATTTTTCTATTCATTCTCTGCAATGTTGCAGAAACTTGTGATAAGAAGACGCTCTGATAAAGGAACAGCTATATAAATATTCCATATATTACATATCAAACATTTAGATTACATATAAAAAATTAACGCGTGAACTGTGAAGGTAAATATTTCATGTCCAGACTACTTCGACCGAATTGAATTTCTTGCAAGGTAGAAAACCTTTTCTCGCCTACCTAAAGAAAGTTATTTTGCAAAAGTTTTATGGTAATCATAATTTAGTACGTTTGGAAACATTATATGTATTCTTTTTTTTATCTCTTCAACAACTATTAACTATTGAAAAATGTATCGAACATAAGAGTCCCATGTTTACAGTTTAAAGGCACCGTAAAAATATTTGCAATCTAAGGATTAATATAACATATCACATTGAACAGATAATAAATAATTTACATACTATGTACATAACTCAATTTATATATTAGAAATATTTTTCTGAATACATACGTATGTCCGATGCTTACGTAAGAGTAATTTTAGATCTCCACTACTGCGAGTGAACGTTCCACTTTCTTCAAAGCGTTTCATTAACTTATTACACGCTAAGGTGAAAACTAATTTGCGGCTAGCAATTTTTCCCTTTCCAACAGATCTTATTTAACTGTCTGTGACATCCGTACCTGTATATAAACGCTACTTTTTATGGAAATTATTATTATTAAAAATTCTTTTTAATCAGTTCTTCAATCTATTAACAAATATTCTATAAACAAATTTTATTGCCTAGCAGTTACAGAAGATTTGTATAATAAACCATTCAGTAAAATTTAATCCATTGATTAACACACATTAGCACACAATGTGGTGATGCTCGTACCTGCATACTGTACATATATTAACAATCTAATTTTGACGAAATCTACGGAAAAGATGCCTACTTGCTTTTTTCCACAAATTGATTATCTGAGTCCAGAATAAAGTAAGTAAAAGTACGACGGAAGTGGACATTTCGTGTAGAAAACGATGACAAAATCATAATAATAAGTATATCACATACTTACGTAAGTAATTACATAGTTTAGTATAAGTTGCTAATTACAATGTATTTTAAAACATCTTCCTGTACCTTGCTACGTGGAAAGCATAATTTACGTGCTTTCCTCTATACTAATAAAACAGGAATAATAAAATCCTGTAAAACTTTCTATGTCATGTCCAGTGCACACGCAAACGAAATACGTAAACCCGTGACTGTCACTGGTTGAGCTGTTAAAGCATTAACACAACGATGAAAACCCTCGTTTATAATTACGAATACCATGAAAATAATGTTTGCAGGTTGTAAAGAGGCGTTGCTTCTTCAATTAGGAATCATCACGCGTCCCTTTGAAAATGGCCTTGAGTAAAAAATGGGGAAGGACAATCACAAAGGACAGTTGACCTCGTGGTTTCTCGTTGCTCCATTTTGCCGAATGTCGGCTGCCAGCCAACAAAGCGACGATTTACCAGCAGCGAAATAATAAAAACGGCTCGTTTAATGGCGTGATGTTTAGCTACGTGCTGAACGCGCTGCGTAATAAAACGGACCCAATACAATCGAGCTAAGTGCTCCGGTGAACGTCGAATATTTTGCTTAATTGCGCAACGTTATAATAATCTTGCGGGGTAATGTAATTATCATTATTTTCAGACTGAGCTGCCTGCAACTGTTTCGTTGAAAATTTTTAATGATTCCTCGTTAATGAAACCTCGAACAAGGATGTTGTAGCGTGGTTTCGCAATATTTCCGGAAAAAGATTCCGGCGTTTAATTCTCGAATGATATTATGTCATAAATGATTAGAATAATTTACGTTAGATTACTAAAATCCAAATTGTTTAACTTATCACGCGTTTTATATATTAAATATTCCAAAATTAAACAATCTAATCCTACATTTAGTTAAGAATTAATAACGTCGTGTTGAGATTAAGAGCGTAGAGTTGTAATACGGATAAGTTGATACTTGACTCGATCCTTAACTTTTTTCTTTTAATGATTCCATCTCAAGTTTTAATACTTTCCAGAGGTTGCTGTTTATCTTTCTATCCAATGCATCGTTACCTCGTCAAGTATCTTCTTCCTTTAACTATTTCTTCCTGGCTCTATCCACCAAGTGAAGTCATTTTTCATGATTGTTCTTTTTTCTTACTAAATGTTTCTTGTTTCAAGGTTTTACGAACCATGATTTTTCTTTAACTTGCATGTTTACTGTTTTATAATTAACTGAGTTCAATGGAATATGATACATTTAATTTTATGTACTTTGAGTGAGTTATTTAATGATTAAGATGCGACTACGTTCAGAGAGGATTTTTATTATTTAATACTATAAAATATATATAATAAATGTTTCTTTCATTAATGTATAATGTAAAATTATGATTCCGTGTAATATTCCAACGAAACATTAGTTTGAAAATGACTCGTTAAAATTCGAGTAAATTCTGCGTTTCTAACTTTTCTCCTAATTAAATTCTGATATCCTTCAAAAGACGGTGATTATCTGAAAAACCAATGGGTTCAGGGCCCATATTAAGCTCAGATTTTATTTGAAAAAACCAACGAAGTTATTAGTAGGCCATTAACTAGATATTTAACGATAATTTAAATATTTAACGCTTCAACTATTGATAAAAAAGTGACATAATATCGATATGATGAAACATGCTAACGCTATAGACGAATTAATTGAAAAACAATGAAATAAAATTCAAGTAATAAAATTAATTAAATATAACAGGCAAAAGTATAAAAAGTGAGAAAGTACACACATAAAGGAGAAAGAAACAAAGTTCGCGTGAAATTTGTAGCATGGAAGCAATATAGTTGAATATTCAAAAGAGGAAACAGTCACTTAAAAGCAGTTGTTCTGTAACCTTGAATTTCGTAACTGGAACATTTAATCGGCGTTATTCGACGACAGTCTGACTGGCACCATACAGCCATGCGCCTGATATTCCTAGCGCTTTTTGCTAGCTTCTTTCATTCCAGTACAAAGATGCGACATAGGAAGAGTTATATGTTATCCATTTATCACTTCATCCAAGGTTGTTTCCATAGATCGCCGAATCTCGGACTAATAAACGAGATATATGGAGCGTTACTCGTTCCAAGTTATAATAAAATACTGTAAGAAACAACCATGACTCCAAAGTATTAGATTAAAATATTAAATTGAAGGGAAGGTAATATCGATTTTGCGGATGTAGATTTAATTTATTCACTATGGTCGCTTTATTTAATCAATTACTTACGAATATTCAGTAAAAATCGAACGCTTCTTATTGGTTTTATTTTCTAATTATTTTAATATAAATCTACAGCTAATATACCAAATAAGGTAAAATTTGTTTGAGTATTTCAAGAAATCTAACGAGCAATACTTATGTCCAGCAGTACGCGTTATATAATGTCCATTGCTTTCTACTGCTTATTTTTAAGTAAAATAAAAATCGAATTCTTAATTAAATTTATCCAAAAAATAATTAATAGCACCTGATTTACCTATCGAGATTGATTAAAACGAATGACGAATTGTTAGTTGCAATCTATAAATCTTTAAAGAGCAACATTTTAATTACTAACGAGATTCAATTATTTCGATTTGCAATTAGAGAAATTAGATTAAAATAGAGATTAATGCAATTTTCATGGAAAAATGTTTCGTGTGTTTTTGTATTGTTTTTCCGCATTTTTTCTATATTCATTTAGATAATTTCTGAGCTCATAAGAGAGACACCTTTTTCGTTTAGATAATTTTGTGGAAGTTGAAAAAGAAAGATGATACAAACAATGACGTGATTAAAAGTCGACATTGTCACTTAAGAATATGAAGATAAAAAATACCTACATTTGACGAATGTTATATAAAAAACGATTATCTTTATTCAATATTTTAACATGTTTAAAATCGTTCATTTTAAAAGATGCCTTCGTAAGAAAATACAAATTTTACAGGAATTGATATCTGACTGTTATTGATTGTCTATAAATACTACACGAGTTCGACAGGAAAATGTGACAATTGCACGATTAAACGCGCAATTTAATGTGAAATGGCTCGTTCTATTCTTCCATTTCCTTCTTTACTTTCCCTCTTCCATTTTCCGTGTCACTGTTTGTCTCTTTGACAGCCATTCGTTCCTGGTTCGGCGTCCAGAAGGACTCATGAAGAAACGAGCAGCAATGTCAGGGGAAGGGAAAAATAAAACGAAGGACAGAGGACGAATGAAGTTTCTTGTTTGTCGAGACGTGGCCCAGTTTCGCGGGAACACCTCATCCGATGGAACGGTTCCAGAAATACTTTACTTAAGTGAAATGTAAACAGTCGGTAATGGATTCGTAGTGAATCTTTGGGTAATTGCATCTGATTTTCTGTACAGCTTTACACTCCTCCAATTACACGTAGATCCGTATGAAAACGTAATTTCCGCCGGATATCCATAACGGAATGATCGGCTATAGAAATATCCCATCCTTTCAGAAATATCCTCGAACTGAATTACGAAGAAATTGTTCGGATGATTTAAATTGCTTCCAACAGTTTAAAATGCTTAGATATACATACTAAGAAACGAAGAATTTTATTGCACGATCTTTTCTGTCTTAGTATTGATATCGTCATTGGCATACGTATGCGCAATTTGACGCGTTCGGATCGATAATTATGATACTCAGTTTTTAATGTTATGACATGGTTATAAATTATAGTTGCATGTCAAAGTGCATACAATACACGTACTAGGGAAAGATATGTAAAATATAATATAATTATAATGTAATAATATTTTATAAATGGAATAAATATTTGCTTATGTTCTACTTTCCCAATTGTGTTCATAAAAATATCAATTTTGATAAATTTTCGTTGTGTGATTAATCTAGCGCATGATTTTTCGGGATAGTTTCTTAGATCGTACATGGATATCAAATAAGTTTTAAATTGCTTGTCAACCAACTCTCGATGACAATTATATTTCGTACAATCTCCGAGTAGATAGCGAAAATTTACCGTTTACGAAAATGAATCTTGACCCATAAAAGATTGAGAAGCCTTGATCTAGCATACGTATTTGTGTATATACCTATACCATTCATTATTATGTTATTAAAGTAATGATTCATTTAATTATCCATAATTGGCATACGATAAAGTTTCTCATTAAATTGCTTTAGTACAAAAAATGTCATTTATCAAGATAATGCTTAATTCATTAATCCTGCATGCGCAATTTACAGCATACTAAAATCTATGAATAAAAGATATATTCCATTGCACTTTCCTGATACAGTGATAAAGTTAGTGTTAATGAAGAAACATGATTATTTACGATTTATTGTTTTACATCTTTCATAATTAAAACTGACTATAATAAACTGACGAGCGAAATTAAAGGAACGCTAAATTTTCACCGAAAAATTGCTAATATTTAAACTGTTATACTGCTATCTTTCATAATAAGAAAACATACTATTATCTTATGTTCGTTTTAAAGCGTAAAGCCTGCATTTTCGGAATCCCTAGTTAGTTTCTCCCACAGAGGTTCCTGTACAAAAATACGGAAGCGAAGATGTTTTTTCTTTTCCAAAATTCCACAGACATCAAGAAATCTTTTGGGAACTAAAAACACCACGAATTTGAAGATTGGAATCTCTCCGTTACAACGATTCTTATAGAGTTAATGTACAATTTTTCATTGTCGTTTTATTGAACTTTGAATAGAAGTGCTGAACACACAACATTCTATGCAATCTCTATGTGGTGTACCTTGTGTTATCCTAATGCCGGTGGCACATTTGTGTATTTCATTTTTTCAGTCAGTCGGACGATTTAGCCCTTTTAGCAGGGCAAGTCGTGTTTAATTTAAATTTCGACGTACTTCATTTTTACCAATTAACTTGATCCCACGGTGAATATATATAAAACTGCAAAATTGTCGAAATCGATCATTTGATTGGATATACAATATCACGCAGCATCCTCTCCGATGCCAACAAAATTCTTTATTTAGTATCGTGTTTTATTACGTGAGAGTTATGAAAAGGGACGAAAAGAACTCTGCGGCGAATCTGCTGGTAAGTTATTCAATGCTATTTTTCTCTCTTCCTTCCGATGCCTATGGTTTGAAAATCGAAGATCGTAATTTAATATCTTACGTGTAACGGAATAACCTAACTCGTATTACATTCTATCATGTTTTAATTTATAAAATTACATTTCGAAATACGTATCATGTTTTGATTTATAAAATTATACTTTGAACTGTTTTAGTCGTGAATGTTAATACATTTTCAACAGAAAGGATACGTTATACAAGGTGCTTAGTATAATATGATACGTTCATTACTTTTACCACATCTGTCAATACGGTAGACAAGATAGTGTTCAAATTTTCTCCACATAATATTCACTTCTACGCTAAAAGCAAATACCCCGCGTGTTTTTCTATTTCTCTGATATAATGTGAAAATATTGTTATAAGGAATTTTATTGAAGAAAGAAAAAAACAAGGGAATTACCAAGTAAATTCTTTTTTACGTCATACTACAGCAACAGTATAGACTAATCTATCGCTTCTCGATTAACGAATTCCGATAGCGTAACATACTTCAAACGCATCTCAGTCAAAAAATGTTTTCGATAAAACAAGCTAACGGTTACTTTGTGTTAAAACTCTGTTCTACGCGAAAACACAGATATTCAACACGTTGCGGTAAACAAATTTAGTCAAAGCCAATAAATCACGATCATGCGATTGAGTTTTTTTTTTTTTTTACAAAGATACGAGGATTCCGTGTTTTTCAACAGATTCCCCTTGATCCGCGGGAATGTACCCTTGATCAACGGTTTTTCCATGACGATAACGGGAAATACTAGATGCGTAATCGGTGATTACGCGCGTGATTCGCAACGCGATTTTGACATTATCACCCGACCGCTGACGTTATACCGCGATGTAAACATTGTCGAAAACGCATTTATGTACAATGTAAGTACATGCATCGGACTCGATGTTTCGTCACGATAATTTCGTTGATTGGATTTGAATGGTGTTTGACTGTGCTCGCGCTACGCGCTCACGATATTATCCGTATTAACCGTAAAATGTCATCCACTGGTGAACGTGTGTCGTTCGAAAGCCATTAATGTGTGAATAATTGCGAAAAGGTGATGAAAATATATAGAGCGTACAATGACGAGCCATGGAACTCGGCTTGAAATTAATATACATATTTATTTCAAAGGAATATTATTGCTATTACACAACGTTCTTTTATGTCTCTTTATACAGGATTGTTCATTTGACCTAAGTATGGAATTATAATTTTTCTATCGAATTAAGAATATATAGAAGACTTGATCAAAAAATTCATAAGACGTTTATCACTTGCCTTCTTTTAAGTTACAATCTTATATCATTAAACATTATACCAATCTTCATAGGTATTCAAAATGTTATTATTTTACGATGATACATTGTCTGAGATGAACAATAACAGTTTGTAACGTGCTTTCGATTGTTTCAGGGTGAATAGCACCGCAAGCTCGAGCTATTCTATTTTTTATATCCTCTGGTGTATTGTATTTCGTTGTTCGTTATAAACGGTTCGTTTTAATTTTCCCTACAAAAGGGATCAAAATTGGTGCGAGGTTCAATGCACGCGATGGCCATGTTATAATTCCATTACGTCCAATGCAATAATTTGCAAATTTCATATTTAAAATTTGTCTTATGAAACGTGTACGATAAACTGGGCAATCCTCGTACTAATATCCACATTCTTCGACCAAGATCTACCGATGTATCATGTAAAAGCGTTCGTAGCTCATTTTGCGTATTTTTGAATGTTGCATTCTTTTGTCCGCTTAGTGTACTACTCATAAAGTAAGGTCCATTTATTTAGTAGTTTAAGATGCCGCGTCAAACATTTACGTTCCATAGCCTTAGTTTGTACGCATATTTCAATTGTGATTTCAAATGTGATTTGAGATTTTCAATTGACCAGTGACGCATATTTCTTAAATATAAACGACCATGGTTAATGAAAGATGTCTCGTCAATGAACAAAACATTTAAAAAAAATGATTAATCATTTTCATATTGTCGTGGAGCCGATTAAGAAAAATGCACGTGATTTTCAAAACCTCCCTCATGGAGATCCAAATAGCGAAATGAATAAATAAACGAAATAAATGATACGATTGGAACTTTTCTTCGTAAAGCATTCGTGTTGCGCTTGTTCCGGGAATACCACTTACACGCTCAAATTCGAATTATTTCTAATAATTTTTCTATTTCTTTCGTTTTTAACAGTTTCGATACTCGTACATTTCTTCACGATACTACCAGTTTTACGAACATTCTTCACTACCTTTGCTTATATATGTACAATGTAACGTGACAATTAGCTTTAGAAATCATCTCATGTGTATACATTTAATTTGCTACCTTTAAGCTGTTTATTTTTCGAGTTAGATAAATGATTATCATATTCATCTTTTGAATAATTTATTATAGGTGTTATATCGACACACCATTAGAGTTGAAAATGATCAGATGATCTTCAAGGCTCTGTAATGCGATAATAAACATATTTCCATATTTATAAGCTTCCGCTTGTCGCATTTTTTTTTATCAAAACCTGCGATTTCAATAGATATTCACCTTTAACCTTAATTTCACAGTCATTTTAGTGTCATATTTTTATATATGTACATGGGTGTGTGTGCGTATGTATTTAATTGAGTTTTACCATTAGCTACAGTAACAAAAAGAAAATGATGGCGATAAACACAAAAAAATCGATGACTCGTAAACTTGGAAGAAGTAACCTTTAAAAACAAATATTTTTGTATGATATTAATGCCTTTAATGCCATCCAAGTTATCTATAAAATGTTTTGCGTATAATAACATTAAAATATATATATAATAACATTTAAATGGACCACTCGGTATATCTTATAATATTTTCACGTATACATTTTGTATATTTTAAATGAAATAAGAAATTTGACGTATTGAACTTCGTCCAGTGAATTATCCTCTGACAAAATCCATACTAGAACATGAAATGAATTTGTTTAAATCAATTTTCCGGAAAATCAAATTCTAGATACAAGAAACGATTGCGTGGTTGAAGATACAATCGTCATTTCCATCTTATTCATCCATCATTCTCTGAATTTCTAAATTCCTTATAGACATTTCGCCGTCATAGCTCGTAAAACTGTATAGGGTTTTATATTTTCATGTCTAACGTAGGATCCAATTTTGTCGACTTAAAACAAATCCCTTTGATTTATGTCTATCAACTTAGAATAATATCTTTGTTCGATTAGTTCTTCGGTAAAAGTTGCATGCCGTTATTTAACAATTATTTTGCAACGAAATTATCAAACGTTATACCAATAATATATTTAAGTAGATTTCGGTCGTATTGATACAAAAGAAATATACGAAATAAGTTAGGACGAAATAAGAAACGACGAAGATATTTAATACTTGAAATAAAAAAAACAAATGGGTTTCTAATTTTCCAAGAAAAGGTGAAATTGTAAAGTTAAACAACATTACGAATATTATAATCGATTGCCTGTAAATTGTAATATCAATTAGATTACAAGGTATCAGAGCAAATTTTACAGTAACACGAAAGTGTATTGGTATTCAATAAATGAGCTTGTGTACGTAAAGGTGAAGGTTTGTGTACCTGTCGAGATTGGTTGCATGGGAATTTAAAGTGATTTTGTAATTATGTGTATAGTACTACATACTTCAAAGGCAAACACATTCCATGATTCGATACACGTTTTCAATATAACTACCTGAGAAAATTGAGTAAAACTAATGTAAATTAATTCTGGTTTCACTATCCTTTATAATCATGCTTGCAAAGATAAATAAAAACAGTGCAATAAATCAATATTATTTTAAATAACAATAATGTATAAATATTTAAAAATATGTCATGAATATTATTTGATTTTTGTATAATCCTGGCAATGCAAGATGAAAAATCTCTTTTAAATGAAAATTAATTTTACGATACATACTCTTTTTTCAAATTCACGCAGATATGATAATAATTGTAAAATTATTTAATTTTATTGAAAGCTCTCTCGTAGAAAAAAGAAACTTTGTCTTAACTACCATTACGTATTAAGCATGCTGATATAACATCCAAGTTTAAATTCAAAAAGAAGATTTTTAATCAGCATCAAATATATGTGTAGATTTAAATACTTTATCTTAATAGCTATCTTTTTACTACTTTCTAGCATTTTATCTTCGTCTTTTGTCTCATACACGACGTCCAGACCAGCTTGGTATTCACCAAGAGGAACAGCTCTTAAAAGGATCAAATTATCTTCTCCTCCTCAGCTTCGATATTTTCAGCTCCTTTCTCTAGAAATTGTGACTTTATACATTTCTTGCTACTAAAGCTTTCTCTTTTTTCGCGAACGGGGCAAAACTCGTGTCGGGTCGTAAAACTTTACGAGTTTCGTTTTCTTCTTGATTCAGCTCGCACTTAGTAGCGACCGCTTTCTGATGCGAAAACCTCACCATTCTCAGCGCATTCCGTTTATCCTTATTTGTTTTATTTAATTCTTCATTAGGCTGAACGGTAAACGTGTATGCCACAGCATATTCTCCAATATTCTGTTTGAATTTTGCAAATTCTCCAAGTTGTCGGACTGATACGTTGCGCAATTATATATATATCTTTCGTTGAGTCTTCTCAGGGTCTAACCCAATATTCAGAAACGGAGGAGTAAAATATTCCGTATTTCTACTTTTTTACTAAGATAGTGAAACTGGCTTGTGAGGTATTTGTAACAGTAAGATAAGTTCTTAAGGTTCGAATGAAAAAAAAAAAATTGAAAAAATTGTTTGAAACCATATAAATTATATAAATTATGTTATAAGAGAATAGGAAAGAAAGAGCTTTTTGCGAAGGGATAAAACCTGTAAACTTTTTCAAGGTTTATAGATGTTAGATGTTAGATTATAAAATTGATTTTGGGGATAACTATTGGTTTATACATAATTTATCATTTTGATCTTTCCAAAGGATGGCACGATTGAAAAATACAAAGAAGAATACTAGCGATAAATCATATTTCCTATTTTTTTTATAAGAAAGTAGTTTTAAGATGTACATTATGTTGTCAATGAATCCCATTTCACCGAAATTATCTTCGTACTTGATTTTGCAGTTAAACATATATTCTCTACGAAATTGAAGATATTAAGACATTGATTGTTTTAATAATTATACATCTGGCTTTCATAAGAGTTCGCCAATGTATCAGACATTTTTAAAAGATTCATATTTTCAGGTTATTTTCATTTTCAATCATCTCATATTAAAATCCTTCTGTTTAATCATATAGTGACATTAAAATAAAATAGTCGACGAAACAACTTACTTGTTATGAGTTTCTCCTGTGACCTTCAAATAGAAAATTTTGGCCACTGGATCACTTTTTCAATAAAATAAAGTAGGTTAAAATATGAATGTTTTCATATCATACATTTGCTCTTTTTCAATTATTAAATTTGAACTTATTATTATTAAAGGTATGATTGAATATAAAATATATATATTGGAAAATCTAATTTTGTAAATGACGATGATAAAATAAAATTTGAAAACCACGGTTTTATAGATATTCAAATAAAGTTCTTCTTTTTATATCGGTAAATGTCCTTTTCACTAATCGTATAACGTAGTTGAAGAAATCCTGGTCCCGTGGTCGAGAAACAGAAATTAATCTGCCGCCTAAGTTACGATTTACCCGGATTATTTCCCGAAATTATTCTGTTCCCCTGTGAACAGAACTCGCGGTTAAACTCCGCCTTGGTCACCGGCTCGATGTAATCAAATTGGAAATTTGCATAATGCAAATTCGACGAACTAGAAAAACAGTGAACGTTGAAGTTTCATGAGAACGCGAACGTACGAACGAAGTGGGTTCATCGTGTATCCACGAGCATTTCTATGCTCAATTAAGAGAGCACACGGAACACTGCTCAGAGGTAGAGCGACCAAAGAGGGAAATTCATTTTTGTCCAGCCTTTGAAGTAAAAAATTAGATATTTCTATTATTTACAAAATATACCGCAAAGAATGGATACTTTGACTATAAATGGGACGGAAGAAGCGTAAACAAATCATAGATTTTTAGGGCGCAATAAAATTAATTTGATAACTATTTGCTGTTATCCAAAATTAATATTTCTAGTAGTTTAAATATCAATTTATTTTGTATCACGCAGATTTTGATTCGAATATAACAAATATAGTAAATATTCAGTATGAATTCAGTGATATTAGGTTATTATTATCTGAATTTATTATTTATTTATAGTTGAAAATATCTATTGCATCGAAAATAAAAGAAATAACTTCTTACTCACAAATACTGCGTTTCTTTTCGCTATGATAACAGTGAATCACATACAATAGGCTCGCAGAAATATTCAAGCATCTTTTAAAGCAGAATAACTTTTTTAAAATTGGACTAAACGACGTGAGAAGACGAATTAGAAGAACGACGAATTAGTTTACTAAATGACACGTAAAAATATTTTGAAATTGCAATTGGTCGGAATCGCGGAGAAAATAGTAAAGGTCACTTTTTATAATCGAGTCTGTGTAATAAAAATTGAAAAAAAAACGCGCTATACATGTCGAAAATTTCACCCCAAATCAAATTTCAGCCCAGATCAAATGGAAACAGAATTTTGTTTATATAGTATTAGTTGGCAGAATTTTAGATTTTTAAATTATTTTCCTGTAACAAACAAAAAATATAATTTGTCATATTTTCCCTCGCACTCTTCATATTTTAATATTACGATATTATTGGCTGTGTATTATATTATTTTATTTAGCGATTATAACAAAATTGTTTAAGTGATAAGAAAATCAGCCCCAAAATGGTATAGCCAACCAAAATCCTCGTAATATACGTCTAATGGAAACATTTGTGAACAATAGAATTTTCTAACACTTTTAATAAAGTGCTTGCATTACTTATCGTTTAGTACAAAGGATAGAAATCTCGGTTCGCTACTTCGCTAGTATTTTTTGTTTCATTGCAAAAGCATACAATTCAAACATCTACGTAAATTGTGCAGGTTATTTCCAGTTGTGACGAGTACTTATAATTTGTAACTACGCAAAACCATGACAAGACACTTTCAATAATCCACAATCTGGTTTCATTATGTCGATTGATCGCCACATGTAAAATGACTCAGTGTTATTCTGGCTGATTGATTTATTACGTTATAATAGGTATAGTATTTTCCAGTTTTTATATGGCCTGTATCAATATTTATTTTACATTTCTGAACAATACTCGCGACATAGCTTTAGCTTTAGGAAAGCGTAATATGACGAAAATTTTCTTTTTCTTCTAACATGTTCGAAATTTCACAAAAAAACACCATATCACGATAAAAATTTGTATCGTTAGAATTAAAATTAAAACTTTTATTATTAATGCATCGGTTAAGTTTTTATTGTTAGAATGACCGCTGAAACGTAATTTTTAGAGCGATATATATAATATGTGTGGATATGAATTTTCTAAGGAATTGAAAAGTGGATTTCACACATTCAATCGATGAAGAGTGCGACGAATATTATGTTACAACCTGATAATTGACATACCAGTAAGCATTTAAGATTAAACTTGAGATTAAAAAGACTCTTTTCTTTCTATAATTCCATAATTTGCAATAACGTTATTTACTGTAACTTTTTTATTCTTTCCGGTGTTTAAATGTCCTCGACCGTGTACGACTTGAATTGTAGATTGAGTGTTAACATTCCTCCCTTTTCTGTATCGTTAGCCGCAACCGGTCGTAATCTGTTTAATGAAAACGTATTATTTTGAAAGGATCGACGAGAAAAACAAGAAATGAAGAAATATCGGTATTCTATCGATAAAGATAAAAGATTTAATGAAAATTATTTTAGACAATTTTTTCTATAATATTTTTTTACGTTAAAAGGTGCAGTATTGTTGTACCTTGTAAAAGTAAAGTATCCTTGCTACACGAAGGACAATAAAAATTTTTATGATAATGAGAATTGTATTTTTATAAAACGAAAAAATATGAAAGCATTTCTGAAATAAGTATTTTTGCAGCGTGTTTTCTCTCGTCGTTATTTATGTTATTTCGAACAAATGGTTGCACAGGATTATTTTCACTGCTGAAAATCGTAAATTTTCCGGTACTTTGCCGTAATGGCACAAAAAGTACAAACGAAACAGACCTGAACATGTGTATGTTTCGTGATCTCGTCATTAGCTAGCTCTTATAACATCTACATAACGTAACATAATAACACCAAAAGTATCATTTTATATAGCTTAATTCATTAATTCATAAATCCTTTTTTGAAATTCATCTGTTAAAACATAATTTGTTAAAAAGGGAGATTAATTAGTAAAAGAAGCATCGTTTAAATAAATGTTTTCATTTCTAGTTATTCAAATAAATCTGATTACTTCTCATATGTATATTAAAGATTAACTTCTAACATTTACAAAGAGAAACTAGGTTATTCCTTCGAAAATAATAATTAAGTAATCATTTACATTTCATAGTACGTTTTAAAACATTTATCAGAGGGTAACTTTATCCATTCACCATTGTTAATTTTATAAACCTCACACGCATATCAAACGACGGTACGTTTACCTTTTCTAAAACATACAAATCTTAATCTCCAATCTAGTTTCATGGAACGATTGCTATTGACATTTCACTGTCACTTTTAATGCATCTGTCGAAGTATAATTTCTGCGATCTAAATAGGAATGAAATTTGGTTGGCTAATCAATTATTCCAAACTGACGTATTGAATAAGCAATAGAAAATTTTCAAGTGTATGCTGATGTATGGATTTCTCTGATGTGGAAGAATATAGTCATTATTTGATCATATCTATCAATTTCGAACATGCTTTTATTATAGATTATAATGGATAACTGTCTGAGATCTAACTTCTTTATTCAAACCAAGTGTATCAATCATACATCATAATATTATATAGGACACAGCGTGTTGCTGAATGTTTTATTCAAACAAATAGGAAGTGATTCTTTGAAATATATCAAAAGCATAAAATACAATTTTTTTTGCCTGATATATATGCATCAAATTCTTCTTGAAAATTTATTTCACATGCTTGCATTTATACAAGGTATATCGTGCAACTGGGGCTAAAATATCTTTAAACTGATTATAAATAGATAAATGTATCATGAAACAAAATTAAGCAGTTCGTTTGAAACATGCAATTACGTCTTATACTTTTGCTTGCATTTTTAACGTATCTTCTCATCCTATATGAACAAACATTGAAATTCATGCTTTAAAAATCATTTATTTAAAAATTAGGTATTGCAATCTGAAATTTGGATTATTTTGACATATCATTAAACGTTATGTCATATTTATGATATATTATTATATACATTTCCATCTTCTTCTTCGTACTATTTATCATATGAGTCAAGTCTGATCGTCATCAATAATGTTATATTACATACATACATATATGTCATGTGGTAATCTCAAAACGAAATTTGTTTATAGCACATATGAATATTCATATAAAATTGTCACTTTCTAAAATAAAGAGTACTGTAGACATAAAAATTATATCAGCTAGCAATTATTTCTTCTTCGAGATTTTTTCAATTTCATAAAAAAAATATTTCTCTGTCACTGAAAATATTCATTCATTCAGCTTTCATATGAAAGAATTACATAATCAGAGTTTTTAATGGAAAATGAAATGGATTTTTTTTCGACACTGTGTATGAACCGTTGTACGGAAATCAGTACAACATACTCTCGTTTTCATCGCAAACATAATCTACTTATAGGGAAAATCCTGTTATCGCGTAATTGTTAGGAATCTCTGTGCGTCCTATTGGATCTAGTAACGTATTCGCCACAGTGCATTGATTCACTTACTTATTTTGCTACACGTACTTTCCAAATGTAAATAATGGAAATCTTTTAATGTAGACTGTAGATCATAATTTAGATAATCGGTAGTTGAATAATCGATAATGCGATTAATGCGATTGGTACCCAGAGTTAGTGTTATCATAATAGTAACGCGATACAGATATGTCTGTAATAAATTCAACAAATCTTAGATACAGGACTATTACGCAGGCCTGAGGATCACGTGTTCTACATTTATTATTATATCTACATTTATCTACATTTATTTACATTTATTTACATTTATCTACATTTATTATTATACAAATTTATTTATATTTTGTAAAGCCATAAAAACGTGTTATGTCGAAGAATAAGGCTATAATTTAATAAATTATGGAACTCTTGGTAATTATGGATACTTGGTAAGATGATGCATTTAAAACTATGATCTTCGAACCGTCATACGAATTTCACAGGATTGAATTTTGATAAATCTATTGTTGTTGACTTTCTGTTTATTTATGTCGTCTAGTAGTTGTAAAGTGCTTTAATATATTAAAGTTAAGATGGTGATAAACTTAGGTTCCAAGATAATCATTTTGATCACTGGTTTATAAACAAATAATTCAACAGGTTTAGAATAAACCGCGGAATAACTTCATAAATCCACGAAGACCTGAGTTCTGTTGACAAAGATTAAATACTATTCAGTGTTTATTATAATCTTTAATATCGGTCATGTTTTATAGTTTGTTGTCTTAAAATAACGTGAAAGTTAGTTTACTTTTCTAGAATATTTTGTGTGGTGGTAAATATTTAATTATATGAAATTTAATTGATTTCATGAACAAACCAATTTGCATTTTAAAATTTAATTTCATCAATACAATTAATCAATGGATCTTCATCGGTGATGATTCACAATTAGTAGGTAGTACTTATATCGGAGACTGATTAATTCAGTTACTTTTAAGTTATTACTAAGTTACTTACTAAGTTACTTTTAAGATATTTTAAGATATTTTTAAGTAATTTTAGAGTATATATTTCATCCTAATTTGTATTTTTATGTTATGGCACAGACCATCAATATTTATGATCAAAGATATAGAATAAAGATTAAAATTAAATATTATTAACGCAAAGCGTTGTGGGACTTATAACCCAATGTCAGACGATTGAAAACACTAAAGAATTTACTTTTAAAGGAATTGACAGCAAAGACAGAGTATTGTCATTAAAAGTGAGTTTGGCGTAATATATTAACGAGGCGTGAAGATGTTCTTCTTATATTTAAATGATGCAAGAAACGAAACGATGTTTCATTTTATAAAAGTAAAACTATTCTACTCAAAGTTATTTATTTGCATACATGTATGTATAATTCAATTAAATTCAATAAAAGCTTAATCGATACACAATTCAATTAAAAACAATCAGTTTTCAGCTACAGTTTTCAGTCCCTATTTACTCATTTCCCGTAGTAATTATAACCATGCGGTATGTAAAAGATTTTTTTTTTGTACATGTAAAAGCGAAGTATTAAAAAGACAATTATGGATAATTCTTTAATGGATGATTTTTTGATGGAGAATCATAATAGCAAAAATATAAAGCATAAGTATCGTGAAATAATTGGTGCAATTAGTACAGAAAAATAAATTATAAATGCTATACACTAAAAATAAATTATAAATGCTATACACTACATTATAGAATATGACAACAATTTTCAGGAAACAACGTGGTTAACTATAATATATAAAACTATATATTCCGTACAATTTTCCATTATAATTAAACAATCATTAATTCGGACTTTATCGCGATCGATACCCATGGTCGTAACATTTCATTTGATGAGTATTGTATCATCACGATTATCAGGGACACCCGTTGCATACGTGAACACCCAGACGTGTTGGTATTCCATCTAAATCCGCTAATTACCCATCACTATTGTCCATCGACAATGAAAGCATGTTCTTAATTAAATTCCATTCTCGGCAGAACACAAGGTCCTGCTTTGTCGTTGTTCTGAAAAGGCTTTCGATTAATGAGCTTGCACAGCCTGCTACGAAAGCTGTAAGCTGCAATGAGTAACGACACCGGCATTAACATACATAGTTCGGCAAAACATCGCAGAGCTATAGCGAAAGAGAAAGAAGTAGTCTCAATACCCCACCAAACAAGCCGGTGGCGTGAGCGGTGCGCGCACGCGCACTCAACGAGCGCCTTTAAAGCTTGCTGCCGCCAAAATGCATTCCCAGAGTCAGTTGTGCACTACCGGTTGCGAAGTACGGGTCGTATTGTGATTACGTGTTCGTTGACTGGTATTCGCGAATTAAGAATAACGCTTTACAGTATCGGAGAAATTGAAACAACGTGCGTTTGACACGTTCTTTGCATTCTATTTAACCTTTCGAGGAAACACGCTCGTTCTAGACTATCGTGTGTTAACGTTTCGAAAACACTTTTGCTCTCGTGTGCGAGTCAATTGCATTCGCGTTTTTCACTACGACCTCGTCTGAGTGAAACAGAATCTGTGAAACAAACTGTCGTCGAA
This sequence comes from Bombus terrestris, assembly GCF_910591885.1. Classification (NCBI taxonomy): domain Eukaryota; kingdom Metazoa; phylum Arthropoda; class Insecta; order Hymenoptera; family Apidae; genus Bombus; species Bombus terrestris. Next base: position 19,208,613 of record NC_063275.1, on the reverse strand, counting down.
GAAGTCTAGAAATGAGAAAACTTATGGAGAAACAGCTGTCTTGGCTTGCCTTACTCGTCACAGCGTTCTACTCTCGTGAGTAACTTTTACGTATCTTTCGTGTGTTTTCTCGATAGAAACTCTGAAATAGTCTTTACGTATGGTCTCGCGGACAACAAGATTATCTCATTTTCGGTCAACGAAATCTCGATCGGACAGTCAAACACCATTCGTGGTGTTAAATGCAATAACGGTGGTATTTCGAGGGAAAGGTGTGTGTATATTTATGTTTGAAGAATTTGATTTTTCGCAACAGTCGACCTAACGTGGTATATTGAAAGTAATGGCGGCATAATTTTCGTATCCAAGGAAATATTTTACTGATCGAGATTCGATGATCGAATACGTAGATTCGAAACGTTAGACGGGGCATTGGAGGCGGCGTTAATGTTCTATCTTTAGATATTTTCGCTCTATTTCTGACTTGTTTTGCGAGTGTAATTATAATAGCCGCCTGTGAGATCTCGTACGAGCTACTGCGTGTGAATTCGTAAATTTGTTTACACACGCTGCCTCTGGTGACTAAACCATTAACTGACCTACACAGCGTACACTGTGTCCTTGATTTCATTCAATCAGACACATCTGCCTGCGTAACTTATCAATCGCGTAAATAGTCCAATTTACGACTTCATCATCGAGGACGATTTTATTATCTCTTTATAACGATATCAATGTATTTCATTCACAAATTTTTACGTTATTTAAAGGATTGAACTTCCTTATTAAAAATAATCATAAGATCGATTATAAATTGAAATCATAATATCGATGGATGGTGTTAACAGAGAAAAAAGTTGATGTATGTTCTTTTTTTTCTCTGATGCCTAATTGGTCAATTAAACGAAATATAGCTGCAGCAAATTGAAAATCAACAGCATATGTTGTGATGCGCAGTCGCGATGCGTTCGTATTTTATTAACGTCAATGGTTTGATTTGTATGAGTAAATCTAATGTTAAATAAAAAACTGTATTTAATTTCATTCGGAAACGGTATTTACGATCGCATAAAGAGTGAAACACGCATGGCGTGAAATTCTAGAATGATCGTTTGAGAACAGGATCGTGCAATTAGATTTTCTCGTGGTGCGATACTAAAATAACACGATGCTCTTACCACGTGGGTGAGTCTCTCCGTTACATCGTACGAGATGACGTCGCAGTCGCTGATTGGACGACCGGATGGGCGTGCGCCTGGCCTTACCTTAGCAGCGTATAGCGATGGGACTGACTCAGTCCTTGGAACTTTCGAACAAGCCGGTTGTCAAACGTTTTCCACGGTAATTACATAAATCAAAGAAGATCGTGTGATCGTAGATTTTACACATTGCTTTGAAACTTGTTCTGAAAATTAGATGATAATTAAGGTGTATGTTTGATGAATCATTCATAGGATGATAATATTTGATTCATACAAGATTTGATTCTGAAAATTATGGCTTTAAATCATTGATATAGTAAATTATCTTTCTTCGGAGTGACATAGAAGCACTTCCTGTTTAACAATATGTACATAAAATGAGATATTTACACTTGAATTTTTGGTATTTGAATTCAAATGAATTTAGACAGTCGACATTAAAATTCGGTAATGAAATTTACACTAAAAGTAGAAAGAAACGAATATTTTATGTCTTTTAATTTATCATTTTGTATCATAAAGAACAACTTATCCCACGATTATTACTTACGTAAGTCTATATGGATCTTTTAAAAGTCACTGCTTTTGTAGACAACTTAAAACCGTCAGTATGTATTATGCTGCACAGGAGTTCTTAGGCTATTTTTAGCATTAACTATAAAGTAAGATCATGAACAGATGCTCAGGGTTAAATTATACTTCCTGTATATGTATTTTCTATTTTACATAATTTTTTCATTTTGTTAAAATCTAAAAATATACGCACAGAACAAAGACAGAAATAACTTAGAAAAGATTATTCAAATCATTAAGATGTATTATTTTGTTTATAACTTTAGTTGTTACAGGACTCTTATGTTAAATATTGTAATAAAAACTTGAATTATGCAGACTAAGATTAGATATCTTTTTTGTACGTTTTATGTCTAGTACGTAAATCCATCGCGTTTTTCGATCATTGCTTTAATCACTATTAGCATTTGTGTGTATTATGTTTTCTACAATATTTGTTATTTTAAGTCACACTCATATTTCAAGTATACTTCTCAAAGCTTTCTAACTTATTGAAAATTATTTCAATAGAGTGATTTAAATTAGAACATCGTGCAAGTCGACACATAATTTTTCATTCATAATTTTGTTATAATTATTGTAAATAATTTTTGTAAATTTCTGAATACAAAATGAATCCTTTTACATGAATACAAAATTTTAATAAATTAAACATTCCTTGATTTCCTTGATAATCAATTGTCACATTTCTTATAAGAGCAGGAAAAGACTACACATTTATGAATGAAGTTATTATATCTGATTTTAATTAAAAATTTAGTGTGTTCTGGGTTTTGCGTTCGTTAAACTTGAAATTCGGTATTTAACATACGCTTGGCGCCACATTTTTTTTTTTTTTGGTTCCAATCTGTTTACATAATATTACGTGATAGTTACGCTGAATCAAAACAGTTAATTAATGTACGAAGAGAACGACGCTGCGCAACAATGACTCGAGTGGCAGGTGTCGATTGTCCACCTTAATACAAGAGGTCAACGATGACAATTGTTCTGATCGATTCCATCGCTATTCCATGTACACAATGACAAAACCGCATGTCAAGGTTTTCTCGAATCCATGCAGAAAATGGTCGCATTGGAATATCAAAAACATTCTCAGCCTCTTTTTCTTCACAGGCCGTTCTCTCATACGAGGAGAGCCGGTTTCTCGCCATGCATTCCATCGAGTTTAAGTTCTCCTTTCGTAACCAGCCGCGTAGGTATACGTGCGCGCCCAAGATAGACGGATGTCCGGTCATCAGTATCTCTCTTCTTCCGCGAGAACTCGCTATTCGCGGAATGCGAAATGGCATCACGTTATTTTCACTCCCGCCACTGTTGAAATGCATTTCCATGCTGCTGCTTTTATATCGTTAACTCTCTGTAATCGAATTTTTCTTTGTTTGCGAAGAAAAGAAATTACAATTCCTCGTTCTGATGGAAGTAGGAAGTAATAACTCTTAGAAACAAGTCGTGTAGCAGTGCAATGATATTATGACGAAGGAAAGTAGCGTAATAATAAACGTATGGGATAGTACTGTTAAAGGTATTATAAATCTTCGTTACTAATCGAATTTCCTCGTTATCTATGGTAAATAGTAAGAAATCATTTTTCAGATATAATTATGTATGAATTTTTAAAAATTTCGTAATTTTCTATTTATAATACACACTAATTTCTATCACTATCGCTCAATAGTAATTAATATTTCTTTAATCTCTAAAGTATTTGTCCGATAAAGATTTTGAAATTGATACGAAGACATTCGATATTAATTGAAGGAGTAAATTTAAAATTTCCGACTACATACATAAATCATATATTTAATTGTAGTATAAGTCCTTTAATAAATAATCGTAATAAATAATAGTCATGGTATACGCAGTGAATATGTGAACGGTCATTTAAAATAATTATTGGAAAGTAATTTCTGTTTCGAAATCGATATAATAGTAGATATTAAAATCGGCTAAAGTGATTCTATTATCAGATAACTGAAAACCCAAGATTCAATTTCATGAGTTAATTAATTAGTCTCGTTAAGCGGGAAGAGGATAAAGATTTTCGAGTAACTGATAACAATAGTTTAAATTAACGAGCTCTTGAAAATCGAATTACTTTTTTACGCCTTTTATGGGAAGCAATTCTTGTAATTTCTTACTTGCATAATCTGTGCATTGAAAGTATTATCAAATGCTGAACACGCTATATAGAAGAAAGTGATAGCGATCGAAGTAACTCGATTTCTATTTCGTTGATACGGTTCTACCTTCACCAATGAAAATTTTCAGATAAAACCCATTTTCAAATAAAAGCTGCCCTTTAATTCATTTTAGAAACGTAGAATTTCGAGCACGCACTTTACGTTTGTTCTTAATTGCATTCTTAAAAATAATTCTTAACTGTATTTAGACGCTTAAAATTGTTTTATAATCATTTTGTTCTTTTATATATTCCCGTTGAACGCAATGTTTAACCAAATAGAAAATTGAAGCATTCGTTGCTCTTAAGATGAAGTATATATAGCATATGGTCCGATTTTAGATTTTAAAATTCCGTTCAGTAGTGCGAGTATTTGAATATGATCTATGTACTATAAACAGTTCTAATGTTGGTAATGACATTCTCGATATTTTAGTTACAATAGACCCTGTTTAAACTATTAATATTCGTTGGGTCTCTATGTATCTACTTACAATGTAGTTTGAATAACTTTCTTGGCAAAGGAGGAGTATGAAAAGTGTATTCGAGCAATTTATTGGATTTAAAAATGAATATCGATATTATTAGATCAAGCTTAAGCTAGCAAAAATGTATATAGAGTGACATAACACATATTCCAAGTAGAAAAATAATAAATCCTACATTTTAATTATATTTCTAGCAAAAATATCTTACATTAAATTATCTCATATTATCAGCTGTTTCTGAAGATTAATTCTATTTTAACTGTTAGACAGTCTTTCCAACAAGATTGTATTTAAATTATTGACGATCGAATGCCATAAGCATAACAATGTCGCCGTCGTATGCTCTTCACATACTCCAGAAGCTCTATTTATTACTATAAAATTTTGCATAGCATAGTGATGTTACAAATGTTACAGCTCTCAACTAGCGAGCAGTTCTTTTAAATTTAAATAAACGAACGCAACGTAGCCATTGTACGTTTTAAAGACTTCACCCAAGAACATCATATAATCGTCTCTACTTAGCAATTCGCAATGATTTTTAAGAATCGCGTGAAGTATCACAGCACACTGGCGATTCAAAAGCGGTACAGATGAGCACGAATGATGATGCGAGTAACCATTCAGGCTATTCATTCTTTGCGTTATCAATCAACGCTCAAAGACACACACCTGTCCTTCGTAACGGAGTTAACATCTATGAAGGCTCATCATCTTCTTTGATCCTGTTCGTGTTTCAACTTTAGCCTGTTCGTTTAGATTTAGATTTAAACTGTTTTCGTTACGATTAATTACCGAAGCTTTCAGTCGAAAAGAGTTTACCGGGCCTAAAGTTCATTCGAAAGAAAATCAGCGTATAAAGAACCAATGGGTATGCGTATTTACGAAACTCAGATCTTATAGAGACATCGCTTTAAATTCAGATTACGATTATGGCTAGGATAAGGTAGAATACGTGCAGTTTAATCACATTAAGAGGATTCCTTCGCACACTGTTCGTTAGAGAGGAGCAAGGTATCGGTATAGTTTTCGTAGTCTCTGGATCTTTCAGGATTCGACCACTGTTAGCTGACTTTATACCTTAATCCAAAGTCGAGAAGTTCTCGCGTAGTATTGAAACTTGGTCCCTTCAATTATAGCTGTAAATAACGACACAACCACCATCGGTCGGCTTACTGGCCCAGAACCCGCGTTTTTTTCTTTTTTGCTAGTCTTGTTTCATTCGCTTGCGTTCTCTCTCTCCCTTTCGTTTCGTGCAATTTCATTCGTCGACTTTTACTTTTCGTTTACCTTTTGTACCGCAATCAACGCGCGAGAATTCTCTGGTGAATATGGAAAACAATGTACTCGGAAGTACGCGGCACTGGTCTCGATCTGTTGATTTTAAACGGGCGTCGATTGTATCGGCCCTGTTCATCTGCTTTTTTGATTGACCAGAAACTCGAGCTGCGATTCCGTTGGGACGATCCAGTTGTTATCTATTTATTGAATGTTACTTCATTCAGGACTCCCCCTTTTTTTTAGCACTGCAGTTTGTTCGTTCCTTTTTTTTTTCCTTTTTCTCAAATTTAATCGAGATACGATAGATTTGATTTACGTTTCGATGGTAGTTTGTAAACGTTTTGTAAGCTAAAGTATTTATGAAATTAATGTTTGAATACCGTTAAAAATTCGTTATTGGTATAAAAAATTATTGGATCATACAGTTTTATCTATTAATTGGATGTTACTTGATTCATTATTCTCTCTCTCTTTTTTTTAAATGCTATTTTGTCCATTTTTTTTTTTAATTTAATCGAAACGCGATAAATTTGATTAAAAATTTCGATGGTAGTTCGTTAACGTTTTGTAAATAGAGATATCTATGAAATTGATTTTGGAGTACTGTTAACATTTTGTTATTTCTATGAGATTTCGCGAGACTTTAAATTTGGTGTAAATGTTTGTTCGATTAATTAAAATTCCATATGATTTAAGTAACGAGTACTTGGAAATATTTAAATTCTATCTCTGTGATTTGAATCGTGTTTAATTCAATACTTTCGAAGGTTCACTCTATATTATAATTATTAATTCCGATAGGAGTGACCAATTGATTGGATGACAATTAAATCGGAGTTAAAGTAAATTGAAATATTCCTTCGGTCGTAGACTCTGAATGCAATTGAATATCAATAAAATTAAATCGTTTTATAGTCGTACACCGTTATTAATTCCAATTGCATTTTAAGTAATAAAAGCGACAATTCAGTATCTGCCAAGTAATTGATTTATCAATACAATTAAAGTTTCGTGAACCTCAATGGTATTTAATTTTTCTACATGAATTGTAATTGGGGTAACAATTAATCCAATTTATCTTTATGAATTTTTTAAATTTCTTAACATTTCAAATTTTACGCTTCTCTTATTCTCTTTGCTAACAAGATCATTGTTTAATAGTATATAAAGGGTAAACATTTTCTAAGCTTTATCCATGCTTGGAATTAATATTTCATAGTTTAATAACAAATACGATTCATGGATATAGTCTAAGATCGTTTCATCGTTCGACTATTGAAACAAAGTATTTGGTCTAAAGACTGCTTGTAAAAAGCAGTTGTTTCACGTTGATTTACGATGAATTGTAGGAAGACGTTTCAGTTCGATACCGAGCCTCATAATTAACGTGAGGTCGTACATGCAACCCGATCATTTCGAGAGGGAAGTCGCAAGACCAGGAAAGTTTTTGGCAGCCGAAAAGCAGGGTCGTTTGTTGGCAGGGTCATCCATCTGTTTTGTCGAGGTGTCGAGTAGAGCCAAGAACTGCAAGAAGACTCGTTCCTATGTCGGTCATTTTAAGTGCGACAGACGAGCAATTTAAACCCCCTGCAAATTATCGCGTACAATGAATCGATTAGCGGTTATTGATTCGTGAATCTTCGATAAAAAGAAAACGTTTCCTCAGTGATAAGATACTATCTTGATACATACTATTTGAGATTACTCGATTCAATAAGTGACTCTTCTTTTTTATCTTTTAGCTATGTAGGGAGGATTACAGGGAAACGCTACAATGGTTGATTTAGATTCTTGAACATAGTCAGAATATATTGGTTTTCGACATTTTAAGGTCTATGGAGTAGTTTTTTGTGATAAATTTTACAGAAGCTTTGAAGAACGAATCTCTGCAATAATTTTCAGAGTATTAGAAATGAATTATTTCTAGCAGTTTTAGTAATTTTAGTAATTTATTATAATGAGCGAAACGACTTTTTACTGTGATCTCCACTAAAAATGTTGCGCTTTATTCCAGCGAAATATTAACCCGTTGAAGCTGAAAATCTGATAACATGTGAGCTTCGACACTGATATCTGCATCCGTTAGATGTTATCGACGATTATTGATTTTTACACATCTCGCGATCTGCTTGTAAAAATAGCCTATTTGTTTAAAAAATGTTTGCTAATCTTTCGTTACTAAGAGATTTGCCTTTTAAAAGACGAACGTCACACTGATCGTAATTACTTCAAAGTTACTGACCAAACGTATTATACTTTCGTATTATAAAAATTCAAGAATAAAAGACTATTGCATTTTTGATTTCCATTCATGTATCACTAAACTTCGTAAAATGAACCATTTTAAATCAGTTGTAAAGCGATGAAAGTGTATTTGTCATATTTCAAGCGATTCAGGGTTGGTGGAAGCGAAAAGGTAACAAGATGAAAAATGCCAACGCAAAAAATTCCAGAGTCAGTGAAAGAAAGACGAATTCACGATTGTAGAGATATGTGACGAATGCTTTTAATTTTGATTAAAAGCAATCGCGTTTTTTAACGATGGTAGTAGCGGAAACAATTTGTCGCTCCATTTTGCAGAATCGCCCTTTGAAAGCTTAATTTAATGCCGTTGATACATGTGTTCCATCGTGGTGTCTGATTTTCCGAATTTTTTCCACCATTTCGATTTTTCCTCGAAAACGAAAATGCTTGCTGGACCATTATCTCTCACGGCCGGTTTGTAATTTACCCTAATGGAAAGGTTATCCGTACTCGACTTGTTCGAGCCCGTATAACGTTATCTTCGTTATTGTTGTTATTGCTGTTAAATACATGCCAGAGGCGACGTCAGGTCAAAGAGTATCCGATTCTGATGCGGGAGATGACAACGTTATCATCATTGTTTTGTCTACTGTGCCAAAGATAATAGACGTCGTGTGTCAGTTGCACGCCGGATATTGTTGCTGATCTGGACATTAAAATTACTGATCGTCGTTGCAGTATTTAATTAATGTGATCAATGATTTTAATTAACGTACTCGATTAAGACGTTCTTCTGCTGGAAGCTGTGGTGTTTCGGCATCTTTCGCAACAAAACTATACGATTTGAGTTTGTTGAAATTTTGCACATATTTATTATATATTTATCTATATCTTAATAATATTCATAAATTTTTTTTAATGAAATATTCAAATTTGAAGAGTATGTAAAACCTGGAATACATATTTATACATTTTTATAGTTGAATTTTGTTTAATTGGTAAATTAATTAATATGATGATAATAAAGAAAGAATTAACAATAGCCATGTATTTTATCTAGTGTTTTTGTAAAGAAAATACAATTGTCTAGGATTCGGAACCGGTTTTTTCATCGTTTAGTTAATCAATAATTTGGGGAAGCGGGAAAGGGAAAGTCGTTAATTAAAAACGTGACAACATTTTGAAGTCTAATAAAAATAATAATCTTTATCTTTTTGTATTTTTTGTCGATTGGAGAAATGAAAAAGTAAGAGATTTTGAATTAATTCTACCAAGGTTTACAACAATACATGCGTTAAAGGTGTACATAAAATTTAGAGTTTATCAAGTAGATTTCTTAATATTACGGAAACCGCTCTAAAAGATATTTAAACATGTATCATTTTTCAAACTCAAAGATAAAATTTTAGACATATATTTAATAATAATTCTTTCTCTTTCTTTGAATCTGAATCTTCCCTTTTCTGTTGAACCTTGCAGTGCTTATGGAAATTTAATATAATACTAAAAAATGGATTTTTGATGACTATTGCTCGTGAATATTTGAAGGGATGTAACTATAAGGAGATGTCAGAGTTCTGGAAGATAAATTGCAGTAAATACTAGATGATAGTTCTCATAATAATTTCTGAATAGAAAATGTGCTCACTTTTGAGAAATAAAGTTACTAATTCATAGCATAGTTATGTTATTGTAATAAGGCAGTAACATATTCATTGCATTTCTTTGTCCAAATGAATATCTTCGAGTCCAATTATGTAATGCGACATGAACTTTTCATACAAGTATTTTTTTACTTTTGTAGTTGAATTATTTTGTACCAGATTTTATCTCTGTAATTTTCTAAACGATCTAATTTCGTAATTTTCTAGTAAATCTCAATTACGTTCATTATTATTATGGTTCATTTTTTAGTATTTTTTGAAATATCGGTTGATTCTTTTACTTTGAAACTTTTCAATATCTTTCGAATAAAAAGATACACGCTCCTGAATATTTGATATCCGGAAAATCTTATTAATATATTATTCAATACTAACGATTTCGTATCTATAATTTGATTCGCGGAAATTATATTGGTTTATTGTTTCACCTGTATTAACGAGGCACGTTGAAAAGGCAAAAAGTCATCGTGATTATTCGGAATGGTACTATTACATTTTCAATCATGATATCTTGCTCGACATTCTGTTTATATTTACCTTTTAAACCGGCTGGCGAGATATAAATGCAGGAAAGTTGGTTTCGAAAGCTCGCAAATGTTGCAACATTTCGGAGGTGGATGAAAACGGTCGAATAAATTCACGGGAACGTCCACTCAGATTTCTAGTTGAAAATTACATCGCCAGATGCAATTTCCTGGAGCAAACGTCAATAGTTTTGTTTGCAGTCAGTTACGACATTCTTCCAATAAAT